>NC_135813.1:69611313-70811313 GCF_964213995.1 Mustelus asterias | reverse complement strand
CCAGATCAATGCACCTAACCAGCACGTCTTTCAGACTGTGGGAGGAAACTGGACCACCCGGAGGAAACCCACGCAGACAGGGGGAGAATGTGCAAACTCCGCACAGACAGTGACCCAAGCCCGGAATCAAACCCGAGTCCCTGCCGCTGTGAGGCAGCAATGCTAACCACTGTGCCACCCTGCCACTCAATACCAAATTCAGCCAATACCAAAGCAAGAAATTTATCCATGGATATTTTGGGGATTTTACTGTGGATAAATTGTACCTGGAAAGAAATAGAATTATAACAACAATAAAAGCAACCCAAAAGGACTGGAAGATGTCCTGAGGCCACTAATTCTTTTTCCCTGTTTGGCAAGTTTCACTGATGGTCTCTCTGGGGCTTTTAAAAAAAATTCATTCTTGGGACATGGGTGTCTCTGGCTGGTCCACCTTTATTGCCCATCCCTAGTTGCCCGAGTTGAGAGTCAACCGCATTACTGTGGGTCTGGAGTAACATGTAGCACAGGCCAGGTAAGGACGGCAGATTTCCTTACCTAAAGGACATTAGTGAACCTGTTGGGGTTTTTCGACAATCGACAATGGTTTCAGGGTCATCAGTAGATTCTTAATTTCAGATATTTTTTACATGTAGCTTTGCTTATATAAGTGAAGAGAATGTTACCAATCTCTATCCAAGGCCCGGTCACTTGCGCACACGCACACATGTATGCCCACACACACACACATCTTTGGTAACGGATTATGCACCTGCACATTGTGACAAGCAATGTGTGTGTTCGGGTGATATTTACATATGGACATACCTTTGACCCCATTAGGTAATGGTGGGGTGGACAAATCAGTGCCCACCCTGCCATGTGATACATAGAGCTACTCGCTGATGCATAATGACCCAGTGGTCTGGGACAGAGATTTGTAACATTCTCCTTACCCATATAAAAACCACCTATTGAAAAGAAAATATCACAGCTGTTGTACTAATGTGAGTTACTGGTTCAATTTTCAATGCAGACAATTATCATTCCACTCAAAAGTGAAAATAACACCTACTTGAAACTAATTTTAGCACTGCATTTGATATAAAAACAGAAAATGCTGGAAATACTCAGCAGGTCAGGCAGCACCTCGAGAGAGAGGGAGAGAGAAAAACGTTAACGCTTCAGATTGACAATTTTTGACCAGAATTGGAAAAGGTTAGGAATGTTCGCAGGTTAAGTAATTATAGTGACAGAGAAAGATGAGGGACGGGGCAGGGGAAAGAACAAAGGAGAAGGTCTGCGATATGGCGGAAGACAGGAAAGATGAAATGAGAAAATGATGCAAGGCAAAAAAGAGGATGGCAATGGGACAAGCGAAGGAACAAAATGAAAACAGCAAATGTTCAAAATACTCAGCAGGTCAGGCACCATTCGCAAAGAGGGAAAAATAGAGTTAGCCCTTCAGTTTGATGATCTTGTATCATAATTAGAGATGTGAAGAGACAAAGGGTTGAATTTTCTGTTCCAGGGACTAAGTGTGGTGGCAGGCGGGTATTGTGGCATGTTTCTTGCTGGATGGCATGAGGGGAAATTGTGCCCAATTTCACACTCAGAAGTTCATCAATTATGCATCAGCGAGTAGCTCTATGTATCCCATGGCAGGGCGGGCACTGATTTATCCACCCCACCATTACCTAACGAGGTCAAAGTTATGTCCATATTTAAAAATCACCTGAACACACACATTGCTCTCCACACAGAGTGCAGGAAACTTCTTGATGTGGCTCCACTAAAGCAAAAAGCTGCTCTGTTCAGCAGTGACTCCCTTGAGGTTCTCACCTGTGAAGGATACCAGCACGGGGATGTCCTCTACTTGACAAATGGCTCCAGGAAGCCCACCACCCCCACCTTGCCAGTCTGGGAGGTGGTTTGCAAGGGAAGTCAGTTCATTGGGCACCTGCTTGAGAAACACCATCCAGTGCAGGAAGAGGATGAATGATCTCATCCAGTCTGCCAGGGTAAGTCATCTTTCAACTCACTCCAATCTTACACTCTCACAATAACATCATGCACACAAAGGGTTACGCTGCACAGGAATCTCACATAATATTAGCAGGGAAGACACCAGCACTGATGGGCTCACGGACACATTAACATCACCAGTATCACATCTATCATGCTGCATAAACTCCATCCTCAGCCCTCGCTGGGGAGGGCTCATTTCACTGTGCAGGTATGCATGCTCCCCTACCTTCCCTCCATCTCTCCTGCAAAGCTCCAGGATTGCCTTTAATCACTCACCCTGACAGTGAGGTGCACAAAGCCCCCAGGCAGTCTTTATACTCTCACTCTGATCTCTTGGCCCCAGACAAGGGACTACGACTACTTTTCAAGTAGCTCTCCCATTTCTTCATGACTGTTCATAACATAGTCCCTTGCTATGAGTCTCTGTGCAAACCTTTCCCTTCCCCCACCTCCATGAGTCTCTGTGCAATCCTTTCACCTCCCCCACCTGTATGAGTCTCTGTGCAACCCATCCTTCTTCTGCCACATTAGCACAAGTCCCCACTTTTCCTGTTCCACCACCCCCCCCGCCGCCTTCCTGTTCTGGAGTTTGCGTCTTTTCCCTTCCATTCTTATGGTTTAATTCCAATCCACCCCTTTCCGTGTCTGTGTTCGAGTCTTTCATATCAGACACCACCCTCAGTCTTCCCTCTGTCTGCCATTGCCCCCTCCAACCCCACCATATCCCATTGTCCCTCATGTTTCTCTCATATTTCCCCCCCCCAACCCTACATCCCTCCTATAATCAAGCCCCCTCCCCTACACCGATTGCAAAGCTGGTCTCTGTTTCGTTGTGCAGCCCTGCCTGAGAGTCACACTGATTGCTGCCCTCCTCGAGCACAGAGGCACCCACCGTGAGCAGACCCACCCTACACCCCCGCCAGTGCGGTGTCACACTGGCATTGCTGAGAATGCGGAGCAGCGCTGTTGTAGGTAGGCTTTGAATGTTGCACTCAGCTCAAAGTCACGGGCAAAGTGAGGACAGACAGCTGCATGCCGCTTATACCCAATGGTGATTTAGATGTAATTTCCCAATGACGTGGCATGTAATTGGGAGGGAGAATGTGGTTCTGGTGAGTTGCGTTTTTAACGAGTATTCATGACATGTTGTTCCCAACATGGATCAACAAGAAACCTGAGCCGCCCTCACCCTGCTATGGAAGTGGTGAGGGGACTACTCCAAATTGACTTCCCGCTGGCGGGATTCCAATTTTTGGTCTCTCTCTAAATTTTCCATTCCTGCCCGTCGTTAAATTTACCACTGGCAGGATCCGAAAATCCCACCCAAAGGATGCTCCTAGAGGTGGAGGAAATGGGGTAGCTGATAACTACAGTCTGAATAAATAGGGGCAATGGTGATGATCTACAATTGTTCAACTCACCGATGAGTGTGGAACATTGGAACCTATCGGAACATTCAGCCCCTCAGGTCTGCTCTGCTATTTAATAATATCATGGCTGACCAGATAGTAACCTCAAATCTACATTTCCACATACGCCCTATAACCTATCACTCTCTTGTTAACCAAGAATCTATTCACTTCTGCCTTAAAAATATTCAAAGACTTTGCCTCTACAGCCTTTCCAGGAAGAGAGTTCCAAAGACTTACAACCCACTAAGTGAAACAATTTCGCCTCATCTCCGTTTTAAATGGGCGATCCTTTATTTTTAAACAACGACCTCTAGTCAAGAGGAAACATTCACTCCACATCCACCCTGTAAAGACCCCTCAGGATCTTATAAGGGAGACTTTAAAATGCCTAATCAGAAGTATGACAATATACAGTAGGATGTCAATTCATGGAATACTGATGACCTGATACACCTTATTTCCTTGGGATTCATTTACTTTGGAAGAGGAGGTAGGGGTGGTTCTACTTCCTTCTGCAATGGTTAAAGGAAATCACACCACATCAGCTGATAACAACCATTGTGGAATTTAGAAAAAAAAACACAAAAACAGCTAAATCAATTCCCCAGTGAAATGAATCAGATATACACTGTGCTGCTGCATAAAATAGCGAAGGCTAATGTGTCATGTATATGTTTTCCTAATTGGTGTTTGATTATCTAAACTAATCAATTATCCAAACATCCCCTGGTCCTAATTACTTTAGATAAGCTGTCGTTCTACTGAAAGGGATGTCAAAAATGTTTTAATGTCAGCAATGAGCTAAATATCAAGTCCAACCGGTTTGAAGTGAACACAGACACATTGATGAGCATATCAAGGAATTCAAGACTTGAATCACATTCCTGAACATCACCCGAATGCATGCACACAAAAGAAAATGACCAATTGACAAATTCCGTGTTTCAAAGGAAGTCAGCAATGTGTGGCGATTCTATCAAACCAATTTTAAACAAGTGTTCACAGTTAAAAATATCCATAATGTGGATAAAGAGTTAAATTTTCTTCCCTTGTATATTGCTTACCTAGTTATTGCATGGGAGGAGTTTGTTTTTGATTTCAGAAATATAATTGCGTCTAATCTATTTCCCAATTGGGGCTCCTGTACATTCTGTTGTGTTGCTGGTTGACAGATTTTCACAGCACAGAATAAATGATTGATCCTTTAATTAAGTGTCTGCTTGTCAGAAACCTCTCTTTCTGTTTTTTTTTTAAGTGAACCTTTTAACTGCAGGAAACTAAGGCAGAATATTACTTGGGTAAGCTAATCAATTTTTGTTGTATTATTTAGGTGTCTGGCACCAGTCCAGCGTCTGACATTTAGGTAGCTTATCAATATAACCTATCAGTACAAACCCAGCAATTACTTCTGAGATGCATTAAAAAACCCCATTTTGCTGTCAGTTTTAAACAGCTGAATTCTCTAAATTCAGTTCTGCATCGGTAACAATAAGATGCAGTGCCCAGCATCTGTGTGTACTCAGAACTGTAATTTTTCTGTGGGAATTTCCTTGATAATTTCAGTGGCAGGCTGACCTCCTCGTAAACTGTGGCACAAACTTAATCCTGGCTTCAGAGCAAGGGCACGAATAATGTCTGCACATTCTCTTCACTTAATTTCTCCAATCCAACGCCGAACTGCTGGAAGTTGCTAATGTGTACCTTGGCCTGAAGATTGCCAACCCTCCAGGGTGGCACAATGGTTAGCACTGCTGCCTTACCACATCAGGGACTCAGGTTCAATCCCCAGCTGTCTTTACAGAGTCCGCACATTCTCCCCGTGTCTGTGTGGGTTTCCTCCGGGTGCTCCGGTTTCCTCCCACAATCCAAAGACGCGCTGGTTAGGTGCATTGGCCATGCTAAATTCTCCCTCAATGTATCCGAACAGGCGCCGAGTGTGGCGACTAGAGTATCTTCACAGTAACTTCATTGCAGTGTTAATGTAAGCTTACTTGTGACACTAATAAATAAACTTATACTTAATTAGTCTCCAGGACACTGCCGCAAGCAGCTCAGGAGAACAATCGAAGGAACGTTAAGAAATATGATCCTTTTTGTTTCATTTTCTTTGAATAATTTATTTTGTTAGATATCAAAATATATGCGATGGATTAAAAAGAAAAGCTGTTTCACCGACAGTCACGGTGAATTCTATTGGGTAGCAAACAGCCTCTTCCATTTTCAATTGGTGAGGGAAGGCAGTGTACCTAGAGGATGGACCAATGACAAGAGCGTGGGGCCAGAGCTGGTTTGTGGTGAGTGATTGTGTGAGGTCACACACAGAATACACCCAACCAGATACCAACAACTCTTTGAATCAGATAGGTCGCTGCCATGTTGCTATGCTCCCATCGTTTCCTTTCTTACTTTGATGTTGAGGCTCAGTAAGATGAGATTCAGTAAGATTTCCTTGGCCTTACGCCAAGCTCTTAAACACAAAAGTAAAATACTGCAGATGCTGGTAATCAGGAATAATAACAGAAATGCAGGGGACCTCAGCAAAGTCACACAGAATAAGAGAGAGAAGCAGTTTTATTTTTTCAGTTCATTGGTCTCTCAGAACTGGAAAAAAGAGAGGTGTAACAAGTTTTAAACCAGTAACAGAGGCAAGGGAGTGGAGGGGCGAGGGTGGAGGGGGGGGGGGGGGGGGGGGGCGGGCGGAGGTGGGGGGGGGGGTGACAAAAACAAAAGGGAAGGAGACATTAACTGACTAAAGGGTGAGGGTACAAGGCAAAATCTGATAGCAATGGAACAAGTAAATGTAGCATAAATGGGTCTGGAGGACGTGTAAATGGAAATAGCAGAATTGTTACCAACAAAATGAATGTCATAATTGCTTTCAGTTTCCCCTTACTTCAGTTACGGATTCCTTTAAATATTGTGGTGTTGTATAAAGGTTTGTAACCTACAGGGTTAATGAGGGACTGAATACAGTTCGGCCCACACAGTGATGTAAGAGAGCACATGACCCAGACCCAGGGTCAGTGTGGTGTTGAGCAGAGATGATGTGGAGATGCCGGCGTTGGACTGGGGTAAACACAGTAAGGAGTCTAACAGCACCAGGTTAAAGTCCATTAAAGTTCCATTAAAGTCCAGGTTAAAGTGGACTTTAACCTAGACTCCTTACTGTGTTGAGCAGAGAAGCATACAGACCTAAGCACGGAGACAGCTCCTAACTTGTACCCTTTGCTGTACATGTGTAAATAGTTCCAGTAGTTAATAAAAACTTACAGTTAATCAACAGAAGAATCGGGAGATTTTTTAAAGACATACCATTCTGTAAGCAATACACTCCCAACATGGTTGTAGCAAGGGGATTAAAACCCAAAACCTCGCTAAAATACAGAGACACACCCAAATGCTGGGAGACTGAGAAACAAAATCCAGCAAGTTCTGTAACCAACATCTTCCCAAGAAGTGGCTGTTTCCCACCTCGTAGAGATCATCGTTTGTTGGAGGGGAGGATGAGGAACTGATGGTAACAATGCAAAACAGGACAAGAGTGGCATTGAGAATGCAACTGCAGCATTCAGTCCTGATTTACATATATTAATGTAGTTGCTGCCAGTTTCATTTGGGAGCTCTGTCCCCTGAAACCCAGGCCCACAGAAAAATCAGAAATGAGCAGTTAACCAACTTGCCAATGCTCCACGACTGCCCTCAGTTTAGATGTAATTGGGGTGCTCGTAAGACAATAAGTGAACCCAGATCATTTCATCCAAGCTATATGTTACATAGGACTCATAAATACACAAACAAAATGGGTTAGCAATGCACAGGCAGGGCTTGTGTGTAATAAACAGCCGAGCCCCTCTCCCATTGCAATTTTGCAGCTAAAATGAGGCAGCCAAAGTTTAAAGTGACAGCTTAAAATATTAGTTTAAGTGAACCATTTAAACAGATCACGGATATATTTTCTTTTATTGTGACATTTGTACAGAAAGATGATTAATGAAATAATGATGCCATAATATTATGGCAGGAATGAGAGTAAAGGCACAATATTAAGACGTTTAAGTGTCTCCCATATTCAGAAGTTTCAGTCAGACATTTTATTATGCACATCAGTATTTTTATACTACAAGCCTAATAAACTGACAGATTTGTGCAATTGTTCAGACTTTTCCTGGATAAAATGACAACATTCTGATTTATATTTCATGGGGAACAACTCAGGGTGGGCAGATTACATAACATGTAAGAGGCAAATTAGCTTAGTTGGTTAGATGGCTAGCGTGTGGTTCAAAATAATACGAATAGCATAGGCTGGATTCCTGTTCCGACTGAGGTAGACTTACAACATTGCCTTGTCTCAGAATGGAAGGCAATGGCAAACCACCACTGGCAAAACTGCCAAGCAAATGGCTCAGGATGTGGCATCAACAGATTAAGAACCAAAAACATGCCTTCAGGCAAAACACATTCAATACGGGTCAATGTAGCATGATTCACATGTATATAATGTAGGTTTATAATCATAAGTATTTTCATGTGAGACAACAACCTAGTCATAATAGTGCCTGAATCTCTAAATATTCATACCCAGTGCTATCAACCTATAGCAAAAATCATAGAAATCATAGAAACCCTACAGTGCAGAAGGAGGCCATTCGGCCCATCGAGTCTGCACCGACCACAATCCCACCCAGGCCCTACCCCCACATATTTTACCTGCTAATCCCTCTAACCTACGCATCCCAGGACTCTAAGGGGCAATTTTTTTAACCTGGCCAATCAACCTAACCCGCACATCTTTGGACTGTGGGAGGAAACCGGAGCACCCGGAGGAAACCCACGCAGACACGAGGAGAATGTGCAAACTCCACACAGACAGTGACCCGAGCCAGGAATCGAACCCGGGACCCTGGAGCTGTGAAGCAGCAGTGCTAACCACTGTGCTACCGTGCCGCCCAAAAGCAGAGTATTAGAATGTATGGGGAAGACAATTCAATACAAAACTGAAAAAACAATTGTGTCCTATAATTAAACCTTGGGTAAGCCCCATTAAAATTATCACAGAATCAAAGAATTGTTACAGCACAGAAGGAGACCATTTAGCCCATCATGTCTGCACCATCTCTTCGAATGACCCACTCACCTAGTTCCATTTCTCCACATTCTCCATGTAACCCTATTCTTCTTGTTAAGAAAGCAAATATTATCATTTATTGCATAGGAAATTGAATACAAAAAAGTAGGGAGATTATGCTTCAGTTGTACAAGACACCCATGAGACCACAGATTGGAGGCAGTTTAGAGAAGATTTACCAGACCTGGAATGGGTGAGTTGCGTTATGAGGAAAGATTGGACAGGCTGGGCTTGTGTGCACTCAAGTTCGAAAGAGTAAAATGCACCTTGATGGAAACATATAAGATCCTGAGGGGTCTTGACAGGGTGGATGTGGAGAATCTAGAATCTAGAGCCATTGGGTCACTGTTTAAAAATAGGGGCCTGGATTGTCCCCCAAAAAAACTAAGTGCCCAACGGGTGGAAAAATTGAGTATTTCCCGCCCGCCTTTTGGGTGAACTTGCCAGAGTGAATCTCCACCACTGTGCATTGCAGAGTGCCTCAGCGTGATTCACTCTGGTAAGTGGGGGGCAGCATCTATTCCTGCCCGAGAAACCAGCAGCATAGCACTGGGCACTCCGCTCTCCATTGTCAGAGTGGAGATCGGCACATGCGCAGTAGCCCCTCAATGCCAGCCTCCCAATTGCTGGCCTCCAATCACTGGCCATCCCCACAACCTCCCTGAAACCTGGCCTTCCGAACCTCCCAGCCCCCGATCGCTGGCCCTACTGGATCTCCCTGGGCTGGCACCTTTGTCCCCTCCCCACCAGCCCCAATCTCCCCCCCCCCCACCCCCCCGACCCCATGGCTAGCCATGACCCCTGCACGGACAGCCCTGACACCCCCCCCATCCCAATGAACAGGTGCGATAGCCCTCATTCCCTCCCTCCCCCACCGTTCCTAGTGCAGTGTGGCAGTGGGTCCCCCTCCACCGATTACTACCCAACAGGCACTGCCAAGGTACCCAGTGGGCAGTGCCAGTTTGCCCCTTGGGCAGTGCCAGAGTGGCACTGGTGGAACTGCCCAAGTGGCACCCACCTTACCCCCGACCATCATATTGAAATTACAATGATCAACTCCGCTCTGATTTCCGACACAGAGCTGATTACACTCAAAAAAAGCACCCGGGAGACTCACAATCCTCTGAATGAAAAGATTTCACCTATTTCCATTTTAAATGGGAGATTCTAGCAGCGCCATGGGCCGGGAAACACCAGCTGGGAGCTTGTAGTGTGGTTCATAATCACCTGAGAATCCTGGCGAAGGAATCTCCCATTTAAAACGGAAATAGGTGAAATCTTTTCATTGAGAGGATCGTTGAAAATGCTGTGGAAGCAGGGCCTTTGAATATTTTTAAAGTAGAGGTGAAAAGATTCTTAAGGGAGTGATAGGTTAATGGGAGTAGGCAAAGTGTGGATTTGAGGTTACCATCAGATCAGCCATGATCTTATTGAATGACAGAGCAGGATCGAGGGGCTGAATGGCCTACTCCTGCTCTGCGTTTTTATGTTTGTAACCCTGCACATTCTTCCTTTTCAGGTAAATGTTTAGTTCCCTTTTGAATGTTTCAACTGAACCTGGCTTCACTGCACTCTGCCACTTGGTGGGTAAAAACATTTCACCTCATATCACTTTTGTCTCTTTTACTAATTAGTTTATATCTGAGCCCTATTGTGTCGAACTCTGGTCTCCTTGTATGTTGGGCGACAGAAAGGACCTGGAGAAGGTTCAGAGGGGTGTCACTAGATTAATATTAAATTTTTCTCCCTTTAGTTATTGTAAGCATCTTAAAGAGCAGGGTCTTTGCTCTGTGTCAGAACAAGGATTTTAAGAAGTTTTGATTGAGGTCTTTAACATAATGAAGAGACACTAGCTGGAATTCTCCAAACTCGCCTGCAGCTGGGATTCTTCAGTCCCGTCTCAGTGAATGGAAATTTAGCTGAGCGCCAAATTCTCCGTTCTTGCTGGCAGCGGTAGCGGGGCATGCGAGACTGGAAAATTCCAGCTAGTGTCTCTGCTCATGTAGATAGGTTAGGGAGAATCAGAGAGTGTGCATATAAGTCATTTAAGTACAGGATGAGGTGAAATGTCAAGGACCTTTTCCTGGTTGCAGGTCGAACAAGTTGCCAGCTGATAGAGTAATTGCAGATTCTCTACAAAAAGTGTGCAAAAAGAGATAAGATCCAGGCTATGGCTGGATTAACTGCAATAGAAAGTAATTGGCCTACTGGGCAGTGGTTTTATTGCCACTACGATCTTCGGAACTTATTTCAATTGCTTTAAAGCAGATATGGGCAAACTATGGCTCGCGGGCCACATCCGGCCTGTGGGTGCTTCCAATCTGGCCTGTGGCTGCAGCAAATAAAGTGTGCAAGTTCCACTATTGGACAAAGTGTGCAACGAGTGTGCATGTGTAACTGCTCCTGGTGTCTGGCTGATCAATCAGGCGTTGTGAAAATAAAATGTGGATTTGGTTTATGGAGAGCTTCAAGGGAAATACTTCATGGCCCACAGAGGTACTTCCGGGGTGAATTGGAGTTGGCCAATGATTGGAGGCGGGAAACAAGCTTTCCTTGGGGTGTGTGACCACCATGTTAAAGGGGCAAGCGCATGAGAACAGCACAAGGTAAGTGTACATTTCAGATTACTTAAGATTACTGCAGTTTTGAACTGCTTTTAGTTTTGCAAGTCACTGTGTTACACCATGCGAGGAGGGGTAAAGGTGAATCTCTTCTCCTATCACTCCAAGTCTGACCATAACTAGTTTTTTTTTGTAATATTTAGAAGGATGAAGAAATTTTACTCCATGTCTGTGTTTAACAATTTCCATACTGATTGCAAAGGAACAAGTCTTTCTTGAGGTTTAAAACACAAATGGTTTTGTTCTGAGTTAAAAACCCACCCAGGTAAAGATAGGAAAATATTTAAAAAGGTAAACTCACGCTTCTCAAACTTTCATGAACCACATTCAGACACAGACAAGAATGCAAAATTTACAGGTTATACTGTGGGTAATTACTTTCTTAACCAAATTACAATTCAATGCTGAAAGCTGAAAACTTGAGAGTTCACTTATTATGAGTCCTTGATTGCTCACTGTAGCTGCAGCAGACATTTTTCCAAGTTCTTTAATGTTATGTACTGTAAACCAATGCATCTCTGTGTAGTATGTCACATAGAATACATAGTAACATCATCAGAAGCATTTGGGAGATTTTCCCTCTCTTCCATCTTGGACATCTTGGAAGTAAGCAACACCTATCTAATAAAGCTCCACAAACTAGTTAAGTAGCCCACCATATGGCAACTTTTTCATTTCTTTGTCTTGTGCTGTTGAAGTGATTTGACCACTTTACTACATAACACTTATATTCCAGGAGTTGAGTTGAAGCCCACGTAAGAAGCCCACCTAACTACAATTGCCGGACACAATTTCTTTTTAATCCATCACCTGTTTCTTCCAGAAATTGAGCAGCATTCCACCTAAGGTTCCTTTTGATGAAAAATTTACTACATCTGTGCTGGATTTTCAGAAAGTAAAAGATAGGGGTTGAAAATTTCCTGTCCCGCCCACTACGGGGATTGTTGTGAGTGAGACAGAAAATTCAATGGACCATTTAAAGGTCAGTTGAGCTCAGATGGGAATTTCTTGTCTTGGGGCGCACACAGCCGGAAAATCTCGCCCAAGATTTTAACTTAGGAGAGGAGAGAAGGAGTCTCCTTAACGCTTTGTTGGCAGCTTTTCTAGACTACTGTCTGCTTCTGCAGCTTGCCTGTGTATTAAAGAGATTTCAAAATGGTTACTTCAGTCACAAGCCCTCCCCCATAAAGATTTCAGATGTTGTTTGTTTATCTAATGTCTGAACTGACCGTGCTTTTGGTTCATGGCTGCGGGTTGAGTCGATGCTGTAATGTCTCAACCATTAACCCCCTAAATGAATAATTAGCCATCTTGATGAAATAGGAAAACATACTATTGTTCTTGGAGACTTTTTGGCCCTGATTTTACCAGCACGCCTGCCCCGATTCCGGCAGGCTCACAGAACGGTATTCTCCACTGCCCTGGGGCGTGATCTTATGAGCCTCGGGCAGGCGTGCTGGTAAAATTCCGGCCTTGGTCTCTGCTGGGGCGGTAGTCTTGCAGAAACATAAATGTACGTCCAGTACATTTTCAGTAAATCCTTTTGAAGTAACTCTTGACAACCTCAGGTGTAAAACTCCATGAGGGTGTCTGGGCATGTCTGAACTGCAATTCACAGTGGCACCTTCCAGAAGTCAACTTGCAATTTCAGATGTCAGCTGACTTGTGGCAGTCATCTTTAGTTAGTGTATTTTCTTATGTTTAAAAAGTCTGCTTCAAACAATTCAGTATATATTTGGTCAGCCAGTGAAATTACAGATTCAAATCACAAGTCACATCATTATGATAACTGTAAAATTTAAAACTTTAATTTATTTTCCACTTAGGTTTTAATACTCTTAATAAAAAGCCTAGTCAACTCTTATGTAGTTTTGTTTTGATATTTTTCTCATTCACTCTCTGAAGAAACAGTTACATGCTGAAATCTGGTGCCACAGGTATTGGTAGTCCCGGACTTGAACCTGAGACCCTCCAATCAGCATTGGCATAATAATACATTGAAGAGTACCCTCACCCAGTAGAGTGATTATCTTTTGCTAATCTATTGATAAGTCTTGCATTTCTATGTACATTCTGTCAACCTTTCACATTATGGGTTCCGATAGCCACATTTATAATGGTAACAGGGATGTGGAACATTGGTTAAATGAAGGGATGAGAAAAGCTGGGGGTGTTTTCCTTATAACAGAGGAAGTTAATGGGTAGATTTAATAGAGGTGTTCAAAATCATGAAGGGCATTGATTAGATAAATAATCATGGTGGCACAGTGGTTAGCACTGCTGCCTCACAGCACCAGGAGCCCAAGTTCAATTCTGGCCTTGGGTGACTGCATGTCTTGAGTTTGCACATTCTCCTGTGTCTTTGTGGGTTTCTTCCCACAGGCCAAAGATGTGCACGTTCGGTGGATTGGTCATGCTAAATTGCTCCTTGGCGTCCAAGGATATGTAGGTTAGGTGGATTAGCCATGGTAAATGTATGGGCTTATGGGGATAGGGCGGAGGGGAGGGCCTGGGTAAAGTGCTCTGTCAGAGGATTGAGCCAAACTGGATGGGCTGAATGGCTTCTTCCTGCAATGTAGGGATTCTATGATAAACCATTTCTAGTGGCAGAAGAATTGTTAACCAGCGGACACAGTTAATTGACAAAACAATCAGAGGCTATCTGATTTATAGATCCAATCCTACAATTCTGCTGGTCAACAAGGGAATGATATATTGAAGAATAAATGCAGCTTCCTGCAGTGAGTCCTAGGATATGCATCACTGAAGCTCAGCACGAAAGCAAACTTGGTCTAAGATTGGTATCTCAGTGATTAGTTGTTTATGTACTTCCAAAAATAAGAGTTAACATCTTCTGTTCTCACCAGAGGTACAGCTAAGATTTAGATTTTTAAAAGATGTAATAAAAGGTAAAAGATTATAAAGAGTTTAAGGTCTTTTGTTCTGAGAAAATTGAAAATTCCCTCACAGATGTGGAATAGATAACAAGGTGCACTTTGTTGGTGCTGTGAGGCTATGAAATTCCAGCTTTAGTAATGAAAGGTAGAGAGAGGTTACAGGTACTCCCCATAAGATGTGACTGCCTCAGAGATGCCTTCTGGCCTCTCTACATTTACTTTCTCTTCTCTTAACTATTTTTTTCCTTGTTTTTTTTCTGCAACACCATATTGTAAATCACAGTAAAGCAGCACTTGTATTGGCAAGAGACTGTAAATGCTGGAAACCTGCAATAAAAACAGAAAATGGTGGAAGTACTCAGCAGGTCAGGCAGCATCTGTGGAGCAAGAAAAAGAGTAACACTGGACTTGATGCCATTGGAAAGTGGGATGACCATCCATATCCTTCACATTAAGCCAAAAAGGATGTGAAAAAGAGGATGTGTTTGGCTTCGTTCTTGTAGGCAATGCATCATTATGATGGTATAGTGATCATTATTTCTTTTATTCATTCGTGGGACATGGGCGTCGCTGGCTGGCTAACATTTATTGATGTGGAGATGCCGGCGTTGGACTGGGGTAAACACAGTAAGAAGTCTCACAACACCAGGTTAAAGTCCAACAGGTTTATTTGGTAGCAAATACCATAAGCTTTCGGAGCACTGCTCCTTCGTCAGATGGAGTGGAAATGTGCTCTCAAACAGTGCAAACAGACACAAAATCAAGTTGCAGAATTTATTGCCCATCCCTAGTTGCTCTTGTTCAGTGGACAGTTGAGATTGCTGTGGATCTGTGAAATCACATTGCTGTGGCTCTGGAGTCACATGTAGGCCAGACCAGATAAGGACAGCAGATTTCCTTCCCTAAAGGACATTAGCGAACCAGATGGGTTTTTTCGACAATCAACAATGGTTTCATTGGTCATCAGTAGATTCTTAATTCCAGATAGTTTCTATATGTTTATACCAAAACGTATTTTTGTTTTAATTGTTCGTCTCTTAAGCACTTATGGCTGCCTCCTGCTACTGGCTGCAACCTCCCCCCAATTTTATTTCCATAGCCAGACATGGTTCTGCTCTGCCTTGAAGGATGGGACAAATACTTCCCAGATTTTGCCCAACTCCCCCAGATGAGGCTGTTAATTTTTTTCCTTGCTGTTTTGTTTTCCTCTGAAGATGATGTGGCTGCCGCTGGATGGTAGCATTGGGGTCATGTTGCTGAATTGCAATGTGAGTGTAAATGACAAGCTCAGTGGAGATATCTGGTCTTTTCCTGTCCTTCGTACTCCTACGTGCAGTTTCAGGCTTCATTTTATCCAGCTCACGAGGCAAGGCGAAACTTTAAATTAAATGAGACTAAAAATTCACAGTCTGTCCGTGCATCTGCAGTACAATGCCAGCAAGAATGTAATGGAAAGGCCATGAATTAGGTCAGGACCAATTAACAAGGGTTTCCACTCTGTCTTGTGAAGCTGGAGTCTCTGACTATCGCAAACAAAACCAACGGTGTAGAAGTGACTCTCAGGCCTGGATTTCCCATGACCCTGGAATAATGAGATAGTAGCAGGCTGATATGTCAAGTGGAATCAGGTGTACTGGTAAATGTGAGGCCCACATTAAGTGCACCAGTGGTCACATGTAGGCACCTCCAGAACAACAACATGTTGACTGCAATTTATCAGAAAGGAAACTGAGGGATCTGCTTACTCTTACCCAGACATCTCTGTGTGTCCAATCAAACATCAGGTGGCCAATTAGAGGCCATCCAGTGGGAAAGAGGTCAATTGCCGTATGTCGGAACAAAAATAGAAAATGCTGGTAAAATCTCAACAGGTCTGACAGTGTCTGTGGAGAGAGAATAGAGCTAATGTTTTGAGTCAGGATGGGGCATCCAGACTCGAAACATTGGCTCTATTCTCTTTGCACAAGATGCAGCACAGAGGCACAGTGGTTAGCACTGCTGCCTCCCAGTGCCAGGGACCCAGGTTAAATTCTAGACTTGGGTCACTGTCTATGTGGAGTTTGCACGTTGTCCCCGTGTCTGCGTGGGTTTCCTCTGGATGCTCCGGTTTCCTCCCACAATTCAAAAGACGTGCTGGTTAGGTACACTGACCATACTAAATTGACCCTTACTGCCAGGGAGATTATCAGGGTAAATGTGTGTGGTTGTGAGGATAGCGCCCTGGTGGGATTGTGGTAGGTGCAGACTTGATGGGCCAAATGGCCTCCTTCTGCAGTGTAGGGATTCTATGATTCTATGCTGTCAGACCTACTGAGATTTTCCAGCATTTTCTGTTTTTTGTTTCAGATTCTAGTACCCACTGTATTTTGCCTTTATCGTCTATAGGAAGTTTGCTTCCCAATTACAAACCCTTCCCCTTGCCTCCTTCTAACTTTACTAAGGAGGTTGAATCTCTTGTGAAGAGGAAGACGGAGACTTATGTTAAGATGAGACGTGAAGGCTCAGTTAGGGCGCTTGAGAGTTACAAGTTAGCCAGGAAGGACCTAAAGAAAGAGTTAAGAAGAGCCAGGAGGGGACATGAGAAGTCTTTGGCAGGTAGGATCAAGGAAAACCCTAAAGCTTTCTATAGGTATGTCAGGAGTAAAAGAATGACTAGGGTAAGATTAGGGCCAGTCAAGGACAGGAGTGGGAAGTTGTGCGTGGAGTCTGAAGAGATAGGAGAGGCACTAAATGAATATTTTTCGTCGGTATTCACACTGGAGAGGGACAGTGTTGTCGAGGGGAGTACTGAGATGCAGGCTGTTGGACTGGATGGTATTGATGTTCATAAGGAGGAGGTGTTAGCAATTCTGGAAAGGGTAAAAATAGATAAGTCCCCTGGGCCGGATGGGATTTATCCTAGGATTCTCTGGGAGGCTAGAGAGGAGATTGCAGAGCCTTTGGCTTTGATCTTTGTGTCGTCATTGTCTACAGGAACAGTGCCAGAAGACTGGAGGATAGCAAATGTTGTCCCCTTGTTCAAGAAGGGGAGTAGGGACAACCCTGGTAATTATAGACTGGTGAGCCTTACTTCTGATGTGGGCAAAGTATTGGAAAGGATTATAAGAGATAGGATTTATAATCATCTAGAAAGGAATAATTTGATTAGGGATAGTCAACACGGTTTTGTGAAGGGTAGGTCGTGCCTCACAAACCTTATTGAGTTCTTTGAGAAGGTGACCAAAGAGGTGGATGAGGGTAAAGCGGTTGATGTGGTGTATATGGATTTCAGCAAAGCGTTTGATAAGGTTCCCCATGGTAAGCTTTTGCAGAAAATACGGACACATAGGATTGAGGGTGATTTAGTGGTTTGGATCAGGAATTGGCTAGCTGTAAGAAAACAGAGGATGGTTGTGAAATATTCAGGAAATATTCATCCTGGAGTTCAGTTACTAGTGGTGTACCGCAAGGATCTGTTTTGGGGCCACTGCTGTTTGTCATTTTTATTAATGACTTGGATGAGGGCGTGGAAGGATGGATTAGTAAATTTGCGGATGACACTAAAGTCGGTGGAGTTGTCGACAGTGCGGAAGGAAGTGGCAGGTTACAGAGGGACATAGATAAGCTGCAGAGCTGGACTGAGAGGTGGCAAATGGAGTTTAATGCGGAAAAGTGTGAGGTGATTCACTTTGGAAGGAGTAACAGGAATACAGAGTACTGGGCTAATGGTAAGATACTTGGTAGTGTGGATGAACAGAGGGATCTGGGTGTCCATGTGCATAGATCCCTGAAAGTTGGCACCCAGGTTGATAGGATTGTTAAGAAGGCGTATGGTGTGTTAGCTTTTATTGGTAGAGAGATTGAGTTTCGGAGCCATGAGGTCATGCTGCAACTGTACAAAACTCTGGTGCGGCCGCATTTGGAGTATTGCGTACAGTTCTGGTCACCGTATTATTGGAAAGATGTGGAAGTGTTGGAAAGGGTGCAGAGGAGATTTACCAGGATGTTGCCTGGTATGGTGGGAAAATCGTATGAGGAAAGGCTGAGGGGCTTGAGGTTGTTTTCGTTAGAGAGAAGAAGGTTAAGAGGTGACTTAATAGAGGCATACAAGATGATCAGAGGATTAGATAGGGTGGATAGCGAGAGCCTTTTTCCTCGGATGGTGTTGGCTAGCACGAGGGGACATAGCTTTAAATTGAGGGGTGAGAGATATAGGACAGATGTTAGAGGTAGGTTCTTTACTCAGAGAGTAGTAAGGGCGTGGAATGCCCTGCCTGCAGCAGTGGTGGACTCATCAACGTTGAGAGCGTTCAAGTGGTTATTGGATAAACATATGGATGATATTGGAATAGTGTAGATTAGAGGGGCTTTAGATTGGTACCACTGGTCGGCGCAACATCGAGGGCCGAAGGGCCTGTACTGCGCTGTAATGTTCTATGTTCTAACTTTGCAGTTATTATCAGGGCCTGTTTTTAGATGCCACATTATAGTCAGCTCTTGTGACTTCTGATTAATATAAATAACAATAATAGTGATTAATTTTTGTTGCAGCTGCATTCACAGTGGAATATGAATCACACTGCAGTGTGAATACATAATTTGTGGGTTCTGAGAACTGGCACTGCACACCAGGAAATCATGCAGAGGGATAATGCCGTGGTGATGGCTAACATGGTAAAGGTCCTCTGCTCCAAGAATCAGTCTGTATGATTCATTCAAGGAGTAAAAAAAAAACCAAAATGTCATTAAAAATCATGCAGATGCTCCCACCTTCACCAGCAGAATCTGCTGGCACATTCAGCCATGGGTTCCAGTGACAAGCCTTTTCTACTGCCCTTGTACCACTTTGTTTCAACTGGTCCACATTAAGTGCACCAAACTTTTTTTTATGTCCAATGTCCAGAAAATATGGTGGGTAATAAAAAATTGTGAATGATTGGGTTGTCAACAAGATTAATAGCCAATTAATAATTTCAAAATGGCGGGCAGGCTCCAGATTGTGCGCTGTCTGTATTATTGGACACTGGCATGTTAGGTTGCCGACCTCATGGCATCATGCCGAATTTTTCACCAGCCCCAAATTTAGGAATGTAAAATCCAGCCCCACATAGGTATCATATTTTATTCCCAGTGCTTTAAAATATCTGCTCCATGCTACCAATTCTAGCATCCAGCAACTTCCACAGTTTGTTTATTTTTCCCCCAAGTCCACACCACACCCAGGGTTAACCAACCAAACACAGTGAGCATCAGTAGTAAACAGACTCACATAAATCAAGAACAGAACAATTGAAAACCGCACCTGACACTGCCGTTGGCCAGCTTTAACAGTTGCTTTCCATCCTTCTGACCCTGTCACAAGTCCAAACTGTTTGGAGCTGCTTTGGTGCCAGATCAATCTCGAGAACAATCATCAGTAAAACCACTGAAATGTCATCAAGTTGGTCAAAGCAAAAGTTTGCATTGTGACATTTGGCGTAACTTGTGTGTTTACATAGCTCATGCTCTTTCAGCCCGCTTCCAGCATTTATTTATTGGGTTCATGTCACACTACGTATAACCCCCACCATTTTGCCTGGACTTGCAAAATCCTACTAACTGTCCTGGCTTGAGACAATTCACATCTCTTTAACCTGTGATTATCCCTCTCTCCACTCGCAATGTCTGTACCTGTAAAGACTCGCATTCCAACCATTATCTTGCAATAGCGTCTCTGTCTATATATGTTGTGTTTGTGAATCCAACTCTCCACTCATCTGAGGAAGGAGCAGCGCTCCAAAAGCTTGTTATTCCAAATAAACCTGTTGGACTTTAACCTGGTGTTGTGAGACTTCTTACTGAGCATTTATTTTGAAATTGCAATGCAAGTTCAAAAACATATGACAATTTGTTCTTCCAGATAAAGGTGAAATACTGCGGATGCTGGAATCTGAAACAAAAACAGAAAATGCTGAAAATTTTCAGCAGGTCTGACAGCGTCTGTGGAAAGAGAATAGAGCTAATGTTTCAAGTCTGGATGATCCTGCATCAGAACCTGAGCAATTTATTCTTCCAGGCGCTTCGTCTAACTATCGACAGGCTATTCAGTGTAAAACAAACAAGTGAGGGCCATTTCCATTTAAAAGCAAGTTTGACTTATGTGGTTAGTTTTACCTTCACTCTTTCCAATTCTTGACATTCTTGCCTGCTTTCACCTCGAAACACTTTTCATTGCCAGCTCGGCTTGGGAAAAGGTTTTTTCTCTTGGTCCTATCTGTTTGAGAACGGTGTGTGACACTGGGAAACCTGCAAAGGCTGGGGTAAAAAAATAGCATACAAAATGAGGACGGGGTGAAAAGGCTGAGACAAATAAATTTAAAGCTGGCAATTTTTTTTAGCTCCAATGTATCCTAATGATCTAAAATGACCCTGTCTCTTTTAGTCCTTCAGTGTACATACACCGTTAATTACCCATTAACAGCTACCAGTCATGTAACAAAAGCTTCAGAATGTGTTAATAGGCCATTCTAACGGGACGAGAGCAAATGGATGTGTCTGTTCTGTTACTTCAGCGACCCAGGGATTTACCTACTGAGGCATCCAACTAGTAGACGTCAAGTAAAATCCACCCTGCCTTTCTTTTAGATTCAATGCTCTGCATTTTACAATATAGTTCCAGTTAAAAAGCAGCTGACTTAACAACAGAGATAAAAAGAAGAAACTGCAAATGCTGGAAATCTGGTTTAACAGCAATTTGCCCGCATGCCACGATTAGATTAATTATTAACGAGGGGAATGCATGCTCCCCGTAAGAGTGATTTCAGTTAAGGGCAATATTTTGTTGAAAAATTCCACTTGCTCCTGAAGGAATTTTTAAATATTAATCCAGTTTTATGCATGAGACTCAAAATATTTTTTTAATAAATCCCCAAGCTGGCAAATTATATCTCTAAGGGTGCAATGTGGAAGCTTCATTTAAATATGATAGGTTAGATTTGTAACAGCATATGATGTGAGGCTAACGTCTTCAAAAATAAGTTGTTTCTTTGTACAAGTCTGGCTAAAAAGCATACATTCGTGGAAAGCAAATAGTATTTGCAGGAGTTCAAATTAAAACAAGCCTTTCAAAAACTTACTTATGCCTGAAGCCATTTTTAAAAATGAAAATCATTATTTATTTTCTTTTAATAGGAAATAATACATGTATATATTTTGTAAAGCCACTGGCACATTTAGATCTGGTTGTGAACCTGCCAGGAACTACACATTATCGGGGTAAAATGAATTCTTGAGGTAGGATCATGCCAGTTTACCGGAGAGGGTGTCTTGGTTTGGTTTGATTTGATTTATTATTGCCACATGTATTAGTATACAGTGAAAAGTATTGTTTCTTACGCGCAATACAGACAAAGCATACCGTACATTAAGAAGGAAAGGAGAGAGTGCAGAATGTATGTTATAGCCATAGCTAAGGTGTAGAGCAAGATCAACTTAGTGAGAGATAGGTCAATTCAAAAGTGTGATTGCAGCAGGGAAGAAGCTATTCTTGAGTCAGCCAGTACGTGAACTCAGACTTTTGCATCTTGTTCCTGGCGGAAGAAGGTGGAAGAGAGAATATCCGGGGAGCTTGGAGTCCTTGATTTTGCTGGCTGCTTTTCCGAGGCAGTGGGAAAGGAGCTTCATCAGCTTTATCAGCTCTCAATCTGACTCCAGGAGCTGTTTGTATTATTTACAACTGAGTGCCTCCATCATATGGGTTGACAGAAAAAGAATTCCAGACTCGTACCACTTGAGTTCCATATGTTTAGTGCTCTGATGAAAATCAGTAGTGCATCATGAATTTGTGTATCATCCCAATTACTAGTCCTCTGTATTGCTTCAAGTTTTAGCAAGTGTTCTGCTGAAGTACACACAGACTAGTATTTGAAAAGAAATAAATACTACGCAATATCTCTGTAGGTTTTTAACTATCCCAAGGTGACCTAATACCAGTGAAACATCCTGGGGCGGGGGAAAGAAAATCTTTATAACAACAGAATTTTGACTATTCTGTCACAAGTCTAATTACAAACCAAAAGGAGAACAACTTCTAATTATACCGTGTCGTTAACATTAGAAACTTTCCCGAGGTGCTTCACAGAAATTTAATCTGACAAAAATGGAAATGGCCAGATGAGATATTCCAGAATGGGATTCCGACAATATCAGTAAAAATTCCAGAATACTATGCAACAAAAAAAATGGTAAGAAAATGAAGGGCACGGCATGGACTTATCACAGCTTTCACAACCAAGGCAAGAATTTCACATTATGCACCAGTGACTATTTTCATGTGGAGAAAATGGCAGTTATTTTGTGCAAGGCAAGATCTCACAAAGAAGAAAATAACCAGAGTGATGACCAATTAGTCTGGTTTTTTGGGGGGCATAGTGTTGGTTGAGGAAGAAGTATAGCTGAAAGAAAAAGGGTTTCCCTTTCTTCGAATGGTGCTCTGATATTGCCTATTTAAATGTCCCTATCGATGGAGGGCTGTAGTCCCTTTAACTTTTGCATTCATGCCAGTGACAAGGTCCGCTGCCAGTTAGAAGGTCGAAGGTTGAATTACTTTGCGGCATCACAAATAACTAGGTCCCGTATTTATTTTCTTTAAACTGGGTTCTCTAATCTGACAACGCATCTCCAGAATTCGGATACCATTAGTTACACAAGCAGAGGCCGTCCTTGTAGAGTACAGCCAAAGGATGGAGATTTGAACATTCGCTGTTTTTAAATGAAAGTGCAAATGGATGGTTTTTGCCAGCTGGCAAACACAGCTTCAATCCTCCATGACTAAACTGAGTTAGGCTTTGTAGTTGGAGTGCAGCCACGAGCATTTAGAGGCTTTAGCTGCCAATGGTGAAACTATTCCATTTATAAAATCGATGCTTTCCCAATTTGAAAAGAAACCTTTTGTCACCACAGTGAGGAAACATATCTGCCATCGGCTGGCAACAAGCCTGCTCTATTCTAGGGGCTTTACCCACTTTTACTTGCACCCAGCCTTTATGTCTAGTACATGCCTCAATGCACAATTCATTTAACCTATCGCACAGGATAAGACCTTTGGAGGAGGGCAGAGAGTAAGCAGCTTACATAGGAACATTGGAATTAGGAGCAGAAGTAGGCCCTTCAAGCCTGCTCCGCCATTCAATCAGAGCATGGCTGATCTCTCCCTAGTCACAAATCCACCTCCCCACCTATTCCCCATATCCCCTTATCCCTTTTTTAAATTAGAAATATATCTAGCCCCTTCTTGAAACTGTTCAATGATTCAGACTCCACCGCGCTACGGGGCAGCAAGTTCCACAAATTCATTACCCTCTGCGAGAAGTAGTTCCTCCTCATCTTAAAGTAAAAAGTTAAAGTTTATTTATTAGCCACAAGTAGGCTTACATTAACACTGCAATGAAGTTACTGTGAAAATCCCCTAGTCGCCATGCTCCGGCGCCAGTTCGGGTACACTGAGGGAGAATTTAGCATGGCCAATTCACCTAACCTGCACATCTTTGAACTGTGGGAGGAAACCCACGCAGATACTGGGAGAACATGCAAACTCCACACAGACAGTGACCCAAGCTGGGAATCGAACCCGGGTCCCTGGCGCTGTGAGGCAGCAATGCAAACCACTGTGCCACTGTGCTGCCCCATCTTAGTTTTAGATCTACCACTTCTCAACCTATACCTGTGACCTCTTGTTCGAGATTGCTCCATAAGAGGAAACATTTGATCTACACTTACTTTATCAATCCCTTTTAACATTTTATGTACCTCAATCAGATCCCCTCTCATCCTTCTGTCAGCCATGATCAAGATGAATGGCGGAGCAGGCTCGCAGGGCCGAATGGTCTACTCCTGTTTCAAGTTTCTATGTTTCTATAAATTCCAGTGAGTATAAGCCCAAACTGTTTAATCCCTCCTCATATGTCAACCCTTTTATCCCCGGAATCAATCTGGTGAATCTCCTCTGAACTGCCTCCAATGCCACCACATCTTCCTCAAATAGGGAGGCCAAAACTGGACACAATACTCCAGATGTGCTCTTACCAACACCATATATAATGCTGCCAGGCAGGCCTTGATTGGTTCTGGTTTTGGTCTGATAAATGCATGCATCCCTGGTCTGGGACAGCTTAATGGAATATACACTCTATTTCCTACATGTTTAAGTGATAGTCTTTTGAAATGTAGAGTTAGTCCCTTCACTAAAATATGGCCTTTATTCCAAAAACAGTTCACAATTCTATAATTATCTGCAAAGTTCCTTGATGTTAATTCTGAACTTCTTTATGACTTTCAAACTTTAATTGGTCGACCTCAGTGAGGCCGCATGTTCCTTAGCTGTGTACACCTGTAGCGGTTGGGAAAAGATCATAGAATAGAATCCCTACAGTGCAGAAGGAGGCCATTCGGCCCATCAAGCCTGCAACGATCACAATCCCAACCAGGCCCTATCCCCATAACCCCACATATTTACCCTGCTAGTCCCCCTGAAAACTAAGGGAGAATTTAGCATGGCCAGTCAACTTAACCCGCACATCTTTGGACTGTGGGAGGAAACTGGAGCACCCGGAGGAAACCCTCGCAGACACGGGGAGAATATGCAAACTCCACACAGATGGTGACCTGAGGCCAGAATTGAACCTGGGTCCCTGGCGCTGTGAGGCAGTAGTGCTAACCACTGTGCCACCAGGCGAGATTGCAAGGCCCTTCCAAACCCCTTCCCCACAAGTGCCCGAGTGCTAGCAATGTTCCTTTGGTCTCTGGTGTTGGCTTCCTGTTTTCCAACATTGCAAACTTGCCTGCCACATGCCATCTGCTGCTTCCCACAGACTCTCAGTGGAAAACCCGCCGATGGGACCTGGGAGTGAAAAGATTGGAGTGGTTTGGTGGCGACTTTAGGTGCCATTTTTTTGCTCCCAGTTAAAATTTCAACATATAAGTGATGCATTTTGTTTCCTGGGGAATTCAATCAGAGCAAAATCAGATTGGAGGACTTGTCCGAAAATTAATGATCAATCCTGCACCATTTTGGGACTTCTGTTGAGGAGAGCTGCAACAATAGGGAAAGTCAACTTGCTGTATGACAAGCTCACTGAATACAGAGAGCACTTCATAACACGTGGGCCAAACAACCCTACTATTCAGACTGCAGAAGGACAAGCAACACTTCTGAGAATAAGGTTTGGAAAAACATGAATGCTAATTTTAAATAATTAAATTATAATGCATGTCATAAAGCCCTTAAGTACAAAGAAATGACTTACACAGCCATGCAACTGTACTGTTGTATGATTTATACAACATACTTAAAAGCTGGGGCATAGCTTCCTGTGTATTGTCAATACTTCGCTGCACACTAACTGCCTGATTATCAAGAACGTAAATGTAGTTTAATGGCAAAAAAAAACTTCTGCCTGCATTTATATTTGAATGAACTTGATTAAAGAATGCTGAGGTTGTGTCTGTTCCTAAAATGACTGGTTATCTTGCAGTGTACTACACATTTAATGGACAACGCCAGTGCCGGATTTAGGCAGAAGCTAAACAAGCTACAGCTTAGGGCCTCACAATCTGCAGGGGCCTCACAAAATTTCAGAAGGTTTACAATGAAGAGAACATTTAAGAGCGGATACCAGAAAAGTAAAAGAAAGCACCAGCTTGAAGAGCAACTCAAAAAATTACCAAAATTACCAAAATCTATGAGGGAGATCAAGCCAGCCAAATGATAAATATGTAATCAGTAAATGCATTCATTTGAAAATAATTTGTATTTTTCACTTTAAATACCTTGCTATTAAATAATTAAAAGGCATAATTATGTTTTCAATTTTTTTGTGGCGACCCAAGGTCCTGTTTTGGTACGCACCTTTGTGAGATCTTTTGGTGTAACTTTTTAACAAGGAGCCTCCAAGCTTTATATAGCTTAGGGCCTCACCAAGTCTAAATCCGGCACTGTACAACACTCATTTTAGATGGAGTAGTTAATGTAATTTTATTATAAAACTGACTAGAGATGCCAACAGAGCAGAGAAATCTCTCTCATTTTCCTATGGCTTCATTGTTTCAAAATTCCAACTCCAATGAACACAGGAAGTGGTTGAACATCCAAAGCACTTTCTCATCATAATTATGTTCAAACAGATTCACCTGAATTTTGCAGCCAGCAGCAAAGGAATGGTGCTCGCTGCTGGTTCCAGAGTGCAGACTTCCTCTTTTCCGAAGGCAGTTTGCATTTGGCGTCTTCTGTAGGCGTCCTGTGCCATCCAGAAACGGGGCAGGCAGCAGGGAGTCTGATCAGCCAATCAAATTAAAGAATCTTCCTAAGTGACAAAGTAGGAAATAAAAAGCAGGGAATATAAATTGTATTTGAATAACTTGTTCCAATACCCAGATCTCGTTGAATGGCAGGTTGGGAACATCAAGTCCCGACAGGCCTTGGAAGCTCCGTGTGTACATGGACTGGGGCGGCGGATGCACAATCCAGAATTTTGCAGTTCTCTGGGCCAAGGATGGTCCCAGTGCACTTTCGGAAAAGAAAGTGGCGTGACAACCAGATCATGTGACCTGAGAGCAGCGTGCCATAATCAAGAAGAATTCCAGATGGCGTGCAAGGGGAGGGGACAGAGAGAGGTATCAAATGGGGAGTCCCAATCAGGGACAAGGAGAGGCAACAGAGACAAATACCAAAAGGGAAGTCCCAGTCACAGGCAAGGAGGGGCAACAGGGAAAGGTCCCAAAAGGAAAGTCACAGTCAAGGAACAAGGAGAGGAGACAGAGAGGTCCCAGTTTAGACAAAACAGAGAGGAGCAGAGAAAGAGGCTTCAAGTAGAATAAAGAGCTGCGGTTGACATCGAGGGCTTGGGCAAAGTCCTGGAGATCCAAGAAGACAGCAGAAAGTTTGTGACTTTGTGCTGCGGGCTATTGAGTAGTAATACTCTGCTTGGCATGGCCAAATAACTGAGGTTGTGCTTGTGAGTTGGTGCTGGAGTACAGTCTGAATCCAGGGGAACAGTGATGGGAGGCGAGATTGAAACCCTGTGAAATGGGCTATCATTGAGGCCGTCCAAGTTGGAGTGACTTTTGGAGAGAACTCCAAGATGAGACCTTGGATGGTGAAAATTACAATCGCTCGTGAGCGGGACAGAGTTTCAGCGAACATTTCAAAGCAAAACTTGGCATTAGCCAAATGTATCTTTTTCACCTTTGTCAAAGTTTGACATGTGCTGCACGTCAGATCTTCATCCATCACCTAGATTTCTCAATTCAAAAAGAAATACAATTCTCCCTTGTTTTAGAAAATACAAGTGAGAATTACACATGGAAAATAACCCCAGGACCAGGTGTTAATTCATCCTAACGATTGATTGTATAATTCCACATAATTGTCTTCTGATTAGCACATTCCACTTGTCTCATTCATGGAACAGATCTACATTATGAGGAGCATGGACAGAGTGGATAGTCAGAAGCTTTTTCCCACGGTGGAGGAGTCTATTACTAGGAGACATAGGTTTAAAGTGTGAGGGGCAAGGTTTAAAGGAGATGTATGAGGCAAGTTTTTTATACAGAGGGTGGTGGGTGCCTGGAACTCACGGCCGGGGGAGGTAGTGGAAACAGATACGATAGTGACTTTTTAGGGGGTCTTGACAAACACATGAATAGGATGGGAATACAGGGATATGGTCCCCGGAAGGATAAGGGGTTTTACTTCAGTCGGGCAGCATGGTCGGTGCAGGCTTGGAGGGCCGAAGGGCCTGTTCCTGTGCAGTAATTTTCTTTGTTCTTTGCTCTATTCAGAGAGGAAGATACTCACAGCTAACAAGGCTTTTGGTCTGTTTTACAACAAGAGTATTTCAGGCTAAATTGCCTTTTCCAGCACAGTCAAGGGTGACTTGCAATCCACCAAACATACCCTTCTGTAGCTCCACAGACTCATACCCCATTGTAACTTCCAGTCACCTATTACCATTGTCCTTCATGACCTCCACTAGCTCCACATGCCAACACACACTGATTTCTAAATCATAATCATTGCCTATCAATCTCTTCATGGCTTAACTACACCCAACCTCCTCCAGTCCAAAATCACAGTCTCTGTCTTCCATTCTTCTGGATCTAGCCCACTGTGTTCTCCACATTCCTTCCACTCCATCACTGATGGCTGAGTGTTTAGCCAAGACACCCTCATGCTCTATAATTGTCTCCCTAAACCCATTAAATCTCTTCCTCTGAACTCAGCTTGTTGGGCCTGCTTTCAATCATCTCCCCTTAAGTCTTCTACCTTCCCTGTGGTGCCTGTTCCATTAAATCCCACCTTCCTCGGGCCTTCTGAAATACCTTGGGGGTAATTTAATATTATAGAATCAAAGTTCTGTGGCTATAGCTGTCATAACTCAGTAAAATGTTGTCAAATCTTTATATATTTAGTAGTTTTGCCAACTTATATGACACAGAAACGAAGAAGAAGTCTTGTACTTTATATGACATTTTCAGTTATACTGAGGCAGAAAGAGGAAGTATTTTACAAAGTATGTGTTATTGAAAGATTCAAGATTTAGTTACATGAAGCGCAACATATTACAAACTCATAAAAGTAAATCCATTGTCACTTTTTTGGATCACTTTCTATGTATCCAGGTGGGCAGACCATCCCCTGACAGAGGTGTGAGCAAGTGATCCACTCTAAGATCAGGTAGGTACTACCTGGAACCTGCATCTCTCTGATATCCCTATTCCCTGTGTGAGCAAGTCTCACCTCATCACCACCCAGTGATGAATTGCAATTGTGAGCTTGCCACTTGGGATTGTAGCTTATCAGAGTGTCAGCTCACCGATCCACCATGCATCTCACACTTGTCATTAATAGCTTCTTTCATTACACATAATGGGCACTGCACCATTGACGTGGAATTTTACAGCAATACTATCATGTATATTTGTGAATATTTCTCCATGGAACTTGTGTTTGTGCCTCCAACTTTGCTCACACTGAACTTCTCTTCAATCTGTATATTTATTGATTAGTATCGCAAGTAGGCTTACATTAACACTGCAATGAAGTTACTATGAAAATCCCCTAGTCACCACACTCCGGCGCCTGTTTGGGTACACTGAGGGAGAATTTAGCACGGCCAATTCACCTACCCAGCACATCTTTCGAACTGTGGGAGGAAACCGGAGCATCCAGTGGAAACCCCACAGACACGGGGAGAACGTGCAGACTCCACACAGACAGTGACCCAAGCTGGAAATCGAACCCGGGTCCCTGGCGCTGTGAGACAACAGTGCTAACCACTGTACCACCATGCCACCCACCATTGTAAACAATCAAAACCACGTTGCATTGAGATCCAGTTAACCACTAATGCATATTCAATTCTCCCAGCAAATCCTGTGCAAGTTCGTGACCTTATTGAAAGTATTTCTGTGCTCATCTCATCTAAACAACATTCTCAGATAATATAATGTAAACCAGTTTTGCAAATTTGTGCAAAAGCAGTGCTAAAGAGCTTTTGCCCACTTCATCTTTTGTGCCAATGATGTTATTTCCTTATAATATACTGAAAGAGAGTTACATTCTGACAATGGATCTCCATATTGTTGTTTGATGGTTAATATGATTGAAAATAGTATCTCAAAAATCAATTGTGTCTCAGATTTCAGTCACTTTCAGTAAAATCATTGTATCTGTTCTTTGATGTTATTTTTTTTTCCTTTCCTTTTCATTTACTCATCAATCTATTTCTCTTCCAAAAGCACAGAGCTCTTGATGGAGTTTTGTTCCACAGTCACCTTGTGCTCTCCACTATCTTGCTTGAAATAGCAATTGCTGTTT
This sequence comes from Mustelus asterias, assembly GCF_964213995.1. NCBI lineage: Eukaryota > Metazoa > Chordata > Chondrichthyes > Carcharhiniformes > Triakidae > Mustelus > Mustelus asterias. The sequence goes on along the minus strand of NC_135813.1, from coordinate 70,781,416 downwards.
ATCCACCTTGCTGTTGCTAATGTGCAAGGCTTGATAATGTAACCGTAACAACTTGGGAGTTCTATAATGTGATGAAATCCGTCGTTTGCAAACAGTTATCTGCATCGAATGGAGTTTTAAAGCTTGTGGTCGGATTTTTCCGGCTGTTCACACCAGCGGCATCTTCTGGTCTCACCGATAGCGCATCCCCGGTGGTGAGGGGTGCATTTAGTAGGAAACCCCATTGGCAATGGCAGGACCAGAAGATCCTGCCACTGGCCAACGGCAGGCTGCCACTGCACCCTGAAAGGCATGGTGGGATACGTGGAAAATCCCACCCTGTATTTTTTGAGATAGTACCTTAACTGCTACAGAAATAAAGTTGGTTTCTCCGAGGGGTTTTTGAATTGCATTTCTGGGCTGTGACATCAGAATTTGGAGAGATCAGCCTCTGGTATGTTGCTAGGGAAATGGAAGCTAATTGGGAAAAATAAGCAAGGCTGGGAGATCTCAGCTTTTTGTCAGAATAGGACAATGGATGTAAAGCGACATGTGGGAACCAGCTGAAAAGATTGAAACTTAAAAAGCTGTGTGAACAGTGCAGCCATGCTGAGGGGCTGGGTGGTTATCACCAGAGCCAACCATACTGTGTACCGGGGGTGTTATTGGGTGGTCGGTGAAGACTCTGGGAAAGTTATGCTATATCATCTGTCCCAAAGTGAGTGAAGGAGTTTCTGCAGATATGTGCCTTTTTGGTGACGATCATATCATTGGAACTCGGAAGTGAAGCAGTTCTTGAAGCAGGGCGGCACGGTAGCACAGTGGTTAGCACTGCTGCTTCACAGCTCCAGGGACCTGGGTTCAATTCCCGGCTTGGGTCACTGTCTGTGTGGAGTTTGCACATTCTCCTCATGTCTGTGTGGGTTTCCTCCAGGTGCTCCGGTTTCCTCCCACAGTCCAAAGATGTGCGGGTTAGGTTGATTGGCCGTGCTAAAATTGCCCCTTAGTGTCCTGAGATGCGTAGGTTAGAGGGATTAGTGGGTAAATGTGTAGGGATAAGGGGGTAAGGCCTGGGTGGGATTGTGGTCGGTGCAGAATCGATGGGCCAGATGGCCTCTTTCTGCACTGTAGGGTTTCTATGATTCTATGATTGAAGGCTTTTAGAAGATTAAATCCTGCATCAAGAGGAGTTAAACTCAAATTGATGAAGCTGGAGTTGTGAAAGACTTTTGGGATTTCATTTGTACTGGGGAAAATGGCCAGTAAATCTGTGAAACCTATCTTTGTTTTGTTGACTATTTAAAGTCTAATTTATAGTTTCCATGGCTGTTACTTCATATTCAATCGTTGTTAATTTTGGTTGAGTTGTTACAGTAAAAGATTTATAAAGTGATAACCTGCCCATTGGTTTCTTCTGTTGGGGTTGCGTTGGAATTCGGTTCTTTCGTTTATTGGTCTTCACAAGGGTCGTAACAATAAGAAGAAATAAAGAAAAACTTTCACATATATATATATATGTAGCACCTTGCAAAATCTCAGGACATTCCAAAGCATTTTACAGCCAATGAAGTACTTTTGAACTATAGTTGCTCTTGTAATACAGGAAGTGTCTTTCACAAAGGGAAACATCCTAAGGCATTTCACAGGAGTGTAATCAGACAAAAGTTGAATGTTTGCAGATGACTCAAGGTAGGAAACACTGCATTTGAGCCCAATCTTGCATTTACCCAACATCTGCATTTCTTCAATGTTTATTTTCCCAAACCCAATGGCGATGCTTTTTATAAAGTTCATTGATTCCCTATTCGTAAATGCCTCGAGAAGATAGTGGTGAGCTGTCTTCTTGAACTGTTGCAGCTCATGCGGTTTAGTTACATCCACAGCGCTGTTGCAGTGGGAGTTAACCCAGTGACACTGAAGGAGAAACAATATATTTGCAAATCACAATGGTGTGTGGCTTAGCACTTCCAGGTGGTGGAAATCCCATGCTTCTGCTGACATTGTCCTTCTAGGTGGTAGAGGTCATGGGTTTGGTAGGTGCTTTGCAGTGTGTTTTATATATTGAATATACTGTTGCCATTGTGCATCAATAGTGTAGAAAGTGAATGTTCAATAGGGTGAATAGTGTGCCAATCAAGTGGGCTGCTTTGTCCTGAACAGTGTCAAGCTTCTTAAGTGTTGTTAGAGCTGCACACATCCAGACAAGCAAAGTTTTAAAAAATTTATTCGTGGGACATGGGCGCGACTGGCTGGCCAGCATTTATTGTCCATCCCTCGTTGCCTTTGAACTGAGTGGCTTACTAGGCCATTTCTGAGGGCAGTTGAGAGTCAACCACATTGCTGTGGCTCTGGAGTCACATGTAGGCCAGACAAGGTAAGGATGGCAGATTTCCTTCCCTAAACGACATTAGTGAACTTGATGGATTTTCTGACAATCGACAATGGTTTTGTGGTCTTCAGTAGATTCTTAATTCCAGATACTTTTTATTGAATTCAAATTCCACCATCTGCCGTGGCGGGATTTGAACCCAAGTCGCCAGAACATTAGCTGAGTTTCATTCCACCACACGTGTGTCTTGTTGATAGTGGACAGGTTTTGGGGAGTTGGGGATGAGTTGCTTGCTGCAGAATTCTTAGCCTCTCAACTGTTGTGTGGCCATTTAAATGACTGGTCCAGTTCAGTTTCTAGTCAATTGTAACATTTGTTGACCACCAGACAGATGAGATCAGCAAACGCAATGGAACCTGGGGATTGAACATCCCACCTTCATGCTCTGTATAATTCAGTTCCTCGTCAGATAATCTTGCTGAGCTAATGGGAGTTCATGGCCCTCCATCTATATTAGGATTACATTAGTGTTTATTGTTGCCATGAAATTTATAGGTGAAATGTTTATAAAGTAAACATATGGAAATCCCAACGATGATAAATCAGTAGCGTTTATTTATTATCTACACATCTCAACCATACCACTGGCTACATATCTTTTGCATTTACAACAACAGAAGTATCAGTATTCTTGTCTTGGCTGAATGCCCAGACACACCATTTGGCTCCAGTTCCTGAACAACTGAGGGCTATAATTGTGAACTTACCAGGAGAAGCAGTGTTAGAGGAGCCCTTAGAGAAAATGACAGTTTATAGTTGCAATATAACTACTTCAGCAACTGCAGTGATTCAGTCCTCCCACAGTGGACATTCTGCAGGAGAGCAGGAAAAAACTGGCAGCCCGCGCCAACAGAAAAGCATCAAGATGAACTCCAGATAGTCATCGACTTGGTCAGTGACATTTAATTGAGGGGTGAGATACTTCCTCAAGCCTGACGCCTCAGTGTTCAATTCAGTCACAAAGAACTGAAATTATCTGTAACTAATTCATGCCAGCTAGAATCTCTCTCAAATCTTTGTAGACTTTCTGTTTAATGTATCATAAATTGGATAGAAGTGCTTACAATGTGGGCGGCATGGTGGCACAGTAGTTAGCACTGCTGCCTCACAGCACAAGGGACCCAGATTCGATTCCCGGCTTTGGTCACTGTCTGTGTGGAGTTTGCACGTTCTCCCCGTGTCTTCGTGGGTTTCCTTCCACAGTCTGAAAGATGTGCTGGTTAGGTGCATTGGCCATGCTGAATTCTCCCTCAGATACAGTTCATAGAAATCATAGAAACCCTAGAGTGCAGAAGGAGGCCATTCAGCCCATCGAATCTGCACCGACAACAATCCCACCTGGTCTCTATCCCAGTAACCCCACATATTTACCCCGCTAATCCCTCTAACCTATGCATCCGACACTAAGGGGCAATTTAACATGGCCAATACACCTAACCTGCACATCTTTGGATCGTGGGAGGAAACCGGGCGGCGGAGTGTGGTGACTCGGGGATTTTCACAGTAACTTCATTGCAATGTTAATGTAAGCCTACTTGTGACACTAATAAATAAACTCGGGTGGCATGGTGGCACAGTGGTTAGCACTGCTGCCTCACAGCTTCAGGGACCTGAGTTTCATTCCCGGCTTGGGTCACTGTCTGCATGGAGAATGCGCATTCTCCCAGTGTCTGCGTGGGTTTCCTCCAGGCGTTCCGGTTTCCTCCCACGATCCAAAGATGTGCAGGTTAGGTGTATTGGCCATGTTAAATTGCCCCTTAGTGTCGGATGCATAGGTTAGAGGGATTAGCAGGGTAAATATGTGGGGTTACTGGGATAGAGACCAGGTGGGATTGTTGTCGGTGCAGACTCGATGGGCTGAATGGCCTCCTTCTGCACTGTAGGGTTTCTATGATTTCTATGAACTGTATCTCTTGATGGTATAATGGTTTTCTTTGAGTACCCCAGGGAGATTCCGTCATCTGTGAAGAGAAATCATTCAGAAGACTGTTGAAATTTAAACATAAATGCTGCAAGTACTCAGCAGTAAGAAGGCCAACAACATCAGGTTAAAGTCCAACAGGTTTATTTGGTAGCAAAAGCCACGAGCTTTCGGAACAGGCTGTCCCTTCGTCAGGTGGGTGGGAGTTCTGATTACAAACAAGGCACAAAGACACAAACTCAATTTGCATGAATAATGATTGGAATGTGAACCTTTACAGTTAATCAAGTCTTAAAGGTACAGACAATGTGAGTGGAGGGAGCATTAAGCACAGGTTAAAGAGGTGTGTATTGTCTCCAGACAGGACAGCTAGTGATTTTTTGCACATCCAGGCAAAGAACAAAGAACAAAGAACAATACAGCACAGGAACAGGCCCTTCGGCCCTCCAAGCCCGCGCCGCTCCCCGGTCCAGGATTGAATCCTGAATCCAGGATCCCCGCCCAATTTTCCAGCCTATCTACATACCAATATCCTATCCACCGAGCTGTCCCTCACAGCTACGATGCTTTGTTCATTACAACCTATTAACTCACCCCCACCCCCCTATTCCAGACCATGTGATCCCCAGGGAGAGGCGAAAACCCAGAGTGAAAAACCCCAGGGCCAATATGGGGAAAAAAAAATCTGGGAAATTCCTCTCCGACCCCCTGAGGCGATCGAAACGAGTCCAGGAGATCACAATGGCCCTGATCGGAAAATGCTTCCCAACCCTAGTCATTTCCACTTCCATGAACACCATATGAATTCCCTGCCCCCGAGACAGGTTCCCAACTATCCGCAGTCTCGCTCTGTACTGGCACCAGCAAGATGATCATAGAATGAAGCCTTGAAACGAGAAACAAGGAACAATTAGCCCGCGCCGCTCCCTGGTCCAAACTAGACCACTCTTTTGTATCCCTCCATTCCCACTCCGGTCATATAGCTGTCTAGATAAGGCAGGTTGTGGGGGTTACAGATAGTGTGACATGAACCCAATATCCCGGTTGAGGCCGTCCTCATGTGTGCGGAACCTGGCTATCAGTCTCTGCTCAGCGACTCTGCGCTGCCGTGTGTTGTGAAGGCCGCCTTGGAGAACGCTTACCCAGAGATCAGAGGCTGAATGCCCGTGACTGCTGAAGTGCTCCCCAACAGGAAGAGAACACTCCTGCCTGGTGATTGTCGAGCGGTGTTCATTCATCTTTTGTCGTAGCGTCTGCATGGTTTCCCCAATGTACCATGCCTCGGGACATCCTTTCCTGCAGCGTAACAGGTAGACAACGTTGGCCGAGTTGCAAGAGTATGTACCATGTACCGGTGGATAGTGTTTTCGCGTGAAATGATGGCATCCGTGTCGATGATCCGGCACGTCTTGCAGAGGTTGCTGTGGCAGGGTTGTGTGGTGTCGTGGTCACTGTTCTCCTGAAGGCTGGGTAGTTTGCTGCGGACAATGGTCTGTTTGAGGTTGTGTGGTTGTTTGAAAGCAAGAAGTGGGGGTGTGGGGATGGCCTTGGCGAGATGTTCGTCTTCATCAATGACATGTTGAAGGCTCCGGAGGAGATGTCGTAGCTTCTCCGCTCCGGGGAAGTACTGGACGACGAAGGGTACTCTGTCCACCGTGTCCCATGTTCGTCTTCTGAGGAGGTCGGTGCGGTTTTTCGCTGTGGCGCGTCGGAACTGTCGATCGATGAGTCGAGCGCCATATCCTGTTCTTATGAGGGCATCTTTCAGCGTCTGGAGGTGTCTGTTGCGATCCTCCTCATCCGAGCAGATCCTGTGTATACGGAGGGCTTTTCCATAGGGGATGGCTTCTTTAACGTGTTTAGGGTGGAAGCTGGAGAAGTGGAGCATCGTGAGGTTATCCGTGGGCTTGCGGTACAGTGAGGTGCTGAGGTGACCGTCCTTAATGAAGATGCGTGTGTCCAAGAATGCAACCGATTCCAGAGAGCAGTCCATGGTGAGTCTGATGGTGGGATGGAACTTGTTGATGTCATCATATCGTTGTTTCAGTGATTGTTCACCATGAGTACTCAGCAGGCCAGACCTGTTGAGTATTTTCAGCAGATTCTGTTTTTATTCCAGATTTCCAGCATCTGCAGAATTTTGCTTTTGTATCTGAGGTCTGCTATACGCAACATCACTCAGACACATCTCAAAGACTTTGACACAAGTGAGGGAGAGAGGACACACCTGACATCCCCAGTGGCGCTAAACCTCTCACTGAATAAAACAGCTTTGGAGTTTTCACCAACAGCAAGAAGCTGTTGGCTTCTGAGAGTTCAATAAGCCCAAAGAACGTCTTTCACCAAGTCGATGATCCTCCAGTAACAGGTGATCCTTGTCTCGGTGTGCGTCCCTGGAAACAGCCCGTAGGCCACAGAATCCTGTGACATGGAGCTGCTTGGGATGAACCTTGACAAAAACCGCCACCTCTCTCTCCAGAACTTTGCATAGGAACATTGCACAAGGAAGTGGACAATGGCCCCTTCCCCACCGCAGTAACCTCGAGGGCGACATGCGGATGGGGTGAGACTCGAGATGTGTAGGAATGATCTGATAGGGAGGGCCTTCCTCACCACTAGCCAAGCTAGGGCTTGGTATTTGTTTGACAAATCTGGAGTGAAATTCTCTGTCCTCCCAGCCGCGTGTTTCCCGTTGGCGAGAGATGGTGCGTTGTTTGCTAGCGACGGGATTCTCTGGTCCCACCGCTGTCAATGGGAATTCCCATTGACGTCACCCCACGTCGGTGGGAAACCTGCGGGTGGGGGTGCTCTGTCAGTGGGACCAGAGAATCCCGTCGGCGTGAACGGCCAGAGAACTCTGGCCCTGGTGATGAGGCATTCTGCTGCGTGACTCTGGCAGTCTGCTCAGGGAACCATCCAACAGGATCGACTATTTCCTTTTCCTGTAGGACCTCTAGGATATTACGTGCAGATCGCTGCCTGCTGGACTTGTGGTTAAAAGTATTCCTCTGCATGAATGTTTTCCACTAGGGGCAGGTGTTACTGTGCAGTCCAGGTACATGGAGCATTCTGCCCTTCCATGTTCAGACCCATCCTTCGCAACACCGGGGACAGGTTGAACCTCAGCAAGCACTTGGTGTTTACATACCGAGGATCTATGTACAGCTTGATGCACCCAAACACAAAGGTGGCCATCAGGATTAGGGTGAAGGCAAATACTGCGGATGCTGGAATCTGAAACAGAACCAGAAAACGCTGGAGAAACTCAGCAGGTCTGACAGCATCTGTGGAGAGAGCATAGAGCCAAAGTTCTGAGTCTCGGTGACCCTTCCTGAGAGCTGTCAAAGGACCATGCCAGCTCTGACAAACACTCATCCTGACTCGAAACATTGGCTCTATTCTCTCTCCACAGGACTAGGGTGATGTTGGGCACATTTTTCCCCCCTTTATCTCGGAGTTTGCTCGTCAAGTGCCTACGAATGTGATCCATTTCTGACCCCCAGGTGAAGTGGACAACTGCTCGCATGATTGCCACAGGACAGGGGTGAGGAATGGGCCAGACCGGTGCCACATACAGCAATACCGAGTGTGTCTCACACCTGATAACCAGGTTTTTACCTGCAATGGACAAGGCGCATCGCTTCTACATGACCAGTTTTTGGTTCATTAAACCTACTTGCTCCTTTCAATTTCTAATGCATGCCCTGGTCCTCCAAACCATATCCCCAGCACCTTCAGGCCATCTGACCTGACAGTGAAGGGGACAATGGGTCGGTCAACCTGAGGCCAGTTTGAACTGGTTGCAGATGTTGATCAATCTGCAAGACGACAGCAGACCCGACCTGAAGACAGTGGCATCATCCATATACAGGAGGCTTTGACCTGAGTGCCTTCGCTGCCCTAGATCATCACTCCTCTTATGCTCAAGTCTTTCCTGATGGACTCAGCACAGAGTTCTGTGCAGCACATGAACAGGATGGGAGAGAGAGGGCACCCCTACCTGACTCCAGATTTAATTGGAAACTGTCCAATTCCCATCCTTTAATTGAAACTGCCCCACTGCTGTTTGTGGAGAACAATTGGATCCAATTGTAGATTTCCTCCTGAACCCCATTTTGGAGAGCAAATCCATCATGTAGATGTGCGATATTCTGTCAAAGGCCATCTCCTAGTCCAGGCTGATGAGGCAGGTATCCACACCCCTGTTCTGCACATAAGCAATTGCATCCCTAAGTAGCACAAGGCTACATGCCTTGTATTAGCACAATGTATACTTGTATTGTGGGGGATGATACAACGATACATTAGCACAAGGCTATCAGAGATCATCCTGCTGGAAACAAAGTAGGTCTGATCAAGGTGGATCACCCACTCCAGAGCAGACCTGACTCGAATGGTGATGTCCTTGGACAGAATTTTATAGTCCGCATTCAACAGTGAGATGGATCACCAATTTCTAATTTTTTTCCCTTTTCTCCCTTCCGCTTGTTGAAGATCCCTTCCCTCATGGACTCTAACAGGTTCCTAACCAGGAGCGTACTCTTGTATATCTCCATCAGGTCTGGGCTGATGCAGCCCTACCAGAGCCAAATACAACTTGGCCGGTAAGCCTTCGCTTTCAGGAGTTTTACTCTTCTGGAAGGACTCGAGGTCATTAGTCAACTCATCCAGAGTTAATGGTATGTCCAGGCTCTCCTGCTTGCTGATCTCCGTGATAACTTTTATTTCTGTATTCAAGCCCATGAAAATTCATTTCCACTGATGTTGTGCTCTGCAGGTTGCATTTCCTCCAAATGATGCATCCGAGCATGGGCTTTGCCAGAAGTAATTTGAATATGTACTGTATTACTGTCATTGGTTAACCACAACTCCTATATAACATTAGAATTCTGTGCAGTAATAGAACAACAATTGCTTCTGAAAGTAATTAGAAATCTAAAATGGCTGTAGTATTGTAATACAAAAGACCTTTTAGAAATTGTGCGAAATTTTAGCAGTTAAACCTTTAAACGGTATATATTTCAAGTTCATGCCCTATTCATTCGATGGAATACCATTCGGTGTGGTTGGGGTGATCATGTCAAAATGGACTAAATCTAGGTAAAAGTTTCACATGAAATATTGTAACAGTTTATTGAATTATTTTTCACCAATATGTTCTGGTGGGACTCTGCTGTCATTCTCTTATGACGAAGAATGAAGCTTCACTGGCTGCTGAAGGTGTTGATGTATCATTGTTTTTGACGCTCTGCCAGTACTCTTACTCCCAGTAGATCCATTACCCTCATGTCCTTCCCGGCCATCTGACTGACTCTGTACTGGAGGCAAATGTGCACTGTGCCCACCCCTGAGATAGATTGGATGAAATCAAAGTAGGAGGGTGAAGACACCATGGAGCTGCTTATCCTTCTCAGTGACTTTGATGGACTTCTTAATGCTGACTGGCTTCTATTTATTCTGTATGCAGACATCATTAAATGCTTTCGTACTGTAGTTTCCAATCTTCTTCAGGGAAAATGTTGGAAGTCAGGCTTTTTATCTTTCTTCCTGGCTGCCTCTAGGGGGGTCAAAGGTTATAACACTGCGTTCTCAGTGGTAAGGTGCAAGTCTAACACACTGTCAGCAGTGTTATCTAATTCCTCTCACCACAACACTTTGTTTGCCTCTTATGCAGTGCGACCGGATTCTTAAATCATTTGAATCATTAGCGTATTGTCAGCCCCTCATTAATCTCCAGTTTCATTAATGCCATTTTGTACAAACCAACTTATTATGGAGCATATTTGCTCAAAACATGAGGGCGCCTTGGACATTGTAACCACAACAGTAAATCAGCAGCGGACAGCACAGGAAAGATAAATCGGTAATGTCGTCTCAGAGTAAATCATGATGGCAGGACAAGGTGATTTGGCTTTAAACAAATGCACTGCAGATTTAAAACTAATGTCAGCAAAGAGTTGTCAACTTTGACTGGATGTATTGCCTTTTATTGCCTTTTGCACCACACTGCTTTATGTTCCCGCCATTGCTTAGCCAACACTCCCACCTTCATGACACACTGTCTTCTCACACAATGTGAGCCAGAATTGTACTCTCCCCTGTCCCGGGGCAGGGGGTGGAGGGGGGGGGGGGGGGGGGGGGGTGGGGGGCGGGCGGGGGGGGAAGGGGGGGTGGTTCTAAAGTGGTGAGGGGGAAGTGTGAACTTGCACGGAAAGCGTTTCCTCCCCCGGCTGGTTGTGATGTTACATGGGGAGGGCAGAGCCTCAGGCAGGAAGCCTGTCCTTGTCCCAATTAAAGACCTTAATTGACCATTTAAGGGCCTTTTCCCACTGGCCTTCATTTTTCAGTTGCCGTTGGATGATAGCTCGGGGGGAACTGCATGAATGAACATAGCTGAATCGTGGATGGGAAGGGGTGGAGGGAGAGAGGGAGTGGTGATGGTGATGGTGATGCCTCCACCAGAAGCCCTCTTCTGATGGGGGCACCGCCCCTTAAAGCCCAGTTGAGACATCCATCCCCTCACCACCCCCATGCAATTCCCCCAGGCGTTCCGTACCCCCCCTACCCTGGCACCCCTTCCATTTATCTTTCATTTGGATACAGAACTGGTTCGGTCACAGAAGACAGAGGGTAGCGGTGGAAGGGTGTGTCTCTGACTGGAGGGTTGTAACAAGTGGCGTTCCTCAGGGATCAGTGCTGTCTGTAATATACAAAAATGATTTGGAGGAAAATGTAACTGGTTTGATTAGTAAGTTTGCAGATGACACAAAGGTTGGTGGATTTGCGAATAGCAATGAGGACCATCAGAGGATACAACAGGATATAGATCGGTTGGAGACCTGGGCGGAGAGATGGCAGATGGAGTTTAATCTGGACAAATGTGACGTAATGCATTTTGGAAGGTCTAATACTGATAGGAAATATACAGTAAATGGCAGAACCCTTAAGAGTATTGATAGGCAGAGGGATATGGGTGTACAGGTACGCAGGTCACTGAAAGTTGCAAAGCAGCTGAAGAAGGTAGTCAAGAAGGCACACAGCATGCTTGCCTTCATCAGCCAGTGCATTGAGTTTAAAAATTGGCAAGTCATGTTGCAGCTTTATAGAACCTTAGTTAGGCCGCACTCGGAATATAGTGTTCAATTCTGGTCGCCACACTACCAGAAGAATGTGGAGGCTTTGGAGGGGTTACAGAAAAGATTTACCAGGATGTTGCCTGGTATGGAGGGCATTAGCTATGAGGAGAGGTTGGAGAAACTTGGTTTGTTCTCACTGGAACGATGGAGGTTGAGGTTGAGCCTGATAGAAGTCTACAAGATTATGAGGTGCATGGACAGAGTGGATAGTCAGAAGCTTTTTCCCAGGGTGGAAGAGTCAATTACTAGGGGGTATAGGTTTAAGATATGAAGGGCAAGGTTTAAAGGAGATGTATGAGGCAAGTTGTTTACACAGAAGGTGCTGGGTGCCTGGAACTCGCTGCTGGGGGAGGTAGTGGAAGCAGATACATAGTGAGTTTTAAGGGGCATCTTGACAAATACATGAATAGGATGGGAATAGAGGGATATGATCCCCGGGAGGATAGGGGGTTTTAGTTAGGTCGGGCAGCATGGTCGGTGCAGGCTTGGAGGGCTGAAGGGCCTGTTCCTGTGCTGTAATTTTCTTTGTTCTTTGTTGTTTGTTCTATCTCTACTCCAGTTCCCAGAACTTAGTGCCAGGCAGCTCCCTGCAGTGCCTCTTCTAGCCACTGCAGCTTGGAGGGACTGGAGAGTCGCTGGCAAATCTGATTGGCTGGCAGCTCTCCGTGGCGAGAATTCCTCCCAAGTGAGGGGAGGAAGTCGCAGCTTATACCAATCAACTCTCATTAGAGTGTAATATGGCATCAGCGCTGCTCGAGTCAGCGAGGGTGTGTTCCCTGTCGACACTTTGGATGGTGGGGGGGGGGGGGGGGGTCTCCTGAAAATTCTGGCCATGGAAACCAAACAGACTCACCTTTACCCAATTGGATACTTCTGGACTATTTTTCAGATAGTCTTCCTTCCCCGTTTCCAATATTATTATAATGAAAGGAAATGAGAACTAAAACACAATAGTTGCAGTGTCCAGGACACCAATCTTTAATTTCAGGAAAGTTCAGGACAATCCCAGATGGTTGGCAAGACTACGGCAGGAAGTTGTCACACAAATAGTAGGAAGGCAGGCAGCAGCTGGGTTTGCTTCAAAAGAGATGGCTGCCCTGCAATAAAAATATCATAGAATGTACAAACGCAGTCTCAATGTGGCATAAAAACTGGAAACACGTGAGAAAGACATTTGCTGTTCTGTGCAAGCTTTCTTGCAAACACAAGACTACATGATAATATATTGCTTGCTAATATGCTGCCTTGCAAAGCATCATCTTTGTAGATGAATACACCATCAGAAGGGAGGGAAGAGGCCTGTGTGGATCATAAACATCAGCTGGACATATTGGGCTGAAAGGCCAGGTTCTGCACTGTAGCTATGTGTTATGTGATCACACAGGGAGAATGCAGTGCACTTTGCTAACTGTTCATCTTTCCAAATGCCTAGGCTTACTCATGTTCTTCCCTGGCACTGTGCAATGTTATTATATCACAGTTCAGACCATGCTTTGTGACAAGTGAAAGTAACAAGCGCCAAGTGCAATGGCAGCATCTGACTCTAATGCTGCAGGTTCACTCACACATAAAGGAGGTTAGTATCCTGGGCATTTCATCTTCTCTCACATTGCTATTTCTTAACTGTGTGCCTTTTATATCTGCTTGCAGCAGGAGGTTGTTCGGCCAAACCTCCGTTCACTGCAGCGGACCGGAGAATCCTAGCTGCAGGCAAGGTTGGAGAATCCAATGGCATAGCTACAGGTAGTTAATACATAAAGTGGATTAAGATCATAACAAATAGGGACAGAGTAGGCCATTCAGCCCTTAGAGCCTGCTCGCCATTCAATAGGATCATGTCTGATCCAACATTCCTCAGGTCGACTTTCCTACCCTTTCCCCGTAATTCTTTGATCCCCTAACTGATCTAAAATCTATCTACCTTAGCCTTAAATATACACTAGGACTCTACCCCCATAGATTTCTGTGGCAAGGAGTTCCAAAGACTCACAACCCTCTGAGAGAAGAAATTCCTCCTCATCTCAGTCTTAAATTGACGCCCCTTTATTCTGAGGTTATGTCATCTGGCCCTAGACTCTCCCATGAGAGGAAACATCATCTCAGCATTTACCCTGTCAAGTCCCTCCAGAATCCTCTATGTTTCAATGAGATCACCTCTCATTCTTCTAAACTCCAATGAGTAGGACCCCAACCCGTTTAACCTTTGCTCCTAAGACAATCCCTCCATACTGGAGATTATATGAGTAAACTTTCTCTGAATTGATTTGAATGAAATAAGGCACCAAACCTGCTCACAGTACTCCAGATATGATCTCACCAGTACCTTGTGCAGTTTCAACAAGACTTCCCTTGAACGTCAGGGTCCATTTGGGTAGAGGTAAAATAACAGTAAAGGAAAGAAGACCTTGTTAGGAGTTGTGCATAGACCCCCAAACAGTAGCCCTTTTTACTCAGTCTACCGTTTTTGGATTTTACTGTTCTTACTTTTATTACTGTCCTTGTCTCTCTTTCCCTTGTCACTTTGCTTCGATTCCCATTCCTCTATCTTTCTAGTTTAAACCCTCCCCAGCCACACTGGAAAACACTCACCCTAGGAAACCAGTCCCAGTCCTGCCCAGGTGTAACCCGTCCAGTTTGTACTGGTCCAACTGCTCCCAGAACTAGTCCCAATGTCCCAGGTATCTGAAATCCTCCCCTTGCACCATCTACGTATCCACCATGCATCAGCTACAAATTCATCTGATACATCGTAGAATCCCTACAGTGCAGGAGGAGGCCATTCAGCCTGACAGAGCATCTTACCCAGGCTATATCCCCATAACCCCACATATTTACCCCGCTGATCCCCCTAATCAACACATCTTGGGACATTAAGGGGCAATTTAGCATGGCCAATCCACCTAACCTGCACATCTTTGAAGTGTGGGAGGAAATCGGGGAAACCCAAGCAGACACGGAGAGAATGTGCAAACTCCAATTTGACAGTCACCCAAGGCTAGAATTGAACCTGGATCCCTGGTGCTGTGAGGCAGCAGTGCTAACCACTGTGCCACCCCTGCTATTTCTACTCTGACTAGCCCATGGCATGGTAGTAATCCTGATATCACTATCCTACTTTTCAACTTACTTCCTAACTTCCTATATCTGGCTTTTAGGACCTCATCCCTTTTTTTTTACCTATGTCATGTGTACCACCACCACTGGCTGTTCACCTTTCCCCTCCAGAATGTCCTTCAGCTGCTCTGAGACATTCTTGACCCTAGCATCAGGGAGGAAACATACCCTGGAGTAATGATTTCAGAGATTCAGATCTCGGCATCAACACTTCATGTAGCCAAGTAACCAAATGCAGCTAGGGTCATCTGAGAAGGGGTCACCACAGATGAGGGAGGTGTCCCTCGGGGTGATGCTACAAATCAGTGCTCCCATTCAATGACAGTAGGTGTGTTTGAGAACTTGTGGGCCTACTTCCTGAAACTTCATGGCGCCTGGAATTGCAGAGCCATCTCCTGCCCCCAGTTGAGGAGTTACTAGGTTACTTTCCATTCCCAGACTATGTACTAATGTTCAGTAGCCATCATTTTACCTACACTGCAAAGATGTTTAGTAGATCGGGTGGCACAGTGGTTGGCACTGCTGCCTCAGATTTCCAGAGAACCGGGTTCAATTCCGGCCTCAGGTGACTGAGTGTTGTTTGCACATTCTCTCTGTGTCTGCATGGGTTTCCTCTGGGTGTTCCGGTTTCCTCCCACACTCCAAAGATGCGTGGGTTAGGTTGATTGGCCATGCTAAATTGTCTCTTAGTGTCAGGGGGATTAGCAGCGTAAATACATGAGGTTACGGGGATTGAGTGCGTTTTGTTGGTGCAGGCTTGATGGGGCAAACACCCTCCTTCTGTACTGTAGGGTTCCTAAGAAGCAGACATTTGGAATAAAGCTCAGAAAATACACTATCACAAAGATGAAGCTTCAAAGTCAAATACACCTTACACACCTGAAATACACAATGCTGGGATGAATGACATTTTGGTTAGGGTCGATTAGCTCAGTTGGCTGGACAGTTGGTTTGTGATGCAGAGCGACGCCAACAACATGGGTTCAATTCCCGTCCCGACTGAGGTTACTCATGAAGGCCCTGTCTTCTCAAACTTGCACCTTGCTGGAGGTGTGATCACCACCAGTCAGTTCTCCTCCTCAAAGGGTAGAGCAGCCTATGGTCATCTGGGACTATGGTAACTTTTACCTTTACTAACATTTTGGATAGCTGGAATTATAATCCATTCTGAGACTTCACTTAAGATGGGGAAATTTAGATTCTTGGATCGTCATGCATGGCGATTGGTTTTGGGAGATAGGAAAATAGCCACAATAGTTTACCTGGATAGAGTGTGGGGCACATGTGAAAAAGACTGTTTGCATAGGATCTTTCAGGTATAGAAATTAATATGTTATCTATTGTTGTCTACCTTTACACTTCAGCTGAGTGGCAAGGTTGGTTAAATAGACATATCTTTTGGCTTTTAGTCAAAGTTGTATTCTGGCAATAATTAATGCGGCCCAGCTTTTCCTGCTGCCCCAATGGCAAGTCCCCATTGTCGAGTGAAATTTGTCTGGCTGCATGTTTTCCCTTGGGGCGATGGGAAGAACTCAGCAGTTCAAGAAAGTAATTCAACTGCGGCACACAGATTGTGAGATTTGGGCTTGTAATGGATGTGGTTTAGAACTCTTGTGGAGTCAGTGTTCAAGGTAGCAGTTACCTTGACAGCGACTGAAAGAGCAATCTCCATCCTGAAAATGGTCTGCAGGACAATGTCCAGTTCAGGAGCAGCTTCCCAGGGGAATTGTCGTCGCTGTCTCCAGATGGGAACATGGAAAGTAGGTCATTTATATCCTCGGGCCTGTTCCGCCAGTCAATAGGATCATGGCTGATCTAAGACCTAACTCCACATAGCGGCCTTTGTCCCATATCCCTTAATAGCTTTGGTTAATAAAAATCTATCAATCTCAGATGTAAAATGAACAACGATTTTAGCATCTATGATCCAGCATCAATTGCTGTTTGTGCAAGGAAATTCCAAACTTCTATCACCCTTTGTGCAAAGAATTATTTTTTACTGCCACTCCTGAAAGGTCTGGTTCGAGTATTCCTCCTGGTCTAAAAATCTCCAACCAGCAGAAATAATTTATCTTTGTCTGAACTATTTATATCTTGAAAATGTTGATCAAATCAGCCCCTTAACCTTCTAAATTCCAGGGATACTCCTTGCAATTTAACTTGGAATCAATGTATCATTCTGGTAAATCTACACTGCACATCCTCCAAGGCCAGTATGTGGTGCCCAGAACTGCGCACAGTATCCCAAGTGTGGTCTAAGCAAGGCTTTGTATAGCTGCATTTCATAACTTCTAGCCCTGGTGATCTTGTCCTGTACTAATAAAGACCAGCGTTCCACCAGACTTTGTGATCCCTTTCCGTGCCTGTTGATGATATTTTGATGATCTTTGAACATGGACCCTGTAAGTCTCTTTGCACTGCTGCTCTTTCTAGATATAACTTATTTGGCCCATTTAGATCCAAAGTGAATCATCTCATGTTTGCCTACATTGAAATCATTTTGACACCATTTTGCCCATTCACTTCATTGATTGTTGCGAGCAAGTGAGGCAAGATAGAATGGCTCCAGACCTCTCCCACTCCTTGTTTGACCACAACAGTTTTTTTTTGAAAGGGATGCTTAATTCAGTAAGTGATTAAATGTTTACACACAACCAGGTTTCCTTGTTTTTTTTAAAAGAGTGTGGCGTTGTGGTACAGTGGTTAGCACTGCTGCCTCACAGCTCCAGGAACCCAGGTTCAATTCTGGCCTCGAGTCACTGCCTGTGTGGAGTTAGCATGTTCTCCCCGAGTCTGCGTGGGTTTCCTCCGAGTGCTTCGGTTTCCTCCCACAATCCAAAGATGTGCATGTTAGGTGGATTGGCCAAGCTAAATTGACCCTTCGTGTACCAAGATATGTAAGTTAGATGGATTAACCATGGAAATGTGCTGAGTTATAGGGATAGGATGGGACAGATGGCTTGGGTAAGACATTTTGCCAGAGAGTCGGTGCAGACTTGATGGGCCGAATGGCCTCCATCAGCACTGTACGGATTCTATAATTCTATGATAGTGTAGTACTTATTGTACTTAACCTGGTCTAAGTAAGAATAATGAAAAATGCTCCCACTTTCACATGCACTTGAAGTTCACGCATACACAGCAATGAATTACAGAGTGGGATGACAGATTAAGCAGACTTTTCAGAGTCTGATAAGAGTTAAATATATACTGGTCTTGTAGCTTGATGACTTGCATGGTTCCAGTCTGGTTCATTGGCTCCCCAGGATTTGGTGTCGAGGTGATTTAAAGATGTTCAAGGTCTTTTTATCTTTACTTCGAGAGACAGCAGGTGCCAGGTTAAGTTTTAAAACCTTTGCCTGTGGCGCATGGATGGTCAAACAGCAGACAGTGTTTGAGCTTGCAATATGGCTGGAGAGAGAGAGAGAGAGAGAGTGAGAGAGAAGGTGTCCACGTAAGGACCTTCTGTGCCCTGGGCTATTGATTTTCAGACTGGCTTTATTTTCCCTGGTTTTTGGAGTGATAAAATCAATTGTCTGAAGTCAGTTTCGATCATGTGACTCCATGATCAATACCTCTATTTTCCACACAAACGATTCAAAGTTAGAAGCCATTGCTACACAATAGGAAATGCACGGTGGTTGTTCAGTCCTTCTTATGATAAACATGTTTCTTTGGAGCTCGCTTTGTTAAGTATTAAGCTCAGAGACAGTGGGTGGAATTTTCCCGTCCCGCCTGCCACGGGAATCGGAGCAGGTGTGACACAGACCACGCAACGGTCTGATGCCCTCAGGTGGGATTTTCCGGTTTCAGGGCTCACGCAGCCGGAAAATCCTGCCTTTGAGTCTGGCAGTCCATGGATTTTGCGTTTTGGTAAGCACTCAGACAATAGGAAGTGTAAATTTCAGTGCGCCTATTCCACGGAGGGCACCCCACCCATGGCCACTGAATTAGAAACTTTCCAGCGACCTGAGGTTGTCTGACTGCCGGTGGCCATCTGAGCAGCTTCTGTTTCAGTTTTTTAAAAAACTCAATCAGTGGTTTCTCAGCCAGTAAATAAATAATGTTATTTTCGATGTAAACCATGCTTTGCAACATAATCAATATCATTTTGTAATTTTCTGCTTTTATCTACACCTCTTACATTTATCTTTGCTCATTTCTAAGCTTGAATATGTGGCTCTCTACCTCATCATCTAGGGTCTAGGTCTTTAATAAATTCAGTGAGTAGTTGAGGTCCTACTACAGATCTTTCCGGAACTCATCCTCTCATTTTGAGTGCCTGTCCATTCTCCCTGCTCTATGTCTCCTGCCACTCAGCCAATCTCCTAACCTACTCAACAATCCCATGAGCTTCAACTTTATCCAACAATTTCTTCTAAGGGACTTTATCGAATACCTTCTGCAATTCCATGTAAATAACATCAATAGATATTCTCCTTTCTACAACTTCAGTCACCTATTCAAAAATTTCACTCAGGTTTGTCAAGTGTGACCTACCCTTTAAAAGTCCATGCCTGCTCTGTCCTTTAAGCTGTCAAGTTATGGGATGCTCCATCACTCTATGCTTCATTATAGACTTCAATAATTTCCCAACAATACAATTTAGGCTAACTGGTCTATAACTTCCTTTCAACATTCAGAATCTTCCAGTCTACAGGAGTAGTTCCCGAATCAAGCTCCCAAACTTTGGGAGATTATAGTTGGTGAATCTGTGATGTTCTCACCTTTTTCCTTTAAAGTGCTGGAATAGAAGCCTGAGGGCTCCCGAGGATTTGGCACTCTTTAATGCCATTAATTTCTTCACTGCTGTTATTTTACTGACAAGAATTTTCGTGAGTTTCTGTCCCTGATTCAAGGTTTTATCGGAGGATGTCGGGATATTAACCTCTTCCTCTACTGTAAATGCAAAGCAATAATTCAACATTAACAATATTACCATGGGCAGTTTTCAAGGAGCTCACATTGCTCCGGCCCACCTTCTCCTTCCTAATATAGTTGTAAAAATGATGGCCTCCTTTCTGTCCAGTTACGGTGGCACGGTGGCACAGTGGTTAGCACGGCTGCCTCACAGCGCCAGGGACCCAGATTCAATTGCGGTCTCAGATCGTTGTCTGTGTGGAGTTTGCACTTTAAAAAAATTCATTCGTGGGACATGGGCGTTGCTGGCTGGCCAGCATTTATTGCCCATCCCTAGTTGCCCTTGAGAAGTTGGTGATGAGCTGCCTTCTTGAATCGCTGCAGTCTATGTTCTGTGGGTTGACCTACAATGCATTAGAGAGGGAATTCCAGGATTTTGACCCAGCGACTGTGAAGGAACGATGATATATTTCCAAGTCAGGATGGGAGTGGCTTGGAGGAGAACTTGCAGGTGGTGGTGTTCCCATTTATCTGCTGTCCTTGTTCTTCTAGATGGAAGTGGTCGTGGATTTGGAAGGTGCTCTCTAACGAGCTTTGGTGAGTTGCTGCAGTGCATCTTGTAGATAGGACACTGCTGCTAGTGAGCGTTGGTGGTGGAGGGATTGAATGTTTGTAGATGTGGTGCCAATCAAGCAGGCTGCTTTGTCCTGGATGGTGTTAAGTTTCTTGAGTGTTGTTGGAGCTGCACCCATCCAGGCAAATTGGGAGTATTCCACCACACTCCTGACTTGTGCCTTGTTGATGGTGGATAAGCTCTGGGGAGTCTGGAGGTGAGTTCCTCGCTGCAGTATTCCTAGCTTCTGACCTGCTTTTGTAGCCACTGTGTTTATGTGGTGAGTCCAGTTGAGTTTCTGGTCAATGGTAACCCCAAGGATGTTGACAGTGGGGGATTCAGTGATGGTAACACCATTGAATGTTAAAAGGTGGTGGTTAGAGTGTCTCTTATTGGTGATGGTCATTGCCTGGCATTTGCGTGGCGTGAATGTTATTTGCCACTTGTCAGCCCAAGGATATTGTACAGATCTTGTTTCTCACCGTGTCTGCGTGGGTTTCCTTCGGGTGCTCCGGTTTCCTCCCACAGTCCAAAGATGTGCGAGTTAGGTTGATTGGCCATGAAAATTGCCCCTAGTGTCGGGGGGATTAGCAGGGTGAATATGTGGGGTTATGGGAATAGGGTCTTGGTGGAATTGTGGTCGGTACAGACTCGATGGGCCAAATGGCCTCCTTCTGCACTGTAGGGAAACAATGATTCTATGATTCTATAAAGGTCCATTGTACGAACATGAGACAGCACAAAAGCGGATTCTAACTGAGCATATTGCCGTCAACATACACTACCATTCTCTGACTCTTTCCTTTCAAAACCTTTCAAAATGGAACAATCTCTGGATATGTTGGGTGTCAATTTGACCAAATCTGCCTGCCAGGAAACCAGTGCATTTGGATGTGCTGTCTGATGTGCACCCTGCTCAATTTTGTTTTCAGATGGAGGAGTCAGTAGCCTGGTGGTAATGTCACTGCACTCACAAATCTGAGCCCCAGGGTAATGTTCTGGGGACAAGGAGTCAGATCCCACCTGAAGCAATTTAAATTCAATAAATGAAATCTAGAATTGAAAGCTAGTCTTGATAATGATGACCACGGAACGAGCATCAATTGTCATAAAAACCCCTCAGGTTCACTAATGCGTTCTAGGGAAGGAAATCTGGCCTTTATCTGGCTCCAGGTCCACAGTAATTTTGTTGACTCATCATTGCTCTCTGAAATGGACTACAAAGTCATTCAGTTCAAAAACAATTAGGAATTGCCAGCAATGCCTACATCTGATCCCATTCTATCAGTATCTTGCTAGGAGATGAGTTTAGGTTAGAGTTACCCCACTGGACAGCACTTCCTGAAATATCCTGGCCTGTGGAACCATATGGGGCACCAGGGCACCAGGGCACCAGGTCATGCTGGCTTTTCATTCATGATGCCAGATGTCAAACTCAGCCCTGACTAGTGGGATGAAAGTCTCTTCTGCTAGTTGTGGGGTCCGGTATGAAGTGAGTTTGGACAGCCTCAATCCAGCTTCATGGACTTGGGGTCACACACAGAACTATTCCCAACACTGCACTGTTGGACAATTGTGTTCAGTTGGCCATGAATTGGTTGTGTGATAAATAGGAAAGAAAATACCTCTCTGATGGGGTAGAAATTGCTTTTGTGATGTGCACTCAAGAATGTTGTTGGACCAGAGTAACAAGAAAAGAAAAATAGAGGTTGCATTAATATGCATTACAACCTCAGTATGCCTTAAAGCATTTTACAGCCAATAGGAAGTGTAGTCACTGTTGTAACCTAGGAAACGTGGCAGGCAATTTGCACAGAGCAAGCTCCCACAAACAGCAAAGTGATAATGACCAGAATTTGCTTTTGGCATATTGATTGAAGGATAAATATTGTTCAGTCTGCCAGAGATAAGTTAACCAATTGAATTTGCCATGGGATCTTTTACATTCGCTTGAGAGGGAAGATGGGACCTTGATTTAATGTCTGGGCCAAAATTTGATTTGATTTGATTTATTATTGTCACATGTATTAGTATACAGTGAACAGTATTGTTTCTTGCACGCTATACAGACAAAGCATAGCGTACATAGAGAAGGAAAGGAGAGGGTGCAGAATGTGGTGTTACAGTCATAGCTAGGGTGTAGAGAAAAATTAACTTAGTGCGAGGTAGGTCCATTTTGAAAGTCTGATGGCAGCAGGGAAGAAACAGTCCTCGAGTTGGTTGGTACATGACCTAAGACTTTTGTATCTTTTTCCTGACGGAATAAGGTGGAAGAGAGTATGTCTGGGGTGTGTGGGGTCCTTGATTATTCTGGCTGCTTTACCAAAGCAGCGGGAAGTGTAGACAGAGTCAATGGATGGGAAGTTGGTTTGAGTGATGGATTGGGCTTTGTTCACGACTCTTTGTAGTTTCTTGCGGTCTTGGTCAGAGCAGGAGCCATACCAAGCTGTGATACAACCAGAAAGAATGCTTTCTATGGTGCATCTGTAAAAGTTGGTGAGAGTCGTGGCGGACATGTCAAATTTCCTTAGCCTCCTGAGAAAGTAAAATATTGGATGAAATAGTTGAAAATGCATTAAGGGGGAGCTAGATAAGTGCTTGAAAGGGAAAGGAATTTAAGGGTAGGTCGGAAGAATTAGATGGAAAAGGTTGAGTTGATACTCGTGTGAAGCATTGCCAGTATATACCAATGTGGTTAAGGGAACTTTCCTCTGCAGCTAACTATGCAATATCTCATCTGAGAATTTGCCCTGCAGACCTTCAGTGCCTGAACTGGGAAGATTTTCACCCCTACCCTGAACATCCTTGATGAGCAGAAAAACAAAAACAAAAGTCGGGAAACAGTCCGGTTAAAGAGGCTGAGGTGGTAGGTGAAGTTCAGTTTTAAGGAGATGACTGTAAAAATTTAAAAAAACCTTGGGACTAATCAGCAAAATTGAAAAAAGCTGCTAAATGAATACTCACCTCTGCAGCAAAGAGCCTTTATTAAGTAAGAATTACATAAAATTTCCAGCACACAAAGAAGCCATTCAAACTAACTGGTCTACGCTGGTTACACTGAAACAAGTCTATATTCACCCCTCCTCATCAAACATTGTCAATGAAGCTTACAGTTAATAGATCAGTTGCAGAACTGTGTTCTCATATTCCTTTGTTCTGAAAATTACTATTAAAAAAACTCTATTTTCCATTGATGACTATCTAAAGGATCAGAACATCAAAAAGTATTTGTCAGAAAGTAGATAGAGTGTCAAAATTGGCCAAAGGAAATAAATAGAACACCTGTAATTTCTGTTAATGGTGCAATCAGACACAGGGGCAATTACAGTAATGAATCTATGACAATTTACACTGGGTTATTAAACAAACTGGCTTCAATAAAAGTTTTTTTAATAATACAAAGCTGAAAGAACAAAGAAATCCACTTCAAATTAATGTGGTATACAATAATATAGTAATGAGGAGATGCTGATTGTAAATGCCTATAAAACCCTTCAATGGTCCGGTTTCTGTGTGCATGTTCGGATCAACTTCAGATCATGCATCGGCACACTTCAGGCTCATAACAAGGGAAGCAAAGCATGCACATGTAATTTTAATGTATACGAACCAAGGTCTGCAAGAATTCCCTTGGTCGTGGGCAGAAAACAGTGCAACTACAGTGATGTCAGAGGTTACTGACCTACAGATTAAGATATCCAGTCGAGCAAGAAAAAGACCAGAAAACCCCATGTTAAACAAATTAGCAAAACAGCCGAGATTAACTTTAGTTAAAAGTCTACGACGAGACCCGGCTCATCAGAGACATTTATTAAAAATGTTGAATTTGGCTTCAGTAACGTTTTAAAATCACTTAGCGTCGAGTATTTTTATTTCAGGACAATCCATTTACAAGAACTTCAAACCTTGAGAAAGCACAGCACAAGAAAAAGAGCAAGAGAATTGCCAAGCTTTTCAAGTACAAAAATAGAGTCCTCCTCTGTGGGTTTCCATAAATTATGGGCATTTTTCTTGACTTTGAACACATTGCTAATGTTATGCATATGTTCCTTTGCCTTGCCCTGAAAGGTCACATTGCAGTTCTGTGAGTTCAGACTACTATTTATTGATCGTCCCCCCCCCTCCCGTTATATCTCAAAAATAGCAATTTTAAAAAAATCTATACTGTAACAGTTCGCTTTCTGCAGCTTTATTTGCTGCTTGATTACTATATTTTTTATGTGATTTGTACTTCTGAACTTTTCACAAGTAAGTACAAAATTGACTGATTTGGAAAGTAAAACTTGCTTTAGAGTGGGAACTGATTGTAGCAGCGATTTTCTTCAAACATACATGATCTTGGCTCATGTTGTATTTTACAGAATGTCAGAGAGGTCATTGTACACAGTGAAGCACGCACTATCAAAATGAGCATGTCTGGAATACAGTGGTAGTTTACAACTTCTTCTTAATGCCTCCATCCAACTACTAGCAAGAAACCTTGACAGGGGAAAAGTGGGTTAATTCCTCTAATAGCATCCCTCTCCCTTTCCCACACAAACACGCCCTACTCCTGCAACGGCTCAGCTGTAAAAGCCACTGCTTGGGGTGAAGCAATGCTTTACAATTCCAGGTTCAATCCTCGGCATGTACTGTGCTAGCAGATCTGGGCTAGAATGACAATAGTGATTGGGGGTGGGGCTGCACTTCTAAAGTTGCTACTGCATTCCTGGGCTGGCGGGGGGGAGGCAGGGGGTGGGTGGGTGTTGGAATACCAGCCAGTGTCCATTGCTGAAAACTTTCAGGCAAGGCAAGAATTCACAGTCTAGCAGTTGACCGATACTTGCTGTCTAGGTTTACATTAGCCAAATGGCCATTTAGATACAGTTACCAGAAATAGCGAGACACCGGCAGAAGCCTTTTCCAGCACGAACCCCGTCCCTTCTCTGGATAGAAATAGAGGAATTCACTCCCAACAAGTGTATTTAACATGTTGATTCTTGTCGTTAAAAAATTGCTTCGTTTCATTTTCTTGAGGATTTTCAGTTGCTGCGAAAGACGTCAGCGTATGTGCCACTCTGAAGCCTGACTCTAATCGTGGGCTGGTAAATCTAAAATTGAGAGAATAGCAAAAAACAACCTCAGACTGTTTTTGAAAAGCTAATGTTATATAAATAGAGAATACATCAGGGACCAGTGTTTATGGATAATAAACCACTTAAACTTATTGCCCAACACTTACTTCTGCATGACTGATAAAAGCATGTTTTGTGCCAACAATAATGTTCGTATCAGTGCTCCAAGGGGTAATTCAACCCCTGTGTATTCAACAGTGCCCCTGTATTCAGTCATTTCATCTGAAGCATTTGCATCACTATTCGTAATGTTGGGATTGTAACTAGCCATGCCCTTCATGTTGCTGACAATCTAACTTATAATTTTCTTCACAGATGGGAGATTCCTAGCACACACATAGATCATAAGCTAACCAGTGTACCAAACATTTGTGAGATTCAATCAGCATAATCTTGTCTCCTAGAGGGATGAAGCATCATCAATGTTTCTGATACCATACTGGGCGCCTCTTGTGCTTTAATAAGCTTTTAACACACGTTGGTTAGTCAAAGCTTTAGAAAAAGGTTACATTGCCAAAAAAACTATGATACTTTAAACAAACAAATCCAACTATGTGCACACACATTTAAACTTAGTATGCTTCAGATAGTGTGTGTAACTGAGGCCTTTTTAAACCGTATGATTGAGAACAAATGAACACTCTCTCACATGCTTAATAAATCCCAGCATGAAACTGGGTCATTGTTCTTTGACTACAGTCTCCTGTGTGCCTTGCTTGCTGCTGGACAGTGTTTTATCCATTTTGCAGGATGCTCAGTGTTCAGTGTTTCACTGGGGGATATGGGATTTCAATTCATACATTATTGATAGCAAATTAATGGACATGGACAGGATTAGCACTGGCAGCGCTCACTCACCGGAGTTTGCATAGCAATTTCATTTCATCGGTTTTCAGGCTTCTGTTGCCTCGCCTCACCTCCGCCCTGACCCCCGTCCCCCTCCCCCCCCCCCTCAGCCCCTCACCAGCATGGAAACAACCCCCCTCCTCAAGCTTATTTTAACTTTGCTTTAATTTGTATCTGGAAATGAGAAATGATTGGTGGCCTTTGACATTTGAAGGAATCAACTTTTGTGAATGTATGAATGGATGAATGGCAGGAATAACATAGAATAAGAACAAATACAAATGCTTTACGTGTCTGCCAACTAAAATGCCTGCAAGTAGTGCCTCGCCATGTATTGATTGATAGCAGGCAACAATTGTATAAAAGAATCAAAGGTTCACGTCAACTTAGGACATCTTTAATGGAATGACAGACACATTGCATTCCTTATCACCATTTACAGTTTGGACAATGGAATGTGGAATGCAGTCTATTCCACTCAGGTCAGAAAAGGGTGAGAGGACAACGCCAACATTTCTCCCCATCTTTTCAGGAAGGATGGAAGTGTCACTGTTCTTTTACTGTGTGGGTCATTTTCACATAGCAAGCCTCTCTCTTGCTTCTCCCAGAAATATTCATTTACTCTCAGTAACATAAGAGGAGAGTTCTCAAAAAAAGCAGGCCAGATCAAATATTGATATCTTTGGTAGCCTTCTTTATGATTAACTGTGAAAACTATCAATATGCCTGGCTGTTAGCAATGCCTTCAATAATAATCAGCAAGGATGCAAGTCACAATGTGCTTCTTTATCTCTCTTCTTCTGATCTGTAATACTTTTGGCAAGTGAGACTGAATACCATAAAGATCGTTTTATCTCAAGGTAGAGATAGATCATAATCCGTCTCCATTCATTCTCAAATATGCAGCTTTATTTTAGTGTCACAAACGTTGAAGCTGGAACTGAAAGTCAGAGCTTTTATGAGGATCTATTCATTTCGCTGATTGGTGGAGAACCGAGATGGTTGTGTCCAAATGGGTTGGTGAAACATAATAGCTGCTAAGATTAGGAACTGATACTGAATATCATGATATACAGAGACTAATGGAAAAGTGCTGCCCTGTGCGATAACCCTCTTGACATGTTGCTGCACTGAACGAGTTCCAACACTACCAGCAGATCAATACAAAGAAAGTTTTGAATGCTTAAAAAATTACACTGCTGCTTGTGAATGATAAGCACGAGAAGGTCAAAAATAATTTGGAATAAATTTTGTAAATTAAAAATAATGACTGATAATATCTTTGTTTTACTTTCTCTTTGTGGTTCTACAATTGTGAATAACATGAGTTTGTAAAAGAAATACACACTGATACAACATGTGTACATGGTCACATTTGAGTGGTAAGACGCATGTCTGAAAAGTGAGACAGAACCCAGCAACAGCATTATATATTCTGCACTCTCTCGTTTCCTTCTCTATGAACAGTATGCTTTGTCTGTATAGCGTGCAAGAAACAATACTTTTCACTGTACGTTAATGCATGTGGCAATAATAAATCAAATCAAATCAAATATATAAAGATCCCCGCAGTATCCATCTTATTCCAAAGCAAATCTAACATACATTTTGATGAACTGTATGTAAATCACATTTATACTAATATTGTGGTATTGTATAGTGGGTCAATGGGCATGGACGTGTCACAGCTTAGCATGGGGGGCCATGGTGGGGGATGGGGGAGGACAGAGCTTGGCATAAGGGGCATGATGAGTCATGGTGAATGAATATAAGGGAAGATCTTGGGATGGGGGCATGAGGGGTCATGGATGGGTGGATTGAAAGCAAAATTTGGTATAGGAGGCATAAGGGGCCCGGGGTTTGAGTGGAAAGAGCATTCAGCTCTTTTGTTCATGTTTGGACCATTGCTGATGTGCTGGGCTCCTCCATCATTGAGGTTGAGGATATTTGTGGAGGTTCCTCCTCCAGTGAGTTGTTTAATTGGCCACCACCATTCACAACTGGTTATGGCACAACTGCAAAGCTTAGATCTGATCTGTTTGTTGTGGCTTAGCTCTGTCTATCACTTGCTGCTTATGCTGTTTGGCACACAAGTAGTTCTGTGTTGTAGCTTCACCAAGTTGACATTTCATTTTTAGAAATGCCTCATGCTGCTCCTGGCATGCCCACCTGCACTCTTCAATGAACCAGGGTTGATCACCTGGCTTACTGGTGATGGTAGAGTGGGGGATAAGCCAGGCAATGAGGTTATAGATTGTGGTTGAGTATAATTCTCTGCTGTTGATGGCCCACAGAACCGCATGGAAGCCATTTTGACTTGCTAGAACTGTTCGAAGTCTATCCCATTTAGCACAGTGGTAGTGCCACCCAACACGATGGAGGCTATCCTCAGTGTGGAGATGATACTTTCCCTCCACAAAGACTGTGTGGCGGTCACTTCTACTGATACAATCATGGACAGGTGCAGGCAGGTTGGTGAGGGTGAGGTTAAGTATGTTTTTCCCTCTTATTGGTTCTCTCACCTGCCCCAGTTCCAGTCTAGCTGTTATGTCCTTTAGGACCTGGCCAGCATGGTCTGTGATGGTATGACCGAGCCACTCTAGATGATGGACACTGAAGTCCCCACCCAGAATGCATTCTGTGCCCTTTACACCCTCAGTGCTTCCTCCAATTGGTGTTCAACACAGAGGAGTACTGATTCATCAGCTGAGGGGGGGGACGCTATGTGGTAATCAACATGATTGCCCATGTTTGACCTGGTGCCATGGGACTTCATGGGGTCCAGAGTTGATGTGAAGGATTGCCAGGGTAACTCCCTCCTGACTGTATACCATAGTGCCGCCACCTCTGCTGGGTTTGTCCTGCCAGTGGGACATACCCAGAAATGGTGATGGTTGTGTCTGAGACATTGGTCGGAATTCTCCAGCTGTTCATGCCGGCGGGATTCTCCGGTTCAGCCAGCAGTGCATCCCACCCATGGGTTTCACAGCTGCATGGGGTGACATCAATCGGAAATCCCATGATAGCAGCAGGGCCAGAGAATCCCACCGCCAGCCAACAACACGTTACCTTCCACTGCCGAGAAACATGCAGATGGGAGGCCGGAGAATCTCACCCATTATCTGTAAGCTATGATTCCATGTCAGGTTGTTGCTTGACTTGTCTGTGAGACATCTTCCAACTTTGGCATAAGCCCCCAGTTGTTAGTAAGGAGGACATTGTAGGATCGACAGGGCTGGGTTTGTTGTTGTCATTTCTGATGCTGAGGTCAATGGTGGGTGGTCCGTCTGGTTTCATTCCTTTTCATTTTTTTTGTAGCGGTTGCATACAGCTTGCTTGGCCATTTCAGGGGTCTTCTAAG
Organism: Mustelus asterias; assembly: GCF_964213995.1. Classification (NCBI taxonomy): domain Eukaryota; kingdom Metazoa; phylum Chordata; class Chondrichthyes; order Carcharhiniformes; family Triakidae; genus Mustelus; species Mustelus asterias. The sequence goes on along the minus strand of NC_135813.1, from coordinate 70,752,083 downwards.
AATCAGCAACATTGTGTTAGGTCTGGAGTCACACTACCTGGATGTCGTGCGCAGACATGCATAACGTTCATCTTATGGTTGCGCACTAGTTGAACATTCAGGGAGTGGAACCCCTTTCTGTTGATGAATCTCCAGGGGTTCTGCAGGGGGGCCTTGAGGGCGAGGTGTGTGCAGCCGATGGCCCCCTGTATATTAGGCATCCCCACAATGGTTGCAAACCCTGCAGCTCGGGCTTCCTGATGGGCCTGGTCCAGGTTAAATTTGATGTACTGCCCAGCCCGGGCAGACAGGGCTTCTGTGACCTGCTTGACACAGGTGAGGACAACTGATTGGGAAATGTCACAGACATCTCCACTAGGGTCTGGAAGGAGCCAGTCGCATAAAAATTCAGAGCAGCCGTCAATTGGACAGCCACCAAGAGTGGGTGCCCCCCCCCCCCCCCCCGCCGCACCCCAGGTGCCAGGTCCTGCAACAGGTGGCACAGGTGTTGCACTGTCTCCTTTCGGAGGCGGAGACGTCGGCAGCACACGGTGTCCGACGTCTGTTCAAATGACACTCCTACACAGAACTGCCGGGTCTATGCTCCCTCCTTCTCCTGCATCCGCACCCCCCCCAGGTGAATGGCTACCACCTCCTGCTTCTGGTGGTCGTCTCCCTCTACTCCTGCAAGTGATAAGGCCCGGGCCTCCTGTGCCCACAATTCTTCCTCCAGCTCCTCCTCCTCAGCTCCAACAGCAACCAAAAGAACAGCAAGATCGACTGGTTACATGCAAAAGCCATCTCATCACTCTGAAGGCAGGGGGGTGGGGGAGAGATGGAGAGGAACACTTGTAGAGGTTAAGGAACGCTGCTTGCCCTTAGCACATCAATAGTCACTGTCCATACCCCTCAATTCCCCCAGCCACATGATCCCCACAATCACAGCCCTCCCAATTCTGCCAGTCACATACTCCCCATAAGCACAGCCCCCCCAATTCCCCCAGCCACATGCTCCCCACAATCACAGCCCCCCCAATTCCCCCAGCCACATGCTCCCCACAATCACAGCCCCCCCAATTCCCCCAGCCACATACACCCCACAATCACAGCCCCCCCAATTCCCCCAGTCACATGCTTCCCACGATCACAACCCCCCCAATGCCCCCAGCCACATGCTCCCCACAATCACAGCCCCCCCAATTCCCTCAGTCACATACTCCCCACAATCACAGCCCCCCCAATTCCCCCAGTCACATGCTTCCCACAATCACAACCCCCCCCCAATTCCCCCAGCCACACGCTCCCCACAATCACAACCCCCCCAATTCCCCCAGCCACATACTCCCCATAATCACAGCTCTTGCAAAGTTGAGAGACTGCAGCAGTGCTATCTCCAAGGGCTTTGTGCAGATCCTTCAGCTGGAAGTGTGCTGAGTGCACTAGGACCCAGCAGCACCGCAAGACCCGAGGTCAGTGCTGAGACCCGGGTCCGTGCTGCAAGTCAGACATCGGAGACCCTCTGCTTTCCAATGCCTCTCCCTCACTTAGGCATTGCGTGCCTTTGAACTAGGCTACCCCAAACCTTCCACCCACTCCCCGCACTCCCCCACACCACGCCACCTCTGGGCACCCGCAATTAAGCAATCCCAATAGGATTTGCTTTTGGGCTTTCCGGTTGGCAAGTTGTCCACTCAACATTTGGTTAATACCAGCAGCGGTGAGATTAGGCCCTTAAGTGGGCATTAATTGGTGGCGGAGTGGAAAGGTCATCCACGAGCCTTCCCACCCCAGACTTAAGAGGTGGGAGGGTGGCAGTGTCCCTACCTGGCATACTCCTGCCCAATTAAATGCCCCCCACCTCTAAACATGCCTCGGGGGGAGGGCATTAAATTCTACCACTTGACTGGGCTGGATGTTGCTGGCAAGCAGTTCTGGTCAGTAAATCGCCATCCTGAGATAGAAAACATCCTCTCGGCAAGAGCAAACAGTCAAGAAATCAAGAGCAAGAACATTGCAGATGCCAGAAGTATGACATAAACACAAAGGGTGGCATGGTGGCACTGTGGTTAGCACTGCTGCCTTATAGCACCAGGGATCCGGGTTCGATTCCAGCCTTGGGTCACTGTCTGTGCAGAGTTTGCACGTTCTCCCTGTGTCTGGGTGGATTTCCTCTGGGTGGGTTCCCTCTGGGTGCTCCGGTTTCCTCTCACAGTCTGAAAGATGTGCAGGTTAGGTGGATTGCCCATGCTAAATTGCCCCTTAGTAGTCCCAAGATGTGTAGGTTAACGGTTTTAGCCTGTGGGGCTACAGGGATAGGGCGTACCTGGGTAAGATATTCTGTCAGAGAGTCAGTGCAGACTCAATGGACTGAATGGCCTCTTCTGCACTGTAGAGAGTCTGTGATGGTGTGATTGCAGTAAGAAGTCTCACAACACCAGGTTAAAGTCCAACAGGTTTATTTGGTAGCAAATACCATAAGCTTTCGGAGCACTGCTCCTTCGTCAGATGGAGTGGAAATCTGCTCTCAAACAGTGCAAACAGACAGAATCAAGTTGCAGAATACTGTTGCAGTTACAGTTACTGTTGCAGTTGCAGTTACAGTATTCTGCAACTTGATTCTGTCTGTTTGCACTGTTTGAGAGCAGATTTCCACTCCACCTGACGACGGAACAGCGCTCCGAAAGCTTATGGTATTTGCTACCAAATAAACCTGTTGGACTTTAACCTGGTGTTGTGAGACTTCTTACTGTGTTCACTCCAGTCCAACGCCGGCATCTCCACATCATGGTGTGATTGGACAGGGGTGGGGGGCATAAACTGGGCAATATCGTTTCTCATATCTGTTATAGAACCTGCCCGATATTTAGTTCCACCAATTTCAACATCATGAATATCAAGAGGACATTTTAGTGGATGGTTGATCTGATACCCCAAACCCCCACTAAGGTATAAACCTACCCTAGAACGAAAAACTCAGCACAATCACTCAGCATTTCTTAATACAACAGAGGCATTTACATTTCATACCCAGGTGTAGATTTCTAAAAAAAGGGCAGGCTGGAACTGAAACTAATCTCTCTCCACACTCGCTGAGTGTTTCCGGCATTTTTTGTTTCAGAGAATCACCCTAGCGTTTCCTCAGTTTAAAGAAAGAACAATAAGCCAGCTGGTTGTAAAAGCCTTTTGTCAGTGAGGTTATGTCCGATTAAAAGTCAATTCTCCAAGTCTCACTAATAACATTGTGTTGCTAGTTTGTCATCTTTCCTAAGTATGCAAACAATGAAACAGCAAATAAAGGAAGGGATACTGCGATTATTCCTTAGTCTAACAGGGTTGCAGGAAATTATTGCTATCATTTCTTGAGTTATAATTTCATAAGATGACCCTTTGATTATATTTATTGAGGTGTGTTTGGTTTGAGGGGGAGACACTGGACTGATACGCTAGGCTATCACATTTATTTAGGATTATGTTGATCTGAACTGAATGTGATCTTGGAGTGTTTACACTCACCTCTGCCATAAATCAGTTCATGTGTCAGAGAGAATCAAGTTACTGCCCAGTGCATGTGCTGTGGTTTTCCTCTGGGTAGGAAGTGACCGAGGGATTTAAATCAAGACTGTTTGTACCTCGCCTGAACTGAATCACATTTGCCTCGCTCATGCTGAGCCGTGGTGTCATAATCTGCGCTCGGCAACGGAATCCACATGGAAAGATTGAGTGGGATTACCTTGTTGCTCCAACAGGGCAGTTCCAAGGTTTGTCAAATTATTTCAATCAGTGCTGCTTTGTACTCAGTGTGCATCAAATACTCTCTGGGCATGTAATAATGAATGAATGTATTCACTGCAGGACAATAAGAGATGGCAATAAATGCTGGCCCTTGTTAGCGACGCCAACACAGTGGGGGAGTCCAGAACTAGGGGTCATAGTTTGAGGATAAGGCGTAAATCTTTTAGGACTGAGGTGAGGAGAAATTTCTTCACCCAGAGAGTGGTGAATGTGTGGAATTCACTACCACAGCAAGTAGTTGAGGCCAAAATGTTGTGTGAATTCAAGAAGGAATTAGATATAGCTCTTGGGGCTAAAGAGATCAAGGGATATAGGAGGAGAGAGGTATCAGGTTATTGAATTCGATGATCAACCATGATCAAAATGAATGGCGGAGCAAGCTCTGAATGGCCTACTCCTGCTTCTAGTTTCTATGGGGGGAATTTTCCCATCCCGCCCACCACAGAATCGTAGTGGGTGGGGGGGGGGTGGATCGTGCAAAGGTCCATTGACCTCGGGCGGGATTTTCCAGTTTTGGGGGCGAGCGCGGATGGAAAATCCTGCCTTATGGACCCGATTATGTTTCTATCCTGAGGATGAAATTAAAAATTGCTTGCCTGACAATATTTAACATTAAACAAATATTTTTTTAGGAACGATCAGCAAAGACTGCAGTGGCAAGCGATGGGTGAACAGTACAGACTGGATAATTCAGGTGGTATAAGGGGCAGTGTATCAACTAAAAGGAAGTTTTTCTCTCGTGCCCTCCAGTATGGAGGACAGAGCTTAGCTGACACGTTTGCTGTCAGTGTAAAGTAGTAAGTATCAGAATGAGATTTACCCTTTGGTTAGTTTGGTTTACTGATTCGAGATATACAATTTGGATGATTTATGATGGAAAAGAGAGAATGTATTTGGCCTGCTATTGGGATGAATCCAACTTCTGTTTGCAAGTTAAACAGACCCAGAGAGTCCTTGACATCAAAGTGCATTAAGCTTTTATTTAGAATTAAGGACCGTGTAAATAACTGCACACTGCTTATACTCGCAAGGTTGTCATAAATCAGCAACGGACATTTACAACTGTAACATAAATAATGAAAAAGATTCTGAGGCATTACTCCCAAAGCCAAATTCAAACCCATCCTTGGAATTGAGAATTTAAAGGATTGTCATCTTACCAATGGTGGTGAATGAAAAGTTTTCTGGCAGTTTCAGCGACTGGAGTAAAGGACACATTGCTGTAATAATTATATTCTCAGAACTCAAATAGGTCACATCATCGCTAACAGCTCCCTTTATACTGGGAGCACGATGCTATGATCTGGAACTGTTACAGATGCATCTTGGACTGGTTTCAAATAGTTGCATCATTTGAGATCATTTAGCTGACTGATGTGCAACCATTCTGACCCCTCCCCTTCACCACGTTTTCGTAAACGAGTGAGTGAGGCTACAGCAACATGTAAGTGGCTCTACAATGTTACCTTTACACCAGCACTTCAAGTCACCGGGAAACTGAATGAAACTGGCTACAGACCTTTATTTCAGGAGCAGTCCACTCATGAGTAGGCCTGTTTTTTTTAAATTTCCAGATTTTTATTAAACTCAAATTTCACCATTTCCCCATGATGGGATTCGAACCCAGGTCCCTCGATTACCAGTCCAGTAATGATACCACTACGCCACCACCTATCTGAGGGTCTAGAGTCTGCTCGGTGGTAGCAGTCTTATCTTGGAGTCAAAAGATTGTGGATTGACATCCTACTCCAGAGACTTGAGCACAACATCTAGACCGACACTAGAAAAGTCAAGTACTAGGGGAACTAGGTTTAAGGTGTATGGGGAAAAGTTTAGAGGAGATGTGCGGGGCATGTTTTTTTTAACACAGAGAGCGGTGAATGTCTGGATCGCGCTGCCTGGGGAGGTGGTGGGAGCAGGCACGATAGCGGCATTTAAGGGGCATCTAGACGAATACATGAAAGGATGGGAATGGAAGGATACTGACTAAGTAAGTGCATACGGTTTTAGTTTAGGCAGGCATCATTGAAATTTGAAGGCTGAAGGGCCTGCTCCTGTGCTGTACTGTTCTTTGTTCTTTGACACTTCAGCGCAGTATTGAGGGAGTGCTGCACTGTCAAAGAGCAAGGGAGTTCATTCTGCACTCTCTAGTTTCCTTCTCTATGAACGGTATGCTTTGTCTGTATAGCGTGCAAGAAACAGTATTTTTCACTGTATACTAATGCATGTGACAATAATAAATCACATCAAAACTTGTGTCCTGACCAACATTTATTCCTTGACAAATGTCGCCACATCAGATTATCTGGTGATTGTCATGTTGTTTTTCATAGGATCTTGCGGTGTTTAGTATGATTATTTTGCTGCTTACATTTCAAAAGTATTTCATAAGCTGTAAAGCACTTTGGGATATTGAAAGGTAAAGTTAAATGCACGTGCCGACTTTCTTTCAGCACAGGTTTGTGAAACGAAAGTTGTGTTTGAAAAATCTGTTAGCGTTTTACAAGGTTGAGGTGGATGAGGAGGATGTGGCAAATCTGGATTTTATAAAAGTGTTCAATAGGATGCGGCACAAAAGATTATGATACAAAGATAGGGTTTATAGCACTGAGGGTGACAGTTCAGCCTGAACTCAGGATTGTCTAATGGACAAATCCACCTAAATTGCACATCTTTGGACTGTGGGAGGAAACCCACACAGACACTGGGAATGTACAAACTCCACACAATCACCCGAGGCCAGAATTGAACCCAGGACCCGGGTGCCGTGAGGCAGCAGTGCTAATCACTGTACCAGCCTTCATCATGATAGTTCGGATCATGTGTTTCAGACGAATGGGGTGAGAAAAATATCAGCCATGATTGAATGGCGAGCAGACTCTATGGGCCGAGTGGCCTAATTCTGCTCCTATGTTTTATGTTCTTCGGATCTAAGTTAGGTCGTTAGCAGAGGAAAGGTTTGTATGGTCCCTATACAGAGAAGTTTGATGATGACTATGATCGAATGCTTCTATATTAGAGCTACACATTACTGAATCTTCATATATTGTATTTCAAAAAGTATTTTGTTGTCTAAAGTACCTAGAGACACCATGCTGAGGTGGAGGATATCACAGAAATGAGAGTTTTATTAATTGGAGACGTGATTTCAACATTTTATTTCACCAAATAGCAACAAGGATTACAGGATTATTAAGAAAAAGGTCCAGTCGCAAATGCTCTATTAACAATGTGATCTCATTTCTGTTCTCCGAGGAATATACTTAACCACTGTCAGGCCTCGCTGCACTAATAATGTCATGCAATGTCATCCTGCTGAATATGACTGAATCCGATTTTCATCAGTGGTAAAAGGAGCAGGTAGCAGTGCAAGCAGAATAATAATTGTTTTAGGTGGTGTGTACATGACAGCTTGACTTCTTTCCGTGTACTACAGAATATACAATAGCACGGTACCAGGGCGAACATCATTCTTACATGACTAACAAGCAATTTCGGGAAATTCCTGAAAAGAGCTCATAATCTTACCCTGTGCACTGCCTTTTAATACACTTTAAATGTGGAGTAAATGGAAGCAATAAAGGCAGCAGTAAAAGCAATGCTGGAAATCAGCAGGCTTTCATTTATGGGTCTGTAAAATAATATTGGATTGTGTAAACTTGGGAACATAGAGCTGATTAAAGTTTGTCTCAACTGAAAATGGGTTATTTGTTGTGTAGTTTAATCCATTTCTTTAACCATCCCCTGCAACTAACGTCTCAGATCTGAAGATGAGTGTGCAGGTTATTGGGAAAACATTGTCAGTGCTATATATTGATGCATTGCTTTTCCCTCTAGCAGATGCCCAGCACAATACAGTGAGCACGGAGATGCCATTAGGTGTTTTACTAACATCCTCTCGTCTGCTAGTGCAAGTATCCAGTGGGATGTAGTTCCGGAGCCAGCTGATATCTTCCAAGATTTTATTACGTGCTAAGAAGGTTCACCGGGATGTTGCATGGTCTTGAGGGTGTTGGCAATGAGGAGATGTTGAATAAACTGAAAAGACGGAGGCTGAGGGGAGACCTGATAGAGGTCTACAAAATTATGAGACACAGACAGGGTGGATAGCCAGAGGCTTTTTCCCAGGGTGGAAGTGTCAATCACAAGAGGCACAGGTTCATGGTGGGAGGAGGAAAGTTTAAGGAAGATGTGCGGGGGAAATATTTCCCTCGGAGAGTGGTGGGTGCCTGGAGTGTGCTGCCAGAGGAGGTGGTGGAAGTAGGCACATTAGCAACATTTAAGACGGTTCTGCATGGGTACGTGAATAGGGAGGGAATAGAGGGATACGGACTGAGTAAGGGCAGAAGGTTTCTTTTTTAGTTTAGTTAGGGCATCATGATCGACACAGGTTTGGAGGGCCGAAGGGCCTGTTTCTGTGCTGTACTTTTCTTTGTTCTATTGTCTCTGATACGGCCACAAGCGAGAAGGAACAAAAAATGTCAGTAGGATATTTGACCACATAGGGCACCACAGCTCAACCCTCTCCTTTAGTCAATGACCACCCTACATGGAGCAGGTCAGTGGGTAGTAATCAGTAAGTGATTCATTTGTCAGGGACTATTGTAACATCAGCATTGCCTTCCTAATTATTCAGTTTCAACCATCATTCTGTCGCAATATAATTAGTACAATGTCTGACACAGCAAGGCAATGGATAGTTATTGAGGAGCAAGGTGTAAAAAAACTACCAGAGACAGGTAGTAAGATGCAGAGAGAAAGCCTTTCTATTCTATCCGTGTTACTATAACAGGAGGTAGTTCTCTATTTCTCACAGGAGACACAACAATCTTTAGAGTGAGATTGGTATTTTCTGTCTAATTCCATTGAAGTATGTATAGTTTGGGGGTAGATTTTGACCTTGTGTCACAGTGAATCAGAAACCCATTTTCCATTTCTCCTAATGGAAATAAAAATCTGGGAGAGATACAAAGCTCAGAACCTGTTTTACACAAGCACACAAGGCCAGAATAACCCCCGCTGTGTTGTGGAATTGTGTTCACCAGGCAGTGGGTTGACATGCCTAAAAGTCATTCCATGCAAAACCCTTAAAGGCAGCAAGGGGAAGAGGGAACTGCAATCCCATTAATCACAGATGCCAATGATAACATAATAGTACGTTAACTTAGCAACACTGTGCAACTTAATTCTCTCACATTCTTTCAGATGCACCATACCACCCTCCGGAGCCAAATGATGTTTGTTCTGAAACAACTTAAGAGTTGCTGCTGACACTTTGATCTTGCATTCACACCTCCAGGCAGACAGAGAAGATAAAATGCAACTTCCGGTCCAAATGGGGAGTAGCAGATACGCTAATGGACAGAAAAATTGAGTTGTCCACTACCGCCCATTTTCTACCACCCAGCAACATTGACTTTTAGACCCAGAGTTTTTTTAACTTCCTAAATCTGGAGGTATCATGCACAAGTTAACATAGCCAGGTGCGGCATAGTGAGATAGTGGTTAGCTGCTTCACAGCTCCAGGGACTTGGGTTCGATTCCCGGCTTGGGTCTGTGTGGAGTTTGCACATTCTCCTCTTGTCTGCGTGTGTTTGCTTCAGGTGCTCCAGTTTCCACCCACAGTCCAAAGATGTGCGGGTTAGGTTGATTGGCCATGCTAAATTTTCCCTTAGTGTCCTGGAATGTGTAGGTTAGAGGGATTAGCGGGTAAAAGTATGGGGTTGTGGGGATAGGGCTTTGGGTGGAATTGTTGTCGGTGCAGATTTGATGGGCTGAATGGCTTCCTTCTGCGCCGTAGGGTTTCTATAATTACAGTACATTGTTTACTGCAAGTCTCATACAAAAGATGGAGAATAATTCAGTCAGATCGATGTGTACAAGATAAAAACATGAGGTTTATTCCTAGACTAATTAATGTATAGAAATTAAATTATACAGGAAGTATAATACTTCAATACAACATAAGTAGAATCAGTGCATAAGAATTCAAATTAATTCTAAAAATTGTATTTCTTGCAGAGCAACTAGATGTCTGCGTGATGTAATCAGGTGTGTCTCTTGTTAGGCCTTCCAAATGCTACGATGTATAACATGGATGATGTAAATCTCAATTCATTCATAAAGTTTTGATTTCCTGCCGGACTTTTAGATTTTTGAGTGGGGGGCACCCTCACTACTTAATTCAGCCTAAAGGCTTCTGAAGTCAGAGCTGTCAATCATTTATGATTGAAATGTAATCATAAGAATTACTGCATAGAGGTCAGAATGAGTAGACTATCACAAATCACCTGGTTTCCATGTTAACACCACCACCTCATCGCATTCAGAGAAAACCCTTATTTCTGTCTAATTTCCACATTAATCAACCCAGTCTGTCTCTCCCAACCTCAAGTTTGAAATTCCACAAGGTGTGGGACTTTGTGTGTGTGTATGTGTGTGCGTGTGTGCGTGCGCGTGTGAATGTAAGCGTGTGTGCATGTATGTGTGTGTCTATGTGTGAGTGTGTGTGTATGCGTGTGTGTCTCTGTGTATGTGCGCATGTATATGTGTGTCTGTGTCCAAGCGTGTGTGTATATGTCTGTGTGTGTGTGTGGTGAACCATCGTTGGTTCCCACCAGGTGGTACTGAGCCAGAGTCTGGCCAGTACTATGAGTCTGTATATATGTTACTGTTGGGGTTAGGGTTGGGCTGTTCTACATGTTACTGTTGGGGTTAGGGTTGGGCTGTTCTACCTGTAATATAGTTATTATGGTACATCCCAGTCGGGCTCCGCCTCCTGGGAGAGGTATAAAGGTCTCTGCTCTGTCTGGGACCCTTCAGTCTGGGATCGTGTATTATATATGGTAGCTCTATTGTAGTAGTCAATAAAAGCCTTTATTTCCTCGAGCATCTCTAGCCTCGTGAGTTATATCGCGCATCAGTGTGTGTACGTGTATGTGAGTGTATGTGAGTCTCTGTGTGAATGTGTGTGTGTATGTGTGTGTGTGTGTGAGTGTATGTGAGTGAGTGTACGTGTGTGCATGTGTGTGAGTGAGTGTGAGTGTCTCTGTGTGTGTGTGTGTGTGTGCCTGTGTTGGGGGTGGCGGTGGGGTCGGCTTCCATTTTATTTCCAACTGTCAAACTGTATAAAACAAAACTTCAAAACCTCACTGTGTCTCACCCTGTTATTTTAACATTACCCACTACAATTAGGTCGATTTGTTCCGACTCAGTTTATATATTCCACTCCCAATCTAAAGCTCGTATTCACAGCACCAAGTGAATGGAAAAGTCTGTACAAATTTATGCTTCCAAGCAAGATCTGAAGCATAAAACAGAGCAGACACTAAAAAAACTGCAGCTGCAGTCTTGCCCTTTGGAGCGTTTAGATTACAGAACAATTTAGTATCAATACTTCACTTTCTCCAATTCTTGTTACATTTGTTCGTGGTGAAACTCAAAAATTAGAATGTTACGTTCCTCCCAGTTTACAAGCCCTGATAAAAAGTCATAGACTTGAAGCATTTACTCTGTCTATTCTCTTCACACAGTAAGGAGTCTAACAACACCAGGTTAAAGTCCAACAGGTTTATTTGGTAGCAAACGCCACTAGCTTTCGGAGCACTGCTCCTTCGTCAGATGGAGTGGAAATTTCCACTCCATCTGATGAAGGAGCAGTGCTCCGAAAGCTAGTGGCATTTGCTACCAAATAAACCTGTTGGACTTTAACCTGATGTTGTTAGACTCCTTACTGTGTTTACCCCAGTCCAATGCCGGCATTTCCACATCTATTCTCTTCACAGCCTGCCCTGCTGAGTATTTTCTACATTTTCTGTTTTTAACCAATTACAATGTTAGGGTCACACTCCAAATTAATTTCTTTAAAACAAAAAAAATCCCTCCCGTCAGCACTCATTTTCCACTGGAGTTATTCAGAACAGAGACCCCTGATGTACTTTACTCCAAAACACCCTCACTACTCTATGAAATTCCACAAGGTGTGGGACTTTGTGTGTGTGAATGTAAGTGTGTGTGTGTGCCTGTGTGAGTATGTGTGTGTGCGTCTATTTGAGTATGTGTGTGTGTCTGTGTGAATATGTGTGTGTGTCTGCATGAGGTGCATTTACTATTGATGGGCTGGGTTGGTTTTCTTTCCTCTTGTATCCTGGGAACTAATTTAACCGGCTCTTAAGCAGGTACACCACTCGGCATGGTCACCAGCTTGGGTGAGTATTGTTGCCCTGCACATGTTAGCGGAATGTCTCATTCTCAATGAGCCCATGACGATGTCTCATTCTCAATGAATCCACGACGATGTCTCATTCTCAATGAACCCACGACGATGTCTCATTCTCAATGAACCCACGACAATGTCTCATTCTTGATGAACTCAGTCAGTACAATGAGCAGATGTTAGAAACATGCACAAGCTTGATGCAACATGCTATATTGAGCTATAGTCACCCTCAATACAATTTAAGTGATTTCAGTGAATTTGAAAACACAGCTGTAATTGGCCTTAAAATGCATGTTGCAAGACAGAAATCACAGAAATCACAGAAACCCTACAGTGCAGAAGGAGGCCATTCGGTCCATCGAGTCTGCACCGACCACAATCCCACCCAGGCCCTACCCCCACATATTTTACCCACTAATCCCTCTAACCTACGCATCTCAGGACTCTAAGGGGCAATTTTTAACCTGGCCAATCAACCTAACCTGCACATCTTTGGACTGTGGGAGGAAACTGGAGCACCCGGAGGAAACCCACGCAGACACGAGGAGAATGTGCAAACTCCACACAGACAGTGACCCAAGCCGGGAATCGAACCCAGGTCCCTGGAGCTGTGAAGCAGCAGTGCTAACCACTGTGCCACCGTGCTGCCCCCATAGCTTTTTGGTCATTGCTCTCACTAGTTGAGTGGATAAATGAATCCAGTATTTTAAAATGTATTTATTTTTTAGTGTCACAAGTATGCTTACATTAACACTGCAATGAAGTTACTGTGAAAATCCCCTAGTCACCACACTTCGGCACCTGTTCGGGGACACTGAGGGAGAATTTAGCACGGCCAATGCAACTAACCAGCACATCTTTTGGACTGTGGGAGGAAACTGGAGCACCCGGAGGAAACCCACGCAGACATGGAGAGAGCGTGCAAACTCCGCACAAACAGGGACCCGAATCAGGAATCGAATTCAGGTCCCTGGTGTTGTGAAGCAGCAGTGCTAACCGCTGTGCCACCCAGTGTTTGTATTACTGAACCATTTAGACTATGAGGGCTACACGCTTGACCCTGGTGTGTGCTGAGTCAGCTGTTGTCAGCTAACAACATTTTGGGAACGCTACGTTTGTCCATTGTGTGTTGGAATCAGGGGAAAAATCAGCCAGCCTTTAGTTCTAACCCTGATTCAGAGAACACATGTGTAACTACTGAGCAAAGGCTGGACTGGGTTGGATGCCCCTCCCCCACAATGATCAAATCACTCTCAGTCTGGACCCACGCATGAAGAATGAGCATTTCAACGTTTGTGGAACTGTGTCTCAGCATAAGCCACTTCCTCTGGAAGTGGAAAACCTTCAACGAATGTTCGCTGTGGTTCCGTTGGTGGTACTCTCGCCTCTTGAGTCAGAAAGTTCCGGCCCATGTCAGATTCCAAAGAGTTGAGCAGAGCAATGTAGGCTGACTCTCCTGTACATCTCTGAGGGAATGTTGTTCCACCAGAGGTGCCACCTTTTGGGTGAGATGTTAATACTAATAGAACATAGAACATAGAACATTACAGCGCAGAACAGGCCCTTCGGCCCACGATGTTGCACCGACCAGTTAAAAAAAAACTGTGACCCTCCAACCTAAACCAATTTCTTTTCGTCCATGAACCTATCTACGGATCTCTTAAACGCCCCCAAACTAGGCGCATTTACTACTGATGCTGGCAGGGCATTCCAATCCCTCACCACCCTCTGGGTAAAGAACCTACCCCTGACATCGGTTCTATAACTACCCCCCCTCAATTTAAAGCCATGCCCCCTCGTGCTGGATTTCTCCATCAGAGGAAAAAGGCTATCACTATCCACCCTATCTAAACCTCTAATCATCTTATATGTTTCAATAAGATCCCCTCTTAGCCGCCGCCTTTCCAGCGAAAACAATCCCAAATCCCTCAGCCTCTCCTCATAGGATCTCCGCCATCTTGGGAGAAAGTAAAAAATCTCATGGCACCATCTTGGAGGTGTAGATGAAAAGTGTCCTATTTTATCATAATCAGCAACACTAAGGCTGCAATCTTACGACCTTGTCCCACCTGACTTTCGGTGAGGTCAGGTGGTAAGATTGGACGGGAAGTGAAAAATTAGGTTCATGCCTGGTTTTTCACCACTCTGAACGTATCCACCCTGTTTTGCCGGCGAAACTGGCTTCACGTCCATAAAAGGCGCAAAGCCAATTTAAACATTAATGACATCACCTCACTGGCTGAGGTTCTTTCTGATGAGAATCATGCATGATCCCCACCAACAGGGGTTAGCCGTGATAGCCTCGCCAGAGGGATCAGAGGCCATTGAAGCCCCTGGCTGGTTGGGGGCAGGGCAGGGCAGTTACCATGGAGTAACCGGCCTGGCACTGCCCACCTGGCATTGCCCACTGGGCACCCTCACACTACCCACTGGGCATCCTGGTACTGTGCACTTGGCGCCATAACTGTAAATGGGACTGTGTCAAGGGGGAGGAGGGAGGGAACTCTGTTGGGCTGACGGCCAAGGGGGATCACTGTTGAGTGGGAGGATGGGGGAACTTTGCAGGGGGAGTGATTGGAGAGGGAAGAATGGCGCTTTGAATGGGGCAATCTATGGGGAAGGTGGCAACGTCCATGGCGGGGGGGTTCCTGATGTGCATGGGGAGGGAGGATGGTGGAGGAGTGACAGGAGATTTCCCAGTACACAATGTATTGGGAGATCGGAACACCTCTGTACTGGCTTCCCTAGAGCTCAGAAGCCGGCTTTACAGACCCTCCATGTGTTTGTTTCCTGACCTCAGCTGTGTTTCTGTACAGACACCTGAACAGGAGTTCACTGTCACACAGCAGAGGGAAGGGGCAGTCAGATGGACCGGATTGTGCATTTGCCATCTCCGAGTAACCGCTTTTAGTGTGGTCATGGTAGAACCTAGGGAGCACATTATCTACCTTCCCCCAGGAGAATGCATGAACACAAGAAAATACCTTAACAAGAGTACATATAATTACATTTGTTGCATTTGTTTTATCAAGTCTTTGTGGGTGACACAGTGGTTAGCACAGCTGCCTCACAGTGCCAGGGACCAGGGTTCGATTCCTGGCTTGGGTCACTGTCTGTGTGGAGTCTGCACATTCTCCCTGTGTCTACATGGGTTTCCTCCGGGTGCTCCAGTTTCCTCCCACAGTCCAAATGATGTGCTGGTCAACAGTTCATCTAATAACCTCAGCCAAACTTAGCTGTGGCAAATTTTCATAAGCGTAATAGAAATAAAATGCAGCAGCTCCATGTCCACAAACAAGCAGTCAGAGGATGAATCATGGACATACATGGCTGCTTAGCTGGTTTTTGTGGCTTCCCCGCTCCTGCATACCCAGGGCCAAAACCAGTGCAGAACCACATATGCCTCCTTAGATCAACCTAGCCATGTATAATTCTATATATAATTTAAATTACCTGCAGCTAAACATTCATGCCAAGAAACTTTATTGTATTAAACACTCCTTCTGCAAGAACTATGGAATTGAAGTGTACTGTTGATTCACAAAATACACCAGGATGCAAAATTTTGAAAATGCAGAAAAGTTTAGAGTTTATTTATTCGTATTACAAGTGGGCTTACATTAACACTGCAATGAAGTTACTGTGAAAATCCCCTAGTCGCCACACTCCAGCACCTGTTCGGGTACACTGGGGGAGAATTCAGCATGGCCAATGCACCCAACCAGCACGTCTTTCGGATTGTGGGAGGAAACCAGAGTACCCGGAGGAAACCAGGGGAGACACGGGGAGAATGTGCAGACTCCACACAGACAGTCACCTAAGCCGGGAATCAAACCCGGGTCCCTGGTGCTGTGAGGCAGCAGCGCGGACCATTGTACCATCGCCTGTGGTACTGTGTGGATAAAGTCACACAAAAATCTAATCTACAACTTTGGATATGCAAAGAAGAAGTTTGTCTGCACAGGGCAACATGATGGCCTGGATTCCAGTGCTTAACTTCATTTTCTCCTCTGAAAGTGACAGCAACTTCTGGAGTCCACACATGTGCAATTAAATGCAGAAATCCAGAAGTTGATATCAGTGATTCGACCCTTCTTCAGAGGAGGATGCCACCGTTGTGGTCCCTGCAGATTCCAATCAATCAATTATAAATCATTCAATTGATGAGAGCTTCCAATCCTTTGCTCTTAATCCCACTGTGAAAACATTTGAAAAAGCTCCCACTTGTTGAATGAGGTGTAACTGGGTTTTTAATGGTGTCTTTAATTATTGAAGTGATGAACAACCTTCCTGGCCCTGATCAACTAACTCCATGGCCGGAATTCTCTGAGCTCGCCGCGGCTGCGATTCTCCTCGATTGTTCTTGTAAATGTGCAACATCGGAGAATTTGTAGGCAGCACGGTGGCACAGTGGTTAGCACGGGTTCAATTTCCGGTTTGGGTCACTCTCTGTATGGAGTTTGCACGTTCTCCCCATGTCTGCGTGGGTTTCCTCCAGTTTCCCCCCACAGTCCAAAGATGTGCGGGTTAGTTGGATTGGCCATGCTAAATTGCCCCTTAGTGTCCGGGGGACTAGCTAGGTAAATGCACAGGATTATGGGGAAAGGGCTGGGGTGGGATTGTGGGCGGTGTAGACTTGATGGGCCGAATGACCTCCTTCTGCACTGTAGGGATTCTATGATAATTCCGGCCTATATTTTTGGAATATCAGATTTCTCCATTATGGTAAAAACAAACCACATATTTTTAAAAAATACTTTGTTTAGTTAAAAGATTGTTCCTTCAGCAGATATTTGAACTCTTTTCTTAATCCCCTGCTTAGATTTTGATCCTTATTCTGCACACTGTAAAATAGTATAAAATGCAACGGATGATTAGTGTTTTTAACTTCCCGGTTTGTGGGCAGTGACCATTCTTCACTGTGATTGATTGCTGACCCTGATTGATCAGATCACCAATGCTGGACGCCTGGAGATCCCCTTGACTTGACGCCTGTTCAAACTAACATCGGGGAAAGTGAAATCCAGGCTTGTTAGATCTTTGAGGGACAGCTTTATTTGATGTCAACAGCAAACGCTAACAGACCACTGCTGACTTTGAAATCTAGGCCATTTCTTTAATCTTTGCACTTGGTTTCATTTAGGCTTCTTCTCTTTTCCTTGTTCCATCGTTGCTGTCTCACCACCGTCGCACCTTCTCTTTTTTTGTGTCGCAGAGTTCAGACCCAGATTTCTTAGTGCTGGTCGGTCATTTACTGGGCGGCACGGTGACACAGTGGCCAGCACTGCTGCCTCACAGCACCAGGCACCCGGGTTCAATTCCAACCTTGGGTCACTGCCCGTGTGGAGTCTGCACGTTCTCCCCGTGTCTGCATGGGTTTCCTCTGGGTGCTCCGGTTTCCTCCCACAGTCTGAAAGATGTGCTGGTTAGGTGCATTGGCCATGCTAAATTCTCCTTCAGTGTAACCGAACAGGCACCAGAGTGTGGCGACTAGGGGATTTTCACAGTAATTTCATTGCAGTATTAATGTAAACCTATTTGTGGCATTATTAAATAAACTTTAAACTTTATTACCCTGCAGAGTGTGAGTGGTTCCGTCCCCCCTCCTCCCACCCCCCCACCCCTCCACCGATGCATGAATGCTTTCCCACAGTTATGCAGCACTGCTATCTACTAGCCAATTGTAGGAGCTGATGAAAGTCACCCAGAAAAGGCAGCCAAAACACAATCACGTGTTCCACTGCTAGAGATACTGGCTTTCCTTCTAATGTAAATTTGCCTTAAAAGGAACAATTACCATCAGAATAGTTCTCCACAGTGTAACAGTTGCACTAATGAATTCTGCTCCTAAGATATTTGGTATTAAGTGTAGTTTCAAAGTGGCTGGCGATTAATCAATAAATTAAGCGGAACAATTTAAAAGACCAACAGTTGCCGATGCACAAGTCACCAATGTAAATTATTGAAGAATTCTCTGCTATTAAAGCAATCTATTTTTAAAATATTTGTGGCTGCCAGTATTCATTGAACAGCTATTGATCTTTCTAGTAATTTAAGGTGTTAAATCCTAATGTGATCTTATGAAATGAAAAGAATTGTTGTGTGTGTTGTATTTATCAATGTAATACCAATAAAAAGTGAAAATAAACACACTCAACAAAATAACGGAAGGGCAGAATTCTGCAATATTGGAAATCTAAAATAAAAGCAGAATTTTGGAAATTCCCTGCAAGCCCAATGCCATCTGTAGGAGAGCGGCAGTGTTATTGAGGGGAATTTTAAAGAGTACAAAAAGACAGGGAGAAACACTCTCTCCTCCACCCACTTTAAGCCAAATGACCCTTTGCCAGAACTGGGAGTACTTAGAATTGAGACCATTTTTAATCACTGCAGGGGAACAGGGTAGAGATACAAAAGAATAACAGGGAAAGAGCTTGTTAGGGTGGGGATGATGATTCATGGCAAAATGAGATGATATAACGACAAGTAAACATAAGAACATAAGAAATAGGAGCAGGAGTAGGCCATCTGGCCCTTCGAGCCTGCCCCGCCATTCAACAAGATCATGGCTGATCTGAAGCGAATCAGTTCCACTTACCCGCCTGCTCCCCATAACCCCTAATTCCCTTATCGATCAGAAAACTATCTACCCGTGATTTAAACATATTCAACGAGGAAGCCTCCACCACTTCAATGGGCAGAGAATTCCAGAGATTCACTACCCTCTGAGAGAAGAAGTTCCCCCTCAACTCTGTTCTGAACCGGCCCCCCCTTATTTTGAGGCTGTGCCCTCTAGTTCTGGTTTCCCTTCTAAGTGGAAAAAATCTCTCCACCTCTACCCTATCCAGCCCCTTCATTATCTTATATGTCTCTATAAGATCACCCCTCATCCTTCTAAACTCCAACGAGTACAGACCCAATCTGTTTAATCTCTCCTCATAAGCCACACCCCTCATCTCCGGTATCAACCTGGTGAACCTTCTCTGCACTCCCTCCAAGGCCAATATATCCTTTCGCAAATAAGGGGACCAAAACTGCACACAGTACTCCAGTTGCGGCCTCACCAGTGCCTTGTACAGTTGCAGCAAGACCTCCCTGCTTTTATATTCTATCCCCCTCGCGATAAAGGCCAACATTCCATTCGCCTTCTTGATCACCTGCTGCACCTGCAGACTGAGTTTTTGCGATTCGTGCACAAGGACCCCCAGGTCCCTCTGCACAGTCGCACGATGTACTTTTTCTCCATTTAAATAATATTCCAATTTACTATTATTTCTTCCAAAGTGGATAACCTCACATTTGCTAACGTTATATTCCATCTGCCAGATCCTCGCCCACTTGCTCAGCCTATCCAAATCTCTCTGCAGACTTTCCGCATCCTCCACGCACTTCGTTTTCCCACTCACCTTCGTGTCATCAGCAAACTTGAATACCCTAGATTCAGTCCCCTCCTCCAGATCATCTATGTAAATGGTAAACAATTGAGGCCCCAGCACCGATCCCTGCGGCACGCCACTGGTCACCAACTGCCAACCAGAAAAGCACCCATTTATCCCAACTCTCTGCTTCCTGTTAGATAGCCAATCCCCAATCCACGCCAACACCTTACCCCTAACTCCGTGTACCCCAATCTTCTGCAGCAAGTTACTGCAGAACCAAGTTAGATATCCAAAGCAGAACCATCAACAACTGTTGCCATTCAAACCAAAACACAAAAGGAGGAGGAATGGGGACAGGAGGCTATGATCTGAAATTGTTCAGCTCAGTACTGAGTCTGAAAGGTGGCAAAGTGTCTCGTCAAAGGATGGGGTACAGTTCATCCAGCTTACATTGAGCTCCATTGGAACAATGTAGGAAGCTTGTGACAAAACATTCAGAGAAAAACTGGGGCAAAGAATTAAAATGGAAGGCTCAGGGTCACATCTGTGGACTGAATGGAGGTGTTTTGCAGAGGAGACCACCTTGTGGTCAGATGAATGCAGTATACTAAATGGAAAGAAATACCAGTATATTATTGCTTCACTGAGAAATAGAGTATGGACCTTTGGACAGTGAAGTGAGAAGGAAGAAGGTAAAAGGCACCACCATCGACATACTGTGTACTGTCTACAATGGATAGGTAGTCACCAAGGCTCCTTAGGCAACACCTTCCAAACGCACAACCACCTTGAAGGACAAGAACAGCAGATACCTGGGAACACCACCACCTGGAAATTCCCCCCAAAAACACTCACTATCCTGACTTGGAAATATATCACTGTTCCTTCACTGTCACTGGGTCAAAATCCTGGAACTCCCTCCCTAACAGCACTATGGGTGTACCTACAGCTCAGGACTGCAGTGGTTCAAAAAGGCAGCTCCCCACCAACTTCTCAAGGGCTACTAGGGATGGGCAATAAATGCTGGCCTAGCTTGTGATGCCCACATCCCATAAATGAATTTTTAAAAAACCAATGTGTCTCCTGTGCTGTTGACAGGGCAGTGGCATGTTGGGCGTGGTTGGAGAGTGGACTGGGCGTCACAGAGAAAGTGGTCCCTTCAGTATATTGAGCAGGGAGGGAAAGGGGAAGATATGTTCGGAGGTGGCTTCAGATTGGAAGTGGCAGAAATGGTGGAGGATGATCCGTTGAACGTGGAGGCTGGTGGTGTTGAAGGTTAAGACAAAGGGAACCCTTGGGGTGGGGCGGGCAATAGTTAGCAAAACCAAGAAGGCAGATTATTATCTGAATGGCTATAAGTTGAGAGAGGGGAGTGTGCAACAAGACCTGGGTGTCCTCATACAGCAGTCACTGAAAGCAGCATGCAGGTGCAGCAGGCAGTAAAGAAGGCAAATGGTATGTTGGCCTTCATTGCAAGAGGATTCGAGTACAGGAGCAGGGATATCTTGCTCCAATTATACAGGTCCTTGGTGAGACCACACCTGGAATACTGTGTGCAGTTTTGGTCTCCTTATCTGAGGATGAATGTTCTTGCTGCAGAGGGAGTGCAGCAAAGGTTTAACAAACTGATTCCTAGGATGGAGGGACTGACGTATGAGGAGAGATTGAGTCGGTTAGGATTATATTTGCTGGAGTTCAGAAGCATGATGGAGGGATCTTATAGAAACGTATAAAATTCCAACAGGGCTAGACAGGGTAGATGCAGGAAGGATGTTACCAATGATGGGGGGTGTCCAGAACCAGGGGTCATAGTCTAAGGATGCAAGGTAAACCTTTTAAGACTGAGATGAGGAGAAATTTCTTCACCAAGAGAGTGGTGAGCCTGTAGAATTCACCATCACAGAAAGCAGTTGAGGCCAAAACATTGTATGTTTTCAAGAAGGAATTAGATATAGCTCTTGGGGCTAAGGGGACCAAAGGATCTGGGAGGCAGGGGGGGGGGGGGGGGGGGAGAAGGCAGGATCAAGCTATTGAATTGGATGATCAGCCATGATCATAATGAATGGCGGAACAGGCTCAAAGGGCCAAACGGCCTCCTCCTGCTCCTATTTTCTATGTTTCAATGTTTCTATTGTTTTAATGTATTTATAGTTCACATACTTGTTTGCAGAGTATATTTACATTTTATAAAATAGTTTTAAAGGGCAGCTTCCGATGTACATTTTCTTACCTTTTATTCTTTGATGTTTCTGAAGCTTTGCTTTCTCTACACTTCACTAGTTGTGACCACTATCAATGTGACTTACAGGGCAATCGAATTCCTGTCTTACCTCACCCTCCCATTAAGAACATAAATCACAAGAGAAGGCTTTTACCTCACGTTGTTGAGTATGAAAGAAATATAGTCAGACTTGAAGGTAGATTATGACTAACAGTATCTCAGAAAAATAAAATTTGGATTCTAGTTTCAGAACTCTGCCAAACTATTTGCATTTTTCAACTGCCCTTTGTTGAGATTTTGCAATTCATTTTTGGTTAGCAATTTTCAATTGTCTTCAACTCTTGGGTGTGCAGTCAATGGTAACAAAACGGGGTAATTATAGGAAAAACCAACAGCACTACCCAGCCAACAAAATCCAAACATCAACCATCCTCTGTGTACAGCAAGACATTTTTATATCAGGACTTCAGTTAAGGTGGTAAAAAGAGGGGTAGACTTGTATTGGAGATACGATGGCACAGTGTGGTTAGCTATCTCACAGTGCCAGGAACCCGGGTTCGATTCCTGACTTGGGTAACTGACTGTGCAGAATCTGCACATTCTCCCCATGTCTGCGTTGGCTTCCTGTGTGTGCTCCGATTTCCTCTCACAGTCTGAAAGACATGCTGGTTAGGTGCGTTGGCATGCTAAATTCTCCCTCAGTGTACCCAGACAGGCCAGAGTGTGGCGACTAGGGGATTCTCACAGTAACTTCATTGTAGTGTTAATGTTAGCCTACTTATGACACTAATAAATAAAACTTACTTACCCCATTATTGGACATTTGTACAGCTCGGCCAATGATGTCTAGCTTTTTTCTTCCAGACAATAACAACTTACATTATTGTTGATGTAGCAGTTGATGGCGTAAACATGGATTTTAGTAAGGCGTTTGATAAGGTTCCCCATGGTCGGCTCATGAAGAAAGTAAGGACGTGTGGGATAGAGGGAAATTTGGCCGATTGGATAAGTAACTGGCTATCTCATAGAAGACAGAGGGTGGTGGTGGATGGAAAATTTTCAGACTGGAGACTAGTTACCAGCGGTGTACCACAGGGATCAGTGCTGGGTCCTCTGCTATTTGTGATTTTTATCAATGACTTGGAGGAGGGGGCTGAAGGGTGGGTCAGTAAATTTGCTGATGACACCAAGATTGGTGGAGTAGTGGATAAGGAGGAGGGCTGTTGTAGGCTGCAAAGAGACATTGATAGGATGCAGAGCTGGGCCGAAAAATGGCAGATGGAGTTTTACCCTGATAAGTGCGAGGTGATTCATTTTGGGAGGACAAATTTGAATGCGGATTATAGGGTCAACGGCAGGGTTCTGAGTAATGTGGAGGGACAGAGAGATCTTGGGGTTCATATCCACAGATCTCTGAAGGTTGCCACTCAAGTGGATAGAGCCATGAAGAAGGCCCACAGTGTGTTAGCTATATTAGTTTATTAACAGGGGGTTTGAGTTTAAGAGCCGTGGGGTTATGCTGCAACTGTACAGGACCTTGGTGAGACCACATTTGGAATATTGTGTGCAGTTCTGGTCACCTCACTATAAGAAGGACGTGGAAGCATTGGAAAGAATGCAAAGGAGATTTACCAGGATGCTGCCTGGTTTGGAGGGTAGGTCTAATGAGGAAAGGTTGAGGGAGCTAGGGCTTTTCTCTTTAGAGCGGAGGAGGATGAGAGGTGACCTAATAGAGGTTTATAAGATGATGAGGGGGATAGATAAAGTAGACGTTCAGAGACTATTTCCTCGGGTGGATGTAGCTGTTACTAGGGGGCATAACTATAAGGTTCATGGTGGGAGATATAGGAGGGATGTCCGAGGTAGGTTCTTTACTCAGAGAGTGGTTGGGGTGTGGAATGGACTGCCTGTTGTGATAGTGGAGTCGAACACTTTAGGAACTTTCAAGCGGTTATTGGATAGGCACATGGAGCACACCAGAATGATAGGGAGTGGAATAGCTTGATCTTGGTTTCGGACAAAGCTCGGCACAACATCGAGGGCCGAAGGGCCTGTACTGTGCTGTACTGTTCTATGTCCTATTACATTTGTGTAGCACCTTTAGCATAGAAGAAATTGCAAAGTGCTTCAAAAGCCACAAAGATATCAGAAAGCTTCTGCAGGGAGGCATCAAAATTTAAATCTACCTTCACACTAAATTGCCTTTGTCACAAATTATTGGCACAGGCTTTTGTGGATAAATCTTCCGACCCGCTAATTTTTTGGTGGGTCGGGCCGGGAGATTCGCGTGTGCGCTGATTCATGGGATTCGCGCATGCGTTCCTGATCCGTGCGTATGTCCCAGCGATGGAAATCCGGCGCGGTCGGGACCACGCAGGAAACCGGCGGGAACAGCAGGTAAGTAATTTTAATCTATTTTTAGTGTCATTTAAATGTCATTATCAGGCCTGGAAATGAAGTCTCCAGCCTCAATAGCATCTCCCACCCCGCCAGTACAATTTCACTCCAGCAGGGTTTAGAATAGCTCCGCACTTTCAGGGAACTAGCGGGAGACCCCACTGGAATGAAGGGGGGGAGCAATCGGGGCCCCCCCAGTGCCAAGGGGGCGTGGCCTAGGGAGCATTGCCAAGGAGGCAGGACCTAGGGGACGGGGCCCAGGGGTGATTGGTGAGGGTGGGGGCTCCTGCTGCCACTCTGCAACCAGGATCGGTCGGGGTTGGAGGGAGGCCAGCAATCGGGGTGGGCTGGGGATGGGAGGGTCTGCTTGTGGGTGGGGGCGGGGTGCTGGAGATCGGTGGTCTGGGATGGGGGTTCGGGGCTGGCACGGGAATGGTCGTAGGGGCTGCGATCGGGCTGTGGGGAGGGCTTGGGGGGCAGCACTGCGAAGGTCCCAGGCTGGCCAATGATTGACTAGCCAGCAAACCAGAGACTGACAGATCGGGGCCATTGTGCATGCGCAGAGCTCCAGAACTGTCAGACCTTGGTGTGAGTAGGTCCTGCGCCCCCGAGCTTTTAATGATATTCATGATTGTGACCTCTGCAGTGCACAGAGTGTGGGAGATTCTAGTCTGAATTCCCAATGAAAAAACAATCGTGATTTACACCAGTTTTCCCACGAATTCAGCACTTAGAAACTTTTTGGGCAAATCGCCCAAGGCAACAGCACTGGACACAGCCCATTCCAAATCTCCAGGTCCATGAGATTCAAACAGGATAAACCAGTAAATAACGATAAGAATCTCAAACAGCGTGTGTTGCCTCGCCTTCACAGATCAAATTGCCAGGGCCTGTGGCCTTAAGGTTGCTGACTCCATTGGGCAAGGCCATTCCCATTATTAAAACGATTCATGGTAACCTCCCTTGTCCAAACCCAGTCAGGAATCCGCATGCTAAACCCATTACAGGAAGAAATCCAGATTTATATTCTGATTTACCCATTAGGAAAAACAGATTAAGTTCAATTGGGGAAAGCAATTCCCATTAAAGAGAAACTGGCTGTAAAGTCTATGCTGCCTCAAGGATCAAAGTTCTGATTACTTCCCCTGGTACTTTCAGGGAAACTACTTGTCAGAAGACCCTTTCCCGCCATATCTAAGTTACGTGCAGTGTTGCTAAACCTTCTGAAGAAATAAAATTATTAAGAGCCATTAATTGGCGAAAGCTGCAGAAAGTGAGAACAAAACACGACCACAACCACACGATGTTAACCTTTGCATCGCTTTAATTTCCAGTGCACTGTGGTTAATTTAAACCGTTGGTGTTAATGCACTGATGGGTGTGACAGAAAAAATATATATAAATAAGAGCTTAAGATATCCCCCAACATACGAGATAATAGACTACGGGGGGAATTTTCTGGGTAGGACCATGCAAAGGTCCGTTGACCTCGAATGGGATTTCCTGGTTTTGGGGAGAGCAGAGCCGGAAATTCCCACCCTACTTCCCTAATTCTGGGAACCTCAATCAAAACTCCAAAAATCTCCTTCAAAACCGCATGTCATGTTTGACAGTTCTTTCTTGGAGGTGTGGAATGTCATTAGAATGTCCCTAATACACAGCTATTTGTCACAGAGTTTCATATTCTCTATAAAATGACCAACACAACATGTCAACACATTTTCTTTCCACATTGTCTCCCTCAATTTAACCATACCAGATGGTCAAAATATCTGACAATAATACCTTCCGAGTGTTCTGTAATGTTATTTATCCTTGTTCAAGAAATCTGTCTTTTCTCTTGTTACTCCCCTGCAGGATTGAACGGAGCTTTTTTTCAAGAACAGCCAGAAAGGAGGATTTGGATAATTTTTTATTAACTGAATCCAGATTCTGTTCACAAACTTGCATGCAGATCTTAATTCTCCCACTTTGTCTTTCACTGAGGCATTGAGCACAAGAGACTGTTCCCAATTCTTTCATTAGAAAGAAGTTGCATTGGTATAGCACCTCATCACACCCTCAGGACTTCACACACAATCTATTACCTTTGAACAGGTGTTCAGTCACTGTTGTTGTGCAGTTAAACATGGCAGACAATTTACAAATTGGATTTTCTTCATCGAGGTGGGTAGCAGGAATCAGGAAAATTCTGGGAGAACGTTTGTGTAAAAGTGGGATCTTCATAGTTAGTAGGGATGGGCGCTGGCTGCAGTTCAGGTAGTCAACCTGGGAAGAAATTTGGAGGCAGCCACAGCCCCTGCCGGGTGCGGGGACGGGCTGTTAGAAATTTTGTCCTCATTAAACTAAAAACACAAAGGCCCCTTCAGGCCTCATCCCTCATACCCATCAACATACTCCAGCTCTGCCCTTCCTCACCCCACTCCCATGACATCTCATGCCCCCTATATAAGAACATAAGAGCTAGGAGCATGAGTAGGCAATTCAGCCCCTCGGACCTGCGCCACCATTCAATATAATCATACCTCAACTCCACTTTCCTGACCGTTCTCCATAACCCTTCAACCCATTACTAATTAAAAACCTGCCTATCTCCTTCTTAGATTTACTCAATGTCCTGACATCCACCGCGTTCTGGGGTGGTGAATTCCACAGATTCATGACCCTTTGAGAGAGGTAGTTTCTCCTCATCTCTGTTTTAAATCTGCTACACCTTTATCCTAAAACTATGACTTCTTGTTCTAGATTGCCCCACAAGAGGAAGCATCTGCTCTACATCGAGTTTGTCAACAGCTTTTATCATCTTGTATACTTCAATTAGATCTATTCTCATTCTTCTAAACTCCAGAGAATATAGGCCTAAACTGCTCAAACTTTCGTCATAAGATAAACCCCTCATCTCTGGAATCAATCTAGTGAATTTCTTCTGAACTGCCTCTAATGCCACGACATCCTTTCTCAAATAAGGAGACCAAGACTGCACACTGTACACCAGGTGTGATCTCGCCTTGTATAGTTGTAGCAACACTTTCTTACTTTTATACTCTATTCCTTTAGCTATAAATGCCAAAATTTCAATTGCTTTTCTTGTTACCTGCAGCATCTGCATACCAGTTTTCTGCATCTCATGCATGAAGACACCCAGATCTCTCTGCACCGAAGTGCCCCAAAGTCTCTCTCCATTTAGTTAATAAGATCCTTTTCCATTTTTCCGACCAAAGCGGGTAACTTCACACTTATTCCCATTAAACTCCATCTGCCACATTTTGGCCCACTCACCTAACCTATCTATATCCATTTGTAAATTTCTTATTTCCTCATTGTAACTTAGTATCCCACCTATTTTAGTGTCATTTTCAAATTTGGCTATAATACCTTCTATCTCTCTATCTTAGTCATTTAATATAGATTGTAAATAGTTGGGGCCCAAGGACCAAACCCTATGGCACCCCTCTCATTACATCTTGTCAACCAGTAAACTCATTATTTATCCCGACTCTTTGCCTGTCAGTTAGCCAATCTCTATTCAAGCTAATAAATTACCCTTTACCCCATGTGATCTTATCTTCTGTGTGACACTTTATCAAATGCCTTCCTGAAGTCCAGATATGCTACATCTACAGGATCCCATTATCCACCTTGCTTGTTACATCTTTGAAGAACTCAAGCAAATTAGTCAAACATGATTTACCCTTCATAAAACCATGCTGGCTCTGATGGATTGCGTTTTGACTTTCTAAAATGTCCTGTTTTTTTTTATTCATTCATGGGACATGGGCGTCTCTGGCTGGCCAGCATTTATTGCCCATCCCAGGTTGTTCTTGTTTAGAGGGCAGTTGAGAGTCAACCACATTGCTGTGGCTCTGGAGTCACATGTAGACCAGACCAGGTAAGGACAGCAGATTTCCTTCCAAGGACATTGGTGAACCAGATGGATTTTTTTGACAATCGACAATGGTCATCAGTAGATTCATAATTCCAGATTTTTTTATTGAATTCAAAGTCTACCATCTGCCGTGGCGGGATTTGAACCTGGGTCCCCAAAACATTAGCTGAGTTTCTGGATTAATAGTCTAGCGATAACACCACTAGGCCATTGCCTCCCACCATAGGAAATGGGAAAAAAAGAGAGTGGAGACACTTCCAGTTCCACTGGCATCACTGACAGAATTTCGCCCATGATTTGTGCTTCTCACGATGATAATGTTGAAACTTTTCTCCTGAGATTTATGATTGCTTGACGGTTTTAGTACATCTATATCATAGCTACACATGAGCTATTGAACGGGGGAAATGCCAGAATCCGAGTCAGTGTATAATTAGTACTACACTTCTGAGTAAAACTTTCCCAGAATCTCTGCTTATTTGCCATCATGTCAGATATTACAAATATTTCTATCTAGCCACATAATATTATCTTTGGCAAACCTGTCCGATCACAACCATTTTTTAAAAATTAAATTCTTTTCACAAGTGCCATATCATAAATATAGATCTAATGACCTCAACGAGGCCCAGGAGGTTGACCTCTTGGAATATGAGCTCCCTGATTGAGTGACTGCCTGAACCTGTCCCTGGGCCTGGCAAAGCTTGCCATCTACAAGTCCAGGCAGCGGGCAACCGAGTGGGGTCGTCCGACCCAACTGTCTGCCCCTCTACCACGGCTATTTTTGTGGCCGGGTGTCCCTGGAGAGGGAGCATGCGGTGTCCGAGGATACTGTTAATGCCTTCCGTGCCTGCTGGGCACCGCAGGGTCTGGAGTGCATTATTGACCCCTTTAATCACATTTTGATTTGATGTTTTAAGTTTCCTTTCCACTTTGTCCTTTGTTTCGGGTGGTTCCCCTCCTTTCAGGAGTTGACCCTTTTTAACTTATCCCCTCGTTAATTTGATTTAGTTTACTTTTGGATGGCCAAAAAGATTGGTAATGATTGCTAGCCCAATCAGTGAGCCTCACCTGTACACATATATATATATATATGTATATATTGAGGAGAGTGTCAGTGTCAGAGCTACTGGCATTCTTGATTCTGACTTTGTGCCTGAAGTACACTTCGGAGTGGAATTGAGTTAGTAAATGAAAGGAATCTGGTGAAGGAACACCGGCCTCTGAGGAGTTAGTTCAATAGACAAGACACAGAGTTCTTGAACCACTTCCATCGTTTTCTGCCGATAATGTTTGAAGCATGCTGGTGGCTCTAGTAGTGGGTGTTAATGTCTTGGTGTAGTGGAATGCTTGCTGTAAATGTGTGCACTGGTTCACAATCAAAGCAGAGAATATAGAGTTCACCATATGTAGATGCAATTTCCCTGCACACCATCTGTGCAAAGTGGAAAAAAAAAGTCATTTGCATAGATCAGATTACTCTGGGCTGGTATTAAGGCAGCAACTGTCAATTATTGCTGCTGAATTTTAATTGGTGTCTTTTTTGTGCTCTGTTACAGAAACCTTTCCTCCCGCCGAGGAAATAATGTTTCGGGATGGCAGCGAGTGTTAGCTGGGCTTTTCTCTTTCCCCTCACAGCCAGTAGGAAATCCCGAATATGCCCTTTCACCAACGATCCAGACAATTTTTCACGGTTTGAATCAATCAAAAGTCAGTGGTCATCTCCACCCCATGTAAAGGTTCTAAGATTTTATTTACTGCTTTGCAGTACCATCCTATATTCATTTAATGAATGATGGCAGACCATTTGCATTACAAAAAAGCCCAATTCCGATGCTCCCACTCACTCAAATGCAATATTTGAACAAGGGTCACTGGATTGCAATTCAGTGAATTGCTTTTCATCCTCACCAAACTCCCCTGCTTTCCCCAAGTCAGTGATGCTGAAGTTGATAATAAACTAGAATCATAGAATCTCTACAGTGCAGAAGTGCAGTGCAGTGCCATTTGGCCCATTGAGTCTGCACCGACAACAATCCCACCCAGGCCTTATCCCCGTAACCCCACATATTTACCCTGCTAATCCCCCTGACACTAAGGCCCTGATTTTACCGCACGCTTGCCCGAGGCTCTTAAGATCGTGCCTGAGGCCAATGGGGAATGCCATTCTGCGAGCCTCGCCCATCCTGGTTTCGGGGCGGCCGTGCCGCTAAAATCAAAACCTAAGGGTCAATGTAGCACAGCCAACCAACCTAACCCACACATCTTTGGAATGTGGGAGGAAACTGGAGCACCCAAAGGAAAGCCACGCAGACATAGGGAGAACATGCAAACTCCACACAGACGCTACCTGAGGTCAGCTAAACTAAAGCTAAAGTTTATTTATTAGTCACAAGTAAGGTTTACATTGACACTGCAATGAAGTTACTGTGAAAATCTCCTAGTCGCCACACTCCGGCGCCTGTTCAGGTACTCTGATGGAGAATTTAGCATGGCCAATTCATCTAACCAGCATGTTTTTGGACTGCGGGAGGAAACCGGAGCACCCCGAGGAAACCCATGCAGACATGGGGAGAACGTGCAGACTCTGCACAGACAGTGACCCAAGCCGGGAATTGAACCCAGGCCCTGGCACTGTGAGACAGACAGCAGTGCTAACCACTGTGTCACCATGCTGCCCCACTCTGTACAGATAGGGGAAATGGGCAGGATTCAACAGTTTTAATAATGTTAGAAGTCTATTGTGCAACCTAGAGTCAGCAATAGCTTCACAGCATATGTTTTTTTGTGGTTTGATGCAAATTAGCTTTATTGTGTAAACTGTTAACTTCAGATACAGGACTGTAGAATGTACAGGAATAAATAGAACAACTGTTGAGACATCTGTCTTCAATATGGCTAACCATAAACCCTGATGGTGCTTGCACAGAATATGTGATAAAGCCCAGTGCTCACATCTGGGGGGATGACACATTGGCTCCAGATGTCCAAAGTCTCCGTATGCAGCACAGTCATTACTAAAAACTAAACTATGTGATTATCTTCAGCTAGACGTCTGCATTTTTATGCGCATTTTGTTTTGACAGAGATCAAGAGGAACGATTGGAATCTTCATTTTTCCTTCAATTTTTCTGAGAAATTAGATGTTAAAATTACAGATAGAGTCAGTTTTGCTCTCGCCAGAACTCTCCTTCCATTAACAATGCACTCCAGATGGTATTACAAGCAACCAATCTATCGGATTTCTGGGTTGCCAGCATGCGTGCAGGTTTTACAATGTGAGGCTACGGCAGGGTTAAACATTGGACAGGAATAGCTTTTGGTTCGAAATACCGGACTTCTTTTTTCCCAGTATTTCATGGCATTTCCTGATGGAGTGAACCTCATCACTTGGAGCATGCATTGAAAAATTTGGGCTCCTGATTTTCAAACCATTCATTACAAATCCATGTCCTACCCACATGTGGGATGCTGATATGTACTTGCCAAAGCGTACAAGGCTGCTGGTTGAAAGCCCAAAGCTGGAAAAATTACTCCTAGGCGCTCCTGCTTGTTCAATTATCTTAGCTATATATATTTTTTAAAATGGAAATGGTTCACTACTGTCCGAAGCGATAGGGCACTTCAGATGGCTTCAGATCTGACTTCCTAGGCTCAGTTGGAGATGACTGAGGAGAATGAGAATGCAGGCAGATTCTTTATCCTGAGAGGGAGGGGGGAGAAACAGATTTGCATTATTCATTCTTATTAGTGGATCACAGAGGGGTGTTGTGTGGGATAGAGGGGAGCTCAGTAGCAGGTTGCTGCCTTCTCTGGGAGACCTAACACAGGACTGGACCAGAAAGTAAAAAAAATGCCTTTGGAAAGCAAAGTTGCAGCCTTTGATTGACTTGATTCTATGAGGATTCCATTCTCGCTAATAACACGCTGTCTGGGAGCCAAGAATTTTGTGTTTCAGAGCAAGGGGCCCCCACATAACTGAGATCTGCACTCATTTTATATTTCCCATCAGTGAAGACATTTATTGGTCGCTATCCATTCAGGCTACGATTAGCAAGGTGAACGTCATCTGCTTTTAGAGTTAAGTAGTATAAAATTGTTAAGATTAAAGGCATGGCTGTTAATGTGCAGGAGTGAGATTTGTTGATTGGGGAATAACCAGAGTTGTTAAAACAAAACACAAACACTAACTCGATATGCACAGTTTTCTGAGGGAGTGAAAAGGGTCAGTTTAAATTCCTAATCCACATGCAAGTGATTGTAATGTTAAGAAGATGTGTTTGCTGCTATTAGCAGGAAGCTGATACTTTGGGAGCAGCATTCACATCTAATCTTCCAAGCACAAAGCTTTATAAAACTACAACTGGGTTTCCAAACCACACCTAATTATCACTGTCATTAACAAAGATTTTATTTTGTGACTGAGAGAAGTGCACTGATGCAAATCATTGGGTCTGTTAGTCTGCCCCAGTGAAGGGAGCCAGATTTACTAGAATACTCACAGAGCCCAATCTCCCATAACCTGAATTAAAATAAAGCCAAAATAAAAAAAACACATGTACAAGTGTGTTATTTTACATTGACACTTTGGAACTGTTCTTATGACTTCGCATTGCTGGTAGGGAATCGCATTCTCCAACAGTATGTAACAGGACAGATATGGGCCCATGGCCAATGATATTCTCTCTATTAATTTTAACTCACAAAAAATTGTACACTGATACATGTGACTGGAGAAAAGGCTTTCAGCAGAAATGTGAATATGGACAACCCTTGTGCGTTATATATTTTTATTCACATGCACATTTTCGTGCCTGTGTAAGTTCATCATTTCAGGACTCCAATTACTTTTCTCTAAATAAAAGTGTCAGTATTACAGGATGCTGTTCAGCATCCTGTAAGGTTGTGAATGTAGCCCAATCCATCACGCAAACCAGCCTCCCATCCACTGACTCTGTCTACACTTCCTGCTGCCTCGGCAAAGCAGCCAGCATAATTAAGGACCCCATGCACCCCGGATATTCTCTTTTCGACCTTCTTCCGTTGGGAAAAAGATACAAAAGTCTGAGGTTATGTACCAACCAACTCAAGAACAGCTTCTTCCCTGCTGCTGTCAGACTTTTGAATGGACTTACCTTGCATTAAGTTGATCTTTCCCTACACCCTAGCTATAACTGTAACACTACATTCTGCACTCTCTCCTTTCCTTCTCTATGAATGGTATGCTTAGTCTGTATAGCGCGCAAGAAACAATACTTTTCATTGTATACTAATACATGTGACAAAAATCAGCACTTATGACAGCTCAGACTATGAATAATTAGTATTTGTCAACTGTTTGCCAACAGCCCACTAATAATCTTGTTGGTCCAAATATGTTCACATGGAGGAAGGATTGGTCAATGTCACATCATTTTATGCATTTATGCTGAACGCTTTGTTTTGGAAGGTTTAGGTTTCATAGGATAGTGTTCATAACTTGGTCAATGAGTTAAGAGAATGCTGAACATGAAAAGGCCTTCTCTTATATTCTATACTTTGGCTAATAAAGACAAGTATCCCATATGCCTGCTTAGCCTTCTTATCTACCTGTCCTGCTGCCTTCAGGGATCTTTGAACAGGCACCCTCTGGTCCTCTGTGCTTCCTAGCATCCTACTATTCATTTTTTATTCCCTTGCCTTGTTTGTCCTCCCAAAATGCATCACCTCACATTTATCAGGGTTAAATTCCATTTGCCACTGTTCTGCCCGTCTACATCGTTCTGTAATTTAAGGCTTTCCTCCTCGCTATTTACCACACCAATTTCCGTGTCATCTGTGAACTTACTGATCATATCCCTCACGTTTAGATCATTAAAGTACAGTACAAACAGCAAGGGACCCAGCACCAATCCCTGTGGTATACCACTGGGCACAGGTTTTGATTTATTATTGTCATATGTATTAGTATACAGTGAAAAGTATTGTTTCTTGCATGCTAAACAGACAAAGCATACCGTACATAGAGAAGGAAAGAAGAGAGTGTATAATGTAGTGTTACAGTCATAGCTAGGGTGTAGAGAAAGATCAACTTAATGGGAGGTAGGTCCATCCAAAAGTCTTCATCTCAGAGTACTGAATGAAGTGGCCCTGGAAAGAGTAGATCCATGGGTGGATATTTTCCAAAATTCTTTGGACTCTGGAATAGTTTTTACAGATTGGGAGGGTAGCTAATATAAGCCTGCTATTCAAAAAGGGAGGTAGAGAGAAAATGGGGAATTATAGACCAGTGAGCCTAACGTCGGTACTGGGCAAGTTGCTAGAGTCTATTATCAAGGATTTCATAACTCGGCATTTGGAAGGCAGTGATATAACCAGACAAAGTCAGCATGGATTTACAAAAGGGAAATCATGCTTGACGAATCTATTGGAATTTTTTGAGGATGTAACTAGTAGAGTTGACTGAGGAGAACCAATAGATGTGGTTTATTTAGACTTTCAGTAGGGTTTTTGACAATGTCTCACATAACAGACTACTCTGTAAGTTAAAGGTTTGCAGGTAATGTATTGAGATGGATAGAACGCTGGTTAGCAGATAGGAAACAAAGAGTTGGCATAAATGGGTCTTTTTCTGATTGGCAGTCAGTGACTAGTCAGGTTCTGCAGGGATCTGTGCTAGGACCCCAACTGTTCACATTATATATTAATGATTTGGAAGAGGGAACTGAATGTATTATCTCCAAATTTGAAGATGATATGAAGTTGCGTGGGAGGGTGAGTTGTGAGGAGGATGCAAAGATGCTTCAGCTTGATTTGGACAGGCTGAGTGTGTGGGCATCTGCATGGCAGATGCAGTATCATGTGGATAAATGTGAGAGATCTACTTTGATAGCAATAATAGGAAGTCAGATTATTACTTGAATGGGTGTAAATTGAGACAGGTGGATACTCAACAAAAACTTGGAATCCTCGTGCATCAGTCACTGAAAGTAAGCGCACAGGTACAGCAGGCAGTAAAGAAGGCAATAGCATGTTGGCCTTCATAGTGAGAGGATTTGAGTATAGGGATAGGGATATCTTGCTGCAATTGTATAGGACGTTGGTGAGGCCACACCTGGAGTACTATGTGCAGTTTTGGTGTCCTTATCCGAGGAAGGATGTCTTTTCTATAGGGGGAGAACAGCGAAGGTTTACCAGGCTGATTCCTGGGATGGCAGGTCTGTCATATGAGGAGAGACTAAGTCTGTTAGGATTATATTCATTGGCATTTAGAAGAGTGAGAGGGGATCTCATAGACGTTTATAAAATTCTAACAGGGTTAGACACGGTAGAGTCAGAAAGAATGTCCCCAATGGTGGGGGGAACTAGAGGTCATAGGTTTTGGATAAGGAGTAAACCTTTTAGAACTGAGGTGAGGAGAAATTTCTTCACCCAGAGGGCGGTGAATGGGTAGAATTTACTATCACCAAATGTATTTGAGGCCAAAACGTTGTCTGATTTCAAGAAGAAATTAGATATAGCTCTTAGGGCTTAAGGGATATGGGAGGAAGTGGGGGTGCGGGGGGGGGGGGGGGGGGGGGGGTGGAAATCAGGATATTGAGTTCGATGATCAGCCATGATCAAGATGAATGGTGGAGCAGGCTCTAAGTGCTGAATGGCCTACTCCTGCTTCTAGTTTCTATGTTGGCAGCAGGGAAGAAGCGGTTTTTGAGTTGGTTAGTATGTGATCTCAGACTTTTGTACCTTTTTCCCAATGGAAGAAGGTGGAAGACAATATGTCCGGGATGCTTGATTATGCTGGCTGCTTTTTAAAAAAGGCTTACATTAACACTCCAATTTTTCCGAGGCAGTGTGAAGTGTAGGCAGTGTCAATGGATGGGAGGCTGGTTTGAGTGATGGACTGGGCTTTGTTCACGACCCTTAGATTATTGCGGTCGTGGACAGAGCAGGAGCCATAGCTGTGATACAACTGGAAGGAATGCTTTCTATGGTGCATCTGTAGAAGTTGGTGAGAGTTGTAGCAGACATGCCAAATTTCCTTAGTCTCCTGAGAAAGTAAAGGTGTTGGTGGACTTTCTTAACTATAGTGTCTGCATGGAGGGACCATGACAGGTTGTTGGTGATCTGGACGCCTAAAAACTTGGAGCACTCGACCATTTCGACTTCGTCCTCATTGATGTAGACAGGGTCAATGCCAAAAACAACCTTTGACCATTACCCTCTAGGGTCAACCTTTTTGTTTTCAGCAAGTTGTGAGAGCATTGCCAGAGCATCAATCAGGCAACAATGATTTCAGAAAAACATCCTCTCCAGAGAATACCCTCTCCAGGAGAATACCTCACCTCGGTTACTCAATATTCTGCAGCAGAGAAACAACTGTGATTTCTTTGCTATTGCTGCATAATTAATAAGTGGTGGAGCTTCTTGCATCAAATTTGACACTGCTTTTTACATGGTTCTTTGAATTTGAATGCCATTTGTGAGTCTTTTCTGGTTTCAGACAGGTTTGGTTTGCTGGATCCTTTACAGAATGCCAACAAAGGCACAAAGGGAAGTTTTCATTCATGAGGGAGCCAAGCTGGGGATGGTGGCAGACAAGTAAGGATCTGAAACAAAATGGAAGAGTTGGGGTACAGATTTGGTGGAGCAAAACCATGCCAGTATCCAAGAGGAGAGAAAAAGGAATATGACATGGAAACAGGAAAGGGAACAGAAATACTACAGACCCGTACCTGGATGTTCCAGTGTCCTCAGGAGACTGGCTGAACCTTTTTATTTAAAAAAAAGCTGCTCTCGCTAATGGCAAATTTAGTTGCCACAAGGCCAACCAATCTTGCATATACAGCATAAACCATCAAAATAAATTCACCAAATATGCCAAACTTGGAGCTGGGGAAAAAAACACCCTTTCCTGATTCCTAGACCCTCTCTGGCAAGTTGCTGCTGCTGCCTGTGCAAGGTGCATGTACTGGGACCAGTCAGTATTCGCATGCTCCCATACCACTGTAAAGGTTTCCCTCACCCTTTAACATGTTCTTACAATTACTCAATCTTTTATCCTTTATTATCATGTGGCTGGCACAGTGGCAGTGGTTAGCACTGATGCCTCATAGTGCCAAGGACCCCACTACAATTCCTGGCTTGGGTAACTGTCTGTGCGAAGTCTGCCCGTTCTCCCCGTGACTACGTGGGTTTCTTCCGGGTGCTCCGGTTTTCTCCCACATCCGAAAGAAGTGCTGATTAGGTGCATTGGCTGTGCTAAATTCTCCCTCAGTGTACCCGAACTGGCGCTGGAGTGTGGCTAGGGGATTTTCACAGTAACTTCATTGCAGTATTAATGGAAGCCTACCTCTGACACTAATAAATAAACTTTATCTCAATTTGTCTTTTCAATGTTGTCATGCCCTGCACTGTGAGCTTTGGCCCTTCTACTGGTTTCACTAATATAAAAGTGGCGTACGATAGTAACGTTATTGTATGAGAGTTGCATCTTGGGAGTGTCTATGTCTAATTAATAATGTAAGAAGTCTCACAACACCAGGTTAAAGTCCAACAGGTTTATTTGGTAGCACAAACCACTAGCTTTTGGAGCACTGCCCCTTCATCAGGTGAGTGGGAGTTCTGTTCACAAACAAGACACAAACTCAATTTACAAGATAATGGTTGGAATGCGAGTCTTTACAGGTAATCATGTCTTAAAGGTACACAGACAATGTGACTGGAGAGAGGGTTAAGCCCAGGTTAAAGAGATGTGTATTGTCTCCAGCCAGGACAGTTAGTGAGATTTTGCAAGCCCAGGCAAGTCGTGGGGATTACAGATAGTGTGACATGAACCCAAGATGTCACACTATCTGTAACCCCCACGACCCAGTCTGCAGGTGCAACAGGTGATCAAGAAGGCAAATGGGATGTTGGCCTATATCGCAAGGGGGATAGAATATAAAAGCAGAGATGTCTTGCTGCATCTGCACGGGGCATTGGTGAGGCCGCAGCTGGAATACTGTGTGCAGTATTGGTCTCCTTATTTGCGGAAGGATATATTGGCCTTGGAGGGAGTGCAGAGAAGGTTCACCAGGTTGATACCAGAGATGAGGGGTGTTGATTATGATGAGAGACTGAGCAGATTGGGTTTGTATTCGTTGGAATTTAGAAGGCTGAGGGGGGATCTTATAGAGACCTATAAGATAATGAAGGGGCTGGATAGGGTAGAGGTGGAGAGATTCTTTCCACTTAGAAAGGAAACTAGAACTAGAGGGTACAGCCTCAAAATAAAGGGGGGTCGGTTTAGGACAGAGTTGAGGAGGAACTTCTTCTCTCAGAGGGTGGTGAATCTCTGGAATTCTCTGCCCACTGAAGTGGTGGAGGCTACCTCGTTGAATATGTTTAAATCACGGATAGATGGATTCCTGATCGGTAAGGGAATTAGGGGTTATAGGGATCAGGCGGGTAAGTGGAACTGATCCACTCCAGATCAGCCATGATCTTATTGAATGGCGGGGCAGGCTTGAGAGGCTAGATGGCCTACTCCTGCTCCTATTTCTTATGTTCTTATGTACTTTAACCTGGTGTTGTGAGACTTCTTACTGTGTTTACCCCAGTCCAACACCAGCATCTCCACATCATAATTAATAATAAACAAATCTGAACTAGTTCAAAGTAGAAGAAATGGTTAACCAGCTTCATATCAGGTGGGAGGATTTTTGTAGAATCCCTACAGTGCAGAAAGTGGCCATTTGGCCCATCGAGCTTGCACCGACAACAACCACCCCCAAGCCTTAACCCTGTAACTGACATATTTACCCTGCTAATCCCCTGACACTAAGGGTCACTTTACCATGGCCAAATCAAGCTAACCTGCACGTCCTTGGACTGTGGGAGGGAACCGGAGCACACCCACGTAGACACGGGGAGAATGTGCAAACTCCACACAGACAGTGACAAGGCTGGAATTAAACCTGGGACCTGGGCACTGTGAGGCAGCAATGCTAATCACTGTGCCACCCCCATTGACCTCTACACATCAGTATCTAGGCTTCTCTGGGAGATCTTTAATATTATACCATATTCTCTTTAAAATGACTAATCCCATGGTTTTAAATTGTTGGTAACGATTCCAGTACAAAATCTCCGCAGATGAGTGTATTAGGACACAAGCCACCAATTGGATAATGACAGAGTGTGTACATTTGGCAAAATAAAAATGGCCCTGCAGTTTCATTGGAAATCAAAGTGTCCACTCCCAAAACCTGAACCCGCCTTTTTCGTTTACGGATGCTGACTGGCCTGGCATATATTTGAAGTCTTTTCGTGGGTTTTTTTTTCTGGCCTAAGAACAACTCTGCCTTTTGTAACCAGCACAACATGGCAGCTTTGTGAGCATTGGCTGCTGGCCCTGTGGAGGACAGATGGGTGATACAGCTGGACAGTCAAGCTGATGTGATACAAGACGACTGTGCAGCTGCAAGGAACATTCACTTTATCATTATCTGTAATCACATTTTCATAAAATGATTGGGCGCAATGCTCCAACACTTGCATGTGGCACACTGCAGCAAGCAAGACTGATGGGCAACAGAATGCAGTGTCCTTTTGCCACCAGCCCCTGAGGGAGCAAGTATTGCCTCGACACACATATTTCTTTGAAGAACTTCGACTGACTAGCTACAGGAGTTGGAAGTACTTTGAAATTTATGAATTTATTCAGAGAAAATTTGAAGTAAGAGTGCTGTAATAAACAGTGATTTGACTGCACAAAAAAATATTCAAAATGATAAAGAACTGATTTAATTATTATTGTCACAAGTGGGCTTACATTAACACTGCAATGAAGTTACTGTGAAAATACTCTAGTCGTCACACTCTGGCACCTGTTCGGGTACACTGAAAGAGAGCTTAGCATGGCCAATGCACCTAACTAGCACGTCCTTTGGGCTGTGGGAGGAAACTCATGCAGACATGGGAAGGACATCCACACAGACAGACAGTGGCCCAAGCTGGGAATCGAACCCCGATTCCTGCGCTGTGAGGCAGCAGTGCTAACCACTGTGCCATTAGAACTTTCTCATAATTACGGGTGTATACCCACAAAAAACATCCATGATGGGATTTCCTGGCCTTGCTCACCCCGAAACCAGAAAATCCTGCCCCATGTTTCGAGCGGAGCAAGCTGAGAGGAGCGACTTGTGGAGGAGGCTTTTTACTGGTAAGAGTTTTACTTGCTGTATCTGATTTTTAAAAGTTTATTATTTTTAACGGTAAAAGCGGAAGTAGGCCGCGGGGGACCTGGGAAGGGGTCATTTCGCGTGAGAGGTTTTAAAAGGCAGGCCGCACTATTCAGCGGGCAGCGGAGTGAGCAGGTAGCAGAGTGAGAGCTGAAGGGCTTTGGCTCAATGGGCTTAGGAGGAAATGGGCGAGGGAGGGTATGTTTAAAGAAAAAAATTTTTGTTTTTCAACTTTTAAATCTTAGTTCTTTCCCTGTGGAATCAAAGGGGCATTATGAATGTGAAGCCAGTTTGCTGTTCTCAGTGCCGGATGTGGGAGGTCGTGGAGTCTCCTAGCCTCCCAGAAGTGCATATCTGCGCTGGGTGCGTCGAGCTGCGGCTCATAAGGGATCGAGTTAGGGAACTGGAGCTGCAGCTCAAAGACATTCGTCTGGTCAGGGAAAACGAGGAGGTGATAGATAGGAGTTATAGGCAGGTGGTCACACCGGGGCCACAAGAAGCAGGCAAGTGGGTCACAGTCAGGAAAGGGAAAGGTCAGGTGGTAGAGAGTACCCCAGTGGTTGTGCCCCTTAAAAATAAGTACTCTTGTTTGAGCACTGTTGGGGTGGACAGCCCACCTGGTGGAAGCAGCAGTGGTCGTGCCTCCGGCGCTGAGTCCGGCCTTGTAGCACAGAAGGGTAAGGAAAGGAGGAGGAAGGCAGTGGTGATCGGGGACTCTACAGTGAGGGGGTCAGACAGGCGTTTTTGTGGAGGAAGTCGAGAAATGCGGATGGTGGTTTGCCTCCCTGGTGCCGGGATCAGGGATGTTTCTGACTGTATCCAAGAAATCCTGAAGTGGGAGGGAGAGGAGCCAGAGGTCGTGGTGCATACTGGTACCACTGACATAGGCAGGAAAGGGGAAGGGGTTATGAAAAGAGAATATAGGAAGTTAGGTAGGGAGTTAAGAAGAAGGAATGCAAAGGTAGTAATCTCGGGATTGCTGCCTGTGCCACAAGACAGTGAGGGAAGGAACAGAATAAGGTGGAGGATAAATGCGTGGCTGAGGGATTGGAGCAGGGGGCAGGGATTCAGGTTCCTGGATCATTGGGACCTCTTTAGGGGCAGGTGTGACCTGTACAAAAAGGACGGGTTTCACTTAAATCCCAGGGGGACCAATATCCTGGTGGGAAGGTTTGCTAAGGCCACTGGGGAGTGCTTAAACTAGAATGGTTGGGGGGGTGGGAGAGCGGAGGTTAGCTTAAAAATAAAAGGGGCTTGTAGACAGTGTGAGAGGGAGGATACGCAGGTGACAGAGAAGGGGAGCGCTCAGACCGAAGGGTTGAGATGTGTTTATTTTAACGCAAGGAGTGTAGTGAACAGAATGGATGAGCTTAGAGCGCGGATCACTACTTGGAAGTGTGATGTGCTGGCCATTACAGAGACTTGGTTATCTCAGGGACAGGACTGGATACTTCAAGTGCTGGGTTTCAGATGTTTCAGGAGGGACAGGGAAGGAGGCAAAAGAGGTGGGGGAGTGGCACTGTTGATCAGGGATAGTGTCACAGCTGTAGAAAAGATGGACGCCACAGAGGGATTGTCTACGGAATCTCTGTGGGTGGAGGTTCGCAACAGGAAGGGGTCAATAACTTTACTGGGTGTTTTCTATAGGCCGCCCAATAGTAGCAGGGATGTGGAAGAGCAGATTGGGAAGCAGATCCTGGAGAGATGTGATAATAACAGAGTGGTCGTGATGGGAGATTTTAATTTCCAAAATATCGATTGGAATATCCCTAGGGTAAGGGGTTTAGATGGGGAGGAGTTTGTTAGGTGTGTTCAGGAGGGCTTCCTGATGCAGTATGTGGATAAGCCTACAAGAGGAGAGGCTGTACTTGATTTGGTATCAGGAAATGAACCCGGGCAGGTGTCAGATCTCTCAGTGGGAGAGCATTTTGGGGATAGTGATCATAACTCTATCTCCTTTACATTAGCATTGGAGAGAGATAGGATCAGTCAAGCTGGAAAGTGTTTATTTGGAGTAAGGGCAATTATGAGGCTATTAGGCAGGAAATTAGAGGCATAAATTGGATGGAGGTTTTCTCAGGGAAATGTACAGAAGAAATGTGGCAGATTTTCAAGGAAAATTTGTCTGGAGCTCTGCACAGCAATGTTCCAATGAGACAGGGGAGTTATGGTAGGTCACAGGAACCATGGTGCACGAAAGCTGTAATGAATTTAGTCAAGAAGAAAAGAAAAGCCTACAAAAGGTTCATGGAGCTAAGTGTGGTGAACCATCGTTGGTTCCCACTGGATAGTACTGAGCCAGGGTCTGGCCAGTACTACAAGGATGTACATATGTTACTGTTGGGTTGTGCTACTTGTTGCTGTTGGGGTTAGGGTGGGGTTGTTACACCTTTGTACTGTAGTGTTGTGGTACATCCCAGTTGGGCTCCGCCTCCTGGGAGAGGTATAAAAGTCCCTGCTCTGGCCGGGACCCCTTCAGTCTGGGATAGTGTATATAATTATTGGCTGCTTCATTACAGTAAATAAAAGCCTTTATTTCCCGAGCATCTAGCCTCGTGTTTGATAACGCGCATCAATTTTATTTACTGTAATGAAGCAGCCAATAATTATATACACGATCCCAGACTGAGGGGTCCCAGCCAGAGCAGGGACTTTTATACCTCTCCCAGGAGGCGGAGCCCGACTGGGATGTACCACAACACTACAGTACAAAGGTGTAACAACCCCACCCTAACCCCAACAGCAACAAGTAGCACAACCCAACAGTAACATATGTACATCCTTGTAGTACTGGCCAGACCCTGGCTCAGTACTATCCAGTGGGAACCAACGATGGTTCACCACACTAGGTAATGTTAGAAATCTAGAAGAGTATACGACTAGTAGGAAGGAACTTAAGAGGGAAATTAGAAGAGCAAGAAGGGGTCATGAGAAGGCCTTGGCAGACAGGATAAAGGAAAACCCCAAGGCATTCTACAAGTATGTTAAGAGCAAGAAGATAAGATGTGAAGGAGTAGTAGCTATCAAATGTGACAGTGGGAAAGTCTGTATAGAACCGGTAGAAATAGCAGAGGTACTCAATGAATACTTTACTTCAGTATTCACAGTGGAAAAAGATCTTGGTAGTTGTAGTGCAGACTTGCAGTGGACTGAGAAGATTGAGCATGTGGACATTACAAAAGAGGATGTGAAAAGCATCAAGTTAGATAAATCGCCGGGACCGGATGGGATGTACCCCAGGTTACTGTGGGAGGCGAGGGAAGAGATTGCTGAGCCTCTGGTGATGATCTTTGCGTCATCAATGGAGACGGGAGAGGTTCCGGAGGATTGCGGATGTGGTTCCGTTATTCAAGAAAGGGAGAAGAGATAGCCCGGGAAATTATAGACCAGTGAGTCTAATCTCAGTGGTTGGTAAGTTGATGGAGAAGATCCTGAGAGGCAGGATTTATGAACATCTGGAGAGGAACAGTATGATCAGAAATAGCCAGCACAGCTTTGTCCAAGGCAGATCATGCCTTACGAGCCTAATTGAATTTTTTGAAGATGTAACTAGACACATAGACGAGGGAAGAGCGGTAGATGTAGTTTATATGGATTTCAGCAAGGCGTTTGATAAGGTGCCCCATGCAAGGCTCAATGAGAAAGTGAAGGGGCATGGGATACAAGGGGACATTGCTTTGTGGATTCAGAACTGGCTTGCCCACAGAAGGCAAAGAGTGGTTGTAGATGGGTCTTTTTCAGCATGGAGGTTGGTCACCAGTGGAGTGCCCCAGGGATCTGTTCTGGGACCCTTGCTCTTTGTGATTTTTATAAATGACCTGGATGAGGAAGTGGAAGGATGGGTTGGCAAGTTTGCTGATGACACAAAGGTTGGTGGTGTTGTGGATTGTGTAGAGGGATGTCAGCAGTTGTAACAAGACATAGATAAGATGCAAGACTGGGCGGAGAAGTGGCAGATGGACTTCAAGCCAGATGAGTGTGTGGTGGTTCATTTTGGCAGGTCGAATAGGATGAAAGAATATAATATTAAGGGTAAGACGCTTGGCAGTGTGGAAGATCAGAAGGGTCTTGGGGTCCGGGTTCATAGGACGCTCAAAGCAGCGTCGCAGGTAGAGGCTGTGGTTAAGAAGGCGTATGGAATACTGGCCTTCATCAATAGAGGAATTGAGTTTAGAAATCGGGAGATAATGCTGCAGCTGTATAGGACCCTGGTCAGACCCCACCTGGAGTACTGTGCCCAGTTCTGGTCGCCTCATTACAGAAAGGATGTGAAAGCCATAGAAAGGGTGCAGAGGAG
The DNA here is from genome assembly GCF_964213995.1 of Mustelus asterias. Lineage (NCBI taxonomy): Eukaryota > Metazoa > Chordata > Chondrichthyes > Carcharhiniformes > Triakidae > Mustelus > Mustelus asterias. The sequence continues at coordinate 70,707,714 of NC_135813.1, read as the reverse complement.
ATTTACAAGGATGTTGCCTGGATTAGGTGGCATGCCTTATGAGGATAGGTTGAGAGAGCTAGGTCTTTTCTCCTTGCAGAAGCGAAGGATGAGAGGTGACCTGATAGAGGTGTATAAGATGTTGAGAGGCATTGATAGAGTGGATTCTCAGAGGCTTTTACCCAGGGCTGAAATAGTTGCCACAAGAGGTCACAGGTTTAGGGTGCTGGGGAGTAGGTACAGAGGAGATGTTAGGGGTAAGTTTTTCACTCAGAGGGTGGTGGGTGCGTGGAATCGGCTGCCGGTAGTGGTGGTGGAGGTGGATTCGATAGGGTCTTTCAAGAGACTTTTGGATAAGTTCATGGAAGTTAGTAAGATAGAGGGTTATAGGTAAGCCTAGTAGGTAGGGACATGTTCGGCGCAACTTGTGGGCCGAAGGGCCTGTTTGTGCTGTAGCTTTTATATGTTCTATGTTCTATGTCAACGGATCTTTCCATGGTCCGCCCCTCGCCTGCTCCAATTCCCGTGGCGGGCAAGTCGGTAAAATTTCGGCCAATATCTTAGCTTCTCAAAACAGTGTTCTTTCCAACATTCCATTTTCAGATCCCTCCCTCCATTCCAAACTCCAAGATGCCTGATTGAAAGTTCCTGCATGAACAGGATTCCCTTTAAGATGAATATTGACATATGACTGGAAGATAAAAGCTATTTTATTGCACCAACTTAATGCTCTTACTGCAGTCTGCCAACCTAATGCCCCCTGCTAAATATTTAGTAAGCTCTCACACCATCTTTCATGCTCATTGCTGGCTACTCCTGCTCACATCTCGTTCTATTCTCTCAGAAATCTCCCTCATGCGGTCCACAACTGAATTATTGCTCTTTTCAGCCAATTTAATTGCCTCTACTGGGGATGGTTTTCTCAAAAAAACATTTGTGAAGCATACACATGCTCCAACACTCAGCAAGAAATAATTTGTGCACAATCAGATTTTTGCAGCTCTGTCAAAGCTCGCTGAAGAGGGTCAAAGTAACAAACCAGTGTTTTCCAATTTAAAAACAATTGTCAGGCCAACTTGTACATGAGTCTGGAGTGTATATTAAATCAAAATGTGATCGACGCAAAATCATTTTTCCTCTTTGAAGTTAGTCAAACACATATCCTGCTCATTTTTTCCAAACCAACATATGGAGATTACATATTGAGAACTACGAAACATGTGCTATGAGAGAATAGTTGCAATCTTAAAGGGGCAAACCTCAGTGAAAATGCAGCAAATCTTATCTTGTTGGTTACAATCACCATAGTATCCCTATAGTGCAGAAAGAGGCCATCCGGCCCATCAAGTCTGTATCGGCTCTGCAAAAGTGCATCCCACCCAAGCCCTCTCCTCCATCCTATCCCCATAACTATGCGCTTTACCGTGGTTAATCCAATCTTTGGACACCAAGGGGCAACTTAGCTCGGCCAATCCACCTAACCTGCAGATCTTTGGACCGGAGCACCTGGAAGAAATCCACGCAGACATGGGGGGAACGTGCAAACTCCACAGACAGTCACCCAAAGCTGGAATTGAATCCAGGTCCCTGGCGCTGTTGTCAGGCAGCAGTGCTAACCACTGTGCCACCACAATCACATGGTGCAATAACACCAGCCATACTGAAAAACATTAGCGGGATCACAACAGATATGAGACGTTGCTCAGCAACTTTTACTTCCCTCCTTGAATAATAAAGGACTAAAGAACAATACAGCACAGGAACAGACCCTCGGCCCACCAAGCCTGAGCCGATATATGGGAGGAGAGGGGGGGGGGGGGGGGGGATTCTCCCAAAAGTGCTGAATTGGCAATAAACCTGGTCTAGATCATGACTGTTTTTTCAGTGCAACCTCAGACCCGAATCTCTGCACTCTGTGCACCGCAGACGTCCCAGTCATGAATCTCATTAAAAACTCAGGGGGGGGTCAGGGCCTATTCGCGCCATACATTTGACAGTTCTGGAACTCTGCGCACGCGCAGTGGCCCCAATCTGTCAGACTCCCCGTTTGCTGGCCAGCCCTGGATCCTCGCAGTGCTGCCCCTCCCAACCCACCACTGCCCCCACAACAATTCCCAGGCCAGCCCCGACCATCCCCCATCCCCATCCCGGAGCACTCTGATCTCCAGGCCCCCCCTCAGCAGTCGCAATCCTCCACACCCCCCTTCGACAGCAGAGCCCCCCAACAGACCCCCCCCACCGCCGGCCCACCCCGATCACTGGCCTTCCTCCAGCCCAGACCGATCCCCATGCAGAGTGGCAGCAGGATCTCCACCCATCACCCTCTAAGCCCACAATGGCACTGCCCGATGCCCACTGGGCAGTGCCAAGGTGCCCCCGGGCATGGGCACTTTGCCCCTTGCGCAGTGCCAGCGTGCACAGGCTGGCACTGCCAGGGTGCCCATGCCTAGGGGGCACCATCCCCCGCTGTCCAACCCCCTGGGGGGCCCCCCGACTGCCCCCCCTTCACTTTGGCAGAGTGGGAGATGCCATCAGGCCTGGCAAGATCCGTGCCAGGCCCGATAATGACATTTAAAATAGATTAAAAATACATTTGAAACTGATTAAATTCATTTATCTCTCTTCCTGCCGGTTTCCAGCGTGATCCCGACTGCACCTGTTCTCTGGCTCTGGGAGACGTGCATGCGTTGGGAACGCATTTGCGGGTCACGATGGGAGAATCACCCCCACAGTTTCTATCCCTCTGTTCACCTCCCATTAATGTGCCAATCAAGATAAAGACTTTAATTTTGCCAAACAGACTGCCACACACTGTTGTATTAAGAGGCAGTGTTTCTGAGAGTTGATGTTGATGAATGGGCATCAACTATTGTACATATTCCAAGAATGACTGTGAAAAATAAATCTTTCTCACTAATCCTGCTTGCTAAGAGTAACTGGAGACCAAGTAAACTTTCGAAGGAGGGATTTACTAGGGAACCTTTACAGTGTCGCATCTCCCAAAGCCAGATCTTACAAAGATGGGGGAATCAAATAACAGTAAGAAGTTTAACAACACCAGGTTAAAGTCCAACAGGTTTATTTGGTAGCAAAAGCCACACAAATAACAATCAAATAACAGCAGGAAGCGGTTCGATCTTATAAGAAGTAGATTTTCTTGACTTAATATGTTATGCGTCACTGATATATTACCCAGCTGGGATAATGTGCAAGAAGTCCATGTCAACTAGAACTCAGCTTTGTGGACGAGACCTGGAATGAAATAAAAAACAAAATGCAGATAGTGGAAGTGGTGACTGGATTAAACTGGATGCTTCCAACCACAACAGGGGCCATGATTTGGATCAGCCACTGTTACATCAAGGAGGCAAAAGATACTTAGTTCCACTACATGCCAGCAGACATCAGCCTCAGGAGCAGAACACAGCACCAGCTGGAGAGGTAATCAAACTTCAGCACAAGTATAAAGCACCATTGATTGCATTCACATTATCATTCATGTCAGCAAGGAATTCTCTTCCTTATAGCAATGGAAAGAGATGTTGCTCCCTAAATGTTCAGCCCTTTGGAAGGACTTGCCCTCTGACCCTCGACACTGAATTTTAATTTACCCCTCTGGGGCTCTAAGTCTCCTTCATGCCTCAGCAGCAATCACCTCGTCCGATGGCTGAGGCCTCAGAGCTGCCGGCCCTGTGAGTAGATCAGCAGTTCTAGGATCCTGCCCTCCATCTTGGACAGTGGGCCCACGGGGCAGACAATGCAGGGTCCACCTGTGGTAAAACTACTGAGCACAACCCACTGCTGGCAAGTGCAGGTTGAGGGGGCTTATTTTTACCCCAATGTCATGGCCATAGAGTCCCTACAGTGCAGAAGGAGGCCGTTTGGCCCATCGAGTCTACACTGACAATAAACCCACCCAGGCCCTATCCCCGTAGGCCACGTACTAAAACCACTAATCTCCTGACACTAGGGTCAATTTAGCATGGCCAATCAACCTAATCTACACATCTTTGAGTGTGGGAGGAAACCAGAGCGCCCGGAGGAAACCCACGCAGACACGGGAAGAACATGCAAACTGTCCTAAATCTCTCTCCTTCGTATGATAACCAGGCCTGGAAAATAAAGAAACCATAATGCTGTCTCCATGAGTCTGTGTGTTGGCTGAGCTGTAATTAAGAAAGGGAATCCCTCAAGTGAAAACCAGCTCAATACTTAGTCTCTTAAAAAACACTCCGACAGCAATTAATCCAGAAACTCAATAATTTTCTGGGGACCCGGGTTCAAATCCCACCATGGCAGATGTTGGAATTTGAATTCAATAAAAAAAATCTGGAATTAAGAATCTACTGATGGCCATGAAACCATCGTCGATTGTTGTAAAGGCACATCTGATTCACTAATGTCCTTTAGGGAAAGAAATCTGCCGTCCTTAACTGGTCCGGCCTACGTGTGACTCCAGAGCCACAGCAATGTGGTTGACTCTCAACTGTCCTCAGGCAGCTAGGGATGGGCGATAAATGCTGGCCAAGTCCCATGAATGAATAAAAAAAAGGCTGATTGGCCTGCAGATACCAGTATCATTTCCATATCCAAGGAGGATTTGAAAGGTTGCAGCCTAAACGCCAGCATTCCTCATGCATTCCTGGATATATCCCATAAGGATTGGGTGACTTGTTAACTTGATCGATGTCACTCCATTTAGCACCCCCTTTCTATCTACTTGTATCTTCCATGTACGTCTTGAGAAAATCAATGGTTTACGTAGAAATCCAAGGTCATCTCCCATCGACAAAAGATGGAACATCCAGATTCCCAAGGAAGGATCCGGAAGAACACTTAATTCACAAGGCAGAATAAAATTGAGAACGCACCGCTGGCCTTGTCAAACAATATTTCCGGTGGTTGAACTATTCTGCTGGCACCTTGTTATATGAGTGGGCAGAATAATTACACCAAGTCAGACACTGCATAACATTACCATTGAAAGAGGCATGCTTGTCAAGGAGATGGATAGGCAAGGCAGAACTTGAGAGGAAATGTATAATAAACAGTATGGAGCGCATAGTGACCAAAGCAACCTCAGTGTAACAGCATTCATTGATTTTATCTCCCTTGGAGATAAGGACATAATCCTTATTGCAAACAGAAAGGTGGATCTTTATCAGTTACCTATTGTGGAGAAAAGGATAGAGTGCCACATTTTCCACCATCCACGTATAATTCTTTGGTACATCAAAAAGTCCAGCACTTGTGACATTGCATTACTGCAATATGTTGAATCTGATGTGTGATGCCAGTACACTTTGGGCATGCGTGTGTCATGTGCTTTCCTTACATGATGTTCCACTGGAAGCTGTAGCTGAGGTACCAGAGGCATAGGACTGCTTGTGATTCCATTGGCTGTGCACCTTTAGGTATTGCAGGTTCGAACGCTCTTTCTGAACCTTGCGCTATTCCATTCTGGATCCAGATACTCCAGGAAGCTTCTCCTGCCAATTGACAAGAAGCAGCTACTGTCAGAGCCACTCACCTGTCGCTGTGTTTCCACCAGAGGATTAATACTGAGATAGGGTTGATATTTATGAGGAAATGTTGGCCATTATGGAGGTGGGTGATGAATGTTTGTGAAATTTTGTTGGATTAGAGACTGTTCTCCCATTTTGAGACTAAATGTGGAGGCGGGCAGCTCTGGTGGTACCTTACCTGGCATGGGGGGATCCCACATCAGATTCTGCACCTGGAACCTCATTAGTTATGCATAGGCAAGCTCCCCACCCTCTCTCCTGCCCGCCCACCCTCAGCAGACTGGCTCTGGGAGCTTCAAACCAAGGGCAGAGTTTTCCACCCCACATGTTTTGTAAGGTGGGAGGCGGTCTCCATTAGCCGGCCACAGAGTTGCCTGTTGTTCGCACTCTCTGCTGCCAGGGAATCCGCGGTGGGGGAGGTCGTGTCGGTGGGACTGGAAGATCCTGGTGGGAATGGCAGGAAAATTCCAGCCATATTTAAAAATCAGCCCAGCACACTCCTATCACTTTCTGCAGCCCACCTGTCTTCACCAGACTATGCAGGATGGTGTCTCCCAGGGAAAAGGATCACAGTCTCAAGAGAAAGTGTGATCCTCGATTCAACTACCCCCCCCGCCCCGAGCCTGTGAGATGTCCATGCCTCATGTGAACCTCTGCCAATCACATCTGGAGTCTTCGTCCATCCCCTTCCAATAAACAATATGGTTTACCTTTGACCCCCTTGTTTGAGAGCTTTTCATACAGCCTTGTTCGGGTCCAGTTTCTCTCCCCTCGGTCTTCCTTATTGTTCATCTTCTTCAGCCACCTCCTTGTCCCTCGGCCTGCCATCGTGAGCCCTCGTCCTTCCCCCTCCCCCTCTCCTTGCACAGCCCTCCTTGTCCTTCGTCAGGCCAAACTCCTCCACCCAGCATGACTTTGGACCTTTGCTGAGGTGACTACTCAAGTCCCGCATCACAGTGCTGTCCAGATAGACACATGTGTGACACCAGGGGGAAGAAGACCCCTGTACTCCCAAAATGCAGGCACAGTACTAATCCTACTAGGTGACACAGAAGGGTCCGTGGGTCCAGCAGCACGGTGCTGTCCATGAAGACCAGCTCGGCATGAAGATGGGGGGGCAGGAATCGTTCTGCCCCAGCAGAGTTGCAACATCCCATCCGGAGCAGTACAGCAATGCTGCACTCATGTCAAAATCTCTTGCCAATTTGCGCATGCTGCTCTCAATGGGGTTTGATGCCAACGTGATTTCCCACTGGTGTGACGCCAGATTGAGGAGTCGGATGGGACACTGGCTGCCAGCTGTTTTAATGAGCAGTCAGGAGATACAAATGGTGTTCATGCCACCTCCAGTCAGAAGACTAACCCATCACTCATTCGCTATTGGAAGAATTGCAACTTGTCCTTGTGCCTGAGGATTTCTGACTTGTTGACTTCTGCTAGAATCTTTACTCTGCCCACCACTGATGGGAGGGGAGAATGCCACCCGTGGTATCTGTTTTGAATAAAGAAGACAAGAGTGGCATTAATTTTATATTAATCAAAAATTGAATCTTTGTTTTATGAATGTCACTGAGGATTATCCATGTCTAAATGCTTGTAAACAGCAGCCGAAATAGATTCAGAAAAGAAAGAACAGTCCAAAGATGTGCGGGTTAGGTTGATTGGCCATGCTAAAATTGCCCCTTAGTGTCTGTAGGTTAGAGGGATTAGTGGGTAAATATGTAGGGATATGGGGTAGGGCCTGGGTGGGATTGTGGTCGGTGCAGACTCGATGGGCCAAATGGCCTCTTTCTGCACTGTAGGGTTTCTATGATTTCTATGAACTGACCAACTCTTTTGAGAAAATGCCATTGCAAATGAATTTGGGAAGATCCACATCATGGTGTGCTTTGATTTTTCTTCATGAGAGTCGACTATTTAAACTGCAACCTGTGAGCTTTCAAGTTAATATCTGGGATTGGATTAGAATGGACTGAAAGGTAGGATGCAGCAAGTATTCAGAGGACTTTAGCCAGAGCAGTGGGAAGTGCTAAGTGGGATGCTTTAATGATCAGTGTCAGGATCCCTACGGTTTCTAATTTATATTAATGACATGGATTAAGAAGATCAATGCAAATTGGTTAAATATTCAGGGAGTGCCCAACTAGGAGAGATAGCTTTAGAATTACTAAACATTAGACTAAACGTGAAATGGCAGATGCAGTTTAACACAGGCAAGTATATAGTGTGGCACATGGGATGAAAGAATTAAATGGCATAAACATTCACAAAAATGTCTTTGAAAGAACTGCAAATGAAGTTGGAAGAGATCTTTTGACTTGTTATAAGTTGAGGAACACCTCATTAGTGAGCTTTGCAGTGTCCACTCCAGATGTTGTTCTCTCCAAACAAAATCAAGATTGTTAGGCAAGACTTGCTTTCCTGAATTCAGGCCAAATGCTGTGCTGTTAGTGTTGGGAGGGTGATCCTCAATGCACTTAATCACAGCAATCAGCAGAGCAAATAGATGCAACACAGTGAAGTACAAGCAATTCTAAAACTGGGCAGCACTTTTTTTCCAGAGAGTAGAAACTTGTTATATATGCCTTGAACAGAATAAAACATCCTGCGGTGCATCACAAAAGTGGTATAAGCAAAATTTGACATGGGGACACTCGAGGCAATATCGGGCCAGATGGTCAAGGACTTAGGAAAAGAGAAAGGGCGGGATTTTCCATGCCCCCCGCAGTGTGTTTCACAGTGGTGGAGCAGCATGCCATTGGCTGGTGGAGGAATCAGAAGAATCCCCTGCTGTCAATGGAGTTTCCTGTTCTATGCAGCCCCCCCCCCCCCCCGCCCCCACAAGAGAGAGGAGCGTCACTACCACATACCTGCTTCACTTTGGCTGTTCACTCCTCCCAGTTTTTGGCACACCTAGGCCTTTCCGAACCATATCCCCACCATCTTCAGATCATTAACCTGACCTTGTGCACCAAGAGCAAATCCGAGCAGGAGACAGTGATGTCATCTATGTACACATTGATTAAGATAGTTTTAACATGAAATGCTAATAATGGAATGTGTTGTTCTGATTCAGAGCGGAGAGCTCATGTGCTTAGTTGTTAGTCAATGACTCCTCCATGCTGGGACATTAACAGGCCTAGTTATTGAGGATAGAATGGACTTGCCTGTGATCCCCTAACAGTTGAATAACCTATAACCATTCACCAAATGTACTTAAACAAGAAGAATGGGCATTTGGGCAAGATAGAAGTGGGTGACTAACACACAGCAGCAGGAGTCTACAGCTACAGGGAAAAAGGATAGGATAAAATTGAACCACAGGGGTGAAAGATTAATTTTAACCATGTGATGTATTGATATCTGGGTTGCCAATTGGATTTGTCACTGAGAATCTCTTAACTTCATGACAGTACAAGTACCACTATAAAATATGAATGATATTTTGTGGGTGTAACATCATACTGTTAACATCGACTGTGGTTTAGTCATAGTGCTCTTACTCTGAGACAGGAAGGTGTGGGTTCATTGGCCTCCTGAGTACAAGTACACTTGTACTGAGGGAGTGTTGCACTACTGTAGTACCATCTTTTGGGAGAGGTGATAAACAGAGGCTCATCTTCATTCTCAGGTACACTTAAAAATTCCACTGCACTATTTCGAAGAAGAGGAGGAGGTGTAGCCAATATTTAAATAAACAATTCAGCTCTTTATAGAATCCCTAACAGTACAGAAGGAGGCCACTCAGCCCATCAAACCTGCACTGACAACAATCCCACGCAGGCCCTATCCCCATAACCCCATATATTTACTCTGCTAATCCCCCTGACAGTAAAGGGGCATGGCCAATCAACCTAACCTGCACACCTTCAGTGTGGGAGGAAACCCACGCAGACACGAGTAGAACGTGCAAATTCCACACAGACAGACAATCACCCAAGGTCGGAATTGAACCAGGATGCCTGGCACTGCGAGGCAGCAGTGCTAACCACTGTGCCGCCCTATTCTCATATTGCTGTCTGTGGGAGATTGTTGCATACAAGTTGGCTGCTATGCTTTCTACATTACAACCATACTGACACAAAAATTAGTTAATTGGTTATATGGCAATTTGAAGCATCTAGAGGTCACTGTGTAAATGCGGGACATCGAGATGAAATGCATGTCATAATATGAATAAAATGACTTGCATTGAAATTCTGGACTACACAGAAGCCTCTGTTTCCCAAACAGATAAACAAAAATATAGAGGCTGACTTTGAAAACAGGTCTGACAGTTTTGCTTCTTTCTCAAAGATGACAAATGTTCCACAAAATAATAATTTTCTTCATGCGGCTGATGCAGCACTCTGATCCAGATTCAATTTATTTTCAAAGCAAACAAAAAGTGTAGGTCGCTCTTGCTAAAATTAAACTGGGGAAACATTTCAGGTTGTATCGCTGAGATCACAAGCCACAAATTTCTCTCTATGGATCTGGAGAAAGAGGTGACTTGGGGACTATTACAAACTGAAAAAGGCATGTGTATTACACAAGAGATTATGTTTTACACACGCTATCACAGAAAGCATGTTTAAAGTACATTATCCACCATTATGGAACTCTGCCCACCCTTGACTGCTCCTTCTCTAATAATTAGAGATTCTCTGCTTTTTATTCACAGTCAAAGCATGGCATGGTGCGGCACAGTGGTTAGCACTGCTGCCTCACAGTGCCAGAGACCCGGGTTCGATTCCCGGCTTGGGTCACTGTCTGTGTGGAGACAATACTTTCTCCCAGTGTCTGCGTGGGTTTCCTCCGGGTGCTCCGGTTTCCTCCCACAGTCCGAAAGACGTGCTGGTTAGGTGCATTGGCCATGCTAAATTCGCCCTCAGTGTACCCGAACAGGCGCCGAAGTGTGGTGACTAGGGGATTGTCACAGTAACTTCATTGCAGTGTTAATGTAAACCTGTTTGTGACACTAATAAATTTACTTAAAGCAGTTTGCATTTATATATCACCGTTAATGTGGCAAAAACATCCCGAGGTTCTTAAACTCCCTTTATTTACTTGCAGCAGCAACACCCGATGCAATTAAGGGAATAAAGAAAAGTGCAATGTGTGCACAAACAAATTAAGCATTATTTTGTTTCGTCTATTAGGAAGAGGTGATGAAATGTAAATAACTTAACAAGACTGTGCCTCACTCGTGCCCTTGTCCTGTGAAAACTCAAGCAGCTAATTGTGATGGTGGATAGTCAGAGTGCAAATAATGGAAGTTGCCCTGCTAATTATCAGATGACATTGTTTTGTAAATTGGTACATAGCATATTGGAAGAAGTCAGCAAAAGGCCAACATACTTCTGAACTGCATAGTCAAGTGTATTCTTAAGGCCTAAGAAGCAAACACAGCAGATAAACAGTCATATCAACCCTCTAACGTAAATAGAGACCAATTTCTTTCACTTTGGAGTTGCATAAATGGTTCCTTTCTTTAATGCAATTGGAATCATCGAAGAATCACAGAATCCCTACAGTGCAGAAGGAACCATTCAGTTCATTAAGTCTGCAACAACAACAATCCCACCCAGGCCCTATCCCTGTAACCCCGCATATTTACCCTGCTAATCCCCCTGACACTCAGGGTCAATTTAGCATGGCCAATCAACCTAACCCGTAAATCTTTGGACTATGGGAGAAAACTGGAGCACCTGGAGGAAACCCTCGCAGACATGAGGAGAACATGCAAACTTCACACAGACAGTCATCCGAGGCCGGAATTGAGCCTGGATCCCTGGCACTGTGAGGCCATGATGTGGGATGCTGGCGTTGGACTGGGGTAAGCACACTAAGAAGTCTCACACCAGATTAAAGACCAACAGGTTTATTTGGTAGCACAAGCTTTCGGAGTGTCACTCTTTCTTCAGGTGAGTGAGGAGTTATGTTCAGACAATGTGAGTGGAGAGAGGGTTAAGCACAGGTTAAAGAGGTGTGTATTGTCTCTCGCCAGGATAGCCAAGTTCCACACACATGAGGATGGCCTCAACTAGGCTCTTGGGTTTATGTCACACTATCTGTAACCCCCATGACTTGCAAAATCTCACTAACTGTCCTGGCTGGACCTCTTTAACCTGTGCTTAACCCTCTCTCTACTCACATTGTCTGTACCTTTAAGACTTGATTACCTGTAAAGACTCGCATTCCAACCATTATCTTGTAAATTGAGTTTGTGTCTATGTATGTTCTGTTAGTGAACACAACTCCTCACCCACCTGAAGAAGGAGTGACACTCCGAAAGCTTGTGCTACCAAATAAACCTGTTGGACTTTAGCCTGGTGTTGTGAGACTTTTTACTGTGCTGTGAGGCAGCAGTGCTAACCACTGTGCCACCGTGCTGCCAATTGATTGGCAGCTTAATATTCCAGGATACAGGCTATTCAGGCAAGATAGGGAAAGAGGTAAAAAAGGCGGTTGGGGGGGTGGAGGAGGGGGGGGGGGGCGGGAGCAATCGCTATTTTGATCAGTAAGTTTGCAAACAATATGAAAATTGGCAGTGAGGAGAATAGCCTTTGATTACAAGAGGATACAGAAAGGCTGTGCAGATTGGCTGATCAGTGGCAAATGGAATTCAATCTGGATAAGTGTGAGGTGATGCACTTGAGCAAGAGAGATGAGGCAGGGAAACTTATATTGAGGGCAGGACCTTGGGAAGCACTGAGGATCAGAGGGACCTTGGAGTGCATGTACTCCGGTCCCTTAAGGTAGCAGGACAGGTGGATATAGTGGTTAAGAAGGTATATGGTATACTTGCATTTATTAGCAGAGGCAGAGAATTTAAGAGCGGGGAAGTTATGCTGGAACTGTAGAAAATGTTGGTTAGGCTACAGCTAGAGTATTGTGTGCAGTTCTGAAATCAACATTATAGGAGGGATGTGATCGCACTGGAAAGGGTGCAGAGGAGATTTACCAGAAAGTTGCCTGGGCCGGAGAGTTTTAGTTATGAAGGGAGACTGGGGTTGTTTTCCTTGAAGCAGAGAAGATTGAGGGGTTTGAGATGTATACAATTATGAGAGGCATAAATAGGAAGAAACCTTTGCCCTTCGGTGGAGGAATCAATGACTGGGGGCATAGATTTAAGGCGACGGGATGTGAGGAAAATTTTTTTCATCCCAAGGGTGGTGGGAGTCTGGAACTCACTGCCTGAAAAGGTGGTGAGGGCAGAGACCCTCATAACATTTAAGAAGTATTGAGATGTGCACTTGTGATGCCAAGGTATACACGGCTCCGGGCCAAGTGCTGGAAAATAGGATTAGAATAGTGGAGTGGTTTGTCTTTGACTGATGCAGAAGGGCTTTTATCTGTGCTGTAGACCTCTAAGACTGTTATTTATAATACATCTTATTGAAGTGACAAAAGATACTGCTCTATAGTTTTGAGTGTTATCTGCAGTATCCATGGCAGAATATATACAATGACCCCTGGTTTCAACATTCAGATAGAGAATATTATATGACTGTTAAAATGTTGAACTTCTGGGTGAGCCATAAAGGTGAACTCAACATTTAAGGTCATTTATTTTATTACTAATATTCATCCAGTGCTAAAATGTACTGTACAGCAAAAGTATCTATCACCCTCCAAACCCTCAAGATGCTCATCATTACCTCGTTGTTTGTAGTTGTAGCCCTGCGATAAATGAGCAGAGTTTAAATTACTAAAGCTATTTAGTATGCAGCGTTTAATCCAATTCAGTTTAATCACTGCAATAATTGCATGTGGTGAATGGCCCAGAATCCAATAGATATGCAACATAATCAAAGGCATGTAAATGAAAATGTTATGTTGTGTTGAGAATGAATATTAAACAATAAGTTTATTAAAGATAATTGTTAGATAAATTCAAGTTTAAGATGTTGGTTTTGGATGCAAAGATTTAAATATTTGGACTTTTTCAACCCAAGCCTAAAGGCAGAATTTAAAAATACCACTGCATGATTCAGTGAGACCTCCTGGCTGTTTGGATGCCTATCACTGTAAAAATGCCTGGGAGCCAGACACATTCTCATCACAAAGATCTACCAGGAAAAAATGGACGTAATCTCACCACAAGCCAGACAAAGCAGATGCATAGCCATTAAGTTACCACAAAAAGTGCATGCCATTAAATTATTTAGAAAATACATGTAAACAATTTAGACCATGAGGATACAATGACAAAAATAGAAAAACCAGCCTTCCTTTGTAAGAGAGTTCATATTCAGATGTTGGCCTTGGTTTCGACAAACAAAACCATAGACACAGCTGCAGAGATTGAAGAGTTGATCTTTTTTCTGGTCATCTCTGTTATTTGAGTCTCCCCTAAACCTATTATATTTTTCCCAGCTAATAATCATTCTTTTCCCAAACCAATATCCTCCAGTGGGGAGGCAATGGCCTAGTGGTATTATCACAAACAATTAATTAAGAAACTGAGCTAATGTTCTGGGGACCTGGGTTTGAATCCCGCCATAGCAGGTGGTGGAATTTGAATTTTAAAAAATCTGGAATTAAGAATCCACTGATGACCATTGTCGATTGTCGGAAAAACCCATCTGGTTCACTAATGTCCTTTAAGGAAGGAAATCTGCTGTCCTTACCTGGTCTGGCCGACTTGTGACTCCAGAGCCACAGCAATGTTGTTGACTCTCAACTACCCTCCAAAGGCAACTAGGGATGGGGAATAAATGCTGGCCAGCCAGTGATGCCCATGCCCCATGAATGAATAAAAAAAATTGTTCCTTTAGGCATACTGAGTATGTTATTCACGATAACATGCCATAAAATAAAACTGTGTTTCACATCATATGGCACAACAGCCTTTCAGTCAATAATGCTCTACATTTAATTTAGTTCAAATGATTTGGTCCCAGAAGACAGCTATCTGCCATACCACCTGCCAATGGAACCCCCCCACCCCTACACAACTGCTACTCCTTCCACTGCAGAATAAACCTACCTCCCAATATACCTACACATGATTTTCCAAATCTCCAGGAAACCGTTTACAGCACGCTGACGTTTGCTTGCAACTTTATGTCTTCCTGTTGCATTAAACCCTGTGCCTGGGGCACGTTGCTATCCCATATTCTATGAAACACAAGCTGGAAAAGTTTAAAGTTTAAAGTGAAAGTTTATTTATTAGTGTCACAAGTAGGCTTACATTAACACTGCAATGAAATTACTGTGAAAATTCCCCAGTCGCCACACTCTGGCACCTGTTCGGGTATACTGAGGGAGAATTTAGCATGGCCAATGCACCTAACCAGCACATCTTTCTAACTGTGGGAGGAAACCGGAGCACCTAGAGGAAACCTGTGCAGAAAACCCGCACAGACATGGGAAGAATGTGCAGACTCCACACGGACAGTGACCCGAGCCAGGAATCAAATCTGGGTTCCTGGCACTGTGGGGGAGCAGTGCCAACCTAGTGTGTTTTGAGGATGTAACACAAGTGGGAGTGAAAGGACATTAAAAAGCCCTTTGTATTTTGCTCTCAAAATTTACAATATTGTGCTACAGCTCTGCTCCGTTCAAGTTGTGTATTATACACTATTCAGCTGACCACAACTATCGCTGGGGGTTCCCTTATCCATGATCTTGCTTGTAAGGTGTCGAACCTCAGCTCTACACTTTTTTGCAATGTGCTTTTATCCTTTTAGGAATCACCTTGTCATTGGCCATAGTATTGTTAAAGGGTAGGCATAGCTAAGCTCAAACTAATTCAAATGGGACAGGAGCAGATTCTCCACCTGACAACCCACAAATCGCCTTCCATATTTGCCCAGCTTGGATGAGTTTTTCTGCCCTATCGTATCTACTGTTACGCTTGATTCTTCCACATGCTAGACTTCATTATTTGCACAAATATATGAGCTGGTGGTGGGGCAGGTTCCTCACTCTCAAATACACCCTTGGACAATGGTCCCCATAGACTGCCAAGGTCTTTTCTCAACCTAGTTGAAGTGGGCATGCATCAACAGTTTAACTGTGATAGAGTTGAAATTGGTTACTTCCATTAAGCCATAGGATGTCTAGCGTGAGAAATAGAAAAATGAATCAAGATTTAGTAAGATCCTTTTGAACTTCACTAAAAGCACACAGTGGGCTATAAAACAATGACAGTGTCAATGTGTTGAATATTTCCTCTGGTGACTCAATCTGACAACTCTAAATGCATGTGGCCGCGATAACATGTGAAATACCCATAACGTTTATGATATTGCCAAACATAGCGACAAGAGAGGGATTATTATTCCATTATTGACCAGAATAGAGGTAGCTTCGATCCCCATCTGGCTGCGTGGTACTTAAAGCTGCTTTATATTGAAACCGGGTTCCCAAATTAGAAAAGAGCTCCCTTTCCTCATTTTGACAAGCATACTCAAAAAAAAAATCACCAATAATTCAAAAGATTGTCCCTTCACCAGGGTTCAAATGCAGCCTGAAACTATGGTATGAGAGCTTGCTTTAAGTAGTCGCATCCCAGTTCTTGGCAGACATTACATAATCTGGCATTCTTGCACAGTAAGGCCCTGGGGTTGGCAGGGGAATGTCACATTGGTACAATTCTCTGATATACCTGACCTACGAATGAATGCCTGATAGTGCCCAAGCTGCAAACAATTTCAAAAACATCTACGCTTCAAAGACATCTTAATGCAGTAGGATCATATTTTTTTAACAACCAATACTTAATTAATGTTCCATTTCTTGCATCGTAATTGTAATACAGAGAGCAATTGTAATATTGTCTGTTCCCTCTGAAAGCCATTGAATATATTGTCTTTGTACAAACCCCTAGCTTTTGGCAAAACAGATCAGGGTAAAAATATGCAAATTTTATGACAGAATTAGGACAACAGAGAGTGAGTGTTCCCAAATTGTCAGTCACTAGTGGATTCATAATTGTTATACAGTGCCTACCAGAAAGTATAAGACTGTCAAATAAAGTAATAGATTGTCACAGCAGGAATAAGATTACCACAAGAAGCAACACATTTTAATTCTATCCAACAGTTTGAATGTTCAACAGTCATGTGCCGACATAACAGCAATCAATGCACTTCAGAAGTAATCAATTGCATGAATCACTCCAAGACATTTTTATGTGATAAGGTTCTGCTACATTCAAGTGTTATATTGTTACATGTGTAAAGGATGTGTAGGAGCTAACTAACATAATCATAAGGTGTGCTGACTGCCAGTGTTATAAACATATGAAATAGAAGCAGGTCATTCAGCCCCTCAGCCTGCTCTGCCATTCAATAAGATCATGGCTGATCTATTTGTGTTTCGAGTTCTGCATTCCTATCTACCCTTGATAACCTTTGATTCCCTTGCCCAAGAAGAATCAATCTACCTCTGCCTCACAAATATTCAATGACCGCACCTCCACCCCTTTCTGAGGCAGAGAGTTCCAACACCCTCTGAGAAAAACATTCTCCTCATCTCTGCCCTAAAAAGGGTGACCCCTAATTTTAAAACAATGCCCTTAGTTCTGGACTCACCCACAAGAGGAAACATCTTTTCCTCTTCCACCTTATCAAGACCATTCAGGATCTTATATCCATCACTCATGTCACCCCTCACTCTTCTAAACCCCAGCGGAAACAAGCCCAGCCTGTCCAATCTATCCTCATAAAACAACCGCTCATTCCAAGTATCAGGCTGTTCAACCTCCTCTGACGCAATTACATCCTTCTTTAAATAAGGAGACCAAAACTGCACATTGTATTCAAGATGTGGTCTCACACATGCACTGTATAACTAAAGCATAACATCCTTACTTTTATGTTCAATTCACCTTGGAACAAAGGATAGCAGTCCATTAGCTTTCTTAAGTGCTTTACCAGCGTGCTAACCTTTTGTTACTCATGTACTCGAACACCTAGATCCCTCTGCACTTCAGAATTCTGCAGTCCGTTTAAGTAATACTCTGCCTTTTTGTTCTTCCTGCCAAAATGAACCCTTCACATTTTCCCACATTATGCTCTATCTGCCAGATTTTTGCCAACTCACCCAACCTATCTAGATCTGTCTGAAAACAATGTCTTCTTCACAATATACTTTCCTACCTATTTTTCTGTCATCTGCAAACTTAGTGACCATCCCTTTACTCCCCTCACCCGAGTCATTGATGTAACTTGTAAAATGTTGAGGCCCCAGCACAGATCCCCATGGGATTCCACCCATCATATTCTGCCAATAAGACAAAGACCCATTTATGAACACTGCTTTCTGCCAGCCAGCCAATTTTGTATACATGCCCCGACACCATGAACTCTTACTTTTTGCAAAAACTTTTGACGTGGCACCTTATAACATGCCTTCTGGAAAACTAAGTACAAGATGTCTACAGGCGCCCCATTATCCACAGCATATGTTACTCTTTCAAAGAACTTTAATAAATTGGTTAATCATGATTTCCTTTTCACAAAACCATGCTGACTCTAGCTCGGGTTTTTCTAAGTGCCCAGCTATAACTCTTTAGTGATCGATTCTAACAATTTCCACATGACAGATGTCAAACTAACAGGGCTATAGTTTTCGATTGCTATCGTTATATATACATAAACATAAACTTTTATGTTTAAGGAGACTGTTTTAAAGTTCAGTATTTTTCTACAGGTAGTTGGTATGTCTGGGAGGAATACATCTCAGATGCTGGGAAAGCAGGATAATTACTCATTTTAATCATGTGGTGTTCATTTAGGAGAGAGCTAATGGACTTTGTTTACAAAAAAGAAAAAGCCCCCCGTGGGGGTTTTTGATTAAAGAAACGGAAGATGGGTTTCATGTTTTTAACTATTGTTAAGAGTTAGAGATATACTTAAACTGCGTTATTAAATAAAGTTTGTTTTTATTATAAAAGATCCTCGATTTGTCAATGGACTTACTCCTGGGAAGCATCCTACCTTCACATTTATGCCAAAATAGAAAAAAATGTTGGGGTCTAGTCTGGCTTCCTAATGTAATCTGGGGTTCTGATCCAGGGCCCTAACATTTCCTTCTTGAACAGAGGGGTTATATTTTCTACTTTCCAGTCTAATGGAACCTTTCCAAAATCTAGAGAATTTTGGAAAATTAGCACCAACTCATCTGTTATCTCATTAGCCACCTCTTTTAAGGATGAAGTCCATCTGGAATCAGAGACTTGTCGGCCCACAGCTCTATCAGTTTGCTCAGTACCACTTCCCTAGTGACTGTAATTTTGCCAAGGTCCTCTCTCTCTTCCACCTCCTGATTTACAGTTATTACTGGAATGTTATTTATATCCCTGTAGTGAAGACAGAATCAAAATATTTGTTCATATCATGTGCCATCTCCATATTATTCTACTATTGGGCGGCACAGTAGCACAATGGTTAGCACTGCTGCTTCACAGCTCCAGGGACCTGGGTTCGATTCCCGGCTTGGGTCACTGTCTGTGTGGAGTTTGCACATTCTCCTCGTGTCTGCGTGGGTTTTCTCCGGGTGCTCCGGTTTCCTCCCACGGTCCAAAGATGTGCAGGTTAGGTTGATTGGCCATGCTAAAAAATTGCCCCTTAGTGTCCTAAGATGCGTAGGTTAGAGGGATTAATGGGTAAAATATGTAGGGATATGGGGGTAGGGCCTGGGTGGGATTGTGGTCGGTGCAGACTCGGTGGGCCGAATGGCCTCTTTCTGTACTGTAGGGTTTCTATGATTCTATGAACTTCCCATTCTCACTCGCGAGAGGACAAACACTCACTTTACTTAATCTTTTCCTTTTTAAATACCTGTAGAAACTCTTGCTATTAGTTGTTACATTTCTAGCCACTTTCCTCTCATACTCTTGATTAACTTTTTAGTCGTTCTCTGTCTTTTATATTCTGATCATCTGACCTGCCATTCACCTTTGCGCAGTTATATGCTTTTTACTTACATTTGACATCCACTTCCCTAACTTCTTTAGTTAACCACAGATGGTGGGTCATCCCTTTAGAATTTTTCCTTACCCGGGAATATCCGGATTCTGAGTATCCTGAACTATCTCCTTAAACGTCTGCCACTGCTTTCCTATTGATCTATCCCCTAATCTATCCATCGAGTCTGCACCGACCACAATCCCACCCAGGCCCTATTGATCTATCCCCTAGCCTAGGATTCGCTTCAGTTGGCTCAGCTTTCAAGCTAAATAGTTGCCTTTGCACTCTTCTCCCTGTCAAACTGGATGTAAAATTCAATCATATTGTGGTCGCTACTACCTACCGGGGTGGGGGGGGTCTTCACTCTGAGGTTATTAATTAATCTTGCCACATTACACAATACTATGTCTAATGTAACCTGTCCCTGGTTGGTTCCAGAATGTGCTGCTCTGAGAAATCATCTCTAAAACATTCTACAAATCCTTATCCAGACCATTGTGCCTATTTGATTTTTACAGTTTATATTTAAAGTCATCCATGATTATTGCCATTTTAAAAAATCACAAGACTCCATAGAATTTCATAGAATCCCAACAGTGCAGAAGGAGGCCATTTGGCCCATCGAGTCTGCACCGACCAGAATCCCACCCAGGCCCTTTTCCCATAACCCCACATATTTACCCTGCTATTCCCCCTGACATTAAGGGGCAATTTAGCATGGCCAATCAACCTAATCCGCACATCGTTGGGCTGTGGGAGGAAACCAGGGCACTCAGAGGAAACCCACGCAGACATGGGGAGAATGTGCAAACTCCACACAGACAGTGACCCGAGCCGGAAATTGAACCCATGTCCCTGGCGCTGTGAGGCAGCAGTGCTAACCACTGTGCCACCTTATTTCTTCTTGCAAATTCTGTGGTTGCTGTTAGGGGGCCTGTAGACCACTCTCATTAATGATTTCTTTCCCCTACTATTCCTCAGCTCCACCCAAAACAATTCTATACCCTGATCTCCTGAACCAAGGTCATCTCTAACTATTGGACTCGTGGTTAACAGTGCTACCCCTCCACCTTTACCTGGCTTCTTATTCTTCTTGAATGTCAGATGGCCCTCAATATTCAAGACCCAATCCTTGTCTTCCCACAACCAAGTGTAACGGCTATCAGATCATATTTATTTACTCCAATGTGTGCTATAAATGTGTTTACTTTGCTATGGATGCTGCACGTATTCAGATACAGAACCTTTAATTTTGCCTTTTTGATATCTTTGTAAACATTTAATCTTTTTTGTTGGTACATTCTTAAATTTTTTCACCCTGTCCCTTATTACTATTTTCCTCTCTTACCTCAACTCTGATATACCACATCTTTCCAAAATTGATCCCTTGCCTCCACTATTTAGTTTAAAACCTTCTCTGCCTTCCAGGTTACACGGTTCACAATATCACTGGTCCCAGCACGGTTCAGGTATGGAGCATCCCATTGGTACAGCCCTCACTTTTCCCAGTACAGGCACCAGTACCCCACAAACCAAAACCAACTTCTTCCACACCAGTCTTTGAGCCACAGTCATCTCTGTAATATGTACTCAATGCCAATTTGCATGTAGCTCAGATTATTACAATCCAGAGATATAAACTTTGAGAATCTGCTTTATAATTTATTGACTTGCTCCTTATACTCTCTACACTGAATCTCTTTCCTAGTTTTGCCCATGTCGTTGGTACCTACATGAACCACAACAATAGGATCCTTCTCCTCCCATTGCAAGTTGTTCTCCAATCCTGAGCCGATTTCCCAAACCCTGGCATTGGGCAGGCAACTCAGTCATCTGGACTCTCACTCTTTACTGCAGAGAATATAGTCAAACTCCCACACTATACTGTCCACTACTACCCATACATTCCCTTTTGCTCCCCCCTCTTGAATGGCTTCCTTTACCACAGTGCCACAGTCAATTTGCTCATCCATCTGCAGTCACACCCTTCTGTCCAAATCAGAAGACCCTATCCTCAGCGGTATACTGGTTCCTGGTACAAAGCTTCCTCTCCCTCACATGTCACAGATTCTGCAGCTCAGTCTCCAGTTCAATGGCGCTTATTGCGGACATGTTTATCCTGGATCACAATGGCATCCAGGATCTCCCACATGCTGCAGCCTTGACACAGCACCTGCCTTGCCATCCTTAATGTGTTTTAACAGTATAATTAATGTATTACTTAATTATACTGTTCACTTATTTATGTTGCTTTTACAGATATTGTATTGACTTTACACCAAGTTGTATACTATGGGTATCAAGGGGCAAACACTCCGCTGGTTAGAGTCATACCTGCTACATGGGAAGATTGTTATGGAGGGTCAGTCATCTCCGCTCCAGGACATCTCTTCAGGAGTCCCTCAGGGTAGTGTCCTAGGCCCAACAAGCTTCAGCTGCTTCATCAATGACCTTCCCTTCATCATAAGGTCAGAAGTGGGGATGTTCGCTGATGACTGCACAATGTTCAGCACCATTCGCTACTCCTCAGATACTGAAGCAGTCCATGTTCAAATGCAACAAGATCCGGACAATATCCAGGCTTGGGCTGACAAGTGGCAAATAACATTCACGCCACACAAATGCCAAGCAATGACCATCACCAATAAGAGACATTCTAACCATCGCCTCTTGACATTCAGTGGTGTAACCATCACTGAATCCCCCACTGTCAATATCCTTGGGGTTACCATTGACCAGAAACTCAAATGGTTTCACCACATAAACACAGTGGCTACAAAAGCAGGTCAGAGGCTAGGAATACTGTGGCAAGTAACTCACCTCCTGACTCCCCAAAGCCTATCCACCATCTGCAAGGCACAAGTCAGGATGAAATACTACTCACTTGCCAGGATGGGTGCAGCTCCAACAACACTCAAGAAGCTTGACACCAACTAGGCCAAAGCAGCCTGCTTGATTGGCACCACATCTACAAACATTCACTCTCTCCACCACCGACGCTCAGTAGCAGCAGTGTGTACTATCTACAAGATGCACTGCAGCAATTCACGAAAGATCCTTAGACACAGCTTCCAAACCCACGACCATCTAGAAGAACAAGGGCAGCAGATACATGGAAACACCACCACCTGCAAGTTCCCCTCCAAGCCACTCACCATCGTGACTTGGAAACACATCGCCGTTCCTTTGCAGTCGCTGGGTCAAAATCCTGGAATTCCCTCCCTAACGGCATTGTGGGTCAACCCACAGCACATGGACTGCAGCAATTCAAGATGGCAGCTCATCACCACCTTCTCAAGAGCAACTAGGGATGGGTAATAAATGCTGACCAGCCAGCGACGCCCATATCCCACGAATGAATATATAAAAAAACTATTTTAAACATTAGAAATAGAATAGACTTTACCAACTTTCCAAATATTCACCAAACAGCTAGTTCCTTTCGTTGTGGCAGAGTAATAACCAATTTCTGACAGGGTAAAAACATAGCAAAAGCAAAAGGAAAGAAACCACCCCATTCGCCAAACTCTCAGATTTGCACTCAGTTCCCTTGGCTGCACTTATCAATTTATATCCAAGTGAACAGGTGCTAGTGAAACCAGATTTAACCAGTTTGCTAATAAACTACACAGTTCTCACAGCAGAGTCTGTTTACCCTGTCTAAGCTGCAAGAGAGAATGAAATGTAGTCTACTTTGTACTTCTCAGTTGTTGCTAATCACAGATTATTATTTATTGTTATTGTCCAAAGTAGGCTTACATTAACACTGTAATGAAGTTACTGTGAAAATCCTGTCGTTGTCACACTCTGGCACCTGTTCGGGTACACTGAGGGAGAATTTAGCATGGCCAATGCACCTAACCAGCACGTCTTTCGGACTGTGGGAGCACCCAGAGGAAACCCACGCAGACATGGGGAGAACTCCACGCCGACAGTAACCCAAGCCGAGAATCGAACTTGTATGCCTGGCGCTGTGAGGCAGCAGTGCTTGCCACTGTGCCACCTGGTTTAGATTAGACCTTAAGAACAAGATTAACACTTTAAACTCTTCCACTCACCAACCTCTCAGGTTTCCTCAGCTGCATTCATTCACCCAAAGTTTGAGTTAAGTTTATTTATTAGTGTCACAAGTAGGCTGACATTAACACAGCAATTAAGTTTCCGTGAAAATACCCTAGTCTCCACATTCTGGCGCCTGTTCGGGTACACTGAGGGAGAATTTAACATGGCCAATGCGTCTGACCAGCAGAGTTCTGCAGCTCATGGGAAAAATAAACCTGTACACTTGCATTGGAATCAGATCACACTATACAACTTCCTTCTCATCTTTTTTTCCTTTGTCTTTCTTTCTAATTCATCCCAGTCAATGCAATTGATTTGAACATCTCAGTCCTGTTGGTTGATGATAGTCTTGTTTCAACTCACTGGAAAGCTTTGTTGCATGGCAGGGTGCCTTGCCAGCTGAAGCCAAGGAGATGAGACTAGGCATACGGTGATGGAAAGGATATGGATTTTTTTTTCTGTGATAGGCTATTACCTATAGATCCTTAGTTGTGAGCACATGAAGATTTCTCTTGCAAATCATAGAACCTGGTCCTTGAAGTTATTGGATGACTGATATCAAATGGAGACTGGATATAAAAGAGCAAGAAGACACTTACATTCCTGTACCTTTGATGTTTTTATTTTTGTTGTAATTATATTTTTATGAGCTCAAAATATGAAAAGCAATTTTCCTTTTACAAGTTTTATATCCAATGCAAACAAAGGTTTACAATAGCAGCAAGGCACTGGGGGGGACTTGGATGGGGGCAAGTTGAAATAAGTATGCTCCATTTATTCATGTGGCACTGTTTTGGGTTTTAACTCAAAATATTCAACAAAGTAAATGCCCATTCAAAGTTTATGTTGAACTCATCTGGTTCACTAATGTCCTTTAGGGGAGGAAATCTGCTGTCCTTACCTAGTCGGGCCTACATGTGACTCCAGAACCACAGCAGTGTGGTTGACTCTCAACTGCCCTCGGGCAACTAGAGATTGACAATAAATGCTGGCCAGCCAGTGACACCCATGTCGCATGAATGAATAAAAGAAAATAACTGTTTCATTATGTCTGAGGAATAGTCTAATTTTGACCCCCCACACGGGACATCTCCATCAACAGCCTTCTTTCAACATCGGGCATCCCCCTCAAGGTCTGCCCTCCTCCACACCCACCCTGCAGGAGCCTCTGCACCAACAGCCCCATCCCACTCATCCCACACCCCCAGGCCTCATCTCCTCTCCTTGCTCTGAGACCCACCCTGCCCCCCTGCCCCACCTCCGCCCTGACACTTAACTGGTCGTGGACTCCCAGGGTTAGGTGAATTGGCCATGCTAAATTGCCCCTTAGTGTCAGGGGGATTAGCAGGGTAAATACGTGGAGTTATGGAGTTAGGGCCTGGGTGGGGGTTGTTGTCAGTGCAGACTCGATGAGCCGAATAGGCTCCTTCTGTACTGTAGAGATTCTACGATTCTATGACTTAGGCTTTGGGGACTGCTTGCAGTGCTAGTCTTGTTCACTGCAGCTCCTGGCGCAGCTGGTGCTGGACAGCTACCAGCCAATCAGATTAGCTTACAGCACTCTGAGGTGGGACTTCCTCCAGAGTGAGGGGCAGAAGTCTCACCTCCAGTTAATTAACCATCGTTGGAGCATTAAATGGCCACAGGGGGATGGGCAGCCAGTGTCGGGGGTATGCGTTCTCCATTGGCTGTTTGGATGGTAGAAGGGGAAACGCATGCATTCTAAAAATCCTGGCTCATGTGAAAAATGCATGTGCCACTATATTGCATGACTTGTTGGTCTACCTAACAGAAAGGAAACATTGGACTAGATGCAAATCTCCAATTTTTATTCCAAGTCTATCTTCATAATAAATGTATGAGAAATGGGTTCCAGTTATTGATGATGCCAGATGCCAAAACACACCTGTCTTCATAGTCCACATAAGTTATTTGATCCTGGGATAAAATAATTAACTGCATCAGTGAGAAAGACAGCATGCGTGTACAAGGGAAGGAAAACGGTAACAGAATAATAAAGTTTAAAGTCTCTTATTTTTAAAGTTTATTTATTAGTGTCATAAGTAGGCTTACATTAACACTGCAATGAAGTTACTTAGAAAACCCCCTAGTTGCCACACTCCGGCGCCTGTTCGGGTACACTGAGGGAGAATTTAGCATGGCCAATGCACCTAACCAGCATGTCTTTTAGGCTGTGGGGGGAAACCGGAGCACCCAGAGGAAGCCCATGCAGACAAGTGAGGAGAATGTGCAGACTCTGCACAGACAGCGACTCAAGCCGGGAATCGAACTCAGATCCCTGGCGCTGTGAGGCAGCAGTGCTAACCACTGTGCCACTATGCATCAAGGAGGAAGCATGAAGGGGACAATCAGTCAGATTGTACTCAGAGTAAGTGGAGAGTTTGCATGGACAAAGTGAATAAAGAAGGATTGCCTGATAAAAGTCAGCAAGAGAGCACTTTCTTCTCCCATGTGGTCCCTTTGGATTGCAACTAATAGGTATGAAAAATTCTAATTAACATGCAAGCAAAATGTACTATAGTTAAAATAAAATCAGGATCAATGTACAGAGACTAATGTTAGAAAATCAGTTATCTATACCAATTCCAGTATAAACCATCTTGTCGCTCTCATTAAACCATTAGAAGTTAAATGGAACACATTTCAATTAGTTTTCAGGATGCGGTAATTCAGAAACTCATTAAGGACATGGGTGGGATACCTTTCAATCTGCAAACACTTGTTCCAGCCATTGACACAGCCCTATTTCAGAAAACCACCGAAGCCAGTTCAGCCGGTCCCCAAAGAAGTCAAAGCATCTTGGATCATCACCTGGTTACTGGAATGTCACCTGCAAAATCTCAAAGCAGATGTCGAAACAATTATAATCTCCGATTAAAGAAGTTCAAATGATTCTTTTTACAGGATTCCACTGAGTATTTCTCTTCCATTGCTAAAAGTTTGATATTCAACCATCAAAGAATGTGCCTCAGCCAATTATATTTATTCCAATGAATATAGAAGAATTACCGTCATCTCTGGCTCTCGTTAGTTATTACCAGAAGTTTGATCCAAACATATTGATGATTGCATACCTGTCGAGGAAACACTTTTGTAATGTTTTCATCCTTTCACAGGGTGTGGGGGTCACTGGCTAGGCCAGCATTTATTGCCTATTCCTAATTTCCCTTGAGAAGTTGGCCGCCTCCTTGAGTTGCTTCTTTCCATGGTGTAGGTACACCCGCAGTGCTGTTAGAAAGGGAGTTCCAGAATTTTGACCGAGTTTAAGGAATGGCGGTATATTTCCAAGTCAGGACGGTGTGTGGCTTGGAGGGGAACTTGCAGTTGATGGTATTCCCATGCATTTACTGCCCTTGTCCTTCTACTAATAGTGATTGTGAGTTTGAAAGGTGCTGTTGGCGGAGCCTTGATGAGTCGTTGCAGGGCATCTTGTAGATGGTACACCTTGCTGCCAATGTCTGACAGTGGCGGATGGTGTGAACATTTAAGGTGGTGGATAGGTGCCAATCAAGTGGGATACTTTGTCCTGAATGGGGTTCAGCTTCTTGAGTGCTGTTGGAGCTGCACTCATCCAGGTGAGTGGAGCTCATTCCATCACACTCCTGACTTGTGCCTTGTAAAGGCTTTGGGGAATCAGGAGGTGAGTTACTTGATGCAGAGTTCCAAGCCTTTGACCTGTTCTGGTAACCACAGGCTGGGATTTTCTGGTCCTGCCCATGCCAGGAATTGTTACGGATTGAATGGAAAATTTGGTCTGTTGACTTTATTTGGGCCACGGTATTTATATGGCTAGTCCAGTTTGGGTTCTGGTCAACGATAAGCCCCAGGGTGTTGACAGTCAGCATTCAGTGAAGGCATTGCCAGGGAGTGATGGTGAGATCTTCTCTTCTTGGAGATCGCCATTGATTGGCACCTGTGTGGCACGAATATGTTGCTTGCCACTTATCAGCCCAAGCCTGAATGTTGTCCAGGTCCTGCTGCACCTGAACCACTTCAGTATCTGATGAGTCGTGAATGGTGCTGAACATTGCACAATCATTGGTCAATATACCCATTTCTGATGTCATGATGGCGGCAAGGTAATTGATGAAGCAGCTGAAGATAGTTGGGCCTAGGACACTATCCTGAGGAATTCCTGCAGTGACCGAGGTTCCATATGACTGAAGAGGGGACTTCATCATCTTGTTCCTTACCAGAGTGAATCAGGAAGAGACAGCAGGTAACTTTTCCAGGTTGGCTGCAGGGAACCATCGACTGCATACATGTGTCTCTATGGGCCCCACATACAAATGGAGAAATACGTTACAACTGCAGGGGTCACCATTTCCTGAGCTTGCAGTTGCTGTGTTACCAAGCGCAGAGCATCCTGTCAATGAATGCCATCCTATCATGGTGGCAGCATGGTGGCACAGTGGTTAGCACTGCTGCCTCACAGCGCCAGGGACCCAGGTTCAATTCGCGGCTTGGGAGACTGTAGGGAGTTTGCATATTCTCCCCGTGTCTGCATGGGTTTCCTCCGGGTGCTCTGGTTTCCTCCCACACTCCGAAGATGTGCGGGTTAGGTGGATTGACCATGCTAAATTGTCCCTTAGTGTCAGGGGGACTAGCTAGGGTAAATGCATAGGGTTATGGGGATAGGGCCTGGGTGGGATTGTGGTCGGTGCAGACCCGATGGGCCAAATGGCCTGCTTCTGCACTGTAAGATTCTATGACTCTGTCAGAAGCCACAACACTTTCATCTTGCGACAATCAGCTGCACCCACCAGCTTTTGTGCCACCATGACAAACCAAAGACTAATGCTGGCAACATGGGCGGCCGAATCTGCACCTGGATTATGACTCCCCTCTGCCATCTGACCACATGGGGATTGCACACCTACTGTGAGCACCATATTGCCACCAGGGTCAAACCATCAGCATTCTGAAACACTCACGGAAGGACAGACCTGCAGTTCTTCTAATCTGTGGGAGAATGCTGAGTCCTTCGTAACCTCGCTCTCATGAAGACATGCCCCTAACCACCAGGCCTTCAGATGATGCTACCCTCTGTCCAGGAGGGTGTTTCAGGAGCAGCAAGAGGGGGAGAATGAGGAAGGAAGCATCCGAGACCTCTTCGCTCTGGTTACTGGCTTCGAGAACTCTGGAGCCTATAAAATCTCAATTCCCTCTTTGCCATCCCTCTTTACGGACAATTGCAATATCCTCTCAGCTAAACTGCTGAAATAAAAGTCACAACAAAAAAACTCCAAAACAACTTAATGGATCAATAACACTGAAATAACTGAAACAATTGGCCTTGTGCATCCCCTTCATGCTTGGCTTGCAGGTGCCTTTGCTTGGCCTTGTGCTGTTACACAGTGTTACCTCACATTACAAATCCTGTCATTCTGAGAGAGGTAATGGTAGGCTCATGCTTAAAGGAAGCACTCTCACTATCACCCCCCTGGGCAGCCACTCAGCAATCCTAACAACCTGCTGGAGGACAGATTGCTATGAAAATCTACATGTCCCCTTGATCATTGGTGTCCACAACCATAACGGTAGCATTTCAAGGCTAAATCCGACTGTCAGTCTAGGTGTACAGGTACACAGGTCACTGAAAGTGGCAACACAGGTGGAGAAGGTAGTCAAGAAGATATACGGCATGCTTGCCTTCATCAGCCAGAGCATTGAGTTTAAAAATTGACAAGTCATATTGCAGCTTTATAGAATCTTAGTTAGGTCGCACTTGGAATATAGTATTCAATTCTGGTCGCCACACTACCAGAAGGATATGGAGGCTTTGGAGAGGGTACAGAAAAGATTTACCAGGGTGTTGCCTGGTATGGAGGGCATTAGCTATGAGGAGAGGTTGGAGAAACTTGGTTTGTTCTGAATGGAACGATGGAGGTTGAGGGGCGACCTGATAGAAGGTTGTGAGGGGCATGGACAGAGTGTATAGTCAGAAGCTTTTTCCCAGGGTGGAAGAGTCAATTACTAGGGGGCAAAGGTTTAAGGTGTGAGGGACAAGCTTTAAAGGAGATGTACGAGGCAAGTTTTTTTACAGAGGGTGGTGGGTGCCTGGAACTCGCTGCCGGGGAAGATAGTGGAAGCAGATACGATAGTAACTTTTAAGGGGCATCTTGAGAAATACATGAATAGGATGGGAATAGAGGGATATGGTCCCCGGAAGGGTAGGGGTTTTAGTTCAGTCGGGCAGCATGGTCAGTGCAGGCTTGGAGGGCCGTAGGGCCTGTTCCTGTGCTGTAGTTTTCTTTGTTCTTTGTTCTTACAGTAACAAGCATGGATCTCTTCACATAAGAACAGAAAATGCTGGAAATTTTCAGCAAACATCATCTATGGAGAGATAGAAACAGAATTCAGTTTTCAGGTTGATGACCTTGAGTATTCCAAGCATTTTCTCTATTTATCTCAGGTTTCCAGCATGTGCAGTATTTTGTATGGATTTTGGGACATCTGTCTGAGTTTCATTAGCAATGCTGAGATGTCAGTGAGTGGTTTCTGCTTGTGCTGCATTGGAAAATGAGCTATTTGACATTAAATGCTTCATCATGGCTGGGTCAGTAAACACTGACATGGAGTTGGCCACCACTTCCATGCTGGAGATGATAGGCTCCAAGTTCTGCACCCATCTAGCACCCACCGCATCCCTGTGGTTTTGTGTGACCTCATCCAAGCGGGAGGGAAGAATGTTAATGATTGTGTGGCCATATGTTTGGATGATGTGCCTCCTACTGAATAGCTGGGGGCATGTGGAAGGAGCAAAAGGTTGATTTGAGGCTGGCAGCATTGGTAGAATCATTGAATCCCTACAGTGTTGAAGGAGGCCATTCAGCCCATCGGGTCTGCACTGACAACAATCCCACCCAGGCCCCATCCCCATCCCCACAACTTGACACATTTACCCTGCTAGTCCCTCTAACCTACGCATCCCAGGACACTAAGGGGCAATTTAGTATGGCCAATGCACCTAACCCGCACATCTTTGGACTGTGCGAGGAAACTGGAGCACCCGGAGGAAACCCATGCAGACGCAGGGAGAATGTGCAAACTCCACACAGACAGTGACCCAAGCTGTGAATCGAGCCCAGGTCCTTGGAGCTGTGAGGCAGCAGTGCTAACCACCCTGCCTCTCACTACCATCCCAAGCGTGTGAGAGTGAGGTGGAGTATCTGAATGTTAGATATGAATCCTGACTGCTGAGGATTAAATGGTTGTGGTTCATTGAACAGTGTGAGGGTTGGTAGATGTCATTTGGAGGTGAACGCAGTTAGCTTCTGCATTTGTGTAAGATCACTGGACCTTTTCCAGAACTGCAACCATGTCCTTGGGGATAGACTCCAGGAATTCATCTTTCTGGCCATCCTCTTTGTAGAATCTACTGATGACCTAAAATCATTGTCTATTGTCGGAAAAACCCATCTGGATCACGAATGTCCTTTAGGGAAGGAAATCTTCCGTCCTTACCTGGTCTGGCCTACATGTGACTCCAGAGCCACAGCAATGTGGTTGACTTTCAACTGTCCTCGAGCAACTAGGGACGGGCAATAAATGCTGGCCAGCCAGCGATGCCCATGTCCCACAAATGGATAAAAAAAGATTCCTCCCCCATCACCAACACGACTAACGAAGCCAATTACATTCCTGTTTCCAGTTTGTGGGGTCTCACTTTGTGAAAATTGCCGACAGAACAATGATTTCAGTTCAAAAATAATTACTTGCTCGTGGCGCACTTTGGGATAGCCCAAAAGTATGACAAGGTGCTCTCCAAATGCAACTGTGTCCTTTCCTGCATTCCCAGTATAGCCACCAAATAAAGGCAGCTATCATGCATTTTCCCAAATCTTAGTTTTTAGCATGCCTAATGTAGCAAACAAATGAATTTTTAGTATCTTAATTGAATCATTTTGTAAGTTACCAAGAAGAAGCAGATATTTAAAAAACATTTTTAGCTCTATTAATAGAAACAATCTTCTTTATTATACAAAGACATTGCGCTAATTATGATGGAATGACAAAGATTCTTCTTTAGTTCAGATCTGTGCACTTCAGAAAGAAATAGAAAATAAATTACAGGAATTATTTTTTAAAATAAAGTTTATTTATTAATGTCACAAGTAGGCTTACAATAACACTGCAATGAAATTACTGTGAAAATCCCCTAGTCGCCACACTCCAGCAGCTGTTTGGGTACACTGAGGGAGAATTTAGCACGGCCAATGCACCTAACCTGCACATCTTTGGACTGTGGGAGGAAACTGGAGCACCCGAAGGAAACCCACACAGACACGGGGAGAATGTGCAAACCCCACACAGACAGCGACGCAAGTTGGGAATCGAACCCGGGCACAGTGCTGATCACTGTGCCACTGTGCCGCCCAGTAGATGACCAGCACAAATATTAAAATGTGAACAGCGCTGGGAGGGATCTTGGCCAGACTTTTCTGCAGTAGTAGCAGGTTCATGTCCAATCTGGAGGACTGTAAAATAGTGCAAGGAAATGTTGGGCACACATTCCGACATCACCATGCACCCGCGCAACATTACAGTCATTCTTTTTGGCAAAACAAATAAACTAACTCAAATAAACTGAGGGACAAATTAAAAGGGGCAGCCCCCAAAAAGAAGGGAACCGCTCGTAACAAAAAACAAAGTGGAAAGGAAACTTAAAACATCAAACCAAAATGTGGTTAAAGGGGTTGATAATACACCCCAGTCCCTGCGGTGCCCAATGAGCACAGAAGGCCTGGACTGTGCCCTTGGATACTGCATGCTCCCTCTCCTGGGCACCCAGCCATGAATGTAGCCATAGTAGAGAGGCAGACAGCTGGGCTAGATGAGCCCCTCAGTCTCCCGCTGCCTGGACTTGTTAATAGATCATTTGGCTAGGCCCAGGAGCAGGTTCACGAAGAGGTTCTCTGCCTCCCCCGTCTCCCTCTACACCGGATGCCCCGCAACATTACAGTCAGTGTGCAGGAGTCACCCACTGACAATTAATCAGCAAGTTAAGGTACTTAAAAGGGCAAATGACTGAAATCTTTTGTTGCATGTGCAATGTTTAGATTTGCGCACTAGCAACACAGGCAGGGATGAGATACAAGGGGGCTGGAGCATTGGCTGAATGAGTTGTCAGGGATTCAGCTGAGAGTTTGCTGTTGCTTTATTGTTGAGATTTCAGACCTATTCCTGTGTTTTCTTCTGAGGTATTTGCTTTGTTAGCCTTGTTCTGAGGGCTCTTTGCTTTTGTCAACTTTGTTGGAGCATTTCTGTCCATTTCAGCCTTCAGTGCACAGGGCAGTGTCATCTGTCTTTCAGCAGAGAGTACTGTGTACTGTCTGAGGAGAAATGGTCGGGCCAAAGGCGGCCAAGTGTCTGCATCACCGGGAGGGAACTGTGAAAGGGAAGGTGCTGACACCGCGGGTGCATGGTCAGCAGGGAGAGCAAGGTGGACAGCACTGCTGAAGTTGCCACTATCCTAGGGCCTGAAGGTACAGGCAGCGTTCCAGCTACCTCAACAGCTCCGAGGTCCAGTGCCACTGGAGGCTCTGCCTCCTTAGGGACACTGTGACATCATTACGCCACGTGATTGGGCCAGAGATCACCTCCAACTGTGTGGGTTTGCACACAATGCCAGTGGCTCCGAATGTCACAGTGACCCTCAGTTAGTATGCATTCGAATCATTCCAGGGGGATCTGTGGGGAGTCTCCCAATCAGCTGTCTATAGCTGCATCAAGCTGCTAACTGACGTTCTCTTCAGATGGGTCCCACATTCATTCATTACCGGATGAACCAAGCCATCCAGGCTGAGTGAGCCAGAGCCTTTGCAGCTTTTGCAGGCTTCCCCTCATCCAGGGTGTCTTAGGCTGCACTCATGTGGCCTTCAAGGATCCAGTGGGTCAACCGGGTGCCTTTGTGAACAGGAAATGTTACCACATCATGAGCGTCCAGACAGTACGTGACTACAGGACACAGATTCTTCAGTCTGTACAAGAATCCCTGGCAGTGCCCATGACATGATGTGGAGATGCCGTTTTCGGTGAGTGCCCATGACACACACATTCCGCGACACCGCCAGGTGTTTGTTGCTCCAGCTCAGCTGGATGGTTGGCTTCTCGATAACAAAGGGTATCTGTTGAAAAGGTGGCTCATGATGCCAATCTGATACCCTGAGAGAGGTGGAAACATAGAGTAAAGTAAAATAAAGTTTATTTATTAGTGTCACAAGTAGGCTTACTTTGACACTGCAATGAAGTTACTGTGAAACCCCCTTGTCGCCACACTCCAGAGTGTTTGGGTACAATCAGTGTCATCTCTCCACAAGAGCGGTGTTTGAGAGAACAATAGGGCTACTGAAGGTGGGGTTCCGCTGCCTAGACCATTCTGGGGTGCCCTGCAATAATCTCTGGAGTGATTGCCGCTAACCGTTGGGGTCTGCTGCACTCTTTACAACCTGGCACTGGCAAGGGGGGGCCCCACTTGAGGATGAGGATACAGCTTCGCCTGCCTCGGAGGAAGACCTGATGAGGAACCTAAGGCACAGGGTGAGGGCGAGGAGGCAGGTGTGATGAACCTTCAGGAAGGCAGGAACACCAGGGAGGCCTAGATTCAATGCTCTTTCAGCGAGGTTGCCAAGGCCTGCCTTCATTCTCAGTGCAAGGGCGACATTCACAGATAATTCTGAGAATCGACACCATGGCCCCAATGTCACCTCACATCCTCTGTAATAAAGTTTGCTCCCCTGTGTCTATTGGAAGGGACTGGTGAGGCCTGCACCTATGGGAAACATGAAGGTCATTCAGCGCATTGAGACAAAATCTTCATTTATATTTTTCATCGAGATGCAAGCAAGGAACAAAATATAAAATGATTTAACACAGTTACACAAGAGCAATTCATAGCACTGAATTGAACCAATGTCATCTGTGAAAACCCTGTCTGTGCTCATGGTGCCTTCAACATAGGCTTACAAATGTGACATCTTGGTGCCTCCCAGACCTCCTCACATCACCCCCTCACCCCTACCTCCACCCCTGCCCCATCCCCCCGTGAGGAGACAGATTGCTGACCCTGCACTTGTGTCAGCCTAGATGACCTTGCTGGTTGTCCTCTGGATAGGAGAGAGCATCCAGCAACATGGCTGAGGTGTCCTCAGTTACTGTGGCCTTGGAAGATGCCACGTTCATTGGCGGGGGACAGAGGAGCTGCTGCCCTTGTTTGGCGCGCCATGAGAGGAACCCACAGAAATGACAGGCAGTTCATGCAGCAGCATGTGGCAAATCTGTACCTCCCTGTTCACCACAGATGGATGAGCACCGAGCAGAGATACGAGGTGCCTCATCCAGCTCTCACACCAGAAGTGTCCTCCTGAAGTTGCTGCTGGGGATAAGGGCTTGTAGACCCGAGCATGACCCCATGAACCATGGATTCTGTCGAGGAGTTGCCTCTCCATGTGAGTCCCTTCTCTCAAATGGGGGAAGCTTTACATTCAGTTCTCAGGGTCAATTTATTGCTTATAGTCTGCATGGACTCCTCCATGACAGACAGCAGGGCACACTGACCCTCAGGGATCTCCGCCAAATCTCCCAACACCCCCCCTGGGCACCCAGCACCAGCTGATTAATGGACAACTCCAGAGGTTCATCATCTGCCTCGGACTCAGCATTGTCCTGGTCTCCAGTGGTGCCCTGGGCATTCTCTGGCTCTGCCAGCTCCTCATGTGAGTGTGCCATGACCACTCCACAATACTCTACCATCTGTGCTGATGACCTAAGGCCCATTGACATGCTTGTTCCACGCTGGTGCGAGACAGGATGTGACACAAGAGCTCCTGTCAGCAGCGCCTCCTCGGGTGTCAATAGAGAGTCCTGGGGGTCCAGCTGGCTCTGGAGGATGGCTCATCTGAGGGAGGAAGACAATCAGTCAGTAAGAGCTATGTTGAAGTTCCTGTCATCTTTGTGCTCCTGACTCTTAGCTGATGTGGAGATGCCGGCGTTGGACTGGGGTAAACACAGTAAGAAGTTTAACAACACCAGGTTAAAGTCCAACAGGTTTATTTGGTAGCAAAAGCCACACAAGCTTTCGAGGCTCTGAGCCCCTTCTTCAGGTGAGTGGGAATTCTGTTCACAAACAGAACTTATAAGACACAGACTCAATTTACATGAATAATGGTTGGAATGCGAATACTTACAACTAATCCAGTCTTTAAGAAACAAAACAATGGGAGTGGAGAGAGCATCAAGACAGGCTAAAAAGATGTGTATTGTCTCCAGACAAGACAGCCAGTGAAACTCTGCAGGTCCACGCAACTGTGGGAGTTACAAATAGTGTGACATAAATTCTGATTCTAGGATCGCATGATAAAGACTCAGGAGGAAAAAAGCAGAAATATTTATGTGAAATAGTGTGACATAAACCCAATATCCCGGTTGAGGCCGTCCTTGTGTGTGCGGAACCTGGCTATCAGTTTCTGCTCCGCGACTCTGCGCTGTCGTGTGTCGCGAAGGCCGCCTTGGAGAACGCTTACCCGAATATCAGAGGCCGAATGCCCGTGACCGCTGAAGTGCTCCCCAAGTGCTAAGGAAAGCCTTAGCTGAGCCACTAAGTGCTAAGGAAAGCCTTAGCTGAGCCAAGGCTTTCCATCCCATCTCCCAGTCTTAAAATGCAAAGGTATATGTGTCTAATGTTGCTTTGATTCCTACATCCCTGAGTGCCACTAAGGATGGCCACCCTTCCAGACATCTCCACACTGGACCATGCCAACTTAATATTCACCTGTACCCAGCACAGAAGATCATTGAACCTTTCTCAGTGCTTTGTCCAGGTGCGACACACCACATCACATCCCCCTGACCGGGCTGCCACCTCTGCCCAGAAACTTAGGTGATGTGATGTGCCCATTATTGAGTCAGTTGCAGGTTAGCAAGCAGTTTCTACGCCTCTTGTCAAAATCCATTGTTCACCTTCGGAGCTAGATGATGGCTATTAGTCCCGCTGCAGGTATAACAGGTTTTAATGGCTCTCCCCTTATTGTAAGACCAGGCTGGGGGAGACAGGACATCGGCTGGTCTCTGATTTTGTTGATTGTAATGTGTCCTCACAATGAGAGGTGTGAGATTCCACAAAGATGAGGGTTGAGCTTTTGTCCTGTAACTGCTGCTGGAAATTTCCAGAAACTGTAGCCAACTGGTGAACCATGTGACCGATTCAGTAAGAAGTCTCACAGTACCAGGTTAAAGTCCAACAGGTTTATTTGGTATCATGAGCTTTCGGAGCACCGCTCCTTCATCAGGTGAACTCACTCACTTGATGAAGGAGTGGCGTTCCAAAAGCTCGTGCAACCAAATAAACCTATTGGACTTTAATCTGGTATTGTGAGACTTCTTACTGTGCCCACCCCAGTTCAACACCGGCATCTCCACATTATGTGACCGATAGCAGTCATCCTTTTGCTTCAGAAAAGTTCACTTTTTAAATAAACAAAAGCAGTAAGGTCTGATTTAAACAATTGATGATCTCTTTCATGTCTTCAGGACATGACAACAATGAATTTTAGTTTGACTTGAACAAGCTGCTCCTTTTTTTCCCAGGGTGGAAGAGTCAATTATTAGGGGGCACAGGTTTAAGGTGCGAGGGGCAAGGTTTAAAGGAGATGTACGAGGCAGATCTTTTACACAGAGGGTGGTGGGTGCCTGGAACTCGCTGCCGGGGGAGGTAGTGGAAGCGGATACAGTAGTGGCTTTTAAGGGGCGTCTTGACAAATACATGAATAGGATGGGAATAGAGGGATATGGTCCCTGGAAAGGTAGGGGGTTTTAGTTCAGTCGGGCAGCATGGTTGGTGCAGGCTTGGAGGGCCGAAGGGCCTGTTCCTGTGCTGTAATTTTCTTTGTACTTTGTTCTTGGTGAAAAGTACAAGCTACAAGAGATTTGGGTGAAGGTAACAGAAAATGCAATTATTTGTGTGATTTTACTGGGATTTAGCAGGTGTTACTGAGCTTTAGTCACATTAGCAAAAATGGTACTGCAGTGAATAATTTCCAAGCTTCATCTTGAGTCTAACCTGGTGGAGTGACCGTTGCAGAACTCACCCTATTTTTAATCCACTGAAGCCATTGGAACGAGTGAGTGGCAGCTTCTATAAAAAGTGGGCGATCCCCTTTGCCAGGTTACTGCTCAGCAGAGAAGCTGGAGGTTGCCCCCAGTGTGCCAAGTTTTGCTTCCTAACTACTTGTGTGACCACAGGAGGCTTCTTACTCTGAGTATATTATGAGAGAACAGACCTGTTGTCCATTCACAATGTAAAGGCTTGGGCAGTATTGACACATAGTTTGTTATATGTCAACATTTTACTTCTGTATATTTTCTTAATTAATTAATCTTGCTTTATTGTTTTATTCATTGTTTTTTTCTGGTTAAATGTGGGTTATATCTAAGGAAGCTTCAAATTTATTGCAAGGTTCCTGTTTTAATTGTCTGGTTGTTAACTCTTTGTTGAGAAAATTGTTCTCTTAAAAATATAACTGCTTCATGGTACATCAGTGGATACAAATAGTGTAGGTTACCTAAGGAAGCAACATTTAACTGTTGCTCCAAATATAGAAATGGAAAAACTTACATTTACACTGTACGATATATCTTAGAAACTGTTTTGTATATAATTACTTACTTGGAGGTGCGTTACTGGTGTCAAATGAGCAAACATGGCAGTAATTTTGCACAGAGCAAGGTCCCACATTATCTTTCACAGAATGACAAAACCTTTACGGTGCAGGAGACCATTTGGCCCATCTGCACTGGCTCTCTGAAAGAGGATTCTACCTGGTCCAACTTCTACCTTATCCCTGTAATCTTGCACATTCTTTCTTTTCACATAGCAATGCAATTCTCTTTTGGATACCTCAATCAAACCTGCATCCAATGAATGAACGCCCACAGGATGGAATCATATTCCAATCAGCCCAGTTTTTTCCTCACATCACTTTTACCCCTTTTGCCAATTATTTTGAATTTATGCCTAGTTTTTGATGCCCTCTTGAGTGGGAACAGTTTCTCACTATTTACCCTGTTCATACTCCTTAGGCTCTTGAATACCTCTAGTCTGTTCTCAGTCTTCTTTTCTCAAAGAGAAACAATCTCAATCTCTCCAATCTATCCTCATAGCTGGTTTTTTTAATCCCTGGAATCATTCCTGTGAATCTCCTCTGTATTGTCTCAAAAGCCTTCACATCCTTCCTCAAATGTGGTCCCCAGAACAGGATGCAGTGCTCCAGAAGAGGCCTAACTAGTGTCTTGTACAAGTTCAATATGGCCTCTGCATTCTTGTACTCAATGTCCCTATTGATAAAGCCTAAGATACTATATACTTTATTAGTTGCTTTCTCAACATGCCCTGCCATTTTCAATGACTTACATACATTTACACGGAGGTCCCTCAGTTCTTACACCTCCCTTAGTGTTTCTCCCTTTATTTTATACTTCTCTCCATATTCTTCCTGCTAAAATGAATCACCTTATATTTCTTTGCCTTGAACTTCATCTGCCACTTGTCTGCCCAATTCTCCAAAATGTCCTCTTGAAGTTCAAGACTATCTTCATCACAGTTGACAACGTATCCATTTTAAGAAATTCATTCATGGGATGTGGGCGTTACTGGTTGAGCCAGCATTTATTGCTATCCATAATTGTCACTGAACTGAGTGGCCGGCCATGCCATTTTGGAGGGCATTTAAGAGCCAGACCATGTAAGGATGGCATATTTCCTTCCCCAAAGGGCATTTGTGAACCAGATGTGTTTTTACAACAATTGATAATGGTTTCATGGTCATCATCAGACTTTTAATTCCAGATTTCTATTGAATTCAAATTTCACCATCCTGGTCCCTGGATTACTAATCCAGTAGCAAAATTAATATGCCACCTCCTCCCCCAGTCTTCGTATCATCTGCAAATTTTGCAAATCACTATGCAATGAGTAAGTAGTAAAATTGTCTTTGCTGAGGGGAGAAGGTTGAGCATTTCTTCTTAGTCTACATTCAATGAGATATTTAAGAACCACCCCAACAATGTTGAGAGGATCCTGGCTTAATATCTTAGCCAAAGCATCAAAGTGGCAGACTAGATTCTGCCTCAGGTTATCAGGTGGGACGTAATCTAAAATTTCCTTGTGCTCTCTGCAAGGCGTGTGTAAACTGAGCCAAATAGCAGTCGAATTCAGCTCCACGCTGATGATTGGCAGCGAGAGTTAAAAAGAATGATTCTGCAACCTTCCAGGGGAGAGAGGGAGGGAACCATTGGAAGTCCATCAGTGATCAATACACAATGGCCGGAACTTTCCAGCTGCTCACGCCAGCGGGATCTTCTGGTCCCGTCAATGGTGCACCCCTGCCGCAGGTTTCCTGGCAGCAGGGGGTGCGTTCAGTGGGAAACCCTGTTAATCGGGGCGGCACGGTGGCACAGTGGTTAGCACCACTGCCTCACAGCGTCAGGGATCCAGGTTCAATTCCGACCTCGGGTCACTGTCTGTGTGGAGTTTACACGTTCTCCCCGTGTCTGCGTGGGTTTCCTCCGCTTGCTCCGGTTTCCTCCCACAATCCAAAGATGTGCGGGTTAGGTGGATTGGCCATGCTAAATCGACCCCGGTGTCAGGGCTTGGGTGGGATTGTGGTCGGTACAGACTTGATGGGCCAAATGGCCTCCTTCTGCACTGTAGGGATTCTATGATCAACGGGAGGACCAGAAGATCCTGGCACAGGCCAATGGCAGGCCACCTCCGCTGTGGTTCTGCGGAAAATCTCGCCCAACATGTTTTAAAGATCAGATTTTGAGAATTGCAGCGCACAATTAGAAACAACTAGATTGCCCTGTATGTTTCAGACTAATGCATTGGAAAGAAAAAATCAAGCAAACAATTCAGGATGTGACAAAAGCAGCTCAAGTAGAAAACATAACTGTCTGTTTCAGTTCGGTCTAACAAATAAACTCTGTCCAGGAAAAAGTCAATTCAATCTTCTTTAACATGAGACAACAAGAACACATCTCCTTTGATAAGTGCCCCTTGCCCTCATCATTGGGAACATGACCTCTGTAGATATTGCATGGAACTGAAGGAAGTCTCTCCTCGACCTTTTCCAGGAAGCTATTCCAGAATTTAAAACATTGATTTGCTCTTGCCTGTAATCCGAAGGCTCTGGACCCAGAGTGGGTTGCGCATTTCCCCGACCGTCTAATTTAATGTTGATACACAGGTTCCTCCAGCTGTGAAAAATACTTGGACGAACATTCCAGCTCGAGACAAGATGTGCCTCATTGGCTGGAGCATTAATTGAATCCAGCACATCTGGAGCTGTGTATTCTCAACACCCACTATCAGCTAGTCAAACGCCTCGTCTCACAGAAACGGCACGATGGGAAAATCCCAGGAGCGTGCACTTTGAGTTTCTTCAGCACCCCTCAAGGTTGATTGACCTAACGAGGGCAACTATTAAAAAGTCTTGCCTCAGATCAAGCGGAGCATGGGTTTGATGGAGTGAACGTTAGAGCTTACAAGATACCAGCTGCCTATCAATATATCCCAAGTTACTTAGTACAATGATTTCCTCTCACCTGCATCCTAACTCTTTCAGAAAAGCACATAAGTAGAATATTTGGCAGGGGCTTGTAAGAAGAGGAGGCTATATCACCACAAACATAAGAATGAGTGATAGGAATAGGCCATTTGGCTGGTCTGATTGTGATCTCAAAGCCAACATCCTCTCTACCCTAGACACCCTTTGATTCCCATCTTAGTGAGGGGGCAGGTGGAATATTGGAATTGAAATCACAATCAGATCAGCCATGATCTTATTGAAGGATGGAATAAACTCGGCACGGTGGCACAGTGGTTAGCACTGCTGCCTCACAGCACCAGGGACCAGGGTTCGACTCCTGGCTTGGGTCACTGTCTGTGTGAAGTCTGCACGTTCTCCCCGTGTCTATGTGGGTTTCCTCCGGGTGCTCCAGTTTCCTCCGAAAGACGTGCTGGTTGGGTGCATTGGCCATGCTAAATTCTCCCTCAGTGTACCGGAACAGGCGCTGGAGTGTGGCGACTAGGGGATTTTCACAGAAACTTCATTGCAGTGTTAATGTAAGCCTACTGGTGACACTAATAACTAGACTTAAACTTAGACTCAAAGGACCGAATGGCATACTAATTTGCTCCTAATTTGTATGTTCATCTGTGTAGGAACCCCATGCCCCCAGACATACTCTCTTCCGCCTTCTTCCGTCGGGAAAAGGATACAAAAGTCTGAGGTCACGTACCAACCGACTCAAGAACAGCTTCTTCCCTGCTGCTGTCAGACTTTTAAATGGACTTACCTCGCATTAAGTTGATCTTTCTCTACACCCTAGCTGTGACTGTAACACTACATTCTGCACTCTCTCATTTCCTTTTCTATGTACAGTATGCTTTGTCTGTATAACGCGCAAGAAACAATACTTTTCACTGTATACTAATACATGTGACAATAATAAATCAAATCGAATCAAATCAAATGTAAGAATGTAGCTAACTCTGTTTTTAAAAGTATATAGTGACCCTCAGACACCCATCAGTGGTTTTCAAAACCACTACCAGTTGCTCCAAAGTTAACTGAGAAACAATGTGGATGAACACACACTTCCAAGGCTAATTAGAGCGAAGCTTGACCTGTCCATTACTGCTTTGACCTGGCATTATTGTATGTAGTTCATTACAGCCTCTGGACAATACACTTCATTACAGGATGGGGAGAATTTACTACGAATGAACCAGTATCCTGAGTGTGATCATTTCCAGTTCTATTTTATATTAAATTACAGTGACAGATGTTGCCAGAGTCCAATTTCACATTGTTACTTGTGCCACTCCGGGGCTTGAGATAGACAACTGTGAATGTGCTAAGGTAGGATTTGCAAATCAGATGGAGCAATGGGCATAAAGCCCAGAAAGGATTTTGATTTGATCCACATTCTGTGTTGAGTTAGCTCATCATAATGGATAGCAATGAGGACACGAGAATTGATTTCAATCTCCCGAGGGAAGGGGCTGGGAATTGTGGTGGGGGTGGTGGGCGGGGGAGCGGTAGGTTTGGTTTTGATGCCTAATGGAATCGAATAGCCCACTAGCTCATATATAAAGAACAGTCACTTGGGTGAGAGGAGCCTGGGGGGTGAGGGGAATTGCCAAAAAGTTAGGAAATTGAATAAAGCTTGCATAACTCCCAGATGTGACGTGACAAGCAAAACATGACTCCAGGCTGACTTTAATTATTCATAGAATCAATACAGTGCAGAAGGAGGCCATTCAGCCCATTGAGTCTGCACCAACCACAATCCCACCCAGGCCCTATTTCCACAACCCCACATATTTACCCTGCTAATCCCCCTGACACTAGGGTCAATTTAGCATGGCCAATCAACCTAACCCGCACATCTTTGGACTGTGGCAGGAAACCGGAGCACCCGGAGGAAACCCACGCAGACATGGGGAGAAGGCGCAAGCTCCACACAGACAGCGACCCAAGGCTGGAATTGAACCTGGGTCCCTGCTGCCGTGAGGCAGCAGTGCTAACCACTGTGCCACAGTGCCGCCCATTCATTTTTTTCGAACAAAGTCATTTGCCTATTTGTAAAGTAACCCCGTCGCAGCACAGTGGATGGGACAATATGTATCCAGCATCATAAAGCTCTGTTGTTTCTTTCACTCTGGCTTTGCAAAATTCACCATATTCTAAGTGAAAGACTGAGAGACTGGAGGCTACAAGAATAAGCTGCTCATCCTGCTCACCTGTGGGAACCTGATTGCCTGCAGGCTGTTATGAGTATCTAGAGGCAAGAGTTTCATTTCTGCCAATATGTTCCGTTCCTCCCTGGAAATGAATTAGCAGACACTAATGAAACAGCTTTTCAGTAGATGACTACCATCTGGCTAACCACATTTAACTCCGCAGCCTTAAGGTTTATTAACAATAATAATAACGATTTGAAATAAGCCTAAGCCTCATATATATTAAGCCTCCTGTATATTAAATTTAATTCCGATAATGCTACAAGAGACTCTTGTGAGTGCACTTCAAAGTTTGATACAGCAGGAGCAAGCCTGATCATTTTTGTGTCCAGTGAGACCATAAATCACTCGGGAGTGCAGTTAGCAAACTGCGGGAGGCTCCCCGTGCCACATCAACAATTCAAGTCCGCAGTTTTTTTGTGTCAGTGGAGAGAACACATAAGTAGCAAGACGAAGCATGGATGAACGGGTTTCCTTCTCCTCAAACAGCCATTGCTCGGTGTCCCTCAGTAAGCGTCCGGGGGCTGACAAACCCATCATGTAAAATAATCACAGCGGGGCGGGGGGAGCAGGATTCTCAACAACTGCTGGGAAAAGCAAAGGTGTTGCAGCTTTAATTCTTCCTTAAGTGTGACTTGCAATGAAAACAAAAGAAGAAGCACTGATGCTTAATGGAATTATATAAAGGATTCACATGAGCACTACACAAGCTAAGGA
Source organism: Mustelus asterias (assembly GCF_964213995.1). Taxonomy (NCBI): domain Eukaryota; kingdom Metazoa; phylum Chordata; class Chondrichthyes; order Carcharhiniformes; family Triakidae; genus Mustelus; species Mustelus asterias. Next base: position 70,663,702 of record NC_135813.1, on the reverse strand, counting down.
GACTGTGCTTTCTTCCCTCTTCCTTGCAACATTACATATAGTATGATGGATGAGTTGCTGTCATTGGCTGTTTATTATAATACAACCAATCAATTATAGTTTTATAATACATGTTGTCCCAGAGGAAATTTTCAGCCTTGTTGCAAACTAACACTAAAATGGAATATAATTTTCCAAATGCCTTTGTCTTGTTGCAGTCTGATTATCCAGGCACGTATGTTTTTCCTTTATATGTACAAGTATATTACTTGGCCACGTTGAACGAATTTGGCGATTGCATTATTTATTTCAGCCTTTCTACCGTCACTCTACACTTAGATTAAGAGGTGTACTGTCATTAAGTTCCAGAATTTGCAGGGTGATTATTATCCATTTAGAAATGAATCGCGTTTCATATGCATCGGTTATGATTTACTCACTTTATATATATTTTTTGATCAGGTTGCCCTATCAGGCTTGTGAACCAGCCATGCAATATGATAAATAACATGCCATGAGGTTACAGTGTGAAATGACCCAAGAAGCCGCTGTAAAATTTGACAGATTATTCTCCTGTTTAATAGCTCATGGCGTATCAGGGTATATATATATATATATATATATAAAAAGGCACAAAACAATCTAGAGGACATAGCAGGAGCAGCACATCCCTCGCTTTCAAACAATTCATCACAGGCTTGACCAAAGACAGCAGAACTATTTGCTCTGTTAATCATAGCAGCTGCACAGCAGGGGCATTGACTGCAACATGCCAGGGAGCCTGTGCTGACACCGTTGCAATATATTCACAAAGAAAAAAAAAGCTAGCAACATAAGCAGTGCGGAGCACAAGTGTAGCATTTAATCAACCAGAAAGAAACAGTATGTAGAAACTATTAGAAACCCAAGTGGAATGCTGTCTTTCTTTTTAAAAAATCGCACTAATTAAGCGGCGCACACACACAGATGAGATCAACATTAGAACAAATCTTGTGAGAAAGGAGGAAATCAGCAAGGTACGGTCTACAAAGTGATCGAAGCTCTTCATAAGACATGCACGCATATATTCAGAAGCTGATTTGCTGAAGCGTTAATTTGGACACGGTAAATGGTGCAAGTGAGGTTCAGCTCTGATGCAAAAATTGTTCTTTGCGCTCTTGGTATTTCGCAACAGCCAATCAATACACACTTGCAGCTCTTTAATGAGGTGTGCACATGCAAGAGGCTGATTGATGTATTGGCCTAATTCTTGTGCTCCGACACACTCTGGGCCGACAGAAAGTTTGCAGAATTGTGGAATCTTACCGTGACAGCAAGCTCTGAATATTCAGCTACTCATTTATTCATGGAGCTAGTACTTTCGAAGTGAAAGGTTGCTAACCATCCTCCAGGCCCCACAGAAGGAAATATAAAAGGCCTGGGACCGAATTGCTGAGAAAAGGTTAGGTGAATTGGCCATGGTAAATTGCCCCTTAATGTCCAAAGATGTCTAGGTTAGATAGATTAGCCACCAGAAATGTGGGGTTGCGGGGATCGGGCCTGGGTAAGATACCCTGTCTGAGAGTCAGCGAAGACTCGATGGGCCAAATGGCCTCCTTCTGCACTGTAGGGATTTTACGATTTTATGACTCTATGAAATGATGCGATTAATTTTCACTCAGTGAAAAGTTAAAGTTTATTTATTAGTGTCACAAGTAGGCTTACATTAACACTGCAATGAAGTTACTGTGAAAATCCCCTAGTCGCCACATTCCGGTGCCTGCTCAGGTACACTGAGGAAGAATTTAGCACGGCCAATGCCCCTAACCAACGTGTTTTTCTGACTGCGGGAGGAAACCGGAGCACCCGGAGAAAACCCATGTAGACACAGGGAGAATGTGCAGACTCCGCACAGTGACCCAAGCCAGGAATTGAACCTGGGTCCCTGGCACTATGAGGCAGCAGTGCTCTCCACTGTGCCACCCCGTGGAGGTGGAGACTGTTGTAATACTCCTTTAAGGGATTGCAGCATGACATCATGAGAAAGGACGTGCATGCTCCAGTTCTAGTTTTGCTTTTGCGTTCGACAGAGCACGCATTTACAACTCTACAGCCGTGATGTTTTCAAGCTTTGTATCCATATATATCTGTTCACATGTGCCTAGTCTTAATAAATGGACCCATAATGCGCATACATAATCTCTTATGAGCAACCGATCTTTTATATCATTGTGAAAACGTGACAGAGGACAGCTTTTACTGCCTGGTGGCACAGTGGTTAGCAGTGCTGCCTTGTTGCACCTGGGACCTGGGTTCAATTCCAGCCGAGGATGACTGTGTGGAGTTTGCACATTTTCCCCATGTCTGCGTGGGTTTCTTCTGGGTGCTCTGGTTACCTCTCACAGTCCAGTTTAGGTGAATTGGCCATGCTAAATTGACCCTTTAACGTCAGGGAGATTAGTGGGGCAAATACGTGGCTTTACGGGGATAGGGCCTAAGTGGGATTGTGGTTGGTGCGGACTCGATGGGCCAAATGGACTCCTTCTGTACTGTAGGGATTCTATGATGTCTTTCTCTAATTCAGAGAAAATAAAATAACATTAAGTGCAACTTATAATGTCAGAAGAAGGAACAGTCTAAATAATTAGTGCTGACAGTGTGGAAAAAGACAAGTTGGGATCAAAGGGCCTAAAGTAAGAGTAGATTGGTAGTAATTAATTGATAAGCCATTTATATCCTTGAAGCATACAATTATGGTCATAGGTTTGGCTGCAATTTTGAAATTTGGATGTGCAGTCAAAAATCCATAATCTGATTAAAAGAAATATATACATCTTTCGCAAGGCTCCATCCAGACTGGAGTTGAAAGAATTCTAGTCAGGAATCAATCCATTCAGCATTGCTGGAATGTGTCGAAGGAGGAGACTAAGCTGAATCACTAACAGACTCACATGCCATCACCATCATTAATATTGCCAATCTTTGCCTGAAGACATTGGCATTTATGGGACTGACTGAATTGCTCTATAGAGAGCCAGTATGGACATCAATACGTCGAATGGCCTCTTTCTGCGCCTTTATGGCAATTGGGCAAGTGCTGAAAAGCCTGGAGCTATTCTGTAGCTGCCAGTTATGGCACCAACCTTAGCATCCAAACTGGTGCACGTTACCACCTCCAAGCTTGGAAACCAACCACAGAACAGAGCTGAGGCTTAGAGACCTTGCAACAATGGTTAAAGGACACAAGAAAGATATTGGGCTGGATTCTCTGGCCTCCCCGCTGTGTTTGTTTCATGGAAGGAGGCAGTGAACTGTTGACTGGCGGTGGGAGGGATCTGGTCCCGCCACTGTCAACGGGGTTTCCCATTGACTCCACCCCAGGCCACCAAGAAACCCGTGGAGGGAGAGCACAGTTGGCAGGACCAGAAGATCGCGCTGGCGTGAACAGCCGAAAATATCTAGCCATTGTAGATGGAAAAAAATACAAATGCAACTAAAGGGCTTCACTTTTATTTCTCTGTCTTGTGTGAGTCAATGTATAGCAACATATTCCAACTGATCTAGAAATGGCAAATATTTTCAAACACCCCATAGGCAAAGACAGATGGCAAAATTCAGCATTTTAAAATCTCTGGTGAAACTTGACAAGGTGAACAGGTTTCTAAAATCCAATTAAGCCAAAGTTATTGATTTGCTTTTATTCATTTGTGGGACATGGGCATCGCTGGCTGGCCAGCATTTATTGCCAATCCCGAGTTGCCCTTGGAGGGCAGTTGAGAGTCAACTGTTGGCTCTGGAATCACATGTAGGCCAGACCAGGTAAGGATGGCAGATTTCCTTTCCTAAAGGACGTTAGTGAACCAGATGGGTTTTTCCGATAATCGACAATGGTTTCATGGTCATCAGTAGATTCTTAATTCCAGATATTTTTATTCAATTCAAATTCCACCATCTGCCGTAACAGGATTCGAATCCAGGTCCCCAGAATATCAGTTGAGTTTCTGGATTCATAGTCTAGTAATAATACCACTAGGCCATCGCCTCCCCTAATTGAATTATATGAAAATTGAATTATATGAAAATATTTTTATTTGAAAGAGTTTTGCACATAACACAAGTTCATGTTAAATTACATCTGGAGTAATTTGCAGATATTTCTATTCTGTACTTGCTCATACAGCTTGTTCGAATGTTAGTACAGTCACAAAGCTATCTTTCACTCTGTTGAGGGGTATGTGCTGTTGTAATTAGTATGGTCTTTTTTTCAAACCTGAAGTTCATTACCGTTATCCATTTGATGTGTGGGTTGGAATAATTGGCCATGCTAAAATTGCCCCTTAGTATCAGGGGGATTAACAGGGTCAATATGTGGGGTTAAGGGGATAGGGCCTGGGCTGGATTGTTGTTGGTGTAGGCTCAATGGGCTGAATGGCCTCCTTCTGCGCTGTAGGGATTTTATGATTTGCAAGAGACAAAGTCGGTGCCTAAGTCAGGCAGATTGATCAATAGTTTATGCATTCATTTTGTTTCTTCTCCATATTGCACTATTAACATAGAAACATAGAAACTAGAAGCAGGAGTAAGCCATTCGGCCCTTCGAGCCTTCTCCACCATTAATCTTGATCATGACTGACCATCGAATTCAATATCCTGATTCCTTCTTGCCCCCATATCCATTCATCCCTTTAGCCCCAAGAGCCAAATCTTATTTCTTCTTGAAATCAGACAACATTTTGGCCTCAACGACATTTTGTGGTAGTGAAGTCCACACATTCACCACCTTCTGGGTGAAGAAATTTCTCCTCACCTCAGTTCTAAAAGGTTTACTCCTTATCCTCAAATTATGACCCCTAGTTCTGGATTCCCCCAACATTGGGGAACATTGTCTGTTGCCTGTGTCTGTCCATTTGCAGTGGTTCTGATTATATTGGTGCGCAGGTAGTCAATCATGAATTCCCCCCCCCCCCGCCCCCCCAATTCATAATAGGCCTTGTTGTCATCAGAATGTGAAAGTAGATCTTTCATTGTGACACTTTCTACACAATATATTTGGAGCTGGGTGCTCTGTGAGTTGGTTCCTTTACAACTAAGAAAAGGCTCTACATTTTCAGACCAAAAAGAGTTTGGATACATTCATTTATTCTTGAAAGAGGTCCTTCACTTCAGCTGCAGGATGCCTATGGGATCAGATTATAGGGACAGATAGATGCTCCAAAGTCATAACTTGTAACATTTTCCCGAATTCACTCAGGAATGAGCAGGACAGGAAAACATCACATGGGAAGGCAATGGATTAGTGGTATTATCGCTAGACTATTAATCCAGAAACTCAGCTAATGCTCTGGGGACCCGGGTTCAAATCCCGGGTAGGCGGTAGAATTTGAATTCAATAAAAAAAATCTGAAATTACAAATCTACTGATGACCGTGAAACCATTGTTGATTGTCGGAAAAATCCGTCTGGTTCACTAATGTCCTCTAGGGAAGGAAATCTGCAGTCCTTAACCTGGTCTGGACTACATGTGAGTCCAGAACCACAGCAATGTAGTTGACTCTCAACTGCCCTCTGAAATGGCCGAGCCAAGGGCAATGAGGGATGTGTAATAAATTCTGGCCAGCCAGCGATGCCCATGTCCCCCACAAATGAATAAAGATTGAGAGTCACCTAGCGTTGGCTGAACGAGTACACAGCATTGGCCAAGAATGCCTACTTGCATTTTTCACTTTGCTGCAACTGGAGATTGTCCAACATGACATTCATATCTCTTCCCACTCATCTTCATCCAGGACTGTAACTCAATCTGTTCCATCAGAGTGATCCGCACAGCACTATAAAATAATTAAACAATGTGTTACAATCTGTCTGTTTTAAAGGGGTATTTGATTTAAATTTAGATCTAGTTTAATTTTAGTTGTGTGGAGCCTAATTACCCATTTCCAAATTAACCCTTTGAACAGTTTTAGTTTCAAAGAGACTCAACCATCAGGCAAAGACTGAAATATCAGAAATAGCAAATCATTTATCAATACATGACCGACTTTTACACTTTCAGTTTGGGTAATCACCCCAGGTATAAGCATAAACGTTCCTCAGGTTTCCTCGCTAACAGCGATTTCTCACGAATCCTACCCAGGAAATATTCAATATCTTCGGGATTATAATCGAACTTGCAAGCAAAGAGATGATCTCGAAACTGACTTTGAATTGGCATTAGCTCACCTCAAATCAATTCTGTTGTAATTACCCAACTGATTATTGTTGTTACTGGGTTAATACTCCCAGTTTTTGATGTTTAATACTTTCAGGATGTGGTTCATTATGGAGTTGTGTTATCTGTGAGTTCCCAATATTAGTTGACAAATGGGAGGGAGACAAACAGCACATCAGCTTGAACCAATTATGTTTTTCAAAATGTTAAGATACAGATCAGAAACCCAAAACTATGTTATAAAGCCTATCCAGACCTCCAGCAGTTTTTCTATTTTGGCATTAGTGAGAGATTAAGGTGTTTCACTCCAAGTGTGATTTTATTGACACACAAGGAAACTTTTATCAAAACAAACTTTATTTAACAATACAGTTTGACTATAATAAATAAATTAGCTTCAAGTTTACCAAATGAAATATTTAAACATGATAAGATACAATTCTTAATTGTCAACCTATCTCTATTAGTTCCAATTCAAGCAATATTCCTCTTGTAGACTTAAACTCCTCTTCAAAATCAGTGAGCAAACAACACAGGCTTACATGTTTGTACTTGGGCTGCCAGTTCTCGAGCCTCCAGAACAACTCTGGACAGAGACAGAGAAAGAGACCTATTTCTCTTAGCTGGTCCCAAACTGCAGCCTCAAGAGAGAGAGTGAGGAAGAGACCTCTTGCTTTTTTCAGATCCCGGCAGTAACTGCCTGCGTTTCCCTGTAAGCTTAGCTCCTCCCCTTAAGCTCTGTGGTTAGCAATGCTGCCTCATGGCGCCAGGGATCCAGGTTCAATTCCGGCCCTAGGTGACTGTGTGGAGTTTTCACATTCTCTCTGTGTCTGCATGGGTTTCCTTCGGGTGCTCCGGTTTCTTCCAAAATTCAAAGATGTTCAGGTTAGGTGGATTGACCATGTTAAATTGCCCATTAGTGTCCCAAGATGTGTAGGTCAGGTGGATTAGCGGGGTAAATACTTGGGGTTACGACAGGCCCTGGATGGATGCTCTGTCAGAGTGTTGGTACAGACCCGATGGACCAAATGGCCTCATTCTGCACTGTGGGGATTCTATGATTCCATGAATCAACTTAATTGAAACCCTAATCTGAAACCTCTGGGGTAAAACCAAATAAACAATAATGTATTTACTCAGATTGGGACAAACATATCCTCAGCTAAAATCAATAATTAGCCTGCATTTTCAGCATGTGAGCTGCCTGGTGCTCATACAAATCGGCACCGTAAAACAGAGCTGAATTTTAAACATACTCCTTACAAGAAACATGATGAAAATACATTTCTTAAAGGCACAGTGTGATCACAAGAGTTTTGGGTTGGGATTTTCATTTGGCCTTGGGGGCAGGAGGAGAAGCCTTTCAAGATGGTATGCAAGTGTCCCGGTCTCTCAGGGGTGCACTGCTATTTTCAAAGACAGTGCTGGGGCGGGGCACTCAGGGACTTCCTCACCTCCAATTGACAGCTCTTTCTGTAAGTAGCTTGTTTACAGGCCAGAGAAGGTGATTTTCAATTTGTTAGTCTGTTAGTGCACAGATATAGTGCGAGTGGAAATTAATGGATACTGTTAAAGATGGAAATATTTGGGAACTAGGGAATTTCGCTCCTGATCAAACGCAATATCTTTCAGTTGGCCGGTTGGTCACGGGTGTGTACGACGAAGCTGCTGGTTCTTTAAGGTGCTGCCTTTTCTCTCCAGCAAGGCAGTAGCAGACTCCATCATGGCTGCTGTCTACTTTTGCTGCTGATGCTATGCAGGTAGCCCCTGGTAACACTCAATGTCATGAATTGGACATTGAGCTCACCTCCGGCCCAATTAGTGCATTTACTTTTGATGACTGCATTGCCTGAGCGAGACAAATATGTTGCAGGGTCGGGACGTGACAACTACCTGGACATCAGGTTTCCAGTGGCAAATTGAAAATTGTGCCCTTGAACTTCACTTGTAGGTCTGGTTATGTAGCCAAAGGTCCAAACCCTCAAATCGTGTCCTTGTTGAGAAAGAGAACCATACTGTCCTAATATTAAGTTTATTTATTAGTCACACATAAGCTTACATTCACACTGCAATGAAGTTACTGTGAAAATCCCCTAGTCACCACTCTCCGGCGCCTGTTCGGGTACACTGAGGGAGAATTTAGCATGGCCGATTCACCTAACCAGCACATCTTTGGAGTGTGGGAGGAAACCAGAGCACCCGGAGGAAACCCACGCAGACACGGGGAGAACGTGCAGACTCCACACAGGCAGTGACTCAAGCCAGGAATCGAACTCCGGTCCCTGGCACTTTGAGGCAGCAATGCCACCGTGCTGCCGTATATAATATTAACTACAGATATCCAGAGAGTACTTTTATTTTTAATGCTTTGATCCACAATATAGGAGGAGATTAGTTCAGAAATTAAAATGCAAATTAACTGATAAATTTGCAATGTGGGAGAGGTCGGTTGTAATTGACTCTATAACATCATCCCTTTGTTTTCCTTGCCTTCTAAACTTTTAGCATCCTTGGCCCTGAGTACAGGTTTTTCAATTTCTGTGCCCAACAGATGGGATAATGGAGCGAATGCTATCCAACAAGGATCCCTGGACAGGCATTACCTTGTGTTTGGGATTTGTTCTGTATTAAGACTGTATTCCTGGAACATGCAGCAAGTTGGACAGTGTAACTAACAGGATAGAGTTAGACAACAGGATTCCAATAGCAGATTCAGCCTTCCAACAAAACTCATCTTCTGTCGCTGGTAGCAGCTGTTACTTGATGTGATAAAAATGCATTGCTCAGCTATTCCTCGGAATCAGTTATGAGTTCTCAATTACCTGCCATATACACTGTGGATGCATTAAGACCAAGTGAAACTCGAGTTTTATTAATGCAAGGGGTTTCTTCTTATGCAATTGTGGGATGTCAGCAATACTGGAAAGACCATCATTTCTTGCCCATTCCTAATTACCCTTGGTGGTGGTTAAAGGACTGCAGTCCTGGTGGTAAAGGTGCACCCACATTACCGTGAAGGAAGGAGTTGCAGGATTTTAAACCAGTGATTATGAAAAATGGACAGTGTGTAATTTTGAGGGCATTGTTCAGGTGCTGGTGGCCCCATGTGCCTGCTGCCCTTGTCCTTCTAGGTGGCTAAGTTCAGAGATTTGGGAGGTGCTGTCAAAGAATGGTTGCTGAGTTGCAGCAGTGCATCTTGTATAAGGTGTACACTGCAGTCACTGTGCACTGGTGGTAGAGGAAGCGAATGTTCAAAGCGATGGATGGGGTGTGGATCATTCATGTTGCTTTAGTTCTAGAAGGTCTTGAATTTCGTGAGTGTTGTTGGAGCTGCACTTGTCCAGGGAAGTGGAGAGTATTACATCTGACTCCTGAATTGTGATTTGTAGATGGTAAAAAGGGTTTGGAAAGTCAGAAGGTGACTCATTTATCAGAGAATGCCTAGTGCTGACCTACTCGTGTAACCTAATTATTTACATGACAGGTCTATTTAAGTTTCTAATCAATGGTAACCCACTGGATATTGACGGTGGGGCACTTGACAATGGTAATAGCACTGAATGTCAAGGGGAGACCATTCTCTTATTGAGATGGTCGTTGCCTGTGTTGTGGCCCATGCGCTTTGGTAAAAATCTATATTTTGTTTTTTTACAATGTCCCCTTTAAGACCAAGGTAAACTGGAGAGTATTCTGTATTGGTCTCCTGATGATGGCATCATTAAGTTCCTATGTGACTTGAGCTTACTATGGGACTGAACAGCTAATAAGCAAAGGGCAAATAAAAGACTAATTGCAGTGGTGTGGGTTTTATCCCGTTTGTCTGTTCGGAACGCACCCACAATTTGTATGAGAGGAAACAAGCAAAGTTCTCTCCATATGAAACAGTTTTATGTTTGGCTGTTTTCAAACAGATCCTGGTGGATCTCTGATAATAGAGCAGAGACTGTGTTACTGTGTGCATTATGCAGTTGTAAAGGTCAAATGTTGCCTTGATAGTAATAGCAGTCACTATCGGCTCACCCCTGAAATTTAGCTCATTTGCCCTAGTTTTGACTAAGGCTTTAATGAGGTTTAGAGCAGAGTGACTCTGGCAGAGCACAGGGGTTTGGTGAGTAGATGCTCTGTTGCTGACATCTTCCATCACTTCACTGATGATTGAGAGAAGACTGAAAGTGATTGGCCAGACTGGATTCGACCTGCATTTTGCTAAACAAGACATACTTGGGCGATGTTTAACTTTGTCAAACAGATGCTGGTGTTGTAGCGCTGCTGGAACAGCTTTGCTACAGGTGTGGCTATTTCTGAAGCACACGTCTCCAGCACTATGGTTGGGATGTTGTTAGGAACCATTGCCTTTGCAGTATCCAGTGCCTTCAATCATTTCTCGATATCATGTGAAGTCAATCAAATTGGCTGATGAATGGTATCTGTGATGGTGGGATCTCAGGAAGAGGCTGAGGTGGATTATCCATTCGGCACTTGGAAGTGCTTCAGCCTTTGCACTGCCCTGCTGTGCTGTGCCATCTTTGAAGATAGGTTGCTCATGGAGTCTCCTCATGCTCTCAGTTGCGTAGTTGTCCACCACCATTCAAAACTAGATGTGGCTGGACTGAAGACTTTTGATTTGATCCATTTGTTCTGGGATCACTTAGCTCTGTCTATCTCATGCTATTTCCTCTGTTTGGCATACAGCTAGTCTTGCCTTGATGCTTCGTCAGATTGGCACCTCATTTTTAGGTATGCCTGGTAACGCTCCTTGCACGCTGTTCTGTACTTCTCATTGAGCCTTAGTCAGCACCCTGGTGGTGATGGCAAACTGAGGGATTTCCGGGCCATGGGCTTACATGTATTGGACATAGTATTGGACATAGTTCAGCTGGTAACACTCTCATCTCTGAGTCACAGAGATCGGAGCATAAAATCTGGGATGACACTCCAGTGCATTACTGAGAGAGTGCTGCATTGGTGGTGCCAACGTTTGGGCAGAATAGTGAAGCCCTAGCTGCTTTCTAAGACTGATATTAAAGATCCCATGGCACTATTTCGAAGATGGTCAGGGGAGGTGCCCCTATGTTCCTGGCCAGTATTTATCCCCAAATCAACACCACAGAATCATACTATCTGGTCATTATCACATTTGCTGTATGTGGGAACTTCCTCTGTACAAATTGGCCACCATGTTTCTTATATTGCAATGGTGATTACAATTCAAAAATCATTTTATTGGCTGTTAGGCACTTTATGATGTCATCAGCTCATGAAAGGCACTATATAAATGTAAGTTTTAAAAATTTCTTTTGGCTTGTTGTTGAATACAATTCTGCTGCAGCTGACAGCTGGCAGTGCCCAATAGATGCCCAGTTTAGAGCTGCTGGAGCTATCTCATTTCATACACTGGTGGTGCCACACAACCTGGTGGACCCTCACTGTGAAGACAGGACTTCTTAAGGTCTTAAGGACTTTTTGGTATACTGACCTGGACAGGTAGATTAGTCAGGACAAGGTCAGGTGGCTTTCCCCTCCCATGTTAACTCTCTCATCATCTGCTGCCTGCCCAGTCTGACAGTTTGGTAGTCAGTATCATAGAATCATAGAATCTCCACTGTGTAGAAGCAGACCATTCGGCCCATCGAGTCTGCACCGACTCTCTGCCAGAGTTTCCTACCCTGGTCCTCTAACTCCACATGTTCACCATGGCTAATCCACCTAAGGGGCAATTTATCGTGGCCAATGCACCTAACCTGCATGTCGCTGGAATGTGGGAGGAATGCCCTGTTTGTGAACAGAACTTATATCAAACAGACATCAAACAGAACTGTTTGTTATATGCCCTGTTTCTGAACAGAACTCCCACTCACCTGATGAAGGGGCAGCGCTTCGAAAGCTAGTGGCTTGTGCTACCAAATAAACCTGTTGGACTTTAACCTGGTGTTGTGAGACTTCTTACTGTGGGAGGAAGCCAGAGCACCTGGAGGAAACACACGCAGACATGGGGAGAATGTGAAAACTCCACATGGACAGTCACCCGAGGCTGGATTCGAACCCAGGTCCCTGGCGTTGTAAGGCAGCAGTGCTAACCACTGTGCCACCCCCTACTGAATGGCTGAGGACCCATTCATAACGATGGACATTGAAATCCCCTACTCAGGAGTACATTCTTTGCCTTTGTGGCCTGAGTGCTTCTTTCAGATATTTAACATGAAGGAGTAATGATTCAGCAGCTGAGGAAGGGCAGTAGGTAGTAATCACCAAGAGTTTCCATGCTCATCTTTGATCTGATGCCATGAGACTGCATGGGATCCAGAGTCAATGTTGCAGAATCTCAGTGTCACTCTCTCCTGACTATGTACAACTGTGCCATCACCTCCCATGCCTCTATATGCCAATGGGACAGGGAATACCCAGGGATAGTGATGGAGGAGTCTGAGACAACTGCAGTATATGACTACGGCTATTGCTTGTCTAGTTGTGGGACTCTCCCATTTATAGAAATCATAGAATCATACAGTGCAGAAAGAGGCCATTCGGCCCATCAAGCCTGCACCGACAACAATCCCACCCAGGCCCTATCCTCTTGACCCCACATATTTACCCCACTAATCCCTCTAACCTATGCATCCTGGGACACTAAAGGGGCAACTTAGCATGACCAATGCTCCTAACCCACACATCTTTGGACTGTGGGAGGAAACTGAAGGACCTGGAGGAAACCCACGCAGTCGGGGGGGAGAACATGCAAACTCCACACAGACAATGACCCGAGGCCGGGAATCAAACCTAGGTCCCTGGAGCTGTGAGGCAACAGTGCAAACCACTGTTCCACCATGCCACCTATTTTTGGCAGAAGTTCACAGATGCTAGTGAGGAAGACTTTGCGGGGTCAATTGAGTTGGGCATACCTTTGCCTCTAATGCTTGAATCAAAGCTGTAGCATTTTTGTGCAGCTAGCTGGCTTGCTGGTCTATCTTAGAACATAGTTAAGGGTCATCCATGTTGCTGTAGGTCTAGATTTGCTAAAGTCAGACTGGGTAGGAATGATGATTTCCTTCCCTAAAGTACATTCGTGAAACAGATGGATTTTTTAGTAGTTTCAAGGCCACCATTACTGATATAAATATTTTTATTCCGGATTTATTCAAGTGACTGAATTGAAATTCCCATTGTTGTTTGAATTCATGCCTCTGGATCATTCGTCAGGCCTCAGCTTAACAGGACCATCATGTTACCAGACCATCAAATCTGTGGAGAAATATCTTATGTAGACCATTGAAAGAGCAGCTACCCAGACTTATGTAACACTGTGGGCCGAATTCTCCGACCTCACCCGTGGCTGGGATTCTCCAGTCCCACCACTGTGAACGGAGCTTTGTCTGAGCGCCAAAATTCTCCATTCTCACTGGTGGCGGAGGCGGGGTGTACGAGGCCGAAGAATTCCGGCTTGTGTTTAAGTAATGTTGAACAACATTGAATGCGTCTGCAAACATTTTGGTGAGCGGGACAATTTGGCACTGTACCAACAATTGTACAAATTCCATGGTTCCAAAAAGTCTGAAGACTCAACATACACATAACTATTGTGCTGTTTTACCTAGCGGAACTTTGAACCTGAGGTAATTATAAAATTCCCAAAAGAAATAAAGGATCAGATTCTCCGACCTCGCCCGTGGCTGGGATTCTCCAATCCCGCTGCAGTGAACAGAGATTTGGTTGAGCACCAAATTCTCCGTTCTCACTGGTAGCGGGGCGCGAACAGCCAGAGAATTCTGGCCGTAGTCCTGACTGACCATCAGGAGGGATCATATAACTGAACAAAAAATAGTCGTTCTTGGGGAAGGGGGGGTCAATTTGTAAGTGCTGTGGGATGCAAAACTATGCAATACACATTTGATCTGATCTGCTTAAGCTGATGAGAAAAGGTATGTAAATTATTTAACAGTATTTGAGTGAGGTCTGCTTTGTGTGTTTAAACTGAGTAAATGTAACAGAAAATAAGGAGTCTCCAGTGACAACTTGTGTGAAGGAACAAGGTAGCATATGGAATTCAGCTTCACGAGCTGACTGATGTCATGTCCTAGTCATACACAGAATGCATGACAAGCTCTCCAGGAGCCTGCCAATTCAACTCAGTGAAGCATTCTGATACAAGATGAAGACAAGCAGTCTGCCTCTCCTCCCTGTTTTCTGAAGCATATCATTTCTACTGTGCAACAGGCCCTGGGCAGACATTTGACTCTGTGAAAAGTTATCAAAGCCCTCCACCACCCCCCCCCACTTTTGTGTACTTTGGCCTGTACAAAAAAAACAACACAGAGCTGAGGGACAATATCACATGGCACAAAGCCAGTGCGTATAATCAGAGTGCAGAATGTGTTTACCCTGGTAGCAGCTTATTTATCAGCCAGTCCAACAGGCTGCAAACCAAATGGCTAGTATTGTATTTTCTGTAAAGGTCATGATCTTGTTTTTGCACTTAGCACTTTTTTTCAACTCACATAATCGTTCAACTGCAAACTAATGGAGTGCCACTTGTCAGTGCAATCTCATGCTTAAGAAAGTATGACGGAATGGTGTAGAAGAATTGGGCAAAATACGAAAAAGCTGCAAATTTCTTTCTACTGACACACTTGAAGGCTGAGTCAGATGGAGACTGCGAGATCGTGGATGGGCGTTGACTAATAAGTTTACAAAAACCACCGAACCACACAATGCATGACATGGTTTACCAGGATGTTGCCTGGTATGGAGGGTCTTAGCTATGAGAAGAGATTGGGTAAACTGGGGTTGTTCTCCCTGGAAAGACGGAGAATGAGGGGAGATCTAATAGAGGTGTACAAGATTATGAAGGGGATAGATAGGGTGAACGGTGGGAAGCTTTTTCCCAGATCAGAAGTGACGTTCACGAGGGGTCACGGGCTCAAGGTGAGAGGGGCGAAGTATAACTCAGATATTAGAGGGATGTTTTTTACACAGAGGGTGGTGGGGGCCTGGAATGCGCTGCCAAGTAGGATGGTGGAGGCAGGCACGCTGACATCGTTTAAGACTTACCTGGATAGTCACATGAGCAGCCTGGGAATGGAGGGATACAAACGATTGGTCTAATTGGACCAAGGCACAGGCTTGGAGGGCCGAAGGGCCTGTTTCCTGTGCTGTACTGTTCTTTGTTCTTGATAGGAGGAGTGATGAGTTGTTTTCCCATTGAGTTGACTTTGGCAAAAGCCACCTTATCCAAAAAAGACACCAAGGCAATCGCTTGCAAGGTACTCCATCTGAAAAAAAAGTCTATGAATAATGAGACAAACCTCAGAGCTGCCCTGTGCAAGGAACCGACATTTGTTTTTCTGCTTGGTTAACATGGCAAAATGCCATGTGTTCACAAAGGATGATCTCATGAAAAGAAAGGAAAATGTTACTTATCATTTTATTAGCAAAATAGACCAGCCTATATCATAAACCAGTAACCTGACTTGGTTTAAACATTTTCAGTTCATTCATAATTGCGGTAGACCAATGTCAAATTTAGATTTGTGATCCTTTTGAAGTTCTGTGTTGTTACCTTTTATAACGTACAAATACATGAAAGTCCAAAGTGTGTGGGGGTGGAACACATTTTGTATTTCACGGTTCCTCAATGAGGTGTCTGTTTACAGCACACGCACAGATACATCTGGCTCTCGGTCTCAGCTTCTCGTATGAATTACTCATATACAATGTCGAGTTCGCTACTTTCCTTCTCATGTTATCTTCGGTAATGAGCACAATTGAAGTGTGCATGATGTGTTTGGGCTTCTAAACCTATCACAGCAGCCTTATTTCATCTCTTGCAATCCCGAGACGTGAGCACCTTGAAACATCGTTTTGCATTGGAGACTAAATGAATTCATGGCAAGATTTCAAGATTACAGAGCATTGAGTTACACAGCTGCAATCAGGTTGACATGAGAAACAAAAACAAAAATAAAACACATGCACATAAAATTGAAATTCATCCATTGTGCAAAAGTGAGCAGCAATGGTATTTTGTAAGCTACGGACTGTTAGTAAAGTCTGATTTTAGAATCGTAGAATCATCAGGAGGCCCTTTGGCCCATCGAGTCTGCACTGACTCTCTTGCTTGGCACTTTACCATTCCTTATTATGTTAAATATTGGGAAGGTCGATGTTGCTTTAGTCCTTTTGCCACCCACCTTACCCGCATCTCCATAAACTATATTTTAAAACTCCATTCTTATTCTTGGCAACTTTCTCAGGCTAAACAAGACTGTTCTCGACCTTGATGTCATATTTGACCCCAAGATGGGCTTCTCGCCATGTGTCCATGCTTTCCTAAGGTTGCCTATTTCCACTTCCGTAACATTTCTGGATTCCACCCATTGCTGCTGAAATGATCCTCCGTGCCTTTGTTACCTCTAGACTTCATTACTTCAGCCCACGTAAGCAGGGCTCACACATTCTACCCTCTGTAAAGGTGCGTTCATCGTAAACTCTGTAACTCATCTCCTTCCTCACACCATGCAGGTCCCGGGGTTCAAATGTTTTAGTCGAAGTAGGGAAGGAGGTAGAAGAGGGGGAGGGGTAGCATTATTGGTCAGAGATTGTATCACAGTGTCAGAGAGGAGGTTTGATGAGGACTTATCTGTTGAGGTAGTATGGGCGGAGATTAGAAATAGGAGAGGAGAGGTCACCCTGTTGGGAGTCTTTTATAGACCTCCTAAAAGTTCTAGAGAGGTTGAGGAAAGGATTGCGGAGTCAATCCTGCTTAGGAGTGAAAGTAATAGGGCAATTGTTATGGGGGATTTTAACTTGACTAATATTGACTGGAATTGTTATAGCTCTAGCTCGTTAGAGGGGTCAGTTTTTGTTCAAAGCGTGCAGGAAGGTTTTTTGACTCAGTATGTAGACAGGCCAACTAGAGGTGAGGCTATATTGGATCTGGTGCTGGGAAATGAGCCAGACCAGGTGCTAGACTTGGAAGTTGGTGTGCATTTTGGTGATAGTGACCACAATTCGGTTACGTTCACCTTAGTGATGGAAAGGGATAGGCATGAACCTCGGGCCAGTGGTTTTAGCTGGGGGAAGGGTAATTATGAGGCTATTAGGAGAGAATTAGGAAACATAGGTTGGACTAGGAGATTACAGGGACTGGGAACGTCCGACATGTGGAGTTTTTTCAAGGAGCAGCTACTGCGAGTCTGTGATAGGTATGTCCCTGTCAGGCAAGGAGGAATTGGTAGGGCTAGGGAACCGTGGTGCACCAAAAAAGTTTCTTTGTTGGTTAAAAAGAAAAAGGAGGCTTATGTTCGGATGAGACGTGAGCACTCGGGTAGTGCACTAGAAAGCTTTAGATTGGCTAAGAGGGAGTTGAAGAGCGAGCTTAGAAGGGCTAAAAGGGGACATGAGAAGACTTTGGCGGATAGGGTTAAAGAGAATCCTAAGGCGTTCTATAGGTATGTCAAGAACAGAAGGTTGGTTAGGGCAAGTTTAGGGCCAGTTATAGATGGCAGAGGGAAGTTATGTGTGGAACCGGAGGAGATTGGTGAAGCATTGAACCAATATTTCTCTTCGGTGTTCACGCAAGGGGACATGAATATAGCTGAGGAGGACACTGGGTTGCAAGGGAGTAGAATAGTCAGTATTACAGTTGATAAGGAGGATGTGCAGGATATTCTGGAGGGTCTGAAAATAGATAAATCCCCTGGTCCGGATGGGATTTATCCAAGGATTCTCTGGGAGGCAAGAGAAGTGATTGCAGAGCCTCTGGCTCTGATCTTCAGGTCGTCGTTGGCCTCTGGTATAGTACCAGAAGATTGGAGGTTAGCGAATGTTGTCCCATTGTTTAAGAAGGGGAACAGAGACTTCCCCGGGAATTATAGACCGGTGAGTCTCACTTCTGTTGTCGGCAAGATGTTGGAAAAAATTATAAGGGATAGGATTTATAGTTATTTGGAGAGTAATGAATTGATAGGTGATAGTCAGCATGGTTTTGTGGCAGGTAGGTCGTGCCTTACTAACCTTATTGAGTTTTTTGAGAAAGTGACCAAGGAGGTGGATGGGGACAAGGCAGTGGACGTGGTATATATGGATTTTAGTAAGGCGTTTGATAAGGTTCACCATGGTAGGCTTCTGCAGAAAATGCAGATGTATGGGATTGGGGGTGATCTAGGAAATTGGATCAGGAATTGGCTAGCGGATAGGAAACAGAGGGTGGTGGTTGATAGTAAATATTCATCATGGAGTGCGGTTACAAGTGGTGTACCTCAGGGATCTGTTTTGGGGCCACTGCTGTTTGTAATATTTATTAATGATCTGGATGAGGGTATAGTTGGGTGGATTAGCAAATTTGCTGATGACACCAAAGTCGGTGGTGTGGTAGACAGTGAGGAAGGGTGTCGTAGTTTGCAGGAAGACTTAGACAGGTTGCAAAGTTGGGCCGAGAGGTGGCGGATGGAGTTTAATGCGGAGAAGTGTGAGGTAATTCACTTTGGTAGGAATAACAGATGTGTTGAGTATAGGGCTAACGGGAGGACTTTGAATAGTGTGGAGGAGCAGAGGGATCTAGGTGTATGTGTGCATAGATCCCTGAAAGTTGGGAATCAAGTAGATAAGGTTGTTAAGAAGGCATATGGTGTCTTGGCGTTTATTGGTAGGGGGATTGAATTTAGGAGTCGTAGCGTTATGTTGCAACTGTACACAACTCTGGTGCGGCCGCACTTGGAGTACTGTGTGCAGTTCTGGTCCCCACATTACAGGAAGGATGTGGAGGCTTTGGAGAGGGTGCAGAGGAGGTTTACCAGGATGTTGCCTGGTATGGAGGGGAGATCCTATGAGGAGAGGCTGAGGGATTTGGGATTGTTTTCGCTGGAAAGGCGGCGGCTAAGAGGGGATCTTATTGAAACATATAAGATGATTAGAGGTTTAGATAGGGTGGATAGTGATAGCCTTTTTCCTCTGATGGAGAAATCCAGCACGAGGGGGCATGGCTTTAAATTGAGGGGGGGTAGTTATAGAACCGATGTCAGGGGTAGGTTCTTTACCCAGAGGGTGGTGAGGGATTGGAATGCCCTGCCAGCATCAGTAGTAAATGCGCCTAGTTTGGGGGCGTTTAAGAGATCCGTAGATAGGTTCATGGACGAAAAGAAATTGGTTTAGGTTGGAGGGTCACAGTTTTTTTTTTAACTGGTCGGTGCAACATCGTGGGCCGAAGGGCCTGTTCTGCGCTGTAATGTTCTATGTTCTATGTTCTATTCACCCATTACCCTGTGCTCGCTGACCTACACTGGCTCCTGGTTAAGTGATGTCTCCGTTTTGAAAGCCTCACCCTTGTTTTCCAATCTGTCAAAGGTTTGGCAGCTCCCTTTCTTTGTAACCTCCTCCGATCCTACAATGATCTGATATATCTGCACTCCTCCAATTCTGGCTTCTTGAGCATCCCTGATTTTAATTGCTCCACCATTGGTGACTGTAACTTCATTTCCCATCCTCTGGAATTCCTCTCCATCTCTCTATCTCTCATTCCTGCATTAAGACTCTTCTTAAAGCCTACTTTTTTGACCAAGCTTTTGGCCATCTGTCTTGATATCTCCTCATGTGACTTGGCATCAAATGTTGTTAGTTAACATTCTTATAAAATCCTAGAATCCTGACAGTACAGAAGGAGGCCAATCGGCCCATTGAGTCTCCAATGACCACAATCCCACCCAAGCCCTATTCTCGTAACCCCACATGTCTACCCTGCTAATCCCCTTAACACTAGGGCCAATTTAGCATGGCCAATCAACCTCACCCGCACATCTTTTGGACTGTGGGAGGAAACTGGAGCACCCAGAGGAAACCCACACAGACATGGGGAGAATGTGCAAACTCCACACAGCGACCCAAGGCCAGAATTGAACCTTGGTCCCTGGCGCTGTGAAGCAGCAGTGCTAACCACTGTGCCACTGTACCTTGGGACATTTTACCACGATAAAGTCACTGTCCAAGTTGTGCCACTGAGCCATCAAGCTAAAAGCTCAGGTTTGTTTTGTAACTTCCATGATGGCACCTTTGCTTGGACTGTCTAACAGTTTGTTAATTGAGCACAGGCTGTGAATTAAACCAGAAATCATATGTGTCCTTGCAACTGCCTGCTAGCTCCCAGTTTGTTTGTCCACTGAACCCTTAAAATGATCAACTTTTACAATAGCTTGTAAATGTAACAGATACTGGGCTGACAATGGAGGATCCCTAGATAATGAGTATGAAATATGTGTTATTTTGCAAAGACAGTCTCACCTGAATGATAAGGTCTTTCTAATAACCCCAGTGGTACTGCCCACTCCACTGACTCAATATTGCAGTCAATGATTCTATTAGTGTAAGATGTTAAAAAAAATTATTGTTGTAGTTATTGGCAGATTAACATGATTTAAAATACTTCAATTAAATTAGTTAACGGAGAATGTCATACAACCATGTTAAGAATCCATCCACTAATTTCTCTTGTAGTTTTTCTCATCGATAAGGTTCATAGGTAGTATTGGCAACATCAATACTTTGCTCAAACATCAAATACTTGTATTTAACTTGGACACATTTCATTTCAGGCTGTACAGAGTGAGGCTATGCACACTGCTGCCTCACAGCGCCAGGGAACCGGGTTCAATTCCAGCCTCGGGTGACTGTCAGTGTGGAGTTTGAACGTTCTCCCCGTGACTGTGTGGGTTTCCTCCCAATGTCCTCCCACAGTCCAAAGATGTGCAGGTTAGGTGGATTGGCCAATGCTAAATTGCCCCTTAGTGTGTAGGTTAGGGGTAAATTTGCGGGTTACAGAGATAGGATGGGGAAGAGGGCCTGAGTAATCTACTCTGTCAGAGAGTCGGTGCAGACTCGATGGCTTGAATGACTCCCTTCTGCACCGTAGGGATTCTATGAATGTTTTGTCACTGGAATAATTGAGGCAGCGACAATTTCAACTTTTAAAGCAAAAAAAGATGAACAATTGAAACAGTGGAGGACAAAGTTCAAAGGGGAGAGCAGGAAAATTGAGTAATTTTGGATTTTTTTTATTCATTCATGGGACTTGGGTGTTGTTGGTTGGCCAGCATTTATTGCCCCTCCCTAGTTGCCCTTGTTCAGATGACAGTTGAGAGTCAACCATATTGCTGTGGCTCTAGAGTCGCATGTTGGCCCAAACCAGGTAAGGACAGCAGATTTCCTTCCCTAAAGGACGCTAGGGAGTCAGATGGGTTTTTCTGACAATCGACAATGGTTTCATGGTCATCAGTAGATTCATAATTCCAAATACTTTTTATTGAATTCAAATTCCAGCGTCTGCTGTGGTGGGATTCGAACCCAGGTCCCCAGAACATAAGCTAAATTTCTAGATTATATTCCTAGCGATAATACCACTAGGCCATCGCCTCCCCAATTGTTTTAACAAAGTGCTTGCATATACATGGTGAAATCAATGACCTCTTCTGCACATTAAGAACTTATGATTCTATCGGACATTGGGCACCATCCGATGGTGCAATTTTACCATTGTTAGAGTCCAGAAGGTCGGCACAATATCTAGGCTGACACTCCATTGCAGTACTGAGGGAGTGTAATACTGTCAAAGGTGCCATCCCTTGGAAGGGATCTTAAAACAGATTATCTGATCACTGTCACTTTGCTGCTTGTGAAACATTACTTTGTGCAAATTGACGACTGCAATTTCTACATTACAGCAGTAACCACACTTTGAAAAGTTCTTAATTAGCTGTTGAACACTGGGAATCATGATGTGGAGATGCTGGCGTTGGACTGGGGTAAACACAGTAAGAAGTTTAACAACACCAGGTTAAAGTCCAACAGGTTTATTTGGTAGCAAAAGCCACACAAGCTTTCGGAGCTCCAAGCCCCTTCTTCAGGTGAGTGGGAATTCTGTTCACAAACAGGGCATATAAAGACACAGACTCAATTTACTTGAATAATGGTTGGAATGCGAATACTTACAACTAATCAAGTCTTTAAGAAACAAAACAATGTGAGTGGAGAGAGCATCAAGACAGGCTAAAAAGATGTGTATTGTCTCCAGACAAGACAGCCAGTGAAACTCTGCAGGTGCAGGCAACTGTGGGGGTTACAGATAGTGTGACATGAACCCAATATCCTGGTTGAGGCCATCCTCGTGTGTGCGGAACTTGGCTATCAGTTTCTGGGGCGGCACGGTAGCACAGTGGTTAGCACTGCTGCTTCACAGCTCCAGGGACCTGGGTTCGATTCCTGGCTTGGGTCACTGCCTGTGTGGAGTTTGCACATTCTCCTCGTGTCTGCGTGGGTTTCCTCCGGGTGCTCCGGTTTCCTCCCACAGTCCAAAGAGGTGCAGGTTAGGTTGATTGGCTATGTTAAAATTGCCCCTTAGTATCCTGAGATGCATAGGTTAGGGGGATTAGCGGGTAAATGTGTAGGGATATGGGGGTAGGGACTGGGTGGGATTGTGGTTGGTGTAGACTCGATGGGCCGAATGGCCTCTTTCTGCACTGTGGGGTTTCTGTGAGTTTCACTGGCTGTCTTGTCTGGAGACAATACACATCTTTTTAGCCTGTCTTGATGCTCTCTCCACTCACGTTGTTTTGTTTCTTAAAGACTTGATTAGCTGTAAGTATTCCAACCATTATTCATGTAAATTGAGTCTGTGTCTTTATATGCCCTGTTTGTGAACAGAATTCCCACTCACCTGAAGAAGGGGCTTGGAGCTCCGAAAGCTTGTGTGGCTTTTGCTACCAAATAAACCTGTTGGACTTTAACCTGGTGTTGTTGAACTTCTTACTGTGAACACTGGGAAGACATTATATAAACCCAAGTTTGTCCCTTCTTTTGCCTATAGTTCTCCACATGGCAAGCACCCAATATCAGTCGCCACAGAAGAAGCAGAGAAATTTGGGGTGGGAGAGTGGGTAGAGTCCCTATTCTGCCTTCTTAGTGGGTAGAGTCCCTGCCAACTGCTCTATTCTGCCTTCTAATGGTTGGTTTCAGAATGCCATACTTCTGGGGCTCAGGAGCAGATTAATTGGCTGCATTTTGGGAGTGGAATTAACTGTTTGTGGTTTGAATCAAGGAATACTTCGCATTAATGTAATATCTTCCAGCCAGCACTTCATTCCATTGATGTCAGCCAATTGGCTGTGCTCACTCATCAATGCAGAAAAATTAAAAGAAAGTTAAAATTAGCCTTTTTTGGCATTTTTTTATTTGAAAAGTAAATCTCCCTATCCATATTGAATGATTGCGTTGAACATGACTTTGTTAACACAAGTGGGTTGAATGATAATTACGTTTAAGGGCTTAGTATATAGCTATTAAATGGATGGTTCTTCTTCCATTTCAGATCAATCACAGCACGTAGCTGGAACTACGAGGGCTTTTTTTTTCATCTATAGGCTTTGTAACCGCCGATTTTTACCCTGTGTGAACTGAATACCAAGAATTGCAGAAATAATGTATAATTAATGCAAGCACATTTGCTAATGAGTGTGAATACATTGTGAATACAAGCATTGTGTTTTTAATCGTTCTGGAGATGTGATTAACTCGGGATGTTGTGGTGTTATCTTGATCATGCTCCAGGGAAATTCAAAATGACAACCGCCGTCCTTATATGTTTCTTATTCTTATCTGAAGTGTGTGTGAAACCCTTGACTGAGAGGTGCAGGTATCAATCCATCTGTGGCGACATACCCTTGTTATGGAGGGGGGTTGTCTGACATATCTGAACATTCTCGTTTAGACTCTTCTCACTGTCACTGTTTTACTTTGTAGTTCTTTCTTATGTGGACTCACTTTGATCAAAGTTTCTCTTTGTAGATCCTCTGTTTGATATGGCAATAGCTGGTGTCTTTAACTTTTGTTTTGCTTCATTTTCTAAAGCCAATTCCTGGGTCCTAACACTAATAAAGCTAAAATTAATTCTTTAAAAAAAAAATACACCCTGTAGCTGCTTTATTCTTTATTCATTTGAAGATTTGAAGCTGTAGGTGGGCACTTGTGTTTGAAACCTTGCAAGTAGATTGCCTCATTTACACTGCCCGGCACTTTCACAGCCATATAATTTTTATTTAAATATATATTGCCACGTAATACAACAAAGGGCTCTCTTTCCCCTATAAATGTTTGAAATGCAGCTGAGAAAAACTACCAACTGATTTCTTCGGATTGTTAAGATTGCATACAGTACAATCGAAAGAGTTGTTGCTCAGAAAAGGACATAAGGACTATTTTAACACAAAGAGTGGTGAGTGTCTGGAACCGAGTTGCCAGAGGTAGTAGGAGAGGCGGGTACAATTTTGTCTTTTAAAAAGCATTTAGACACGTATATGGGGTGGCACAGTGGTTAGCACTGCTGTCTCACAGCGCCAGGGACCCAGGTTCAATTCCGCCCTCGGGTGATTGTCGGTGTGGAGTTTGCACGTTCTCCCCGTGTCCGCATGGGTTTCCTCCGGGTGCTCCGGTTTCCTCCCACAGCCTAAAGATGGGCAGGTTAGGTGGATTGGCCATGCTAAATTAGTGTCAGGGGATTGGAAGGGTAAATGTGTGGGGCTACAGGGATAGTGTTAGGGTGGGATTGGGGTCTGCGCAGAATCGATGGGCCGAATGACCTCCTTCTGCACTATAGGGATTCTGATGGGTATAGAGGAATATGGGCCAAACACAGGCAATTGGGACTGTTTCTGGTTCAAAAGAAAGGGTGACATGGGCTGAAGTTAGGCCGAAGGGCCTGTTTCCACGCTGTAAACATCTATGACTCTATGACTTTATGGAAGTCAACATGGCTGATGGGATCAGTCAATTATTGAAGAATATTTGACCGAATTAAACTTCGGTGTTCACGCAAGGGGACATGAATATAGCTGAGGAGGACACTGGGTTGCAGGGGAGTAGAATAGACAGTATTACAGTTGATAAGGAGGATGTGCAGGATATTCTGGAGGGTCTGAAAATAGATAAATCCCCTGGTCCGGATGGGATTTATCCAAGGATTCTCTGGGAGGCAAGAGAAGTGATTGCAGAGCCTCTGGCTCTGATCTTCAGGTCGTCGTTGGCCTCTGGTATAGTACCAGAAGATTGGAGGTTAGCGAATGTTGTCCCATTGTTTAAGAAGGGGAACAGAGACTTCCCCGGGAATTATAGACCGGTGAGTCTCACTTCTGTTGTCGGCAAGATGTTGGAAAAAATTATAAGGGATAGGATTTATAGTTATTTGGAGAGTAATGAATTGATAGGTGATAGTCAGCATGGTTTTGTGGCAGGTAGGTCGTGCCTTACTAACCTTATTGAGTTTTTTGAGAAAGTGACCAAGGAGGTGGATGGGGGCAAGGCAGTGGACGTGGTATATATGGATTTTAGTAAGGCGTTTGATAAGGTTCACCATGGTAGGCTTCTGCAGAAAATGCAGATGTATGGGATTGGGGGTGATCTAGGAAATTGGATCAGGAATTGGCTAGCGGATAGGAAACAGAGGGTGGTGGTTGATAGTAAATATTCATCATGGAGTGCGGTTACAAGTGGTGTACCTCAGGGATCTGTTTTGGGGCCACTGCTGTTTGTAATATTTATTAATGATCTGGATGAGGGTATAGTTGGGTGGATTAGCAAATTTGCTGATGACACCAAAGTCGGTGGTGTGGTAGACAGTGAGGAAGGGTGTCGTAGTTTGCAGGAAGACTTAGACAGGTTGCAAAGTTGGGCCGAGAGGTGGCGGATGGAGTTTAATGCGGAGAAGTGTGAGGTAATTCACTTTGGTAGGAATAACAGATGTGTTGAGTATAGGGCTAACGGGAGGACTTTGAATAGTGTGGAGGAGCAGAGGGATCTAGGTGTATGTGTGCATAGATCCCTGAAAGTTGGGAATCAAGTAGATAAGGTTGTTAAGAAGGCATATGGTGTCTTGGCGTTTATTGGTAGGGGGATTGAATTTAGGAGTCGTAGCGTTATGTTGCAACTGTACACAACTCTGGTGCGGCCGCACTTGGAGTACTGTGTGCAGTTCTGGTCCCCACATTACAGGAAGGATGTGGAGGCTTTGGAGAGGGTGCAGAGGAGGTTTACCAGGATGTTGCCTGGTATGGAGGGGAGATCCTATGAGGAGAGGCTGAGGGATTTGGGATTGTTTTCGCTGGAAAGGCGGCGGCTAAGAGGGGATCTTATTGAAACATATAAGATGATTAGAGGTTTAGATAGGGTGGATAGTGATAGCCTTTTTCCTCTGATGGAGAAATCCAGCACGAGGGGGCATGGCTTTAAATTGAGGGGGGGTAGTTATAGAACCGATGTCAGGGGTAGGTTCTTTACCCAGAGGGTGGTGAGGGATTGGAATGCCCTGCCAGCATCAGTTGTAAATGCGCCTAGTTTGGGGGCGTTTAAGAGATCCGTAGATAGGTTCATGGACGAAAAGAAATTGGTTTAGGTTGGAGGGTCACAGTTTTTTTTTAACTGGTCGGTGCAACATCGTGGGCCGAAGGGCCTGTTCTGCGCTGTAATGTTCTATGTTCTATGTTCTATGTAGATGATGATTATATTTTTGATATCTGACTTCTAAGCTATTCCACAACCATGTGAGTATTCTAAAAATCCATAATGATATAATGTTACATTTCAGCCATGCAATGTAGTCCTGTGATGCGAACTATTTTCATTTAATTCAATATATTCAATATATAGCAACCTCTTCGTCTCGGAACCTTACTTTAGAAAGAGTTGGGAGTAGGTTTAGAATTTTTTTCGGTTATGGAGCACTGAGTTTTTTCAATTAATCCCATGTTCACTCAGTAATTTTGTGCTGTGCTCTGGTTTAAAGGGGATGGGTTGGTGCCACTCGCCACACAGCGAGAATGGGTGAAATTCTCCCATCTGAGACTCAGGCCGGAATTTTTCACCCGCAGCAAAAGTGGGCACAAGCAAGAGACATCAGCGCAGAATCCCGTGGGAGTCAAAAGACGAAAATCTCCCACGACCCGATCCTGTTTTGAGATTTCTTCCTCCACCACAGCCCCCTACCCACCACTGACATAAAGGTTGGGCACCTAATTTACATAAATTCTAATGTCGTTAAAGGGCTTCCTCGCTGCAT
This sequence comes from Mustelus asterias, assembly GCF_964213995.1. NCBI lineage: Eukaryota > Metazoa > Chordata > Chondrichthyes > Carcharhiniformes > Triakidae > Mustelus > Mustelus asterias. The sequence goes on along the minus strand of NC_135813.1, from coordinate 70,636,451 downwards.
TGACCTCAAACACTGGGATCTCGTCACATGATGTCACGTTGGTGAGGTTTACAACAGGTGTCGAAAAACGGGAACCAGGCGAGGGGAAGCTGGTGAGGGTGCACAGATAAGTATAGCCCCAGGGGAGAGAGTGACAGGCTTGGGCAGTACCCTGGCACTGCCCTGGCACTGCCCCTTGGCACCACCCACTGGCAGAGGCACCCATCTGGGTATCTCCTTTGTTGGAGGGGTTTCCCCCTATCTCCAGGATGGAGGGGGGGGAGCACAGATTCCGTGAATCCGTGTGCGTGACGGGGAGTTTCCTGTTTCTTTCTTTTAAATCGAAGATCAGGGCGCCCTTTAAAAATCTGATCTCAGGATTCCTGACGTTGCTGGATTTTTCCAATGTGGTGAGAAAATCCGGCAAGCTACACGCACTGTGACAGCACTGCTGCCTCGCAGCTCCAGAGATCCCGGTTCGATTCCTGGCTTAAGTTACTGTCTGTGTGGAGTCTGCACATTCTCCCCATGTCTGCGAGGGTTTCCTCCAGGTGCTCCAGTTTCCTCCCACAGACCGAAAGGCATGCTGGTTAGGTGCATTGGCCATGCTAAATTCTCCCTCAGTGTACCCGAACAGGCGCCAGAGTGTGGCGACTGGGGGATTTTCACAGTAACTTCATTGCAGTGTTAATGTAAGCCTACTTGTGACTAATAAATAAAAACTTTTTTAAAAACATCAGTTGCCTGCAAGAGCGGAGGCACTTTTCACCCTAAGCTTTGCATTGAATGCATGAATCTTTACTACGGCCAAATTCCCCATCACCAATGGCTCTTTACTGCTCTACTTCCGTGAACTCTAAAGCCCTCTCCTTGAACTCCATGGAAGTCCTTGGGGAGTTGTCTACTCCTCCCCCAGCCGGTCTTCTCCCATTCTGCTCAATTGTGTCACTCCTCAAAGACTGGTGTTGGAGAAGTGGGTTTCTGGGGCTCTGGTATCAGTACCAGGGAAAGTGAGGGCTGTACCATTGGTACATGTGAACCATATTAAAAAGCTGAAAAATCCAGCATCATGTGAGCGTACTAGTTTTTTTGTGCCAAGTCTAGGAAGGGGTGTATGTTTAGGGGGTGTTGTTTGACTTGGAACATCATGGTTAACTGGCTGTTAACGTTTTTGATTTAATTCGATTTATTATTATCACATGCATTAGTATAGAGTGAAAAGTATTGTTTCTGTGCGCAATACAGACAAAGCATACCGTTCATAGAGAAGGAAAGGAGAGGGTGCAGAATGCAATGTTACAGTCATAGCTAGGGTGTAGAGAAAGATCAACTTAATGTGAGGTAGGTCCATTCAAAAGTCTGATGGCAGTAGGAAAGAAACTGTTCTTGAGTCAGTTGGTACGTGACCTCTGGATCATCCCACCATCCGATCGCTGGCCTCCCGGAACTCCCCGGGCAAGTCCCGATGTCTCTCCCACCCCCAACCCCGGCCAGCCTCAATCTCCCCGACCCAGTCCCAACTCCGCCCCACCCCGAGCAGCCCTGACACCCCAGGGACTTTTGTATCTTTTTCCCAATGGAAGAAGCTGGAAGAGAGAATGTCCGGGGTGTGTATCATGCTTGAAAGTTGTAATTGGTGGAAGTTATGCTAAATCTTTTTATTATATTTTAACTGTGTTCTTAAATAAATCTCATTTGGTAAAAGTTTCCTAGTGGGTCACCTGAATCATATCTGGAGTGAAACACCTTCGGGCTGATTCTCCCAGCCCACTGCAGGCCGTTTCGAGGGCTTCCTGCTGGGCAGCACGGCCTCTGAGAGTCGCCCAGCTGAAGGTTTCCAGCGTCATTAGGATATGGGAATCTTCATTTCTATTTCATCACCGGATCCGGGACTGAAGTTTCTGGACCCACTAGCATCTCCCTCCCTCCACCACTCATCCGCTGCCCCCCCCTCCCCCCACCGCCACGAGTGGTTCACTCGAGCAGGGTTAATTACTGCTCCCCACGAATGGGGAACAGGCAGCCAACCCCGTTGGAGGGAACAAAGACAATGGAGGCCCCCCGACGAGGTCGGGGGTAAGGGGAGGTTGCCCTTTGGGCAGTGCACCCTAGCACCCTAACACTGCCCAAGGGGCATCCCACCAGGCATCAGACAGTGCCATGGGGGCAGGGCTGGAGGGGGACAGGGCCTACTGGGAGGGCGATCGATGGGGGTGGGGGACCCACTGCCACTCTGCAATCGGGACCGCAGGCAGAGGGAAGTAAGAGGTGATCGGGGCTGGCCATCCGGGGTGTCGGGGCTGCTCGGGGTGGGGTGGGTTGGGACTGGGTCGGGGAGATTGGGGCTGGCCGGGGTTGGGGGTGGGAGAGACATCAGGATTTGCTCGGGGAGTCCCGGGAGGCCAGTGATTGGGTGGTGGGATGATCCAGACGCCAGCGATGGGGGATTGCGGAGTTGGCCAGCGATTTGGGCTGGCCAGTGATCGGGAGGCCGGCAATGCGGGACCCACTGCGCATGCACCGATCAGAGACTGACAGAGCGGCACACGCACAGTAGCCCATTCAGCGCTAGGCTGCTGGCCTCTCCAGCGGGAATTGGGCCCCAGCCACTAATTGTCAGAGTGAATCATGCTGAGGCACTCAGTGATGCACAGAGCGTGGGAGATTCATTTTGGAAATCACGCTGAAAAGCCCAGCGGGATTTACTCCCATTTTCCCACAAATTGGGGACTTAGAATTTCTTTGGGAGAATCCCAGCACTTATGCTCACCAGTGCCAAAATCAAAGTGCAAAACTCAAACTCTAGGCGATCTTCAGAAAATACCTTGAAATTTCTGGCCTGGGTCGTAACACATGATAGAATTTAGCATTCAGTTTGACAGTGAGGGACTTGGGCCAGAAACAACTGCACTAAATGTAAATTAGGGTAATTATAAAGGAATGAGGGCAGCGTTGGCTGGAGTGCACTGGGAAAGGAGTTTAGCAGGAAAGACAGCTGATCAGCAATGGCAGACATTTATGAAAATAGTTCATGACTCACACCAAAGATATATCCCAATGAGGAAGAAGGATCCTAGGAAGGGGATAAATCTACCTTGGTTAACCAAGGAAGTTAAGGATAGTATTAAACTGAAAGAAAAAAACTTACAATGTGGCAACGATTAGTGTAAACCAGAGGATTGGGAAAGTTATAAAAACCACCCAGAGAAATAGTAAAGAGGGAGAAGATGAAATATGAGGGTAAGCTAGCGAGTAGTATAAAAACAGATAACAAGAGCTTCTTAAAATATATAAAAAGGAAGAGAGAGGCCAAAGTGAACCTCAGGCCCTTCTAGAATGAGACTGGGAAATAATAATGGGAACCAGGAAATGTTATAGGAGTTAAATAAATACTTTGGGCGGGATTTTCCAGCCTCGCCCACCCTGAAACTGGAAAATCTTGCCCGAGGTCAGCGGACCTTTTCATGGTTTGCCCCTCACCCGCTCCAATTCCCGTGGCAGGCGGAATGGGAAAATTTCTCCCCTTGTGTCAGCCTTCAAAGTGGAAGACACTAATAACATTTCAAAAATACTAAGTAATCAGGGGTCAAATGTAAGGGGGAGAAGGGGGCAGGGGAAGAAAATAAGTACAATAACTATCCGTAGGAAAACTAATGGGGCTAAAGGCTGATAAGGCCCCTGGACTTTCAAGGGTTGCATCCTAGCATATTAGAGGAAGTAACTACAAAGATAGTGGATGCACTGGTAGTAACCTTCCAAGAATCGTTGAATTCTGGAAAAGTTCCAGGGGATTGGAAAACTGCCAATATAACACCCTGATTCAAAAAGGGAGAGAGACAGTAGCAGAGCATTTAAAAATACATAATATAATTAGGCAGAGTCAACATGGCTTCATGAAGGAGAAATCATGCCTGACAAATGTATTAGAATTCTTTGAGGTGGTAACAAGCAGGATGGATAAAGGGGAACCAGTAGATGTAATATACTTGGATTTCCAAAAAGCACTAAGTTCCAAGTTTACTCAGGTACTGCACAAAAGGCTACTTAATACGATAAGAGCCCATGGTGTTGTGGGTGGTATATTAGCATGGATGGAGGATTTTAAAAAAAAATTCATTTGTGGGACATGGGCATCGCTGGCTGGCCAGCATTTATTGCCCATTCCTAGTTGCCTGAGGGAAGTTGAGAGTCAACCACATTGCTGTGGCTCTGGATTCACATGTAGACCAGACCAGGTAAGGACAGCAGATTTCCTTCTCTAAAGGACATTTAGTGAACCAGATGGGTTTTTCCGACAATGGTTTCATGGTCATCAGTAGATTCTTAATTACAGATATTTTTTCTGGAATTCAAATTCCACCATCTGCCGTGGTGGGATTCAAATCCAGGTTCCCAGAACATTAGCTGAGTTTCTGGATTATAGTCCAGTGATAATACCACTAGGCCATCATCTAGCTAACAGATAAAAAACAGACAGTTGGGATAAGAGGGACACTTTCACGATAACAACATAAGAAATAGGAGCAGGTGTTGGCCATCTAGTCCCTCAAGCCTGCTCCGCCATTCAATAAGATCATGGCTGATCTGATAGTGGGTTCAGTTCCACTTACCCGCCCGCTCCCCATAACCCTTAATTCCCTTAATGGTTAAAAATCTATCTATCTGTGACTTAAACACATTTAACGAGGTAGCCTCTACTGCTTCATTGGGCAGAGAATTCCAAAGATTCACTACTCTCTGGGAGAAGAAGTTCCTCCTCAACTCTGTTCTAAATTGACTCCCTCGTATTTTGAGGCTATGTCCCCTAGTTCTTGTTTCCATTGTAAGTGGAAATAACCTTGCTGCTTCTACCCTGTCTAGCCCCTTCATTATCTTATATGTCTCTATAAGATCTCCCCTCAACCTTCTAAACTCCAATGAGTACAGGCCCAGTCTACTCAATCTCTCCTCATAAGCTAACCCCCTCATCTCTGGAATCCACCTGGTGAACCTTCTCTGTACCCCCTCCAAAGCTAATATATCCTTTCTTAAATAAGGGGACCAAAATTGTACACAGTACTCTAGGTGCGGCCTCACCAGTCCCCTGTACAGTTGCAGCATGACCTCCCTGCTTTTATACTCCATCCCTCTCGCGATAAAGGCCAACATTCCATTTGCCTTCTTGATTACCTGCTGCACCTGCAAACTGAGTTTTTGTGATTCATGCACAAGGACCCCCAGGTCCCTCTGCACAGTAGCATGTTGTAATTTTTCACCGTTTAATTAATAGACCATTTTACTATTATTCCTTCCAAAGTGGATAACCTCACACTTACCAACGTTATACTCCATCTGCCAGATCCTTGCCCACTCACTTAGCCTATCCAAATCTCTCTGCAGACTCTCTGTGTCCTCCACGCAATTTGCTTTCCCACTCATCTTTGTGTCATCCGCAAACTTTGTTACCCTATACTCGGTCCCCTCCTCCAGATCGTCTATGTATATGGTAAATAGTTGAGGCCCCAGTACCGATCCCTGTGGCACGCCACTAGTCACTGATTGCCAACCGGAAAAGTACCCATTTATTTCGACTCTCTGCTTCCTGTTAGATAGCCAATCCTCAATCCACGCTAACACTTTACCCCCAACTCCGTGTACCTTTATCTTATGCAGCAACCTTTTGTGAGGCACCTTATCGAATGCCTTCTGGAAATCTAAATACACCACATCCACCGGTTCCCCTCTGTTAACCGCACTCGTTATATCCTCAAAAACATTCCAGTAAATTAGTCAAACATGACTTTCCCTTCATGAATCCATGCTGCGCCTGCTTGATTGAACCATTCTTTTCCAGGTGTCCTGCTATTTCTTCCTTAATGATAGATTCCAGCATTTTCCCAACTACGGATGTTAAGCTAACCGGCCTATAGTTACCTGCCTTTTGTCTACCTCCTTTTTTAAACAGTGGCGTTACATTAGCTGTTTTCCAATCAGCTGGCACCTCCCCAGAGTCCAGTGAATTTTGATAAATTACAACTAATGCATTTGCTATTTCTTCTGCCGTTTCTTTTAGTACCCTGGGATGCATTCCATCCGGACCAGGGGACTTGTCTACCTTTAGTCCCATTAGCCTATCCAGCACTACCTCTTTAGTAATAGTGATCGTTCTAAGGTCCTCACCCGCTACAGTCCCATGATCGTCAATTATTGGTATGCTATTTGTGTCCTCCACTGTGAAGACCGACACAAAAAACTTGTTTAAGGCCTCGGCCATTTCCTCATTTCCTATTATTAAATCCCCCTTCTCATCTTCTAAGGGACCAACATTTACTTTAGCCACTCTTTTCTGTTTTATATATTTGTAAAACTTTTTACTATCAGTTTTTATATTTTGTGCCAGTTTACTTTCATAATATATCTTTCCTTTCTTTATTGCTTTCTTAGTAGTTTTTTGTTGTTTTTTAAAGCCTTCCCAATCTTCTCGTTCCCCACTAATTTTGGCCACTCTGTATGCATTTTGATACTCTATTTCCTTAGTTATCCATGGCTGGTTATCCCTTTTCTTACATTCCTTCTTTTGCACTGGAATATATTTTTATATATATACTGAGAAAAATCTCCTTAAAAATCCTCCACTGTTCCTCAACTGTCCCACCAATTAGTCCGTGTTCCCAGTCCACATTAGCCAACTCCGCCCTCATCCTATTGTAATCCCTCTTGTTCAAGCAGAGGATGCTGGCAACCTGTAACTAGTGGAGTGCCACAGGGATTAGTGCTGGGACCACAATTATTTATAATATATATATATGAATGACTTGGACAAGGGAAGTGAATGTACTATTGCCAAGTTTGCGGATGATGCAAAAATAGGTGGGAAGGCAAGTGGTGAGGATGACACGAAGAGGGGTATAGACAGGTTAGGTGAGTGGGCAGATGGAATATAATGTAGGAAAATGTGAAGTTATGCATTTTGATAGAAAGAATAAAGCAGCTGAATATTACTTAGATCTAAAAAGACTGTAGATTACTGCAGCACAGGGGGATTTGGGGGTCCTCGTGCATAAATCCCAAAATGCAAGCATGTAAATTCAGCAGGTAATTGGGGAAGGCAAGTAGCCTTTATTTCACAGGGAATAGAATATAAAAATACTATAATCAAACTAAATCTAATACTATAATCTAATACTATACTAATCTATACTATACTAATACTATAATCAAACTATACAAGGCACTAGTTTGACCACACCTAGAATACTGTGAACAGTTTTATCTATGGAAAGATACAGAGGCATTGGAGGCAGTCCAGAGAAAGTTCACTAGGTTGATCCTGGGTGTGGAGAGATTTTCTTACGAGGAGTGGTTGAGTAGGTTGGGCCTGTACTCATTGGAGTTTCGAAGAATGAAAGACGACATTATTGAAACATATAAGATTCATCGGGGGGCTTGACAGGATAGATGCTGAGAGGTTGTTTTCCTTGTTGGAGAGTCTAGGACCAGAGGGTATAATCTCTGAGTAAGGTTTAAAGTTTATTAGTGTCACAAGTAGGCTTACATTAATACTGCAATGAAGTTACTGTGAAAATCCCCGAGTCGCCACACCCCAACACCTGTTCAGGTACACAGAGGGCGAATTTGGCATGGCCAATGCACCCAACCAGCTCGTCTTTCAGACTGTGGGAGGAAACCGGAACACCCAGAGGAAACCCACGCAGACACGAGAAGAACGTGCAGACTCCACACAGACAGTGACCCAAGCCAGGAATCAAACCTGGGTCACTGGTGCTGTGAGGCAACAGTGCTAACCACTGTGCCACCGTGCCGCTTAAATGGGGCCATCCATTTGAGACAGAGATGAGGAGGAATTTCTTCTCTCAGAGGGTGGTGAATCTGTGGAATTCTTTATCACAGAGGGCTGTGGAGACTGAGTTGTTAAGCATGTTCGAGGCTGAGATAGTCAGATTTTTAATCAGTAAAGGAATCAAGGGTTATTGGGAAATGGCAGGAAAGTGGAATTGAGGATCAGATCAGCCATAATCTCATTGAATGGCAGAGTAGACTCACTGGGTCAAATGGCCTACTTCTCCTTATGGTCCTATGGTCTCATTCTTCTTGCTACATCCTCAGAGAACTCTAATAAATTAGTCGAACACGATTTCCCTTTCACGAAACCATGTTGACTCTGCCGGATTGCATTCTGATTTTCTAAATGTCCTGCAACTACCTTCTTAACAATGGATCCTAACGGTGGCACAGTGGTTAGCACTGCTGCCTCACAGCGCCAGGGACCTGGTTCAATTATGGCCTTGGGTCACTGTCAATGTGGAGTTTGCACATTCTCCCTTTGTCTGCGTGGGTTTCCTCCGGTGCTCCAGTTTCCTCCCACGGTCTAAAGATGTGTAGGTTAGGTAGATTCGCCATGCTAAGTGTGTGGGATTATAGGGATAAGGTAGGGGAGAAGGCCTGGGTAAGATGCTTTATCAGAGAATCGGTGCAGATTTGATCTGACAGCACAAGAGGGGGTAAACTTCACAGATGTATTTGTGTATGTATGCTTGCCAATGTCTGTGTTGGTGATAAGCTATCATTCCAGTGTTTCACATTGATGATTGAGTTGAAGTAAAGAATGCATTTTCAGCTTCTGTTTAATCTTGCTACTGAATCCCACTCCCGATTTGTAGTCTACCCACTGGCATAAGGAGCACTGGGTTATGAAACTCATGTCCAAGTATCATTAACATTTAATTCATGAGCTTTATGTGAGTATGTGCCAATTGAATGGTCGTCAATACTAATGGGTTAGTTATCTTAAATAACTTGCATTTATTTATCACCTTTTACAACCTCATGAGGTCCTCCAATGCTTCACAGCTGATCAAGTACCTTTGAAATGTCATCCTTGCAAAGGAAGGAACACAGCAGTCAAATCTCACACAGCAAGATCTCAAAACAGTAATGAGATCACTTAGCAGATAACCTGTGTTATTGATGGTCAAAGAATGAATGCTGGCCAGGCCAACAGGAGAATTGCCCTGCACTTCCTCAAACAGTGCAAAAACTCCAAAAAGCATACAGGACCTAGGGTTAACATCTCGTGGCACAATGGTTAGCACAGCGCCAGGGACCCGGGTTCGATTCCAGGCTTGGTTCAGGGTCTGTGTGGAGTTTGCACGTTCTCCCCATGTCTGCGTGGGTTTCCTCCGGATGCTCCAGTTTCCTCCCACAGTCCAAAGGTGTGTGGGTTAGGTGGATTGGCCATGGTAGATTGACCCTTTGTGTCAGGGGGACTAGCTAGGGTAAACGCATGGGGTTGTGGGGATAGGGCCTGGGTGGGATTGTAGTCGGTGCAGACTCGATGGGCCGAATGGCTTTCTTCTGCACTGTAGGAATTCCATGATTCTATGATCTCATTTCGAAAGCAACATGTCTAACAGTGCAGCATTGCCTTGATGCTGCATTAGATTATTGCAGTAACTGGAGGTGACTAGAAGTGGCTCCAACAACAAAGAGTTTATTAAACTAATATAACTAAATATAAGACATGCACATGCACAACACATGCACAGGGCAACTCTCTTCTTCACCCTGGCTGCAACTGGAGGTCCTCCCTGTTCCAGGACGCACATCCTCGTTCCCAATTGGCCCGGCTTCCGTGTGGCCATTCCATAGGGTCCGGCCCGATCATGTGGCTCGCAAAAGATTGTCCCTTAAAGGGGCCACATTACCACAAATATGTACTCAGGTCCGGAGTGAGGCCTGTACCAATATCTCTCTGAGTCGGAGCTAACGCTGCATTGACACCTCAGAACCCCATCACAGCAAAAACACAATCAGGGCATTAAGGAGTTGGCACCAAAGTTGGCATCAGCTTAGTTTTTGGACCATTAACCCATTCCGAGGCATCTTCCTGGTGATTAATGCACGATTAACAAGGACACGAAAACACAAGGTCACCTTAGATTAGTATGCTGCACTGCTGCTGAGGAAAGAAAAAATGTTCCCCAGTGAAACAAGCTGCACTGGTGAAGAATGCAGTGCCATGGCAAGGTTTGGGCAAATCAATACACGGATCAAACTTGCTTTTAAACAGAAGCAGATCTTATGTGACTTGCTCTTAAATGGAGTATCCAGGATGTATGATGGGGAGTGGTAGTTCACTGAAATGTATATAATCAAGTGGCACTGAACCACATAATTCATCATGAGTCTCAAGGGCGAACGGGTCATGTAATCTGATGCCACTGTGATTTATTTGAAGCAAACCACGGCTTCTATTGTGTATCTTATTTGTACCACACACATTTATTTTTCGATGCATTTTGCACTGAATAAAGACATTTTGAATTAAATGTTCTTTTGTGCAGAGCACATGGTTTGCTGATCGTTGTCAAAACCGTCGCACACCAGGATTGTGCGAGTCAATCTGTCCGACCCCCCGGGGAGTTCTGGGCATCAGACTTCTTGTTTTTCACAGATTAATGTTTGCATCTGTGACTGTTGGTGTGCCCGTGAAGCAGGGTCTTCAGCAGAGTTACGGACATTACAGAATACTGCAAAATAAAATAGTGTACAACAGCCGGGGAATGTGGGTCAGGGAAGATATGTTTATGTGGAGGAAGGGTAAAGGGGAGGGGGGTGGGGAAGGAGGCAGAGCGAGGGTGCAAACAAAGAGAGGGGCAATATAGTGATGATAAAAGAGACATGTGAAATATGGTAGCGATAAATAGCGATTTAATTCCTAGACCATTTGACGGATGAGGGGAAAGGATGAATGAGGGAAAGAACTGAATGCACAGTCGTACAAGTGAGAGAAACAGACTGATGAATCGCAACGCAGCGAGTTGTAAGGGGGGGGGGGGAAGAAACCTGGAAAATAATTGAATGAAGAAGGGAACATGAGAACTCAGTGTAAAATGGTGTAAGCATGGATATGAGAGGCAGCTGAGAGACTGAGCAATTACATGGAGTGAAGGAAAGGCACAAATAGGAGAATCCGTGAGATGGAATTATGGAACTTGTTCTCCGCAATGTGGTGCTACAAAACCACTTTCCATATTTAAGCAATTGCAGGACGATAATAGCTCAGGTGAAGACATCATCCGGAATAATCTCCTGCTTTTTGTGCAGAATAAAACTCCATTTTCTCCAATATACTGAGGCAAATTTTGTGCCAATGAAACAGGAGGTTTAAATCAAGCAAAGGCAAATGCTTCTCAGCTCTTACACTCAAGCCCAGCATCGAGAACTTTCTGATCAATACATATGATATTGCTATGACATTAACGGTCCTTAGCCCCAAGCTCAGCATCCAGAACTTCCTGATCAAAACAATGATATTATTCTGACAATAACAGTCCTTAACCCTAAATTCAGCATCCAGAACTCCCTGAATAATATGTATGACATTGATTTTGATTTGATTTATTATTGTCACATGTATTGGGACACAGTGAAAAGTATTGTTTCTTGCTTGCTATACAGACAAAACATCCGTTCATAGAGTACAAAGGAGGGAAGAAAAGGAGAGGGTGCAAAATGCAGTATTACAGTCATAGCTAAGGTGTAGAGAAAGATCATCTTAATATGAGGTAGGTCCATTCAGAAGACTGATGGTAGCAGGGAAGAAGCTATTTTTGAGTTGGCTGGTACCTGATCTCAGACTTTTGTATCTTTTTCTCAACGGAAGAAGGCGAAAGAAAATATGTTTGTGGTGTGTGACGTCCTTGATTATGCTGGCTGCTTTTCCGAGGCAGCGGGAAGTGTAGACTGAGTCAATGGATGGGAGGCTGGTTTGCGTGATGGACTGGGCCACGATCACAACCCTTTGTAGTTTCTTGTGGTCTTGGACAGAGCAGAAGCCATACCGAGCTGTGATACAACCAGAAAGAATGCTTTCTATGGTTCACCTGTAAAAGTTGGTGAGGGTCGTAGCAGACATGCCAAATTTCCTTGGTCTCCTGAGAAAGTAGAAGTGTTAGTGGGCTTTCTTAACTATAGCATTGGCATAGGGGGGACCAGGACAGGTTGTTGGTGATCTGGATACCTAGAAACTTGAAGCTCTTGACCATTTCCACTTCATCCCCGTTGATGTAGAAAGAGGCATGTCTTCCATTACACTTCCTGAAGTTGATGACTATCTCTTTCATTTTACTGACATTGTGGGAGAGACTATTGTCGTCGCAACAATTCACCAGATTCTCTGGAGGCGATTCTTCCATTCCGACCCACTAATTTTTTGGTGGGTCAGGCTGGGACATTCGCACATTCGCTGATTCGCAGGATTCACGCAGGCGTTCCCGGCGCCATGCATCTCTGCCGCGGTCGGGACCACACAGGAAACCGGCAGGAACATCAGGTAAGTAATTTAAATCTATTTTTAATGTTATTTAAACGTGACTATCGGGCCCGGGACAGAATTCTCCGGGCCCGATAGCATCTCCCACCCCGCCAGTACAAATTCACTCCGGTAGGGTTTAGAGTAGTTCCCCACTTTCGGGGAACCAGTGGGAGACCCCACTGCAGTGAATAGGGGGGGCAATCGGGGCTGGAGGTTGGGGTGATCCGGGATGGGAGGTGGGTCGGGGCTGGCCCAGGAATGGTCATGGGGGCCATGATTGGACTGTGGGGGGGGGGGTGTGAAGGGGCATCACTGCGGGGGTCCCAGGCTGGCCAGCAATCGAGCTGGTCAGCAAATGGGAAGCTGACAGTTCGGGGCCACTGCGCATGCGCAGAGGCCCGGAACTGTTAGACTCTGTCATGAATAGGCCCCGCCCCTGAGCTTTTAATGATACTCCTGATTCTGGCCTCTGCATTGCACAGAGTGGGAAATTCGAGTCTGAACTCCCGCTGAAAAAACAATCGTGATTTACATCATTTTTCCCGCGAATGTTCTGGGGGAATCGCCCCCTCTATCTCTTTCCTGTACTCCGTCTCATCATTGTTTGAGATCCGACCCACGACGGTGGTGTCATCAGTAAACTTGAAAATTGAGTTGGTGGGGAGTTTGGCCACACAGTCATAGATGTATGAGGAGTATTGTAGGGGGTTAAGGATTTCCCGTACTATAACAGTCCTTCATCCCAAGCTCAGATGATTGTACCAGTGTATCATTTCCATATTGTAGAGCAGCTAGTATTTATGTATCTCCAGATTGAAATTGCCAATTTAGGGTCAGTTCATTCTGAATTATGGGCACTCTTGTGCTGTGGATTCAGTGTTTATTGGGAACTGGATTGATATTTTCCCAAGGCAGTATCACTTACAATCTTTACAGCCAGAGGACAGTTTTCATGCAGGCAGGCCAAGAATGTTGTCGTTTGTAGTTGCCAGAAGTGAAAGGACATCTTTCTAAACTACTGACACCTGTAAATATGAATTCTAATTTTAAATGTACATACAAATAATGTTTGCAAAAAGAATGACCTGCAAATATTGCAATCCATGTATTTTTTACATTTCCTTTTAGTTTCAAATTGGTTCTACAATCAAGTCATGCTTTATATGCTGGATAGCAGCATTGAAACTAGAAGCAGGAGTAGCCCATTCGGCCCTTCGAGCCTGCTCTGGCATTCATTTTGATCATGGTTGATCATTGAATTCAATATCCCCCCCTTCCTCCCATATCCCTTGATCCCTTTAGCCCCTAGAGTTATATCTAATTTCTTCTTGAAATCAGACAACATTTTGGCCTCAACTACGTTCTATGGCAGTGAATTCCTCCTAGGTGAGCAAATTTCTCCTCACCTCAGTTCTAAAAGGTTTACCCCTTATCCTCAAACTATGACCCCTAGTTCTGAACTCCCTCCCCATTGAGAACATTCTTTCTGCATCTATCTGTCTAACCCTGTTAGAATTTTATAAGTTTCTATGAGATCCCCTTTCACTCTTCTAAACTCCAGTGAATATAATCCTAACCGACTTAATCTCTGCTCATATGAGAGACCTGCCATCCCAGGAGTCAGCCTGGTAAACCTTTGCTGTATTCCCTCAATAGCAACTGGTATGCCACTTAAAGAGGAAACTCAAGTCTATTCATAAATCTGGAATAACCATGGTCTTCTGCCAAGTTCTGAACCATGTTAAACGGTGTTATAAAAAAGTGTTAACATTGCAACTGGGCAGCTTTTCCCTCTTCCTGTATTACACTGCAGGCAAGGTATGCCACTGTGGATTGATAGCACAGGGGTTATAGCTGACTTGCTGTAGGGTTTTGCTCTTAAGAGAGACAAAATATTACAAAACAAGGAATGAGTAGCATATTGATACATGCTGAAATGTTTGCAACTTCTTGGAAGTTTGGAACTCTATCCTTTTCAAACGGCAATTGAAACTAGATCAGTTGTTAATTTTAAAACTGAGATCGATAGATTTTTACTAGCTAAAGGTATTAAGGGATATGAGCAAATGTGGGTATATGGAGTTAAGATCAACCGCAATCTCATTAACTAGTGGAATAGGCTTGAGGGACTAATGGGCTTATACCTGTCGCTATCCTAATCTATTTTAACTATTAAAGAGGGTTTTATTTCCGTGAATGTGCAATTCATCAGCAAGTTGATATTATCCCTGCTCTGTATGTCATTTTAATCAGACTCCAGCAGGGAAGGTGTATTCTGACACAATTCTTCATCTCTTTTGCCATGTACCACAGTGTATTTTTCAATTGATGAAGATTTGGGTCATTTGGCCACCATTTCAAGTGAAGTATACACAATGGCAAGCATGATACCTAAGCCAGCGTATGTACAGTAAATATACATCAATTTGATGACTGTTAGTTTAGAGCAATGAATCTTGAACACACGACATAGAAACGCCAGGCTCAGGGGATCACAGTTAAAAAATCAAACGCAACTGTGGTATAAAACAATGTTGTGCTTTAATTTGCCTTGTAAAGGGCGCATTCATTTTTTGATATGGTGTACAGGATGTTTTTCCAACTTTAGGATATCTTGTTGGATGGCCCTCGGTCTAATCAACTGCACAAGTCTGATTCTCCATCATTCAGAGAGGGATTTATGCTCCAAGAGTTCCTGTGATTATATCGGAGAAATGGGCAAAGCTCCATTAGATCTCTTTAGCTTCTCGATTAACTGGGAAAATCTGCATCAAATATGTCATGTCAGTAAGACATGAAAATAAATCAAAACTATGTACATTAAAACTTTATTATTTCTCGCTATTATAAAATGAACTTTTGCTGAACTAAAAGATGACTGCTATAGGCCACATGATTCCCAAGAAGCTTCCAAAATGAGTCACAAGAACAAAATAATTTTCCCTCTCATCCTTGTGGAATCTCCTACCCAATTTTAAGACATAATAATCAGATGTCAATTTGCAGTTATGTCTGCAGAGATGTGAACAGAGCTTTCTCACACTTGGAACTGCCAAGGTTCATTTCAAAAGAGGACCATTGAGGGGAAAAGGGGATATCATTGACATCTTTGCAAGCTTACCCCTCTAGTGGAGTCAGAGCGTCTGCCCAGACAATGGTTCCCCGAAACAAGATCCTGAATGTGGATGGTAACTCTTTCAGAAGCTAATTACTGGGACGTTATCAGTAATAAAACAAAGGTCAGATTCAGACACCAGATAAACACGCCTTTTGAAATCATTATGGAAAAATGACTCGTGTGTCCATTTTGAAATCTCCATATTCATTTGAGAACTAAGGAACAAGCCGATTACCTCCAACCTGAAAAGAACAACAGCAGGGCTCTCAGCTGACCAAGCAGCCAGACACCATCTCTCAACTCTCAAAGGCTGCTTTATTTTAAAAGCATCCTCATTCGCTTTCAAGGGTTTTTGTGTTGCTGTCTCCAACCCGGAACTGATCTGAACTGAAGGAAACACCATCTCGTCTCTGACTTCCTGGACTTTGGAAATCACATGAAATAATTTTGATTTCTGTGGTTCTTTTACTGTTGTTATTCATCGTTTTAGATATGCCCCCCCCTCCCCGTCCCCCTTTTTCTCCCATTTATTGTGTATGGGCATGTGTGTGTTTGAGGCTACAAACATCACCCCCTTGCCCAGGTTTGAATGTGAAATGAGTTTCCCTTCTGGGTTAGTCATAAAGGGAGTTTGTTGTGTGCTGCTCTTGAAATTGGATCACACAAACTGAGAGTTAGGGGAAACACGCCACAGCCTACTTTAAAAATAATTCAACAACACCTCTGCTTACGGACAGTTGGTGAGAGGTTAAAGAAGTTTAGTTTGCCATTCTCTTGTCCATAGCACACCCATTAAGGTGATAGAAGCTTGGAGATAATTATTTGGCCTTCTGAATCAAAAGGATCTTCAGTGGTTAGCTTTTAAAGATTAGTGTCCATGTGGACCACCAACCAAGGAAACTCTTCAGAGACAGTCATACTTGTCATTTTGTCAATATCTAACTTTCCATTTTGTATTCAGTTTTTACTCCGTATGTGGATCCTGGTTTCTTTTAACATTCCCCTTGATGGAGAGCTCAGCTTACTTCTTTGGTGCTCTTTGGTTGTATTATTATCATCTCCCTCACACTCACCTGGCTACTGTCACATTTATGTCCACTTTGTCCTCATTGGAGCTGTTTTCACTGGTGGTGGAGGGAATATTTTTTAAGACTTTAAACAGCTGCTTTGAAAACTAAGGGCGGGATTTTCCACCAGAGTTGGTGCATGGGAAGACCTTGCTTCTGATCACAGTGCCTGGAGATAAGCAGTCGGGAAGGACGGGGAAAAAGCAGAGCCTAAAAAAAATGGCCAAAAGAGAGCCCGGCAGAAGGAAAAGTCAACAGCCAATCTCAAACCAACGCTATTCACCGTGCTGGCTGTGGAAGGCACTGCCACTCACAAATTGGCCATACAGCCACAACAGATGACTTTCAATCCAGAAGTGACGTACTCCCGAGATTAATGAATGTCTATATCGCATCTGGTTATATGGTTCAAGCAATCAATGGCTATTCTCACTTGTATACCTCCCAAAGTACACCCACTTGCCTTGAAGTCTATCAATGTAACAAATTCCCTCAAGTTGCTGGAAGTTGTTAATTAGATCAAAGTTCAGTTTTGATTACAGTAAATGAGCTAAATATGTAACCAATATCAGTCATGGGGCAGCACGGTAGCACAGTGGTTAGCACTGCTGCCTCACAGTGTCAGGGACCTGAGTTCGATTCCCGGCTTGGGTCACTGTCTGTGTGGAGTCTACACGTTCTCCCCGTGTCTGCGTGGGTTTCCTCCAGGTGCTCCGGTTTCCCACATTCTGAAAGATGTGCATTGACCCGAACAGGCGCCGGACTGTGGCGTCTAGGAGAATTTCACAGTAACTTCATTGCAGTGTTAATGTAAGCCTCACTTGTGACTAATAAAGAAACTTTAAAACTTCACTTTCAAGCTGTTTTCTACATTTTCATTTATGGACTAATCTTATATCAAAACTTATTTTGCTCATCTAATGTGCATTGGGAAGAGATTGAGAAATGAACTGAAATATCTTTATTTTCCTCAGCTGCAAGTCTGTGAATTGGAAATGTATCTTTGGTGTTAAAGGTTAGTTTTTTTCCCCTTTAAATCGAATAATCTTCTGACAGTAATGCTTTTAAGCCTTTAAAAGCTATGTTTGCAAACTTGATGATAAAATCTTTCAGCCTTCTGAAGCCACAGTACATTTAGTTGGATTTGGTTTGCTACTCAATGTAAGTTGAATGTATTATCCAATTGGGCAATCCTGATTTCCATCACCCCATGATTAGAAACATAGGTGCAGGAGTAGGCCATTCGGCCCTTCAAGCTTGCACCACCATTCAATATGATCATGGCTGATCATGCACTTTTAGTATCCTACTCCCACTTTCTCTCCATATCCCTTGATCCCTTTAGCCGCAAGGGCCACATTCAGCTCCCTCTTGAACATATCCAATGAACTGGCCCCAACAGCTTTCTGTAGTTATGCCTTTAGTTGCTTAAGCCATTACTCTGGGACTTCCTTGCTAAACTTCTCCAAACCTCTACTACTCTTCTTCTCTAAGTCATCCATATAGCATACCTTTTTAACCAAGCTTTTGATCACCAGACATAACAGTTGGATTTTTGCTGAGTCTGGATGACTCAGCAGCCCTTTGACAAGGGCAAGTGGGTCCAAACTCTGGGAATCTTGACCCTAAGGAGAATCCCAAGGCTTTCTACAAATATGTCAAGAGTAAAAGGATGAGATGTGAAGGAATAGGACCCTTAAAAGGTGAAGGGGGAAAAGTTTGTGCGGAACCGTTAGAAATGGCGGAGCTGCTTAATGAATACTTTACCTCGGTATTCACGGTGGAAAGGGATCTGGGTGGTTGTACTGCTGGTTTGCGGTGGACAGAAAGGATCGAGCATGTGGACATAAAGAAAGAGGATGTGTTGGAACTATTGAATGGCATCAAGGTTGGTAAGTCGCCGGGACCGGATGGGATGTACCCCAGGTTACTGTGGGAGGCGAGGGAGGAGATTGCGGAGCCTTTGGCGATGATCTTTGCATCGTCGATGGAGACGGGAGAGGTTCCAGAGGATTGGAGGATTGCAGATGTGGTCCCTATATTCAAGAAAGGGAACAGGGACAGCCCGGGAAATTACCGACCGGTGAGTCTAACCTCAGTGGTTGGTAAGTTGATGGAGAGGATCCTGAGAGACAGGATTTATGATCATCTAGAGAAGTTTAGTATGATCAAAAGTAGTCAGCACGGCTTTGTCAAGGGCAGGTCGTGCCTTACGAGCCTGGTTGAGTTCTTTGAAAATGTGACCAAACACATTGACGAAGGAAGAGCGGTGGATGTGGTCTATATGGACTTCAGCAAGGCGTTCGATAAGGTCCCCCATGCAAGACTTCTTGAGCAAGTGAGAGGGCATGGGATCCAAGGGGCTGTTGCCTTGTGGATCCAGAACTGGCTTGCCTGCAGAAGGCAGAGAGTGGCTGTGGAGGGGTCTTTCTCTGCATGGAGGTCAGTGACCAGTGGAGTGCCCCAGGGATCTGTTCTGGGACCCTTGCTGTTCGTCATTTTCATAAATGACCTGGATGAGGAAGTGGAGGGATGGGTTGGTAAGTTTGCTGACGACACCAAGGTAGGTGGTGTTGTGGATAGTTTGGAGGGATGTCAGAAGTTGCAGCGAGACATAGATAGAATGCAAGACTGGGCGGAGAAGTGGCAGATGGACTTCAACCCGGATAAGTGTGTAGTGATCCATTTTGGCAGATCCAATGGGATGAAGCAGCAGTATAATATGAAGGGTACCATTCTTAGCAGTGTAGAGGATCAGAAGGACCTTGGGGTCCGGGTCCATAGGACTCTTAAATCGGCCTCGCAGGTGGAGGATGCGGTCAAGAAGGCGTACGGCGTACTAGCCTTCATTAATCGAGGGATTGAGTTTAGGAGTCGGGAGATAATGCTGCAGCTTTATAGGACCCTGGTTAGACCCCACTTGGAGTACTGCGCGCAGTTCTGGTCACCTCATTACAGGAAAGATGTTGAAGCCATTGAAAGGGTGCAGAGGAGATTTACAAGGATGTTGCCTGGATTGGGGGGCATGCCTTATGAGGATAGGTTGAGGGAGCTTGGTCTCTTCTCCCTGGAGAGACGAAGGATGAGAGGTGACCTGATAGAGGTTTACAAGATGTTGAGAGGTCTGGATAGGGTAGACTCTCAGAGGCTATTTCCAAGGGCTGAAATGGTTGCTACGAGAGGACACAGGTTTAAGGTGCTGGGGGGTAGGTACAGAGGAGATGTCAGGGGTAAGTTTTTCACTCAGAGGGTGGTGGGTGAGTGGAATCGGCTGACGTTGGTGGTGGTGGAGGCAAACTCGTTGGGGTCTTTTAAGAGACTTCTGGATGAGTACATGGGATTTAATGGGATTGAGGGCTATAGATAGGCCTAGAGGTGGGGATGTGATCGGCGCAACTTGTGGGCCGAAGGGCCTGTTGTGCTGTGGCTTTCTATGTTCTATGTTCTATGTTCTATTCCTGGGGTTTCTTTCTGTATTCTTTGCTGAGAGCCCAGAAATCTATTAGCCTATTGAAACACCTGAGCCCCAAGAAAAGCATTGTTTGGTTGACAGCCCTGGCTCTCTGATCTATTCTGCCAATTTCATAATATTTATTTACACAAAATCAAGATGTTTCAAGCACTTGCAGTTTTTGCTACTGATCCTTTAAAGGGTCTGGATGATTGACACTTTTATTGAGCTGCAGTTAAAAGTGAGTTTTCTTTTAAGAAAGTGGAGTTATCAACGAATGACTGTGAAATTTGAGGTGGGATTACAACAAATCCAACTATTGTGGGTTCGGAAGGGTTAAAGATTTTATCATCAATTTTGCAAATGTAGCTTTCAAAGCTTTTTTGACACATCCTACATCCTCACTAGAGCATGAATTGCTTCTATAGAGTGTGTAATGGATGAATGGGAATGGAAGAGCCATTGCTTGGCATAGGGAACATGAGGGGCAATAGGGGTTGTTGGGGGGGGGGGGGGGGTGGAAATGCAATGTCATGAGGGGCCATAGGGAATAGTTGGGGAGGCATAACCTGGCATGGGGTGGCATGAAAGGCCACAAGGGTGGGTGGGGGGACTGGGACTGAGGTTACATGGATTGGGGGGACTGGGACTGAGGTTCCAAAGTTCCACAGCACCAATGTGGGCCTTTTAAACCGCACTCCCTTCACACCCAGCAGCCCCTGTGGCTGCCTCTAAACATTTCCCGGGTCAGCTGGCCTGACTGCAGTCCTCACCCCAACAATGAAAATCCCGCCTTTGCGAGCACTTTCTCTGCAGGCTGCGCTAGGAATTTTCCTGTTGCTTACTTCAAGGATGGAAATCCAGTCTGGCATCTCCTTATCTGAGTGTCAAATGATGTTTGATAATGCAGTTGTTGAAGTAGGTTTTATGATATTAAAGGCGCTATATAAATGCAAATGACTGCTTTTGTCGTTCAGTTCCTTTGAGTTGGATTGGAGGAAGGGGTGAGGGGAGCAATGGAAAATAACCACAGAACCTACCCCTGATCATTTTGTAGCAATCTGTTGAAAGAGTGTTTCTTAAAGTTATTGACGGGATGTGTGCATCGCTGGTTAGGCCACCCTTCATTGCCCATCCCTAATTGCCCATAAGAAGGTGGTGGTGAGCTGCCTTCTTAAACAGCTGGGGTCCATGTGGTGTAGGTACACCTACATTGCTGTTAGGGAAGGAGTTCCGATATTTTGACCCATCAACAGTGAAGGAACAGCAATAAATTACCAAGAAGATGGTGAGTGACTTGGAGGGCAACTTCCAGGGCGTTGGCTTTCCCATGTATCTGCTGCCCTTATCCTTCTCGATGATGGGGATCATGGGTTTGGAACGTATACTCTTCGGAGCCTTGTTGAGTTCCCACAATGCATCTTGTAGGTGGTACACACAGCTGCCACTATGTGTTGGTGGTGGAGGGAGTGAATGTTTGTGGATGGGGTGCCAATCAAGCGGGCTCTTTTGCCTTCAATGGTGTCGAGCTTATTGAATAATTTTGGAGCTGTACCCATCCATGCAAGTGGAGAGTATTCCATCACCCTCCTGACTTGTGTTAATGTGGATGTCAGGTGAGGACAGCATCAAGGTCAGTTGCGATAACCCCACACTGACCAAATAGCTTGTTGATGCTCATTTTGAAGACTCGTGTGTAAATAATGGTCACTTGGGTAAGGCACTGAGTGGCCTTCTAGCCCCTGTGGGGCCACATGAAGGTGGGAATTCAGCACTTCAGGACAAAAAGGGATGAGAGAGAATCATTGGAGGAAAAGCCAAATTAAGGAAAAAATTAGAAGAAACAACTACAAGAAGGCCAGTACAGTAACTATAATGCTAGCATCTTTTAAATTTCACTTGGAAATCCATACTTTGGATTTCATGGGTTAACCAATGATCTTTAACAAGTTCGAATGCTGTCAAGATCCATCATAATACACCATTAGCTTTGTTAACTTAAATCTTTCAACTTCATCCAAATCCCTGTCTTTTATCCACTTTTGCCATGAAACACCTCTTTATCATGTGCTCATGTTACAAATCTTTGACATTTGTTCTTGGACATTCCCGTAGGGATCCTACAAGCAAACTGATTGGATGAATTTCTTCCCATTCCACTTCAGTTGGGATTTTGTTTGCATTACCCAAGGAGTGGAATTTACGCAGTGTCGACTGGACCATTCCTGTCCGCTAATACATGAAGGTACGGTCAATGTCAGGGAGGTGAGAAAAAAAAATAGAGTGCTAAAATAAGGAAACACAAAAGGACATTCAAATGCTGCGAACCTTACAGCATCACTCCTTGTGCAATGACAACATTTTCCATCTGATTTTGGTAGAAAATTAACTTGCTGCAGCCTGTTTTACATCCTGCCTGATTTTCCTCCTCTTTGACTGTGAAAGAAAAGGCAATTGGACAGGGTATGTAATGGGTGGAAGCTTTGCTACCACCTGGTTTCCATCAACACCAAAAATGAAAATCTACTCTCGAGAACCCATCATCTTAAAGTACCGATGACAAAAACGCGCAGAGGCGCTTTGTAGAGATGCCACTGGACTTTGAAAATGTGGAGGAAGAACTTTCACCCCATCTGACACATATTTGGCACAAATATAACGCAAACAAATACAATCCAGACTGCACCGGGTCGTAAGAACACTACATTAACTTTGTCTGTGCAAGTTAACATTTTCAAAATATACAACGACACTGACTAACTATTTGCTTTGTTCAGGGGGCAGCTTCGCGTTCGATAGATGGGAAGACATTGAGGTACAGAGCAAGTGTTGAGCAGAGGCCAGACACTAACATTCTTGATTTTTTTCTCTGAGTGTGTGGGAAGAACTAGGAAGATATTCCAGGCTCCTGTCGTGCCAGTGGCGGGAGTACATGCAGATTAAAAAAATATTTACATCTATATTTGCAACTTGCATCAATCAGTCAGATGTAATATTTTTAAAGTTCAAGTTTTCAAAATGAGTTTTAATTCCATCTGGAATGAGTTTGCTTTGCTCCCTTTCTGTCCGTTAAGTTATAGAAAAGAATGATGTCATGCAGCCTACTGCAAACACCCTAATTCTGCACAAGTTAAATAAAGAATGTGATGCATTCTGGACTGGGAGGCGAAGTATAATTTTCAAGTGAGGTTCGAGGTTAATGGATAGGACATGCAGATACAAAATGTAGATACATCACATAACATATGAACACTTATAGTCCCCAGTTTTGATTCATTAAACCGACACGCTGGCACAGTGGTTAGCACTGCTGCCTCAAGTTGTCGGGGACCAGGGTTCGATTCCAGCCTTGGGGGATTGCCCGTGTGGAGTTTGCACATTGTCTTTGTGTCTGCGTGGGTTTCCCCCGAGTGCTCTGGTTTCCTTCAAAGATGTACAGGTTAGGTGGATTAGCTGTGCTAAATTACCCCTTAGTGTCCCAAAATGTGTAGGTTTGGGGGATTAGCAGGGTAAGTATGTGGGGTTACAGAGATAGAGTAGGAAGGTGGGCCATGGGTAAGAGGCTCTGTCGGAGAGTTGGTGCAGACTCGATGGACCAAATGTCCTCCTTCTGCACTGTAGGGATTCTATTCAGTGAAAATAATTTCAGAGTTTAACAGCCAAACATATAGCAATTGGGGAAGTAGTAAATTAAAGTTAGAGAACAGGAATTTATTGTTGTAGCTTTTGAGGATTTAGGTGTACAACAGTACCTCCACTGGTTGGAGGATGTGATTACAGTACAAATTTATAACCACAGTTTGCATTATAAATGTGAATGCACACTTTTAGAATGGAAAAGTTAATATAAGTGTGTCAAGGGGAGTAAAGTATTATAGATAGAAAATGAAAGCAGTTGGCAGATTCTTTTTTAATATATTATAAATATAAAGATACATCATCTGTAGCTCAGCTTGTAGCAGTCCTTCCTCTGTGTCCCACTCCAGAATTTGTGCACTGAAAATCAGGACAGATATTCCAATGCAGAACTGAAGACGTGCTGTTCTTCCAGAGATGTCAATGTCCAATTTATCACAATACTAATGTCCAATGGCAATCACTTTGTTAAATTGCATCCTGGCAAGACCACTTCTCATCTCGATCCTATATGTTTTGGGCAGCACGATGGCACAGCGGTTAGCACCGCTGCCTCACAGTGCCAGAGATCAGGGTTTGATTCCTGGCCTGGGTCACTGTCTGTGCCGAGTCTGCATGTCCTCCCCGTGTCTGCGTGGGTTTCCTCTCGGTGCTCCAGTTTCCTCCCACAGAGAGAAAGACGTGCTGGTTAGGTGCATTGGCCATGCTAAATTCTCCTCCAATGTACAGACGCCGAAGTGTGGCGACTAAGGGATTTCCACAGCAACTTCATCGCAGTGTTAATGTAAGCCTACTTGTGACACTAATAAATAAACTTAAACTTTAAACAATTACACTGGAAAGGTCGAATGGAAATTACATTGTTCAGGCAATTGCATTGTTTAACAGGTGATGGGTTTTGGTCCACCTATAAATGTGGACACTTCCATGCCCGATGGGCACCGCGGGGGCCCGGGGTATTTTATTGACATTTTTAATCACATTTTGGTTTGATGTTTTAAGTTTCCTTTCTATTTTTTTGTCTAATACAGTGTCCCTTTCAGGGGCTGTTTTTTTAAATTTGTCCCTCGGTTTGTTTAATTTGTTTAACCAAAATAGTACAAATGGGGAAACCCTTTAATTTGTTCATTTGATCTTCTGTTAATTTGTCCCCTTTTTCTTATTGGTTAATAAAAATAGTATAAACAGGGACTGCTGAAACGCTGAGATGGGGAGGAACTGGAAGAGTCTGTTATTTTGCTGTGCTTTCTTGGAAATATAGATTATCTTCAGACCTATTCCTCCTCAATATTCAATTATTGGAATTAACAAGAGGGGTTATCTTTCAGCTGATATGTTAAACCAAGGTCTTTTCTGCTTGTCCTGGTGAATATTAACACTGATGTGGAGATGCCGTTTTTTTTCCTTTGTCACTCCCATGGCACTATTTTGAAGAAGAACAGGGGAGTTATCCACACTGTCTGGCTAATATTAATCCTTCAATCAACATTGCACACACAGATTATCTGATCATTATCACATTACTATCCGTGGGAGCATACTGTGCATCAAATTGGCAGATGGGTTTCCTGTATTACAACAGTGACTACACTTCAAAAATATTTCATTGGCTGTAAAGCACATTGAGATGTCTGGCGTCATATAGGAACAGTTTTTCTTCTTTTAAAACTCTCATGGCATTGGGCTGAAGAAACCTAAAGAAACAGAGTGCAATCAACTTAAAACTATAAGCTTAACAAATCATCTCATTCAACTGATCTTGAAATTCATAATAGAAAGAAATAATAACATTTTTGAAGCAGAACTTTGTCAAATGTAGTCTGGATTTAGACCTGGAGTAGGAACAGAAGTGGAAATATTTAACCTAGGAACAATATTCGATTAATACCTGGAAGCAAGGACATGTGTATTTAAACTCCAAAGATGTGTGAGTTAGATGGATTGGCCATGCTAAATTTCTCCTTAGTGTCAAGGGGATTTGTGGTGTAAATATGTGGGGTTATAGGGATAGGGGCTGGGTGGGATTGTTGTTGGTGTAGGGCCTGGGTGGGATTGTTGTTGGTGTAGGCTTGATGGGCCAAATGGCCTCCATCTGCACTGTAGAGATTCTTTGATGTAATATATATATATTTATAATTATATATATATAGCTAGACTATGAAAAAGTGTTTGATCATGTTGATCACTAAAATCTAATGGTTGCTGAACTGTGACATTGTCAGTAAAGATGTGAGATTTATCTAGAGCCAATATTGGGATCAAACAGCAAGCATTGGGCAAGAAGCTAAATAATCAGACTTTTCCCAAGCGAAGGGAGGAGTATAACGAGTACTGTCATTGAAATTATTTAATCTGTACACAGAACAAATATTCAAAGAATTAGATGTACTTCGAGGGGTAAAATTTGGAGATAAGAACATAACATAACTTGCGGTACGCTGGCAACCTAGCAGAATCAGAAGAGGCCCTAAAAGGTATCGTAAGCTAAGTAACACCATAGAATGTGGATTGAGAGTGCACAGCACAAGGACAGAAATCATGGTATTTAGAAAGAGTACGTTGGAAGAAACGAGAGTGAAAATTGAAGTGGATGGTGTCACACCGGAATAAGTAGTTAAGTTTGTCTATTTAGGACAAATCATAAAGATATTGGTCGATGGGATGCTGAAATTAGAAGGTTAGGGAAAACCAAAAGTAAATTTGTGGTGATGAAGGATGTGTTACCAATAACAACATTCAAGCTTGTAACAAGGCAAAAACCCATAAGATGCTACATTCAATCATTCTATCCTCTTTCCTGTTTGCCTCGTAAGCCTAGACAATAAAAAGATCTGTGGAAGAAAGTAAGGCCTTTGAAAAATGGGTGAAATGTTGGGTGTTTAAAGTTCCAAATTATTATTACTATTTATTAGAGTCACATGTAGGCTTACATTAACACTGCAATGAAGTTACTGTGAAAAATTTCACAGTAACTTCATTGCAGTGTTAATGTAAGCCTTACTTGTGACTAATAAATAAATAAACTTTAGTCACCACACTCCAGCACCTGTTTGTGTACACTGAGGGAGAATTCAGCATGGCCATTGCACCTAACCAGCACGTCTTTTGCACTTTGGGAGGAAACACACGCAGACACAGAGATTGTGCAGACTCCGCACAGATAGTGATCGAAGCTGGGAATTGAACCTGCAACCCTGGCGCTGTGAGGCTGCCCATGCAAACATTAAGAGAAATGAAGAGGTGCCTGCAATTGCAAGAGCAAAAAAAAATTCTTAAAAAGTAAAATCTCGGCAAAGTACGAATGTACCAAAACGTATAAAGTCATCTATTTTTCCTTTAATTAGAATACACTTTTCAACTTTTTTTGTTAGTTGTAGTTCAGTAACAATACTTGCCACAATTTGGGAAGAGGAGATGTTAGGTGGTTGATGCATAAATGTTTTTCTGTGTTACTGGTTGAGGAAATGGCAGAACCACAACTGGGACGTCAGAGTGCCAACATTGGTGAGAAGGTGCAGTGGCAAAATGATGAGTTTATTTACAAAGATAAATGTGGAAATAAGAATTTATAATGAAAAATGGTGGTGGAAAAAGATGACACAGAATATAACAAAGATGCAACAAGTGAATTTAAGGTTTTGTAGAAAAAAAAGTTTATGTGCACACGAAGGGCGGAATTTATTGCCCTCCCCTGTGGTGAATCTGATGACTGAGGTGTGTTCAATTGGGTGGGACTCTGGCCTCCAGCTTGAGTAAGTCCGTGGCAAGAAGGCCCATGGATGGCCTTCCCACCTCGCTGCCTACTGAGGTCCATTTAGGGGCCTCATCCTGCTGTCAGTGGTATTAGCCCAGCAGTGGGCAAGGGACACGAAATGCAGGAACCATGACATGTAAACCAGTGAGTGGTTATTTCCAGACTCCTTGGAGCCAGACAGGGTGTCTCTCCTTCAAAGGCACTCTGTGCATGATTGAGCAACCGGGCTTTGGGAAGGGGGGAGGGGGAGGTGTGCCCACTGAAAGCCATCCCCCCTGCCTTTGCTGTTGAGCCTCTTCCCACTCCCCCTCCACACCTGAACCTCACCTGCCATTGCACCTCCCCCCGCTCCCCCCCCCTCCCCCGCCACCCCACCCTCCCCACCTTCCCTGCAATCACTCACCTATGGCTGGGACCCAGCAGGTCTCATGTTCGTGTTGAACTGACATCAGCCATTACCTCCCTGGCTTCAAGTAGAGCTGTTGGCATTTGATTCCCCGGCAGCTCGTGGCGGGTGGGACTTCCGCATCCAGATCATTGATCCCGGGGAAGGCCCATCACCGATGAGTGAAGTGTCTAAATGGTACTTAATTCGGCTGGCCTTCCCTGAAGCAGGTGACGGGTGGAGAGAGACAGGGCGGGGGTGGAGGCTTGGGCAGAGCTGGGGGAGCGGATGGCATGCCTGTTCTCAGGTGGTGGACAAGACCCCATTAGCTCCATTAAATATCACCCAAAGTGTTTATATTATATATATATATATATACAGCTGGCACATTTGTCAAACTGGCAACATTACATTTTAAATAAAACATTAACAAATCAGAATTGAATAATCCTTCTCTCATCGGATAACGTTACCTCTCCCCATCGAGTGGTGACAATTTATGGTAAAATGAAACCCCCAGCAGCAAGATCAATGGGCCTCTAATTGACTTCATGATATTCCTATTTAGATCACTTCTCTCAGGGGAATCCTTGGCCACTGGCTTTAAAGTGAAAGATCAGGTTGGCAACTGAACATGTGTTCCAGATCTCAGACTATCATGGGAAAACAACTCGTTTTAATAATAAATCTCTGGGTGCTTTTGGACGTTTTGTATTTATCTATTTAGTCTATACACTTTATTAAGCCTAATTTAGCTTTGGCCAGCTTATTCTACTTACTGTCACAGTCGAAGATACTTTTTTTGGCTGGAGGATGCTTCATAAAGAGCTACCATTTATTTTAATAAACTAATTGATTAACTGTTGTTTAGACAGTGCCAATGATAACAAGTCTGAATTGTGCCACAAAATAGGGACTTGGCTTCTTTCCGCTTTGTTTTGGGGTTGAATAGAGGAATCACGGTTTCGACAATACAATGCACGTACACTATATCAACCAGCTTCATTGTCCCATTGTTCTATATCTCACAACAGAACGTAGCAAATACTCGGTGAAGATGATTTGTCAATTCCTTCTAATGGAACATGACATTCAGCTCAGCATGACAGCTATTCAGAATCTGTGGCTGCCGTTTCAAATTGCACCATATTTTAATAAGTCTGCGTGCATTATTTGTGTTATTTAACAGCGGGGTTCAGCGCCACTGACACTTTACTTCCAACGCCATTGCAAAATATGGCATTGGACATTAGCATGCAGGAAGATTAACAACACTTTTCACAAGTCATCGTCCCTAACCGTCCATACTTACCTGGGCAACACGGACTTGAAACGTGAGTCAATAATACACAAATCCTACGTGCAATATTTTGAAGTGTCTGTTCTATAATAATCGGAGTTGATAGCAGCCACAAATCAACTCTTGGAAGTGCATCTTCAGAAATAAGCATCACACATATACAATTTGGATTTTAAATTTGTGTGTACGTATGCACCCAGTGTAATGATAAAATGAGCCACAAGCCAAATGTGGCTAATTGGGACCACAGATGTGGCTAATTGTACTTCTGATTAGCAGATACAAAATGAGTAGTAGTAGGCACAGTGGTGGGCATGTGATTGCAACACTCGTATTCACATTGCGTGCGCATGTTCACTTTCTGTGTGTGTTGGTAACACTGTGAGACAAAAAGCAGAGTGTGCAAGTGTTTGATTGTTGGAGTGCTTCGCATTCCTGGTCACCGATTGATGGCAGATGTTTGCTAAGTAAATAAACACATGCATTTACTTATGAGCCTATGAAGTCATTTTGCACTGAAATTAATGCATGGGGAGAAACCAGCCTTGTCAAAGTCACACCTATTGCTTGTATGTATTCCATACTTAAGAGCGCTGCTATAATATCTAAAGTTTATTTCATTAGTGTCACAAGTAGGCTTACATTAACACCGCAAAGAAGTTACTGTGAAAATCCCCTAGTTGCCTCAGTCCGGCGCCTGTTCGGGTATGTTGATGAAGAATTTAGCATGGCCAATGCACCTAACCAGCACGTCTTTTGGATTGTGGGAGGAAACCAGGGCACCCGGAGAAAACCCACGCAGACACGGGGAGAACGTGCAGACTCCGCACAGACGGTGACCCAAGCCGGGAATCGAACCGGGGTCCCTGGCACTGTGAGGCAGCAGTGCTAACCACTGTGCCACAGTGCCACCCCATAGATGTTAGAGTCACACCATGTGCCAACTTGTATGGGGTTCCTGTTCAGGAGCGAATAAATATATGTGAACTTTTGTTTACAGAATTATCCATGAGGAGGAAAGTTTCTGCTTGTGCATTTCTTTCCTCAGCAGGAGTGAAGCCAAATCCTATGAGCAAGCTAATAACTGGTCCTTCAGAGAAGATTGTTAAATTTGCACTATGGATGATAACTCCTCCTAAGTCTTCCTGATATACCATGAGCAATTATAAAACAGTTGCGGTGGTTCCTAACCTCAGGCAGAACCATTTCAAACATCCCCTATTCACAGCGTACCTTTTCTACGAGTTTCCAAGACTGCATTGTGAAAAGGGGGTGGAGTTAACTCAGCTGCAAAAATTATATCCTGTTTCATTCCAGTGTGGAGTCTGTCGGATTTTAACAATGGAGTCTGATGCATTTCCCATGTCATCCCACTTGCACTGGTTCATTATTCCACTCACATTTCACTTTCAACGCATATTGACAATTCCATTCGTCCGTTATCCTCCAACATCCATTCAGGTTGGAAGAAAACACCAGCTCTCTGGAGAGATTCACCAATTCTCATGCCAGGATGGTGGGAAAACAATTTGATCATCAGAACTCAAATCATGCAATCTGTGCAGTTGCTATCAAGTTGAAAAATTTTGCTGAGGTCAAAAGACCCTGATAATCTTCGCACAAGCTTCCTCCCAGTAAAAGGAAAGCCTGTCGTCAAGCAGTGAATCCAGTGATTCTTCATCTTCTTTGAAATCTTGATCATTCTCCCCATGTCTGCATGGGGTTTCCTTCGGGCGCTGCGGTTTCCTCCCACGGTCCAAAGATGTGCAGGTTAGGTGGATAGGCCATAGTAAATTGCCCCTTAGTGTCGGGGGACGAGCTAGGGTCAATACATGGGGTTGGGCCTGGGAGGGATTGTTATTGGTGCAGACTCAATGGGCCTCCTTCTGCATTCTACAAAATTGCTGCATTTCTGCTGCAAAAACAATGCATTGCATTGGGAATGTAGCTGCGCGGTTGCTATTCAGCTCACATTCCCAGTTATTTTGCTCTTATTCCACTTGTATCTAATTCAGATTTCCAACTGAGCCTGACTGCGCTCTCTAAGCCTTAGTGTGATAAATGCATGTAGAATATGGAACATGTTTGAAATAACACGGAAGAGTTGCGCTTATAGGGTGGCGGGTGAAACTTAAGCCCCAGTACAGGAAACATATTTTACAAAGATTCACTGTTTAACAAGTCACACTTCTTCTTCTCTCCCCCGTCCGCAACCGCACCCCCACCCCCTCCCTCGCCCCGGGCCTGTCACAAGCTTATGTTGACTTTTCGATGGCTAAAAATTGGAACTTGAACTTAAACTTGATGAAATGAATTCGAACACTGAATAAAATCCATCACTGGGGCAAGGTGTCCAGGGAGAGGGGGAAGGCAACAGCAGGTCCCAAAGGACCAGATGTGGCAGGGAGAAAAAAAAACATTGATGGAAATGCAGGGAAAACACATTCGGATCTTATTTCCAAGTGCTGAGGCAAAGGTGAGGAATGACTCACCCTGGGCTAGTTGGCAAGTGGAATTTTGCAGCCTTTGAATCTAATATCTGGGAATTACATCATAACTCATGGATGACATGGATTTCTATCGAACTAATAAGTCAGCCCCAGATGTCAGATAAGAGATGAATCTTATATTTCCCACTGTAGGATTATTTATCAACAGACAGGTCCTTTTTCGAAAAACAAAAAAAAGTATCCATTTTTTAAAAATGCATATTTCAGCTTATTAGGCCAATGGGGACTCAAGCATCCTGTACTACAGCTGCATTGTAAACTTGAATAATATCCCTACTGTACAGTTTACTGAGATTTAAAAGTTGACTAACAATCCACTTGTACAAATGTATTTTCTCTGCAGCTTCATAATCAACCTTGTAACGCAAGAGGGATGAGATCCACAAGCCGAACATTATGAAACATCATATTTCACTTAAACAACTGAGAGAAATTTAGGCCCAGATTATTGTAAAACCGTAAAGGCTCTGTGCCTTTGCCGAAACCCACCACCCAGCCTTTTCACTTGTGGTTGGAGGCAGGGGGGCTGGGTGGCGAGCCTCGGGGGAATGGGAATAAGTTGTAGTTCACATATTCATGTCTCGTGCAGATAGCTGCACATGTAAAAATGTAGGTGCCTTCAAACAGATGCAATTTTTCAGAACTGTGATGTCCAAAACGTGACTCGTGGGCTTTAGAGATTTGAGGATATGGTCAAAGGCTGCTGGTGTTATTTCGAGAGGTAGGGTTTCATTTTGGGATGGTCCATGTACGCCTTTGGGAGTGCCCTTCCATTGTTAAGAGTTGACATGAGTGTTCGGAAAAGGTGGACAAGCTCATTGGAATTGTCAAGCTGTCAACTCATTTAAGTCCCAAGTCCTTTAAATTTTTTGGTAAAAACAAACCTGCTGTGGCTGCTTACAATTATACCAGCTGTCTGTTGACATACATGTGGGGATTATCGTTCTAGGATTACTGGACTAAATGTGCAACCCATCATTATCACAGTGTGGGCCTTTAGATTAATTGTTTGATTGACTGCTTATAATGTCTTTATAAAATCCTTGATGTTTGTTTTCATGAGGGATTAAGTACTTGAAGAAAATGTTTATTTTTGTCATGGACTAAGGGAGTTGAAGCAATTTAATGTATTGAATTTTTTTTGTGAGACTTTTTTAATAGTAAAATCTGCACTAGACACTTAGAACTTTATTCCATTTAATTTCATCATGGCTCCTGAGATCTCCCCATGCTGGATATTGGGTGAATAAAGTGGTGTTGAGGTTTAATAGGTTGGCATCAGTTGACACTAAGCTGGCATAAGAGCTATATAGGATCATGGGAATGAATGAAGGGTCATGGGTTGGCAAAGGGTCTAAAGGGGGCCAAGGAGTGAGTAGAGAGGCACAGATTGGCATAGAGGATATGAGAGGCTGTGGGATTGGGTAGGGGGCATGAGGTGGCATGAGTTGTTAAGGATGGGACATTGGAAAAATCTACCGGGTGAGGGATAGAGGGCTACTTTTTTCTTGTTTTCATTGCAACTGGGACAAAGTACCAGAGCAACGAGGCAGGCCTTTTAACAAAATATCGCGGATGCTGGAACCTGAAACAAAAAGGAAACAAAAAGGGGTGGCACAGTGGTGGGCACCGCTGTCTCACAGCGCCAGGGACCTGGGTTTAATTCCGACCTCAGGAAACTGTGTGGAGTTTGCACATTCTTCCAATATCTGCGTGGGTTTCCTCCGGGTGCTCCAGTTTCCTCCCACAGTCCAAAGATGTGCGTGTTATGTTAATTGGTCATGCTAAATTGCCCCTTAGTGTGTCAGGGGGATTAGGAGAGTTACGGCGATAGGACCTGGGTGGGACTGTTGTCGGTACAGGCTCAATGGGCCAAATGGCCTCCTTCTGCACTGTAGATTCTATGATTCTATAATTCAAAAACAGGAAAATGCTGGTAAAACTCAGCAGATCTGGCAGCACTGTCTGTGCAGAGAGAGAAAATAGAGCTAACGTTTTGAGTCCATGTGATTCTTCTTCAGAGTTAAGGAGAGGGAGAAATGGGGGGTGGGGGGGGGGGTGGTGGTGAAGCAGCTGCTCCACTATTTCTGCCAACTCCAGCATGATACCACCGTGAAACACATTTTTCCCTCACTGCCCCTCATCAGCATTCCACAGGGACTGCTCCCCCCATGACACCCTGGTCCACTTTTCCATCTCTCCAACTCCGCATCTTTTTCCCACGGCACCTTCCCTTCAAATCGCAGGTGCAATACCTCCTCGCTCCTCATTGTCCAAGGCCCGATACACCCTTTTCAGGTGAAGCAACATTTCACTTGCCACTCCTTCAATTTGGCCTACTGTATTCACCGCTCCCAATGTGGTCTCCTCTACATTGGGGAGACTTAACGCAGACTGGGTGACCGCTTTGCGGAACACCTTCACCCAGTCCGCAAGCTTGACCCCAACCTTCCAGTGGCTTGCCATTTTAACTCACCATCTTGTTCTCATGCCCACATATCCTTTCTTGGCCTGCTGCAATGCTCCAGTGAAGTCCAACACAAGCTGCCGGAGCAGCATCGCATCTTCCGATTAGCCCTCAGGACTCAACATTGAGTTCAACAACTTTAGACTGTGACTTTTCTCCTCCAACTTGACCCTTTTAAAAAACATCCAAAACACTTTTTGCCCTAAAGGAAAAGTCCCTCTTCCCCCTCCCCCACTGGGCCATCTGTCACTTGTTTTTCAGTTTTGCTTTCACTGAACACTGACCTTTATTGCCCCATTAGAACATTCTGATATTTTACCTTTAAGCAACTACCCAGCACATGTACCTGCCATTAACATTTCCTCTGTCTCATGATCTACACATCTTTGTTGCAATCTCTCCTATCTCCCACCAATCACTGACCTCTCTTCTCCAGCTACTCCACCCCCTCTTATACAGTATTTAATCCAGCACACCTCTCCCTCTCTTTAGCTCGGAAGGAGAGTCATATGGACTTGAAACATAAATTCCCTTTTCTTGCTCCATAGATGTTGCCAGATCTGCTGAGTTTTTCCAGCAGTGTACATGAAATCAAGAACAGCTTCTTCCTTGCTGCCATTAGACTTTTGAATGGACTTACCTTGCACTAAGTTGATCTTTTTCTATACGCTAGCTATGACTGTAGCACTACATTCTGCATTCTCTCCTTTCCTTCTCTATGAACTGTATGCTTGTCCGTATAGTGCACAAGAAACAATACTTTTCACTGTATCTTAATAGATGTAACAATAATAAATCAAATCAAATCAAATCATTTTTTGGTTTTTGTTTGGGCCTTTTAACTCCTCCACTTTTGACACCTGGCAGTGCCTGTGGCTGCCTCTGCACTGTTACCGGTAGTGTCAGGCCCGACCTCTGTTAACACTCACACTTAGGACGGAATTTTCCTGACTTGCCCGGAACGGCAATCGTAGCGGGCGGGACACGGACCTTGCAAAGGTCCATTGACCTCGGGCGGGATTTTCCAGTCTTGGGGCGAACTCAGCAATAAAATCCTGCCCTTAGCCTCACCACAGGCCCCCAAAACAATTTTCCAGAGATCTGGGATACTTTCTTCTGAGTCTGGTTTGCGGAGTTGGGAATTATCCCGACTCCACGCTCCCAAAGCGGGAGCGAAAACTCGGCCCTTAGAAAAACATACAGTGTGAAAGAAGATACCATCTGTTATTCTTTAATTAAAAGAACATTTTCAAATTCAGCGCAGTTTAATTGGTTAGTTTCTTGAAAGCCTTCCAAGTGTTTCAGACACCTCTTGTGGACGTTTGACCTCGGTCACTGGGGCCCAGTGCTGACTTATCTCACACTGTCAATAAACTTACGATTCACAAAATCTTCTTCACCTCACATTTGAACTGTTGCAGATAAATAAAAAATGCATTGGGAAAGAAATGATAAAAATTTGTCAGAGGATGTTAAGAAAGAATAGATGGTGGCATTTTCTGTGGTGTAGATAACTTAGACTTTTGAGATGATTTTGATAAAATTTCACGCAGAATGTTCACTGGAATCTTGACTTGCACATAGGACAGGATAAGAAATTAGCTATAAAATAGAGCATATCATAGAATCATTGACACCCTACAGTGCAGAAGGAGGCCATTAGGCCCATCGAGCCTGCACCGACAACAATCCCACCCAGGTCCTCTTCCCATAATCCCATTTATTTATGCTGCTAATCTCCCGACACTAAGGGCAATTTAATTTGGCCAATCAACCTAACCTGCACACTTTTGGAGTGTGGGAGGAAACCGGAACACCCAGAGGAAACCCACGCAGACATGGAGAGAACGTGCAAACTCCACACAGACAGTGACCCGAGGCCAGAATTGAACCTGGGTCCCTGGAGCTGTGAGGCAGCAGTGCTAACCATTGTGCCACCATGCTGCCCATATGAACATACAAATTAGAGCATAGAACATAGAACATTACAGCGCAGTACAGGCCCTTCGGCCCTCGATGTTGCGCTGACCAGTGAAACCAATCTAAAGCCCATCTAACCAACACTATTCCAATATCATCCATATGTTTATCAAATGACCATTTAATTGCCCTTAATGTTGGCGAGTCCACTACTGTTGCAGGCAGGGCATTCCACGCCCTTACTACTCTCTGAGTGAAGAACCTACCTCTGACATCTGTCCTATATCTATCACCCCTCAATTTAAAGCTATGTCCCCTCGTGCTAGCTATCACCATTCGAGGAAAAAGGCTCTCACTATTCACCCCATCTAATCCTCTGATCATCTTGTATGCCTCTATTAAGTCACCTCTTACCACTGCATAAATATGATGCAGAAGTAACACAGAAATATAGAAAATAGGAACAGGAGGAGGCCATTTGGCCCTTCGAGTCTGCTCCACCATTCATCATGATCATGGCTGATCATCCAAGTCACTATCCTGATCCCAACTTCCCCCATATCCTTTGATCCTTTGATCTCCTTCGCCCCAAGTGCTATATCCAGACAATTCTTTCCCTTGAGCCTGCTCCGCCCAGCTGATCTGGCCTCACCTCCACTTTCCATGCTACTCCCATACCCTCTGACCCTCTTGTCAATCCAGAATCTATCTAAATCAGCCTTAAAAATATCCAATGGCCCTGCCTCCACCGTTCCCTGGGGAAGAGAGTTCCACAGACTCACAACCCTCTGAGAGAAACTTTTTTTTCCTCGACTCCATCTTAAATGGGAGGTCCCTTATTTTTAAGCTGTGATGCTTAGTTCTACTGTGAATCTACTGATGACCAATGCCAATGGTGAATGGAGGCGTTCAGGGAGGGGCAGAGAGCGCAGTACTGCATGGGCCCCTATTGTTTCTCGCTTCCATCGCCTTCTCTTCATGCACCATTCCCCAAGAGGGTGTTGGAGACTATGGACCTCCATGTTGA
This sequence comes from Mustelus asterias, assembly GCF_964213995.1. Classification (NCBI taxonomy): domain Eukaryota; kingdom Metazoa; phylum Chordata; class Chondrichthyes; order Carcharhiniformes; family Triakidae; genus Mustelus; species Mustelus asterias. The sequence continues at coordinate 70,599,521 of NC_135813.1, read as the reverse complement.
TCTTGCTCTGGAGGCATGGATCATCCTCGTTGGTGGTACATTCATCCAGTTTGCCAGGATACTTAGAAAGATCATTTGTCTACATTGATCTTCTTCACCATTGATCTTTCCCATCAGCATCAGGCTTGCTAGGGGGAGGCAATGGCTGAGTGGTATTATCGCTAGACTATAAATCCAGAAACTCAGCTAATGTTCTGGGGACCCGAATTCGAATCCCACCACGGGAGATGGTGGAATTTGAATTCAATAAAAAATATCAAGAATTAAGAATTCCCGATGGGAATTAAGATCAGCCACGATCTTATTGAATGGCGGGGCAGGCTCGAGGGGCCAGATGGCCTACTCCTGCTCCTATTTCTTATGTTCTAAGAATCTACTGATGACCATGAAATCATTGTTGATTGTTGAAAAAACTCATCTGGTTCACTAATGTACTTTAGGGAAGGAAATCTGCCGTCCTTACCTGGTCTGGCCTACATGTGACTCCAGAGCCACAGCAATGTGGTTGACTCTCAACTGCCCTCTGAAATGACCTAGGAAGCCACTCAGTTCAAGAGCAATTTGGGATGGGCAATAAATACTGGCGAGCCAGCAACGCCCATAGAGGGAGGTGACGGCCTAGTGGTATTATTGCGGGATTATTAATCCGGAAACTCAGCTAATGTTCTGGGGACCAGGGTTCGAATCCCGCTATGGCAGATGGTGGAATTTGAATTCAATAAAAAAAAATCTGGAATTAAGAATCTACTGATGGCCATGAAACCATTGTCAATTGTTGGAAAAACCCATCTGGTTCACTAATGCCCTTTAGGGAAGGAGATCCGCCATCCTTACCTGGTCTGGCCTACATGTGACTCCAGAGCCACAGCAATGTGGTTGACTCTCAACTGCCCTTGGGCTACTAGGAATGGGCAATAAACGTTGACCAGCCAGCAATACACATGTCCCATGAATGAATAAACAAAATATGAATAAAAGAATTAACAAGAATCATGATTTTATTACGAGCCTCGGAAATTCCAACTGTCTCTTCCTGATATTGGTCAGCAGAGTTCTTTTGGTTTCAGATTTTCCCAGCACCTCTTCAATGGCAGTGTGATTTGCCCACAATATCTTCAATATTTGCCTCAAAAACCACAATTTAACAGTTTCAATTCTTCTCTGCATTGCTTCACTGTTCATCCAACATTCGCTCCCATCTGTCAAGGTGGGTGGGATGTAGCTTTCCAGGATTCCCCGCTTTGTTTCCATGGCTAATTTTGAGTTGCGCTACATAAAACAACCAAAATGGTCAAAATTAGCTGTAAAATTGTCAAATTAGTGACAACGTTGTTACTGAATGAGGCACAGGATGTAATGGGAAAAGTTGTGAAGTGATTTGGGTCGGTTCTGCAATGTGGTTGTGCCTTTGGGCAGGCAAATAGCAAATGAAATAGAACACTAACCAAAGTAAAGAATTGCACTTTCGTTATTAAAAGTGTGGCTAACGTGTTTGTCATGAGTAGAACAAAGTTACAGCACTGTGTTGTAGATAGGAATGATGTGGAGACGCCGGCGTTGGACTGGGGTAAACACAGTAAGAAGTCTCACAACACCAGGTTGAAGTCCAACAGGTTTATGTTGGACTTTACCTGGTGGACTTTAACCTGGTGTTGTTAGACTTCTTATTGTAGATAGGAATGCAGGAACAGTAGAAAGATTCATTGCTTTCACTGACCAAACAATGTAATGCGCCAATTTAAAAAAGCTTACAGAATGCTGGCATATACATACAGCTATGTTAAGATATTACGACAACTAGTCAGGCCATTCAGAGTTCATAGTCCGCTGGGACCCCCATGCCACACAAAAGATAGGTGTGTCTTAGGAAGAGTGCATCAGAGAACAAGAGTGATCCCAACTATGGAGAGAAAGTGTTGTGAAAAGCTTGTGTTTTGCAAGAAATAAGGCTGTTAAGAGGATGGCCTCAAAGTCTGCAAAGTAGTATAGATAAGGCAATTTCAGCTAATATTTCAATGCCCAGTGAAGCCAGTGGAGCAGAGAATATTTACAATTGCAACATGGAAAAGCAAATTTCGAAGGACATTACAAGTACTTTCTTTAGTCGAAAGAGTAATGAACGTTTGGGAATAATTGTCCAGACAAGGCCCAGAGGTAAAACAAAAATTGGGGTTATTCAAAATACATTTCAATGCTGTGATGAGGGAGGCAGAGCTTTGGCACGATAAGCTTGTGTGGCTTTTTATTGTACATGGTTTTATGCTCCTATCAAATTGGACAATACCTAATGTTCCTTTACTTTATTGTTCACACCATGCCAAGTGACTGGTTGGATCCTTGCTGCCAAACTCTGAAGCAACAATTGTAGAGAATTAGAATATGAAGTAGGCCGTTTGGCCCATTGAGGCTGTGCCAGCTCTTTTGAGCAAATGAGCACGATGAATTGGCATGGGGATATGAGAGGGCATGGAGGAGTGGGTCATGTGTATGAGCTGCACGGAAGGGCATGTGAAATAAGAGGGGGCATGGCGGATATGAGGAGGCATGGAAGGGGTATGGGGAAGATGAAGAGGCTTGGCTTAGAGGAGCATGGGGGTTATGTGGGTCATGTGGGGTGGATGGGGGATAGGGGGTGTGTGGTTCGAGGGTTTGACATTCACCAATAAACGGAGGTGGACATTCTAGCCGACCAGCCTCGTCATCCACCCGCCTCGCTTCTGCCTCCAGAGGTGGAAGTAATCAATTCCATTACATCCCTGCTTCTCTTGAACGGAAATCTGGCAGGCGGGGGGGCTTCTTAATGGAGATGGGTTTGCGGAGTTGGAAACTTTTCTGACTCCAGCTATCCATCTTCTTCATGAAAACCTGGCCTGTTAACCTGGTTTTCTGTCTCTGGCTCAGCAAATGTTACCGGACCTGCTGAATGTTCTCACCAAATTCTGTTTTTAATTTCAGCTTCCCAGGACCCACGGTATTTTGCTTTGGTCCCAGTTGCTCCTGTCTACCCACGGAACTGGAATTAATCCTGGATCAGGCTGACACGTTCATCCCTACCTCACTCAACAGAACAGCCCCGTCCTTGCTTATGCGTGCCATGTTACAGCATTATGGGTGATCTCAAACAATAACCACCACGTGGACGGCATGGTGGCACAGTGGTTAGCACTGCTGCCTCACAGCGCCAGGGACCCAGGTTCTATTCCTGGCTTGGGTTTGTGTGGAGTCTGCACGTTCTCCCCGTGTCTGTGTGGGTTTCCTCCGGGTGCTCCGGTTTCCTCCCACAGTCCGAAAGACGTGTTGGTTAGGTGCGTTGGCCATGTTAAATTCTCCCTCAGTGTACCCAAACAGGCGCCGGAGTGTGGCAACTAGGGCATTTTCACAGTAACGTCATTGCAGTGTTAATGTAAGCCTACTTGTGACACTAATAAATAAACTTTAAACTTTAAAAAAACTTTAAACGTAGTCCCTCAGCGTCTATTCTCTGAACAAAACTGAACGATCGGGTAGTTTCGGGCTTGTTGGATGAAACTAGTGGAGGGAGAAAATTAAAAATGTTAAAATTTCGTTTGACTATAAAAGTATTCAAAGGATGCAAGACGGAGTGAGTTCAGAGTACAGAACACTTGCCTTCTCCCTCTGGGAGCTGTGTTGAAATCCAGATCAGATTGATGGATTAAAAGGCTCCACTTGCCTATGAAGTAAAACCCTTGTAGAAACTCATTTTTGAAAGAAGTAACAGCTCGGTGAAGACTGTGATGATTTAAATGCCACATCCTGTAGCTTTGATTCGATACAGTTGTGTGCTACACCCAGTACCTAAGTGGAATGTCAAAGCACTGGCCCAGTGACTGCGGAGTCTGCTGTTCCACTGCACATTGCAGAAGCAGATTACATCAGCGCTTTCTGGAGATTTGCCACAACCATTGCACTCCTAATCCTTGCTTGTTTTTTTTCTTCCACAATCCGCCCTGCGAAGCAGCAATACCACAGGGAACAGTAATCATTATTGCACATTTTATAAGACCATTAGCAAAGTGTGTCTAGCCGGTTGCAGTTCTACTTAAATGCCCTTTAGTACATATAAAAAGAATTTTGCATGTTCAATGTCCTTACCTGCACTGTGCAATGTTCACAGGAGCGATCTGGGATGAACCATTCTTCTCTTTGGTGTCTGGACACTTGAATTAGTGAGAGCGCCTCTTAGCAATCTGGAGGCACCTAGTTATCTTCACAGATCTCAGCTGTTGGATGTCACATAAACATTTGTGTAATAGGTCTAACGCTGGAGTAGACACAAGGGCTCCGTAAATTTAAAATGATATAAAAACAGCTGCTGGTCAAAGTACCATTACACTTTGATAGCATAATTAACAATCTGGCATCCTGTCTGCACTGGTCATCTCTTCTCATTTTAATAGCTGTAAACATTTTCAATACAAATTAATGGACAATTCATTGCAAGCTAATAAAAAGCGATACTTCCATCCGCTATTCTATCGTTATTCTAACCGCTTAATTATTTGATTTACCTAACCGTGTTTGCATATGCCCGCATAACTCATAAAAGGGCATGAATTTTCCAGTGCTCTTATTAAAAATAAGTATTTTGCGCAGCCATTTAGATGAAGATGCCTCATAATACAACACCATTAAAAGAGTGGGACGACTTTAACAGAGTTTCTCTTGAGGTGGCTGCTCCAGAATGCCACTTCCTACTTTGTGCCAAGATTCACCTTCTGCTCCTGTGGGTGACTGCATGAAAATCAGGGCTGATTAACAGTGAAGTGTCATTCAAGCCGACTTCCCTCACCACCTCCACAATTATCCCCCTCTTAAACTCCGGAGTCGGGTCCTCAGCAGGCAAGAGTCCAGCCAACAAGTGAAACCATAGTAACCTGCAGTGGACTTTTGCTTTTTTTTTTGTCAAAACTGCTTCTGGCCCACATTTTTTCACTTGGCTGGATAGCCCAGTGTTCATGTTCAGCTGCCAGTATTCAGAAATTCAGGTGTAAATTGCCAGAATACTGCTGGCAGCAAAATTAAAAATTCATATCAAGGTCTTACAACCCAAAGTGGATACTAAAAAAAAAATTCAGAAACTCTCAGTTGCTTCGATAATCTCCACCAAGTTCCTCCAACATATTTCTACCACAAAACTGGGCTCTGTATATTTGATGTTCTGGTTGCTGATATGGGCACGCATCCTGGTTGTGGGTTGTACTGGATGCTATTTTGGTGAGACCAGCAGTGCTGGAGCTAGGATTGTGCACTGAAAGTATGCAGAGTAGAAAGATTGTGACGTCAGTTAGTGTCTAAGTCTGAGTTAACTCTATAGCGATGCCATTTTCCCAACATTCACACTCCAGCTAACACCCTCTCTTAATCTCGCAAAGCTGAAAATGTGTTCAGCAACAGGAAGAACCATCTACACTTCCCACTGTCTCGGAAAAGCAGGCAGCATAATCAGGACCCCACGCACCCCGGACATACTCCCACCTTCTTCCGTCGGGAAAAAGATACAAAAGTCTGAGATCACGTACCAACCGACTCAAGAATAGCTTCTTCCCTGCTGCCATCAGACTTTTGAATGGACCTACCCTATATTAAGTTGATCTTTCTCTACACCCTAGCTATGATTGCAACACCACATTCTGCATCCTCTCCTTTCCTTCTCTCCGATGAACTCTATGAACAGTATGTTTTGTCTGTATAGCACGCAAGAAACAATACATGACAATATTAAATCAAAGCAAATCAAAAACCTCCCACTAACACTTTAAAGGGATCGTCAACTGCTTATATTAGTTGCTGGTTGCTTTCTATGGCTCTTGTTGAGTTAGTAGAAGTGTTTGGTGCTTTGTCATTTGAGGTTGCTGAAATTTACAGTGAGCACTATTGCATGTGGTGAGGGCTTTGGTTTTAACTTCAAGAGCTCTGTTCAGAGTAATTACACCCAGTCATCAGCTCTGTAATTTCCATCCTTCTGAGCCTTCAGCGTGGCAGGGAGAATGTGCAGAAGCAGCATAGAGTGGGACAAGCTGCTTGAAGAGGAGATGGGGGCACCATGTCCACACAGGGTCTTAAGGGCGCATTTCTCCTCAGTGAGGAGTAGTGCGTCAGATGTCATTAAGGAGGTGCTCGCTGAGGCTGCAAAAGCTGTAGATTTCAGAGCAGCTCAGGACGGCACTACCAGTGGCAGCGAAGGTGACCATGAACATCCTCTCATCAAGTGCCTTCCAGGCTGGAGTCAGGGATATGTCCAACTTCTCCCGGTTCACCGGCCACTGTTATATAAGCTAGGTGATTGACTCATAAGTGAGGGAAATACATTTCATTTGCTCTTGCAAGAGAGAAGTGGCCAGAATGTGCACATGGCCTTGTCGGGATAGCAGAGTGCCGTTTACTGCACACACTTGGGATGGGATTTAATGCAACCTGCCAAGATGGGATTCATGATGGGAGGGACCATGGAGTCGTGCAAGAGTGGGTGAGTTGGGAACCTGACGATGGAAACTGATGGGCAAGGTACCCAACCTACAAGAATGTGGTCGAAAGCCAATGAAGATGGCTAAGGAGCTCATGCAGCTGAACGCTATTGAATACACTTTTTGGGATTAAGTGAGTGATGAGTGGGAATCACAGGTTTTCTATCCCAGTAAAGCTTGCTATGACCAAAAGGAGGTGGCTCTCCAAGGTACAAGGTCAGCCATTTGGTTGCTTGTAGGAGGACAGACGGAGTTTGCACAGTTGCAGTCTGAGGGACATCGATTAGAGGGGAGGGCCTGATGGAACAGTTTGGGGGGCATTCATTGGCACTTTAAACCCAGGCTCAGCAGCCAGCGAGAGGGCGAAAATCACGTCCAATATATCACAAATCCTATTGTTGGAAATGTGCGTGATGGAGGGAGAGCTGATGGAGACGTAGGCATTAGAGGCAGGAGTATCAGCGAGAGCTGCCAAAGGGCCTGTCTCAGCCATATAATTGGACAGTGTCCACATATCGCTTCCCCTAATTAACCAACTACTGGGGATTGCGGTCGGCTGGTACCTTCCCACCTACTCTGGAATCCTGCTCACTTTCAGGTCCACTGGTATAATCTACATTCTTGGATTAAATTCCACTCAGGGATTTGCAGACACCACATCATTCAGGTGTAGTTTGAATATTATTGTCACAAGAAGGCTTACATTAACACTGCAATGAAGTTACTGTGAAAATCTCCTAGTCGCCACACTCCGATGCCTGTTCGGGTACACTGAGGGGGAATTTAGCATGGTCAATGCACCTAACCAGCACGTCTTTCGGAATGTGGGAGGAAACCGGAGCACCCGGAGGAAACCCATGCAGACACGGAATGTGCAAACTCCTCATACAGTGACCTAAGCTGGGAATCGAACCTGAGTACTGCAACTACAAAGGGTTCCATCCCCATGGCATTTGACCGTACCTAGCGCATCATGCAGATCATTCCCAGGTAGCCTGGCATCGGCATTTGAACAATCACAAGAGAGCAAAGGATGGCTACTGGGCAAGAATGGCTATCTTTTTTTCATATTCTTTCATGGAGTGTGGTCGTCACTGGCAAGGCCAGCATTCGTTGTCCATCCCAAATTGCCTTTGACCTGAGTGGCTTGTTCAGCCATTACAGGGGAAAGTTTCGAGATAACCACATTGGGCCTGGAGTCACATGTAGACCAGACCAGGTAACGGTGACAGATTTCCTTCCCTAAAACGCATTAGTTAACCAGATGGGGTTTTTTTTTAAAGACAATTAAAGATAGTTGTGGTCACATTACTGAGACAATTTAAGTTAGTAATCAAATTCAAATTCAACCAGCTGCCATGGTGGGATTTGAACACATGTTCCCAGAGTGTTACCCTGGGCCTCTGGATTACCCAATGCCGCCATTTTTCCAGATGACACGCATCAGCTTCATGCCTTTGAACAAGAAGCATGCTGCAACACAAATGTCATCAAGTACGCCATTGTGGTGCCTATAAGCAAAGCGTCTGGTGTATAGGGCAATGCTGGAGGAACGCTGCCCTATTCCCAGAACATGTGCCACAATTCATTGCCATCTGCTGTGTTTGGCACAACTTCATCATCATGAGAACCGTCCGCTTGCCACCTGGTAAATGGCAAACAGTTGAGGAGGAGTGAGAAGTGGAGCAGGAGGAGAAGGAGCAGGAGGAGAAGGAGATGGAAGAGCAGGAGGAAGAGAAGGACAAATTGAAGGAAAGGAGGATGCCACAAAAACAATCCCTTTGTGGCAGAGATCTGAGTGTGATCAGCTGGTTACGGTGTGAATTACCACAACCTCAATTTATAACTCAACAACAGTCCCACTCCTTATCTTCGCTCTGTTACTGAGCATCATAGCATTCTCTCAGTCACGCTGCTGAACCCAGCACAAAACAAACATTCCAAAGCAATGTTATCACTACAGTCATCAAATGTTCAATACAAAAGTCAACTAATCAGCCTTATGCAATCCCTAAGTGCCTGCCTTCCCTGTGCCTTTGCCCGAACTCGTGTTCTTATCCAGTGGCTGCAGCAGTGTTGGGATCTGTGGATGCCCTTGCAGGATGCCCTCAGGCAGCTCTGGGCTGTGATGACGGACTTCGCACTGCCCCACTTTGGTATGGACCCCAGCGGTCTGAGCTGACGAGCTGACAGCAACAACAAGGGCACTGGTGGAGTGACAGGTGGGAAGATGAATGAGAGAGGGCAGCAGATTCAAGCTCCACGGAGGCACTGCCACTCCCTGAGGGGCAGACCTCAGAAATTCTGATGATCTGCTGTAGCCCAGGTGGCTGGGAGTGCAGTGAGACCTTGCACACCCCTTGGAGTACTGGCATCCATACCCATGATGGCAGCAGTCTGAACCCGCATGGCAACAAGTTGAGTTTTACTGACTTTAGTCTGAGCTTCCAGAGCACAGACACTGCATAACCTGTGCTGCTGTTGCAATGGGAGCTGAGACGGCTGCCATCAGACACCACATGGCCCCATGGTTCTGAGGGTATTCTCAACACCGTCATGCTGCAATGGTTGGGCACGAACCCCCATGCAAAGCTCTTTGCTGGACTCTTCCCATCGTCCTTGGCAGTGTCAGCTGACTTTCTAACAGGTCTGTCAATGCACAGTGTGCGCATTCCCATCAGCCTTTTCCTGTACGCCACTCCATCAAAATCCTCGGACACGATCCTGCCGAGCGTTCACACCACGCTCCTGCTGCAGTGAAGTCGGAGAAGTTGGCGCCCAAGCCCAAATCTCCGTTCACTGCTGTGGCTTGGGAAAAGCCCGCCGACATGAATGGCTAAAAGATTCCAGCCCTCATGTGAGTCCTCTGCAGCAGAGCTCCTGTGGAACCTAACCCTTGGTTAAACTCAACTGTTCGCCTTTTTCCCCCTTACCCTGGCTGCAGTTCATCATCATAGACAGTACAGAAGGAGGTCATTCGGCCCATCGAGTCTACACTGACCACAATCCCACCCAGGCCCTATTCCCGTAATCCCACATATTTACCCTGCAATGTAATCCTGTAATCCCACATTGTTAGCTTGCTAATCTCCTGACACTAGGGGCAATTTAGGTTGGTCAATCAACCTAACCTGCACATCTTTCGACTGTGGGAGAAAACCAGAGCACCCAGAGGAAACCCACGCAGACACGGGGAGAACGTGCAAACTCCACACAGACAGTGACCCAAGGCCGGAATTGAACCCGGGGTCCCTGGTGCTGTGAGGCAGCAGTGCTAACCACTGTGCCACCGTGCCGCCCCTCATTCGTTCATGCCCTCTGTTTCACCAGGCACAACAAGCCTCGAAGATGCTCTCTAAAGTATGTGCGGTCTCATTTTCTGAGATGAACAATTAGTGAGATTTTCCGGCCACGCTTGCCCCAAGACTGGAAAATCCCGCCCGAGGCCAACGGACCTTTGCATGATCTGCGTCCTGCCCCCTACAATTCCCGTGACGGGCGGGACAGGAAAGTTCCATCCAGTGTTTCTTCATCACCAGTCTTTCCTTCCTCAATGACTCTTGTTTCTATTAATACATAAACACTCATTCAATTGTTGGTGAGAAATAGATGAACTTTCCCCTGAAGTTTAGTGCAATAATATTTTGATTGAAAGTAAGTGGGATCTCTAAATCTTTTTATCAGTCTCATTCTAACTGATCCCTGAGGATCTGGTGTTCCTCAGGGATCAGTGCTGGGACCTTTGCTGTTTGTAATATATACATAAATGATTTGGAGGAAAATGTAACTGGATTGATTAGTAAGTTTGCAGATGACACAAAAGTTTGCAGATAGCGATGAGGACCATCAGAAGATACAGCAGGATATAGATCAGTTGGAGAGTTGGGCGGAGAGATGGCAGATGGAGTTTAATCCGGACAAATGTGAGGTAATGCATTTTGGAAGGTCTAATACAGATAGGAAATATACAGTAAATGGCAGAACGCTTAAGAGTATTGATAGGCAAAGGGATCTGGGTGTAAAGGTACACAGGTCACTGAAAGTGGCAATGCAGGTGGAGAAGGTAGTCAAGAAGGCATACGGCATGCTTGCCTTCATCAGCCGGGGTATTGAGTTTAAAAATTGGCAAGTCATGTTGCAGCTTTATAAAACCTTAGTGAGGCCGCACTTGGAATATAGTGTTCAATTCTGGTCGCCACACTATCAGATGGATGTGGAGGCTTTGGAGAGGGTACAGAAAAGATTTACCAGGATGTTGTCTGGCATGGAGGCATTAGCTATGAGGTGAGGTTGGAGAAACTTGGTTTGTTCTCACTGGAGCGACGGAGGTTGAGGGGAGGCCTGATAGAAGTCTGCAAGATTATGAGCGGCATGGACAGAGTGGATAATCGGAAGCTTTTTCCCAGGGTGGAAGAGTCAATTACAAGGGGGCGTAGGTTTAAGGTGCGAGGGGCAAGGTTTAAAGGAGATGTACGAGGCAGATTTTTTACACCGAGAGTAGTGGGTGCCTGGAACTCGTTGCCGGGGAAGGTAGTGGAAGCGGATACGGTGACTTTTAAGGGGCGTCTTGACAAGTACATGAATAGAATGGGAATAGAGGGATATGGTCCCCGGAAGGGTAGGGGATTTTAGTTAAGTCGGGCAGGATGGTCGGTGCAGTCTTGGAGGGCCGAAGGGCCTATTCCTGTGCTGTAATTTTCTTTGTTCTTTGTATTACCATTTCTCAACATCATACTAATTTATAGCACACACTCAGGCTAAGGGAAAATGATGCTGGGGACTGATGCTATTTTTCTGCATCAGCAATTAGTAGAAGTTCCCTCCCTGAACAGACTGTACCACCCCAACAGCACATGTCTGACTAAACATCTCCGATAATCTCCCTCTCCCACCCTCCCCCCTCACTGCATTACATGATAATTTCTTGTATCCCTTATCTTGTAGTCCCAGAGATTGACTATTAACTGAGTATCAATTAGTGTCAAATTTGGAGGGTACTTTAGCATTATGAATTTCTCCAAGGTTGAAGCTAGAGAGTGCTTCACTTTGTGACTATTTTTAAAAAGTTATCAGGAAGGCTGCTTATGGACACAAGTGGTTGAAAGATACCTTTCTCAATTCAATTTACACATCACTCATCTAGCTCTGACTTACACTAGTGTTTTGCCCCAGGCTCCCTGGTGTAGTGTTGCTGAAGCCACAACTGACTGGTTTCTCATCACGATGTAAATTTGTTGTGTACATATTCAATCACTAGTTCCGTAATTGATAATAGTGTATGACATCCATTGAGTCATTACATTAGGCTTTGTTGCACTGTGACAGAGGACATTAACTGGTGAACACCAATTTCAAGTCTTTATACTCGCAAGACAGGTGTACAATGACACTTTCAATTCAAGAAAAGGCAACTCATTGAAGACTTTTGAAAGTTGTGCTAAGTACATCAGCTTTTAATATCACCTTTGATGCCAATGCAAAGGATTACGAATAACCGGCAAACAGAAAAATCTGTCCCAACCTGAGACTGCTGTATTTGGAATAACAGCAAAGACCAACATAGAATCCCTACAGTGCAGAAGGAGGCCATTCGGCCCATCGAGTCTGTACCAACCACAATCCCACCCAGGCCCTATTCCCGTAACTCCACACATTTACCCTGCTAATCCCCTTGGCACTAGGGTCAATTTTAGCATGGCCAATCAACCTAACCCGCACATCCTTGGACCTAATAAACATGCTCGTTTTTCTCTTGCGGGGAGTGTGAATTCTTATTCTAGTGGAGAAAAGGAGAAGGAATAATTTTCTCTGTAATTAATGACACCCTTAATGAAACCAGAGCAAGGAATCGCTTTGAAATGTCGTTTCTGAGAAGAGGAATTTGAGTTGTGAAACACAGACATTCTTCTAGAGGGGAATTGCTCTACGGGGGGCCTTCACGGTATGTAAAAAAATGATCCCAAATGCTTCCACAGAGTTGACTATCTTACTTCAAGTGTCAATTTATGCCATGCATTAATGTATCTTTTAATGTCCAAACGTTTGTAATAGTTCTGGTGACTGGAATCTTTGCAGTGATAGCTCCTGTTAGAATGGCTAATCCTCACTAAACTCATTAAATGTTGGTGGCTTAAGTGTTATAGATTCTTTGCAAAACCACCCCAGGCCAGTTCTAGTTAAGAGCCTCTCCAGTGACCTGGGTCTGCCTGTCATATAAGAACACTTCTGTCGGTGGCCTGAGCTTCCCACTGGAGCAAGGGATAAATCTAACGACTGTGACAATGGTGAGAGGGAGGTCGGTCAAATGACTGGCAAGTTGGTAATGAGGATTGAATTTTGAACCTCTCACTTATATATGTCCAAATTCCAAAATGTTGAATTACATAGCTGTTTCTGGAGTGTTTTTCTCCTCCCATGTAGCTGATGTTCTGCTGCATTACAAGCATGCATATCAATGTAAGGAGGAAATCACCTTGGGGGACAATGTCCCGTCCTGCCCACCATGGGAATTGTAGCAGGTTGGGGGGCGGACCATGCAAAGGTCCGTTGACCTCAGGCGGGATCACCAGTTTTGGCGTGAGCGGAAAATCCTACCCCTTGATTCAACTGTTTAACATGATGTGGAGATGTATTGAACTGGGGTGGACTGGGGTAAGAAGTCTCACAACATCAGGTTAAAGTCCAACAGGTTCATTTGGAATCACGAGCTTTTGGAGAACTGCTCCTTCATCAACTGTTCAACAGTTCCAAGGATGAAATCACTGCATGACCTTTTTACCCGTAAATCTTTGCAAATTACAGATGTGTTTCTTTCTCCTAGTTTAATGCAGAGTGTGTCAAATCCTAGGTCATTGCTTCCTTTATTCTTTCATGGGATGTGGGCGTCCCTGGCAAGGCCAGCATTCGTTACCGATCACTAATTGCTCTCGAACTGAGTGGCATTTTAAGAGTCAACCACATTGCTGTGGATCTGGAGTCACATGTAGGCCAGACCACGTAAGGAAGGCAGATTTCCTTCCCTAAAGGACATTAGTGAACCTGATGGGCTTTTACAACAATCAACAATGGTTTTGTGCTCGCCACTGGACTTTTCATTGCAGATTTTGAGGTATCATTAATTACATGGCACGGTGGCACAGCGGTTAGCACCAGGGACCTGGGTTCAATTCCAGCCTCGGGTCACTGACTGTGCAGAGTTTGCATGTTCTCCCCGTTTCTTCATCGGTTTCATCCGGGTGCTCTGGTTTCCTCCCACAGTCCAAAGATGTGCGGGTTAGGTTGATTGGCCGTGCTAAATTGACCCTAGTGTCAGGGGATTAGCAAGTTAACAATGTGGGATTACGGGAATAGGGTCTGGGTGGGATTGTGGTCAGTGCAGACTTGATGGGCCGAATGGCCTCCTCCTGCACTGTAGGGATTCTATGATTCTTTGATCTACATAGCAAAATACCAGCTCGGACTGCAAGGGTAACTTTTATCATTGGGTTTGCGTAACTTTCTCAGCTACCGGCTGAGGACAGCAAAAAAGCTCCAACCAAGTGTAGTGAAGAGGCCCATGGAAACACCAGTAATGGGTTGCATCATGTCAGCCCTTCTGACTGAGGCAAATAGCTAGTCGCTAATTTAAGGGGTGAAGTATGAGGCATTAAACATACCACACACCTTGAAAACGAATGTCCAAACCCCAGCTCAACCCATATAGCTCGACCAGAATAACTCTGGAAACATGCCTCACCAGGAACATCACATCGTCACAAGTACATGCTGAGTTCAGGTGGAGATGTCAGGACATTGGGGAGGGGAGGGGGCCTCAGGTGCCACAGGCAATGGAGGAGAGCAGGTAACTCCTGTTGGAAAGTGCACCTTTTTTGAACATTTGACGATGCCAACGGGTCTCACATCCGTTGGCTGGATTCCGATATTAAAAATGCTCTCTGGTGGAATTATACCACAGCCTGAGTTACTGGGCCCGATTTTAACTCTGTGTAATTGGGTGGATTTTGAATGAGTTCAAATTTTGCCTGACGTATCCAGGAAAGATGGCTTAAAATTCGGGGCAGAGGTGGAGTCAAGCACCAAGCATGGGACGGGTAAGAAAAATGGCAAGATCCAATTTAATTCAGTTTAAAACTAGGCTGCAACATTATCCTTTTCCCTCCCATTTCCTCTCTGAGGAAAAGCCCTTTCTTCCTCAGGAAGAGATTGCCCTCCAATATCTTACCCAACCAACCAGTCATAGACTCTTAGAATCATAGAATCCCTACAGTGCAGAAGAAGGCCAGTCGGCCCATTGACCCTGCACCGACAACAATTCCACCCAGGTCCTATCCCCATATCCCCACGTATTTACCCTAACTAGTCCCCCTGACCTAAGGGGCAATTTAGAATGGCCAATCCACCTGACCTGCACAACTTTGGAGTATGGGAAGAAACCTACGCAGACACGGGGAGAATGTGCAAACTCCACACAGACAGTCACCCAAGGCCGGAATTGAACCCGTGTCCCGGGAGCTGTGAGGCGGCAGTGTGAACCACTGTCCCAGTGTACCACTATTGATGCGCTATTCCAGCACATGGGAATCACAGCTGACATTCACCTTGATATCTACTTTCCACAGGACTCATTGCTTCACAACCAGGAGCAGGTACCTCAGTGGACTGTTCCCTCCAGAACTCAGGAGCAAACCCAACCCAAACAAACTTTAAGCAGGCACCTGAGCCTGGGATTTTCCCAGCCTTGGGTGGCTTAGCTAGCCACTGGATATAAATTCAGTGAGTCAGGGGATGGCTGGGCTGCTGTGCCTTCAACGAAAGCCAATATTTAGATGCATTACTGCGTCTGACTATTTTCATTACCCATGGGGCCATGAAGTGATATTTTTAAAAATGTTAATGGAGACATTAAAAAAGTTCAAGGACATTTTATTTACAATTTTAATTCAGATATTCCAGCAAGGCAGTTAGTAGGAAATGGGATTATGAATCTTTCATAGCTCAATCGAATGGTGACTAAATAATTAAGAGAAACAAAATGGTCAACCCTTCCTATTTGATGTTGGGACTGTCTCCTTTCAATTTCTGTTGACCCTGCCAGGCTTTTCAGGCTGCATTGCGTAACTACCAGCGATGGCCTGCCTCCATGCAAGCACGTGTTGATGCAAGTGATGCAGCCTTGGCAATTCACAGTGTGCCTGACATAACTAATCTCATCCTGAAATAGCACCATTTATTGAGTTGTGAGCATGACATCAATCAGCCAAAGATTGGCGGGAGAAAAGGTAACTTTATTATAGAATCATAGAATCCATAGAGTGCGGAAGGAGGCCATTCGGCCCATCAAGCCTGCGCTGGCAACAATCCCACCCAGACCCTATCCCCATAGCCCCACATATTTACCCTGCTCGTCCCCCTGACACTACGTTCAATTTAGTTTGGCCAATCCACCTAACCTGTACATGGGGTGGCACGGTGGCACAGTGCCTAGCACGCTGTCTCACAGCGTCAGGGACCTGGGTTCAATTCCCGGCTTGGGTCACTGTCTGTGTGGAGTCTGCACGTTCTCTCTGTGTCTGCGTGGGTTTCCTCTGGGTGCTCCGGTTTCCTCCCATAGTCCAAAAGGCGTGCTGGTTAGGTGCATTGGCCATGCTAAATTCTCCCTCAGTGTACTTGAACAGGCACCGAAGTGTGGCAGCTAGGGGATTTTCGCACTGTCTTCATTGCATTATTAATAAAAAGATTTTTGAGCTGTGGGAGGAAATCCACACAGACACAGGGAGAACGTGCAAACACCACACAGCCAGTCACCCGAGGCCAGAATTGAACCTGGGTCCCTGGCGCTGTGAGGCAGCAGTGCAAACCACTGTGCCCACATAAGGGGAGAGAGAACTTTTATTAGATGACAAAGGTCAAGATTTTAGCCCCCAGAATATTTTTTTCTCCTGCTTCTTGAAACATGCTACCTTTAAAATGTTAGATTTTAAATGCAAAAGCAGCGTGGACATTTTAAATGTCTGAAGGACCTCTCCACCACTAATGATTTGAGTTAAAATGGTGGGTAAATATCTGTCTTTAAGGGGGGAATAAATCAACTTTACTGGATGGTACAGTGGTTAGCACTGCTGCCTCATAGGGCCAGGGACCCGGGTTCGATTCCCAGCTTGGGTCACTGTCTGTCTGGAGTCAGCACATTCTCCCCATGTCTGCGTGGGTTTCCTCCAGGTGTCTCGGTTTCCTCCCACTTCTCAAAGATGTGTGGGTTAGGTTGATTGGCCATGCTAAATTGTCCCTTACTGTCAGGGGGATTAGCAGGGTAAATACAGTGGGTTACGGGGATAGGGCCTGGGTGGGATTGTTGTTGGTACAGGCCCGATGGGCCAAATGGTCTCCTTCTGCACTTTAGAGGTTCTATGGATTTTATTCTATGCACTTGGTATGAACGCAACAGAAATCTCCTGGTTTAAATGTAAAAGAGCAAAGAATTTGTCCAGTTCCTGTACCCGGCCAAAATGGTCAGTTTATATCTGATCCCAGGGGTGTTGCTTGCTTACATTGTAAGTAGCTTGTTTTGCCATGCCAACTTTAGCATTAGATCCTAAAATATTATCTGGCATGATTTTTAATATAACTTCGCACAGACTGCAAAATGCCAGAGCAGCTGTTGATATATAAAGGGCTTTTAAACTATTGGCCCTTGATTTAACAGGTTAGGTATTTTAATAAGCAAATCCCAGTTAAGCGGCAAAGCTTTGGTGTGGTATTCAAAAAAGGGCTGCTACTGTTAGAAGTTGAGTTGCGTCACTTGAAGGATCTAACCAAAGAAGATGGCAAGAGAGGGAAGGAACCAAGGTAGAAGTCATGTGCCAAGTGAAACCTATAACTGTTTATAAAAACGTGCCTATATAAGAATGGAGAGAAACATGCACATCACAGGAGCTTAATAAAAAAACAAAATGGATGCTAAGCCAAAGGAGGAAATGTTATGGGGATGGGGTTAGGGATTGGGAGGGTGGGGGAAACCAAAACCTTGGCTAAAGGAATATAATTTTAATGTGGATACGAAACAAGAAGACAAAGGTAGAAAGGGGGAGGGGTTTGAGGAAGAAAATCTGGAACAACAGCTGGAATCTTCTGTCCTCATTCGCAGCTGGGGTTTTCCGGTACCGCTGAGAGTGAATGGGGTTTTGGCTGGAATGTCAAATTTTCCGTTCTCGCTCGGTTATGGCCATGGGAACCATGGGAACAAACAAAACCAAAGAATCCCGCCAATGAGTTCAGCCAGCTGAGCTAATATGGTTCGCAAAAGGGCTCAAACAAGAGGGATGCACAAGAAACCAGACTCATGAGGTGTGGCACACTTTGTTGACCAGAGTGGGTTACAAAGATAAGAATCAGGTGAGGTAATGGAAGGATTTCAATGCAGTGATGAGAATTTTACACTTGAGGGACTGGGGTTAATGACTGGGCCCACTTCATTGTGAGAGGCCTCACTTCAGTCTCCCAGAGGGAGCAAAACCTCCCCCGATTAAGTCAGCTGGCAGAAGGAATGATGCACTATCAATCAAGCAAAGACTAGTTTGTATGCAAGAATAAATAGGCTTTTATTCGCAAAAGACTTGGAGCACACCCATGCTGATAAACTGGTCCAGCAACTGAGGCAGGGGGGTTGGGAACTGACCTTAGATTCCTAGCCATGGATCAATTGACTCCCATTATCCCTGAGCCCACTACAACTTTGGGTGTCATGTCATAGAATCCCTACAGTGCAGAAGGCGGCCATTTGGCCCATCGAATCTGAACCGACTCTCTGGCAGAGCATCTTACCCAGGCCACCCCCACCCCATTCCCGTAACCCCATGCATTTACCTCGCTAATCCCCCTAACCTACACATCTTGAAACACCAAGGGGCTATTTATCATGGCCAATCCACCTAACTTGTACACCTTTGGACTGTGGAAGGAAACTGGAGCACCCGGAGCAAACCCACGCAGACACAGAAGGAATGTACAAACTCCACACAAATAATCACCCAAAGCCGGAATTGAACCTGGATTCCTGGCACTGGCAGGCAGCTGTGTGCCACCATGGCACCCTGGCTGAAAGATTAAATGGAGGCCACACAATCTCCTGCACCCTCAGAAATAACCCAGCAAAAGACCTTTGCCAGCAGCCTCCAGGGCAGGGCATCCCTTGTAGTCAGGCACTCTGCCCGATTGAAGGACCTGGCATTGTGCAAGGTGGTGCCAGTGAAAGCCACTCCTCTGCCCTGGCCACTGAGCTCCTTCCCCACTCTCCTGTGACATCCATCCTGCCATCACGCACCTTTGGCCTGGGGTATACCATGGCATTCCTGGGCCTCAGGTGAGTGCTGGCAGCACGAGGAGCTGTCAGTCTTGATCAGCTGGCATTTCTAGACAGGTGGGACCTCCACTGCCGGGGACCTCAATCATGGGGAAGGACTGATAATGGGCACTTGATTCCACTTGACCTCATTGGTTCTCTGTCTGGTAGGCAAGACCCTTGTCAGCCCCACAAAATCCTGGCTGATATGTTGGGACAATAGCGCCGGAATTCTACCACCCCTCTCGCAAGGGGAATCAGAGCCGGCGAGGGGCAATCAATGGGAAAGTCCGTTGACCTCGGGCGAGATATTCCAGATTCGGGTCAAGCAAGGCCATAAAATCTGGCCCCAGAAGTTAATAAAGATCAGGAAGCACAGGGATGGTAGACGAGCAATATTTGATGTGGTTTATAATGAAGGACATTGCGTTTTGGTTGAGATAAAATTTAGAAAGGATGTGAAGGCAGAGAGGAGAAAACTTTTTAAATGTATTTATTAGTGCCACAAGTAGGCTGACATTAACACTGCAATGAAGTTACTGTGAAAATCCCCTAGTCGCCACACTCCGGCGCCTGTTCGGGTACACTGAGGGAGAATTTAGCATGGCCAATGCACCTAACCAGCACGTCTTTCGGACTGTGGGAGGAAACCGGAGCACCCGGAGGAAACCCACACAGACGCGGGGAGAGTGTCCAGACTCCGCACAGACAGTGACCCGAGCCTGGAGTCGAACCCAGGTCCCTGTGTCCGCTCTGACAGATCGGTGCATGTGCAGTGGCCCGCTCAGCGCTATGCTGCCGGCCTCTCAAGCGGGATCGGCCCCGACCCCTGATTTTTAACAGGATTTACGGCGAGTGCAATTTGCAGTGCACAGAGTGTGGGAGATTCATTTTGAAAATCGCACTGAAAAGACCAGAGGGATTTACTCCAGTTTTCACACAAATTCGCCACTTCGAATGTTTTTGGGAGAATTCCACGCGTGCCGGTTAGGTTGATTGGCCATGCTAAATTGCCCCTGATTGTCAGGGAGATTAGCAGGGTCGATGCATGGGGGTACGGGGATAGGATCTGGGTGGGATTGTTGTCAGCATATGCTCAATGGGCCAAATGGCCTCTTTCTGTGTTGTAGGGATTCCATGATTCCATGACCCAGAGAAACCTTAACTCTCTTCCACTTTGGTCATTCCCTCAGTTTCTCAAGCACTTGGTGCACAACTGGTTTACATCCATTATCAGATCTGGCTGGACACTAATAAATAAACTTTAAACTGCATTTCCCACAGTAGAATAGTGATAACGGGATGGATTTTACATCCCCAGCCCCACCACTGGTCATCTTTTTGGTGTGACTTGGGAGCAGGTGGGCTGGAGAGAAATAAAAATATGATGGGTACCCTGCCCACTGTCTTCTCATTGCCCACTGCCTTTCTGCCAATCTCTGCCCTGGTCCCCATAATACTGTAGGTGTGTGCCGAATTTAATAGCCCACCTGCTATTTTTAAATAAATAATTAATTGGCAATTGAGTTTGTTAATAAGCCAACAAATCCAAATAATACACTGCCCATTCCATTAAAGGTTTGGCCATTTAAAAAAAAATAACGCTATGGAAACCATAAGACCATAAGAAATCAGAGCAGGAGTAGGCCATTCAGCTCTTCGAGCCTGCTCCGCCATTTAATAAAGTAAAGTAAAGTTTATTTATTAGTCCCAAGTAAGGCTTACCTTAACACTGCAATGAAGTTACGGTGAAATTCCCCTCATGGAAAGATCATTACTCATTAACACTTATTAAGAAACAGTGAGAGGAAAGTCGTGGTGCATCTATTGAGGTTGTCCTGTGTGCATCAGGGAAACCCCCATTCTCCCCCCTCCATATCCCTCTTCAACTGGCCTTGCAAACCCTACCTTCCCCAACTCCTTGCTTTCCCCCCCTCCCTGTTCCAACCCCGCCTTACTGGTTCCCCAATCCTTCCGCGTCCAAATCCTCAGATCTACCATCTCTAAAATTCAACCCAATATTCCTCAAGTACTTAATGGAATGCAGACAGCTTTGGCACAGGCTGAGAACATGAGAGGCACTGCTTAAATGCAAGTGCTGCTTCATAATTCTTATAAAATTAAAATTTAACAAACGGCAATGAGGAATATTCATCCGTATACACGTAGACAATTATCTAACCTAACATGTCAGAATGAGTGGTGGAAATGTTCCAATTAATCACAACTATATCCCTGCATCCTTTCAAAAAAAGCTGATAGATGATTAATTTAAGATTTTATCTTAACAGATTTCTCTTTGCAAACGGTATTAAAAGGGGTTTATCTGTAATCCACATAAATTATATCATCTGTTGTACGCTCTCCAATTCGCTTCATGGAGAATAACTGGTGTGCACACTGATTTAGTCAGCAAGATGCAGAGGTCTTAATCTAATTAGATGGAACTGGAATGGGCCAGTTGCTGTGGCCGGTGCTGCTCACTCTCTACAGTTATAGAATTAGTGAAATCAACGTGTCAACACAAGCCAGAAAGATTTCATTAAGATAGCCAAAGAATCCCGGTATGGATCCTTACACTTTAATTGCTCTCAGGAGTGTAGTGGTAAGTGGCGCTGGGTGTCAAAGCGGTACACGGAATAAAGAATGTAGTTTGTGTGATAACTACCATTTGTACATAAAAGTGAACCCAACCAACTATGACCTGGTCTCCCCAGGCTGTTACTGGGTGATTGGCGCTGCTGCTGTGTGAAACAGACATTCAACGCACAGCTGGTCTGCTCTGCCCAGTCAATGGCAGAAAGCTTTGTGGCAGATGATATCTGTTATGTGACCCTTGACATTGTCTGCTGTTCCTCCTCCTCTGTGGCCAAGATGCATGGCGACTATGTATCAGCATTGCAAATACAATTCAATCCTCTGCTGCTTCTTTTAAAAAAAAAATACAGACCCAGCCATTTAATTTAAGTTTTACCAGGTTAAAAACCTGAAATTGTGAAATCCCCAATAAAATTAGAAAATAATTCGAAGTGAAAGATCTCGCCTCAGACCCCGACCTGGAGTTTTCTTCTAGGTTTCGACTTGACGGATACCTGTTTCTAGAATTTTCTGTGCTTATTTTGAGCATTTAATTTGTTGCTTTCTTAAAATATTCTGTCATATTTATAAAGATAATCAAGTATTTTTTTACACTTATTCCATTTGTGAACATTTATGGGCAACCACACATTTTTCAATTGGCATCCTTCTCCTAACTCAATTTCGTCTGAAACACTTGGTAAATAATCACAGATTATGTCAGCATTTGTGGTGTGAATTTTAGTGAAAACCTTTCTCTTTTGGTGACGCGTAATTTGCTGCACGGATTTTGAAATTTGAAAAAAAAAATAGACACGCTTATGCCAGTATTAAAAAATCTCTGCAGCTCATTCAACGTGTGGTAAATGGAAGATATAATTTGCTCGCCCATTTTCTTCCAATGCATTCAGAGGAGGATAAAAATAAATCTCAATAGCTTCCGTGGATTGATTTATCTGATTGAGGTTGGATAAGTCCAATGGAAAAGCAACCAGCAATCTCTGTAATCGGACTAATTTAGAAGTGAGGTAACTGGCAAACAGAGAGCTGTGGGAACTGATTTTTTTTGGAAAATAAAAATAAAATGATTGAAGTACAATGCACTCCATCCTTATTAAAGCACAGTCATGGGGAAACCAAGCATTTAGGATATTATGGATTGGCCAGTGATACAATGAATGTTTCACAACAGAACATACAATGCAATGTCAGAAGTGGGGAGCCAAGGTCAAGGAGCTTTAATTCAAGTCAGCCCTGCCAGTGACAGCTGTGGTGTTATTAAAGATAATTCAAAATATACACACTTATATGTGTTGGTGTATTCACATACACGTCGACATAATCAAATGTGTACATTGATGCAGTCACATACATACACCTTCACGCACATGTCTATATGTGCAAAAATATTCAGTCAATTCTAAAGTGCAGAGAAGGAATTACTTATGCTTTTTATGTTAAATTTCTAACATAAGGTAGCATTAGGTTGCTGCTTAGAAGTAGACTAATTTATCTATTCAGATAAACAGCTTCTTCCCTGCTGCCATCAGACTTTTGAATGGACCTACCTTGCATTAAGTTAATCTTTCTCCACACCCTAGCTATGACTGTAACACTACATTCTGCACTCTCTCCTTTCCTTCTCTCGGTACGGTATGCTTTGTCTGTATAGCGTGCAAGAAACAATACTTTTTACTGTATGCTAATAAATGTGACAATAATAAATCAAATCACATCAAACTCCTAGAGATATGCTATGAGTGAGAGCAACTTTAAAGTCAAAGATTCTCAGCTTCCCACCTCTTGTTCCCCGGAAGTAGTGACTCAAAGCAGGGAACAAAGTGTTCTTTCTTTTAAAAAACACACGGCAATATTACAACTTCCACTCACATAGTGATGAGTTGTCGGGTCAATTTTTTTAAGGAGAAGTGGCTGCAAACAAAACCACTGGCTTATAATTTCTTATTCATTAGCTTCAACACAGGCAACAGCAAAGCATACAGCATGCGCATGGAAGGCATCATGTGGACCAGCAACAATGCTTAGATTGCCCCAGGCGTTGTTCTGCTGCAGGTCAGAGCAGGAGCCGAGATTATTAAATCGGGGGCAGTTTTTCTATGGAAGGGGTCTTGTGGTTGCTTTATAATAGATAGCTGCTGCCAATTCACCTTATCAGTGATTTTGAACAACCATCCCTCACAGTACAACGTACCAGTCTTTATTGCCTGATGACAAATGGGCCTTGAACATCAAAGAACCAAAGAGGGTCGCTACTTGGATCCTTTCCTCCAGGGAATCGATGCATTTTCTATTTAAAGATCAAAACAAAATGTACTTTTCTGAATGATCTCAAAACACCAAAGTGATTCATATATAAACATGCGATGTTCTCTGAAGAATTGGCTCCTTGTCCACTGGCTTTACGAATCTGTGCAAAAAAAATCCAAATAGCGTATTTCCTGCAAGGTAAGGGATAAAGTTTATTTATTAGTGTCACATGTAAGTTTACATTAACACTGCAATGAAGTTACTGTGAAAATCCCCTAGCCGCCACACTCCGGTGTCTGTTCGGGTACACTGAGGGAGAATTTAGCATGGCCAATTCACCTAACCAGTACATGGGTGGCAAGTGGCACACTGGTTAGCACTGCTGCCTCACAGTGCCAGGGACCCGGGTTCAATTCCAGCCTCGGCTCACTGTCTGTGTGGAGTTTGCACATTCTCCCCGTGTCTGCATGGGTTTCCTCCGGGTGCTCCGGTTTCCTCTCAGTGCAAAGATGTGCGGGTTAGGTTGATTGGCCATGCTAAATTGACCCTAGTGTCAGGGGGATTAGCAGGGTAAATATGTGAGGTTACGGGAATGGGGCCTGGGTGGGATTGTGGTCGGCGCAGACTCGATGGACCAAATGGCCTCCTTCTGCACTGTCGGGATTCTATGATCTTTCAGACTGTGGGAAGAAACCGGAGGAAACCCACGCAAACACGGGGAGAACGTGCAGACTCCGCACAGTGACCCAAGCCGGGAATCAAACCCGATCCCTAGCGCTGTGAGGCAGCAGTGCTAACCACTGTGCCACCGTGTATATTTATTGAAATGCACTAAAGTTGAAAAGTTCATGTCGAAATATGTCGTTCCTTTTTAAGGAGTAAAATGCTTACTTCGATTTGTTGAGAGGGCCTGGACCACAACTTTCATTTTTTTAAAAAAAGCTGTTGCTAAAAATTAACATATTTTGACTCGAGGGAGCCACAGTAAGTGTTTTGTGCAAGTGTTCCCAGCAACCTGCCAAGAGACTGTGTTGCTATGCGAGAAAATTTCTAGCAATTTGCCTGATCCTTATGCAAAGAAGCAGCATTTTTTTTCAATATGGTGTGTGTAAAAAAAAGTACCAGAATCCTTTGAAGAGAGAATTTATAGCTGATATGTGTGTGTGTGTGTGTGTGTGTGTGGGGTGGTGGGGTGGGGGGGCTGGTGGGAGGACAACATGCCTGACAGAGAGAGAGAGAGAAAGAGAAGCTTTCATTCCTGCCTAATAAAGTGAGAGATTTTTCATGTCATGTGCAGATCCTTTAAGAAACCCAATCAAGTATTCAAAGTCGGATTTCTCAATATTGTACTCTTGATGTATAAGTTACACGTTTTCACTTAACAGTATTGGTGAGTGGTGCTTACTGAACGTAACTGCATCAAATTCCATTAGAAGGGACAGTTCGCTCTCACCACTCATCTTCCCAGACGGAGCAGGTTTTTTTGATCAGTCTTGAAGCACCCGCACAGCCCTGGGGGCATTAACGAACCTTTGACAGAATGCAGTCTCCATCTTCATTTTCTCAGAGATAAGACAAAACAACTCATTGTTTCCTTGTAAAAAGTCAAGGGTCGCACTCAGTAGCGCAGAGACAATGGGAACTTTGATTGAGTGTTTACCTTTAAAGTTTGCATTTTTACTTGCCCTACTTCTAATGTTCTATAAGGCACATATTAATTGCTTTGCCCAGCATAAATTATACAATTTTTAAAAAAGGGCCCGTATGAATTCGAGGTGCATTTTCCAAGATCTGTTAAAGTAGCCAAATCCCACTATCTCAAACAGGGCAGCGCATTCTTGTTGAGTTTTGTGAGCCAGTCGTAATTCCAAACCCTGGC
Source organism: Mustelus asterias (assembly GCF_964213995.1). Lineage (NCBI taxonomy): Eukaryota > Metazoa > Chordata > Chondrichthyes > Carcharhiniformes > Triakidae > Mustelus > Mustelus asterias. The sequence goes on along the minus strand of NC_135813.1, from coordinate 70,573,975 downwards.
TTGTAGAGAAAGAAACGGGTAAGATAGTAAATGGGGGGTTTGGAGGAAGATAAATCAGGAATTCTGCATAAACTTTGGCATACATTCCAAACAAGCAGCACCTTTCAGGGGGGTGAGATGACATTGATAAACTATTCAAATGTTGCTCTTGTGGTTAATGACATCCTTCCAGCCCCCTTACTGTTACAGCCTTGCAAGAGGCATGCTGCAAAATGTGTGCTTTCCCCCTCACTTCCCCCAAGTGTGCAGATTTCTTTGTAAAAAATATTAAAAGACAAACTTCAAATCCCGCGCAGAGAGGAAAACAAATCACGTGCAAATATTTATCGAACGACATGACAATGAATTTCAGGGCGGAGTCAAAGCTATTGTGCTTTCCTAATTGATAATACAGGCCCCAACTCCCAGGACCAATTAATGTTATCAAGTCCTGTTATCTGACTGATCACTACTCATTAACCAACATGTATCTATTGTGATGGCTGTGAACAGAGATTTTACACTGTACAATTACTCTGTGAATAATTTGATGATGTGACTGAATTGCTGCTTGTGGAGGGAAGCGAGAGGAGGAAGATATAAGCCGCTTATTTGCCTTGATGATGTGATGTCATCACTAATTAAATCAAAATCTATTTAATTGCAAAATGGCTGCTTCCAGTGTGGTTTGCTTGTGAGAAGGAACAGAGGCGGATTTAAAATGTTGGTGCATTTTTAATTTTTCAGCCAGAATTATGAAATACGTTTGTGAGAAGCTTCATTAAGTGCCTTGCCTTTCACTTTCATGATGAAAATGCAGATGGGTTTCTGACTTTTAAAAAAAATGTTGTCAAATTTGCTCCATGGCCGGAGGTAAAACATAAAGGCTTGATGGTGTCTGACATCCCCTGTAAAGTATGTGATAAACTGCAGGATCCCGCTTTGAGTGCGAGAAAGGTAGAAATGAGTTTCTGAATGTAAACTGTAAAACTGAATGTAATTCTGACTAAGGGTCAACTAGACTCGAAACGTTGGCTCTATTCTCTCCCCACAGATGCTGTCAGACCTGCTGAGTTTTTCCCAGCATTTTCTGTTTTTGTTTCAGATTCCAGCATCCGCAGTATTTTGCTTTTATCTTATGAACATAATGTCTGTTTGTATGCAGGGAATCATAGAATAGAATAGAAACCCTACAGTGCAGAAGGAGGTCATTTGGCCCATTGAGTCTGCACCGTCAACAATCCCACCCAAGCCCCATCCCTGTCACTCCACATATTTACCCTGCTAGTCCCCTTGACACTAAGGGCAATTTAGCATGGCCAATCAACCTAACCCGCACATATTTGGACTGAGAGAGGAAACCGGAGCACCCGGAGGAAACCCATGCAGGCACAGGAGAACATGCAAACTCCACACAGACAGTGACCCATGGCCGGAATTGAACCCGGGTCCCTGGCGCTGTGAGGCAGCAGTGCTTAACCACTGTGCCACCATGCCGCCCTTGATGCACTGTACACGTGTACCCCAAGTCATAGATTTCTAAAATAATTTCAAATGGCTTGATGCGCAGGAGTGTTAATAAGAAACATATATTTATTTTATAAATGCAAATCCACTTCACAGATAGAACACCAGAATCTTTGGATTTTTTTTGTAGACCTTACTAATCCCTTGTATTGAATTGCTAACCCACCTACTCCCCAAATCAAGTAGCACTGTATATAGCACTGCTTACAGGATTTCTTTGACAGATGTCTGGGAGCAGATCTTGTAAACTCCCATTCATTCAACTCCCATTACTGGGAAATAATGAGTAGGACAAGTACACTAAGAGAAGGGGAACAAATTCAATTTAAAATGCAATGTTAATAAAGGCGCAATAACTGAAGGCTGTGATGAGCGATACTGTTGTTTTTAAGTCAATTCCTTAGAGGACAGTAACTTTTTTTTGCCAACATAAATTGCACCATTTTTAATGTATTTTTAATCCTATTTAGTGAGACATTGTTAGCTTTTAGTGACTAACGTGTTATGCAGGAAACGTGTAATATATTTCCATTGACGGAGAACACATGCTAACCACACAGTGACAAGTCGCATGACTAAAATTGTAGTTGTCTAACCTCTTGTGATTCGTATCGTCACCTTCAGACTAAAGCGTTTCTTTCATCAAAGGAAATGAACTGCACATTTTTTTAACAACTGGATCAGTGTAATTTCGCATTGAGTGAAAGCACAAGGGAATGCTTCAGTTAATTGGGTTGAAGTATTCAGTGAAAAAAACAGTGTAATTTGATTTTGTGAAAGAAAATATTTGTCTCTGACCTTTCACCCTTTTGCCGACACAAACCTCCAGTTAGAATTGCTCACAGAAGACAGTTTCTTAGATATCTGCTTGAGCACTGCCCCACTCATTTTATAATAGAAACATAAAAACTAGAAGCAGGAGTAGGGCATTCGACCCTTCGAACCTACTCCGCCATTCATTTTGATCATGGCTGATCATCAAATTCAATGTCCTGATTCCCCCCATATCCCTTGATCCCACAAGATTTCTCCTTGAAATCAGACGTTTTGGCCTCAACCACATTCTGTGGTAGTGAATTCCGCACTTCCATCACCCTCAGGACGAAGAAATTGCTCCTCACCTCAGTTCTACAAGATTTACCAATAATATTGCAAGAGCAATACATTTTATAAATGGGGATGTTGGAATTTGGTAAGAATTCACAGGGGAATCCAAAAAAAATCTGCATAAAACCAGTAATCGAATTACATTTTGGAAGCAGGTGTATTAAATTTTGGAGCAATATAATAATATCTGAAATAAACTAGAGGCTAGAGATCACTTGCCAACAATCGTTAACACATGAAATTCCTTGAGTTGGTTTAATGGAGGTGTTAACACACAAAGCTGCCATTAAAACAATGTTAAGTATTAATCATTTATCCACTATTACTGGTGATTGACATTTTAAAGAACGTTCATGACTTTAAATAAATTCAAAAGAGACTCTTTGATTCGTAAAAAGCAGAATGTTGAATAATCCGTGAATTTATCCTTGAACACTGTGCGGGTTATTTAAAAGCCTCCTGTGTATTTAATTTCCCAGCAATATAACACTGTTCTTGTGCTATTTTGGAACTTGTGTTTAACATTCTGACAATAATGTGCTGTTTTCCACTGATTCCTCAGCGTTATTTCTTACAGGGTTTTATTTTAACATATACATATATATATATATATGACACGGATTAGCTGCAGGAAGTAAGATGTCTTTTCATGGCAAACAGTTTCTGACTGACAATTCTTCTCATTACCATTTATCCTCGCTGAGAAATTTATCGGTTCAGAGTTGCAGAAAGGTAACGTTAATGCAATCTTTCACAGCCTAGGTCGCAGCCAATCGGGAAGTTCCTGCGGGCTGTCCTATTCAAGTCTGTTATGTCTGGATCCTGTCCAGTCAAATGAGAAACGATGTGATAGGGTCATGTGAGTTTGCCGTGCTGGTTGCAGGTCAGAAGCATCCAGCATCTAATTTAGCTCAGTGCAAAAACAATCGTCAGCTGCTTAAGAGGTGCTAGTAACTGGTAACAACTACCAGCACCGCACATGTTACCATCTCTCAGTGTTAATCAACACATTCATCAGAAGTAGCAGCCTTTAAACATGCTGTCCTTAATTTCATGGCAAGCAGAGACACTGCAGGGCGAGATAACTCATTTTCTCGGGCTATTTATTTATTTTGGTAACCAAGCGCTCTTGCCTGCTGATCTACCCACTTAACGTTTCCGAGGTGTGCTCCCTCCACTCGCGTTGCCAGTACGATGTTCTTCCATTTTTATAAAGTCAGCTGCTGTTCTAAAATATTCCAAAAAAAACCTGTCAAATTATCCAACGCTGTCAACCTTGTGTTTCAGGAGCTTGTTCTTTCCAGTTCATTGCCTGTTCCTCAGCGCGACACATTCCCTCTATGGTTCAGTGGTCACATAAGGATGGACTAAATCCCATTCAGACTTGATTAATAATAATATTTTTTTTTCTTTAGGTAAGGCTTTTCCTTTATTGTTTTGGTAATGAGTTCTTCTTTTGTTAAAGACGTGCATTGAATCATGACTGCTTGTTTCCAATTCATGAAATGGCTGGATTACCATGGTTGCCAAAGTAAGGTTTTTATGTCATGATATTTACTTCAGGTCAAGTACGAAGATTTGTATCAAACATTTGTTCTGAGCCAGTTGCCCATTTGCTAAATCCACACTGCTGTGCACTGGTCGCTGGTAGGCACCTGTCAGAGCACTTTTAAAACAATTCTTGAAAATTGGGCTTTTGCTAAGCAGCAACCCAATCAAAGTAACAATATATTATTTATAAATGTTACAACTCAGGTCAGAAACTCGAGTGTTTTATGAAGCCTACCCGGATTATAAATTTTGCAGTTTGTTTTTGGCTAGGGTGAGCATGAGATGCTTCACTTCAGGTATGATTCAACTGACCCACTAGGGAGCTTTTATCAAACAAAGCTTATTTAAGAATACAGTTAACGTGTATAGAAAGAAAATTAGCAAGAACTTTTATCAATAACAAAACAAAATCATGGTATTGTATAACCCTTAACACGTGTATGAAATGTTCCAATCAAACAAACTTCCCGACACAAAACCCTTGCCACAGGTTTAGCACAGAAAATATGAATGCTCATGTGATGCTGGAACTTAGTCCTTTGGTTGGATGCTGCAGTTCTCTTGAGGCACACACATAAGCTTGGAGTCAGAACAGCTTCCCAAAATACCCGGGAGAGATTTAATACACCATTTAATACACTAATACACTATTTAAAAAAAATACATTTAAAGGTACACTAATGTCACATAAACTACCTCTGAACAAACATGTCCATGTCGATGCTATAGTTAAAAAAGCCCACCAATGCCTCTACTTTCTTATGATGTGGAGATGCCGGCGTTGGACTGGGGTAAACACAGTAAGAAGTTTAACTTCTGAACTTCTGAACACCGCTCGACAATCACCAGGCAAGACTGTTCTCTTCCTGTTGGGGAGCACTTCAGCGGTCACGGGCATTCGGCCTCTGATATTCGGGTAAGCGTTCTCCAAGGCGGCCTTCGCGACACACGACGGCGCAGAGTCGCTGAGCAGAAACTGATAGCCAAGTTCCGCACACACAAGGACGGCCTCAACCGGGATATTGGGTTCATGTCACACTATCTGTAACTCCCACAGTTGCCTGGACCTGCAGAGTTTCATTGGCTGTCTTGTCTGGAGACAATACACATCTTTTTAGCCTGTCTTGATGCTCTCTCCACTCACGTTGTTTTGTTTCTTAAAGACTTGATTAGCTGTAAGTATTCGCATTCCAACCATTATTCGTGTAAATTGAGTCTGTGTCTTTATATGCCCTGTTTGTGAACAGAATTCCCACTCACCTGAAGAAGGGGCTTGGAGCTCCGAAAGCTTGTGTGGCTTTTGCTACCAAATAAACCTGTTGGACTTTAACCTGGTGTTGTTAAACTTCTTACTGTGTCTACTTTCTCAGGCAGCTAAAGAAATGTGGCATCTCCGCTGCGACTTTCACCAACTTTTACAGATGCACCATAGAAAGAATTCTTTCTGGCTGTATCACAGCTCGGTATGGCTCCTGCTCTGCCCAAATGCACAAGAAATAACAAATTGTTGTGAACGAAGTCCAGTCCATCACGCAAGCCAGCCTCCCACCCATTGACTGCGTCCACTGCCTCGGAAAAGCAGCCAGCATAATCAAGGACCCCACTCACTCTGGACATACTCTCTTCCCAATACATGTGATACAGCCAGAAAGAATTCTTTCTATGGTGCATCTGTAAAAGTTGGTGAAAGTCGCAGCGGAGATGCCACATTTTTTTAGCTGCCTGAGAAAGTAGACACAGTAAGAAGTTTAACAACACCAGGTTAAAGACCACCAGGTTTATTTGGTAGCAAAAGCCACACAAGCTTTCGGAGCTCCAAGCCCCTTCTTCAGGAGAGTGGGAATTCTGTTCACAAACAGGGCATATAAAGACACAGACTCAATTTACATGAATAATGGTTGGAATGCGAATACTTACAGCTAATCAAGTCTTTAAGAAACAAAACAACGTGAGTGGAGAGAGCATCAAGACAGGCTAAAAAGATGTCGGGAAAAAGATACAAAAGTCTGAGTTCACGTACCAACCGACTCAAGGACAGCTTCCTCCCTGCTACCAACAGACTTTTGAATGGAGCTACCTTATATTAAGTTGATCTTTCTCTACACCCTAGCTATCTGCACCCTCTACTCCCCTTCTCCCCTATGTACTCTATGAATGGTATGCTTTGTCAATATAGTATGCAAGAAACAATATTTTTCACTATCCCAATACATGTGACAATAATAAATCAAATCAATTCAAAGTCAAATCCTTCTTGCTTTTTACAATGTGGGTTTAAAAACTATATTCACTAAACAAAAACATTGGAACCCTAGTTTTTGCCCCCGAAAATTCCCATTATTCCCACCCATGCAAACCCGGCTTGGTTGGAAGTGTCCCTGATGTACTCATTTTCACAGGCGGGGGGGGAGTGGGGGGGGGGGTGGTTGGGGGATGTGGGGCAGGTGTTAATGAGAGTCGGGCCCATTGCCACCGGAAAGTGGTTACTGGCAGATACAGGGGCTGTTGGGTTTGGAGGCGGGCAGACTGTGGGTGAAGGCTCACCTCGGTTCTCCAGGATTTGCACGATAAACAAAACAAATAACTCTCCCCCGCAACCCTCACACACCCTCATCCCTCCCCATGCCCCATCCATGAAAAGCAAGTTGCCTCATGCCCTGCAATCTGTCCCCATGCCCTCTTAAACACTGCATGCCAACCAGTGCTCCTCTACCCATTCCTTTGGCCCACCATATTCCCATGCAAGCCAATGCCTTTTAACCTACCACCCAAGGCTCTTGAAAGTGTTAATAATCACACAAGTTTAAAAATCACATAAGCTGCAAGCTGAACCTCAGTCACACAGGGAAAGCTATATGCAAATGACAGGTTTTGATTAAAGTAAGCCCGGATAAGGCTCAAGGACTATCTAATCAAATGATGTGCAGCTGCAGTTCATGTCTGCCCATTAGAACAAGGAACAATGGAAAGGAAGAATGAGATAACATTGGTCAGAGACATCGCTATCATTTCTTGACGATATAACATGCACAAGTTTTAATTGGACATTATACCCTTATGTTTGCAAGGTGTAACCATAACTATGATTGGATAAAGATAACTCCTATTCTGTTGTTGGTATATACTAATTACTTGTAATCAAAGCTGAGTGTTTAATTACCTTTGTATTTCTGACTTTTTCACTCTGAATGTCCTAAATGGACAGTCAGAGTCCTGTAGCTGGCTGTAGTAAAAATCATCTTGGAACCACTCTGTCACTTTGTTTGGCTTCTTGAGGGGAACGATAGTTTTTAAATACCCCCTAAGAGCCCTTTATGCTCCCATGCCAACTCATGTTAATCGATAACTCCCCTTCCACCGCCCCCCCCCTCGCCATGCACAACTCCTTGCCCTTACATCTTCCATGCTAACTCACCCAGTATCCACCATGGCTGACCATCAGGAGAGATGATGATATGAAATAAAATAAAGTTCTAAGTTTCTATTATAGATTTCATTAAAAAAAAACACTTGGATTCATGAAGACCCATTTTATACATTTACATTCCTTCAGCTGCATAATTCCTTATAAAAGTGAACATTTCATTGAAGTACTATATCACTTATAAACACAAGCATTTATAGTTAGATCTCCAAATCAAAGACTTTATAACCACTGAGAGCTGTCAATCAAACCAAACTGACAGGGACACCTTTGTGATAATGATAGGTTGTGGAATAGATTGTGGGGCGGCAGTGACGTAGTGGTATTTTCTCTGGAATGGTAATCCAGAGACCCAGGAGACCTGGGTTTGAATCCCACCACGGCAGCTGGTGAAGCTTGAATTCAATAAAAATCTGGAATTAAAAGTCTAATGATGACCATGATACCCTTCTCAATTGTCATAAAAACCCTTCTGTTTCACTAATGTCCTTTAGGGAAGTAAATCTGTCACCCTTGCCTGGTCTGCCCTACATGTGTCTCCAGACCGACAACAATGTGGTTGACTCTACCAAGGTGGGTATCAAATGCTGGCCCAGCCAGTGACGCCCACATCCCATGAACAATTTTTTCAAAAAAATCAGCTGTGCTGCACAAATCCTATAATGATAGCAACCAGGCTATCAGACAGAGCAAAAATGCAAGCAGATTGTTTTTAAGCTGTGGAGAGTTATTTACATTTAAAGGGCAGGGGATTTAAATGGCTTGAAAGCTTGAAACTGCCACAGAGCTTATCCATTTTTTATGCACATTCATGCCTTACCAATCCCAAAGGACGCCATACCACTCACAAAGGGCACTTTACCTTTCCCAAAGGAGTCTCATGACCTATCAAAAAAGGGTACGCTGCATCTCCAAATAATTCTGGTGGTTTAGATGTTTATCTCGAAGGTCTATGGCCATGAATGATGTATTAGAAATCCTATTGATGAACGTTGGATTTGTTTGAAGGCAGCTGCGCCTTTCAATGTCCAAACTACAACTTATCCCTGCACAAATCCTATAATGATAGCAACCAGGCTATCAGACAGAGCAAAAATGCAAGCAGATTGTTTTTAAGCTGTGGAGAGTTATTTACATTTAAAGGGCAGGGGATTTAAATGGCTTGAAAGCTTGAAACTGCCACAGAGCTTATCCATTTTTTATGCACATTCATGCCTTACCAATCCCAAAGGACGCCATACCACTCACAAAGGGCAAGCAGAAGGGCAATCAGACTCTGTCTGATAGCCTGGTTGCTATCATTATAGGATTTGTGCAGGGATAAGTTGTAGTTTGGACATTGAAAGGCGCAGCTGCCTTCAAACAAATCCAACGTTCATCAATAGGATTTCTAATACATCATTCATGGCCATAGACCTTCGAGATAATCCACACAACCTCCCCCGACCCCGACACTGCACCACTCCACCCACCAAATGCCTGGAGAAGGTGACTGGTGCCATTTTGACTAAGCTGGAGACTCTTGTTGCAATCCTACTCAGGTCCCCTCCCACAATTCTTTTTCTGGTACATTGATGACTGTATCAGCGCCACTCCATGCTCCCGTCTGGACTTGGAAACGTGTATGAATTTTTCTTCCAATTTCCGCTCCTTTCTCACCTTCACATGATTCATTGTTGTCTCCATTTCTGGTGTCTTCCAATGTTCATAACAACCGTACGGACTCCCACAGCCTCCTCAACTACACTCCTCACACCCTGCTTCCTGTAAAGGTTTCTTCCTATTCACCCAATTTCTCCGTCTCTGTCGTGCATTTTCCAATGATGCTATTTGCCAAAACAACACTTGTGATGCGTCTTCCTTTTTCTTAAGCCGAGGATCCCACCCCCCACCCCCCATCACCTCCACACCCGCCCCACCCCTCCCCAGTACGGTTGACAGAGCCGCCAACCATGTCTGACCCATCTCCTGCACTCTGCCTCACCCCTTCCGCTCCCTCCCAGAATTCCTTTTCCTAATTTTTCACCACAACCAGCTTCCACATTTAAAGGATCATCCACCACCAGCATGATGCCACCACCAAAAGCATCGCCTCCTCACCTCCCTGGCAGCATTCTGTAGGGACCACTCCCTTTCTGGCACCCCAGCCTACTCTCCCATTGCCCCCAACTCCTCACGGCACCTTCCCATGCAGTAGCAGGAGGTGTAACACCTGTCCCTTTACCTCCTCCTTCCTTACCAGCCCAGGCCCCAAACACTCCTTTCAGGTGAAGCAGCGATTCACTTGCACTTCTTTCAATTCAGCCTACGATATTCATAGAATCGTAGAATCATAGAATCCCTACACTGCCGAAGGAGGCCATTCGGCTCATCGAGCCTGCCCCGACAACAATTCCACCCAGGCCCTTTTCCCGTAAACCCATATATTTACCCTGCTAATCCCCCTGACACTAATGGACAATTTATCATGACCAATCCACCCTAACTTGCACATCTTTGGACTGTTCCCAATGCAGTCTCCTCCAAACTGGGGAGACTAAAGGCAAACTGGGTGAATGCTTTGCGGAACATCTTCGCTCAGTCCCCACGATGACTTCGACCTCCCTATTGCTTGCCATTTCAGCCCACCATCTTGCTCTCATATTTCTGTCCGCGGCCAGCTACAATGTCGCAGTGAAGCCCAGCACAAACTGGAGGATGCTGCAGACCTGCTGAGGTTTTCCAGGATTTCCCGTATTTATTTCAGAGTTCCAGCATTCACAGTTGCTTTTATATAAACTGGAACCCCTTCCCAACCCTGTGAAAATTGAGGCCTGAGTTGTCTCCACCAGAGGAAAAAAAAAATACTGTTCACTGAATTAACAAGATATTTGAGATGAAATATTGATAATTTATGCAGTCTGTCTGCAGCATAAACATTGAGCAATGACTGTAAAATATTAAGGCATGCATTTTTCAACAAAGAATAAAAATGTTTAACTCAGAGGTGGGAGGTCAGAGATACAAATATTTTTCAAGTGGCTTTTGTAGCTTGTCTCCTTTTACAGCTCAACATTCAAAAACCGCTCAGCTCTGCTATTTGTTTACTTATTCATTCATGGGATTTGAGCATCGCTGGCAGGGCCAGCATTTATTGCCCATCCCTAATTGCCCTTGAATTGAGTGGCTTACTAGGGCATTTCAGAGGGCATTTAAAAGTCAAACCACATTGCTGTGGATCTGGAGTCACATGTAGGCCAGAGCAGGTAAGAACGGCAGATTTCCTTCCCTAAAGGGAAGGAACCAGATGGATTTTTACAACAACAGACAATGGTTTTGAAGTCATCATTAGACTTTTAATTCCAGATTTTTATTGAGTTCAGATTTCACCATCTACCATGGTGGGATTCAAACCTGGGTCTCCGGAATATTACCTTGGGCCTCTGGATTGCTAATCCATTGACAATACCACCGTGTCACTGCCTTCCCCGTGAATTGAATATCCAACCATGTAAAGAAAAAATATAAATGCAACATCAGATTTACACCACAAGCCTTTTTTCATTGATCCTAGAAGAATGGTAGCTGGAGTTAACAATGTTTAAGAAAGGCCACAATTATCTTGAGTGCTTTTTAAAAAAATTGTAGTTTTACTTGTTAAATGTATGAGTATAGATTTATGAGTGAAGTGTTAAATTATTTGAACTAAATTTAATCAAGGCCAATTAATTGCATTAATCTTTACTAATGGCCTTATAACAATTAATGTGCAGCAGTTTAACTGAGAAAGTGTAGGGACTATCTGTACAGGAAGATAGATGGCCAAGTGAAAATTTCTGCACCTCCCACCCATAATTATTTGGCCTATAGTGCGTGTGACAAAAGAGTATTCTGCTACATATCAAACGTAAAAGGCTTGGGCTTAGAATGTCTTTAGTGAGGACACTCTTGAGGGCAAAATGTGCTTTCGACAAATCGGCTTACACCGGTGTTTTCAGGATGACTTCAGACAGGAGCAGGGCAGCACGGCGGCACAGTGGTTAGCACTGCTGCCTCATAGCACCACTGACCTGGGTTCAATTCCCGACTTGGGTCACTGTCAGTGCGGAGTTTGCCCATGTCTCCCCGGGTTTCCTCCAGGTGCTCTGGTTTCCTCTCACAGTCTGAAAGGTGCATTGGTCATGCTAAATTCTCCCTCCGTGTCAATAGTGCATAACATGGTGCAATCATCACTAATGTTATAATGATGGAGAAAGAACCCTGGGATATTGGACTTTCAAAAAGACCTGAGTTTTATATTTTAAAAATAGATACAGACACCGAAGATGGCTGAGAATGTAAGCGAGCCATTGACAGGAATGGCTGCAGGAGTATCTCAATGGAACAAATGAACCCATCCCTGTGGTTCCAATCAAGATAATTCTAACAGAATCCAAAGACTGGTTACCATCACTGGCAAAGACAAAGGAACATAATGGCTACCTCATCCAAAGACCCTGGGTATAATTGTCTACACTGACTAGTGGACTCCAGTTTGAATACACAAAGACGGGGGTTAGAATCTAGCTGAGAGAGCTGCCCAATGTTTGTCTGTATGTGTGCTGCAAGGAAAACCACTGGAAGTTTGCCACATTGAAGGTGATACAGTAGCCGAGGCAGGGCCCCTGCAAAAACAGCCAGCTTTTGCAGGAACATATAAAACTTTGGCAAGATTCTTTGGCCTCCCCATGGCATGTTCCTTGGCGGCGAGAGGCAGCCCCCCTTTGGTCGGCAGTGGAATTTTCTGGTCCTGCCACTGTCAATGGGAATTCCCATTGAATCTGCCCCATGTTGCCAGGAAACCTGCAGCGGGGTGCACCATCGGTGACGGGACTACAATATCTTGCCAGTGTGAATAACCAGAAACTCCTGCCCTCTGTGACTGAAAATCGATCAGCTAGCAAAAAGATCGCAGTCGAAAAAAGAACTGAAATTTCGCTACAAAGCCACAGAGCATCTGTACCGAAGAATCATCTATTGGAGTCAACTTGTGTCGGCCGCAATTCATCGTCATCTGTACTTCACAACTCAAGGATTGTTCTGTGTCACTTTTTATTTATATTACTATTGGATTCATTTCTTACTTTTAATCCATATGAATGTAACTGCATCGACTTCAGCAACTTCAGGAAGCATAGTGGAAAACATGCCCCTGTCTACATGAACGGGAAGTAGAAATGGTCAAAAGCTTCAAGTTTTTAGGCGTCCAGATCACCAGCAACCTGTCCTAGTCTCCCCATGCTGACACTATAGTTAAGAAAGCCCACTAATGTCTCTACTTTCTCAGAAGACTAAGGAAATTTGGCACGTCAGCTATGGCTCTCACCAACTTTTACAGACGCACTGTAGAAAACATTCTTTCTGGTTGTGTCACAGCTTGGTATGGCTTCTGCCCTGCCCAAGACCACAAGAAGCTACAAGACTCATGAATATAGCCCAATCCATCATGAAAATCAGCCTCCCATCCATTGACTCTGTCTACACTTCCCACTGCCTCAGCAAAGCAGCCAGCATAATTAAGGACGCCACGCACCCCGGACATTCTCTCTTCCACCTTCTTCCATCGGGAAAAAGATACAAAAGTCTGAGGTCACGTACCAACCGACTCAATCATCATAGAAGAATCATAGAAACCCTACAGTACAGAAAGAGGCCATTCGGCCCATCGAGTCTGCACCGACCACAATCCCACCCAGGCCCTACCCCCATATCCCTACATATTTTACCCACTAATCCCTCTAACCTACGCATCCCAGGACACTAAGGGGCAATTTTAGCATGGCCAATCAACCTAACCCGCACATCTTTGGACTGTGGGAGGAAACCGGAGCACCCGGAGGAAACCCACGCAGACACGAGGAGAATGTGCAAACTCCACACAGACAGTGACCCAAGCCGGGAATCGAACCCAGGTCCCTGGAGCAGTGAAGCAGCAGTGCTAACCACTGTGCTACCGTGCCGAACAGCTTCTTCCCTGCTGCCATCAGACTTTTGAATGGACATACCTCGCATTAAGTTGATCTTTCTCTACATCCTAGCAATGACTATAACACTACATTCTGCACTCTCTCCTTCCCTTCTCTGTGAACGGTATGCTTTGGTGACAATAATAAATCAAATCAAATCATAAAATCAAAATGCATGTGTTTTTTACAATTTCTCCTTACCTTTTTATGTCTGAGAAGGCCTGGTTAAATTGGCTTCTTTTTAAACATAACTATTGCGTCTGGAAAAGGTATCAAAGGGAATGGGAATCATACTAGATTGAACCTTTGTTGCTGCCATCAGAGGGTGGATTGAATAAAGACATGGAGCCAGTCACCCCTCCTCACCCAGGGTTTGGAACAAATTGGGGATACTCCAGCCAGAAGGCGACAAATCAAGGGGTCTCACCCAGATCAACAACTTGTGGGGAACCTCACCTAGGGTTGGTTATAACAGCGAAGTATTATCACAATTACAGTATGAATGCGTGGCCAATATTTCACAATCATATTTGGTATGTTCTAGATTTATTAATTCTAAAATGTATATGACTTATTTAGTTCAAGAGCGAGTGCGGTGATGCTGTGACCCCAATCTCTGATAGTGCAACTCTTCATCTGACCAGCTAGAACGTCCCATGGGTAACCTATGGCCTGCAATTGCTTTGAAAACTCTGTGAAAAAACACCAGACTTCAGCAACATCAACCTGCATTAACCTCGCACCTTTAATGAAGTAAAATGCCCAAAGCTGCTAAACAGGATTTTTAATTTGATTTATTATTGTCACATGTATCGGGATACAATGAAAAGTATTGTTTCTTGCGAGCTATACCAACAATACATACTGTTCATAGTACTGAGGTCACAAATAGGGTGAAGAGAAAGATCAGCTTAATATGTGAAAGGGCCATTCAAAAGTCTGATGGCAACAGGGAAGATGCTGTTCTTGAGTCGGTTGGCACACGTTTTCAGAATTTTGTATCTTTTTCCCAACAGAAAAGTGTGGAAGAGAATATGTCTGGGGTGCGTGGGGTCCTTATTATGCTGGCTGCTTTTCTGAGGCAACAGGAAGTGTAGACAGAGTCAATGGATGGGAGGCTGGTTTCCATGATGGACTGGGATTCATTCACAACCCTTTGTAGTTTTTTGTGGTCTTGGTCAGAACAGGAGCCATACATCCAGAAATAATTCTTTCTGTGGTGCACGTGGTTCGATGGTTCTATAGGGAGGTGATGGCCTCATGGTAGTATTGCGAGACTATTAATCCAGAAACTTAGTTAATGTTCTGGGGACCTGGGTTCGAATCCCGCCACAGCAGATGTGGAATTTGAATTCAATAAAAAATAACCTGGAATTAAGAATCTACTGATGACCATGAAGCCATTGTCGATTGTAGGAAAAACCCATGTGGTTCACTAATGTCCTTTAGGGAAGGAACTCCTTATCTAGTCTGGCCTATATGTGACTCCAGAGCCACAGCATTGTGGTTGACTCTCAATTGCCCTTGGATAATTAGGGATGGGCAATAAATGCTGGCCAGCCAGCAACACCCATGTCCCACAAATGAATAAAATAACCTGTAAAAATTGGTGAGAGTCCCAGCAAACATGGCAAATTTCCTTAGCCTCCTGAGAAAATAGAGGCATTTGCGGACTTTCAGATCATAGAATCCTACGGTGCAGAAGGAAGCCATTCAGCCCATCGAGTCTGCACTGACCACAATCCCACCCAGGCCCTATCCCCATAACCCCATGCATTTACCCTAGCTAGTCCCCCTGACACTAAGGGGTAATTTAGCATGGCCAATCCACCTAATCCGCACATCTTTGCAGTGTGGGAGGAAACCAGAGCACCCGGAGGAAACCCACGCAGACACGGGGAGAATGTGCAAACTCCGCACAGACAGTGACCCAAGCTGGAAATCGAACCTGGGACCCTGGCACTGTGAGGCAGCAGTGCTAACCACTGTGCCACCGTGACACCCCTAAATTCTTAACTATAGCGTCGGCATGAAGGACCAGGACAGGTTGTAATCAAAAAGAATTTGATACTGAGTTGGATAAAGAGATAGGAGGGCAGGTGACAAAACAATCTTGGTCAAAGAGGTAGGATTTAAGGGTCATCTTAAAGAAAGAGCGAGAGGGTAGAGGCAGAGAGGTTTGGGGAGGAAATTCCAGGGTTTCGGCCCTTGATGGCTGAACACACAGCTGTAATAATGAAGTGCTCACACCTAGAAATCATAGATCATAGAATCCCTAGAGTACAGAAGGAGGCCATTCAGCCCACTGAGTCTGTACCAACCTCAATCCCACCCAAGCCCTGTTCCCATAACCCTCATTCACTCTGCTAATCCCCCTGACACTAGGGTCAATTTAGCATGGCCAATCAACCTAACTCTTCGGACTGTGGGAGGAAACCGGAGCACCCGGAGGAAACCCACACAGATACGGTGTGAATGCGCAAACTCCACACAGGCAGTGACCCAAGCCGGGAATTGAACCCGGGTCCCTGGCGCTGTGAGGCAGCAGTGCTAACCACTGCGCCACCGTGCCATCAGGTGTGAGACAGTTACACCAAAACACAAGTGCTCTGTTTATCTGGTAATACTTTTTAATCTTTGATGTTGCTTTTTAAAAAAAAATCTCTGCCATCCCGACATACGGTGGCTAATCCTCTGCTCTAAATATCAGGCAAGCCAGCTGCTGTCTGGAGGTGTATGAAAATTTGAGCAGTATCAATTCATCAAAAGTGCAATCAATAAAATTAATAGAAGCTGGTATTGACAGAAAATAAAGCAATCATCTACCGGACGTGTCTTCAACGGAGAGAGCACATGCTTGGCACAGTGCCACAGGAGGTACATTTTATCTGGCTGCTCACCTCCTGCTCAGCAGAGGACTATTGACATAGCTGAGGCAACAAAAGAGACGCTGAAATGTATTTGTATTCAGTTTGCTAGCCGAACACTGGGAATATGTACCATTTGAAGCAAATTGTAAATTGAATAAGCTTTTCAACACGTTTGTGTGCAAAAGAATAGAAATCCTACAGTGCAGTTGGAGGCCATTCGGTCCATTGAGTCTGCACCAACCACAATCCCACCCAGCCCCTATCCCCATAACCCCATGCATTTACCCTAGCTAGTCCCCCTGACACTAAGGGGCAATTTGGCATGGCCAATCCACCTAACCCGCGCATCTTTGGACTGTGGGAGGAAACTGGAGCACCCGGAGGAAACCCATGCAGACACGAGGAGAACGTGCAAACTCCACACAGATAGTGACCCAAACCGGGAATCAAACCTGGGTTCTTGTCACTGTGAGGCAGCAGTGCTAACCACTGTGCCTCTGTTCCGCCCTCAGTGCATCTGAACGAGCAAGCTATGTTATTTTTATGAGGGATTAAATCTTTTTTGATTCATCATTTCAAACAATGGTCAGGAAACTTATTACCCCAATCTATTGGCCAGAACAAGCCTGGTGAGAATGCACTGAGATAGGAGGCAGCTTCCTTTATGAGAGGATGCTCCACTTGGTAACTCACTACCTAATTCTGAGGGGAGAGGCGATGGCCTAGATTGCTAGACTATTAATCCAGAAACTCAGCTAATGTTCTTAAAGTTAAAGTTATTTATTCGTCCCAGGTAAGGCTTACATTAACACTGCAAAATGAAGTTACTGTGAAATTCCCCTAGTTGCCACACTCCAGCACCTGTTCAGGTCAATGCACCTATCCAGCACGCCTTTCAGACTGTGGGAAGAAACCGGAGCACTTGGAGGAAACCCACGCAGACACGGGGAGAATGTGCAAACTCCACACAGACAGTGACTCAAGCTGGGAATTGAACCTGGGACCCTGGCGCTGTGAGGTAGCAGTGCTAACCACTGTGCCACCGTGTTTTGGGGACCTGGATTAGAATCCCGCCACAGCAGATGGTGTAATTTGAATTCAATGAAAAAAAATCTGGAATTAAGAATCTACTGATGACTAAGAATCCAATGTCGATTGTCAGAAAAACCCATCTGGTTCACTAATATCCTCTAGGGAAGGAAATCTGCCATCCTTACCTGGTCTGGCCTACATGCAACTCTAGACCCATAGCAATGTGGTTGACTCTCTACTGCCCTCCAAGGGCAGCAAGGGATGGGCAATAAACGCTGGCCAGACAATGATACCCATGTCCCACGAATGAATAAAAAAAAGTAATCACTGGCAAGTGTGGATATTCTAAGGTGAAAGGCGCTACGTTAATGCAAGTGTTTGAAAACAGCTTTTCTTGCTTTGGTTGCGTTGCTGCGATTTGTCACAAGATGAACGGAGGACAGGATTTCAGTGCAATGACGTTTCCCATCATCAGCTGCTTCTCATTTGTTCCACCAAAACCCCCTCCCACACACAGACACACACACACACTCCCCTCCCCCCACACACACCCTCACACACACAAACACACACAGCCCCCACACACACCCCCCCCCACATACACACACACACGCACCCCCAAACACACACACTCCCCTCCCCCCACACACACCCTCACACACACACACAAACACACAGCCCCCACACACACCCCCCCCACATACACACACACACGCACCCCCACACACACACACACATCCCCCCACACACACACCCACACATCCCCCCACACACACACCCACAGACACACATACACACACTGTTTTCAAATTACATTCAAGTATCCACTGGCTCTCTCTCTAACCACCTGCCTCGCCCGTGCCCAGTGCTGTTTTAGTTTAACTGCACATACTTTCAGTTCTGGTTGCCTCTTTTCTGACCGTCACACATCATTTATTTTAATGATCCGGACTGGCATGCTCACAATCAATCTTTATCATTTGAAAAAGCAGCATGATAAGTTATTACCATTTCACAATTTAGTGTCCACTGTTTAACTCGATTTAGGCTTTTGGATGCATTGACATGATATTGCAAGGTGAGGCAACTAATTACACTTCACGTATCGTCACGAGCACCATAAATTAATATTTCAAACAGTGACAGGGAAAACGTCGAAGGAATGTCAATGTGAGCTCAGGGCAGTTTTGTGATAGATAAAGTTTTAGGTGATTACACTCAGCACAATGAAACCGGTTGTGCCAATGTGCTTCTGGAACGGCATGGTGGCACAGTGGTTAGCACTGCTGCCCCACAGCGCCAGGGACCCAGGTTCGATTCTGGCCTTGGGTCACTGTCTGTGTGGAGTTTGCACATCCTCCCCATGTCTGCATGGGTTTCCTCCGGGTGCTCCGGTTTCCTCCCACAGTCCAAAGACGTGCAGGTTAGGTTGATTGGCCATGCTAACTTGCCCCTTAGTGTCAGGGGGATTAGCAGGGTAAATACATGGGGTAATGAGGATAGGCCCTGGGTTTGATTGTTGTCAGTGCAGACTCAATGGGCCGAATGGTCTCCTTCCTCAATGGAGGGTTTCTATGATACTGACCAATGAGGCTGCAGGAAATGTGAAAAGTCTTTTACACTGGCTGTAGTTCCTGTTCACAGGCAGATCATGAAGGCAGCCTAGGAGAGGGGAAGCCTAGCACAGCCTAGGAGAGAGGAAAGCTGTGAGCGCATTCAACCTGCACAGCGCTTATGTATCTACTTACTGAGAAAAGTTGCTGTTCGCGGGCAGGAATAGAATCCCTACGGTGCAGATGGAAGCCATTTAGCCCATCGAGTTTGCACCAACTCTCTGACAGAGCATCCCACCCAGGCCCTATCCCTGTAACCCCATGTATTTACCCTGCTAATCCCCCTAACCCAAACATCCTGAGACACTAATTGGCAATTTAACATGGCCAATGCATATAACCGGCACATCTTTGAATTGTGGGAGGAAACCGGAGCACTCGGAGGAAACCCACCCAGACACAGAGAGAAGGTGCAAACTCCACACGGACAGTGACCCAAGCCGGGGATCGAACCCAGGACCCTGACGTTGTAAGGCAGCAGTGTTAACCACCATGCCACCGTGCTGTCATCATCATCTGATCCTCTCTCTTTTGGGGAAATAATGTCAGCATTGAGGATACAGAAGGCAAGGGAAGGAAATGATCTGGGGAAAATTAAATGCCGCACTAAAGCATTCAATGGAATTATATCATCACAACCCTGTGAGCTGACACTCAATGACGAGAGGGAGCCAACATAATCATAAGAATAAGCGCATATTTCATCAGTTTCCATTCCAACAGCTTTATAGTTAAGCTGCAGAAATAAACCGTGTTCCCCTGAAGGAATGTTAGCCTGAGATCCTCCCTCAATAAATATTAAGTCTCCTACAATTCCTGATAGGGAACTCTGATCGCTATACCTGCGCGTCAGCATGTTGCCTATTCAACCTAGCTATAGACACAAATAATAATTTCGAAGGAAGGTTAGTTGTAAGAAGGCAACCGTAAGTATACCGGAACATGGGATTTAACTCTACGCTGTAAGGGATATGCAAAATTATACAAATTACCTTAAAGCTTGAAAGTGCGAATCAAAGGTTATTAGTGTTTGAAATACAGATTGCTAAATGCGTGTAACAGTACACTCTAGCTAATTTCACATCATAATATGAATACTTTCTCATCTTTTTCGCTATGGCTGCTCACAGACCCACGAGTGAAGTGGAATAACATTTCCTTTCAGTCAAGCTTGGAATTCCTTGACCTATGAGTTAATGTTTTGATATGCTCTTTGACCAGCACAAATGTAAACACAATTCACACGTTGTTCTGCACTAACACGTCTACTCTCCCTGGCTTCTCACCCTTTCCCGCTCAGCGACTTGTCCCTGCGCAGGGTCGAATGGTTCGATTTTCATTTTCTCTTTTAAAAATGCTCTGTGGTTCCTCGTTCATCTCGATTTCCCTTTAATAAAGGTTGCTGTGGTGCTGTGTGTTCAGCAGGATGCTGGCTAATAATAGAAGCCCCCCGCCCCCCCTTTAAATTGGCAATGATATACGCCCCTGATGGCTTAGGGGCGAAGTACACCACCTGGTGTGCTACCGAGTTAGACGGATCAGATGGCCGCGGGTTCTGTGTTGGAGTTGGTTAGTGTCTCCTGCAGTGCCACCATTGCTCACAGTTCCCTAGGGCTAAGGAGGGGACATTTCATTTGAGATTCCTGATTGCTATCTAGTGACTCCCACCCCCTGCTGGATCGTGTGCCTGTGTGGACATCAGAATCTTGCTCAGCCTCGAGGTGATCCACTCCTCCCCCACCCTGACTGAATAGACTGAAAGCCGTTACCTTTAAGAGTCACTGATGAGTTGTCGCTTGGGCGAGCATGAAGGGGTTTTTCTGTTAATTGGGAAGCCCACCCCAGCATGTGTTGGGACCAGCACAATGGAGGTGGGGTGGGGCCACATTGCAATCAAAGGTTTTACGCAACATGGGGAAGGACAGGGGAATAAACGTACTTGCCAACTTTGCCCAAGCATTTATTTTAAAATTCTCATCCATGGTTTCAAATGTTTCCATGGCCTCTCTGCTCCCCACTTTTTTACCCTTCTCCAGCCACACAGTCTTCGGTGATCATAGAAATCATAGAAACCCTACAGTACAGAAAGAGGCCATTCGGCCCATCGAGTCTGCACCGACCATAATCCCACACAGGCCCTACCCCCATATCTCTACATATTTACCCACTAATCCCTCTAACCTACGCATCTCAGGACACTAAGGGCAATTTTTAGCATGGCCAATCAACCTAACCCGCACATCTTTGGACTGATCTTGACACTCTTCCAATTCTGGCCTTTTGCACATCTTTAATTATGACCGCTCCACCATCGGTGGCCAGGTTGGCTGCCTGGGACCTAATCTCTGGAGTTTGCTGCCTAAGTCGATGCCTGCCTGCCAAATGCACCCTCTTCTTTTGAAATGCTCCTCACAATCTCTCTCTCTCTCTCTCTTTGATTAAGCTTTTGGTCACCTCACGCAGCTCAATGTTAATATTTTCATAGAATCCCTACAGTGCAGAAAAAGGCTATTTGGCCCATTGAGTCTGCACCAACCACAATCCCACCCAGCCCCTATCCCCATAACCCCATGCATTTACCCTAGCTAATCCCCCTGACACTAAGGGCATTTAGCACGGTTAATCCACCTAATCTGCACATTTTTGGACTGTAGGAGTTAACCGGAGCACCCAGAGGAAACCCATGCAGACACGAGGAGAATGTACAAATTCCACACAGACAGTGACCCGAGGCTGGGAATTGAACCCGGGTCCCTGGCACTGTGAGGCAGCAATGCTAACCACTGTACCACTGTGCCACCCCATTTTGTTTCAAAAAGCACCTCTGGAGTGCTTTGGGCAAAAGGCACTACAGCAATGCAAGTCATTGTTACTGCTTATAGTTATGGTCAAAGTTTCACCGGCATCTCCAAGTTACGAAAATGGAGCCAATCTCCCAATCAGGGATTCAGTCTGATTGATGACCTTCTAGGTTAACTCAAGCATTAAGTGGCAACTAGGAAAATGTTCATAGAATTATAGAATCCTATAGTGCAGAAAGAGGCCATTCGGCCCATCAAGCCTGTACCTACAACAATCCCACCCAGGCCCTATCCCCATAACACTGCTTGTCCCCCTGACACTAATGGACAATTTAGCATGGCCAATCAACACAACCCACACATCTTTGGACTGTGGGAGGAAACCGGAGCATCCTGGGTTTCCTGGGCCCTTGGCGCTGTGAGGTAGTAGTGCTAACCACTGTGCCACTGTGCCGCCAGTGTGTTGTGACAATAGAGTTGGAAATGTAAGTGTTTGTAAGTAAGTCTCTATATATAAATACGTTTGGAAACTCAGGAGTATAGGATTGCAATTCCTTCACTGTCGCTGGGTCAAAATCCTGGAACTCCCTCCCTAACAGCACTGTGGGTGTATAAGCGGTTCAAGAAGGCAGCTTCTTCTCAAGGGCAGTTAGGGATGGGCAATAAATACTGGCCTAACCAGCGACGCCCACATCCCGTAAATGACAAAAGAAATACTGTACTTGTACTTTCTTTTTCCACTGAACTGAAATCAAGTACTGAGGTGAAATTTGGAGGAGGGCAAAGTCTATGAACTTTAAGCCAATTACAAAAGCAAATGAGCATTATTTAGCCAAACTGTTATGTAAATCTGCCATCTGTTTGAAATACTAAATAGCTCAGTGAATCAAAACTGAAACTCTACTCAATGCTGTGTCAGCCTCCCATTGCAGCCTTTAAGCTATGAAATCAGTAGTGCTTTAACTTGAGGGATTAGGAACAGGGGTAGGCACTTCAGCCTGATCTGTCATGATCGGGTGGCATGGTGCCACAATGGTTGGCACTGCTGCCTCACAGCACCAAGGACCCGCGTTCGATTCTCGGCTTGGGTCACTGTGCGGAGTCCGCATGTTCTCCCCGTGGGTTTCCTCCAGGTGCTCCGGTTTCCTCCCACCACAGTCCAAAAGACGTGCTGGTTAGGTGCATTGACCATGCTAAATTCTCCCTCAGTGTATCCAAACAGGTGCCGGAGTGTGGCGACGAGGGGATTTTCACAGTAACTTCATTGCAGTGTTAATGTAAGCCTACTTGTAACACTGATAAATAAATAAACATAATATTAGATCATCAATGATCTCTAGTTCAACTCCATCTAACGGCCTTTCTTTTCCATATCGTTTGATGAGGTCACAAAACGATTTGAAACGTTTTAGTTGATCCAGCATTTTGGAGGGTGTTCCGGAATTCCATGACTGTCCGTGTGAGGAACAGTTTTCTGATTTCACCCTCAGTTATGTCTGTTATTCTTGAATCTCCCACCAAAGGAAAGAGGGTTGCCGATGGTGATTAAGTGTATTCCTGGAGGTTTTGTCACGTGACTTGCCCCAACGCTTCCAGCTATGAGTTTCCAACACATCCATCCTCCTGATGTACGGATCTTCCCACACCAATTGGAAAGCAAAAAGATTCATTGCCCAATTGGATGATGGTTGACCATCAGGCAAATTACATTTTTTTTTCCATTTTCAATATTTTTATATCTGATCAAAAGAACTGTTCAAAGAAAATTATGATCTTTTTAAATGGCCCCATGACTTTTCATAGAATCCCTACAGCGCAGAAGGAGCCCATTCAGTCCACTGAGCCTGCATCGACCACAATCCCACCCAGACCCTATCCCCGTATAACCCCACATGTTTACCCTGCTAATCCTCCTGACACTAGGACAATTTATCATGGTCAATCAACCTAACCCGGACATCTTTGGACTGTGGGAGGAAACCGGAGCACCCGGAGGAAACCCACGCAGACAACGTGTAAACTCTGCACAGACAGTGACCCGAGGCCAGAATTGAACCTGGGTCCCTTGCGCTGTGAGGCTAACCACTGTGCCACCGTGTCACTCCGGATTGTCTGGAGCCATGTCCTGGAGATTGATCTTCAGTTCCTTGGAGACTCCAGGCCGATCCTGGAGGGTTGGCAAGGCGGAGAGACCGCATTTACCCGATTCAATACTTTTATTATTTTAAACACTTTTATTGGATTGCTCCTCAAGCACCTTTGCAAGAAAATACAACCCAAGTTCAGGCAACATTTAACCCTTTAAACCTTTCTTGTGGATCATTGCCTAAAACTGAGTGTTTCAGATCGGGTGGAATCTTACCAGAATTTGACAGAGTGTCGGTTCCGGTGAGTAAAACGCAGTGATTCTCGCCAATGCCGCCAGTGTAATTTCTGACCGAATCTTATGCCTTATTAGCAACGATTTTTATGCTGTTGAGAATCACATCGCGCTTGCGGTGTCTTCCTCTGATTCGACCGCCCTGCCACAACTTTATCGCTGCAATCACTGGGGGACTCCATATAAACGGCTCCCAGCACTTGTTCCACATCTCTCCCAGGGGATGGCAGCAAAGAGGTCCATACCTCGCTTTTCAGAGGGAGCCCTCACCAGGATGCTGGATGGAGTGCAGCAGAAGCGGAATGCCCTCTACCCCCGCTCCAGAAGAAGGCCTTCCAGCAAGGTCACCACCCCCACCCGGGGTGCAGTGGCAGACCTGGTGACTGCCAGCTCACTGCAAAAGAGGACGGGGCAGCAGTATCGGAAGAAGATGAACGATCTTCTTCACTCAGCTCGGGTAAATGACTCACCTCAAGTCTCTCTCTGGACCCGCTCGTACACCTCTCCCACATCCATCTCTCACTCATCCACCTCGGGGGTTTCCAACACGTGGCACAAGGCCCGACTTCCACCTCCCACAATCACCATGCTCCCCCAATAGCTGGAGTGTGATGGGTTATGTTCCTTACACTCCAGCTCCCATCCAAGCCCCAAGCCTGCCAAATCTCATCACCATCTTCAATCTCACAACTCCCACCTACACTCTCCTTATCT
This sequence comes from Mustelus asterias, assembly GCF_964213995.1. NCBI lineage: Eukaryota > Metazoa > Chordata > Chondrichthyes > Carcharhiniformes > Triakidae > Mustelus > Mustelus asterias. The sequence continues at coordinate 70,548,993 of NC_135813.1, read as the reverse complement.
GTGTCATTACAGAACAAACTCAACCACAACAAATGTGAGCGAGTGCAGCCAGCTGGAGTCATGTTTGAGTTGAGAACCCTCATGCCCTTTGAGGAGAGAGCTCTCGAGCCGGCCGAGGAGGAGGAAGAGCGTGTCTGCTCTGCTGGTGAAGTGGGGGCAGCAGAGAAACGTGAGAATCCACAACATACGCTGTCATTCCTGAAGTCTCAAGTAAGTGATCAATGTTCCCAACATATCCCCTGTAATAAATTAATGCCATCTCCCTTCTTTTGCAGATCAATCAACCTGGACATCCTCAGACCCCCTGAACCCAGTGGATATGGGCAGTTCTGAAAGAGACTGTGTCACCCACACCTGGCACCAGCGCAGATACTCATACCTCAGTGGGTTCACTAAGTAGGCAGCTTCTGGGTCACCCATTGGTGAGCATCTCACAACTAAAGATCCACAGCAGGCAGAGGAAGGAACATCCCAGGGAACCGGCACTCAGAGGGATGCCAGAGGCCAGGACTTTGCTGAGCTCCTTGCCAATGACGTGATCCTAGTCATCCTGGAACTGATGGAACTACAAAGGCAGAGTCATGAGCATTGGGAAGAAATGCCAGCATCGCTCCGCAAACTGCGAGGACAATTTGAGGAGTCCCATCGACTTCTGTCCGAGGAGATGGTGGCATCACTTCAGCGCAACAAGGCCAACACTGCAAATGTGGTGTCTGTCCTGGAGACCTTGGCGCAGGACATGTATTCTATGGCAGGGGATGCCCACATCATGGCTCATGGCATGGCCTCCATGTCTAAGGGTGTGAGCTTGATGGTGCAGGGCTTCGACTGCATGGTGCAGGCACTGGTAGGAATCCACGAGTATCAGTGCCAGAGGATAGGGGCCTAACTCCAGCTGCCCCTCTATCTCAGGGGTAAGCCTTTTAGGACCCACCACAGTGAACCTCACCTGCCACAGTTTTGCCCACTTCCTTAGTTTGACGATGTACCCTTTGTAACTTTCTGTTCCTATCCACACAACTTACTGTCCCTCTTGGTCACCTGCAAGCATCGATATACAATGTTATCTCTTAGTAAGCTTAGAGTTAGGGCAGGGGGAAGATGAGGAGAAACTTTGCTTCACTCAGAAGGTTGTCTGGAATATTCTATCTGAAAGGGTGATGGAAGTTGAGTCCAGAAATCATCTTAAAAGGGTGTTGGACAGAGAAAGATAGGAAAATCGGAAATAGGAGCAGGAATAGTCATTCGACTCTTCGATCCTGTTCTGCCTTTCAACCAGATCATGGCTGATCTTCTACACCGATGCTATTTTCCCTAACTATCCCCATATCCCTTGATATCTAGGATGAGGAACTTAGAGGGATATGGACAAAAAGTAGGAATGTGACACGAAGCATGACTGTTCTTTCAAAGAGCGAGCAGGGGCACAATGGGCCAAATGGCCTTTTTACGTGCTATAATGTGAGATGGAGTGGGGCACACCAGTCCTGGAAGGAGCACTTGGGCTGCCATTGGGAGGGTGGGCAAGTGCCGAGTTGGGCTGGTTAGAAGGCCCATATCGGTGATCTGGGACTTCAGGCCAGTTGTTTCTGAAGCTGTTAGGCCCTCATCCCTCTCCTCCCCCTCAGGCCCCCCCACCCACACCCTTTCATACGCAACTCCCATACCAACTCAGTGCCAACGCATGCCCCCAACCACTATTTCCGCCCCCCATGGCCAATCATACCCTCCATGCCCACGCAATGCTAACACATGCCACCATTCATTCCCCCAAGGCCCTTGCAACAGCCAAAATGGAGTCTGTTTGAACTCAGCACTGGAGAATCTGGCCTACTGTATTCAGTTATATTTGGGGTAGGGTGTCTGGAGGGGGAACCCTTATTTATTTATTTCCACAGGTACAAAGAACAAAGAAAATTACAGCACAGGAACAGGCCCTTCAGCCTTCCAAGCCTGCACCGACCCATGCTGCCCATGTGAACTAAAACCCCCTACTCTTCCCGGGACCATATCCCTCTATTCCCATCCTATTCAGGTATTTGTCAAGCCGCCCCTTAAAAGTCATTATCGTATCTGCTTCCACTACCTCCCCTGGCAGCGAGTTCCAGGCTCCCACCACCCTCTGTGTAAAAAACCTGCCTCGTACATCTCCTTTAAACCTTGCCCCTCGCACCTTAAACCCATGTACCCCTAGTAATAAATAGACTCTTCCATCCTGGGCAAAAGCTTCTGACCATCCATTCTGTCCATGCCCCTCATAATCTTGTAGACTTTTTTCCACAGGTATACACGTCAAATTAGAAAATGCAATATAAGGCTACGAAATCAGAGTCACAAAGAAGGCCATAAATAAGGGTAAATGATCAATAATTAAATAGCTAAAGGCTAAAACTGGGCCCCTCATCTGTGCTCTCATACCATGTACACTGCTGCTGTCCCCAGCTCCCCAGGTTGCTAGGAAACATTGTTAAACTCAGCAAAAAATGTTCTTTTTTAAATACAGCACAAATGAAACCGCTAAGTTACATCCTCCAGATTGGAACTCTGTATTCTGGTAGCGAAGATCCAAATAGGAAACTCATGCTCACAGATAAATGTCACCGAAAAGTCAGAAGCTTTAATGTCCAAATCAATATCTTCCCCACATAGCTCAACACAACGGCAGGATTGCTGTAGTTAATACATTGCACCTTTCATGCTGGACTCTGCTAGCCACTCTGTTACTAAGTCCAATAGCCAGAGTGACACTGAGCGTTAAAGAACAAAGGGACCCAAGGTTGAATCCCTGGTCTGCACTGAATTAACTGATCTTAGCAGCGTGCCCATTGGGTTACTAATAATTGGCCCTAGCACTCCTAGAAAGGCCTGAGCTAGAAAGGGATTAATACAGAAAAAAATAATCAGTCAGACCTCCCATTTCCTGACCTCGACCCAATAATCCTTGCTGAAAGTATATGAGCACATTGGGAAGGATAGGATGGCTTAACCTCTGATTGTGCGGCGTGTTTATATAGCCCATCAGTAACTACTGTAAAGACATCAAAACGTAGACTGGCTAGTTAATGTCAGGTGCTAAAATACTGTCCCTGCTGAGGATGGCATTCTGACATGGAGTCAATGGACGGAATTTTACCGTCCACGGGAACTGTAGCGGGCGGGACACAGACCATGAAAAGATCCGTTGACCTCTGGCGGGATTTTCCGACCTTGGGGCAAGCACGGCTGGAAAATCCCACCCAATGAGTCAGGAGTTACATCAGTGACAGGTTTTGTGGCAGGCAACATTAATTAAGCTTCTTTGCCTTGGTCCAGATTTTGCACTGTAATGACTGGCTGAAACTGTCAGTGTTCGCTGTCATTACTTCACTGATACTGACTAAATTCTGGAATCCGCTCTGCACAGAAATAGCAATGGAATCACGAGGTTGCTGTCCTTGATTCTACACTTTGCCAGAGGGTGTGCTGTTGAAACCCCACCAACTGCAATCTCTGAAACATAGAAAATAGGAGCAGGAGTAAGTTCTTCGCGCCTGCTCTGCCTATCACTATGATCATGGCTGATCATCCAACTCAATAGCCTATGAGGAGAGATTGGATAAACTGGGATTGTTCTCACTGGAAAGACAGTGGCAGAGGGGCGACCTGATAGAAGTTTATACAATTAAGAGGGGCATAGATAAGGTGAACAGTTGGAAGCTTTTTCCCCCGGCAGAAATGACAATTACAAGGGGGCACAAGTTCAAGGTATGGGGAGAATGGTTCAATGGAGATGTGCGGGGGTAGAGAATGGTGGAGGCCTGGAATGCATTGCCAAGCGAGGTAGTTGAGGCAAAGACGTTAGCGGCATTTAAGACTTATCTGGATAGGCACTTGAACAGGTGGGGAATAGAGGGATACAGGAGGTTAGTCTAGATAGGACAATGTGATCAGCGCAGGCTTGGTGGGCCGAAGGGCCTGTTCCTGGGCTGTACTGCTCTTTGGTCTTTATAAGGAGACCAAAACTGCACACAGTATTCCAGGTGTGGCCTCACCAAGCCTTGTATCATTGGACCTTGCTCCTTTACTCGAATCCTCTCACTATGAAGGCCAATATACCATTTGCCTTCTTCGCCACCTGCTGTGTCTGCATGCTTACTTACAGTGACTGTTGTATGAGGACACCCAGGTCCCATTGCATATTCCCCTCTCTTAATTTTTGGCATTCAGATAAAAATCTGTCTTCCTGTTTTTGCTACCAAAGGGGATAACCTCACATTTATCCACGTTATACTGCATCTACTATGCATTTGCCCACTCACTCTGCTTGTCCAAATTACACTGAAGCATCTCTGCATCCTCCTCACAGCTCACCCTCCCACCCAGCTTTGTGTCATCTGCAAATCTGGAAATATTACATTTAGTTCCCTTATCTAAATCATTAAAATACATTGCGAATAGCAGGGGCCCCAGCACTGATCCCTGCTGTACCCCACTAGTCATGCCTGCCATTCAAAAAAAGACTTGTCTCTTCCTATTCTTTGTTTCCTGCCTCCCAACCAGTTTTCTATCTATCTCGTACACTACCTCCATGTGCTTTAAATTTACATGCTACTCTCTTATGCGGGACTTTGTTGAAAGCCTTCTGAAAGTCCAAATAAACCACATCCACTGACCCCTCCCCACATCCACTTTACTAGTTACATCCTTGAAGAATTCCAGTAGATTAGTCAAGCATGATTTCCCTTTCATAAATCCATGTTGACGCTGTTCAATTCTACCACTGTTTACCAAGTGCTCTACTATTAAATCTGTGATAATGAACTCTAGAATTTTCCCCACTATCTTCAGACAGACTGGTCAATGGGAATTCTATGATCTGATAGGAACTTCCTATTTTATATGATTATTCTCGCTGTAAAAACACTTGAAAAGGTTACACCTTGTTAAATGAAGTGTAACTGCATTTTTAACAGTGTCCCTAACTTCATAATTACTGTGAAAGGCCTCAACAGCCCAGAAAAGTTAAATTTTATATTTGTGAAATTTTTCATTTCCTTATTATGTTAAAAAAATCAAATTTTTTCTATTTTTGCTAATTCATTAAGCTCATTTTTAGTTTAGCTCCTATATCAATTTAATCAAGATCATTTATTTCCCTATTTGAAAATTTAATGAAAAGTAATGGGATTCGGTGCTTTTGATTTCCTGGTTTGCTGTCTCTGAGAATACTTCAGTATGATTGGCTGCTTACTCTGCTTGCTAACACCAACGATGCTGCATGACTTGGTTCCAAGCTGCCATCAGGAAAGTGGAGATCAGTGCCACAGAGATCACTAGATGCTTTCTTTGAGGTCAGCAATGAGCGTTATTGCTTCGCAACTGACCACAAAAGCCAGGCCAATATAATTGTACCGCAAATATTGGAACATCCAACCGATATCAGCCCAGATGTCAATGTCACACCTGTCCAGCATGAGTGTTGTGCACAATGACCTATTCCCTCATCAACAACACGGTATTATAAAAAGCTGTAAACCGACACTACGGGCTGGATTTTCATTTGTGGGTTAGAATGCTGAGGTCAGGATAATATCTGCGTCCTGGTTCCACACATGCTAAATTCTCCTTCAGTGTACTTGAACAGGCGCCAAAGTGTGGCGACTAGGGGGTTTTCACAGTGTTGATGTAAGCCTACTTGTGACACTAATAAATAAACTTCAGTGAAAGTACAGTTGTCATTTTAACGTGTTACAACATTGTTGATGTAAGCCTACTTGTTACACTAATAAATAAACTAACAAGCAAGGCCTGAGAGCTCACTTGTTATCTAACTTTGCATGATCCATGCGATTTGTGGCGGGCGGGACAAGAAAATTCCACCCATAGCGTCACAGAGCAATACAGCATGGAAACAAGTCCTTTGGTCCATCTGGTCCATGCCGACCATGGTGCCCTCCCAGCTAGTCCCAATTGCCTGCGTTTTGTCCATATTCCTCTAATCCTTTCCCATCCATGTACTTATCCAAATGCTCTTTAAGTGTTGCCATTGAACCTGCCTCAACCACTTTCTCTGGCAGCTCATTCCAGAGCTGAATATTGCTGAATTAAATATGGATCATTTGAACTTCAGCTGGCCACTTGCTGACAGAACTGACCAAAGTCTTTCTCAGACACTTCAGTTAACACCAAAAATCAATACGGCCTTGATCTAAAGATAGTTGGAACCCTCTCAAAAAGCCATCAAAACAAAACGGTGAAATGTCTAAAGGAGCTGCGCTTCATCAATGTTTCACTCTTTTTATACATACACTTCTCAATAAATAGCAAGAGCTTTGAGTCTCTCACACATTGTGACTGCTGTAAAATGATCTTTAAGGTGTGGGGGGGGGGGGGGGATCTCAAAAAGGACGGTCATTTCCTGTTGCCTTTGCTTATCTTGGGGTCATGCAAGTTAAAGAAAGGGCTTTTATCATGCTTTACGACCTCGGGACATCCCAAAGCACTTTACAGCCAGTGAAGTAATTTCGAAGCGCGGTCACTATTGCAATGTGGGGAACTGAGCAGCCAATTTGCAAACAGCAAAACCTCCGCCCCACAAATGTCAACGTGATCAGATCTTTTTTTTAAAGTGATTTTGGTTTCCGTATAAATATTGGCAAGGAAACTGGGACGCATTCCCCTCCTCTTCTTCAAATAGTGCAATGTGCTCTTTCATGTTAACCTGAGAGGGCAGACCTCTAACGGTTAGCTTATAATGGAGCTTAGTACTTGCAGCAGTTAGACTTTATTGCCTTAAAGGAACAGAACACCAGCAGATTTATATATTGCATGTTAAGTGGTATAATGCCAAAATCATTATGTGCTGTGGCTTACTTCCTTGGAGTTAATAAGGAGAAATCTCCTGGTTTAATAAATATCTTCGAAATATATGAAATTCAGTTCTCTGATCACTGCTGCTGTGTTCTGGTTAAATGTTCTCACACTGACCCATTTTCGGAGAAAAATGATGTTCTTTAATATCATTACAGCTTCACAAACTAGCAAACTGACCATGAAGGAAAACCTCTTGATAAAGTGGAGGCCTGGTGTTTGATTTTAATCAAAACCTGTCGGTTCTTTACTTTTAGAAAAAGGTAGAGGTTCCCCAATATTTTTACTACCTCTGCACCATTCGATCCTGGACTCCACATGGCCTCTGCCTCAAGAGCACACCAATGACTTGGTGAATTTATGATGTGGAGATGCCGGCGTTGGACTGGGGTAAATACAGTAAGAGTTTTAACAACACCAGGTTAAAGTCCAACAGGTTTATTTGATAGCTAATGGCATTTGCTATCAAATAAACCTGTTGGACTTTAACCTGGTGTTGTTAAAACTCTTACTTGGTGAATTTAGCCAACAACTTATCCGATCCGTGTGGAAGGCCCCAGATTTTGTGCCCCATTTGGGTGAGTGAGGTGATCTTCCCAGCAAGTCGACGCTAAAGGTGCTACAATCAGCCTCAGGCGGTATCCCCAGTGCTGATAACACTAAGGATGAGAGCTTAATCCCCGCAAGTGTTTGCAGAACAATCTTGAGACACCGATCTGCATTCTTGTTTCTAGGTGAGAGTGCAGATTAAAAAAGCCCAGTTTCCCGCTTCTGTTGCCATCCAGTTGTCTTGGTTCACAGCAGAAGGAAAAACAACACACTGCTTTTCCTTCTAATCACGTTCTAACAATTCCAACACTCTGGCTGGCTCCCCACATTGAAAGCGACTGACCAATTTTACCTCTGTCAGTCGCTTGATGTGGGGCGGCACAGTGGCACAGTGGTTAGCACTGCTGCCTCACAGTGCCAGGGACCCGGGTTCGATTCCTGGCTTGGGTCACTGTCTGTGTGGAGTTTGCATATTCTCCCCGTGTCTGCGTGGGTTTCCTCCGGGTGCTCCGGTTTCCTCCCACAGTCCAAAGATATACGGGTTAGGTGGATTGGCCGTGCTAAATTGCCCCTTAGTGTCAGAGGGATTAGCAGGATTCCCTTCCCCTGGGGTTATGTGGATAGGGCCTTGGTGGGATTGTTGTCGGTGCAGGCTTGATGGGCTGAATCGCCTCTTTCTTCACTATAGGGATTCTATGAATCAATGGCTAACATATTTGGTATATGCGACTGGTAGCAATCTGCTTCAAAGGATCTGGTTGTAGAAGTTACACTTGAAAAGCCAGCCTTGTAATGCAAAGTCATCCAAACTCGAAACATTGGCTCTATTCTCTCTCCACAGATACTGTCAGACCTGCTGAGATTTTCCAGCATTTTCTGATTTTGGATCTTTGTAATGCAGATTGTCTGCAGTCTGATCTCCAAAAGATGGCAAAATTGATTGGCAAACACTGAAGAATTGGAAGCTACTATACAAGCGCTGGGTTCCCAAAGACTGGTGATCAAGGACTTGTAACAAACAATTCTTTATTCACCAGCCGAGCAGCTACTAGGTTTTTGCTACAAACTACTAGCTCTCTTGTTATTGAGGGAATAGAGCGAAGGTTTACCAGACTGGTTCCTGGGATGGGAGGTCTGTCATATGAGGAGAGACTAAATTGGTGAGGATTATATTCACCGGAGTTCAGAAGGGTGAGAGAGGATCTCATAGAAACTTATAAAATTCTAACAGCATTTTTATCGAGAATGTTCCTGATAGTGACAGAGTCCAGAACTAGGGGTCATAGTTTGAGGATAAGGGGTAAATCTTTTAGAACTGAGGTGAGGAGAAATGTCTTCACCTAGGGGGTGGTGAATCTATGGAATTCGCTACCACAGAATGTAGTTGAGGCCAAAACGTTGTGTGATTTCAAGAAGAAAAAAATAGATATAACTCTTGGGACTAAAGGGATCAAAAGATAGGGGGGGAAGGGGGAATCAGAATATTGGATTTGATGATCAGCCATGATCATAATGAATGGCAGAACAGGCTCAAAGGGCCGAATGGCCGACTCCTGCTTCTAGTTTTTATGTTTCTAGATGTTTGCGCTCTGCCTGCGCTCCAGGTAGTACTCCAGCACTTCCGTCACGTGCTTCCTTACGGAGCCATGCCATCGCGCCATCACGTGAGCTGTTGATCTACAGCTACAACATCGGAGCTCTGGTGAACGCAGACTTTGTGTTAACGATTGGCATGTGCAGTTGCATCTGTCTTTCTTGCTTAAACACTCCCTCCAAATCTAGCAGTGCTACTGAAACCACCTGTTCTAACCACTTTAGATGTTGGCAGCAAATTCGATTGTAAGAAATGGGTTGAGAAATAAAAAATGTGCAATGCAAAAAGCATTAAGTCTTAATATCTGCAGTTTCTGAAATGCTGGGAAATGTAGTTAACCCTATTTTACCATTTTGATTCTAAGTGCTGGTACTTGAACCTGGGAGTGTTTCAGATCCGACTTTTAGACCCATTCTGAGGTGCCCCCATACGCACTCTGCCTGATAAAATATCAGTGATTCCGAATCGCGCTGCAGAAGCCTGTGTGCGGGGCTTAATGCACTCGAAATCCTGCAGCACCGATTGGCGCCTCCAACTGCGCATGCACAGAACAAAAATGATAGAATGCTGCTTCCCTACCACATCTCTCCCGGGCCGGATAATGCCTCCCCACTGGCCCCCACAGGCATTGCACCACCCCCACAACATTACTGACCCCCTTATTCTCCCATCCCCAGCCACACAGACTGATTGCTGACCCCTTCCCCCCTCACCGATCTCAGGCAGAGTGATCCACCCTTCCCCTTTCCGCCTATCGATCTCAGGCAGAGTGGCAGCGGACCCACCTTCCCCCACCGATCTCAAGCAGAGTGGCACCAGACGCTCGGCACTTACCTCCTCACTAACCCTCACTAAGTGGAGCGCCCGAATTGGACTTCTATGGAGCATGTCGGTTTCACGCTGATTCTGGATGGTCAAACGTGGTGGTAAAGGGGAAGTGCCGGTAAAATTGGGCGTGCAGCCCATTAAGGCAATTTAAATGCATGCAAGAAAAGGGAGGGGGAAAGAGAAGGAAAAGGGAGGGGGAAAGAGGAGGAAAAGGGAGGGGGAAAGAGGAGGAAGATGAAGGGGAAGGAGCGAGGAAAAGCGAGGGGGGAAAGAGTGAGGAAGGGAGAGCATGAAAGAACAAGGAAGAGGGAAGTTGAAAGAGAGAGGAAGAGAAAGGGTGAAAGGGGGAGAGAGAAGATAGTTTTCATCACAGAGCTAAATAAGGAAGAAAAGCAGCAACAAGGGCAATGGGTGTGTAATTAGGGCCAAGCATTTTTGGCGCTTTGGGCGTCAGCTTAACAGAAAAAATAGTGTCCATTTCTCATGTTCACATCCAGCATGGTCCACATTAAAAGGCATGTTGCTGAGGGAGTTAGTGTGGTCGATATGTGTGTGGGCTGGAAAAATACAAAGTAAGTTGCGGTGACAGCGTCTAACAGTGATTTGACAAGCCATTTTTGATCTCATTTCAGTTGCATGAGGGATTTTCCACCAGTATCATTTAAAGGAATCCATTTATCTTGCAGGTCAGTTGCTTCTTCCTACCGACTGGCTCTGTAGAATTTGTGGAAGGACTGCATCGTTGGAAGAATTCAGAGGAATTTGTAAATTCTGCATTGAGTGGTGCTGGGCTTTGGGGGTTGGGGAAGCATTCATTGTCTCTGAATGCACCATTTGCTCCCAGTCAGGGAGCCTAGATTTGCAGCTCCCCCTTGGTTTGCAGCATCCCGGGGGAGATGGAGCAGTGGTAAGCAGAAGTGGCAAGCTTCTCATAGAGAGATGAGGAGAAGGAGGAGAGGGGCTTCTCAGCAGGAGGATTTACTGACCCTGGGTCTTTAGGGTGCACTTTGAACCACACCTAAGCCATGTTAGGTTGAATGGCTTTTTTAAAACATTCATTTGTGGGACATGGACGTCGCTGGCTGGCCAGCATTTGTTGCCCTTGGAGAGCAGTCGAAAGTGAACCACATTGCTGTGCCTCTGGAGTCACATGTAGTCCAGACCAGGTAATGACGGCAGATTTCCTTCCCTAAAGGACATTGGTGAACCAGATGGATTTTTCCAACAATCGACAATGGTTTCATGGCCATCAGTAGATTCTTAATTCCAGATATTTTTTATTGAGTTCCAATTCCACCATCTGCTGTGGCGGGATTCGAACCCAGGTCCCCAGAACATTGGCTGAGTTTCTGGATTAATAGTCTAGCGATAATACCTCTAGCCCATCACTTCCTCTCGAGGATGCAGTTGCAGAACTGTGGCGTCTCCTGGAAGCAGACTTTAGAGGCTGTGTCTGCCAGGAGAGGGGGGTTTTGTTGCCTTCTCCCTCAACAGAGAGAAGCAGGAGGCACAGATACTTGGCTTTGCCATGGTGCAGGATGCCATCAACCGCGCACACGTGGCTTAGTGAGCGCGGCGCTTCAAAGCTGGGATGAAACTTTACATTTGATTGAAGTCCCCGGGCACCGGCCCCATATCGGACTGAGCTTTCTTGGCACCGGGCCCATGTTGGACTGGGCCCCATGTTTTTCCACAGCTGCTGGGAACACGCCCAATGTTGGATTGACCTCTAGGCACCCAGCACCCTGCAAATAGCCACTCCTGTTGTTTGTCGATGGATGAATGAACAGTGAGAGAAATGGCAAATAATTCATTTGAATGAGAAAACTCAAGATAAACCAACAATGCTGTCTGTCAAGCGATAGATCCATCTTCAGATTTAAAAGAAGACTAAAACTGAGAAATCCCACAAAAAAAGTAGTTTGAGAAATGTTAAAATACAGAATTTAACACAATTAAATATTAAACATTCTGACGAACGGTGCCATCTGGATAATTAATCCATGTTTCTCTTGCTGACGCCAAGTCACCTGCTGTGCATTGACTTTTTTTAATTTCAGAATTAAAACGTTTTTTTAATAATGAAGTGAAGAATTTTACGTATCAATTATTTTAGAATCAGTGCAATAATCAGTGTTACAGAGGCATGGTTCTTTTGGTGACGAGCTTTGCAAGCACAGTTTAATCTTTTTTGAAACACAAACAGAAGTGTATAGAATTCCTACAGTACAGAAGGAGGCCATTCAGCCCATCGAGCCTGCACTAACAGCAATCCCACCCTATTCCTGTAACCTCACATGTTTATCCTGCTAATCCCCCAAAACTAGGGTCAATTTAGCACGGCCAATCAACCTAACCCACACATCTTTTGACTGTGGGAAGAAATCGGAGCGCCCAGAGGAAACCCACACAGACACGGGGAGAATGTGCATACGACACACAGACAGTGACCCAAGACAGGAATCGAACCCGGGTCCCTGGTGCTGTGAGGCAACAGTGCTCGCCACTTTGCCACCATACCATGATTAGCAGTGTAGTGCCAACAAACCCCATTGCATTCTCAGACCCACCTGGCACTTTGAGCTTGAGTAAGAATCTCAGTTATATTCTGAATATCGGAAAGTAAAAACTTTTGCATTACATTGCAATTCGTACCAAGTCCCAGTCATCCAGCAACCCTGTGTTCACGGATCTATATTGACTCCTGGGGCGGAATTTTCCTGTCCTGCCCAGGAATCATTGCGGGTGGGATAGGACCATGCAAATGTCTGTTGACCTCAGGCAGGATTTTCCAGTCTTGGATGGGGCAAGCGTGCCTGGAAAATTCCGCCCTTGATCTACTAAGACCTTGAATTTAAAATTCTCATACCAATGTTCAAATTTCTTCATGGTCTCATCTCTCCCTAGCTCCGTTACCTGTTCCAGTCCCAAAACCCTCTGTAGAATTTCATCCCAGCTTTGAGGCGCAGCACTCTCTAAGCCATGTGGGTGCAGTTGATGGCACCCTGCACCATGGCAAAGCCAATTCTAGTCTCTGGTGCGTGCCCAACTTCTTTCACCACTACCATTGGCATTGTTGCCTTTAGCTGCCTTTGTCCTAAGCTCTGGAGTTTGTGGCCTAAACCTCATGGCCTCTCCGTCCTCCTTTCAGACACTCCTTAAAATGCTGAGCATGTTTTTTGAGAACTTGAACTAGGTCTGAGTCTTCGGTCTGGAGAAAATGTCCCAACTCCACCAACCTGACTCAGGAGAAAGTGCCTCAGATATTCAGATTTTAATTTCAGGAGGTGGGTGTTAACAGGAGTTGGGCCCGCTGCCCCCCAGAAACAATGCAGGGGCAGCCATTGGGTTTGCTGGGTGTGGAGGTAGGCTGTTAAAAAGGCCTTCATCCCAGCTGTAAAAAAAAACAAGAACAGCCATTCACCCCTTTCACCCTTTCATCCCACACACTCTCCACGCCCCATCCATGCCAACTCATGACCCAACCCACCCCCTTGGCCCCTCATACCCTCAATGCAAACATACTTCCCTCTACTCATCCCTATGGCCCCTTAAACTGACATGCCAAGTTATGTCCTTCTACCCATCCCCATAGTCCTTTATAGCCGCGATGGCAACTAAGTTTCATTCCAACCCATGTCCCCACTCATCCCCATAGTCCTATATAGCACCAATGCCAAATTAATGACAATTCATGTCAACACATGCTCCTCCACCCACCACTCTTTTCCCTTACATCCTCCATGTCAATTCACGAAGTACCTACCATGGGCAGACTTCAGGAGCCATGCTGAGATTAAATGAAATAAAATTCTAAATGATTATCAATGTCTTCACAACTGAAAAAAATTCTCAATCATAAAAATCCATTCAATATATTCAAATTCTTTTAAGAACCTAATCCCTTATAAAAGTAAACATTTCTTTTAAGTACTTAATCCATTATGAAAATAAGCATTTTCCATGCAGCACTAATACTACAATGACATGTCCTCGACTTACCACATCAGACAGCTAGTGAAATTGCAAGTACCAATATCTCTCAATGGCAGGCTTCCCCCTCCCCAGAAATTTAAAGAGCTTGGAGGTTTAAATGCCTTGACAGCTTGACAGTTCCACTGGGTTTGTGCACTTTTAACACGCATTCATGTCTACTTTTAACAGTATCAACAGGCACCTGACTTCTCCCGAAGGGCACCCTACCTCTTCAAAAGGGTATGCTACCTCTTCAAATAATTCCAGCCCTTTAGACCGATTGCTTTAAAGTTTAAAGCCTACGAGTGGTGTTTTGAACATCCCAAAAACCCAAATTATATTTGGTCGAAGACAGTTGCACTTTTACACGTACAGCTGCCTCTGAGAACCATGGGTGGTCAAATTATAACCTGGGCCCATTCCTGCTCCACTCCCGCTCCCCACACCTCCCTCCTCGGAGCAGGACTGCGGAAATCAGGGCTCCAGCTCCATTTTGAATGAGGTGTAGCGTCCTGCTGTTGCTGTGAAAATCTTGGCCATCATGTCTATTTCTTTAGCTTGGCACCGATTTTTGTCTGATTACGCTCTTGTCAAATGCTTTAAGTGTTTTTTTAATATATGTTAAATGCTCTGTTTAAATGTTGTAGCAGGCATAAACTGCTCCCATTGGTGGACATTAACTGAGGATTTGGATGACTTTCTGCAGCAGGCTTTATCTATCTATTTGAATGAACTGAGTGAGCCTGAAAGCTCCCGGATTCTCCAGACTTTTAACGCTACAAACCAAAATCATAACAACAGCATTATACAGAGAGCCCCACCAGGAAATTAACAATGCTAATTAACTGCGGATGAGATTCTGTCCCATTTATACAGGATGATAGAGGTGGATCTATGTGTCCCTGTAAAGTTGAAGTCCCGGGGAAGATAATGCAAAAGAGCTTTAATGTGCTAGGACATTAACTTTGCTCAGTGAGGTAGAAACCATTTTCAATCCTAATGTTTGCAAAAATATACAAGTAGAGGTGACGCAAGCGCGGGAGCGAGCTCTGCCACTGCTTATCTTTTAATCCCAATCAGTACTTGCAATTTCATTAGCTGTCCGTTTTTTCATCCTGATTAACAACCCATAATTGTCCAATCCTGTTGTGTATAATCTGTGCTGTGTTCCTGGAAAATCCTGGCTGAATTTTGGTGAAGGAGAGCTGAGTTAAGTCAAGAGAATCCTTGCTTGATTGAGGAGGTTGGAGATGGCTGGGGTGCAGCCCAGTTCACAATGGCAGCTTCACCGCTGAGCGGGCCCACGCTTTGGTGATGCTGTTGGCATCGAGATGATCATAGAATCATAGAATCCCTACAGTACAGAAGGAGGCCATTCGAGTCCCACCCAGGCCGTATTCCCAGAACCCATACTTACCCTGCTAATTGCCCTAACACTAAGGATCAATTTAGCATGGCCAATCAACCTAACCCGCATGGCTTTGGACTGTGGGAGGAAACCAGAGCACCCGGAGAAAACCCACGCAGACACGGGGAGAATGTGCAAACTCCACACAGACAGTGATCGAGGTCGGAATTGAATCTGGGTCCCTGGCACTGTGAGGCAGCAGTGCTAACCACTGTGCCACTCTGCTGCCCACAAATGGTGGCCATTTTGATGGTCTCAGCTCCCTGGCACAGATGATTGGTGCTCATGTATTTATTGGTGAACTGTTGATTTGATCTGATTTATGATTATTGTTGTCACATGTATTGGGATACATTGAAATAGTATTGTTTCTTGTGCGCTATATAGACAAAGCATACCGTACATAGAGAAGAAAAGGAGAGGGTGCAGAATGTAGTGTTACAGTCATAGCTAGGGTGTAGAGAAAGATCAACTCAATATAAGTAAAGTCCATTCAAAAGTCTGACAGCAGCAGGAAAGAAGCTGTTCTTGAGTCGGTTGGTACGTGACCTCAGACTTTTGTATCTTTTTCCCGAAGGAAGAAGGTGGAAGAGAGAATGTCCAGGTTGCATGGGGTGCTTGATTATGCTGGCTGCTTTTCTGAGGCAGCGGGAAGTGTAGACAGAGTCACTGGATGGGAGGCTGGTTTGCGTGATGGACTGGGCTTCGTTCACAACCCTTTGTAGTTTCTTGCGGTCTTAGAGTAGGAGCCATACCAAACTGTGATACACCTAGAAAGGATGCTTTCATGGTGCATCTGTAAAAGTTGGTGAGAGTTGTAGTGGACATACCAAATTTCCTTCATCTTCTGAGAAAGCAGAGGTGTTGGTGGGCTTTCTTAACTATAGTGTCAGCATGGAGGGACCAGGACAGGTTGTTGGTGATCTGGACACTTGGGTTGGGATTTTTGGCCACGCTCACCCCAAGGTCAGAAAATCCCATCTGAGGCCAACGGACCTTTGCATGATCCGTGTTCCGCTCACTACAATTCCCATGTCAAGCGGGACAGTAAAATTCCACCCCTAGACATCTGAAAGAGAATGGATGAAGTTCAGAGGAGGATCCTGCCATTGGAGAGGGCAGTTTCTTCGCTGGAGGTTTGGAAATCCTGCTGCATGGAATGTCTGGTTGACTCACGGAGATGGAGCTGGAGGAGTATCCGTGCGCATGGTCTCCCGAGGGCTGCTGGGGATGAATTCCCGGCCGAATCTGAGAACGGGCTGCCATGCTTTCACAGTGCTGATTTGAGGGCTGGGCGTCTCGAGTTCAATGGAGCATATTGTATCCGGTCTTCGAGGCTTGGGGTCGATCAAAGACTCTGATCATTGGTCTTGCATTGGTCTTGTCCTCGGTGTTCATCGAGAAGAGTTGGAGGCAGCAGGACATGTCGGGTCCTTGCCACCGCCGGGGCCGAGGCTTTTCTTTGCCGGGGCGTTGGAATGATGACATGGTGATGGTGTCGAGGCTTCAGTGAAACTATGGATGGATCATGGATGTTGCTCAACGATCTTGTTATGGCTTTGGCTTTTTAAGCTCCATGGATGGTCGTATTATCCTGCAGCTCATCATTAATCCTTAACTCTGTTCCCTTGTGATTATACTCCTGATTTTATCGAAGGAAGACCCCGACCTGGCAGTAACCCAGAGGACCCCAACACGTGGACCCGGACATCGGCTCATCCGCAACCGTGACCCCAGAGACCCCATCCACCTACCGACCTTCGACCCATCCATCCCAGAGCGTGGTTTGGACATCCTCTGGCCTCCGAAGCCAAATCACAGCTCGACAGTGACCCGGAACATGCAACCGCGCAACCCATCTATCTACGCAGGAACCGCAAACTTAGAATCATAGGATCATAGAATCTCTACAGTGCAGAAAGAGGCCATTTGGCCCATCGAGTCTGCACCGACCACAATCCCACCCAGGCCCTACCCCATATCCCTATATATTTACCCGCTAATCCCTCTAACCTACGCAGCTCAGGACACTAAGGGGCAATTTTAGCTTGGCCACTCAACCTAACCCACATATTTTTGGACGGTGGGAGGAAACCAGGGCACCTGGAGGAAACCCATGCAGACATAGGGAGAATGTGCAAATTCCACACAGACAGTAACCCAAACCGTGAATCGAACCCGGGACCATGGCGCTGTGAGGCAGCAGTGCTAACCACTGTGCCACCGTGCCGCCGAACCTCACACTTACACCCTTAATACCACATACTACTCTCACTGTCTCACCGGCACGAAAAGAAGCAGCCACTCCAGGAAGTGTGGGAAACGTACAGGCCTGCAGGTGAGAGTGAAACAACATGATCCCAAGGCCCCCCTCCCCAGCTTACTCCTGGAATACAAGCTAGACAAACTTAAAGCCAACTCACTTTTCAAAGGGAACTGAGAGACTGCTGTGTGCTCTGTTTCAAGGAGATATGGCTCACTACTGCTTCACCGGACTTTGCTCTACAACCAGAAGGCTTCTCAATCCACCAAATGGATCATATAGTAGCCTCAGGCAAGGCTAGGAGAGGTGGGGCTGTCTCTTGGTGCCTAGATGTAGCAACATTGGCGAGTTTCTGCTCTTACTTCCGTGGAAATTCCCTCTGTTATCCTGACAGCAGTTTATATCCCACCCCATGCGGACGTGAAGACTGCGCTGGACAAAATCTATACCACCACAAACAGCCTTCAGATGACACAACCCGAGCCCTTATTCATTGTGGCCGGGGATTTCAACCAGGACAAGTTCAAGAACATCCTTCCAAAATACCACCAACATGTCTCCTGTTCCACCAGAGGCCCACATATCCTAGACCACAGCTACACAACTATCAAACATGCCTACCCCTCTTTCGCCTGCCCACACTTTGGCAAATCAGACCACAAGGTTGATGGTGACCATAAACCTCCATTGGATTGGTCCATGATGATGCCAGGCAAAGTACTGTGGCTGTTTCCTGTTGCCTTTTGCAGTATGGCTGACGAGGAAACTCCCCCACTTTTACCCCCCCCTGCCATCAATGTATTGGAAGGATTTCCAGATTAATAATCAACCTTTTTCGTCACGTTATGAATGCACCTTCCTTGGCCATCAAGACTGGAATGTGGAGTTGCTGGTTTGGTGGTAGGGATGCTACCATTGTGCCACAACACCTCCGACACACTCAATATATGATATACCCCATACATTACACTAATTGATAGCTGGGAGTAGATCTTGGGCAATAACATCATAAAAAGATTTAGGGAGACATAGAATCCCTACAGTGCAGAAGAAGGCCATTCGGCCCATCGAGTCAGCACCAACCGCAATTCCACCCAAACCCTATCCCCATAACCCCACGTATTTACCCTGCCAATCCCCTGACACTAGGGTCAATTTAGCATGGCCAATCAACCTAACCCGGACTGTGGGAGGAAACCGGAGCACCCTGAGGAAACCCACGCAGACATGGGGAGAATGTGCAAACTCCACACAGACAGTGATCCAAAGCCGGAATTGAACCCAGGTCATTGGCACTGTGAGGCAGCAGTACTAACCACTGTGCCACCGTGCTGCCCCATCATAGAGAAGTGAAGATTGAGCAATATCTGACTGTTACCTGACCCAAAATATTAACCCATCAACATGTTCGATGTAAAATAAAAGCTCTGATGAAGGATCATCTAGACTCGAAACGTTGGCTCTATTCTCTCCCCACAGATGCTGTCAGACCTGCTGAGACTTTCCAGCATTTTCTGTTTTTGTGTTAAACATGTTAGATGTAATGCTTTTTAAATATTTTTTGAGGAGAACGTTCCTTTTCTTTGGTTTTTAGGGGATAGTCTCCAAGTGCAAGAAATGGCTGTAGCATGGGATACTGCAAAGACAATGGGCCCTAACAATCGGCAATAGTACGAATGACTCGTGCTTCAGAACTAGCCGTGCCCTTAGACCAGCTGTTCTGGCACAGGTACAACACTGGCACCTATCCAGAAATATGGAAAGGTATGTCTTGCTCACAAAAAGCAGGCCTAATCCATCCTGGCCAGTTACAGCCCAATCAGTCTTCTCTGGACTGGCTTTCAGCGGGTTTGGAAAGTGCTGTTAGAGTTTTACTAAGCCCCTTGATCGCACACACAGTCAAATACGACACCATCAGCAGAGCGGTGGAAGGTGTCATCAACAGTGCTATCCAGCAGCACTTACTCACCAGTAACCTGCCTATTGGTGCTCAGTTTGGGTTCAGTCAGAGCCACTCAGCTGCTGACATTGTCCCAAATATGGATACAAGAACTGAACTCCGGAGGTGAGGTGAGAGTGACTGCCCTCGACATCAAGGCCGCATTTGACTGTGTGCGCAATCAAAGGGCCCTAGTAAAGCTCCAACAGCACTTTCCAAACCCGCTGGAAGCCAGTCCGGAACTGGAACCCTGGCCCACAACGAAATCATGACAAGAGCTCAGATGAGGTGAGGGTGTTGAACCTTTGTCCTTTCTGGTGCTCGTGTCTTAGCGCCCAGAGACCTGTTCCGGACTGACTTCCAGTGATCCCCTGCTGGAATCATCCAGCACACGGACAAGATTGGGCTGCCCTCCATAGTCAAATAGTCTACTGAGTACAGGCTCCCGGGTATAGAATAATGGCTTGGACAAGAAGACTACTTGTGCCTGAGGGACCATACATCAGCGACAGGCAAGCTCAGAAAAGAGAAGGCTGCGGGGGGGAAGAAATGCCATAAATGGCTGTCAGCCTGGATAGCAGCATGAGACTTTTGTACTTTACCCAATGCCATTCTGATACCAATAATTCTTGCTCATGTATGTACAGCCAAAGGTGCACCAGTAAAATGTAAACATTGGCACATCTCTCAAGAGTACGGAGTAGAATCTCCCCTAAAGTGCAGCCAGCAAAGAAGTGTCTGGCTTCTTTAATTGGGACTGAGTAAAAAAATGGCTTGCGTTGAATGTTCCTCTCAGGGCAAACGACATCACATCGGAGTGAAACCCTGTTATCGTAACTTTACACTTGGCTGGCAAACTGGAAGTGACAATAACAGCAAACCACTCTACAAGCCAATTGTTTAAAAACATCTTTCACAAGTCTGTTAACAGCACCACATCTGTTCTGTGAGTTTACCCCGAACGCAATTCCTTCACTTAAGCAATGCTTGGGGGGATTAGTGCTTCAAATATTATTTAATAAGGAGTGTTCCTGTGCAAATTATGTGGTCTGGCAAGATTGGATATTGTCTGCAAAGATCTCCTCAGGAATCGGTTTGTCAATGGTAATATTGCCTCCCATGACCCCCACCGATCAGCACAGGCTTCAGTCAAAACCTCGCTGTTGTCAACTTGATTTGAATTGTTTCTCTCTGCCAGAGTCCCTAGTGGTTTGCTAAATCCTGCTTTCCCTCAGCCGCAGTGAACTTCTCCTCTCGCAACAGTCTGCTCCATTGTAATTGTTATTAGCTGCAAACCATTTAGAAGCGGAAAGAGGCACTCAAGCAGATAGAGACAGCGCAAGAGAGCGCAGGGTGTCTCCTGCGGACGCTGTGCCGCTCGCTCGGGGGGTGGGGGTTGCAGCCCCACTGTCGCTGGCCAAAGAAAGCGGCCACAAGGCGAATCCATCCTCCACTGAAATGCACTTCTGCAAACACACGCTTTATTTGTCTGTGTGAATGCTGAGAAGATGGTTGACAACAAAGTGAGTATGAACTGCTCACTGGTCTATTAGCTTCGCTTAATAAGATAACATGGAGGCTGTATTATTTGCAGCGGGAGAGAATGGGTGTTACATTTTATTGTCTTCAAGTCTTGATAATTGGCATCTACATTTGAGACAACCCGTCCACTGACAGCAAATAATTCGACCTTTTTAAATTTTCCCAAAACACACATTTCTCATGGTGATTTTTTTTTGTTACAAATGATCCAAATTTTGTACAGCAGGAGATATGATTCAGATCCGTGCCTAATATTTGAATTATTTGCTCTGTGTCAGCTCCGTACAGCCACGACCTGCTCATTTTCAGCCAGGTCTTAATGTTATGTGAGCTGACGATTGGCTTTGTGGTTCAGCTTAACACAATATAAGCAGAGCTACATCGGCAGATCACCTCCCCCACAATCTCTCCCCTGCCCCCCACCCGCATCCCACCACCCCCCACCCGCAACCCACCACCCCCCACCCGCAACCCACCATGTCCCCCCACATCCCACCCCCTCCCCACCCCCCCCCCACATCCCACCCCCTCCCCACCCCCCCCCCCACATCCCACCCCCTCCCCACCCCCCCCCCCACATCCCACCCCCTCCCCACCCCCCCCACATCCCACCCTCCCCACCCCCCCCACATCCCACCCCCTCCCCACCCCCCCCCCCACATCCCACCCCCTCCCCACCCCCCCCCCCACATCCCACCCCCTCCCCACCCCCCCCCCCACATCCCACCCCCCACATCCCACCCCCTCCCCACCCCCCCCCACATCCCACCCCCTCCCCACCCCCCCCCCCACATCCCACCCCTCCCCCCTCCCCCCTCCCCATCCCGCCTCCCACCACAAGTCCCTCCCCCAGCTTTCACATTAACAACAAACACCAGACTGGTGCTTTATGTAAAGCTGATTAAAGACAGAGCTGCATTTCTGTGGCACCTTTCACATTCACAGCACTTTATAGACAATGTGAAACACCGTGGGTGGGATTTTCCACTCCACCTGCCCTGAAACTGGAAGTTCCCACCTGAGTCCTTTCAACAGTCTGTCAAATTTTCTGTCCCGCCTGCAACGATTCTTGCAACGGGCGGGACTGGAAAATTTAGCCCTATATATCACTGCTGCCCTAATGGAAACATATCAATTACAAGGGGGGCACAGGTTCAAGGTGAGAAGGAGAAAGTTTAAGGGAGATGTGCAGGGGAAGTTTTTCATGCAGAGAGTGGTGGGTGCCTGGAACGCGCTGTCGGAGGAGGTGGTGGAAGCAGGCACATTAGCAATATTTAAGAGGCACCTGGATGGGTTCATGAATAGGGAGGGAATAGAGGGATATGGACCAAGTGAAGGCAGAAGGTTTTTTTTAGTTTAGTTCGGGCATCATGATTGGCACAGGCTTGGAGAGTTGAACGGCCTATTCCTGTGCTGTACTTTTCTTTGTTCTTTGCGCACAGCAAGGTCCCATAAACAGCAATGTGATAGCGACCAGATATTTGTGGGGTATTTTTTAAAGAGGATTAAGTATTGGCCAAGATATACATCAGTGATGCATATTCATGTTTGACTACACTGATGTTAGCCTCCTTCACTTGGGGATCACTGGAGCTTCTGGCATGGTGGGCCTAAATTTTACCTTGGGTTTTTGTTCCCCAAGGTCAGAACCAAATGGGGGTCCTAATTCTAAAAGCTAATCTGACCGAAGAAGTCTCTAAGCCGGTTATCCAGTTAAGGATGGCATGGGCTCCTGATACGTCAGGCACACTCGGAGGGTTAGTAGTTTGTGAAGACACAGCAGCACCGTGAGGAGAGGTGGCCAGTGCCCCGGGCACTACCCCACCCCTACCACACTCCTTGGGGGATTATAGGGTTTGCATTGTGGCCTCCTCTTTAGACCACAGATTCCCTGGCTCGGATGGCCTCACGGGCTGCAAAACACCACACAAAGCGACCCCGCTTGTTGGCCCCTCGTGGTTGGTCTTGTTATGCAAAATGGCCACCTGTTCAGTGGATATGTGCCCCCCGCCACCCCCCCCCCCCCCCCAGTCCCCCTGGGAAACAATCAGGGAGGGGCAGGACTGCTCTGGGAAACTGTCTGACGTAGTTACCTATTATTTCATCAGCACACCCCCATCCCCACTCCATTCCTGCCCCCAGAGGGATCAATAAAATCCAGGCCTTCCTTTCTGATCATATTTGACCTCATCTACATTTATTTTTATTCTAGGCTTCCAGCCCTGCCAGTTCTTACTTTGTCCTCACTCTGAACTGGGATTCAGGCAGGAATTTTGAACCTTGGTGAAATGTGTCTGATCCAATTAAAGTTTGTTCAGATTTGGCACAGGTCCATACTGGTGTTGGGAATAAACCTTCCTCCACATTGTGGGAAATAAGCAGCATTTCTGTGTGAGATCTATGTGTAGTGTTGTCTGATTAACAGGAATCATGCAGTCAGACTCACGTACATCTTTTACCTCTTACACTCTCTCCTCCCCACCACCATTCCAGCCACAACATCCTTCGCCAACTTTCCCTCTCGCAGCCTTTCTTCTTGTAGTGTCCATCCCAAATTCTCCCACTCGCCGCCTCTCATACATGCCACCTCCCTTCCCTTTAACTCCTCATTCTGCATTCCTCTCAAATCCACCCTCTTGGCTTCCTCCTGTCCGCTGTCTCCCTCCTAACCTCTCGCTGCCTCTGTCCCGCCTCCTGCCCAACTCACTGCCTGCCGCCAACTCACCACCCAACTCACTGGCCGGACTTTTACCAGCACGCCTGCCCGAGGCTCATAAGATTGCGCCCAAGGCCAATGGAGAACGTCCGTCTGCGAGCCTTGCCTGCCCCGATTTCGGGGCGGGCGTGCCGGTAAAATCAGGGCCATTGCCTCCTGCCCACTGCCTCCCTCCTACCACAGTCTACCCTCTTGCTGCCTCTTTCCTGCCCAACTCACTGCCTCCTGCCCACTGCCTTCCAACTGCCTGCTGCATCCTTTCCACCCACTGTCTCCATGCCATTCACTGCCTCCGGCCTACTCTCCTGCTCATTGCCACCCACGCAGCTCACTGCCTCTCACTCACCTCTTCCCTCAATGAGTGAAATGGGAGTAGCAAGCGAGGGGGAAGTGGGGAGTGTGAGAGAGGTGGTGAGTGAGGGGGAGGTGGTGAGTGAGGGGGAGGGGGTGAGGGAGGGTGAGGGAGGGGGAGGGGGTGAGGGGGTGAGGGAGGGGGTGAGGGAGGGGGAGAGGGTGAGGGAGGGGGTGAGGGAGGGGGAGGTGGTGAGGGAGTGGGAGGTGGTCATGGAGAGGGAAGGAAGTGCTGGGGGAGGTGGTGAGGGAGGGGGTGAGGGAGGGGGAGGTGGTCAAGGAGAGGGAAGGAAGTGGTGAGGGAGGTGGTGAGGGAGGGGGTGGGGGAGGGGGTGAGGGAGGGGGTGAGGGAGGGGGTGAGAGAGGGGGTGAGAGAGGGGGAGGGCTGGAGGGGAGAGGGGGCAAAAGGAAGTGTTAGGGAGTGAGCAGCAGGAAAGACAATTTCTGACAATGTTCCGGCTCCCGGGATTGACGCCCAATGAATTCCTATTGGGAATTTCCATGGATTAATGATGTCAGCCTGAACTCCTCTCTATGCATTTTCTTGTCATGGGGGAGTTCACCTGCTCTTTGCTGATTGGCTAGAGTGGCAGTAAATTACAATTAATACAACCGCGCACATCCTGATGGTTAAATAAGAGTGCGGCTCTTGGTGGGCTGCTGTGTGGTTGTGTGAATGCATAGCTTAAAGGGAACTCTGTCTCGTGCCTTCAGTCAGTAGCCGGCACGCTGCCTCCTGTCTCAGGCTGAGTCTGCCCTGCACAGGAGCAGGTGGTGTGTTTTCCACCACTTCCAACATCCAAAGGATGTTGGTGAAGATCATCTGAAAGCAGAGATCTCAGCAGCCTGTAAACTCTGTCTGCCTCTCTCTCTGTGCTGAAACTGGGGGAAGATTAGGAACCTGTAGTTGATCAAAGGTACACACATGGTTGTACTACACAATGCAAGGCCATTCAGTTAACATTTGTTCTTTTTTGGGTCTTTTCTTTCCACTTTCTGTGTTGTCTATTTATGCCTGCTGCCTGGCAAATGCCCATTCTACTTGTGGTGAGCGGTAGCTTCCAGGACTGTTTTGTCTGACTTGTCTGTCATGGGGGTTCAGGCGAACGGTGGTGGGGAAAAGGACCTTTCGCGGGCAGCTATCAGGTGGATGGCTGGAAGCTAACTGAAGCTCGCAATAACCAGGCCACAACTGAGAGCAATGAGCAGAGCTGCTGCAGCATTGGCCACATTGCTCTCTGACTCCTCCACCTCCTATGGTGGCACATTGGTTCGCACTGCTGCCTCACAGCGCCAGGGACCCGGGTTCAATCCCCACCTTGGGTCAATGTATGTGCGGAGTCTTCACATTCTCCCCGTGACTGTGTGGGTTTCCTCCAGGTGCTCCGGTTTCCTCCCACACTCCAAAGACGTGCAGTTTAGGTGGATTAGCTATGCTAAATTCTCCCTTATAGTCAGGGTGAATAGCAAGGTAAATATATAGAGTTGTGGGATAGGACCTGGGTGGGATTGTTGTTGGTGCAGGCTCGATGGGCCGAATGGCCTACTTCCGAGCTGTAGGGATACTATGATATCCTTCCCGCTAACACTGTCCCACCGAGTCACCTGAAGAGGCTCTGTGCCTTGTTGCACCTGTTGGTCCAAAGCTCGCTGTTGCATGATTTTGCACAAAACGTCTCCCAATCTGGCCAGGCAGCTGAAGCAGATCATCAGCTTAATAATGGCTGATTTTCTTATCCGACTATCCTGTGGCTTTCATTACCGTGCTGCCGTGCCTCGGAGGTTGGGCTCCTCACAGCTATCAGCCACATTTGAAGTGGGCACCCCTTGTCTTCCAGCAGTCAAGCAGGTAGGTCTGCCTTGAGGTTAGAAGAGATCACAGAGGGCGAGCTAGCACAGGACAAACGCATCCTGCAACTGCCCAGGAACCTTGTGCATTCCTGACCTGATCTATGCAGACAACTTAAATACAGTAAGAAGTTTAACAACACCAGGTTAAAGTCCAACAGGTTTATTTGGTAGCAAAAGCCACACAAGCTTTCGGAGCTCCAAGCCCCTTCTTCAGGTGAGGCTTGGAGCTTGGCTTGGAGCTCCGAAAGCTTGTGTGGCTTTTGCTACCAAATAAACCTGTTGGACTTTAACCTGGTGTTGTTAAACTTCTTACTGTGTTTACCCCAGTCCAACGCCGGCATCTCCACATCATGACAACTTAAATGCCATTGCACCATTTGTAAGGACCATTTTGAAATGTCTGTAATGTTTCTTTGGCTGTATTGAAGCAGCTCAGAGTGTAACATGACGAATGCAGAGAACCTGAATATTATTGCACTTGGGTGTGACGGCCATTTTGAAACATTTGTAATGTTCTTTCAGATAGTTTACGAATTTTTTCAATAAAAGAATCATTTTGCACTGTGATGGACTACTCCCCTTTGCATTTGATGAACACTCCTGGGTAAACTGGGGGCACCTTAATTACTTTGTGCAAACTGTGGCCCTGCCCCTGTGGGAAGCCAATCATAGAATCCCGACAGTGCAGAAGGAGGCCATTCGGCCCATCGAGTCTGCATCGACCACCATCTCTCCCAGGCGCTGTGATGCAGCAGTGCTAACCACTGTGCCACCGTGCTACCCTAAAAATGTAACATACCTGGCACAATCAGAAGATATACTTTGTCGGCATGGCAGAAGATCAGTGTGTCAGGGAGCTCAGGGCATTGTGTTTGGTGGTGGCGGATATTTTGTTGGAACAAGTCTTGCTGAGGCGTGGCCCGGCTGGTCAGGCATTAACAGTGACTGTGACGGTCGCTACCACCCTGAACTTCATCATCTCGCACTCGGCTGGTGACATTCGCAGGATTTTCCTGTCAACCAACACAGTCAGGTGACTAATCTTTCCTTTACCAGGGCCAGCAATTATGTCAAATTTTCCTGGGATGATGCCAGTCAAAATGGACAGAGACTCGGCTTGGCAGCTCAGAGGGTGGCACGGTGGCACAGCGGTTAACACTGCTGCCTCACAGCGCCAGGGACCTAGGTTTAATTCCAGGCTTGGGTCACTGTCTGTGTGAAGTTTGCACATTCTCCCCGTGTCCCACCCAGGCCCTATCCACATAACCCCATGCATTTACCCTAGCTAGTCCCCCTGACACTAAGAGGCAATTTATCTTGGCCAATCAACCTAACCCACACATCTTTGGACTGTGGGAGGAAACCGAGGCTCCCGGAGGAAACCCACACAGACACGGGGAGAATGTGCAAACTTCACACAGACAGTGACCCAAGCCTGGAATTAAACCTAGGTCCCTGGCGCTGTGAGGCAGCAGTGTTAACCGCTGTGCCACCGTGCCACCCTCTGAGCTGCCAAGCCGAGTCTCTGTCCATTTTGACTGGCATCATCCCAGGAAAATTTGACATAATTGCTGGCCCTGGTAAAGGAAAGATTAGTCACCTGACTGTGTTGGTTGACAGGAAAATCCTGCGAATGTCACCAGCCGAGTGCGAGATGATGAAGTTCAGGGTGGTAGCGACCGTCACAGTCACTGTTAATGCCTGACCAGCCGGGCCACGCCTCAGCAAGACTTGTTCCAACAAAATATCCGCCACCACCAAACACAATGCCCTGAGCTCCCTGACACACTGATCTTCTGCCATGCCGACAAAGTATATCTTCTGATTGTGCCAGGTATGTTACATTTTTAGGGTAGCACGGTGGCACAGTGGTTAGCACTGCTGCATCACAGCGCCAGGGACCCAAGTTCAATTCCCGGCTTGGGTCACTGTCTGTGTGGAGTTTGCACGTTCTCCTTGTGTCAGCGTGGTTTTCCTCCGGGTGCTCCGGTTTCCTCCCACACTCCAAAGATGTGTGGGTTAGGTGGATTGGCCAAGCTAAACTGACCCTTAGTGTCAGGGAGATTAGCAAGATAAATATGTGGGGGTACGGGAATAGGGCCTGGGTGGGATTGTGGTCGGTGCAGACTCGATGGGCTAAATGGCCTCCTTCTGCACTGTAGAATTCTGTGATTTGTAAATCATCACTTAGGCCTTGGTTAGAAAACTGTGTCTATGATTTTTCTGCTAATCCTTTGTCTCCTGTTGAGCTGCTGGTCTGTGAGAAGCTGGTGGCTGTTGCAGCCTCTCATTGTGCTCCTCACCCAAGGTCCCCTGTTGCACAGCAGAAGTGGCAGCCACGCTGATCTGATAGATCAGAGCTCCAAAGTACAGGCCAGAGCTGCAAACCTCCAAACTGTGGATGATACCTCCAAAGTTGTAAAGGTAACCTCGGTAACAAGAAATGTTGAATGGCACAGTGGTTAGCACTGCTGCCTCACAGTGCCAGGAACCCAGGTTCAATTCCGGCCTCGGGTGACTCTGTGTGGAGTCTGCACATTCTCCCCATGTCTGCGTGGGTTTCCTGCGGGTGCTCCAGTTTCCTCCCATAGTCCAAAGATACGCAGGTTAGGTTGATTGGCCCCTTCGTGTCAGAGGGTTTAGCAGGGTAAATACTGCCTCCTTCTGTAATGTACAGATTCTGTGATTCTATGAAAGCAGCTATGAGGTTTCAGTGCCCATTGCCCTGTCAGCCTTTCAACTGCCACCATGTACTCACCTTGCTTTCCATGATGAATTTCCAGAAGCTCGGGAAACCCGTGCGTCCACAATTAGATTCCAAAAGGCATGTTAAAATTGCTCCAATTGTGCTCTCTTTGATCTATGGGTGCCACTTTTGCTGTGCTACAGGGGGCCTCGGGTTAGCAGCACAATGAGGAGTGCGCGATTTTTCCGTGGAAGTTGGTGGGTTGCAGTTGGCTTCCCGATGCACTCGCGTTTTTCCAGGCCTTAACCAACCATCCTCCCTCCCGCAGGTTAAAATTCCCTCAGAGTCACAGGGTGAAACTTTCCCATCCTGCTCGCCACGGGAATCATAGCGAGCGGTTCAGAAAGCTTGGCGGACCACGCAAAGGTGTGTTGACCTCAGGCGGGAATTCCTGGCCTTGGGGGCGAGTGTAGCTGGAAAATCCCGCCCACAGACTCGAACGGCGCTGAGCGAGGCCTATCAACCATCGTGTTGGTGATGACTCTTTGACAGAGTTATTGAAATAGTCCCGCTTCCTCCACTCACCCCATGGCCCTGAAATTGTCTTCTCTTCAAACATTTATCCAGTTCACTGCTGAATCTGCTATCGCTCCCCTCGCTGCCAGTGCATCCCTGATCATAATAACTCTCCTCTGGCTCTTTTGCCATTTACCTCAAATTGAATTGCCGTCCTGAAAGGTGTTAAAGCGCGACCAGTTCAAATCTAAATTGGTTGAAAAGTCTGTGGAGTGCCGGAGATAAATAACCCCCCTGATAGGTTTCCCTATCAGAAGGCCTGATTTTGAAACGAGAGGGAGAGGATGCTGCTGGCCTGCTTAGAGGAGGAAACACTGGAGAAATGACAATTACACACACAAATTACATCTCGGGTAATTGCAAGTTATGAAAGGCGAGCGTGTTCTCTTTCTTCATGTCCTTCGCTGGATTGTAAATGATGCTGCAGTGGAAAGGTTATTAAATGTGAAGGAAGGATGAACATGTCTTCATTGATCAGTCACATCTATTCTTGTTCTAATTTTATGTACCATGAACCCAAGAAGTCAATAATTCAAATTACGGATTGTGAAAGGTTATAGCGAGCTATGTGGTTAGCTGTGGCAGCTGAAGATTACATTCTCAATCCAAGGGTTACGAGCTGAAATGCCAGCCCTGACTGACATTCACACTCACCTGACCTAATTAGGCCTCCCTTCATTTGTCACTTTGAACAGTTAGCGTGAGTGGGCTGTTCTGCAGCACTGGCATCGCAGGCAAGCGCGACTTCCATCCACACGTCCTCGCCATTTCTCAACCAATTTCACTTTCACA
Source organism: Mustelus asterias (assembly GCF_964213995.1). Taxonomy (NCBI): domain Eukaryota; kingdom Metazoa; phylum Chordata; class Chondrichthyes; order Carcharhiniformes; family Triakidae; genus Mustelus; species Mustelus asterias. Next base: position 70,519,074 of record NC_135813.1, on the reverse strand, counting down.
AAAACTTGTAACCACATCGTTAACGTCGCAAAGGGATAAAGACCTGGGCTGAGAGATTCAATCACATCACCATGTCCGCACCTCCATCTTTGGGGTGGGGGAGTGTAGGGGCAGCACCATAGATTGGAACTGTGCCCCTTGGAGTCACCCAAACATGTGCAAACGGCACGATCCTGATGTCACATAGCCCAACCGGCTGACATGATACTAGAACACCGATATTTGATAGCGCCGCTCTTGGCAACGCCTGCGTTGTCCACTCTTTCAGAAAAAGAAACACGAGGATGCGAGCTGGGCCCTGCAGTCGGTATTGTTAAAACCGACTGATTCGATGCAAGTAAAACTTATTGAACTGGGAATGTGTCTGAAGATGTTCGGGTGTGTTTTTGGGTTGGTGCATGTGCTGGAGACTGTTGCCAGCTCCTCACGGGGATAGCTGAAGAGCAGGTGATGCAAATGCTGTGACAAGTATAGAGGCAGCAGTGGCATTGTCTCAGGGTCTGCAGCAACACAGGGAGATGGAGCAGAGGCTGCAGAGATGGAAAGTGCTGAGTGATGCCCACTGACTTGGAGCTGAACTCCTTCTATGCTCCTTTACAGTGTTAAGAGGCTGTGTGGCAGGTCAGCCAGTGCACCCAGCATTCTGATGTGCGTGTCTAATGAGTGCTGTCCTGGACGCCATCATCTGAGCCCTTGCAGCAGGACTCATGTGCCACCTTACCCTTTGGCGAACTAGCAAACAACCTGTTTTTTACCCCCCCAGCCTAACCCCAACTCACTCATATCCAGATAACTCAACATGTGCTGATCCCCACTCTGCGATAATCTCTAAAGTAGGTGCACTGCCAGTATCAGAGCTGGTGGCTGCAAGTGTCAGGTCAAGTGACGGTGTCTCTCCCATGCTGATGCTCTCCCTCTCCCTCCTTGGGACCGGGCAGGTAGCAGTTTGTGGACATCTGGAAGCAGCAACTCAGAAGTAGAAACTTGTGTGAGGTGGGAAGCAAGAGGTCCATGTCCACACCACCTGCAGCTCCTCACTGAGAGAGAGTAGGATGAGGGCGCGTTGGGAATTGAGACGGGGGTTACGACAAGAATGTGATGGTGATCTCAGCGATGTTAGATGATACGGGGTCTTTTGCAACAGGCACTATGCTGCTGAAAGCCGTGTGTTCCACAGGGCTCAAGAGCTGCAGGATCATTTAATGCTGTGTGATTCTGCTCTACTTCTTCCTATGGCATGCCACCTTGTCTGGTAAGACAGAGGGCAAAATATCAGTTATTGTTTTGCACAGTGTTTGGGTGATGGCTGAATAGCTGGTTGAGACAGTGTAAGATGCCATAGAATTATGGAGTTTTACAGTACAAAAAGAGGCTCTTTGGTTCATTGCGCCTGCGCCAACCATCAAGCACCTGTGGCTGGCACCATTGGTAGGTATTAAGGTGGAGTATCTGGATGTCAATGGTGAGCTCTGAGTGCAAGGGTGGATGAGGGTGGTGTGGTTCACTCAACAGTGTGAGAGGCTGGTGGTGGTCATGCATTCACTGACCTTTAACACTCCCATGAGGTCACTGGATTTCTTGTGGTGCTACTGCCTGGTCCAGACTCTGAGAATTGACCTTCCTTGGTATCTGTTCCCAATCCTTTCTGAGGGAAATCCTCAAGTGTCCCTTTGCTCTCCAAGACACCTATGGATCTCTCCTCCTGCCCAGTGGCACCACCAACTCCTGCAGTGTCACATTCCCGCTGCAGCAATGTTATTTTCCACCTTCTCTTTAAGAGGCAGATACTCTTTCTGTGCCCCGTGGTCTGTTGTAATGGTACAGGTGCCTCTTGCTGCATTCAGAGCTTGCTGACAGCACTCAGAACAGGAGACCAACTCTGGAAGCGAAGGTACTTGTGCCACAATCATTCAGATGAGGTGCATCGAGGAATTTTGCGTCTTAACCATCTCTATTGGGCATGGGCATGCCATAAATTGTAGACCCCACACCCAAAAAAGAAATCGAGCATGAATTTTGCCTCCCTTATGTTTATCTTGCAACAGAAACAACAACTTTGTATTTCAATGCAGTAAAACAGTCCAAGTAAAAGTAAAGTAAATTTTATTTATTAGTCACAAGTAAGGCTTACACTAACACTGCAATGAAGTTACTGTGAAATTCCCCTAGTCACTACAGTTCGGCCGGCGCCTGTTCGGGTCAATGCACCGAACCAGCACATCTTTCAGACTGTGGGAGGAAAGCGGAGCACCTGGAGGAAACCCACACAGACATGGGGAGAACGTGCAAACTCTGCACAGACAGTAACCCAAGCCGGGAATCAAACCCAGGTCCCCGGCGCTGTGAAGCAGCAGTGCTAACCACTGTGCCACTCCAAGTCCAAGGCATGAAGGAAGTAAGACACAGAGACCAGAACTCTCCGGTCTCGCATACCCCCACTACCGCTGCCAGCGAGAACGGAGAATTTGACGTTCAGCCAAATCTCTGTTCACTGCAGCGGGACTGGAGAATCCCAGCTGTGGGCGAGGTCGGAGAATCTGGCCGTGAGTCAAAAATGCGTTCAGGAATTCTGACCACAATCTCGGCGAGTGAGTTTTTCAGGATGGTTTAGCAGGATGACACTCCTGCTAAACAAAAGCAAAGGTCAGAAAATAGAATAAAACCACCTGCACATGTAGATGGCATTAAAACGATAGTGGATGCATAGGATTGTTCACAAGGTAATAATCTTATCTCGCTGTTCCAATGATGGTTATAAACTATTTGACCTTTGTTCATGTGGTTTATGATTATCAGCTCAAACACTGACGAGATTATTGCCTTGAAATCACTGCTGAGTGCCTATTATTCTCTGCATATCAATGAACAAACCTGAGAAACTCATTCCAAAGGCTGTAAATGACATGGATTTCAGTGACAATCACAATTTCAGATAGAAACATTAGACAAGGCGGAAGATGGAGGACCTAAATAAAAGATGACATTTGAATTTTTCTTTCGATTTGCTAGTCATATTAAGATAAACATCTTGCTGTACTGGATGTTTATTTTTCCAATACTGGATACTACATTTTCTCAACCTGAAGTTCCTGGTGTAGATCCTGGCACTACAGAAGCACAAAGCTGGAGGGGTAATCAACACACTCCTATCATGGTGATTTTTCCAATCTTCCTCTATTATTTAGTTATTTATTTATTCATTTATTTATTAGTGTCACAGGTAGGCTTACATGAAGTTACTGTGAAAGTCCACACTCTGGCGCCTGTTCAGGTACACTGAGCGGTAACTTAGCATGGCCAATTCACTTAACCAGCACATCTTTCAGACAGTGGGAGGAAACTGGAGCTCCCAGAGGAAATCCACGCAGACGCGGGGAGAACATACAGACTCCACACAGACCGTGACCCAAGCCGGGAATCGAACCCAGATCCCTGGTGCTGTGAGGCAGCAGTGTTAACCACAGTATCACTGTGCAACGTCAATAACCAGAAAAGCAGGAGCACTGTGAATCGGGAATTCCTGTCCCTACTCCAGATCCTCTGGAGCAAGGGTCTCCATTGAGGTGGAGGCCTTACAAAGGTTACCTGTCAAATGTCGTCTCAATAAAACCAGCATTCACCCCCACGCGGCACGAAGTTTAGATTGCAATAAGTTGTGCATGCTTGCATTTTTCCATAAATCTCTGAAGGGAATCTGTTACTATGATATACTAAATACAAATCGGCAGCACGGTGACACAGCGGTTAGCACTGCTGCCTCACAGCGCCAGGGACCCAGGTTCAATTCCAGATTCAGGTCACTGTCTGTGTAGAATTTGCAAATTCCCCTCGTGGCTGCATGGGTTTCCTCTGGGTGCTCCGGTTCCCTCCCACACTCCAAAGATGTGCGGATTAGGTGGATTGGCCATGCTAAATTGCCCTTAGTGTCAGGGGGACTAGCAGGGTAGATACATGGTGTTACGGAGACAAGGCCTGGGTGGGATTGTTGTCAGTGCAGGCTCCATAGGCCGAATGGTCTCCTTCTGCACTGTAGGGATTCTATGATTCTAAGAGTTACGTTCATATTAAACTCTGATTATGAGCATTTAGGTGCAGTTGATAAGTCTTGTGCCTCTAGAGATTATGCCGCGATTAAAATTGAAGTGCCGTGCACACCTCCGGAGAAAAGGAACGCTACTTTGTCAGGATATTTAATTTCCCATCTCCACAGGAAAACATTGGGATGCTGACGGGAATTCAACCATTTCATTTTGGTTCCCAAGCAGCCTGAGGTTCTGAGAGCAAACGAGGTGGTTTTGACATTGCTGCCTAATGCGGTTCCCCGTCTGACAATGGAGATCCCCGTGGGAAAGACCCAGGACCAGAACAGCAACATTGAAAGTGCAATTCTGTCACATAAATAGGATATTTACCTCACCCTGAATGTTTCAGGCTATTTTCTCGTGAATTTCCCAGTAAATTCCCCTTTTCCAGTCACATGACCCTATTAGAAGATAATAGAAGACATTAGAATGAATGTGACATGAACTCAATAACCGGGATATTGGGTTCATGTCACACTATCTGTAACCCCCACAACCTGCCTGGATGTGCAAAATCTCACTAGCTGTCCTGTCTGGAGACAATACACATCTCTTTAACCTGTGCTTAATGCACCCTCCACTCACATTGTCTGTACCTTTAAGACTTGATTAGCTGTAAAGGCTCACATTCCAATCATTATTCATGTAAATTGAGTTTGTGTCTTTGTGCCTTGTTTGTAATCAGAACTCCCACCTACCTGACGAAGGGACAGCCTGTTCCGAAAGCTCGTGGCTTTTGCTACCAAATAAACCTGTTGGACTTTAACCTGATGTTGTTAGACTTCTTACTGTGTTTACCCCAGTCCAACGCCAGCATCTCCACATCAAAACTAATGGAGACAGGAGCCATTTAGAAAGAAATGGTAATTGCCTTTGTTGTAATTAATTAAGCAAGGAGTGAGCGAAGCAGGGCTCCATCATGCCCCCAACAGAAACAGTTTTAGTTTTCCTAATTGATTTCATGTGGATATTATACACCTGAAATTTCCATGGCACTCTCCGCATTCACCCTTCTGCAGAAGATTAGCAGAAACCTGATGATGGAGAGGAAATTGGGAAGCAGATTGCATCGTAATTTCCAAGACAAATCACTGGACAACTACTTTGAAAAGTAAAGCATTGCAGGATTGTTGGGAGTAGTGAGTGAGTGGGACTAATTGCATGGTTCAGGAAAAGAACTGGTAAAGGCGCAATGGGTGGGATTTTCTGGCTGCTCCCAATGGTGGAATTTTCCAGTCCCGCCGAAGTAAATAGGGATTTGAATGGATCGGCTCATCTTTCGCAGGAAAACCTGACGCAGTGGTGGGGTCAGAAGGTCATAGAATCATAGAAACATAGGCTGGAATTTTACCAGCACCCGAATCGGGGCTGGCGAGGCTCACAGAACAGATTTCACCATTGGCCTCGGGTGGGGTTTTACGTGCCTCACCCGAATGGGGTTGTAAAATCCCGGCCATAGAATCATGGAATCTCGACAGTGCAGCAGGAGGCCATTTGGCCCATCGAGCCTGCACCAATGACAATTCCACCCAGGCCCCATCCCCGTAACTCCACATATTTACCCTATTAAGAAGAGCCAGGAGGGGACATGTGAAGTCTTTGGCAGGTAGGATCAAGGAAAACCCTAAAGCTTTCTATAGGTATGTCAGGAGTAAAAGAATGACTAGGGTAAGATTAGGGCCAGTCAAGGACAGGAGTGGGAAGTTGTGCGTGGAGTCTGAAGAGATAGGAGAGGCACTAAATGAATATTTTTCGTCGGTATTCACACTGGAGAGGGAGAGTGTTGTTGAGGGGAGTACTGAGATGCAGGCTGTTGAACTGGATGGTATTGATGTTCATAAGGAGGAGGTGTTAGCAATTCTGGAAAGGGTAAAAATAGATAAGTCCCCTGGGCTGGATGGGATTTATCCTAGGATTCTCTGGGAGGCGAGAGAGGAGATTGCAGAGCCTTTGGCTTTGATCTTTGTGTCGTCATTGTCTACAGGAACAGTGCCAGAAGACTGGAGGATAGCAAATGTTGTCCCCTTGTTCAAGAAGGGGAGTAGGGACAACCCTGGTAATTATAGACCGGTGAGCCTTACTTCTGTTGTGGGCAAAGTATTGGAAAGGATTATAAGAGATAGGATTTATAATCACCTAGAAAGGAATAATTTGATTAGGGATAGTCAGCACGGTTTTGTGAAGGGTAGGTCGTGCCTCACAAACCTTATTGAGTTCTTTGAGAAGGTGACCAAAGAGGTGGATGAGGGTAAAGCGGTTGATGTGGTGTGTATGGATTTCAGCAAAGCGTTTGATAAGGTTCCCCATGGTAAGCCTTTGCAGAAAATACGGACACATGGGATTGAGGATGATTTAGTGGTTTGGATCAGGAATTGGCTAGCTGTAAGAAAACAAAGGGTGGTGGTTGATGGGAAATATTCATCCTGGAGTTCAGTTACTAGTGGTGTACCGCAAGGATCTGTTTTGGTGCCACTGCTGTTTGTCATTTTTATTAATGACTTGGATGAGGGCGTGGCGGAGGGAAGTGGCAGGTTACAGAGGGACATAGATAAGCTGCAGAGCTGGGCTGAGAGGTGGCAAATGGAGTTTAATGCGGAAAAGTGTGAGGTGATTCACTTTGGAAGGAGGAACAGGAATACAGAGTACTGGGCTAATGGTAAGATACTTGGTAGTGTGGATGAACAGAGGGATCTGGGTGTCCATGTGCATAGATCCCTGAAAGTTGGCACCCAGGTTGATAGGGTTGTTAAGAAGGCATACGGTGTGTTAGCTTCTATTGGTAGAGGGATTGAGTTTCGGAGCCAGGAGGTCATGCTGCAACTGTACAAAACTCTGGTGCGGCCGCATTTGGAGTATTGCGTACAGTTCTGGTCGCCGTATTATAGGAAAGATGTAGAAGTGTTGGAAAGGGTGCAGAGGAGATTTACCAGGATGTTGCCTGGTATGGTGGGAAAATCGTATGAGGAAAGGCTGAGGGGCTTGAGGTTATTTTCGTTAGAGAGAAGAAGGTTAAGAGGTGACATAATAGAGGCATACAAGATGATCAGAGGATTAGATAGGGTGGATAGTGAGAGCCTTTTTCCTCGGATGGTGTTGGCTAGCACGAGGGGACATAGCTTTAAATTGAGGGGTGAGAGATATAGGACAGATGTTAGAGGTAGGTTCTTTACTCAGAGTGTAGTAAGGGCGTGGAATGCCCTGCCTGCAGCAGTGGTGGACTCGTCAACGTTGAGAGCGTTCAAGTGGTTATTGGATAAACATATGGATGATATTGGAATAGTGTAGATTAGAGGGGCTTTAGATTGGCACCACTGGTCGGCGCAACATTGAGGGCCGAAGGGCCTGTACTGTTCTATGTTCTATTAGTCCCCGTGACACTAAGGGACAATTTAGCCTGGCCAATCAACCTAACCCGCACATCTTTGGAGTGAAAGTGTTGGCAACTGCCTCAAATGGGCTCCCTCTGTGCGGGCAATGATTAAAGTTAAGATGGGAGCTGCTTTTCCATGCCAAGGTAGAAAACTGGTGCTCAGTGCCAAAGTATCCACGAGATGCAGAAAAGGTCTGCACTTTCTCCAGAATACAAATTTAACATGCCCAATGCATTAATTCCTTTGGTCAAGGACAGTAGTGGGAACTTGTGCATGGAGTCAGAAGAGATAGGAGAGGCGATGAATGAATACTTTTCTTCAGTGTTCACCAAGGAGAGGGGCCATGTTTTTGAGGATGAGAGTGTGATACAGGCTGATAGGCTGGAGGAGGCAGAGGTTCTGAGGGAAGATGTATTAGCAATTTTGAAAAACCTGAAGGTCGATAAGTCCCCTGGGCCAGATGGGATATATCCTAAGATTCTATGGAAGGCAAGGGATGAGATTGCAGAGCCTTTGGCTTTGATCTTTGGCTCCTCACTGTCCACGGGGATAGTGCCAGAGGACTGGAGAGTGGCGAATGTTGTTCCTCTGTTCAAGAAAGGAAATAGGAATGACCCTGGTAATTATAGGCCGGTTAGTCTTACTTCGGTGGTCGGTAAGTTAATGGAAAAGGTCCTGAGGGATAGGATTTACAACATTTAGAAAGATGCAGCTTAATCCGGGATAGTCAACGCGGATTTGTGAAGGGTAAGCCTTGCCTCACAAATTTGATTGAATTCTTTGAGGAGGTAACTAAGTGTGTCGATGAAGGTAGAGCAGTTGATGTCATATACATGGTCGGCTCATGAAGAAAGTAAGGAGGTGTGGGATAGAGGGAAATTTGGCTGATTGGATAAGTAACTGGCTATCTCATAGAAGTCATGATGTGGAGATGGGGATGTTCTGTGCCCTGTTTGAGAACAGAGACCACTCCATCTGACGAAGGAGCGTTGCTCCGAAAGCTTATGGTATTTGCTACCAAATAAACCTGTTGGACTTTAACCTGGTGTTGTGAGACTTCTTACTATCTCATAGAAGACAGAGGGTGGTAGTGGATGGAAAATTTTCAGACTGGAGACCAGTTACCAGCGGTGCACCACAAGGATCAGTGCTGGGTCCTCTGCTATTTGTGATTTTTATAAATGACTTAGAGGAGGGGGCTGAAGGGTGGATCAGTAAATTTGCGAATGACACCAAGATCGGTGGAGTAGTGGATGAGGTGGAGGGCTGTTGTAGGCTGCAAATAGACATTGATAGGATCCAGAGCTAGGCCGAAAAATGGCAGATGGAGTTTAACCCTGATAAGTGCAAGGCAATTCATTTTGGTAGGACAAATTTGAATGCGGATTACAGGGTCAAAGGTAGGGTTCTGAGGAATGTGGAGGAAGAGAGAGATCTTGGGGTTCATATCCACAGATCTCTGACAGTTGCCACTCAAGTGGATAGAGCCGTGAAGAAGGTGTGTTAGCGTTTATTAACAGGGGGTTTGAGTTTAAGAGCCGTGGGGTTATGCTGCAACTGTACAGGACCTTGGTGAGACCACATTTGGAATATTGTGTGCAGTTCTGGTCACCTCACTATAAAAAGGATGTGGAAGCACTGGAAAGAGTGCAAAGGAGATTTACCAGGATGCTGCCTGGTTTGGAGGGTAGGTCTGATGAGGAAAGGTTAAGGGAGCTAGGGCTTTTCTCTTCAGAGCTGAGGAGGTTGAGAGGCGACTTAATAAGAGGTTTATAAGATGATGAGGGGGGTAGATAGAGTGGATGTTCAGAGACTATTTCCTCGGGTGGACGTAGCTGTTACTAGAGGACATAACGATAAGGTTCGTGGTGAAAGATATAGGAGGGATGTCCGAGGTAGGTTCTTTACTCAGAGAGTGGTTGGGATGTGGAATGGACTGCCTGCTGTGATAGTGGAGTCGGACACTTTAGGAACTTTCCAGCGGTTATTGGACAGGCACATGGAGCACGTTAGAATGATAGGGAGTGGGATAGCTCGATCTTGGTTTCGGAAAAGGTTCGGCACAACATCGTGGGCCGAAGGGCCTGTACTGTGCTGTACTGTTCTATGTTCTAATATCTATTGAATTGTAACCTGAGACACCTGCAATGGCTTCTCTTCCCATGCCGGCACTGTGAAACTCTTGAGACCCCATCAATCAATCCTTGGTCCTCCTCCATCTCCCATCTAGGTGCTGCCCTCAGTGATAACAGCTGAAAGAAACATCAGGGTGGCACAGTGGTTAGCACTGTGGCTAGCCTCACAGCGCTAGGGGCATGGGTTCGATGCCGGCTTGGGTCACTGTCTCTGTGGAGTCTGGGTGGGTTTCCTCCGGGTGCTCCGGTTTCCTCCCAAAGTCCGAAAGACGTGCTGGTTATGTGCATTGGCCATGCTAAATTCTCCTTCAGTGTACCCGAACAGGCGCCGGAGTGTGGCGACGAGGAGATTTTCACAATAACTTCATTGCAGTGTTAATGTAAGCCTACTTTGACACTAAGAAGTCAACTTTAAACAAAAAGATTCCACATAAATGCCAGATGCAGTTTTGAGTCGGGTGGTTCGGATCAGGTGTAACAGTACAACCTTCAACCCAGTGGAGAAGTGATCACAAAGCCTGCTGCAAATATAAAGCAAGAAAATGTTGAGAGAGAGAGAGAGAGAGAAAGCCTGAATTGTAAAACAGGAAATCCATAGAAGTATTGGCAACTTGCTACTCTGAAATATCGAATGATGTGCTGAAAACAGCTATCAATGTAGAAAATCCTTCAATCGCGTGCAGCACTGTCAATCAAAGGCTCTGACAAAGGGATGCAGGTTATCACTAAACTGACACACATTTCACTGACTAATTACAGAAAATCAGTCCGACATTATCCAAAAAATTGAAAAGACTATGGATTGGTGCAGTGGCAATGCTGAAAAGTGAACAGAAAATAATTTGAATCCGTGTAAACAAAAGCTAAACCAATGTGTAAATAATGTCGAGCCCCATAATCATTATCATTGAAGGAAAACAACTGAATCATGTAAAGCCGGGCTTATCCCTTTTTATTTGCTTTAGTATAATTGCCCAACAAAAGCCATGTGCTTGGATTTTCCACAAAACAAAAATTGCTTATTGAATTTATTCAGAATGGTATCTGTCTGCTGAATGAATATTTTTTTAAAAAAGCTCGATGGTGATTGGTTAGAAATTCCCTAACCAATGCATGCGTTAGGGAATCTAACAACTTATCAGATAGAAAGGTTTTTTTTATTCAATCGTGGGACGAGGGCGTCGCTGGCTGGCCAGCATTTATTGCCCATCCCTAGTTGCCCTTGAACTGAATGGCTTGTTAGGCCATTTCAGAGGGCAGTTGAGAGTCAACCACATTGCACTGGAGTCACAGGTCGACCAGACCAAGGATGGCAGCTTTCCTTCCCTAAAGGGCACTAGTGAACCAGATGGGTTTTCCTGACAATGGATTCACGGTCATCAGCAGATTCTTAATTCCAGATTTCTTTTTTATTGAATTCAAATTCCACCTACTGCCATGGTGGGATTCAAACCTGGGTCCCTGGTGCTGTGAGGCAGCAATGCTAACCACTGTGCCACCATGCCGTCCCCATTAGCTGAGTTTCTGGATTAATAGTCTAGTGATAGGCCATCGCTGAGTATATCATGAGTTTGCACGTTCTCCCCGTGTCTGCGTGGGTTTCCTCCGGGTGCTCCGGTTTCCTCCCACAGTCCAAAAATGTGCAGGTTAGGTGGATTGGCCATGCTAAATTGTCACTTAGTGTCCAGGATGTGTAGGTTAGGTGGATTAGCGGGGTAAATATGTGGGGTTATGGGGATAGGACTCTGTTGGAGAGTTGGCTTTGACTCGATGGGCTGAATGACCATCTTCTACACCAATTGGTGTAGAATAAATTGATGTTGTGAGACTTCTCACTGTGCTTACCCCAGTCCAATGCCGGCATCTCCACATCAAGGCCTTTTACACTGCAGGGGTTCTATGATTATATTCCATGTTCAACTTCCTGCTCTCATCATTAACTTTTCTATATCCTTTTGCATGTACCTTGTACTCTCCTCACAGCTTTCATTCCTGCCTTCCTTTGTGTCATCAGCAAACTTAAATACTTTATGTTAGTCCCTTTGACTAAGTCATTGAAAAGATTGTAAATATCTGAAAACCTAGCACTGTTTCTTGTGATTCTTCGGCAGTAACAACTTCCTAATCTAAAAATGACCTATTGTGTTTTTGTCTTTTAACCAATTCTCTATCCAGGCTTTACCTTGTGTAGCAATCTTTTGTGTGGCAACTGAATGAATGCCTTTGAAAAAATCAAATATACTACTGGCTCCCTTTTATCTATTCTACGAGTTACATCCTCAAAAAACTCTAACAGGAAAATCACGTTTGACATTCTTTTCATGAAACTGTGACTATTCAACTTTTCATGTTGTGATTTTCTACATGTTCTGTCATCATTCCTTTAAGTATTTTCGTTCTTTTCTTGAATAGTAGTGTTATATTTTCTATCTACTAATCCACTGGGACAGTTTCGGAACCCAGGGAAATGGTGGAAGATCATAACCAATACATCCACTATCTCCGCAGCTACATCTTTTAGAACTCTATGATGTGAACTATCGGATCCAGGAAAATTGCTGTCTTTCAATCTCATTAATTTCTGCAGTGCTTTCTCCTTACTAATATTTATTACTTCAAGTTTCCCATGTCCATTAGACCCCTCTATTTCTGGTATGATTTTTTTGTGTCTTCTGCTTGTAGATAGAGACAAAATATTTGTGTAATGTCTATTTCTTTATTCTAATTTCTCCTGTCTCAGCCTCTGATGGACCGACATTTACTTTAGCTACTTTCATCCTTTTGACACACTTGTAGATGCTCTTGTAATTTGTTGATGTATCTTTGCTAGTTCACTCTCATTCTATTTTCTCACTCTATCAATTTCTTGTTCCTCCATTGCTAGCTTCTGAAACTCTCGGGATCCTCAAACTTATGATTCTACTTGGCCATCATTATAAGCCTCTTTTCTTAATCTAATACAACCCTTATCTTCTATAGTTCGCTATATTATATCAATAGAATGTATACTTGCATATTTATCAAACAAGTCGTCTGCAGAAGACTGCCTTGAGTTCTCTGTGAAAGCCTAACTGTACCTAGTCATATGACCTTACCTGTCAATCAACCTAATCAAACCTCACTCTGCAATATCCCAGGGGAAGACACAAAACAACAGAACCCTACATTAATTCAGATCAAAACAAACACACCATCAATTAATATCAATTATGTTGTTGCAATAACAATATAATGCTTTGGGATGCAGACAGAATGTCTCCGATAAAATGGGAAGGACTATTAAATACATTCAGCACAGAAACATGACTAAAATACATTTCTTAAAGGCACAATATTGTAACAAATCTACCCGTTAGTCCTATCCCAGCTGCAGTTCATTCATGTGCAGTGATTCACCACAAGCAGGTCCCAACTTTGTACGATTCTCTAATGTTTATGCAATGCTAGTATTGGCATTGACTGTCAGGTCAATCCGAGGTCAGGGAGGTCAAGGCCCTTGCCCTTCATTGTAACATTGCAGTTTGCTGATCAGATGGCAGTTCTTGACTATCTGACCCCATCGATACAGAGGGGAGGGTTAGGGTGAGGGAAACCGAGGTTGGTTGGAAAGCGGGAGCATATCAACTGCAGCTTGCACCTCATACTGGAAGCAGGATGACAGTGAAGAGGGATTTGAGAAGGGCCAGAAGACACAAATGTACTGCCACCATGGATGCTCTCAGCCGCAACAGCCTTGGAGACAGCCGGCCCAATAATGTGGAACAACATCCCCATCAAAGTGTTTTTTTTTGTTTTGTTTATTAGTGTCACAAGTTGGCTTACATTAACACTGCAATGAAGTTACTGTGGAAATCTCCTAGTTGCCACAGTCTGACACCTGTTCGGGTACACTGAGGTAGAATTTAGCATGGCCAATCCATCTAACCAGCATGCCCTTCAGACTGTAGGAGGGAACCAGAGCACCCGGAGGAAAACCACACAGACACGAGGAGAACATGCAGACTCTGCGCAGACAGTGACCCAAGCCAGGAATTGAACCCGGGTCCCTGGCGCTGTGAGGCAGCAGTGCTAACCACTGTGCCACCATGTATGCTAAGGTGATGCAGACGTACCTGTCTAAATGAAGCCTTGGTCAACCTTGTAAGGCTTCAAAACAAAATCAGAGATTAAATGAGATTGAAATTAATTTCAGGGAGCCAGGGACCTTATGAAGATACTGACATATTATAAAATAAAAGCAAGTTACTGAGGATGCTGGAATCTGAAACCAAAAGGGAAAATCTCAGCAGGTCTGGCAGCATTGGTGTGGCTTTTGCTACCAAATAAACCTGTTGGACTTTAACCTGGTGTTGTTAAACTTCTTACTGTGTTTACCCCAGTCCAACGCCGGTACCTCCACAGCATTGGAATGATACAAAGGATGAAATGAAATTGGGGACAGGAACAGCTTTGAGAGCGAGCAAGACGGTGTTGCTGGAGAGAGATATCGAGTGTCTTCATGTGGCGGCGCATGGCACTGAGTGTGGCTTTCAGGATGCGGCGCGAACAGCAGTTCGAAGAATGTTGTGAATCCTGGAGGTACCTGTAATCCTGGAGGTTACATGCGGGGTGGAATTTGAGTTGAAATCCACGTGGGGTAAGTTGGAGACGGAGACAGTCACTGAGGAAGGAAATTTGGCCATGGAAGTGAGTAGCTTGTCCAACACTAAGCGAGAAATGGAAAGCAGGGAAGGTGGAAGATACTGACCTCTTCTCACCCAGAAAAAAAGTAAACTTCTCCAGATAAGCTCAGACACTGCATGAAATACGCTGCATTCCAGAAATGAAACGCTTCACAATTCAATTTCTTGGTCCATATCTGCACTGACATCGTCTTGCCACCTACATTCTGCAATTGCTGAGACTCCACCTGTCCACAAGAATGGAGTCATGGGTTTTTTTTTTTACAAATCTTTTCAAATTGGTAATTGCTATATAGACTCTCTGGAATTTATGCAAATAAGTCCAGCAGTTCGAAACGCCTGTGAGCATACTTTTTAATCAACTCTGCTTCCTGTGGAAATTAATAGGAAATTGAGTCTCATCAATTTACGCTTGTAACATAATGACATCAGTACATACTGTGTTCATTCCTTCCCCCTCCCCCACCCCCCAATAAGCTTCCATTGGATTTAGAAATGATCCCACAGCAGCAGAAAGTAATCGAGGTGGGACTGGGCTGTTTATTTCACAGGATTCAACTGGATTTCTAGCAAAATAACTTTGTCAAAGTAATGTACAAGAATGGGTAGCCTATATTTTTTGTTAACCTCTTCTATTGGGACGTGAGGGTTATTAATTGCTTTTGAATCAAGCCAATGTAGGCCAACAAAGTCAATTTGAGCAATGGATTCCAAAGCAGATCCTGGCATGTTAAAAAGCCACAAACCTTGTCATTTATAATTGCTTAAAGATGGCTTGTGGCAGTCAAAGTTTAACTTCAGTGTGTTAATAATTCTGATGCATTGTGACAAGAACTGACATGTTTTCATCAAAGTACACCAAAAGTATATCATGTTATGCACTACTATTTGTCAAAATTGTACTTGCGTCGCACTTTTTTTTTTGAAGCCTTTGGGAACATAACATAATCTGGTAGGAATTAGAAAATGCCATTCAGCCCATCGACTGCACCTTACAGTTTCTGGGCCAGGAAATAGGCACTATATTGATTTTCATCCTATTTTGGCACAGTTTTGGAATTAATAAAGCCATATACATCTTTGTTCTGGGGGCTGGTTAACTCATTCGGCGAGATGATTAAGGGCTGATTCAGAATGGCACATGTTCAATCCCCATACCTGCTGTGTATGGGGATTGAACATGTGCCATTCATAGCTCAAGGAGGCCGGTCTCCTCCCATTGTCTCATACTTGCAGAGTGGGGCCCCTTGAGCTATATGACCACTTGTCTCTCCCTAATGGAGGGAGATGCCGATGGCCTTTGTGGAATATTGCTAATTTACGTCATTTAAGGCTTTGTAAATGTTTATTTATTATTGTCACCAGTAGGCCTACATTAATACTGCAATGAGGTTATTGTGAAAATTCCCTAGTCGCCACCTTAGTCACCTTTCCATTAACCCCAAGGTCCCATCACTAGCTCTTCCCTTTTTAAGCTACCCTATTTAATCACTGCACTTTCCTCTCTTCATAGCATTGCTGTCATTCCTCTTCCCCTTAACCCTCCAATCATCCTCTCCCTCCCCCACACACAGTTTAACTTACTCCTCCCAAGGATTCCAACAGGACAAAGATTGTTTCACCAAATTGCCTCCTCACCTCCTCCAAGTTACTTTACTCACGTTTCTCTTGGAATTGATGTTGCGTTCAAAATTCGACTGGTTCCCCTGAGGGAATAAACCATCTCAATTTCATCTTTCCCTGTGTCCCCCAGCACTGCCCTCCGGTATTGTAAGTTAGAATCACTGGCCTGAATTTTTGCTGAGTCGGGCAGCCTTCGTGTCTGAGCCAAATGGCTCCCTGGCCCCAATTCCAGAAGTGCCATCCGAAGGCATCAACATTTTCACCAGGAGGTGTTGGGATGGAGCAGAAGTATTTTCTTCGTTTCATCAAAGCAACTGCAGATCTAAAAATGTGGCTGCATTCATTCAGAAGCAACTTTGATCACCCAGCTTTCTGAAACACAACTCATGAGTTTTAAACAAATGAGACAAAGAACTGAACCAGCCGGGGTTCTTTGGAGAGGTGAGGTACCCTTTGGGAAGGTCAGATATCCCTTGGCAGAGGTCATGTACCCTTTGTGCTGTTAAGAATAGACATGAATGTGCATTTAAAAGTGGACGATGTCTATGGAACTATCAGTTGTCAAGTCATTTAAATCCCCTGCACTTTAAAGTTTTGAAAAAAATCTGCAGTTAAAAATAAAGGTGCTTACAATTTCACTAGCTGCTTGTTGATATAAGCCTGAGGGTTATCATTATGGGATTAGTGTTACTTGAGTGTCTTCAAAACCTAGCTAGACCGGACCAAGCTAGAATCCCAGGTTGCCACTATCTCTTTCCTGGACTCCATCTCATCATTGTTTCAGATCTGACCCATTGCGGTGCTGTCATCAGCAAACTTGAAAATCGAGTTGGAGGGGAATTTGGTCACTCAGTAATAGGTGTATAAGGAGTATAGTAAGGGGCTGTGGACACAGCCTTGTGGGGCACCGGCGTTGAGGATGATCGCGGAAGAGGTGTTGTTGCATATCCTTACTGATTGCAGTCTGTGGGTTAGGAAGTCTAGGATCTAGATACAGAGAGAGGAGCTGAGCTCCAGGCTACGGAGTTTGGAGATGATTTTTTTAGGAATTATGGTGTTGAAGGGTGAGCTGTAGTCAATAAATAGGAGTCTGACATAGGTGTCTTTGTTGTCTAGGTGTTCCAGATTGAGTGTAGGGCCAGGGAGATGGCGTCTGCTGTGGACATGTTGCAGTGTTAGGTGAACTGTAATGGATCCAGGCAACCTGGGAGTCCGGAATTGATTTGTGCCATGACTAACTTTCAAAGCACTTCATAATGATGGATGTCAGAACCACCGGACAATAGAATTAAGGCACGCTGCCTTGCTTTTCTTTGATACCAGGTTGATGGTCGTCTTATTGAAGCAGATAGGGATCTCAGATTGGTGTAAAGAGGTTAAAGATGTCTGCGCATACCCCCGCCAGCTGGACCGCATAGGATCTGAGTGCCTGTCTGGGTACCCCATCCAGGCCAGTCACTTTCCACAGTTGACGTTTGAGAAAGCTGCTCTGATGTCTGTGATAGTGACCTTGGATAGAGATTCGTCTGGGGCTTCTGGGGTTGAGGGCGTGCTCTTGCTCAAAACGGGCATAGAATGCATTGAGCTCATCGGGGAGTTGTGCATTGGAGCTGGAGATTTTACATGCCTTCATCTTGTAGCCTGTTGTGTCTTGCAGACCTTGCCATAGTCAGTGGGAGTGTGTGTGACTAGCCTGGGACTCTAGCTTGGTCCGGTACCATCTTTTGGCATCTTTGATGGATCTCCTTAGATCATATCTGGCTTCCTTGTATAGGTCAGTGTCGCCTGACTTGAATGCCTCAGACCTGGACTTCAGCAGGCAGTGGATATCCCTGTTCATCCATGGTTTCCGGTTGGGATTCACACGGATTTGCTTCTTTGGCACACATGCTGAGGAGGAATTGTTTCATTCAGAGGGTAGTGAATCTTTGGAATTCTCCTACTCCAGAGGTTGTGACGGCTCAATCAGTGAGTATGTTAAAGGCAAAGTTGACAAATGTTAAAGACATCGGCGATATGGAATAGTGCGGGAATATAGTGTTGAGGTAGATAGATGATCAGTCATGATCTAGTTGAATGGTGGAAAAATTAATATAAAGACCAGAGTGCGTTTTGATCAATTTGTAGGAGCCTGGTACCGAGATTGCATAATCAAAATGAAATGAACTCACTTTCAAACAACAGCTATTGTGAGCCATAGGATGAGACCAGGAGGATTTAAAATGCCTACCACAGTGACACCTCTGGAAGTAACTGGTACTGTATGTGCTTCAAATGAGTGTTCAATGAAACGTGTGCCCCACATAGCAAAGTTAATATATAATAGATAGATAACATCTGCTGCAATAAAAAGGGCTGAAAATGTTAGTGGCTTCTGTACCAGCATTCGCACTTGCAACACAACGTTGTATATATTAAGACAAATGTGTGACAAAGCAAAGCGGACTTCCTGTGAGCCAGGTCTGTGAATTCACAGATGTTATCACGGCTGTACTTTTCATGAACAATATGCATAATAACAGCAAGCTATTCAAATAATTGGAAATTTTTTTTTAATGTTCCATACCGCAAATTGCTATACACAATGCAAGCACAGTTTATGATCTTGCTTCCCCCTGCAGCAGGAACAATAACAGACATTATTAAAAGCTGGAGTGAGTCTGTTTTCGATCACTTATTGTTAATGGGTTCTGCAGTTTCATTTTTTTATTTGTTGCACTAAATCTTAACTGTGGCAAAAAAAATTACACAGGAGATACAGATTGGTCTTAACAACGTCCGCACTCCTGTAATTAACATTCACAACCATGCATTGCCATGAAATGAGAGGGCAATATTTGGACTTTGTACAGGACGAACACAGTTGTATACGCTACTGCGTTGGAAAGTGGGTCATTATTTCCTTTTGTATTTTTTGCTCATCAATTTGATGAATGTCAGTGCTGGGCAATAAAATAATTTCTATTTTCATATCCAGAATCAGCTTCAAATGCTCCAAGGCTAGCACTGAGAATGTTTTATATAAAACTCCCTCTCCACTGCCTCACCGAGGAGTTTTAAATGTGTTCAATTTTGAAACAATAGACCTAATGGATTAGTGCAATATTAAGTGCAAGCTACAAGATTGCGGCACAGTGGGTTAACACTGCTGCCTCACGGTGCCAGGGACACTGGTTCGATTCCCGGCTTGGGTCACTGTCTGTCTGTGTGGAGTCTACACATTCTCCTCGTGTCTGCATGGGTTTCCTCCCATAGTCTGAAAGACGTGCTGGTTAGGTGCATTGACCCGAACAGGTGCGGGACTAGGGGAATTTCACAGTAACTTCATTGCAGTGTTAATGTAAGCTTTACTTGTAACTAATAAATAAACATTACATTACTTAAACGTTAGTTGGCCTCTTTAGGAGTACTTCAAATCAGTGTCAAGGTACGGATAGTGTTGTGCTATGACCTGTGCCTGGGTGCCACTAATCTTCACAGAATAATTTCACTTGTTACCCTTACAATCACCCAACAAAGGCAGGTCGAAGACTTTCACTTTATTAGATTGGCCTAAGCTCAAGCCTGGGCCTTGAAGGTTATAAATACCATTCACTGTGAGATAAAGTGTGATTATCTGGGGTTTTTGATCGTAAGGTTATCACACATTTACTTATTTATAACCTGACATCTTCCAAGATATAATGACGGGCAGGAGGCAGCAGCATGCATAATAGAGCAACGACTTTATTTATTATGTGGGCAAACTAGATAACACGTGTGGTCAGTGAGACAGGTTACTGTGCTGCTCTAATTAACGGGTACGTAACGACTGTGACATCCCTGACAGCAATTAGAACGGAATGTCGGCATAAAGTTGCACAGGGGGAGTCATTCTAGAGTGTTATACCATCATACATTTAGGTAATAATAAGCTGGAAAAAAAATCCAGCGATGCGTGAATAGATAAACAATTGGACTGAATAAACATGGCCTGTGTTTAACTGTGCCCGCGTGGAAGATTTCCAATTGCTCAGTGTCACAGTTTTATTGAAGGTGTTTGCAGAAATGAAGATGAAAGGATATCTGCTGCTGTTGCTTGTCAGCTAATCATGGAGCATCATTGTCAGCCACAACAGTTGTATTTTACATCTGCAGTTGGCTCATATTTCTGGCTTCAGAAAGATGCGCACAGTTCCACGCACATAAAGCAGGGCTTTAATTGACAGGAGAACATTTTAATTAAGAAACGCGCGTTTCACGGAGAAGGGACCAACAAAAATTTCTTTGTTGGAATTAATTGACATTTATTGACCCGGCACACTAATTCAGTTGAAAATGAGATTCAGCGACTGTGAGCTGATTGACAATATTGTTTTTTTTTCTCTTTTTATCTGTCCTTCCTCTCTGCAAGATGTTTGGTTTTTATCAGAGTTTAAATCCTGTTGTGGTTTTCCTACCAACTGCCAGTTACTTCCTGTGGCTTGCGACGCAGTTTGCTTTGAGCTCATTACTCAGGGAAGGGCAAGTAAGACAGTGTTTATGACATTTGCTGACTACAGGCATGAGGGGGAAAATTAATTATACCATTTAATAACATTAAATCATAATCAGCTTTCTAACCTTATTAAGAAATGAAAATCAGAAATTACTTACCCTTTAGAATAATCTAGAAAGAAAAATCATTTGATTAGTTCTTATTTAGATGGAAATTCTAAAACAAATGCAGAAGCTAAAAAAATATCTGCCACATTATTATTCCCTGCTATAGAAGGATTTATGGAATATTTCTATGATCAGAAAACCATTTGGAAAGAGACACAATCTTTATGTAGATCATAATTCCGTCGGTGCTCCTCTTAAGTGACCAATAAGATGCAAAGTGATTGAGACTTCGGTTGAAGCTAAGCATCAGAGCTTTAACCAACTAACCACTGCTAATCATCATTGGATCCCTACAGTGCAGAAGGAGGCCATTCGGACCATTGAACCAGCACCGACAACAATCCCACCCATGCCCTATCCCTGAAACCCCACGTATTTACTCTGCAAGCCCCCTTGACACTAAGAGACAATTTTAATGGCCAATCAACCTAGCCCACACATCTTTGGACTGTGGGAGGAAACCGGAGAACCCAGAGGAAACCCACGCAGACACGGGAGAATGTACAAACTCCGCACAAACAGTCACCCAAGACCCGAACCAGGGTCCCTGGTGCTGTGAGGCAACAGTGCTAACCACTGTGCCACCATGCCACCCTTTAATCTTTCCCAGTGAGCCCACATTACATGTCAAATTTTCCTCCTCTTGATAAAAAGATCTATTTTGTACAGTAGAAAGTCAGTCATCCACATTTTCCCATCTTCTATACTTCAAATTTATAAGCATCTAGAACTTTCATTTTGGACATCATTTTGTACAGTCAGGCTCCAATCTGCCCCTTTTGAAATGCTTTTTATTTTATTTCCAGTGAAATTGTAATTTTATGCATGTGAATTCACTACCACAGAAAGTAGCTGAGGCCAAAATGTTGTGGGATTTCAAGAAGGAATTAGATATTGTTCTTGGGGCTAAAGGGATATGGGGGAAGGTGGGCTCAGGATATTGAATTTGATGATCAGCCATGATCAAAATAAATGGTGGCGCAGGCTTGAAGGGCCAAATGGCCTACTCTCTGCTTCTATTTTCTATGTATGTTTCTATGTTAGCAAATCACCAAGGCTTTCTGAGTCCACTCTACCACCTGCAGCTTTCTCCAAAGACTTAAGGCTGCGATGCCAATATGTCATGCAGTCACCTATTTGCTGGCATTATTTCTAAAAAGTCTTACGACTGCAACAATTTACTATCTTTGTGGAGTTTATGAAAGCTGTGCTCAGTGTTTGTAAACTGAAATGTCCAGAGCTATAATTGACACACAGGCTATTAAATGCAAATAATTCTTCACTCTCTGAATTCGTCCACCTTTCATGTGCAATTCTCTTGTGTACAGCAGGTGACTTTGTTAATGATATAAGTGAGACAAGACACCAGCAGTCAATGCCTCAGCTGATAAATTACTACCCTTAATGCTTCCCTGATGATTAAGTAGATAAATGCACCACACTGTATAGCACTGAGCACACAATTGGTTTCAATTTCTTTTCCCTATGTGGAGAGACCAGGAGCAATGGGATTAAAAAATATCCAGGATTCTTGGTTCTGATTTTAATGCAGCAATCCTTGCTGGACAGTTTAGATGTGGATATCAAGTAAGAAGATCAATAAATTCAGTTGTGCTTGCATTCTTGAATAGTGAGCCTGCACACAGGGTCCTCCAGGCTGCATGTGAAGAAGCATCGACTGGCCAAGCTACTGGAGAACTACTAATGCCTGCGAATCCTTAATGCAGAACGAGCCATTGGTCTTTAGGAGATGAGATACAATCAGAGAAATGGTAATAAAATTGTTGGAGTCCGTACACGTCAAGGAGGCATGAATAAGCAGTCACAGCAAACAGGATATGGCTTCATATCCTCAGTGGGTCAAAGGTCAAACTTTTATTAGCACTTCTTGTAAGTTTTTAAGTTTACTTATTAGTCACAAATAGGCTTACATCAACACTGCAATGAAGTTACTGTGAAAATCCCCTAAGTCGCCACACTCCGGTGCCTGTTCGGGTACACTGAGGGAGAATTCCGCATGGCCAATGTACCTAACCAGTTTTTCGGAGTGTTGGGGGGAGGAAACTGGAGCACCCGGAGGAAACCCACAGACACTGGAGAGAATATGCAGACTCCGCACAGACCCAAGCCAGGAATCGAACCTGGGTCTCTGGCGCTGTGAGGCAGCACTGCTAACCACTGTGGCATCATGCTGGGAGTGGATGACCAACACTTAAGAATGTGGTGCCATTCCGAGTTGCACAAACTGGACTGTATTGCTGGAAAGCAATAACCGTTCAGAACTACTAGTGTTCCAGCACAGCTTATTCCATTTCCTTTCCTATTTTGTTGTTGTGGCAATGTGGAATGAATATAATACTCAATGGGGTGTACTGTATTTCTCAAGATGGTGATCTCAGATTAATATCAACATAATCTCCCTGTTGTGCCGTAGGCCAAACATTAATCCTCAATAGCTATCAGCAGGAATGTGTGCTTGTGATCTGTTGAATAAATAGAGGGTAGCTAAAGGGAAGCAATGAATTCTTCGAAACAAATCTTAGAGGCACTCGGTATAATTTACTGCCGCCTGTTGTATCCTATCAATATTAGAATACCTATTTGCATGAAAGATGATAGGTTATTTTGCAATTTGAAGCTATGTTTTTCTCAAACTGAAATAGCCACTGGTTGTACTGCTGCCACCAAGCCAGAACACTTGGGTTCAGGCCCCGCTCCAGGCAGCTCTGGTGAGTCCAGGTTAAAATGCGACCCATAAATATTGGGTTGGCATCCTGTTGGGTGCTTACACCTGGGCAGAGCGACCAGCAGCCCAATGATCATGTGATTGGCTCGGAATCAGATAGATTGGTTCAGGGCACATTCCCACATGCCCTGATGAGTGGCGAGTGGGGAATTGACTCTAAATACTGGATCTATATCCAGCCATGTCCATCCAATAGATCTAGGTGACCATGCACGACCCCAAATCATGAAGGATAGGTGGAATACTTTAGAATTGGTTGCTGCTACTTAGGAGAAGATACTCTGAAGATAAAAACTGTAAGTCCATAAGAAAACCACCCGTGCTATTCTTCCCTATTAAGTGACTCAAGAATCTCGTGCCTGAAATTTGAGTTAAGACCCATTCCAAGACTAAACATATTGGACATTCTTAGTAGAAGTGAAATGGTTGGATCTAATAGAAACATAGAAACTACGAGCAGGAGTTGGCCATTCGGCCCTTTGAGCCTGCTCCGCCATTCATGGCTGATCATCAAATTCAATATCCTCATTCTCTCTTGTCCCCATATCCTTTGATCCCTTTCGCCTCAAGAGCTATATCGAATTTCTTCTTGAAGTCACGCAATGTTTTGGCCTCAACTCCTTTCTGTAGTAGTGAATTTCCCATATTCACCACTCTCTGGGTAAATAAATTTTTCCTCACCTCAGTTCTAAAATGTTTATCCCCTATCCTCAAACTATGACCCCTAGTTCTTGACTCCTTCACCATTGGGAACATTCTTTCTGAGTCTACCCGGTCTGACCCTGTCAGAATTTTATAAGTTTCTGTGAGATTCTCTCTCACTCTTCTGAACTCTTATGAATATAATCCTAACCGATTTAGTCTTTCCTCATATGACAGACCTGCCATCCCAGGGTTCAACCTGGTAAACCTTCACTGTTCTCCCTCTATAGCAAGAACATCTTTCCTCAGATAAGGACACCAAAACTGCACATAATACTCCAGATGTGGCCTCACCAATCCTATACAATTGCAGTAAAACATCTCTATTCCGATACTCAAATCCTCTCGCTATGAAGGCCAACATACCATTTGCCTTCTTTACTGCCTGCTGTACCTGCACGCTTACTTTCAGCGACTGATGCACGAGGACATCAAAGTCTCACTGAGTATTCACCTCTCTCAATTTACACCCATTCAATTAATAATCTGTTTTCCTATTCTAGCTCCCAAAGTGGATAACTTTACATTTATCCACATTATACAGCATCTGCCATGCATATGCCCACAAACTCGGCCTGTCCAGATCATACTGAAGCATCCCTGCATCCTCCTCACAGCTCACTACCCTAATGGAGATAATTGTTGCCCAACTGGCCAGTGGGAAGTACATGGGATCAGGCAGGCCCTCGTATTACACCCTGTCAAATATTTGACTCTGCTGATTCGAACAAAGGGCAAAGTCAGCTGTGGTGTAAAATCAGCCTTGCAAGTGGTCTGATCAGTTTCATGATGGGTGGTGTAATAGCTGTCCCCTTTTAAGAGGGGTACATTGGGAGGATCATGTGACCCAATCATCCAATGGGGAATGAGCACGGGGATGTCGGTGCAGAGCACAGGCTTGTGCAGCCAGAGTAGATTCTAGAACTGGAAGCGCTAACACTGTGAAACTACTCTGTATATGTTATGTATCTGCTTGTAAATAAACCATTATAGATCGTTATACTAACTGCTGGTCGCCAATCCTTGCAATTACTATAGGTGGGTTGGGTAGAAATGGTGCAGAATGTTGAAACTCTATGAAACACTGAGGTTGACTGTCTGTTCTGATGTACACCACGATTCACACCCCAGTTCTCTGTGACAGAAGAATAGTGGGAATGACAGAAGTGTCGGATCACGATCAAAGAACTCTTCAATAAGAGACAGACTGAAGCAGTTCCATCAAAGAGAAGCTCAATCAGAGAAGGTCGAACAGAACCAGACAAAAACAGCAAGGAGGTGGATTGACTCAGAGAATCTCAAAACCCAGATCAATCAACATAATACGGAAAGGGGAAAACCAAGAGATAGATGGAAGAGGCAGAGATAAGCATAGATTGACTTGGGAAGGCTGGACAACACAGGATTGGCATTATTCATAGAATCATAGAATCCCTACAGTGCAGAAGGAAGCCATTTGGCCCATCGAGTCTGCAGTGACCACAATCCCACCCAGGCCCCATCCACGTAACCTCATTTATTTACCCTGCGAATCCTCCTGACATTAAGGGGTAATTTAACATGGCCAATCAATCTAACCTGCACATCTTTGGACTGTGGGAGGAAACCGGAGCACTCAGAGAAAACACACACAGACACAGGGAGGATGTGCAAACTCCACACAGACAGTGACCTGAGGCTGGAATCGAACCGGGTCCCTGGTGCTAGGAGGTAGCAGTGCTAACCACTGTACCAGCATGCCGGTATTAACAAACAAATGCCTAATGCATTCATATGATGTTCTTCCTCTACGTGTCATTTTAACAGTGACATTAATCTATTTATTTACAAATGGATTAACTCCACTGCTAAAACTGAACAAAGTAATATCATCTGAACCATTAAGCATTCAGTCACTTGTATCGCCGACAGTAATTCTAAAGCTTAATTATTCAGTGTGGGTCACTGGTTTATACAAACTCAAAGGAAGAGGTGCAAACCAACATTGATACTCCACTGATAGAAACACAAGGGAGGGCAAATAGAAGATCATGAAAAATTCACCATTAAATATTGAGGTTGATTTTTCCACTCAACACCTTGGCTATCCTTGTATAGAATATGTGGACAAGGAACAAAGGATTCTGAAATGCACAAGGCACTTGATTAATAATCCAGTGTGCACTTAATTATAGTGCTGTATTTTAGCCTATGATCCAATTGAGGCCTTGAGGCTTGAGTCTGAGGAATGCAATGTTGAAGGGATTGTAGAGCTGGAGAAGCTACCAAATAAACCTGTTGGACTTTAACCTGGTGTTGTGAGACTTCTTACTGTGTTTACGAACTTTACAAAGACAGGGAAGGCCAAGGATTTAAACACAAGATAAGAGACGGGATTTTCCAGTCGCGCTCACCCCAAAACCGGAAAATCCCACCCGAGGACAATGGACATTTGCCCCACCCCACCACCCCGACCCCCGTCCACAATATCCCCGTCCCCCCCATCCACAACGATTCCTCTGGCAGGCGAGACGGGGATATTTCCCCCAAGATATTTAAACTTGAGGGGGCTGGAGGTCCATGTGGGTTAGTGAGCACAGACGTAATGGGCAAGTGGGCCTTGGTGTGGGATAGGACATAGGCAGAGGAGTTTTGTATGAGCTGAAGTTTACAGAGAGGGAAGGTGGTCAGGATTGTTCCGGAATAATCAAGTCCGGAGGTGACTCAATGGCAGATGGGCTGAGGTCATGTTGAGGCATTGAAGCATAGAAATCCCAATAGTGCAGAAGGAGTCCATTCAGCCCATCGAGTCTGCATCAACAACAAGCCCACCCAGGCCCTATCCCCGTAACCCCACATATTCACCCCTGACACTAACAGGCAATTTAGCATGACCAATCAACCTAACATCTTTGGAGTGTGGGAGGAAACCGGAGCACTCGGAGGAAACCCACGCAGACAGGGGGAGAACGTGCAAACTCCATACAGACAGGGACCCAAGCTGGGAATTGAACCCAGGTCCTGGGCGCTGTGAGGCAGCAGTGCTAACCACTGTGCCACCGTGCTGCCCATGTTGAGGTACTGGAACTGCTAAAGGGTTCATAAAATGGCATGCCAATACCTCATCATGATAGTCAGCATATGAACATGAATCAGCAAGAATTAAGTATGCTGAGTTTAAGATATAGAAATTTAATTATGCCATGAATTTCAAAGATAAGTTGCTACTGGAATTTGTGCAGTATGCGGGCATGTGCAATAATCATTTTAAGGTATTTTAGGATATCAATCAACATGCAAAATGGAGTGAGGAAGCATTTAGGGACCGGAGGACTTTGGTTACTTACTTTGTTTTAAGTATTGGTGGATGGCTTTACCACAAATGATTGTTTTAGGTCTGAAAACAATATTGACTGGAATTTAGCCACTCCACCCACCATGAGCAATGGGACGCTCTGTCGACCTCGAGTGGGATTTAATGGTTTCGGGATGAGCGAGGCCGTAAAATTCCGCCCACTGTTTTGTGTCACTGCCTCAGTGCAGTGACTTATAGAAAGGGTTAAGGTGATGCGCCAAAAGAGAAATCCTTCTGTCCTCTGACTTGCAACAGCACATCAGCTTTTGGAAAGGGAAATCCATTGCACGGAGATCGCTAGATCCTTGTGGGCAGCTGTTCCGAGATCCGTATTGCTCACTGTCACTATATTGCTGACTGTGGAATTTGTGTCATCATGGCACGTCCAAGTCTTTAATTGTATGGCCAAGTTTGACCTTTGCGCTTTCTTAATAACTCATCAATCAAACGATAACTGGAGGGATAATTTTAGGAAAAGAAATATAGGCCAACATTTAAAAATATCTTGGCAGTGAGTGATAACAAGGGAAATTAAATGGTTAACAGTGAGACATCACCAACAACATTTCATTCAGAATCGGTCTGCAAATTTTCTAAGCGATATTGGAGGCAGCAGAAAGCGTACAGAGAATGACACTCGTTCCTGGATTCCGAAGGCAGGCTGGGGGAACGGGTTTACTTTCTTGAACAGTGAAAGAGATTTGATTGAAACTATGTAAAGACGAAAAGGAGTACATAGATAGGTAAGCCAAAGGCACTAACTGCCTTGAAACCATTTTGTACTGTAGGGCAGGACACATGGTAAAACAATTAGACAGCCACAAGGCACATAAATCAGCTAAGATGGCAAAATCATCTGACGTGAGATTGCTATCTTAAGCAATTCACTCCCACTCATTACAATTAATACACAAAGTTAGTCCAGGTTCAGCAACTTAAAACATAACTTTTATCAAGAAAAGTTCACGACTAAAAGTTATACACAGGACTGGAAAATCAACATTCACTATTTTTCTTTCCAACAATCCTCTAGCAATTTTAAGAAATTCAGCTCTCACTGATCAGCATTGGAACAGTTGTTGGCACTGTTTTAAACTGGATTTCTTTACAAGTGATACAAATATAAACCATATCAACTCAGAAAACACATCTGCACCCTGAAAAATAAATCATTTAAATGCAAAGCCATCATAACTAAATTATCACACATTTCTTGTAACCTCATTCCTTCCCAAAGCGATGAATCGGGCGGGGGGGGTGATCTTACCAAAAAAATTCAAAGTGTCCAATGAGCGTGAAAATGGAGAGTTTCAGATCTGTTTTTGTCAGTGCAGCCACAAGTCCAAATCTTATGCCGCTCTGTGCAGAAAATAATGCTCAATCTGTTTCCCGCCAGTGGGGGTGGGAGTGGGGCCCAAGCTTGCTGGAAAGCTGGCAGCTCACAGTAAGGGTGCAATTGCGTATGCGCAGACCTCTCTGTCAGACACCCCTCCGCCTCGCCCTGCCCCACCCCGGTGATCTTTGGCCTCCCCAGCTGATCACCACTCCCCATCCCAGCCCAACCCAGTCAATTGCCACCGCTTCACCAGCAGATCTAGTTTGCCAGAAAGCTGGCAGCTCACAGTCGAGGGTGCAACCGTGCATGCGCAGATCTCCCTGTCAGTCACCCCTCGTCCCCCGTGGTGATCACTGGCCTCCCCGGCTGGTCACCACCTCCCCAAGCCCCCCCCCCCCCCCCCCCCCCACCACCACCCCCCACCCCCGCACAGCCCGGTCAATTGCTGTTGCCCCACTGGCAGATCACCGGCTGCAGAGTATACAGCTTCCCCTCCCACCTGCCTCTCCTTTGGCCATGCCCCCATGCAGTACCCTCCCCATAGACCCCACCCCCTCAGGCCCCACTCCTTGACATTGCCCAGTGCCTGGTGGACACTGCCGGAGTGCATGCCAGGGTGCCAGGCACTCCCCCTTGCCCCCGACTTTCCGTGGGGCCTCAATGGCTTCTGGTCCTACCAGCGATGCCACCACGTCAGATCCCCGTTGATAGGGACCATACGTGATCTTCACCAGTGAAGACCTTCCGTCCCAGGCTCACTAATAATATTCAAATCCATATTTAAATAGATTTGAATACTGAGATCAGCCCTGTGAACTTCCCGAGTGCGAAGCTGATCTTGCCGGAAATCGAGCCTGGTAAGATCACGAGAGGAAAGAAATCAATCGGCGGGAAGATAAGATTGTCCCCAAGGCCTTACAAATAACTTAGGCACCTCTCTGTACCACAAAATGGAAGATTCTATTGGAATCATTATACAGCAACTGAAGTTGTTTTTAGGCAGTAATATATTTCATGTGTAAAGTCTTTATACTGCGTTAAAGAAATAATTAGCACTCATATTTTCACATTTTTGGCATGTCCCATTCCTGCCAATTTTAAAGTGCAGCCACTGTTGCTATGTAATGTCAGCAAACATGGCAACCAATTTACGCACAGGAAGGCCTGACAAAACAACAATAAAGCAAATGACCAGTTGCTCATTGCTACAGTGTTACATAGAATCCGACAGTGCAAAAGGAGGCTATTCAGCCCATCAAGTCTGCACCGATCACACTCCTACCCAGACTCGATCCCCATAACTCCATGCATTTACCCCAGCTAGTCCCCCTGACACAAAGGGGCACTTTAGCGTGACCAATCCACCTCCAATGCAACTACATTCCCTCCTCGAATCGTAGAATCTCTACAGTGCAGAAGGAGGCCATTAGGCCCATCGAGCCTGCACCGACAACAATCTCACCCAAGCCCCATCCCTGTAACTCCATGTATTTACCCTGCTCCTCCCCCTGACACTAAGGGGAAATTTAACATGGCCAATCAACCTAACCCGCACATCTTTGGGCTGTGGGAGGGAACCAGAGCACTTGGAGGAAACCCACACACACACGGGGAGAACGTGCAAACTCCAAACAGACAGGGACCCAAGCTGGGAATTGGACCCGGGCCCTTGGCACTGTGAGGCAGCAGTGCTAACCGCTGTGCCACCCAAAAATAAATGTGTTGGCTGAGGGGATAAATTTTGGTCAGGAGAATAAGAGTACTCCTGGCTCTACTTGGAACAGTCCCACAGGATCTTATATATTCATCTAAACGGACAGGTAGGGCATCAGTTTAATGCTTCATTTGATGGACGGCACCTTTGACAGTGCAGTATTCCTTCAGTACAGCATTGATGTGTTAATCCAGATCTTGGGCGGGATTTTCTGGCCGCGCTCGCCCTAAAACTGGAAAATTCCTCCCGAGGTCAGCGGACATTTGCATGGCGGGCAGGAGGGAAAAACTCCCCCCCCCCCCCCCGTCTTCCGTCCCGCACTGGGTCTTGAACCCGTAACTTGTCTCAGCAGCGAGAGCGCCACCACCCAGTCAAACTCACACAGTGGATACACTGGCACACTCGCCAAAATTTCAGCCCCCCCCACCCCTTCCCTGCAGCCATTGACTGTGAGATATGCAAGAGAGGTGTAGTTCTTTTTTGCAGCTCCCCAATACCTTCCTCATCTCACAGACCCAGTGAGATGAGATCATTTATCCCCAGGGTGCAGCTTTTACATTAATGATTGCCGCAGCTAAAGCAGAACACGAGCACTGCCGCAGATCATTGAAACATTAAGGATGGGCTTCTGAGAATCTCCTGTATTCCTGATAAAACTCAGCGACGTTCAGGCAATGTAGGCATTGAGAGTCAATTGCAGTGGTAAACCACAATCCTTGGAGCAATGCCACTGTCTGAATTATGATGTGTGCACCCTCTGAATGGTTTCTGTGTTCAAATATATAATGTGGGATTCCTTCAGTCACCAATAACATTGTGCATGAACCCGGACCACGTGAGGGTGTTTTAATATGCGGGAGCATGAAGCCGCCTGTGGCTACAGATTGGAACTGCATCTCTCAGCCCCCTTCCTCACAAGGGAGCTTAACCCTTTTGTCAGTCTGCAGTCAAGAATGGGGTCATGATGTGGAGATGCTGGCGTTGGACTGGGGTAAACACAGTAAGAGTTTTAACAACACCAGGTTAAAGTCCAACAGGTTTATTTGGTAGCAAATGCCATCAGCTTTCGGAGATATCCACTCCATCTGACGAAGGAGCAGGGCTCTGAAAGCTGATGGCATTTGCTACCAAATAAACCTGTTGGACTTTAACCTGGTGTTGTTAAAACTCTTACTGTGTCAAGAATGGGCACATGGACAATTTTGTTTGAGAGAAGTCCTGATGCTTTGGAGCACAAATACTTTTCATTTTAAAAATATGCATTCTGCGTCCTCACTGTGCTCTCATTCCGAGTTTCAAATGTCTATCATCATCAATTATTATTATTATTTGGGCGGCACAGTTACACAGTGGTTCGCACTGCTGCCTCACAACGCCAGGGACCCGGGTTCAATTCTGGCCTCGGGTCACTGTCTGTGTGGAGTTTGCACATTTTCCCTGTGTTTGCCTGGGTTTCCTCTGGGTGCTCCGGTTTCCTCCCACAGTCCACAGATGTGCGAGTTAGATTGATTGGCCATGCTAAAAATTGCCCCTTAGTGTCAGGGGGATTAGGACTGTATATATATGTGGGATTATGGGGATGGGGCCTAGGTGGGACTGTTGTCAGTGCAGGCTCGATGGGTCAAATGGCCTCCTTCTGCACTGTCGATTCTGTGATTATAAAGGGCCTGTTAAGTAAAAAGGCTGACAAATTGCTGTACGTGTACTAATCAGGGGTTAATTGTGGACAATTAAATGTTTGCGGGGGTTAACCTGTTACACGTTTTCGCCGATGTCAGCCTGTGGGCTAAACTGGGGGTTTGAGTTCCCAAAACGCAGACCGGCCAATCACAAACAGGAGGTGCAAATTTCCCCTAATCAACTGGAAACTACAGTTAAGAGGTGATTCAACAGCTGCAATAACACCAGGGAAGCAAATGCAAATGTTTATCCAGCTAAACTGCAGCAGAATTGGGTGACACAAAGTGAGAAAAGTCCGTTTTACAGGCCGCAAGCAGCCAATTAAAAAAGCTCACGACGCCAGCTATTGGTGGTGGTGGTGATGGGGGGGGGGGGGGGGGGGGTGGGGGGGTGGGGTGGGGGCAGCATCTTCCTACACTGCTCCTCACGTATTATATCTACACTGAGAGAAAAAACCTTTGGCTCATCTAAGGTGCAGCATTATGCAAAGGAACTTGAAAATTGAATTTAAGGGCGACATGGTGGCACGGTGGTTAGCCTCACATCGCCAGGGAACTGGGTTCAATTCTGGCCTTGAGTGACTGTGCGGAGTTTGCACATTCTCCCTGTGTCTGCGTGGGTTTCCTCCTGATGTTCCAGTTTCTTCCCACAGTCCAAAGATGTGTAGGTCAGGTGGATTGGCCATTGGTAAGTGCTTGGGGTTACAGGGATAGGGCGGCGGTGGGGTGGGGTTAGATATGATGCGCTTTTGGCGAGTTGGTGCAGGCTCAATGAGCCAAATGGCCTCCTTCTGTACTGTAGGGACTTTATGATTCTATGATTCTGTGAATACAATATGGGCACAACCAATGATTCCCTGTGGCCTAGGCAAGCCAGCAAACCTTTGGAATTGTGATGCCCTTACATGCCCTTACATTGGCCCAATGAGTGGCTTTCTACACTTGTGGATAGTAAACCTATTGCCAGCTGGTAGCCTAGAACAAATCCAAGCTATAAAAATTGGGAATCACGCTGACTTGAATGGCCAAATGTAGTATCACATACAAAAAGTCTTGTGGCCTTCCTAAAGAAGCTGGCAGCGTGTTGTCACTGGGTCCCTGCTGAAACCTTAGCCTTTTGGATAGTATCTGTAGTATCTTACCCTAATACAGCAGATCAACTGCTCAGCAACAATGCTTTGCATTTATGTAGCACCTTTACATAACCAAACCTCCAAGAGATCATTGGGGTAGTCAAGTGTAGAGATACGAAAGACAGATGAGCTGATGAGTAGAGTGGTCGGATTGCTGCCATTTGATATTCCATGTCATTCTTTCCAGCTTGATGGTTGTCCTCTACAAAGTCCGGTGTGTGGGGGTAAACTGAACCCCATCCCCATCGATGTCAAACACTTGGACCGGAATTCTCCGGCTATTCACGCTCCGCCGCTGCTGCCAGAGAGGACAGAGAATTTAGCGCTCAGCCAAATCTCCGTTCACTGCAGTGATACCGGAAAATCCCGCTGGCATGAATGGCCGGAGAATCCTGTCCTTGACCTTGCTGTGAAAACATGGGGCATTTCACCATCCAGTAACAGAACACAGCCTCTCAGTAAAACCACAAGGACTAGTAATCTGTCACCTGTGAAATATGGGGCGCCTCCATGTGTGAAAGGACTCTGCTCCCAGGAACAGCAACTTTAATTACTATTACAGAAGTCTCAAACATTCCAGAACCAATCTGCAGACAGGAGAATTCCTTTCAGCACAAATAAAACAGGCGGGAAATGTCCCTTAATCGAAATTCCCGATAATTTCAACATTAGCCTCACACCAACAATGTCAGCATTAGGCTAAGTGATCAGTAAGGTGGCACGGTGGCACAGTGGTTAGCACTGCTGTCTCACAGCGCCAGGGACCGGGGTTCAATCCCAGCCTCGGATCACTGTCTGTGTGGAGTCGGCACGTTCTCCCCGTGTCTGCGTGGGTTTCCTCCGGATGCTCCGCTTTCCTCCCACAGTCCGAAAGATGTACGGGTTAGGTTAATTGGCCATGCTAAATTGTCCCTTCGTGTCAGGGTAAATAGGAGGGGTTTCAGTGATAGGGCCGTGGTGGGATTGTGGTTAGTGTGGACTCGATGCTGAATGGCCTCCTTCTGCACCGTAGGGATTCTATGATCACCTACGGGCTGGACTCTCTGGCCTCCCCACAGCATCTCTCTCAGAGTGGGGAGGCGGTGCGCCATTGGCCGCTGTCTTCTTCCCGTCACTGACAATGGGATTTGGCAATGACCCTCTGCCCCACACAGCCAGAACGCATGGCGGGAGGGGGGGGGGGGGGGGGGAGGCGGGGTGTGTGTGGCAGGGGTGGGAGGGGTGGGGGGGGGTTATGCAGGTTATGCACCTGTGGCGGGACCAGAAGATCCTGCTGGCATGAATAGTCGGAAAGTTCCGCTCAATATTTCCTTATGTGGCTCGGTGTAATTTCTTGTTTTATAATGAATGCTTCAGAGAAATGTCGCATTTTCTTACCTTGATGGTGCTATACAAATATAAATTGTTATTGTTATTGGTGTTGGAGAAACTCCTGCAATAGCATTAATGATATGAGGCTAATGTTGATATTATTGAGAGTCCCTGCCTTCGGGTGTTGAAAGAGATTCTCATGTCTGTAGACTGGTTCTGGAGTGTTTGAGAGAGTTAATGTAGGACTGAGTACAGTACCACCCCACACAGTGGTGGAAAGGAGCACATAATCTGCACCCGGGATTAGCCTCGTGTTGGACAGAGCTGTGTATACCAGCAAGCATGGAGACAGACCCTAGCTTGTACCCTATAATGTATATTTGGAAATAGCACAAAGAGTCAATAAAGGTTCACAGTTAACCTACGTATGTCTGGAAAGACTTCTTCAGACCTACTGAACTGTAACCAGCACACTACAACCTGGTGGCAGCTTGTGGAAAAACCCAAAACCTCACAAAAAATGCAGAGGAAAACTGAAATCCCGCAAGACCAAAGGAACATTCAAGGATGCAGTCTGATTTGTTTGCAAGTCCCTGAAGACACAGAGAGAGATCACCTGAGAGAAGCTCCTTTGCAGAATTGGAAGCAGAGAACAGGAGAAGAGCCTCCAATGTGCAGCTGAGTGCTCCGCAAGGTCAGGTGGAGGTTCAGTTTGCATTCCCATGGTTAACCCTCATCACACATTCACCCTATATGTGCCAAATACGTATACTACACCAGTGACTTTAATTGCCTTTACCGAGTCAAAGGACCTGGCAGGGGTGAGCTAAATCTTTTAAATCCCCTGGTTACAGCAAGTCTTGAGAACTTTTAAAATAGCTCAGTAGTCAGAAATTGCTGTTGAAAAATTCTTCAGGAAAATCAGATTTCTGACTCTGTGCCTGTACAGGTGGGGGTCTTCTTTTACCATTTTAATTCTAAGTGCTGGGCTAACTTGAAACTGGGAGTGTTTCAGATCCGATTTTTAGACCCGTTCGCAGGTGCCCCCATATGTACTCTGCCTGAAAAAATAGCAACGATTCTGAATCGTGCTGTAGAAGCCTGCGGGTGGGGCTTAACGCTCTCAAAACCCTGCGGCTCCGATCAGAGCATGCGCAGTAAAAAAAAATTGAAAAATGCTCCCCTGCCACATTGCTCCCGGGCCGGATAATGCTACCCCCCTGGCCCCCACAGACAATGCCCAACCCCCCCCAACATTACTGACCCCCTTATCCCCCCAGCTCCCGCTACACAGACTGATTGCGGACACCTGCCCCCCCACTGATTGCACACAGAGTGGCAGCAGACTCACCTTCCCCCCCACCGATTGCCCGCAGAGTGGCAGCGGACCAACCATCCCCCCCCACCGATTGCACGCAAAGTGGCAGCTGACACCTCCTGCCCCTGCTCCTACCCCCACCCCTCCAACCCCCTCACCAGACAGCGATCTGACCCACCTCCCTTCTCCCCCACCGGAGAGCCATCTGATCCGCCTCCCCCCCCCCCCCCCCCCCCGCCCCCCCCCCCATCACTGATCTGAGTCAGAGAGCCGCCGGAAGCTCTGAACTTACCTCCACAGAAGCTAGAGCGCCTGAATCGGACCTTTGCGGACCATGTTCGTTTCATGCCAAATCTGGACGGGCGAACGCGGTGGTAAAGAGGGAAATGCCGGTAAGTGTGGGCGTGCAGCCCATTAAGTCAATTTAAATGCATGCAGATGCATTTAAATTGACGTCGTGCCCGTTTTGGGCACGATCCCAATCGTGGCCATTTTCAGCCATTGGTAAAGGAGGAATGGCCACGGGGGCAGTCGCGGATTGCGCTACTCGCCTCACGCCCGACTTTACCAAGTTTTCACACCCAAAAAACGGGCGCAACTTGATGGTAAAATTGGGCCCATGGCGTCTGAGCTCACTTCAAGGAAAAAAGATTAATTAATGAATTAATTCTGAAGAATCGCCACTGAAGAGTTAGCTTGAAAGACCAGCAAAGACCAACATTCAACACTTCCGCGACCCTAAAGCATAGCACTGAAACAGAGGAGTCTGAAGCTAATCGATCCAAGCAGCCACCTTGAAATTCTGAAGCTCTTACAGCAGAACCTGAAACCTGGCAAATATAACCCTGCTATTTAAAAAAGGAGGGAGAGAGGAAACAGGGAATTACAGATTGGTTAGTCTAACATCAGAGGCAGGTAAAATGCTAGAGTCTATTATAAAGGATGTGATAACAGGACACTTAAAAAATATCAATGGGATTAGCCAAAGTCAACATGGATTTATGAAAGGGAAATGATGTTTGACAAACCTGCTTGATTTCTTTGTGGATGTAACTAGCAGAATATACTAGCAGTGTATTTGGATTTTCAGAAAGCTTTTGATGAAGACCTACGTAAGAGGTTCGTGGATAAAATTAAAGCACATGGAATTGGGGTAATATATTATAGAATCATAGAATCTACTGTGCAGAAAGAGGCCATTCGGCCCATCGAGCCTGCACCGACAATAATCCCATCCAGGCCACATTTCCGTAAACCCACATTTTTACCCTGCTAATCCCCCTGACACTAAGGGGCAATTTGGCATGGCCAATCAACCTGACCCGCACATCTTTGGACTGTGGGAGGAAACCGGAGCACCCGGAGGAAACCCACGCAGACACGGGGAAAATGTGCAAACTCCACACAGACAGTCACCCAAGGCCGGAATTGAACCCGAGTCCTTGGCACTGTGAGGCAGCAGTGCCAACTACCGTGCCACTGTGCCACCCCATTGGCATGAATTGAGAGCTGGTTAGCAGACAGGAAACAGATGGTTTAAATAAATAAATGGATCTTTTTCCAAGTCGCAAGCAGTGACTCGTGGGGTCCCATAGGGATAGTGCTTGGGCCCCAACACTTCACTATATACATGATTTTGATGAGGGGACAAAATGTAATATGTTTGCTGACAACATGAAACTTACTGGAAGGTGAGTGATGAAGAGGATTTTAGGAGGCTTCAAGGTGATGTAGATAAGTTGAGTGAATGGGCAAATACATGGCAGGTGCAGTATAATGTGGATAATATGTGAAGTTATGCACTTTGGATGAAGAAATAGAAAGGCAGAGTTATTACTTAAATGGTGATAGATTGGGAAATATTGATGTACAAAGTGACCTGGGTTTCCTTGTACACCAGTCACTATAAGCTAGCATGCAGGTACAATAATCAGTTAGGAAGGAAAATAGTATTTTAGCCTTCGTCGCAAGAGTATTTGAGTACAGAGCAAGGATGTCTTACTGCAGGGCCTCGTTGAGTCCATACCTTGAACTGTGTGCAGCTTTTGTCTCCTTATCTAAGCAAGGAAATCCTTGCCATGGAAGGAGCGCAGTAAATGTTCACTCATTGGATTCCTGAGATGGCAGGATTGTCATACGAGGAGAGATCGGATCAAATGGGCTGGTATTCACCGGAGTTTCGAAGAAAGAGCGGGGATCTGATTGAAACATATAAAATTCTGACAGGGCTGGACTGACTGGATGCAGAGATGTTGTTTCCTCTGGATTGGGGTGGTGGGGGTGTGGTGGGGGGGGGGGGGGGGGTGGTGGGCGGGGACAGATTCAGGATGCGGTAGGGCATTGAGGATTGAGATGAGGAGAAATGTCTTCACTCAGGTAATGGTGAACCTGTGGAATTCTCTTCCACAGAAGGCTGTGGAGGCCAAATCACTGTATATATTTAAGAAGGAAATCGATAGATCTCTAGATTCTAAAGGCATCAAGGGGAGAATACGGGAGTTGGGTGTTGAGATGGAAGATCAGCCATGATCATACTGAACAGTGGAGCTGGTTCGACGGGCTGAATGGCCTAATCCTGCTCCTATTTTCTATGTTTCTACGAAATGTAATAACAGTAAGAGTTTTAACAACACCGGGTTAAAGTCCAACAGGTTTATTTGGTAACAAATACCATTAGCTTTCGGAGCGCTGCTACGAAATGTAACCAATGTAACGAAATGTTTCTATGGAATTCTATGAGAGATGAGTGGCAGGAGTTTAAAACTCGCGCTCACAACCTGGTCTGCAGATTATGTCAGTCCAGAGCACAGGCCTTGATTTGTTGTAAGCTGTAGATGTGACGTTTTCTTTGTTTTAATAAAGCAATGTTATACCTGGTCTTGGCGAGGTTATTACAAAGATAAAAGATGAGTGATCAATAGGTCACAGAAATAGAATTCAGTGAGTGTCTCAAAGAAGGCAAGAGACGTAAAGAAGCAAATAGACTGAGGGGAGGAATGCCATTGTCCCACCAACTGCCAAGGCTGTAAGCTCTGAAATTCGGGAGGCTCAAGAGGCCAGAACTGACCTCAAGATAACTAGAGACCGAGCTTTGCTCAAGTGGTGTTGAAACTCAACACATGTGTATGCCATTGATTGAATGAGATGCAACTTACTGTCTGCTGTATCGGCTATTGCCATCCATTGCTGTCTTTTATAAAGGTAAGTTTTAAAAAATGAATATAATATTTAAAGTGGCATCCATTGATGAGGTGTACCAACATTGCCCGAGGTTCCTCCAGCTGCCTGGAGAAATCCCTAGCACCGTCCCATTATAAAATGCTTGTACAAGGGATGGGTGAAATCTTTGCCCAGACAAGCCAATGTGCTGCTAGGTTAGCTTGGCACCTGGTTTAGATTCCAACAGCTCCAGGGTACACCTGCTGAAATTGTGAGGGGAGGACACTCAGACACAGGACTTTTGCGGCTTTTTAATAAAAAATAATTTTGCTATGGGCTTTACGTTGCCCCTTTATGCCAGGGCGGCACGGTAGCACAGTGGTTAGCACTGCTGCTTCACAGCTCCAGGGACCTGGGTTCGATTCCCGGCTTGGGTCACTGTCTGTGTGGAGTTTGCACATTCTCCTCGTGTCTGCGTGGGTTTCCTCCGGGTGCTCCGGTTTCCTCCCACAGTCCAAAGATGTGCGGGTCAGGTGGATTGGCCATGCTAAAATTGCCCCTTAGTGTCCTGAGGTGCGTCGGTTAAAGGGATTAGTGGGTAAAGTATGTAGGGATATGGGGGTAGGGCCTGGGTGGGATTGTGGTCGGTGCAGACTCGATGGGCCGAATGGCCTCTTTCTGTACTGTAGGGTTTCTATGATTCTATGATTCTCAGCCAATACGAGTGTCACGGAGATAATTTCAGTCGGATATATCGAGGCTGCAGCAAGGCACACAACTGTACCTTTGTACAGCTGGGACCAAAGGGAACACAAGGCAACAGCTGGCAATGGCTGAGACCTTGCACACAGTACCGTGTTCAGACATGCAGAATGGAAGCTGCACCTGAACATCCATAAAAAAAAACATTAGCTCTTAAAGGGAGCCCCAAATTAGCTGGTGAGGCTCCCATAAATCCAATCCTGCTTAAAAATTGTCCCGTCTCCTGTGCCAAATTCACAATAAACCAAAACAAAGCACCGAAGAACTCCAAGTGCATCTTCAAGTAGGTGCCAAGCCTTTCTTCAAAGAGTATTGCAATTCTGTGGTTAGATTATC
This sequence comes from Mustelus asterias, assembly GCF_964213995.1. Classification (NCBI taxonomy): domain Eukaryota; kingdom Metazoa; phylum Chordata; class Chondrichthyes; order Carcharhiniformes; family Triakidae; genus Mustelus; species Mustelus asterias. The sequence continues at coordinate 70,479,007 of NC_135813.1, read as the reverse complement.
TTGTCTGTTTCACATGATATGATCAAAGGAAGTGATATCATTTGTGTTATCATTATTGTGTTGTTAAAATTCAGTGTGCTACTTGTGATGATACTGTGCAATTGCTATGATATATATGTTGTCTTTTTATGTTTCAGGCGAATGTTTTAAAAGTCAGTTTTTTCTATGGGCAGTTAGCATGTCGGGGAGGAATACAGCTCAGATGCTGGGAAAGCAGGATAATTACTCATTTTAGCCATGTAGTGTTTAGTTAGGAGAGAGGTAATGGATTTTTGTTTACAAAGAGAAAAGATCCCCGGGGGTTTTTGATTAAATAAATGGAAGGTGGGTTTTGATTGACAGGGTTATGTGATGATATGCTAGTGGGAGGAGCTAGGCATGTAGCAGGGAGAGGATAGCTTTTGGAATTCTGGCTGGGGTTTGTTTAAAGACAGAACTCTGCAAGCTGCTCTCTCCACAAAATCTCTGAAAGCTTCAAGGTTGTTTACACCCGTTATAGCAAGTATAGTTATGGTTGCTAACTGTATTTAAAGTGGGTTTCGAGAATTAAAGAAGAATGTTGTTTATTTGAACCTGAAACAGTGAAAATTTAGAAACTAGAGTTGTTTCTTTTCATTGTTTTTGACTATTGTCCAATGGGTGATTGTTAAGCTGCTTTATTTGTTAAAGTTATCGTTAAACTGTGTTATTAAATAAAGTTTGTTTTACTATAAAAGTAAAAATTGTCAATGGAATCACTCCTGAAGCATCCTATTCTAACATTTATGCCAAAATTGTTGGGGGTTGGGGGGAGTGGTCTAGTCTGGCTTCCCAATTTAATTTGGGATTCTGGTGCAGCACCCTAACATATTTTCTCATCACGTCATCATGGGTTGACAAAACTAAAAGTGCTCGCTTACTTCAGAAGTGAAAAGGTTGACTGGAAACTCACCTCATTATTTTACTGCCATTATATCCAATACACCCCACCCATCCTTGGCAATTCATGCTTCCACAATGCAAAACCTTGAAGAAATAACAAGAGAAATTTCTTATTGAAAGACTGGGGGCAGAATTTTACAGCCCCTACCTCTGGTGGGATTTTCCAGTCCCACTGAAGTCAATGCAATTTTGAACGGCTTGCCATATTTTCGAGACCCGTTCCCACCATGATGGGACCATTAAAATTCCATCCTGGGACAATATCTGTGCCTATTAGACATGGAAGACAATGGACAGAAATTTCTCATCTTTGCACAGAGTGCTGGCTGAGGTGAGAAAACCGGCTCTGATCCCACTGCAGTGAATGGAGATTGCACTGACCACCAGATCCTCCCTTCTCACTGGCAGCGGTGGCGGGGCGTACAAGACTGAAGAATTCCTGCCAGGATTAATTAATAACCTCCTCAAAGGAGCCTCTAGGTGACAGCGATCACAGTATAATATAATTTCATGTTCAGGTTGAAATGGAGAAGTGTGGATCAATGGCAAGTGTTTTAAACATAAATAAAGGGAATTTAAGTTTCTCTAACAGTGTCACAAGAAGGTTTACATTAGCATTGTAATGAAGCTACACACCGGTGCCTGTTTGGGTACACCGAGGGAGAATTTAGCATGGCTAATGCACCGAACCAGCACGCCTTTCAGACTGTGAGAGGAACTCGGAGCACCTGGAGGAAACCCACGCAGACACAGAGAGAATGAGCAAACTCCGCACAGACACTGACCTAAGCCGGGAATCGAACCCTGGAGCTGTGAAACATCAGTGCTAACTACTATCAATGGATCTTCCCATTGTCTGCCCCTGACCCACTCCGAATCCCATGGCTGGCAGGGAGGTAGAATTCCGTTGTATGCCTGTAAGTGTACACATCTGCAAAGGTTAGTGGTAGGTCAGAGAATTGGACATATCTTAAGAACCAGAAAAGAATGGCTAAAAAGATAATAAAGAGGCAGAAAGCAGAGTACAAGAGAAAGTTAACTAGTAATATAAAAACTGAGAGTAAACGTTTCTACAAATATTTGAATGGGGAAAGAGTAACCAAAGCTCATGTTGGTCCTCTCGAGAGGGGTCTGGGGAATTGACAAGGAGAAACATAGAAATGATGGTGTTAAATATCTGTCTTTACAGTCGAGAAAGTAGGAAATTTCCCAAAGGTTCTTGAAAATCAAGAGATGATGACGGGGATGATTTTAATACAATCACTGTCACCAGGGAATAGGTACTGGGAAAACGATTAGACCTAAAGGCTGACAAAGACCGGATGGCCTGCATCCTAGCATCTTAAAAGAAGTGGCAGCGCAGCTAACAGATGCACTGGTTATAATCTTCCAGCATTCCTTAGATTCTGGAAAGGTTCCAGCAGTCCAGAAGCAATCTAATGTAGTGCCTTTATTCACAAAAGGAGGAAACTATAGGCCATTTAGCACTGCTGCCTCACGGCGCCAGGGACCCGGGTTCAATTACCGGCTTGGGTCACTATCTGTGTGGAATTTGCACATTCTCCCCGTGTCTGCGTGGGTTTCCTCCGTGTGCTCCGGTTTCCTCTGAAAGATGTGCGGGTTAGATTGATTGGTTGTGCTAAATTGACCCTAATTTTGGGGGGATTAGCAGGGTAAATATGTGAGATTACGGGGATAGGGCCTGGGTGGGATTGTTGTCAGTGTAGGCTTGATGGGCCGAATGGCTTCCTTCTGTACTACAGGGATTCTATGATTCCATAATTCTATGAATTGGCTTCACTGACCATTCTCTTTCAGCCCATTCACACACATGGACATAACCTATCCCCACCCTGCACATAAAACCCCCCGCACCCACCTCCCCACCCACACCTGGATATAACCTCCCCTCCCCCCCCAACAGTCCCTCGCTATCCAACAGTATCTCCTGCTGCCTTACATCCCGTAGCTCGAGGGTCTAAGCCCATGACAAACTCGCTGGAAGAAGGCTTGAATATTAAGCGAGATTGCTGTGTGGAGAACACCCAAATTCTGGAAACCACTTTGTGGAGGGCCCAAGTGTGTTACACATGGTGCTCCAGGGCCCGGTAGCTGGCCCTCATGGTAACTCCTGACTTTAGCATGCCACAGACATGTTCTGGACCGGGGTGTTTTCCCACTGCCGTCACTGAGAATTAGATGCGGGAAGAAGATTCCATCAGGCTTTCATTTGCATCCCATTAGCAGGATGCAAATCGGTTTCAAGCTGGTCTCCAGTGGGAATCACGATCCACCGCGACAAGCAGTGTCGCAAGATCCTCTCACGGCTACGTGAGACTAATTTTTTGGACCTGGCGTCGAATTCACCTGCCATTGATCCTGCCGACAGAGACATGGAGGAATTCCGACCCACGTCAGGAATGGGAGAATTCTCTCCCACATCTGGAGCACTGTGAGCAAGTTTGATCCTTATTTTAAAAAAAGATATTGTTGATTTCGAAGCAATTCAGAGAAGGTTCACTGGACTCATTCCTGGGATGAAGAGGTTGTCTTATGAAGAAAGGTTGAAAAGGTTAGGCCTGTATCCATTGGAGCTGCGAAGAATGAGATGTGATCTTATTGACCCTGAGGGGACTTGATGGCATCGATACCCAAAGGATCTTTCCTCTCGCAGGGGAGACTAAAACTAAGGGACATAGTTTAAAAGTAAGAGGCCAGATATGAAGACAAAGCCTTTCTCCCAAAGGGTCACTGTATAATTCTCTTCGTCAGAAATAGTGAAGGCAGGGTCTTTTAATTTATTTAAGGAAGAGTTAGATTTTTTACAAAGTCAAAGGGAGTCAAGGATTATGGAGGGGTTAGAAAGAAAGTGGAGCTGAGACTACAGCAGACCAACAATAATCTTATTGAATGGTGGAGCAGGCTTGAAGGGCCAAATGGCCTATTCCTGCTCCTGTGTTCCTGTAATTATCACCCTGCGGTCCTCGCCATTCAGTTACCAACACCGGGCAGGCCGCTCATGCTCCCAGCTCAATCAGAGGACCATAGCTCTGGAGTGAGAGTAGAAACTTCAGGAGGAGTGGTTGGTGAGGAGGTTTGCAGGAGTCTTTGGGAACTGGGCCAGGTGCTGAATGTTGGAAAGGAAACTCCACTGGCGAGATCAGTGCGACCACGGAGGATGCCTTTCCTGTCCTCAGCCCTACTGCTCTGCTACTGAGCCTGGCCTCGTAGGATCCATTTAGCTGGCAGTTCCCCATTTTGCCAACCTGCAAAATGCCAATGCCACAGTAAATAGCCCCTTTATGACCCTCTAATCTCCTTAGAGCAGGCAGCCTCTCCATTTCCAGTCCAACTGGTGGAACAGTGTCAGGGGGTTGATCTGACGCTTCCCACAGTCTTGCCCACCTCCCAGAAGCTGATGAAATGCTCGCCACAGGTCCCCATCCATCCTGCCCACTCCTAGTGAGAAAGTACCCCCATGCTTACAGTTTCTCCCTCACTCTGAACTTACAGGACATTAACTGATCAACAGTGATGCAGAGAGGATCAGAGATAATTTTATCGATTACTATTACATTGTCTTTCTAAAATCTTCAGATAATTTGAATTAAGAAATGCTTTCAAATGCTGGAACGCAGTGCAGAACATTTAGGACTGAAAAGTTGTCATGGTAACAAAATGCTTGAGAGTGAATACCCACTTGACCTGTTAAATCTAACCTCAAATTTCATGGTTGGTCAACAGCACTGTCATGATTGATAACAGCGCACCATCCCTGATATAAAACAGACTCCGAACGATTTCTTTAAAAACAGAGGCAATGGGCAGATCCTTACCAGGCTCAAGTGTGTGCTAGAAACCCTCACTGTTTGGAGAACACTCATTGTGATTTTCCCAGATCGGCCTATTAGTGGCCAGAGAGCAGGCTCGCTGTCCAATTACGATGATGGGGTGAGGTCTCAAAGGTGGAGGTCCAATAGGAAGGCTTTCAGTTTGAAAGCAGCAGCAGGATGCCATGACAGGTAAGTGAGAGCGAGGATGCTTCAAAATAGAGGCGCCCTCTCATTAACTTTTCCAGACCTTAAATTAAAAATGGCCTTTAGACCATAAGATATAGGAGTAGAATTAGACCATTCAGCCCATCGAGTCTGCTCTGCCGTTCAATCATGGCTGATAAGTTCCTCAATCCCATTCTCTCACTTTTTTCCCATAACCCTTGATCTCTTTACCAATCAAGAACCTATCTATCTCTGTCTTAAATATACTCATTGACCTGGCCTCCTCAGCCATAGATTCGTCACCCGCTGGCTGAAGAAATTCTTCCTCATCTCGGATCTAAAGGGTTGCCCTTTTACTCGGAGACTATGCCCTCAGGTCCTAGTCTCTCCTACAAATGGAAACATCTTCCCCACGTCCACTCTATCCAGGCCTTTCATTATTCTGTAAGTTTCAGTGAGATAGTTCACCACTGTGGTGGGTGGTCGGGGGTTGGTGGGGGGGAGGAGGGGGTGGGGGCAAGCTACTTTGTCTGCTTCTGCGCCAAGGCAGGCAGGGAGGGCCTCTAAGCCTACCTAGAGTGCTGCCAACCCCAGTCTATTAGCAGGAGCCTGCCTCCAGGCAGCTGCTTTGCACCCTGTGCCAACAGGGACCAAGAGGCTAACTGGAAAATCTCAGTCAGCCTCCATACACTGCGCTTTGATTGGGTCAATTGACTACCTATTACTTGTGGGCGGGTAGTCTTCCCACCCGTCATCATCCCATCACTAGAATAATTGTCCAGGAACTGGTAGACAGGCCAATGGAGATAAATTACATGTCCAGCCATCTCCAATCCCAGTGGGAGCTAAAAATCCAGCCCTGTGTCAGCGAAGGATGTGAAGGTGCCCCTCACTTTTAGGTAACATTTCATGGCTTTCAGCAATAGTTTTAATAGTCTTAAATAGTCTTCTGTGTTCAGGAAATTATAAGTGGAAAACAAACGTCTGTTCTTTATAAGAAGAGATTTGGGACCAATCCATTCCGCTGAAAGAAGGTTTGCACAACAATTGCTATAAAACCAATGTCCAAGTCTTGGCTTTAACCATCGACGCTAACTGGAACTTGGCAAATTGGTTTCAATCGAGTGCTTGGGCGCACGATAATAGACTTTTCTAAAGGGTGCCAGTATAGTGTGCTACATTAGTCCAGATTTCCCTGTCAAAATAATCATGAGGCTAACAGCACATGCTGTTATTTATGCACAAGTTGCAGAGCAACTTCAGGGAAGAGCAGATGTGTAATTAAACACCAGGATCTGAAAACTGATGTCCAAGGTGCCATTAGCTTTGTGAATAAGGTCCTCATTGTCTGGTTCCCCATTCGAATGCACCGAGGGTTCTGAGGTTCCCTGTGCTTGCATTCAGACTCAACAAGCTACAAAGAGAGCTTGTCCTTTCCAATCTAAAACCCTTTCAAATGGTGTGTTAGGTGTTAATTACTGCCAAACAATCTCTCATGACATTGAGAATGTTGCTATTATGAGTACATTGACTATTAACTCCAGTTGACTATTGGAGTTTCATTCCTTCAGGTTTTCATTGTTCTTGTAGATTTTTAAAATTTTACAATTCAAAAAATAAACATTTTCTCTGTCTTTTTTTATTCATTCATCGGACACGGGCGTCGCTGGCTGGCCAGCATTTATTGCCCATCCCTAGTTGCCCATGGAGGGCAATTGAGAGCCAACCACATTGCTGTGCCTCTGGTGTCACATGTAGGCCAGACCAGGTAAGGACAGCAGATTTCCTTCCCTTAAGGGCATTAGTGAACCAGATGGGTTTGGTGACAATCAATAATGGTTTCATGGTCAGCAGCAGATTCTTAATTCCAGATATTTTTTATTGAATTCAAATTCCACCATCTGCCATGGTGGGATTTGAACCCGGGTCCCCAGAACATGAGCTAATTTCCTGGATTAATAGTCTAGCGATATTACTACTAGGCCATCGCCTCCCCAGAATGGCTTACTGTCAGCTTCCTTTTCCTCCGTGGATATTCCAGCTCTGACACTGGCGTGCATTGGCATGGGCAGGATGGGAAATTTTGAAGAGCTTGTCCAATCTCCTGCACAACAATCCCGGCCATTTATATCTCTTTCTGGAGCTGATGTGACATTGTATTCCTCTCATTGGTTGCACCAACAGAAGCATCAGTTGAGTGTACTGATCTCTTCCACGGGATGAACCCCACCCCTCCCTCCCCCCCTCCAATCAGAGATCCAAGAGTTGCTGCATGGGCAACAAATCCCCAAGGCATTCGAAGAGGAAGATGCCTGGGAGGTTGCACTGTCACATCATAACAGTGCACATTCCACCAGCACAGACACTTACCCCTTGGTGGATCTACACGCATCAGTGGAGATGGTGGCCCGGATGTGTCGCCAGTGTAACAGCCTCCAATGCTGTAGTAGTGAAGACAGATGTCTCAGGTTCAATCTGACTCCACCTCAGAGCTGGGCCATTCAGGGAAGGCAGAGTTGGCTGTGGCCCGTCCCCCCTTTGAGGATGATCAACAGAGTGGAGAGGCTAAGCCTCTAATGTGACAAACCGCACAGTGGTTAGCACTGCTGTCCAACGCCAGGGACCAGGCTTGGGTGACTGTCTGTGTGGAGTTTGCACGTTCTCCCTGTGTCTGTGTGGATTTCCCCCAGGTGCTCTGGTTTCCTTCCACAGTCCGAAAGACGTACTGGTTAGGTGCATTGGCCATGCTAAATTCTCCCTCAGTGTATCCGAACAGGCACCGGAGTGTGGCGACTAGGGGACTTTCACAGTAAGTTCATTGCAGTGTGAATGTAAGCCTACTTGTGATAATAATAAATAAAAAAATGGAGGGGCTGAACCATGCCTCACAGTAAGCTGAGGCCAGGAAATGAGAATGTTCCAAACAGGGTTTTCAGTGCATGAGCTCATCCACTGAGAGATTGGCGAGGCTCATAAAGGACCATGTGCCGCATCGCTCGGAGTGGACATGAGAACAGTGTGCTGAGGTGCAGAGAGTCCACTTAGCAACATGGATCTGTCAGTGGTGCAAATGGCACAGAGATCTTCTGGCCCTGCCCGTCGCTGAGATTGCCAGGCCCTGCCGAAAGTGAATGGACATTTGGCTGAGCTGCTGAATTTCTCACAGTGGGTCCCGCCATGACGGGACTGGAAAATCCCAGCCATTGATTGGATGCCAGTTGCAGACCCAACTGGAGATCCCACTCTCTCAGCAAGGGTGAGAAACTTCACTGAGGGGGGCCAATCCTCAAGAGGGTCCATAGAATCCCTACATAGAATCCCTACAGTGCACAAGGAGGCCCATCGAGCCTGCACCGACAACAATCCCACCCAGGCCCTATCCCCATATTTACCTCATGTATTTACCCTGCTAATCCCACTGACACTAAGGCCAGAATTTTACCCCCCTACTGGAATCGGAGTGGACGAGGGGCAGACAATGGGAAGGTGCATTGACCTCGGGTGGGATTTTGCAGTTTCACGATGAGCAAGGCCATAAAATCCCACCCTAAGGGTCAATTTAGCATGGCTAATCAACCTAACCCACACATCTTTGGACAGTGGGAGGGAACCGGAGCACCCGGAGGAAGCCCACGCAGGAGAATGTGCAAACTCCACACAGACAGGCACCCGAGGCTGGAATTGAACCCATCAATCGCCTGCCTCCACAGCCCCTCTGACCGGGCGAGGGAACTGAAGAGTCGAGCATCGCGACAGAGGCTGTCCCACGCTGTTGCCCAGTGTAACAGCCTCCGATGCCACAGTGGTGAAGAGGGACATCTCGGGTTCAAACGGGCGTGACTGAGCAGCCCAGCTCCACCTCATTCTCTGTTACAACAGCCCCTGTAAGATGTCGCTTCTGGATCAGGGACTTTGTGGCTCCCTGAGTGAAATGGGCAAAAAAAAAATTAATTGTACTACTTGATGAATGTGGAGTGAACGGCTAAGCTCGCCTGATCAGAAATAATTACGTCAAGCCCAGCAAGTCACATGGATAATACCACTGTACACTGCGGCATCCAACTTTGGTAAGAAAGTGAATCTGGGCTTCCCAAATTAACAGGATTTGGTGAACTGGTTACGTCAACACTTGCGCACGTTTACGAACACAATTGCAGTTATTTTCCGCACTTCCTTCATGACTGACAGGATAGGGTTTGCTTGGTTAAAGTTCGACTTGGCTGAAGTTGGCTCTGTCAGCATCACCCTACAGCATTAGGATTTTAAGATGTATTGTGTTTGCAAAAAAAAAACCCCTGCGATTATACAGATTCAGAGAATGAAATGAATAGTTCAAGTTCTGGTCAGCTGTAATTAAGTGAGAGCATCCATTAGTCTGCAGTGTACAAGCCAATCAGTAACTCCCATAGTGATTAGATGCAGAGGTGACAAGCTGAGGTGTTTATTTTAAGCACAGGAATTGCTTATTGTTCCAGACACCCAGGAAAAATGTCAAGTATTGTAATTGTGACCGTGTTATATTTTATTAAGTATTGGTAAGGAAAACTGGAAAAATGTGTTTACATTAAAATCTGTAAATATTCTTGCTACTGATGTATTGGAGAGCCTGGGCACAGTGAAGGGAATGCCGGTGAAGTCACTTAAAAGGAGTTAATTCTTCCCCACCCAATCTTCCTCTTTGCGTACCACCCAGGTGCAGGTCCTACTATTGGACTCAACAACTTAAGCAGGGAATGTGGGAGGGGGGGAAGGGGGGGGAGGAGGAACGGCGGACAGAATTTTCCCATTTTTCGGAAGAGTGGCGCAGTGGGAAGGAAAAGTAATGTGGAAGCCCGTGGCCACAATGGTGGCTTTCTCCGCCATATTGTTTTTGCCTGATAGCCCCAGGGTGGCTCCTGTAATGCCGTCCCGCCAGCAACTTAGGTTTTAAAAGATTAGTGCGTCGTATAAAAAGGGCGTTCCGATCCAAAACAATTATAATAGAACCCTCCCCACCCTGAACACCTCCCCCCCTGCCGAACACTCCCCCATCCACACGGTACACCAACCCACCATAGAACACCCCCACACCCGCTCCCCCTCCCACAGAACCCCCCCCCCCCTCACGGTACACTCCCCCACCCACAGAACACCCACCCTGCAGTCCCCCATGGAACATCACCCAGGGAATACTCCCCTCTCCCACAGAACACACCCTCCTTTACAGAACACTCCCCCGGCCCAATGGTACACCTCCCCACCCACAGAATACCCCCACCCCATGCCACCCATGGAACTCTACCCACGGAACACCCCCATCCTCCACAGAACACCCCCTCCATCACAGAACTCTCCCCCATCTCCAAGGTACACCACCCCCCCCCATCCACAGGACACCCCCACACATTCCCATCCCCCTACCCACAGAATATCATCCACAGAAACCCCCCACCCCCTCGGACACACCGTCCCCACAGGACACGCCCCCCCCCCCATGGTGCACCCGCAACCCTCCCCCCCCACAGAACACTCCCGCATCCCCACAGTACATCCCCCTACCCACACAATACCCCCACCCCTCCACTCCACAGAACACCACCCACTGAACACACACTCCATCACTGAACACATCCTCCCACCCAGGGGCAGTGCCAGGGAGCAGTGCCCAGGAGTGAACCTCTCCCCGCTGAGCGATGCACTCACCTGAGTTCCTGTGGCGGGTTCTGCTTGCCAGGCGCACGCTGTGGGAGACCTGTCCTAATTCACATCAGCGTGGCCTCACATCAACATGGTTGGGTTACGTAACGGTCAGGGAGGGCAATTATTGGGTGTCGGGGCCTCATAATCAGATGCAAATTTATCGTAATGGGCATCCAGACGTTTATTCACATTATGTCATTGGCGGGGGCAGGGTCAATCGGAACGGGAATGCTGCCAGTGTCAATCGGGTTTGGGGACCCTGGTGGGCTTTTCCACTTCTGCCACTGATCCCGCACAGCAAATAAGAGGAGTGGGAAATCCCTCCCTCCCCCCACCCCGACAATCTATTTCCCCAAAGGAAGCAAGAATGGAGATGGTCATCTATGACACAATGAGGTTCGAATCATAAATACCAAAAGAAAAAGATTGGAAATACTCTGTGGAGAGAGAAGAATCTTGTCACAGGTTTGAAGTTAATTTTTAAGTGTCACACGTAGGCTTACATTAACACTGCAATGAAGTTACTGTGAAAATCCCCTAGTCGCCACACTCCGGCTCCTGTTCGGGTACACTGAGGGAGAATTTAGCATGGCCAATGCCCCTAACCAGCACGCCTTTTGGACTTGTGGGAGGAAACTTGAGGGAACTTGGGCTTTTCTCTTTGGAGCGGAGGAGGTTGAGAGGAGACTTGATAGAGGTTTATAAGATGATGAGGGGGATAGATAGAGTGAACATTCAAAGACTATTTCCTTGGGTGAATGGAGTGGTAACTAGGGGGCATAACTATAGGGTTCATGGTGGGAGATATAGGAAGGATGTCCGAGGTAGGTTTTTTACTCAGAGAGTGGTTGGGGTGTGGAATGGACTGCCTGCAGTGATAGTGGAGTCAGAAACTTTAGGAACATTTAAGAAGCTATTGGATAGGCACATGGAGTACTTCGGGATGATAGGGAGGAAATAGCTTGATCTGGGTTTCAGACAAAGCTCGGCACAACAACGTGGGCCAAAGGGCCTGTTCTGTGCTGTACTGTTCTATGTTCTATGAAACCGGAGCATCCAGAGGAAACCCACGCAGACACAGGGAGAACCTGCAGACTCTGCACAGACAGTGATCCAAGCCCAGAATCGAACCCGGGTCCCTGGCGCTGTGAGGCAGCAGTGCTGCACACTTCAATGTGGATGTGTTTCTTTCTCCTCTGATGCTGCCTGACTTACTGAGTATTTCCAGCATTTTCTGCTTAAATTCTAGCTTTCCAACATCCACAGTATTTTGCATTTGGGTTTGAATCATCGACCTCATGAACTTGGAATTCTTTAATAGTTTTGAACTTATCTGTGAATAGCAGATCCAAAGTCAACCAAGAACTCTGTGCCTATGTCAGAAATACCCCAACCATCAATCATTCTCTCTCGCTTTTTACTGGAGGTGGTTTTCATCGACTGTATGTTATCATATTGCAAGCACAACAGAAGCTCCTTAATATAAACATCTCGTCCATAAAACCCCAACTTCTTGGAATTTCTATTTTAGTCAGCAGAGGAACACAATACCAGATAAGATCAGCCCTTGATTTAAAAAAGAAAGAGCTGCAGTACTTTGTTATTTCTGATGAGCTTCGCACAATGAGGGTTGACAGTAACTGCTTTATATCTACACAAAAAGATGACATTTGTTTGGTGTGAGAAAACAGACTAGAAAGGGAAACTGTTCCTGTTAGATTTTAAAATACTGCAACTCCAAGAAAAAGTATAAACAAACTGGAGACAAATATGCCATTTATAGTCACGGCTGTGTATATGCAATCATTGTATAAGCAATTTCTTGGCAATGCCCTGAACAGTGCAGAATTGTTTCAAGTTGTGTTCCTTATATAGTGCAGAACAGCAAAACCATCCTGTTATTTTCAAATCTGGTTAGATGTACTTTTCTTCCTTCCTGATTTTCAGGGAGTCAATTCATCGACAATTACCAAACACACAACGGTAGTTAGTTGAGAAAATAGCCGGTTTGGAGGCAAATAACCCAACTGATTTATCTTTTCCCATCTTTAAAAAAATGGATAAAAGTAAATTACTGCGGATGCTGGAATCTGAAACCAAAAGAGAAAATGCTGGAAAATCTCAGCAGGCCTGGCAGCATCTGTAAGGAGAGAAAAGAGCTGATGTTTCGAGTCCAGATGACCCTTTGTCAAAGCTGCTCTGGACTCGAAACGTCAGCTCTTTTCTCTCCTTACAGATGCTGCCAGACCTACTGAGATTTTCCAGCATTTTCTCTTTTGGTTTTCCCATCTTTAAAGTCGTTTCCTTTCTCAGGTGACATGTGGCAGGATTCTTGGGCTTCCCCGCGGTGTGTTTCGCGCCAGTGGAAGGCAGCCTGCCATTGGCCGGTGGCGGGATCTTCTGGTCCCCCCGCTATTAATGGGATTTCCTTGACTCCATTCCACGCTGCCATGAAACCGGTGTCAGTGGCGTGCCATCCCGTCGGCATGAAGAGATGGAAGATCTCGCCCATGTTTTCTTCTTCTAGAGGCATTTTTGATCCCTGACGGAGCAATTCACATTTTTCGTTCCTAACGCTACCCCTTTTGGCCATGTGACCCAATGTGCGTCGTGTGATTGGCTAATAACGTGCAACACATTTGCATCCAAAAAGGATGTAATATCAAATAAAAGCAAATTACTGCTGATGCTCTAAATCTGCAATGAAGGGATGGGCCAGCCAGTGAGGCCCGTGTCCCGCGAATGAATAAATAAGAACAGAAAATGCTGGATAAATTCAACAGGGCTGGCAGTATCTGTGGAGAGAGAAAATGGGTGAGATTTTCCTCCTGTTCAGCGGTGTGTTTTGCCACACCACTCGCTGGCAGCGGGTTCTTTGTCAACGGGGATACCCGCGGCGGGAGTGCACCATCGGTGGGACTGTAAGACCCTGCCGGCATAAACGCCAGCAGGTTTTCAGCGACAGAGTTAAGGTTTCAAGTCCAATATGACCTTCTACATAACTGTCCAGATCTGTAGAAGGTTCATATGGACTTAAAACATTCACTCTGTTTCTCTCTCTGTGGGCCTGCTGAGTTTATCCAGAATTTTCTGTTTTCATTCCAGGGTGTAACATCGATTGCCCGAGACACCCATCGCAACAAGGCCAAGACGCTCAGCAGCACTCCAGCTCAAACAGCACTTTTCTGAAAGTGTGGTGTTTTCTATCTGTACTTGGGACGGAGTCCCTGTTTCCCACCGAACCAGCAAACCGGGGGATTTTGTAGCATGAGAATCCTGTGCCGCCTCACTGGGCCACTGCTGAATGATGTCGTGATCAAAATGGAACACTTGTGTGGTGCAGGATAAATGCATCGCTCTGTGACTGGGTTATAGACACTCTCATTTAATTAAGAAGCAAGAACGAACAACTGCATTTCCTTTTGTGCATGGATTACTGGGGCTAAAATCTTGCTTTTAAACCAAAGAAGTGCAGGTTAGGTTAATTGAATATGCTTAATTGCCCCTTGGGACCAAGGGAATTGTAGCGGGCGGGATATGGAGCATGCAAAGGTCCATTGGCGCCAGGCGGGATTTTCTGGTCTTGGGGCAGACACGGCCAAAAAATCCCACCCTTAGTGTCAGGGAGTTACGGAGGTAGGGCCTGGGTGGGATGGCAGTTGGTGCAGGCGCGATGGGCCGAATGACCTCCTCCTGCACTGTGGGGAGCCTATGATTCTATGAGCAGGGATGGGAAGGGTTGTCTTGCTACTTTAAGGCACTTTATCAGGTTAATCTGAACTCATGAATTCTCATCCAACATCTAGTGATGGAACTGAGTCACTCGTCATTTTCCTGTATCAAATTATTGGTTGCCCCGTAGCATTTAAATATTAGAACAATTTGTTGAATTCTGGTGCAGAATGTCATTGTAAGCAGCTCGCCTGTCATTTCCTTAATGGTCTTATGCAAAGCACTTCCTGTTGGGAGTTATATTTAGCCAATGCACCAAAATACACTGGAACAGCAGCATTAATGATTAGATAGTGAAAGGAGGTTAATATTTGGATAATTTCATAATTGCATGTCAAGGAACAAATCAAAGCATGGTAACGGCGAATTATAAAATATATCCCTATCTATTATTGAGCTTTTAGGCGGGCAGGATAATCCCCATCAGATCGGTAGTGCTGATTGTAAGATAATCTTATAAGGCCTTCGGGGCATAGTTCAATTACTCATGTGAATCCCCGCACTAATGTGTGAGGATGCTACTTTTTATCTCAGCTTTCTATATTCGCAATGAACAAACCTCGCTGCGGAACTGGTTAACGTCAAGCGATCGGAAGGTTAATGCTTAATGTGTCCGCTCTCATTCCGCAATAAAAATGTTCATTCAGTATTTAAGAGGTCTGTAAGATTCAGGTCACCGAGGCACTGACGCCTGCTGCAGTTAAGAAATAAAATCAATTAAGTTGTGGTTTTAGTGGTGAGCAGCTGCTCGAATCAAGTCCGAATCCATTCTTACTGATTATGTTGATGAATTAGGAAATGTTAATTCTTGCCCCCCCCCTCCCCGCCCCCCCCTCCCCGTTCTTTCTTCATATCGTCGTGCATGTTGAGTGGCGCGCATTAAGGAAGAGAAAGATTGCAGATGCTCATTTCTGGACAGGCTGCCTTGTTATATTAGGTAAAACCATCAGAGAGAACCAGCATCAGCGGGACAAGGCCTAGACTGTGTTGTACCGCTGAGGCACTTTTAATGCAATAAATCCTTTTAAATGTTTTTGTAATAATGTTAATCAATGAATCACCTTAATTACACTACTGTTGGTTGCGCATGCAAGTGTTTTTCAGTTAGTGCTAATTTATTGTAGAAGTGCAAAGATTAAGTGGCAGTTCTCTGTGTGGGCAGTTGTGACAAGGTATTTCCTTACACAAAGTCTTTTCCAACTAATGTAAAGATTAAAGGGAGTGGCACCCCACTCCTCACACCCCCTCTGTACTGAGTGAATAAAACTTACTAGGGACACTATCCAATGTCTGGTTCTGGTAGCTTTCAGATTTATATTTCAAATGTTTATTGAAATCACGACATTCCAAGTAGTCTAAGAGACAATTGATGGCTCGATACCTTTCTTCTATGGTCAATTGCCCTTTGACCTCTTTGTGGAGTTCGGTCATGCCTGCTACAATTAATTAACGAAGACGTCATACCCCGTCACATTGCGCTAAATTTCAAATCACTAACAACTGGATGGAAAGGAAGACCGGCATTTGTATAGCGCCTTTCATAGCCTCCGGACCTCCATGACGCAAACCAGCCTCCCATCCATTCACTCTGTTTACACTTCCCGCTGCCTCAGAAAAGCAGCCAGCATAACTAAGGACCCCATGCACCCCGGACATACTCTCTTCCAACTTCTTCCATCGGGAAAAAGATACAAAAGTCTGAGGTCAAGTACCAACTGACTCAAGAACAGCTTCTTCCCTGCTGCCATCAGATTTCTGAATGGACCTACCTTACACTAAGTTGATCTTTCTCTACACTTTAGCTATGACTATAACGCTACATTCTGCACTCTCTCATTTCCTTCCCTATGAATGGTTTGCCTTGTCTGTACAGCGCGCAAGAAACAATACTTTTCACTGTATACTAATACGTGTGAAAATAATAAATCAAATCAAATCAAATCGAAATCCCAGAGGGCTTAGCCTTCAATGAAGTACTTTGCAAGTGTAGCCACTGTTATAATGTAGGGAATCACAGCAGTCAGTTTGGATACAGCCAGGTCCCACAAAGAACAATGTGATAATGACCAGATAATCTATTTCAGTGATGTTGGCTGAGGGACAAAGATTATCCAGTACACCAGAGAGAATTGCCCTGTTCTTCAAAATGTTGTAGTAAGAAGTCTCACAACACCAGGTTAAAGTCCAACAGGTTTATTTGGTAGCAAATACCATAAGCTTTCGGAGCACTGCTCCTTCGTCAGATGGAGTGGATATCTGCTCTCAAACAGTGCACAATCTCAAACATGGCAGATGGGAAAATTTGAATTCAATGAAAATCTGGAACTAAGAATCTACTGATGATCATGCAACCATAGTCAATTGTTATAAAAACCCATCTGTTCACTAATGCCCTTTAGGGAAGGAAGTCTGCCGTCGTTACTGGGTCTGACCTACATGGACTCTAGATCCACAGCAATGTGGTTGACTCTTAGATGCCTCTGAAATTCAGCTCAAGAGCAATTAGGTATGGACAATAAATGCTGGCCCAGCTAGCAACACCACATCCCATTAATGGATAAAAAAAAGATAAATTTTCAGGAGAGTCTTGAAAGAAGAGAGTGACATATAGGCAGGAAATTCCAGAGGCTGTGGTCTGGAATAGACGACCAATGAGTGGTGGAAATTGGGGATAAAGAAAGTGGCGAGAATTGGAGGAGGGCAGAGGGTGAAGTTTGGCAGTGTATGTTTCCTATAGTGAATAATGTGCCAATTCTTCATCGGTACTCATGCTTGAAGAATGGTTCTGACTGAGGTGCTGAAGGGTTCCTGGCATTTGTGGTATCAAATGCCAGCATGAGGCAATGCCCTCAGAACAGGGGGCAGAAAGAAGAAAAAGAAAGATGCAAGAGGCCTTCAACATTTCCCTGCCCAGAAGGGAAAAACAGTTAAAATAAGAATGCTGGTCTGAACTGGTCTTGTATACTTTAAAATGGAACACCAGTAAAACGGGGAAATAAAAGTACTGGTCCGAACTAGAATTATAGAATCCTACAGCACAGAAGGAGGCCATTCGGCCCATCGAGTCTGCACCAACCACAATCCCAGTGCCAGGGACCCGGGTTCAATTCCGGCTTTGGATCACTGTCTGTGTGGAGTTTGCACATTCTCCCCATGTCTGTATGGGTTTCCTCCGGGTGCTCTGGTTTCCTCCCACGGTCCAAAGATGTGCGGGTTAGGATGATTAGCCATGCTAAATTGACCATTGTGCCAGGTGGATTAGCAGGGTAAATAAATGAGGGTTACGCGAATAGGGCCTGGGTGGGATTGTGCAAACTCCATGCAGATAGTGACCCGAGGCTGGGATTGAACCTGGGTCCCTGGCGCTGTGAGGCAGCAGTGGCAACCACTGCGCCACTAGTACACTTTAAAATGGAACACCAGTAAAACAGGGAAATAAGAGTACTGGTCTGAACTAGTCTTGTATACTTTAAAATGGAATTAGAGTAAAATGGAGAAATAAGAATACTGGTCTGAACTGGTCTTGTATAATTTAAAATGGAATACCAGTAAAACGGGGAAATTAGGATACTGGTCTGAACTGCTTTTTCCTTCTGGATGTGAAACCAGGAGACTTCCCAACAATATTTCAAGACCTGGAAATCTAATGGAGAATTATCTTTCTGAGCAATTGTTTCATTCCTTAGATGGAAACAGTAAGTATATACAGTGGGGAAAAGCGATGAAATAAAGCATGCATTTAATCACACCTGTGAAGTGGAACAACTTCTGTCACGAGATGACACATTTGCTTCGAAAGCCAGAGAAACATCCAAGTAATAAGCTGTCAGTTAATCAGTGTGTGGAAACAAGATGGCTGAGATATCCACTCGTCTCCATGGGAGTTTAACACAACACATTGTAGCAGAATGCTAACACAAATTCATAATTAAAGACTAAATGGTTTCGGGGGGGAAAAAAATGCAGCTTATTGTAAAGCGCTCTTAAAACCACATAGACGCTGGGGCTAAAAAATTATCCTTCACTGACAATTGGCTATGAGTTGAGTCTGACAATGTGACAAGCATGTGCACTTGTTCCAGGTAATTTTATTTTGTAGTACATGGGGTTGGATGTTTGCCAAAATTGAGTCAATGAAACTTTACAGTAAAACGCATCATTTTAACAATAACTATGAAGGAAGGACAGAAACTGACAAATATTGAATGCTTTTGAAATAGCCCAGTCTCGCCGTCACAGTAACATAATTAAACATTTTTCATTTCATTAAAATATTTTAACTTTGTTTTAGTGAAGTATCTACACGGAGCACTAATAACAAGCCCAGAGAAAAGAAGAAATAAACTTGTATTTATTCGGCATTTTCGTAGAATTCCTATCGTGCAGAAGGAGGCCATTTGGCCCATTGAGTTTGCATCGAGTCTTTGACAGAGCATCTTACCCAGATTCACCCCCCCTCCCCATCCTATCCCCATAACTCCACACATTTAACCTGCTACTCCCGCTAACCTACACATCTTGGGACACTAAGGGACAATTTACCATGGCTAATCCACCAAACCTTATCGTTGTTCTCAGGGCATCCCAAATTAATTTACAGCCCTCTTTGAAGGGCCAGCATTGTTTTTGTGTGATGAACTCAGTGGCCATTTTGCAAGGCACCAAGCAGGTACTAAACAATCTGATTTTTCTATAGCAGGTTATGAATGAATGTTGGGTTGGAGACAACAAGACCGGTGAACTGTGATCTGTACTGGGTTATTGGGAGAGGCCAATCTCCCCTTCCCCACAGGAGGGATCCCTGTCCTCCTCAGCAAGCTTGGCCGCAGCCTCCTCGAACTCAGTGAGGACCAGGATCTCAGCTGTTCCTCCTCTCCAGTCTGGGCTCTCTCATGTTTGTTACGTGACTGTTTAGCCTGTATGAGGACAGGAGAAAGAGGGGATGGAGCAGAGATTGGGTAGGATCTCACGGTGGCGGCACACTGGCACAATGGTTAGCACTGCTGCTTCACAGCACCAGGGACCCAGGTTCAATTCCCAGCTTGGGTCACTGTCTGTGTGGAGTCTGCACGTTCTCCCTGTGTCTGCGTGGGTTTCCTCCGGGTGCTCCGGTTTCCTCCTACAGTCCAAAGATGTGCGGGTTAGGTTGATTGGCTATGCTAAATTGACCCTAATGTCAGGGGGATTAGCAGGGTAAATATGTGGGCTTACGGGAATAGGGCCTGGGTGGGATTGTGGTCGGCACAGACTCGATGGGCCGAATGGCCTCCTTCTGTACTGAAGGGATTGTATTGTATGAAAAAAGATGCATGTCCCCTGAGGGCCATGCATCTGAGTTTAGCTTGATTGACCAAACTAAACTGCCCCTTAGTGTCCCAAGATATATAGGTTAGGGGGATTAGTGGGGTAAATACATGGGGCTACTGGGTAAGAGGCAGTGCAGATTCGATGGGCTGATTCAGTTTGAATTAACTCGATGGGCTGAATGGCCTCATGGGCTGAATGGCCTCTTTCTGCACTGTAGGGATTCTATGATTCGGGCAGCTAGTCGCTTGTACATAATTAATGAGGTTCCAAGCGTGGAATTGGGCGCAAGTTCCTGCCATTCTGGCCAACGAGAATGGTGCTGCCGGAACTGCTCACCACCACGCTTGGACAAAAATAAAGAATTGGAACATTCCACCCTGTGACTAGGAGGGAACAGTGCTGCCAGCTAAGCCCCAGCTGGCACTCTGACATATAGTCCAGTCTACTTCATCCATTAGAACGTGCCAAGACAGAGCGTGCTTGTGAGTTCCATTCTGATTCGAATGAAATTCCTTACCTCCTTCACAGAAACTGGCAGATAGCAGATCTTCATATTCAACTGACAGAATTTAAATTTACTGCAGTGCCGTTCGATTGGAGCCACAATAAAAATGGGATTTATTTCCATTTTATGCTATACAGAAGCCAAGAGAACAAAGAATTAAGAGCACCTGAGAATGAACTAGTTTTGAATAAAAGGAGACCAATGATATCAGAATTCACAGAGCAAGGAAGGTTAGAAAACATCATCTGTGCCTGGTGATTAAATTAACAGATTACAGGATACCATTTGTAAAGTTATGGGTTTGTTGCAGTTATAATTTGCCATTTTTGGGATAATTCCAGGGTTTGCTGTTGTTTTTGAGACAGCTCCAAAGCCTGTGCACGGATGAATGATCTTCACAACACAGTGTTATACTCCTCTGTGACACCGTTATTGCTTCATCAAAAGGCTGTAATATATTAAACCAATAAATATAAATGGCAATGGATTACAGAAAGATACGCCAGTAAAATGCATTATATTAAACTGAACTAGGTTCATGAAGTCATGCATTTACACAGATGGGGAAAAGAAATCACAGCACGAGATAAAACACTAAAGCGCACTGTTGTATCATTCCTTTTTTTTTTAAATTCAGAAATTTAGGCCAGGACATCAACAAGATTGAAAAGACAAGGCGTGCGATTTTACCACCTGTCCATGCCACGCTCCCACTGCAGCGAGGTCGGAGTATTTGGCGCCCAGCCAAATCTCCGTTCACTGCGGCAGGATGAAAAAATCCTGCTGGTGTGAACAGTACTAAGATTCTGGCCAAGGGATTCATTCAAACTGATCATAAAGGGGGTGGGGGGAGAGGGGGGGGGGTGATCAGGATATTGAATTTAGTGATCAGCCATGATTATAATGAATGGGGGAGCAGGCTCGAAGGGCTGAATGGCCTTCTCCTGCTCCTCATTCCTTTGAATTAGATTTTTGGCTCTCAGTGGAGTGGAGGGTTATGGGGGAGCAGGCGGAAAAGTGGAGTCCAGGCCACAATTCATAGAATCACGATAGTGCAGAAGGCCCATCGAGTCTGCACCGACCACAATCCCATCCAGGCCGTATCCCCATAACCCCATGCATTTACCCTAACTAGTCACCCTGAGACTAAGGGGCAAGTTAGCATGGCCAATCCACCAAACACGCACATCTTTGGAGTGTGGGAGGAAACCGGAGCAACCGGAGGAAACCCACGCAGACACGAGGAGAATGTGCAAACTCCACACAGACAGTGACCCAAGCCGGGAATCGAACCCAGGTTCCTGGAGCTGTGAAGCAGCAGTGCTAACCACTGTGCTACCGTGCCACCCCTTGTTCCTATGCCTCCTATGCCTCTTGTTCCTATGCCTTCTGGTCTAATGAGTGTTAACAGGCAAATCAGGAAGTAACAACGTCATAGTTTGTTTCGGTGGTTTGAGAGGTGATGGGAAGATCGATGGAGCTGAAATTCTCCACCACTGTAGTCCTGGCAAAGAAAATGGTGTTGCAGCAGCGACTGGCAGGAGGGACTTCATTTTCAACCCAGTGAGTATCCAGGTCGGAGGAAGAGAATGTCAGATAATGTCGGAGGAAGAAGAGCAGAACGATTGCACAGATACGTCATGTCACATTTCATTAAGCAGCTGATGAATCCCAAACTTCGTTAGTTCGATACAAACACATCAGACTTGCATTAATTCAAAACTGTTGATATCCTCTTGAAGCATTAAAAATTAAACATTTTGGACTAGCTGGTTTCCCACCCTATTTTCCAAGAAAAATTGTTGCATAATCATTCATCCAACTGAATTTTCAAGGAACTGTCTGGCTTCGGTAAAATTTAGAATCTGCAATTGTTGTCTTTAAGCGCATGTTAAAATATTTCCCAGATGTTTGGCTGAACCAGATATCCAGGATGGCACATTGGTTAGCACTGCTGCCTCACAGCGCCAGAGACCCAGGTTCGATTCCAGCCTTGGATGACTGTCTGTTTGGAGTCTGCACGTTCTCCCCATGTCTGCGTGGGTTTCCTCCGGGTGCTCCGGTTTCCTCCCACGGTTCAAAGATGTGCGGGTTAGAGCGACTGGACATGCTGGATTGTGCCTTAGTGTCTGAAGATGTGTAGGTTAGGAGGATTAACAGGGTAAATATGTTGGATTAAAGGAATAGGGCCCGGTTGGGATGATCTAGCGGAGAGTCAGTGCAGACTTGATGGGCTGAATGGCCTCCTTCTGCACTGTAGCGATTCTATTCTAATCAGTAACTGAAGCAAAGGTTCAGTGAGTAATGAAAGCACAAATAACAACAGATTATTACGGCAAAATAAAATATTCAATCTCCACATTAGAAATTACATTAACCATGAAGTTTAGAGAACTGAACGTTTCCTAAGCAGCACGATTGAACAAATTGGGTTTTAAAATCTGGTGGTTGAATGGTCCCTTCACTGATATCAGCGATTTTATGACTGGAATTCTCAGATGTTGTTCACTCTGCCACCGCTGCCAGCGAGAACAGAGAATTTGGCGCTCAGACAAATCTCCATTCAATGCAGCAGGACTGGAAAATCCCAGCTGCGGGCGAGCTGGGAGAACCCCGGCTGTATATTTATCTTAACTGGATTCAAATTCTCAAGCTGCCTTGTTGGGGATTTGAACTCACATTGTCTGGAATTTTAGTTCAGCCCTTGAGATAGGGGGCAGCACGGTGGCACAGTGGTTAGCACTGCTGCCTCAAAGCGCCAGGGATCCGGGTTCAATTCCGGCCTTGGGTCAGTGTCTTTGTGGAGTTTGCACATTCTCTCCATGTCTGCATGGGTTTCCTCCGGGTGCTCCGGTTTCCTCCCACACTCCAAAGGTGTGCGGGTTAGGTTGATTGGCCACGCTAAATTGACCCTTAGTGTCAGGGGGATTAGCAGGGTAAATATGAGGGGTTACGGGAATAGGGCCTGGGTGGGATTGTGTTTGGTGCAGACTTAATGGGCCAAGGGGCCTCCTTCTGCACTGTAGGGATTCTATAATTCTATGGATTCTATAATAATTGGTCCATAATGTAACATTGCAGAACAATTCTACCACTCACTCACAATACCCAGGATTTATTTGTGTGTTCAAGTAAATACAATTTTATTGCAAAGACTATTTGGCAAGGTTTATGTGTTGTAGCCATTTTGTAACATAAATGGAAACAATAAGCAGTGTAATAGGTAATGAATTCAATTTGGATCCAACATGAAAACTGCTTCAAGATTTAGTGGTGCACAGTATATTGAGTATTACTAGCCTGTGTTAGCACTGATTCATGCAACTTCATAATTAAACACATTAACAATTCCTTGCGGATGATTTAAGAAATGAGAAAGTGCTAATTGAACTAGGCAAGGATATTGTTCAGGCAAGTTCTATGCTTCTTTCAGGGAGAGAATATACTTTGAAGATCTGGCAAGCTCACCCAGTGCTCACCTGGTAAGGGTTAGTGTAGCGGGTGATGTGTGGTGGACAGTCTGCTTGTCACCTCTTGTTTTCAACTCTCACCACCAGCGGTATAGCTACTGTGAAACGATGGCCAAACGCGTAAGCCTGTCCTGTCAGTACATAGCCTTTTCATCAGCAAACCCTGCATAGTGCCACCCCGTGATGGCATGTGTAACCTTGCAGTCCCAGGTTAAACTGAAGGGAACTCAGACGAGGCCTGGCCCATGGACGGGCGGCATGCATGCTCGCCGGTGTGTTCTTTCACCCTGGTGCCCATGAACCATACCTCCAGCTATGGGTAATTGACCCCATTACCTTGTGGGTGCCTTGGAAGAGAAGGTCGTGAAGTGAGTAAAACCCTGACAGTAAATCTGAAGTGGAGTCCTGTAGGTGGTAATCTGCTATCAATCAGACAGCGTTCCTGCAACTCCTCAGGGCTGGTACCAGAAGATATTGGTTTCAGCCTTTCCTTTGGGCAATACTAATAATGCTAAGAATGGGCCCTGATGCTTGGGCAAATCAGGGTCTTCACACTATTTGCCCAGGCCTGAACCCTGGAGAGGACACTCCAGTTTTGTCATTTACATTGGTAACACATAGGAAGAAACATAAACCATTCAGAAGACCTCGCTCGGTTGGCAGACGGCATGGGCATGAGGGCTTACTTCCAATGGTGGGGGAGACCAAGGCATCTCATTGGATAGCTATCTATCATAACAAGCTGGGAAATCCTCAGTCAGTTCGGTGCTGGCCCAACAAGCTAACATCAATGGGTGCCTGGAGCTTAGAGAGCTGCCTCTTGACAGGCAGGTTGCTAATCTTGGCACTGGGCAAGGTAAACTCAACACAGACTGCACCAGTCTTTTGTGTTGCAAGCTGGAACCTAAGGACCCATGTGTGCTGACCTTACTGACAACCTTCTGCAAGTTGATTATACACATGAGACGGCTATGACCACCAATAAACGTACAATAAATTAGATTCACACAAAGTGGCTTCTTTAAAGAGAAACATTACACACTCTTTTAGGAGGAGAAAACTCAGGAGGCAACATGTGAAACATAAGTGAGTTACAGCACTGAAGGAGGCCATTCAGCCCATCTTGTCCATGCCAGCCTGAAGACACCATGAGTATGGAGTGGGTTTCACAGTTAAAAATCACTTTACTTCCAACAATTGAAACCGCTACAGAAGGCTCAGAGACACTTTTCTCTTCACTCGTCAACAAGCTAACATCACGTTCTAACAACAAGCTAACAACAAGCTAACATCGCGTTCATCTATGCCCCAATATTCATCTCCAGCACGGAGGTCAAGAGTTAATTCTACGAGGCTCTTGATACCACTATCAGCAGAACTCCCAGCATCCAGGGACTGTAGCATCCAAGGGAGCACAACACAAGGGTGGGTACCGACTACAGAAAATAGGCTGTCCGCCTGCACACCTGAATTATTTCCAGGAGAGCTTGCAGAGTTACAGTAGTTACAATGGAGCATCTTTGGAAACTTTCAAGATTAGCAGCGAGTTAAAGCCGGGCTGTATACAGGCATCATCTCTCTTTGACATATTTATTTTCATGCTGCGGCTGTATGCTTTCAGCAACTCTACCTGTACACCAGAGCCAACAACAAGCTGCTTAACTTAGCAAGACTGACATTTTAAAAAATTCATTCATGGGATGTGGACGTCACTGGCCAGGCCAGCATTTATTGCCCATCCCCAACTGCCCTTGAGAAGGTGGTGATAAGCTGCCTTCTTGAACCGCTGCAGTCGACAGAAGACCAACAGGTCACCCATATCTGTGATACCAGGATGCCAACAAGCGAGGCTTCAAGTTGACCCAGGATCAGGGACAATGCAGGGAAGGCCTTGCTGCTGGCCACACTGCCTGGAGACAAACCATCGGGAAGGGTGTGGAAAAAAGCAGAGCACAAAGGCAATGGCTGGGTGATGGGAAAGAGAGAGCCTGGCAGAAGGGAAAAAACATCGGTCAACCTCGGGCCAAGGCTATTCATCTGTGCCAGCTGCAGAAGGCACTGCCACTCACAAATTGACCACAAATGATGATGTTCAATCCAGGAGTGACGTACACCCTGGGCACAGTCCATCACCTCCTGAGAGGGATAATGCCTAACTCACTAATTAACTAACATCCAAACCAAACACAGGTTCCAGGACTATATTACCATCTGGCCTAGAACTGGCCTTCAAATCTCTTCTTTCTGCAACAAAAAGTGAGGGGGGTGCAGACCGGAGGAGATGCAATTAGCTCTGCACCAGCTTAATCTGTGCCTCACTGTAAATGTAAATTGTTATGCATTGTTAGCCTGTTTAACTTGTATGTTACACAAAGGTCTGTACATAGTTTCCGGTCACGCATACTGTTAAATCTCATGCCACCGGTTTTTCCAATTAAAGGGGACATGTGACGATGTGAGGACCCGGCTGTAAACGAAGTCATGCGTCGGGAGCGCAGGAGTTCCCCCTGAGAATATGGGCAGAGTACAGGCTTGAATCAACTACTCTTCATCACAAGTCCTTGTTGTCAGTGTTTTGGGAACCCAGCAATACCTAACTGCCTTTGTTTCCCGGGTGAACCCTGGTGGTTTGAAAATGACGAGGTGTTGGGAGGAATCTAGCCAGGTTCTTGGCTTCCCATTTACCTTGCTTTCTCTTCCTTCTCATGTCGAAGTCGTAAAGTCATCGAGCAATACAGCACGGAAACAAGTCCTTTGGCCCATCCGGTCCATGCCGACCATGGTGCCCTCCCAGCTAGTCCAATTGCCCACATTTGGCCCATATCCCTCTAATCCTTTCCCACCCATGTACTTGTCCAAATGCTTTTGAAATGTTGCTGTTTTACCTGAATCAACCACTTTCTCTGGCAGCTCATTCCATATACGTACCACCTTCTGCGTGAAGATGTTGCCCCTCAGGTCCCTTTTAAATCTTTCTCCTTTCACCTTAAGTCCCTTTTAAATCTTTCTCCTTTCACCTTAAACCTATGCCCTCTAGTTTTCAGTTCCTCTTCCCTGTGAAAAAGACTGTGCATTCATCCTATCTATGCCCCTTTTGATTTTATACACTTCAATAAGAACATAAGAACTTGGAGCAGGAGTAGGCCATCTGGCCCCTCGAGCATGCTCCACCATCCAATAGAACAAAGAACCAAGAAAATTACAGCACAGGAACAGGCCCTTCGGCCCTCCAAGCCTGCACCGACCATGCTGCCTGACTTAACTAAAACCCCCCTACGCTTCCGGGGACCATATCCCTCTATTGCCAACTCATTCATGTACTTGTCAAGACGCCCCTTAAAAGCCACTACCGTATCCGCTTCCACTACCTCCCCCGGCAATGAGTTCCAGGCACCCACCACTCTCTGTGTAAACAATCTGCCTCGTACATCTCTTTTAAAGCTTGCCCCTCGCACCTTAAACCTATGCCTCCTAGTAATTGACTCTTCCATCCTGGGAAAAAGCTTCTGACTATCCACTATGTCCATGCCTCTCATAATCTTGTAGACTTCTATCAGGTCTCCCCTCAACCTCCGTCGCTCCAGTGAGAACAAACCAAGTTTCTCCAACCTCTCCTCATAGCTAATGCTCTCCATACCAGGCAACATCCTGGTAAATCTTTTCTGTACCCTCTCTAAAGCCTCCACATCCTTCTGGTAGTGTGGCGACCAGAATTGAACACTATATTCCAAGTGCGGCCTAACTAAGGTTCTATAAAGCTGCAACATGACTTGCCAATTTTTAAACTCAATACCCCCAGCCGATAAAGGCAAGGATGCCGTATGCCTTCTTGACTACCTTCTCCATCTGCATTGCCACTTTCAGTGATCTGTGTACCTGTAGACCCAGATCCCTTTGCCTATCAATACTCCTAAGGGTTCTGCCATTTACTGTATATTTCCTATCTGTATTAGACTTTCCAAAATGCATTACCTCACATTTGTCTGGATTAAACTCCATCTACCATCTCTCCGCCCAAGTCTCCAACTGATCTATATTCTGCCGTATCCTCTGATGGTCCTCATCGCTATCCGCAAATCCACCAACCTTTGTGTCGTCCGCAAACTTACTAATCAATCCAGTTACATTTTCCTCCAAATCATTTATATATATTACAAACAGCAAAGGTCCCAGCACTGATCCCTGAGGAACACCACTTGTCACAGCCCTCCATTCAGAAATGCACCCTTCCACTGCTACCCTGGTCTTCTTTGACCGAGCCAGTTTTGTATCCACCTTGCCAGTTCACCTCTGATCCCATGCGACTTCACCTTCTGCACCAGTCTGCCATGAGGGACCTTGTCAAAGGCCTTACTGAAGTCCATGTAGACAACATCCATTGCCCTACCCTCATCAATCATCTTCGTCACTTCCTCGAAAAACTCGATCAAGTTCGTGAGACACGGCCTCCCCTTCACAAAACCATGTTGCCTCTCACTAATACGTCCACTTATTTCCAAGTGGGAATAAATCCTGACTTGAAGAATCCTCTCCAATAATTTCCCTACCACTGATGTAAGGCCCACCGGCCTGTAATTACCTGGATTATTCTTGCTACCCTTCTTAAACAAAGGAACAACATTGGCTATTCTCCAATCCTCTGGGACCTCCCCTGTAAGAAGTTTAACAACACCAGGTTCTTACTGGTGTTCTTACTGTGTTTACCCCAGTCCAACGCCGGCATCTCCACATCATGACCTCCCCTGTAACCAGTGAGGATACAAAGATTTCTCTCAAGGCCCCAGCAATTTCCTCTCTTGCCTCTTTCAGTATTCTGGGGTATATCCCATCAGGCCCTGGAGACTTGTCTACCTTGATGTTTCTCAAGAACCCCAATACCTCCTCCTTTTTGATAAGATTATGGCTGATCTTTTCATGGACTCAGCTCCACTTACCTGCCCACTCACCATAGTCCTTAATTCCTTTACTGTTCAAAAATCTATCTAACCTTGCCTTAAAACATTCAATGAGGTAGCCTCAATTGCTTCACTGGGCAGGGAATTTCACAGATTCACAACCCTTTGTGTGAAGAAATTCCTCCTCAACTCAGTCCTAAATCTGCTCCCCCTTATTTTGAGGCCATGCCCTCTAGTTCTAGTTTCATCGGCCTGTGGAAACAACCTCCCTGCTTCTACCTTATCTATTCCCTTCATAATCTTATATGTTTCTATAAGGTCACCCCTCATTCTCCTCAGTCATTGAAAAGTGAGAACAATAGAACGATATAACCTGTACAGAAGGATTCTGAAGGCGAGGTGTGAAGCAGGAAGGCCAAGGAAACAATTGGTGTAGCACAGTAGATAAACTCTAATGCCCAAGGTATAACATGGTTACTGCTTGTTCAATCCTACAGTGTATGGAGAGGTGTCTTTGTCAACTCATGTCCCAGTAAAGGCTCAGGATAAGCAGGATGAGAGAAACCTTTAAAGATGCGAGGGAATGTAATACAGCTCCACATTGTCTCCAAAGAAAGCCTGATAACCCATCTCAGAAGAGAGAAATGACACAGCAAGCTGACATCTCCATTCCCTCTGCTCCATATCCTCCCGTCCGCTCAACTAAAATTTGCTGAAACGGAAATAATGCCAATTACTGATACTTTCGGGAAACTTTTGTGCTGAACTTGTCTCTCCTGGGAACCAGTTTGTAACTGCTTGAACCCAAATCACTTGCCATCTTTAAGAGGGTTCAGAAAAAGGAACATTTAATCAGATCAAAAGACAGAAATTAAAGTATGCAGTTGCACCGAATCCCTCATTTATTTCGAAATTCTGTCATGTGCAGAAACTCTATAATTTAAAGATGTTACATGGGGTGATTGGATGCTGCGAGGGTTGGACACTGGCTTTTTACTTTTGAGATGTAATTTTAAATCCAAACCAATTTGCTAGGACTAATGTTTCCTCTGCCTGTTGGTTGTAGGGAATTGAGGGCACAAAATGTCATGTGCGTGCCACTAACCATCCTGACTTGGAAATATATCGCTGTTCGTTCACTGTTGCAGGGTCAAAATCCTGGAACTCCCTCCCAAACAGCAGCGTGGGTGTCCCTACACCACATGACTGCAATGATTCAAGAAGGCAGCTCACCACCACTTAAGAACATAAGAACATAAGAAATAGGAGCAGGAGTAGGCCATCTAGCCCCTCGAGCCTGCCCCACCATTCAATAAGATCATGGCTGATCTGAAGTGGATCAGTTCCACTTACCCGCCTGATCCCTATAACCCCTAATTCCCTTACCGATCAGGAATCCATCTATCCGTGATTTAAACATATTCAACGAGGTAGCCTCCACCACTTCAGTGGGCAGAGAATTCCAGAGATTCACCATCCTCTGCGAGAAGAAGTTCCTCCTCAACTCAGTCCTAAACTGACCCCCCTTTATTTTGAGGCTGTGCCCTCTAGTTCTAGCTTCCTTTCTAAGTGGAAAGAATCTCTCCACCTCTACCCTATCCAGCCCCTTCATTATCTTATAGGTTTCTATAAGATCCCCGCTCAGCCTTCTAAATTCCAACGAGTACAAACCCAATCTGCTCAGTCTCTCAAGAGCAATTCGAAATGGGCAATAAATGCTGACATAGCCAATCACGTCGACATCCCTTGGATGAATAAAATGCTCATGCAGTTACGCTCATGGATTTATGGAAAATGGACATTACTTTTAGAACAAAGTGGAGAATGGACATAAAAGTAAAATACTGTGAATGCTGGAATCTGAAACAAAAACAGAAAACGCTGGAAAATCTCAGCAGGTCTGACAGCACCTGTGGAGAGACAATACAGCCAATGTTGCGTCTGGATGACCCGAAGCAGCTCTGATGAAGAGTCACCCATACTTGAAATGTTGGCTCGATTCTCTCTCCACAGATGCTGTCAGACCTGCTGAGATTTTCCAGCATTTTCTGTTTTTGTTGGAGAATGGACATTCTGCTTTGGAGTTGAGAGATCCGATGACCCTATTTCTTTTCTGCTAATATGCCTGGAACTACAAGGGGCAGAAAGCTAGTCTGCTTGTCTGGACAAGAAACTAAAATGCAAATGACCTTTTTGGACATTTAATTGAGAAGACATTAAGATTCAACAAAACTGTTTCAGTAGATTAATGGTTGCCACTGGCAAATAACTGCCAAAACTTGGACTTCATGGTCTTGGAGTAGAATTGCACAGAATAGGTGTAAGGAGAAATCTATTCTGTTGCAGGGAAATATGAATGGGTGAAATTCAAAGACTATTGTATGTCAGTGTTAAAGTCATCAGAGACACTGTGCAGGCAATAGAAAACAAGTACAATAGTCACAGAACAGAAACCAGGTTTGACAAGAAACATTTATTAAAGCACATTTTTGGAGCAGTCAGAGAGAGAGAAAGAGAGAGAGAGAGCACCGACCCAGACGAGAAAAGGAAGGACTCTGCCTAAAAAAAGCATCAGCAGACAGAGAATCGGAACTAGCCTTTATTGACTTGAAAAACAAAACCAAGGTCTCAATAAGGATTCAACTGCACCTTGACTAGAGGGAAGCCAAAAAGCTGTTACTACAATCAGTAAGTCATTGAAAACATGTCACCACAAATGTCCAATCTCAATTTCTTCAGTGAACCAAGAGGAAATCACAGACTTTTTTAATACTGCACCTCGAAAGAATCGAAGGTGACAGTAAAATTTTGGACTCTTAGGACCAAAGTGCATGATACCATTTGTTATTGCCTTTCCTTGTGTGTGGGTGTATGTGCTTGTGTGAGTAGATGCTGTTTTCAATACATTCAGGCATTGAGTAAATAAAAGTTTATTCTTTTTTAAAAATGTATGAGAAAATCTGTCTTTGTTCTTGAGAGTTACAGCACTCAAGGGGTTAGAACACTTTTTGACTCTTTAAAACATCTGTTTCTGGACAATCAGGAGGTCAAAAAAGGGGGGAGACTATCCTACCCTCGCTGATGTGTAACACTGTGGAGGTGCCCTGTGATCGGTATGGGGGGAATGTCTGCCTTGTATAACCAGGCTTAGAACTTTGGGGCCCCTTACTCAACATATGAAGGACGTATCGCATAACTCAATCGTGTTAGTTGACACTGATCAATATTTGATGGCAGCAAATTGTACAATGTTCCTTCACAGAGATTGAAGAATATGTTTTAGGATGGAATCAATTTTGTTTAAATTTGAAAGAAATAACTTAAAAATCCAAGTTCTCTTGGGTGGTAATACAGACTTAAAAAGTAATTCTGGAAGCAAAATAAGGCTATGTGGATGATTTTATTATCAAGTGCGGCAGTGAGGAGCTGGCTTAACTGGGAGTACCAATCAGAGATTCAAACGACATTGTTGTAGCGCTCTCTCTCTCATCATTCAGTGCTCTCTTGTGGGTGTAAAGGACCATATAAGCGCATCTAATGTTGCCTTATTTCCAATTTTATGTCTACAACAATTATTTCAATTGCATTAATGGGCAGAATAAAATGTACCCTGTGTGTCTTTGTGTATGCTAAGAATGATAATAGAAATAGATTATTTCTATTGGCAAGTACATGGTAGACACAAGGCCAAGTTCTTAAGATAAGCCCTGGGTACATAAAGAGGGAGATTAGAAGAAGCTTCTTTATGCAAAGTGTTTGGTGCCACAAGTGAATTACCACAAATGGTGATCGATGCTAAATTAATTCGCTCTCTCCAGCAGTCCCTCAAAGCAAGGAGGATGCTTGCCACTGAGCCCACGGCAAGACCTTGTGTGTGGAGTCTTTTAACTTGGGGAGCCTGCTGCACCACACAGCTTTGACTGGCAGGAACTCCTCCTGCTCTTAGCGCTTGCCACAGGCTTAGCAAAGGGATTTGTAGGGCGACAATCAAATTGTTCGGCCATGCCACTTTCCATGATCATCAAGTCCTGGGGTGGATCTCGAACTCTGAGCTTCTGGCTCAGATGTAGGGAAGCTACCCGCTGCACCACAAGACCTCCACTAAATTAATTACAGCTTTCCAAAAAAGTAGGGATTCCCTTCTTCCTTTAAAAATATTTTATTACATACTTAAAGCAATGGTTCTCCTTAATTATAAGAAATAATTAGTTATTTGTGTCTCATAATACTAGGCGTCCCTCTTCTCGGACGTCCAATAACTTCTCAAAGCAAGCGTTTCCCTCTGTAAAACTGTCCGATAAATGGTGACCCATTTTATTTTAGAGACCTTTTTACTTTCAGATATTTCCCTTATATAAGCAAGGTCCATCCTCAACATTTTCTCAGGGACACACTTTGTCAAACGGACATTATGCCAAAGGGAACAGTTATCCACATAGCATTCGATTGGCAAACATTTTTTAGGATGCCCTTCGTCTTGAGTTTCCTTTAGGATGTTCCATAAATGCGAACCCACATCTCACAAACAAACATATGACCTAGGAGCAGTTGTAGGCCACTCGGCCCCTCGAGTCTGATCTGTCATTCATTAAGATCATAGCTGATCTGATTGTAACCTCCATCCAACATTTCTGCCTACCCCAAACCATTTCACCCCCTGCTAATCAAGAATCTATCTAGTTCGGCCTTAGTAATATTCAAAGAGGGCGGTTTTCAGTCCATGTTAGCCATCAGCGAGAATAGTGATGCGCAGGCAAAATACGACTCAAATCGGGAAACGCTATTCTCACTAGTGAGATTGCATTTTCCGAGTTGCCTGGCCCCTCGCCATTGTGTAATGTGATGGTCCACCACTGAAGGCCAGGAACCTCATTTAAATACGTTAGCATCTTATTAGCGAGCCCTCCCACTGGCACTCACGCTCTCACTGAATATTTATCAGGCACCAGCCTGCGTCATGCCAGTGCGATTTACGACAGCTGTACAAAAACAAGAACCTGGTAACCTCACCTCTGAAGGGAATATACATGAGTGCTCAGCTCACCATCACCAGGGTGCCAATTGCAGAGGGGGCACTGGAGAGAACATGGGGGACTCAGATAAGTGCAACTTGGGCCCGGGTACGGGGGATGGTTCAGTCTTAGCTGAGGTGTGTCGCTCACATGGAAGGGAATGTCAGATGGGCTGGACACCCCCCCAGGGCCAACTAGGTGCATTCCCCGCCCCCCCTCCCCACAAGACCCCACACCCCCACAAATTCCAAACAAATTAGGTCACCCTGCAACCTTCCCCGGACCTACTCCCCCAGCTCATCACCGAGATCTCAACCCCCAGCCATCCTGAGGTCCCACCCCCAAACCCTTCCCTGAGATTCCAACCTCCAAGGCCCTCCCCATGGCTGAGAACACAGCATTCTTCCAGGCCCCCTGAGGTCTCAGCACCCGCAGCCTCTTGGTTTTGCATCACTTGTTTGTAGCCACCGTAAGGACTTACTTCTATTTCTAGTTGCATTCCTAGCTTGTTCTTATAGTCCTTGTTCTTGTCAACCTATGCCCTCGACTTGTCCTCCAATCTCATTCTGGACTACTGCTATATGACCTCTCCTTCCTGCAAGCAGAGTTGCCAGTACATGATCTTTTCCTAGGCCCAGACGTTGCTTCCAGATCCACTAAGGGAAACCGTATTGCTTATTCTAGCTTTCCAAATTTTCATTTCATTTTGCCAGCCCCTAGATCTGACCTCTTGTCCATCACCATGAACATTTAACCAATTTGTTAGTGGCTTTTCCTGTTGTTCCCCCTCCAATGGCCGCTTCCCTTAATTCACTGGACTCTTCTGGTATGTATGTTACCCCAACTTTCGACAACTATCCTTTGGGAAAAGCAATCCCATCTTGTGCATTGGTATCGCTATGGCTATCATCCAGCCCCTTGTCTGCTCCTCATAATTGTCAAACCCATATGTATATGAAGTGCAGGATGCCTCATCACCTTCTACTGATAGCTCAGATTCTGCAAGTTTCTAATCAATCCCGATTAACCTAGATGAATGTACAGGCAATCCTTGACTTTACAACATTCGAGTTACGATGAATGACGTTTACATTGTTTATAAGTGGATGCCCTGTTTTGACTTTACAATGCCACGCCAGTATGTTCATTTGTGCGCATCGACATTCTATGCTGTCCATCTATATGAATGGACAATGTCACTCTCGCCACTGATCTGCCTTTATCAGGTAAAGCTGTCTTTGTTAGGTTGGAAATGAATGTTTTGTTCTGTTAATCCACCTGTAAGCCAATGTCAGGTTTCTTTTGGCACAACTGTCGTGACAGCGCTCATTGCATCACCTATTATGTGTTCAGACTCGCAAGGTTAAACAGTCAACTGACAGTGATTGATGGGTTCATTATATCTCCCACACTGACCAAGGAATTTGTGCTAAGGCGTGCAGACATCGACAGTCGCCTCAGCAGCTTGACAGGGCAACAGTTCAGAGCGTTTAACATAGTCGGACACCCCACAAGTGATTTCCGGCCTCCTTTCAGGAACCAATCCCCCATTTATAACATTGTTTCTATGGGAAATTCCGTCCTGCTTTATGACATTTTGACTTACGACGTGGTTTTCAGGAACCAACTGTGTGTTGTAAGGCCAAGGACCACCTGTACTTTAATAGTTTGATCATCATGTTGGAGAATCGCTTTCTTTCCAACACTTTACCTGGATCTTTCCACTCTTTCATAATATACGTAATCGTCAGGACTAACATTTATCACTGATGGTCTGGTGGAAAGCTGAAAGGCTCGCTGTATTTTCTCTGAAGCTTCTGCCTTGATGGATGCCCCTCTCCCTCCATGTAGAGCATTCAAGTGCACAGAAGAGGTGGAATTAATTGTAGTCCCTTTCAAGGCTGGTTCTCACATCTAGTAATCACACATCACTGAAGGTATTTTTGTATTTCTCCCATAGACCAACGGTGATAATTGTCCCTTTAAGAGCAACACAGCAGAGTAAGAGTCCTGGGTGACCGATCGGGGCTCAGAGTGGGGAATCACCCCAGGGGGAGGAGTTCTTTTAGACAAAGGCTTTCCAGAGCTGGAAGCAGAAATGCTGCTGCCCTTGTTGATTCTTGTCAATAAATCCTTTGCTGTTCACCAATGATGTGGCTGAAAGTGCATCATTAGACCAACTGATTGGGTCTATATGCCCCCCAACCAGTTAAAGAAAATTCTTCGCTACTCTCCCAAATTTACTATTCAGGCCACCTACATTTTCCTCCAAATCATTTATATATATTACAAACAACAGAGGTCCCAGCACTGATCCTTGTGGAATACCACTTGTCACAGACCTCCAGTTAGAAAAGTACCCTTCCACTGCTACTCTCTGCTTTCTATACCCAATAAGAAGTTTAACAACACCAGGTTAAAGTCCAACAGGTTTATTTGGTAGCAAAAGCCACACAAGCTTTCGGAGCTCTAAGCCCCTTCTTCAGGTGAGTGGGAATTCTGTTCACAAATAGAGCATATAAAGACACAAACTCAATTTACATGAATAATGGTTGGAATGCAAATACTTACAACTAATCAAGTCTTTAAGAAACAAAACAATGTGAGTGAAGAGAGCATCAAGACAGGCTAAAAAGATGTGTATTGTCTCCAGACAAGACAGCCAGTGAAACTCTGTGGGGGTTACAAATAGTGTGACATGAACCCAATATCCCGGTTGAGGCCGTCCTCGTGTGTGCGGAACTTGGCTATCAGTTTCTGCTCAGCGACTCTGCGCCGTCGTGTGTCGCGAAGGCCGCCTTGGAGAACGCTTACCCGAATATTAGAGGCCGAATGCCCGTGACCGCTGAAGTGCTCCCCAACAGGAAGAGAACAGTCTTGCCTGGTGATTGTCGAGCGGTGTTCATTCATCCGTTGTCGCAGCGTCTGCATAGTTTCCCCAATGTACCATGCCTCGGGACATCCTTTCTTGCAGCGTATCTTACGCTGCAAGAAAGGATGTCCCGAGGCATGGTACATTGGGGAAACTATGCAGACGCTGCGACAACGGATGAATGAACACCGCTCGACAATCACCAGGCAAGACTGTTCTCTTCCTGTTGGGGAGCACTTCAGCGGTCACGGGCATTCGGCCTCTGATATTCGGGTAAGCGTTCTCCAAGGCGGCCTTCGCGACACACGACGGCGCAGAGTCGCTGAGCAGAAACTGATAGCCAAGTTCCGCACACACGAGGCCGGCCTCAACCGGGATATTGGGTTCATGTCCCACTATTTGTAACCCCCACAGAGTTTCACTGACTGTCTTGTCTGGAGACAATACACATCTTTTTAGCCTGTCTTGATGCTCTCTCCACTCATGCTGTTTTGTTTCTTAAAGACTTGATTAGTTGTAAGTATTCGCATTCCAACCATTATTCATGTAAATTGAGTTTGTGTCTTTATATGCTCTGTTTGTGAACAGAATTCCCACTCACCTGAAGAAGGGGCTTGCAGCTCCGAAAGCTTGTGTGGCTTTTGCTACCAAATAAACCTGTTGGACTTTAACCTGGTGTTGTTAAACTTCTTACTGTGTTTACCCCAGTCCAACGTCGGCACCTCCACATCATTCTATACCCAAGCCAGTTTTGTATCCATCTTACCAGCTCACCTCAGATCCCATATGACTTCACCTTCTGTATCAGCCTGCCATGAAGAATCTTACTGGAGGTTTTACTAAAGTGCATGGATACAACATCCACTGCCCTGCCCTGGCCAATTTTTCTTGTCACTTCCTCAAAGAACTCAATCAACTTTGTGAGTCATGATCTCCCTTTCACAAAACCATGCTGCCTATCACTAATAAGCCTATTCTCTTCCAGATGTAAGTACATCCTGTCCATAAGAATCTTCTCCAATAATTTCCCCATCACTGATGTAAGGCTCACAGGCCTGTAATTTCCCGGATTGTCTCCTCTGCTCGTCTTAAACAGAGGAACAATGTTAGTTACTCTCCAATCTTCTGGTGCCTTGCCCGTGGCTAAAGAGGATGCAAAGATTTTGGCCAAGGCCTCAGCAATTTCTTCCCTCGCCTCTCTCAGTATTCTGGGATAGACCCTACCTAGCCCTTGGGACTTGTCCACGTTCATGTTTTTCAAAACCTCCAATATCTCCTCCCTTTTTATCTAAACATGTCCCAGAATGTCAACATCCTCCTTTCTATACTCACCATCCACCACATCCTTCTCCTTTGTGCATACTGATGCAAAATACTCATTAAGGACCTCACCCATCTCATCTGGCTCCACACACAAATTCTCTCCACTGTCTTCGAGTGAACTTACCCTTTCCTTAGCTACCATCTTCCTCCTTATATATGCATAAAAAGCCTTGGGATTCTCCTTAATCCTGCCTGCCAAGGAAATTTCATGGCTCCTTTTTGCCCTCCTAAGTCCCTGTTTAAGCTCTTTCCTGCTATCTTTGTATTCCTCAAGAGCCTTATCCGTATTCATTAAACATTAAACATACCGGAGGGAATGAGGAAGCAGTGACTTTTGGACTGTTACGGGATGAAGATACTGCTTTTGTTGGATTATTGACGTACTGTATCCAGGAGCATTTCAAGAGAGCCAGAGAGTTACATCACCTTTCTTAACATAATAGGTGCCCCTTCAGGGCTAGTTCTTGAAAGGGGACCAAGTGGAACATTTAGCCGGCAGTGAAGTGTAATGTCGCCACAGGAGGAGAGCTCCATTGCATTGCGAACCAAGTAAGGAGGCCTAAATTCTCAGAGGCAGAAGCCCGTTCATGAAAATCCCTTTAATTACAAGTCAGACAGCAGCATACAGAGTGGTTTTAGTTAGCAGTCTACACCAGGAGTACCAGAGGAACTGACACTACTGGTTAAAAGTACAAAGCAAGAGGCTCCCTGATTGGCCCATCAATTTGGCCTTTAATCAGGGAGTTCATATTCTAACAGGCCCACCTCAATTGTCTGATTAAAGTCATTACAGTCTTAAAGGAATTAAATGGACCTCCAGAGGAATAATGCCTTCAGAGGCTCCAT
This sequence comes from Mustelus asterias, assembly GCF_964213995.1. Lineage (NCBI taxonomy): Eukaryota > Metazoa > Chordata > Chondrichthyes > Carcharhiniformes > Triakidae > Mustelus > Mustelus asterias. The sequence goes on along the minus strand of NC_135813.1, from coordinate 70,440,447 downwards.
TTCACCAGGGGTGGTGATGATAGAGTTGCACAGTGTATCCATCTTAAGCTTATTTTCTTTAGGTCTTTTCCCAGAGCCAGAAAGGATGTCAGTTACAGTCAGTGAGTTTGAATGATGCACTGCTTGCCAGAGCAATGAGTGTTCTTCACAGACAACAGCATGCCATCCAAAAATGCCTTAGTTTTCTTCGGAATGGCATGATTCCCAAACCTCCAGAGGATCATTGGATGACACCAGAACAGCTCCACGTGCTCCTGCACGCAGTATTCAATACAGGAATGACATGAATGTTCGGGTCGCATGTATGAACCATCTGCACCAGATATTGCAGTAAAATATCAGATCCCCCAGCGGCAGTCATGAGGGATTCATTTTTCAACCATTAAATTATAAATTCATACGATGATATAGCTCAGAAACTCAGACCGCTGTGCCTCTGCCAACACTTGGAAAGAGCTATCCAATTAATCCTTTTCCCTGCTCTTTCTCCATATCCCCGCGATCTTTCTCCCTCAAGCATTTATCCAATTCCATTTTTAAAATTATTATTCTGTGATTTTGAAAGATCCTTGCCTCGCTCGTAATTCTTTTGGCCTCTGCCACTGGAAACAGATTTCTGTAAACTACTTCACCAAATTCCTTCATGACTTTGAAGGAATTTCTCTCTCAACTGTTCCCTTAGCCTTCTCTAATCTAAGGAGATCAACTCCATTTTCTCTAGTGTCTTCGTGTGACTTAAGTCTTTCACTCCTTGCATCATTCCAGTAAATTTATTTAGCCCCCTTTGCAGCATCCCTTTCATCCCATGTGCTAACAAGTCTATTTTGTGGTACCTTTCCAAATGCTTTTTGAAAAGTTCACCTACACAACATTAACTGTATTGCTTTCATCAACCTGCTCTTAATTAATCTAAGAACTCAATCAAACTTGTCAAGCAAGGATATAAATTTATTGTAGAAAGTTGTAGGTGCTTTAAATCAGCAACATCAAGGACTTTCAACAAGGTAGTTTATCTCTAACCTCACAGCTACAAACAGTACTTGTGCTCTGCCCGAGATCCTGGATAACTGCTTCCTGCACTCTCCGCCACATTTCCTCTGATGTAGCCATCATGTTCTCACACAACCACTCAGTCTACATTTTCCCCATTTAGTTGGGACACCTGGTCCCATAAGATGTAAACATGTGCGCCATAAGAAACTATATACCAGTGGTTTCCAACATTTTTAAGCACAAGATCACTTTTAATATCAAAATGCAGCATGTGATCTCTTAAAAATGTGACTTTACTAAAACCCCTTAAAATGTACTAATGCATAACACTCACCTATTCTTAATATGACACCTGTACCTGCACACTATCTATGAGTGCTGTGGAGTCTGGGTCATAGCTTGTGATGGCCAGTTCATCAGATAAACATCTGTGAGGTGAATGCGATACTTGGATTTGATGATTTTCATCTGGGAAAAATCTCTCACAGAGGTATGTAGAACCAAAGGTCTTCACCTTGAGTGCACAAAATGTGAGAAGAGGGTACTCCTCTCTGTTTACAAGTCTTCAAAAGTTTTTGTCCCTTGACCTAGCTTTCAGCTCTATGTCATTTCACATGGTGATGATTTCCATGTCAAGTTCACTGCTTTGTTCAAACACCTGCTGAAATTTTGCAGTCAGTTCTCCAATGTCCACTTGAAGAAAAGGATTTGAGACAAACATAATAATTTGTTCCATCTGGTCCTGAAATCACCTGTTGAATTCCTTTTCCAATTTGTCCAGGTGGGTCACAGAATTTGTTTGGATGGAAACCTTTCTGTTTGACCTGTTGTTGGATTTTCTACAGATTTGGGAAGTGCTCAGTAATTTTGATCTTTAACTGGGAGGACCACAGACCCAGGTTCAACTGGAACACATTGACTGCACTGATCATGTGTGACCAGTCTCTGTCCCTCCCCAGCAGTTCACAATTCAGCTCATTCAATTTTGCACTTACGTCAGTAAGAAATGGCAACGTCCTCGCCTCTCGTCCTCTCTGAGTGGCAAAAAAGTGAGGAGGTCCTCCTTTGTATTTGCATCTTTGAATGCCATGCAATCAGCTGGGCCATATCCATCATGTCTACTGACTCATCAAACTGCAGTGAGAAACATTCACGGCCTGATAAGTCTTGGGCTGGAATTCTCCCACCCTGCCCGCCACTGGAATTTTAGCGGGCGGGTTGCGGAGAATGAAACACCATTGATGGTCAGGCGGGAATTTTCGGCTTTTAGACCAGCGTGGCCGGAGAATTCCGCCCTTGGTGTATTTGCTGAGGCAAATCCTTGGACAACAATTCCGACTTCCTGGCTACTGTTAAAGCACCAAGCGGCATGCTGATGACTGTCATAATTTCATCTTACTTTTTAAAGTCTTTGAACAAGATCTGCAACCATCATCGCCTCCTCGATAACTTCGCCATCGGTGAACAGTTTCTTATGTTTTGCCAGTAGGTGGCTGATGCAAAAAGATGCATTTTTGCTGGCCTTGCCTTTACCTTGGCATTGCCTCGGCATTTCCACATCACGACTTGCCTTTAGCCACAGGTTTTGAAAAGAGTGACTGCTGAGCTTGCATCATTCCCTTTAACTCCCCAACTTTCTTTGACCGAATCGTGCTGTTTAAAGGGAAATGTTCTTGAAATTTTGCATGCATTGTCTTGTGATGCCGTTCCAAATGACCTCTTTTACTCAAGGCTACACTCTGTTGACAAATGAGATAAATGGTCTTGCCTTTGACATTCGTAAAAAGTAATTCACTTTGGCACTCCTGGTGAAAATGGTAGGTTTTTGCCCTCTTGGAGGTCTCTGGTTCCTCATTCATCATTTTGTCTTCACCCAGCTCAGTCCATGTTGGCACTTGTGATTCGGCAGTCAATGAGTTGATTCGCTCATCATTACGAGAGGCATATTTTCAGCTGCTGATGACAATCGACATTGAGACTCCAGGATCAACCTGTTGATCACGATCGAGAGCACTACTCTATACAGACCATTATGTGACATGTAATAATACATTCTGCGGCACAGTGAAACAGTGGTTAGCACTGCTGCCCTACAGCACAAGGGATCAAGTTTCAATTTCGGGCTCGGTTGACTGTCTGTGTGGAATTTGCACGTTCTCCCCATGTTTGCATGGGTTTCCGGTTTCCTCTCATAGTCCAAAGATGTGCGGGTTAGGTTGATTGGCCATGGTAAATTGCCCCTCAATGTCAGGGGGATTAGCAGGGTAAATACGTGGGGTTACAGGAATAGGGCCTGGTTGGGATTGTTGTCGGTGCAGACTCGAATGGCCTCCTTTTGCACTGTAGGGATACTATGCTATGATAATCTGGCAATGCATAAATATTTATTTATATACATTGAGGCACTGATTGGGCTGCAACAATTGGTGTATAACCTATCATATCTCCTTCTCCACCCCCATCCCACCCCAACCCCAGTACCTTTCAGTTGGGAAAATAAATTGGACTTTAATGTCAGAATCATAACTGCCTCGCCCGCCCGAGGCTCGTAAGATCCCACCCAAGGCCAACATAAAATGTTGTTCTGTAAGGTTGTACTGGTAAAATTCCGGCATAAGAATTGGCTAAAGGCTAAATGGCAGTGAAGGCACGGACACTTGTGTTTGGCCTTCTCAGGTGAGCATGTGATTACACTGTGATTCCACTCTGCAGTGTACCTACACACCAGTGGAGCACAGATCCAATGAAGCACGGATCAATTATTATGCACACCATTGGTATTCTGGAACAATATCCCCAATTCTCTGGCAGGTCCCTCAGATCATCATCGGATCCATATTCTCCACAACCTTGCACCTCATGGAGATGACATTATAATCTCTGATCTTGCTCTCCTGGTGAGGTCATTGCATTTCTTATATCCACTGCTTAAATTGACAGATTCTTTAATTCCTACCAAATATGTTACTCCACCGCCTTTCTCCCCCAACTTGGGGACAGGGCAGGTTCTGCCTGAGCTGTCGAAAGCATTTACTTCCTTTCAAGCTTGTGGGCATTTTGTGCCTATCTCATGGGAAGGAGAGACGCCTCCTGGGATTGTGTTGGGATCGGAAGGGGAGAAGAGATGACTGCCTCATTTCTAGAACAAAAAATCTGCTGTAAAATAGTAATTGGGCACGCTCAATCGTGCTCTATCCCCTCATGGGTTAATTATGTTTAAGCTGTTGGGGAACTTGTATCATTACCTATGAATGAATCCAAGTTCCCACTGTGAACTAGAAGCAGCACTAATGTAAATAATGCTTACTCTCTCACAGGCAGTACAAATGATGCTTAAATATTATACATCAAATAGAATGTGCTTGCATACCTTAAAGTTTGCTGTGTAGCATCATAAAGTTCCCAGCACAATGAATCCAATGAGATTAATCATTATTTCATCTGAATTTTTCCAGTCAACAAATATAATTTAACTCCATTCTATCAAATGCATGTTGCCATAAAGAATAATACCTCAGGGATCAAACATTTGCAATTGTAATGTGCTGTTACGCTATAGTGTGTAACCTACCATAGCATTAAATAGCAACAATGGAATTGGGAGGCTGCTTACTGTTCAACATTCATGCTGAACCAGAATGCTTGCAACCATGGCAACATATTTCAATCCTGAGTTTCCACCCCTATATCTTCTCCGTTACAAAGAACACAGGAAAGTTCTCCTGGCTCTCTCCTGGCCAGCCCACATCTGTTTCATGGGAAATCCCGCTCATGCATCACCCCTGACCTTTATTGGTCCCAGGTCCTCCAACAAATTCTCAGGCTACTTGTTGAATCACGTCATGACCTGCCTATCTCTGACTCCCTCCAACTCTACAACCCCTTACACCCTCACATCCAGACGAATTCCGCACTTAGGCCCAACAATGTTAGGTGCGCATTCAGCCATCTGGGCGCTATGTTGTGGAATTGCTTTCATAAACCCATCCATATCTCTCTGCCCCTTCAAGACATTGCTTTGACAACTACCTTTTAATTCAATCTTTTGTTCACCAGCAGAAACATGGCTCACCGATTTTCCTAATACCTTTGAAGTGCTTTGCAATTACTTCTTTACATTAAAGACCCATGGGCTGGATTCTAAGCTGCTGTCTGTATATGTGTGTGTGTGTGTGTGTGTGTGTGCGCAGTGTGGGGGGCGGGGGGGGGGGGGGGGCGGAGATGGTGGGGGGATGTTTCTGGTAAGACATCGCAACCCCAAAAGCAACGTGCCTGGTAGTAGCTTTCTACAGCTGTATTACCATATCATTTTGGGGTTTCCTGATCAATTAGCTCAGGAAGCTGCGATTATTTCCTACATGAGTCGATTTCAACGTCAACTTGAAAGGGACTCTCCAAACATGAAATCTGATCGTGTTGGGAGCACCCCCAAGGAATTGCAGAATGGAAACCTATGTTCAGAAAATCTATCTGGTTATAGTAATGCCTTTCTGGATGTGATGCTGGGGGTGTAAGGGCCCTCGGGAAAATACTATTTGTGATTGGTGGGTGGAAGAAGCTGGTGAAATGAAGTGGATATGGCTGGAGACTGGCCATGAGGTCAACATCCAGAGTGTGGTGCACGCATGTGAATTTGGTGATGAAAGAGGTTTAATGACCTAAGCAGGGTGGGAAAGGTGGGACATTCTCTTCCATCCTGTTGTGTGTATCACCCCAGACCACTCATATAACGTGCCTGCTCATTTTCTAGCACACTACTCCTCGCAGCAACTTACATTACAAGTGTACCCATCCCTCTCTAACTAGTGCTCCCTCGTATACCCATTTCATCAGCACTGACACTCACCCTAACTTCATGCAATGCCACACCTCTCCCTCATAATCTCCCTCAACAAATGCTCTCCACCATCAACACAAGCCTCTACATCTCACTCGCATGTATCTGCTTTCCTCCCTTGCATGAGAAGAGGGTGCAGAACACGGGATAGAGGCAAAGAACCAGAGGTGGCCCTCCATCCATAACTAACAGTGGCCAAGGAGGAGGTGTTGGACATCAAGTGGTGTCTCACCCGCTTGGCCATAGGAGATGAGGGTCTTCCAGCTTCTGGGTGGCAGAACTAAATATCAGAGTGCTTGGTATGCAGCTAAAGCTCATTATCCTCATGTTGACTTGATGTCAGCAATGAGTGAAACATGAAAATGATCACTTAAAATATTTTGCCTTGATTGTACAAATACAATCTTTAATCTCCACAGGGCCTTCAAGCTCAGGAGATCCCACATGCTCTAAAACCCAAAGGATATTGGACAAGAGCATGGGGCAACAGTCAGAGCAGGGATCTGAACAAACTGCTTCAATGTTTGCTGAAGCCACAGGGGTGGCAGTGTTTGGGAGTGTAGGAAGAGAAAGAATAATAATTAGTAGTTGCATAGATGCATTCTACAATGTTAAATTTCTGTCACTTTTGAACCACATGAATATTGGCCAGAACTTTCCGACTGTTCGCGCTGGCAGGGACTTTTGGTCCCATTGATCTTTCCGGGTGAAGTAAATGAGAAATCCCATTGACAGTGACGGGGCGGCACGGTAGCACAGTGGTTAGCACTGCTGCTTCACAGCTCCAGGGACCTGGGTTCGATTCCCGGCTTGGGTCACTGTCTGTGTGGAGTTTGCACATTCTCCTCATGTCTGCGTGGGTTTCCTCCAGGTGCTCCGGTTTCCTCCCACAGTCCAAAGATGTGCGGGTTAGGTTGATTGGTCATGCTAAAATTGCCCCTTAGTGTCCTGAGATGCATTGGTTAGAGGGATTAGTGGGTAAAATATGTAGGGATATGGGGATAGGGCCTGGGTGGGATTGTGGTCGGTGCAGATTTGATGGGCCGAATGGCCTCTTTCTGTACTGTAGGGTTTCTATGATTTCTAGGAGAAGATCCCACCACTGGCCAACAGTGGGCCACTTCATGCTGTGAGGAACACACTGCAGGGAAGCCAGAGAATCAGGCCCATTATTTATTTTTATCATTTTGCCGTTAATAGAATTCAGATAAGTTGGTGAAGTCAAAACCAAGACACAAAGCCTTTCTTTAATGAGCGTTTATTGGTTTTGTTCAGTCTATAGCTTGACTCTCGCACCCAGTGTCCCAACTGACCCCTATTTATACATGCTCAAATTTCTTAATTAAACAGTACCCTTCACCTGTAAGAAGGCTAATAGAATGTTATTGTTACATCATCTCATGGAATCCAGGGTGAGGTAGCCAAATGGATACAAAATTGGCTTGATGACAGAAGACAGAGGGTGAAAGTAGAGGATTGTTTTTCAAACTGGAGGCCTATGACCAGTGATGTGTCTCAGGGATCAGTGCTGTGTCCACTGTTATTTGTCATTTATATTAATGATTTGGATGAGAATTTAGGAGGCATGGTTAGTAAGTTTGCAGATGACACCAAGATTGGTGGCATAGTGGACAGTGAAGAAGGTTATCCAGGATTGCAACGGGATCTTGATCAATTGGGCCAGTGGGCTGATGAATGGCAGATGGAGTTTAAATTAGATAAACGCAAGATGATGTATTTTGGTAGATCGAAGCAGGGCAGGAGTTTCTCAGTTAATGGTAGGGTGTTTGGAAGAGTTATAGATCAAAGAGATCTTGGGGTACAGGTTCATAACTCCTTGAAAGTGGAGTCACAGGTGGACAGGATGGTGAAGAAGGCATTCAACATTCTTGGTTTCATTGGTTAGAACATTGAATACAGGAGTTGGGACATCTTGTTGAAGTTGTACAAGACATAGGTAAGGCCACACTTGGAATACTGTGTACAGTTCTGGTCACCCTATTATAGAAAATATATTATTAAACTGGAAAGAGTGCAGAAAAGATTTACTAGGATGCTACTGAGACTTGATGTTTTGAGTTATAAGGAGAGGCTGAATAGACTGGGACTATTTTCCCTGGAATGTAGGAGGCTTTGGGGTGATCTTATAGAGGTCTATAAAATAATGAGGGACTTGGATAAGGTAGATAGTCAACATCTTTTCCCAAAGGTAGAGGAGTCTAAAACTAGAGGGCCTAGGTTTAAGGTGAGAGGGGAGAGATATAAAAGGGTCCAGAGGGGCAAATTTTCACACAGAGGGTGGTGAGTGTCTGGAATGAGCTGCCAGAGGTAGTAGTAGATGCAGGTATAATTTTGTCTTTTAAAAAGCATTTAGACAATTACATAGGTGAGGTGGGTATAGAGGGATATGGGGCAAACGTGGGCAATTGGGACTAGTTTAGTGGTGAAAAAAGGGGCAGCATGGACAAGTTGGGCCGAAGAGCCTGTTTCCATGCTGCAAACCTCTATGATTCTATTGCCTATTGTGATGGGAATTGACTACAAAGAGAGAGAGGTTTTACAGGTCATTGGTGAGACAACATCTGGAGTACTTGAAAGACATCTTCAGCTTGCTGGTGGCTTGCTCAATGACACACCTGGGAGTCAGATAGCCCCCAAAGTAACGCTGCTGGGCAGCTTTTGTTGGGCTCCCTAGGAGCGCCATTAGCCATGTTTTAAAGTGAACATCACACATGTCTCCAAGCAGCAAGCCAGTAACTCTTCTTCGAGCTGTGCAGGAATCAGGGAGGTGGACTGCTGCAGAATGAAAGTTGCTTGACAGCTTCCCAAGAATCTTCCACATCCCTGCCTAAAGGTTTTGATGTGGTTACACACTAGCTGTACATTGAGTGGAGTGATGCACCCTCTCGGGTGATCTAAGGTGCTTTCATTGCCTTATCCATGCAGTTAATGATGCCTTGCTCTTGTGGGAAGCTAACCAGAGCTGCAAACCTCAGCATCCATTCATTCTGACTGGCATCGTCACAGCACTACCAGCCCTGGCAAACATGGCAGTCACCCATTAGATTACCAACTGCAAGATCCTGAAAATGTGGCTGGCAGTGCCTGGAAGGAGCCAGAACCAAAGAATGTTGAGGGTGGTCATGATTTTGACAGCCATTGCTGAGGCGTGACCCCCAGATCAGTTGGTAGCAGCTTTTGTTCCAGCAGGCTGAGGTACCACCTGGAGCTAGTGTTCTAACTGACCCTGTGTCTCGGGTATAGTCCAGTGAGAGCTGTATCTCTCCGCTGGTCCCTTCACTCCTCTCTGTGATGAACAGACTGTTGCTGCTTCTGCTGCTCATCTCAGTCTTAATCTGAGGTCAAAACTAATATAGCATAAGCAGCAGTGCTGGTCTAGTAGCTTCAGGGTTACCTAGCGTAGGCCTGACGTACAAATCCCCAACATTATTAAGATAACCTCTCCTTCTTGTCCAATTTGCAGCAATGCCTGATTAAGAGTATTTACTGGGCAACTCTGTTCACAAGTGAACTTTGACAGGTGTAGTTTATATATACAGAGAGGTGTCAAATCACAAACTATGGGTAAAGAAAAAGGGTAATTCATTTCTCTATTATTTTTAGCCTGGCATTCACTGCGAAATGCAGCAGCATGAGATTTTTGTTTATTCATTCATGGGATGTGGATATCACTGGCTGGGGCAGCATTTATTGCCCATCTGTAATTCCCTTGAACTGAATGGCTTGCTGGGCCATTTTCGAGGGCAATTGAGAGTCAACCACATTGCTGTGGGTCTGGAGTCACATGTAGAACGGGCCAGGTAAGGACAACAGATTTCCTTCTTTTAAGGGCATAATTACACCAATTGACAATAATTTCATGATCGCCGTTGCATCTTTAATTCCAGAATTTTATCGAATTCAAATTTCACCATTGGCCTTATTGCCCAGAGCATTACCCCGGGTCTCTGGAACACTATTCCAGTGATAAAACCACTGCACCATCACGTCGCTTTGCATCCAGAGCACTTGAGTTACCTTAAATTTTAATATTGGCAACGAAGAAAGCGACTTATTCATTAAAGGTATCAAAAATTCATTATCCTCCAAATATATTCTAAATAACACTGCCTGGCCATTAGTGATTTACGGCAATAATTCAAACTTGAGATGCAGGTGATGAATATTCAATTATTATAATAACTCACTGACAAGGTCCCATTAATCTCGGTGCAATCACGTGAACAAAGCATTTTAAAATCACCTTTTTTGGAGCAATCAGGTTTTCAGATGTTGGATCTGGCTTTGGATCCAGCACGTTAAATTAAAATATAAAAACTGTCAAGAGGAAACTTTTCAGATCATTCCAGGTTTCAATTGGAACCCAACCCTTCGCTGAAACTGGCCAATTTATCTTCCTGTTCGAATATCAATTTCTAACCACAGTTACCGCCCTTCAAAAGTCTATCTTTGGTGAGGCATTTTGAAAGAGAAAGATTGTACACAATTGCAGCATTATTTGTTGCATTATTCCTGGTAGATAAACATTATTTATTATCACGAAATAAATCGCTTCTTATCCAAGGAAGATTTTTTAATTTTTTCTAAGGTATTTCCTTCTCTTTTCTCAGCTCTTGTTTCATTGACCTGCATCCACACCTAGAAGAGTAGGGGGAGGTGGGTGAATGTTCAGGCCACTTCCCTTCTGATATGGGCCAGCCAAAGGAATTATACCCTACATCCTGGATAAGTTCCTCTTCCATTCCCCAACTCTCAAACAGGGAGCTCCTCCCCCCTCCGCCACCACACTCCACTCCACGTGGGGATGTTTTCCCCTCCCCAGTCTGCTGAGAAGCCCCCTTAACGCTATACGGAGATGGGAAGTTAGAGAGTAGGGAACAAGGATGGGAATCATAGGGACCTCGATGACGCACTCTATAAAATCTCCCAACAATCTCCAAAGCCAACTTAAGTTAAAATAACACAAACTAAATATATATTTACACTTTAAGTGCTGGAGAGTTCAAACATCGTGCTTTTTAAAGAACAGTCTTGCACACAGACCGTGACAACAGAGAAAGGGCTGTGCACACTGCCAAAATATTATCAATGGTGTTGCTGTCCTTCTGACCACAGACATACCACAAGATTTTCCCCAATTTTAATCCTTTGGTGTCACTTACGTATAGCGGAGACCTAAATGTATCAGAGCACTGTGGAATATCAGCAAATTCTCAATGCCATTTCACATTTCTATTTTTTATGTACAACAACAATGACAAAATACTGGATTTGATCATCGCACTGTGTGATTACTGATGGCATCATATCATCTGCATAGGGCAATGAATAACCGGGAATGAGATAAGAGGTAGGGCGGGATTTTCCAGCCCGCACTCGCCCCAAGACTGGAAATTCCTGCCTAGGTCAATAGACCTTTGCATGGTCCGCTGAATTTTCGTGGCGGTCGGGACGGGAAAATTCCACCTATAATTCCTGTACCACCTACAGGATAGGCCCGCCAGAAACTGGGACACAATGATATAAGGGACTCGGTCAGGGAATCCTCAACATTGATGCCAGGAAGTCCTATGGTTTCAGGTTTAAATTTATGATGGAAGCCTCCCCCTGATCACCAACTACCACACATCTCCTCAACTGAATTGGGATCACCGCATGTTGAACATAACTTGGAGGAATGTTGAGGGGAGCAAGGGAACAGAACGTACTCTGGGAAGGGAACTTCAATGTCCATCACCAAAACTGACTGGGTAGCGTAATCAGTGACAAAGCTAGCCAAATCCTGAACATAACTGTCCGACTGAACCTCACATCCAGTAATGAGAATACCAACATGAGAAAGTAGCCTACCTGAATCCATTTGCAGCATCCTACCCATCACAGATGCATTCGTCCATGGTAGCAGTGGGCGAGGCAGCTCAGCTAGTTGTTCACACACCGAAAACTGGTCCATGGTTAAATTGGGGGACAATAAATTTAACTCAGCCAATTTCTGCTCAGCTTCCTGTCCATCACCAGTAAAGTGCCAGCATGAGTCATCAATACCAGCATCAAGCAACACCGCAACAATAACCTGCAAACCAATGCTCAATGTTCTTCTGAAACCATTCAGTTCTACACTAATATGAGCCTCGATCTATATTTGGACACAAGAGTGAATACCACAGAAAGGTTGAGGGCATTATCGTTAAGACAACATTTGACAGAATGTGGCACCAAAGGGGCACCAGGGGCTTAGGAGAGCTAGGAGAGGACATGAGAAGTCCTTGGCGGGTCGGATCAAGGAAAACCCCAAGGCTTTTTACTCTTATGTGAGGAATAAAAGAATGACCAGGGTGAGGTTAGGGCCGGTCAAGGACAGTAGTGGGAACTTGTGTATGGAGTCAGTAGAGATAGGCGAGGTGATGAATGAATACTTTTCTTCAGTGTTCACCAAGGAGAGGGGCCATGTTTTTGAGGAAGAGAAGGTGTTACAGGCTAATAGGCTGGAGGAAATAGATGTTCAGAGGGAGGATGTCCTGGCAGTTTTGAATAAACTGAAGGTCGATAAGTCCCCTGGGCCTGATGAAATGTATCCTAGGATTCTTTGGGAGGCAAGGGATGAGATTGCAGAGCCTTTGGCTTTGATCTTTGGGTCCTCGCTGTCCACAGGGATAGTGCCAGAGGACTGGAGAATGGCGAATGTTGTTCCTCTGTGGAAAGGGAATAGAAATGACCCTGGTAATTATAGACCGGTTAGTCTTACTTCGGTGGTTGGTAAATTGATGGAAAAGGTCCTTAGGGATGGGATTTACGACCATTTAGAAAGATGCGGATTAATCCGGGATAGTCAGCACAGATTCGTGAAGGGCAAGTCGTGCCTCACAAATTTGATTGAATTTTTTGAGGAGGTAACTAAGTGTGTTGATGAAGGTAGGGCAGTTGATGTCATATACATGGATTTTAGTAAGGCGTTTGATAAGGTCCCCCATGGTCGGCTTATGATGAAAGTGAGGAGGTGTGGGATAGAGGGAAAGTTGGCCGATTGGATAGGTAACTGGCTGTCTGATCGAAGACAGAGGGTGGTGGTGGATGGAAAATTTTCAGATTGGAGGCAGGTTGCTAGTGGATTGCCGCAGGGATCAGTGCTTGGTCCTCTGCTCTTTGTGATTTTTATTAATGACTTAGAGGAGGGGGCTGAAGGGTGGATCAGTAAATTTGCTGATGACACCAAGATTAGGTGGAGTAGTGGATGAGGTGGAGGGCTGTTGTAGGCTGCAAAGAGACATAGATAGGATGCAAAGCTGGGCTGAAAAATGGCAAATGGAGTTTAACCCTGATAAATGTGAGGTGATTCATTTTGGTAGGACTAATTTAAATGTGGATTACAGGGTCAAAGGTAGGGTTCTGAAGACTGTGGAGGAACAGAGAGATCTTGGGGTCCATATCCACAGATCTCTAAAGGTTGCCACTCAAGTGGATACAGCTGTGAAGAAGGCCTATAGTGTGTTAGCTTTTATTAACAGGGGGTCGGAGTTTAAGAGCCGTGGGGTTATGCTGCAACTGTACAGGACCTTGGTGAGACCACATTTGGAATATTGTGTGCAGTTCTGGTCACCTCACTATAAGAAGGATGTGGAAGTGCTGGAAAGAGTGCAGAGGAGATTTACCCGGATGCTGCCTGGTTTGGAGGATAGGTCTTATGAGGAAAGGTTGAGGGAGCTAGGGCTGTTCTCTCTCTGGAGTGGAGGAGGCTGAGGGGAGACTTAATAGAGGTTTATAAAATGATGAAGGGGATAGATAGAGTGAATGTTCAAAGACTATTTCCTCGGGTGGATGGAGCTATTACAAGGGGGCATAACTATAGGGTTCGTGGTGGGAGATATAGGAAGGATATCAGAGGTAGGTTCTTTACGCAGAGAGTGGTTGGGGTGTGGAATGGACTGCCTGCAGTGATAGTGGAGTCAGACACTTTAGGAACATTTAAGCGGTTATTGGATAGTCACATGGAGCACACCAGGATGATAGGGAGTGGGATAGCTTGATCTTGGTTTCAGATAAAGCTCGGCACAACATCGTGGGCCGAAGGGCCTGTTCTGTGCTGTATTGTTCTATGTTCTCTATGTTCTAAAGTGCTCCAGGGTCAAGGGGAATACTCACCAGAGGCTGGAGTTATGTCTGCTGCAAAGGAAGGTGATTGTGTTTGACAGAGGTGAGCCATCACAGCCTGGAATACCACAGTGTCAATTCTTCAGGGAGATGTCCTTGGCCCAACCATCTTTGGCTTGCTTCACTAATGACCCTGCCCCAGTTGTGAGGTGAGAGGTGGGACTATTCATTGATGATTCTAGTATTCATCTCCACTCACAATTTCTCAGTACCAAACCAGCCCAGGATGGCCTGCAGCACAATCTGGATAGCAATCAGTCCTAAGGTGATAAATGGTGGCCATTTTAAAGAGAAAGTCCAATCATCTCTCTCGCTCCTTCAAAGGTACCACTAACATCAATTCACCCACCAATATGTTTTATTAGATTGGTGGGTGGGAAACATCATCATTGATGGAAACTGAACTGAACAAGCCATATCAATATGGATACAAGAGCATGCCAAAGGCTGGGTAATCTGACCCATCTCATGACCCTTTAAAATCCGTTCAACATCTCCAAGACTTAAATCAGGATTGAGAGACAATTTTGTGATGATACTGTGCTCTTAATATTTTATGTTTAGGGAGGGACTGCTTTAAGAGACAGTGTTTTTCCACAAAGTGTCAGTTTGTCTGGAGGGAATGCAGCAGATGCTGAGAAAGCAGGATAATTACTCATTTTAGCCATGTACGTGTTTATTTAGCAGAAGGCTTAATGGAGTGTTTTTTGATGAAAGTAATAAGGTGAGTTAGGTATACAGGGACAGAGTCATGTGATACTAGAAATAGGAGGAACTAGGCTTGCAGCAGCAAATCAGTTTCATTTTCATTTTAAGAAGAGCAGTTACTGACTGCAGCTCGTTAAGTTCAGAAGCCTGGAGCTCTCTCTCTCTCTGCAAAGACTATTTGAAAACTCCAAATCTGTTAACCCAAGTCAAAGCAAGTATGCCTGGATTTGTTAACTATTTTTAAAGAGGGCTTTAAGTCTATAAGATAAATATTGCTTAATTGGAACTGAAAAGTAATAAGAAAGAAGTTAAGAGTTTGTTTCTTTTCATGTTTAATGATTGTTCAATGGTTAAGAGTTAATCTGTTGTCATTTTATTTAAATTGTGTTATAAATAAAGCTTTTTTTGATAAAAAGATCCCAAATTTGTCAGTGGAATTACTCTTGAGGTGAAGCAACCTTTCCTCACAATTATGCCAAAATAGAAAATTGTTGGGGTCTAGTCTGGCTTCATAATATACCTTGGAATTTCTGATATGGCACCTTAACAATATTCTCATCTCTTTAGATGCAGCCACAAGACATTAATTAGGACCGTTTGGTCTTAATGAAAATTTAATCTGCTAGATCAGATGTTCCCAGATGTTCCTTTATAATCCATATCTACAGCTCTAATTGGAAGATTAATTAATGCAATATAGTTAGTTTCATAGAAGCATGGAAATATGGGAACTGGAGTAGGCCATATGAGGCTGTTGCACCATCCTACTGAATCACGACTGATTTGTACCTCAATTTCATTTACCTGACTTGGCTGGAGAGGTTACAAGTTGGAGGGAAGGGAATGCTGTTGGGGGGCATGGGAATGCTGTTGGGGGGCATGGAAGTGCTGTGGAACTGCACAGTGCTGCAGGGTGGCACAGTGGTTAGCATTGCTGCCTCACAGCACTGGGGACCCAGGTTCGATTCCCGGCTTGGGCCACTGTCTGTGCAGAGTCTGTACGTTCTCCCTGTGTCTGCGTGGGTTTCCTCTGGGTGCTCCCGTTTTCTCCCACAGTCTGAAAGACATGCTGGTTAGCTGCATTGGGCATGCTAAATCCTCTCTCAGTGTATCCGGACAGGCGCCAGAGTGCGGCGACTAGGGGATTTTCACAGTAACTTCATTTTAGTGTTGATGTAAGCCTACTTGTGACACTAACAAACAAACTTAAAAACCCCAGTGGGAGAGTTTGAGGAAAAAGGTTGAAGGCTTCATTGCCCAGATTAATCCGTGGAAAATAAATTAATGTTTCCTTCAATCACTTCTGAGGCATAAATAAGTAACTGCCACATTTGTAACTTTTTCTTTGCTAAACTTTCAATGGATGTGAAATAACGTGAAGATGCTTTAAATCAGCCTTGCGGGAGATATCCTGAGGTTGTGAAATGTGCCATATAAATGCACATTTTTTTTCTGTTTCTTATATCTTTAGGGGCAGCACGGTGTAACAATGGTTAGCACTGCTGCCTCATAGCACCAGGGACCCTGGTTCAATTTCCAGCTTGGGTCACTGTGCGGAATCTGCAAGTCCTCTCCTTGTCTGCGTGGGTTTCCTCCGGGTGCTCCAGCTTCCTCCCACAGTCCAAAGATGTGCGTGTTAGGTTGATTGGCCATGCTAAATTGACCTCAGTGTCAGGGAGATTAGCGGAGTAAATTATGTGGGGTTATGGGAATAGGGCCTGGGTGGGATTGTGGTCTCGATGGGCCAAATGGCCTCCTTCTGTGTTGTAGGATTCTATGTTAACTGAACTCTCTTGCCCTAAAATGTGACAGGAACAGATGCTCAGCACCGTCTTGAACCATTTATTCCTGCTTTTCTCGACCCGTCAAAGTTACAGAATTCTGACTTTGAGGATTGCAAATGGTCTCCACCAGCAAATCGGAGTCTTTGGTAGTGAAGGGTAGCTGATTTTCACTGCGCTCGTTCCAACCAAAGTTCATAGTTTGGTAGGTTAGATCTCTCGTGTGAAACTCACTTTTCCGTCTCTCTGGCGTTTTTGCTTGATTTAAAATTTTTTTAAAATGGCAATATTTTCCAAGTCTACCGTATATAGAAACGAGAAGCAGGAATAGCCAATTTGGTCTTTCGCCCTGCTCCATTCATTTTGATGTGGAGATGCCGGCGTTGGACTGGGGTAAGCACAGTAAGAAGTGTCACAACACCAGGTTAAAGTCCAACAGGTTTATTTGGTAGCAAATACCATCGCTTGTAGAAACTTGATGTCTGTGTCGATATGCGCGATCTTCTTGGAGATCCTCTCCTCTTGGAGCCGGCAGTTTGCAAATGGTATTTGCTACCAAATAAACCTGTTGGACTTTAACCTGGTGTTGTGAGACTTCTTACCATTCATTTTGAGCATGGCTTATCATGAAATTGAATATCCTGGATCTGCCTTCAGCCCCCCAATACCCCTTGATTCCTTTAGCCCCAAGAACTATGGCCAGAATTTTACTGTCCCGCCCGCCACGGGAATCGGAGCAGGTGAGGGGCGGACAATGGAAAGATCCATTGACCTCGGACCGGATTTTACGATTTCGGGATGAGCGAGGCTGTAAAACCCTGCCCTATATCTAATTTCTTCTTGAAATCACACAACGTTTTGGCCTCAACTACTTTCTGTGGTAGTGAATTCCACACATTCACCACTCTCTGGGTGAAAACATTTCTTCTCACCTCAGTCCTAAAACAAGTCCTAAAACCCCTTATCCTCAAACAATGACCCTCGGTGTGGTAAAGAATCATTTTAAGCTTTGCTTCTAGCCTGTTTCACACCTCTGGCATTGGCCAATACCCCACCTCCCCCACTTTGTTCCTCTTATTCGGGGCAATCAAAAAATTGACCAGAATCGACACTGAAATGGTGGCACCAGAAGAGTAGGAAGATATTACGTCAATAAGGCTAATCTTCCTTTGCAAATGAAAATCATGATATGAAGGCACATTAAACATCCTTCATTTCTCTTGTTTCTGGCAGGTTTATGACTTTTGAGGTCTTTCTAACTACTCTCATCTATTGTCATATGGACAGGAATCTCACAGTGTCAGGGTAACAGGTATCAGATTTAAATACTTACAAGAACTAGAACTTATATCTTTAACTTCACACAAGACTGACAAAGAATGAAATTAAATGTATTGAGACTTGTTTTCACTCTATTTTCAAACTGTATAGAAGGTTCCAATTCCAATGCTTTTTCCCTCACCTAGTGGCGCACTAAGGCAGATTTTCATCTGTTTCCATAGCTAGCAATTCCCAGAACAGGTCACTAGCCTGTCGCCAGAGGCTTATAGCTTGAGGGGCGCCACTCCGTATCAAGCATGGCTGACCAGGGCCAGGATTCTCCAGCTGTTCACACTGGTGGGATTTTCCGGTCCCGCCAATAGCACACTCACACTGCAGGTTTCCCAGTGGCAAGGGTTACATTCAATGAGAAACCGCATGACAACAGTGGGACGAGAAGATCCTGCCACTAGCCAATGGCTGGCAGCCTCTGCTGCTGCGAAACTTATGGCCGGTTGTGTGGAAAATCCCGCCCCAGGAATCTCTCCCACTCTTACTGCCAGCCATTAGCGTGTTTGGAAGGATTTGCAGGTTGACACCCAACATGTTTGGCCGCTATATGAACATGCCTCCCTTGGCCATCAAGTCCTGGGGTGGGACTCGAACCCAGAACTTCTAGCACAAAGGCAAGGACACTACCCACTGCGCCACAGGGCCATGCATAATAATGTGATTCAATTGATATTTTTATAGAAATTAGATTCACGTCCAGATCACCAACAACCTGTCCTGGTCCCCCCATGCCGACACTATAGTTAAGAAAGCCCACCAATGCCTCTACTTTCTCAGAAGACTAAGGAAATTTGGCATGTTAGCTACGATTCTCACCAAATTTTACAGATGCACCATAGAAAGCATTCTTTCTGATTGTATCATTGCTTGGTATGGCTCCTGCTCTGCCCAAGACCGCAAGGAACTACAAAAGGTCGTGAATGTTGCCCAATCCATCATGCAAACCAGCCTCCCATCCATTGACTCTGTCTACACTTCCCGCTGCCTCGGCAAAGCAGCCAGCATAATTAAGGACCCCACGCACCCTGGACATTCTCTCTTCCAACTTCTTCCTTCAGGAAAAAATACAAAAGTCTGAGGTCATGTACCAACCGACTCAAGAACCGACTCAAGAACCTGCTGCTGTTAGACTTTTGAATGGACTTACCTTGCATTAAGTTGATCTTTCTCTACACCCTAGTTATGACTGTAACACTGCATTCTGCACCCTCTTGTTTCCTTCTCTATGAACGGTATGTTTTGTCCGTCCAGCGCGCAAGAAACAATACTTTTCACTTTATGTTAATACAGGTGACAACAATAAATCAAATCAAATCAAACCAAACATTTAGCACTAAAAGGAAATCTTTGGATATAGGAGATATTTCTGTCAATGCTTTGCCCTTTTACAATACAATTTCAGATGCCTTCCTCCTCTTGCTGAGACAAATCTTGGCATGCTGAAGCTTTTAACATCTCACACGCTCAAACTCATATTTTCCTAATTGGCCATGTCTGTGTTAAATATCTTCAATATGTGGGCAATATTCTCTTCAGTTGGTAGGCCAGTTTTATTTATAGCTCTCTTTGTTGCTGGTGTACAGAACAGTTTACCCACCACATGCCTTCCACCTTTTAACTGTGAGCAGATTTACTGTTGCCTGAATGAGCTCCCTGAGCTGATGTAAAGAGGGAATTACTGACAGAAGTATTAGTTTGGAGGAAGGATGTCAGCAGATGTGAAAGTGAATTCTTTCCAAAGTTACCAATGTAATTTCACTGTTCAAGAGTTCATGCTGGACTAAAGGTAAATCAATACCTCTTTTTGGCTTGGAACAAATCAACTGCACTTCAAAGGGGTTCTGATCATTCACTTAATTCACATGTTATTACCTCGATGATTTTAATTAATTTGAAGCATTTTTAGTGCATTAATTTGATTTGTGCGAAAACGTAACCATTGAAAGTGCATTCACCTCTAGAATCTAATTCATTTCTTTCTTTTTTTTCACAAATGACCCCGAAAATCAGCAGCCGGAACAGCTAAGAACTGGATCAGCATTTTCTTAAAATCAGAATTTCCATGAAGATACTGTGCATACTTTGTGAAGGTTTTATAGGTTTTCTTTAAGAGCTGTTTGGAGGAGGGAGTATATTAGCGCAGTCAGTTTAATGACCGTGCGTATGTTGGTTTAATGTGTTTAAGAGTTAAAGCAATTTGTTTGGGCGTGATGCCTGGGATTTGCTTGGGATCAGGGAAGGGGGACAAGGCAAACACAAGTGAGAGAAAATGGGCCTGTTGGTTAGGGGCGTTCTTGACTGATTGTCTGTGGTGTCTTACTCTACACAAGAGGGAGCGTGAAGGGGTGATGCGCGGTGAGTATGGGCCCATCAAATTTAAGAAAAAAAACTTCTTAATTGGCAAGTGAGCCGATATTTTTTTCAGTGAACCAATAGATCATTGTGTGCAATGTTCCACAGTGAAGAATCAACTTCTCAGGTCAGCTTTGTACACTTTGATCTGAAGTTACTGGCCGCGACAGTGGTCCTGCCCACTGGCCTTAGACTGGTGACGTTCCCATAGCAATTTCCGGTGGTGCTAATGAAATTAAATCCCAATCAGGCACTTATTTGTTTTGTACCAGAATATCCAGACTCTTCCCAATAAAGATCCCACTTCCAAGAGTTGGTGGCCAATCAGTAGTGGTAGTCATTCCTGAGTGTGGTAGGGGATCCAAGAAAAAGTTTATTAATTCGTGTCACAAGTAGCCTTACATTAACACTGCAATGAAGTTACTGTGAAAATCCCCAGTCGCCACACATTCTGGCGCCTGTTCGGGTACACTGAGGAGAATTTAGCACGGCCAATGCCAAGCACGTCTTTCAGACTGTGGGAGGAAACCAGAGCACCTGGAGGAAACTCACACAGACACAGGGAGAACATGCAGACCCCGCACAGACAGTGACCCAAGCCGGGAATCGAACCCAGGTCCCTGGCACTATGAGGCAGCAGTGCTAACCACTGTGCCACCGTGCCACCAAATAGGAGATGTTTATAGACCGGTGAGTCTCACTTCTGTTGTCGGCAAGATGTTGGAAAAAATTATAAGGGATAGGATTTATAGTTATTTGGAGAGTAATGAATTGATAGGTGATAGTCAGCATGGTTTTGTGGCAGGTAGGTCGTGCCTTACTAACCTTATTGAGTTTTTTGAGAAAGTGACCAAGGAGGTGGATGGGGGCAAGGCAGTGGACGTGGTATATATGGATTTTAGTAAGGCGTTTGATAAGGTTCACCATGGTAGGCTTCTGCAGAAAATGCAGATGTATGGGATTGGGGGTGATCTAGGAAATTGGATCAGGAATTGGCTAGCGGATAGGAAACAGAGGGTGGTGGTTGATAGTAAATATTCATCATGGAGTGCGGTTACAAGTGGTGTACCTCAGGGATCTGTTTTGGGGCCACTGCTGTTTGTAATATTTATTAATGATCTGGATGAGGGTATAGTTGGGTGGATTAGCAAATTTGCTGATGACACCAAAGTCGGTGGTGTGGTAGACAGTGAGGAAGGGTGTCGTAGTTTGCAGGAAGACTTAGACAGGTTGCAAAGTTGGGCCGAGAGGTGGCGGATGGAGTTTAATGCGGAGAAGTGTGAGGTAATTCACTTTGGTAGGAATAACAGATGTGTTGAGTATAGGGCTAACGGGAGGACTTTGAATAGTGTGGAGGAGCAGAGGGATCTAGGTGTATGTGTGCATAGATCCCTGAAAGTTGGGAATCAAGTAGATAAGGTTGTTAAGAAGGCATATGGTGTCTTGGCGTTTATTGGTAGGGGGATTGAATTTAGGAGTCGTAGCGTTATGTTGCAACTGTACACAACTCTGGTGCGGCCGCACTTGGAGTACTGTGTGCAGTTCTGGTCCCCACATTACAGGAAGGATGTGGAGGCTTTGGAGAGGGTGCAGAGGAGGTTTACCAGGATGTTGCCTGGTATGGAGGGGAGATCCTATGAGGAGAGGCTGAGGGATTTGGGATTGTTTTCGCTGGAAAGGCGGCGGCTAAGAGGGGATCTTATTGAAACATATAAGATGATTAGAGGTTTAGATAGGGTGGATAGTGATAGCCTTTTTCCTCTGATGGAGAAATCCAGCACGAGGGGGCATGGCTTTAAATTGAGGGGGGGTAGTTATAGAACCGATGTCAGGGGTAGGTTCTTTACCCAGAGGGTGGTGAGGGATTGGAATGCCCTGCCAGCATCAGTAGTAAATGCGCCTAGTTTGGGGGCGTTTAAGAGATCCGTAGATAGGTTCATGGACGAAAAGAAATTGGTTTAGGTTGGAGGGTCACAGTTTTTTTTTTAACTGGTCGGTGCAACATCGTGGGCCGAAGGGCCTGTTCTGCGCTGTAATGTTCTATGTTCTATGTTCTATGTCCTGGAGGCCCCAGAGATGAGGTAAGTGGTGGACTTGCTGGAGCCAATTCAACAGTTCCAATGAAGGGAAGGAGTCAGTTTATAGGGTAAGGGGGTGGTCTTCACATGGAGGAGGAGGGCTAATGCTTAGCAGGACTCTCCAACAGGCACAGGGTGCCCGATCAGGAGGACACAGTCAGCCTGCATGCAAGCTACCAGTGTTTATTTAGGGGCCTGCACATGGCATCGATCCCCAGCAATGGCTGGATGAGGCCATCCCAATCCTGTAACGTCTACCATCTTGAAGGACAGGGGCAGCAAATGCATGGGAATAGCACCATCTACAAGCTCGCCCTCCAAGTCACTCACCAGCCTTTCTTGGAACTATATTGCCATTCCTTCAATGTCGCTAGGTCCAATTCCTGGAACGCTCTCCCTAACAGCAATGTGACTGCAGCAATTGAAGAAGGCCCACTGCCAACTTCTCAAGGTCAGTTAGGGGGATGGGCAATAAATGTTGGACTAGTCTGTAACACCTACAACCAATGAAAAACAAATGACCCTCAATTGGTCTAGGGGCAGGAAGGCTGACTTTGACCTTCCCTGCCTGTCTTAGCCAGGGGGAATTGGGAGGGCAATGGGCTCTTCAGCCCATTCCTACTTGCCCAATTAAAGTGATCCCTACCGTCCCATCTCCGAGCCTACTCCTAGGGGTAGAAGGGGGCATTAAATTCTGCCCTTTGTGTAGTTCAGTACTTCATATTACAACATGGTTTGAGAAATAAGAAGCTTGTGGGCAGGGGAACGAGGGTGCCATAAAACTGTATATTTTCTAATTACAGGAACTTCTGCAAGAAAATTGGCACAAAAGTTTTGCAAAATGAATAAAGTTTCAACTTTTTTTAACCTGTCAGAAGTATTGACTGCAGGCAGCTGGAAGCTGATTCACATCTTCCATCCAGATCTTGTAGTATCCTGGATAACTTCCCACATTCCCTCAGGTATCCTATTTCAGAGGCATGCATCAAACTGAGTGCAAGGAGGAGGTGGTCAGCGGGGAACTGGAATCACAAAGTTTGGGAAAGGGAGTGAAAAAGGACATGTTTTGATTTTGTTAAGAAAAGCCCGAAGACAGGAGAGGAAAGGGCCTTGGACTCAGCCCCAGTTCTGCAATGTTTTCAATAGAGAAAAATAATCACCCTGCGCCAGCCAACAAAAAGAAATACTGCAGCCTTAAAGGCGTGCAGCAATCCTGCCCTCTCCAGCATCTCTGCCTCATGCTGATCGATTGGGAAATGATGTGGATGCTTTTGTCATGATGTGGAATTAGCTTTCCTCAAATCCCTCTTGTCATCCCTGAGCAACAAGAATTACTGGCAAAGCAAATGGCTTTTAAAAACAACGTATCGCTTTACAATAATTCACATTTCATGACCAGCTTTCGTCCCCGGGAAGTGCATCACTAAACTTCCACGCTGTTAGGCATTTCTTTTGCTTTTCAGCTGGACATATTTATTTGTGAAGCCGCGTGCCATCTTCAGTTAATATTTTCTTTGGCTTCCTACCTGAGTTTGTGTATCTGTGTTTGCATATGTGTGTGTATGTGTGTGTGTGTGTGTGTATGTGTGTGTGTGTGTGTGTGTCTCTGAGTGGGATTTTATGGCCTCGCTCGAGACATTTTCATTATCCGCCCCTCGCCCTCTCCAATTCTGTGGCAGATGGGGCGGTAGAATTCCGGTGTACGTCTGTGTGTGTGCATCTATGTGTATGCGTATGTCTGTGTGTGTGTTATATGTGTTAATATGTGTGTGTGTGTGTGTGCGGGTCCGTGTGTGCTTTGTGTGTGAATGTGTGCGTTTGTGTGTGTGTGTGCGGGTATGTGTGTGTGTAATGTGTAGGAATGTGTGTGATAGAGTCATAGAGGTTTACAGCGTGGAAACAGGCTCTTCGGCCCAACTTGTCCATGCCGCCTTTATTTTTAAACCCCAAAGCTAATCCCAATTGCCCGCATTTGGCCCATATCCCTCTATACCCATTTTACCCATATAATTGTCTAAATGCTTTTTGAAAGACAAAATTGTACTCGCCTCTACTCCTACCTCTGGCAGCTTGTTCCAGACACTCTGTGTGAAAAAACTGCCCCTCTGGACACTTTTATATCTGTCCCCTCTCACCTTAAACCTATGCCCTCTAGTTTTAGACTCCCCTACCTTTGGGAAAAGATATTGACTATCAAGCTGATCTGTGCCCCTCATTATTTTATAGACCTCTATAAGATCACCCCTCAGCCTCCTACGCTCCAGAGAAAAAAGTCCCAGTCTATCCAGCCTCTCCTTATAACTCAAACCATCAAGTCCAGGTAGCATCCTAATAAATCTTTTCTGCACTCTTTCCAGTTTAATAATATCCTTTCTATAATAGGGTGACCAGAACTGTACACAGTATTCCAAGTGTGGCCTGACCAATGTCTTGTACAACTTCAACAAGACGTCCTAACTCCTGTATTCAATGTTCTGACCAATGTGTGTGCCGTGTTTTCCTAAATCTGTTTGGTGTCCATGTGTTTAGTGTGTGGGCTTGTCTCGCCAGCAACTTCAGCCCCTAACGAAGCGCGCCCCGATCTGAAAACAATAAAAATAAAAAGAGAAGCACAAATATCCCACAAAACCACCCCCACACCACCACCCACTCTCCTTTTCCCAGCCAAAGCCCCAAGGGCTCAGGAACCCACACTTACCACCCACCTGGGAAAACACCCTCCCCTGGGGAACAGCCCCCAACAGAGGCAGGAACCTCCTGCCCTCGGAACCCCACCCCGGAAATCCCCTCCAACTCCAAATCTCCCCAACAGAAGCCCCTCCTGGCAGGGCTGCCAGGGGCAGGGCTTGGTGGGGGGGAAGCGCAGTGCCTGGGTACATGCTCAACCATAACCCTCAACCCCCTCCCCAGGGGCTGTACTTACCCATGCGCCCCCGGCGGAGATCATTCACCTGGTCCCTGTTTGTCCAGACCTCTTGTAAACTCGGTCGATGTGGCATCATGCCAGCAGGTGGGGAGAATCTTCATGTGGGGGATAATATAGCGGGGAAGGCCGTGACTGATATTTAATGGTGGGAACCCATTATGTCATTGGCAGGGTGGGACAATGACAATGGGAAACCCCGCCAGCTTAAAAGCCGCTTGGGGACACCTGTTGGATTCTTCGCCCCCCCACCAGCTTTCCCACACATCAAAAATGGTGGCAGAAACCACCCCCCCCCCCCCAGGTTTAAATGTGGAGGCGGAATACCCCCATGCTGCCCGCAGCGGGTTTGGTGGTGGGCAGAAGTGAAAAATCCAGCGATAGCCAAAAAGTCAGAAACTTGCCAGTGTTAAAAACAGTTTGCAATTCCCCCAATGGTGGGTTAATGGCGGGTCAATTCTCCCAGCGGTGGGTTATTGGTGGATCAGGTCTCCCGCTACCTGGCAACGTGAATTCCATTTGCATTCATTTGCATCTCATGAATGCTCATTAGGACACCTGATCGCCAAAATCTCATCAGGCTGTCCAATCTTGCAACATGCCAGCAGAAAATCATGTCAGCATCAAACCTGTTTGCAAAAGAGTGACGTGCACAAGACGGACCTCTGTTCACATGAGACTTCGAGGTGAGTGTAACATTCAGAGCCTACCTGCCATAGCGTTGCACCATTCATGTTGCACTGGGCACCACACCGTTGGGACACACATGGTTTGTGCCCTCCAGCTCTTGTTTTATATCCAACGCCATGCTGCGGGGCTCATAGGCCTCCATTCCAATGATCCAAAGAAGTTTGCCCAAGGATGGAGAGTGAGGTGAGGGGTGTGTGGGCTGGGGTTTGAGGGGGAGAGCGGTTTGACCAGGACAAGGGGGGACAATACGGAAGGAGGGCTGTACAAAGGCAGGAGGGATGGGCCAGAAGGCATGATGGTGGACAAGGGCAAGGAGGTGGATGAGGGTGACATTGGATGGAAAAGGGGAGAGCCCAGGAAGGAAAGCTGAACCTCGGCAAGTCTGTATGAAATAAGGAGATCAAAGGGATACAACTTTATTTACCGGAAGGGGATGCAGGAAGGCTCCAGATGGGGTGGGTAGATGCCCAAGAGGGGAATATGCATCTCTAGGGGTACGGGCTTGGAGGGGATGTTGGTTAAATTGAGGAACAGATTTTCTTGAGGCTGCAAACCTTCTGCTTCTGAATTCCAGACACCTTCCATGGTCTCATGAAGACAGGTGGGCTGGAGAGAATGATATGAGTGTGCTGGACTGGCATTTACATGCAGTGCCCAGGCCTTCGAACCCACTAGCTGACTGCAGGCGGACATATCAGGTGCCAGCCTGCCCTGTAATTTGGAGGGAAACTTGCATGTGCATAAGTAATGAGTATTCAAGCACAGAACCTGGCATGAGATCTCGTCATTCTGACCAGCAGGAAAGGTGCCACTGGATTAGCGTGTGTGTGCGTGCATGTGCGTGTGTGTGTGTGCATGTGCGTACGCATGTGTGTGTGCGCACGCGCGCGTGCGGGTTGTGTGTATATGTGTGTGTATATGTTTGTGTGTGTGCATGTGTGTGTGCGCACGAGTGCGTGTGTATGTCTATGTGTCTCTGTGTGTGTGTGTGATCCTTGTTAAATGTGCATGTGCGTGTGTATTAGTGTGTTTAAACGCACAAATGTGTGCGTATATGTGTGTGTTAAATGTGCAAGCGTTTGTAATACACATCTGGTTTCAGAGCCTCAACCATATCACATCATCACATTAAGCTTTGCATTAACCCAGCCAATACTCAGATCAATCTTCCCTTATCAATTAATTAGACTAATAAATCATATTAACAAAAAGGTCTCTCATTCTAATGACTGAGTCCCTCGTGTGTTCTGTGTGCTAAGACCCCCTGATCCTCCCACGAGTTGCATCCATAGTTACAAAAACCGCTGCGGAGAATAACTTTCAGTTTTGATTCTCTAGTCCCCTTTGTGCGAACGAGATCGCGGCATCAATTACCAGAAACATTTATTATTCGTACATCACCTGAATTTCTTTCATTTTATTTCCTGGCATCGTTTGGTTCAACATCTCTCATGACCGAATGTAGGAAACATTTTTTTAAAAATATGTTTTCACCATACCAAGAGAAAGAAACCATTGCCCACTGGCCAGGGACACAGCAGACATCCACAATGGAATTTTAATGATCTTTTTTAAAAAATCCATCTGCAATCAAATGAGGAAAATAAACAAAGTAACTGCGTTGTTTTCTAATTATTTATTTTAGAACTGCGCATTTAAGTATGAAGCGCTACAATAACTCCCTGCAGTCTCCATTACCATTTCTGAATCAAATCCAAAAAATGTTCTCAATTTTTCTGTGGTTTATTTAAGTGGTCGCATAACTAAAGAATGCCATGAGCATTACAATTTGCCCTTTTCTGTGAGCTCTGTAATGTTTACTGTGCTGACTGATGGATTGAAAGGACAGCTGAAGCAAACAAGTGGGAAAGCATTTGAGAGGTTCTCAAGGGATAATTTATTTATAAAGATCTGGAATTATTATTGAGCCGGTAATGAATGGTATTAAAGTAAATAATGAAGTGCAACCCATTGCTGCAGCAGAATGCCCTTGTGATCATTTTCCTCCCATAAGATATAAGGCCGTAAGGTATAGGAGCAGAATTAGGCCATTCGGCCCATCGAGTCTGCTCCGCCATTCAATCATGGCTGAAAAGTTTCAAAACCTCATTCTCCCGCCTTTGTCCCGTAACCTGGGTCCACTTACCAATCAAGAACCTACCCATCTCTGTCTTAAATGACCTGACCTCCACAGCCTTCTGCGCCAATGAATTCCATAGATTCGCCCCCTTCTGGCTGAAGGAATTCCTCCTCATCTTTTGAAGTTCATCCTTCTCAAGTAATATGTCCTTCCCTGGTTAATACTCATTCAGTCTCTTCGAGTGACCTCAGCAGCAGCAGCTTAAAAGTGGTTGAGAATGTCTTAACGTCATCCCCACTATCATCTTCCATTGTGAGAAATTTCATTGCTTGGCAATGTTGTCTCTTTACCCAACACAATCTCAGGATCTGTCTGCATTAGGAGGCATGGTTCTCCAGTGTGGGGTGGCCTTATGTTCACCTTTCTCCATCCAATTGGTTTGTAATATTACCAAAGTTAAATGCAGATGCAACAAAGGCACATCAGGCATTTGCAAAACATGATTAGATTCTCAATTACATTGTGCTTTTCCAAACCAAGGGACATCCAAAGCACTTTTGCCAACTTCACTGATATAACATAGGAAACATGACAGCCAATTTCCACACAGCAAGGTCCCACTGGAGCAACGCAATTAATGACCAGATAGTCTGTTGGTTGAGGGACAATTGTCATCAGGACATCAGAAGAACACGCCTTCTCTTCTGCAAATCGTGCAGTAGGATCCTTTACATCCACCTGAGAAAGAAAATGATGGGTGGGACTTTCCAGTCATTTCCACTGACGGGATCTTCCAGTCCCACCTATGGCGACCCCCGGCCACGGGCTCCCTGGTGGCGGAGGGTACGAACAACAGGAAACCCCATTGACAGCGGTGGGATTGGAAGATGCCGCCACCAGCCGATGGCATGCCATCTCCACTGCCACAATACACTGCAGAGTGGGGGTGGGGGGGTGGTAGAAAATCCCACCCGATTTCACATCTCATCCAAAAGACAGCACTTTAGACAGCGCAGCACTGAAATGCCACCCTAGATTCTCTGATCAAGGCCCCAGAGTGGGACTTGAATCCACCATCTTCTGACTGGGAAGCAAAGGTGTTGCCACTAGTGTCAGCCTGAGGCTGACTCTAATATATTGTTAAAATTCAGGTCCAATTACACAGACACACAAAAGATCTGGGAGCAATTCCCATGCCTATCCTCTCTGCAAACCAGGAAACGAGACACAGTTTAACAAAGGTTTTAGAAATACAAAGAAAATCAAACCACAAAGAAAATGGGAAGCATTGGTATAGATTTTTAAAATAAAACATAAATGATATTTGCTCCCTTATGATATCCTTAGAATGTGAAAAGGGCCATATAAACACGAGTTCAAAAATAAAACACAATCTCAACACCAAACAAAGATCTCCCTCCTTTGGTAGATTCCTGTTTAGTAGTTTTCTTGTTGCAGGGGCTAACAAGCAAATTGATGTGTCAAACCAAAACTGGGGAGCGATTTTAAACCCATCCTCCAGTGTATGTGGTCTGCGATGGATAAGGTAATTAAAAATTAGCCAAGCGACTAATCTGCTGAAGTCCCGTTTGGATCCCGCCATCTTTGATTTCAAACTGTTCTTCCTAGCACATGGCACAAGTTTAAAGTTTATTTATTAGTGTCAACACTGCAATGAAGTTACTGTGAAAATCTCCTAGTCGCCACACTCCGGCGCCTGTTCGGGTACACTGAGGGGGAATTTAGCACGGTCAATGCTCCTAACCAGCACGTCTTTCAGACTGTGGGAGGAAACCAGAGCGCCCGGAGGAAACCCATGCAGACATGGGGAGAACGTGCAGACTCCGCATAGACTGTGACCCAAGCCAAAGGCAGACAGAGAAATTCTACCTGGTTCTTCCTGAAGTCCCCAAGGACATAATTGGGTCCGGCTGCAATTTTAGCTTTGACCTGAGCAGTTATGTCTTTACGCTCAGTCTTTTGAAGACTGCGCATAAAGGACTTCTTAACCAGAAGAGAACATTTAAGTAAGAATTTATATTTTTGTCTCTTTTGTTTCTGAAGGCCAGGAACAGCAGGGAAGGCGCTCACGGGGCCACAAGGAAGGTTTCGGGATTGCCCAGGTTTCCCATTTCCTCCTGCAAGTCCCTCCCAAACTCCTCTCCCCTGCAACTTTACTGAGTGGCTGGGGTGAAATCCCTCTAATTCCCACTCTGGTTAATAACTGGAGCTCACTCGGCCCTTCTGATGCATGTTTTTGAATTCTTGATGGCCTTGACTTTAAATTCACTTACAGGATGTGGACATCGCTGCAGCAGTCCCTGACACCTGTAGGTACACCCACAGTGCCTTCAGTCAAGCAGCAGAATTAAAAGTAGCTCCCCTGGCAGGAGGATAAAGCTGAGCTAAGGATTGGAGATGAATAATCATTCTTTATTGTCCGGTGGTGCTAATGGGTTTGTTAGTCAATGGGGCCAGGACTCAGTGGACTATTGGTACTCAGTTTAATCCTGATAGTGGGGGAATAAATATACTTTGTAATATATATAAGTATACCCCAGAAATACTCTGGGGCCAGTGGGTGGGGAGGGTGTGGGGTGTTGGGGGGGGTGTGTAGGGACATGAGACAACATTTGTGTTCCCTCTTGGAACATCAGAACTAAGAGCAGGAGCAGGCAATTAAACCCCTTGAGCCTGCTCCGCCATTCAATACAATCATGGCTGGTCTCATCTCAGCCTCAACTCCACTTTCCTGCCTGTTCCCCATAACCCTTGAACCCATTAATAATTAAAAATCTGTCTGTCTCCTTCTTAAACTTACTCAAAGTCCCAGCATCCATCACTCTGGGATAGCGAATTCCACAGATTCACAACCATGTGAGGAAAGTAATTCCTCCTCATCTCTGTTTTAAATCAGCTACCCCTTATCCTGAAACTAGGGCCTCTTGTCCTAGCTTGCCCCACCAGAAGAAATATACGCACTACATTGACTTTAAGTTCCCTTTAAATCTTATATCCCTCAAAGAGATCTCCCCTCATCTGTCTGAACTCTAGAGAGTATAGGCCTAAACTGCTCAATCTCTCTTCATGAGACAAACCTCACATCTCTGGAATCAATCTAGTGAACATTCTCTCAACCACCTCCAAAGCAACTACATCCCTCCTAGAATCATAGAATCTCTACAGTGCAGAAGGGGGCCATTAGGCCCATCGAGCCTGCACCGACAACAATCCCACCCAGGTCCCCTCCCTGTAACCCCATGGATTTATCCTGCTCCTCCCCCTGACGCTAAGGGGCAATTTAACCTGGCCAATCAACCTAACCCGCACATCTTTGGACTGTGGGAAGAAACCGGAGCACCCGGAGGAAACCCACGCAGACACGGGGAGAATGTGCAAACTCCACACAGACGGTGACCCGAGGCCGGAATTGAACCTAGGTCTCTGGTGCTGTGAGGCAGCAGTGCTAACCACTGTGCCACCGTGCCCCCTCAAGTAAGCGGACCAAAACTGTACACAGTACCCCAGGTGCGGTCTCACTAAAGCCTTGTACAGTTGCAGCAACATTTCCCCACTTTTATGCTTAACAGTGGGAGGTTTGATGCACTAGTACTGCCAGGCAACAGAGTAACTAACTTGCCTGTTCAAAAGTTCACTTGTGCTGAATTTGCCGACACTATAAGTAGTTAGTTAAAAGGAGACTGTTTACAATTACCGTATGCGCAAGAGTGCTGAGGATTTCCTTTGTTCTCAGGGTTATTAAATATTTTTCGAAAATGAAAAAAACATTTGGTAGGCAGTCTTAATTTTTAATAATTCTCTTGGCATATGGTGGAGCTTCTTAAATAACAGCAGTAACAACCACATAACCATGCTGCCGAACACAAGGCATGTTTAACTCTAACAAGGCTTTGAGTGGCTCCAGGATAACTCAGGTCTGCAGATATATCAGGTTTTGCTGGGTGGTGGGTTTATTGTTTTATGTTGTGTGAGACTCGCAGTGCTTATTCTGTACTCACAATCTGACAGATTTGTTTATAAATCTGTAAATTAACATAGAACAGTACAGCACAGGAACAGGCCATTCGGCCCACGATGTTGTGCTGAACATGCCGCCAGGTTGTGTAAGGCGCTATGTGAATGCAAGCACTTTATTTCAGGTCTAGTCAACTCTTTTCTGGGTGGGATTGTGGTCGGTGTAGATTTGATGGGCTGAATGACCTCCTTCTGCCTGCCCTTGCTCCATTTCCCTCTGTACCTTGCATACTCATGTGCTTATCTAAAAGTCTCTTTAAACATCCCTATCTTCTCTGCCTCCACCACCATCCCTGGCAGCGCGTTACAGAATCCTACCACATATTGTGTAAAACACTTGCCCCTCATATCTCCTTTGAACTTTCCCCCTCCCTTAAAGGGGGGAAAGGGCATCTTAAGTGCCTTACCCCCTTAAGTGCATACCCCCTAGTATTAGACATTTCAGCTCTGGGAAAGAGATTCTGACTGTCAACCCTATCTATGCCTCCCATAATTTTATAGACTTCTATCAGGTTTCCCCCTCAGCCTCTGCCGCTCCAGAGAAAACAACCATAGTTTGTCCAGCCTCTCCTTATAGCTCATACCCTTAACCCAGGCAGCATCCTGGTAAACCTCTTCTACACCCTTTCCAAAGCCTCCACATCCTTCCTGTAATGTGGCAACCAGAATTGAACGCAATACTCTAAGTGCGGTCTAACCAAAGTTTTATAAAGCTGCAACATGACATCCTGACTCTTGTACTCAATGCCCCATCAATAAAGGCAAGCATGTCATATGCCTTCCTTACCACTCTGTCTACTTACACGATTCATTTTATCTTTGGAAGGCCTTGTATTGACAGGCCTTTCCATTTTTATTCAAAATTAATAACTTGTCTCAAAAATATTTTCTCAGCAAAACTCATTGTACATCAGCAAATGGCTATTTCTGCCCCCAAATTACGTTAAAACAGTGCAAACACTTCAAAAATACTTCATTGGCTGTGGAGCACTTTCGGAGGTTCCGAGGTTGTGTAAGGCGCTATGTGAATGCAAGCACTTTATTTCAGGTCTAGTCAACTCTTTTCTGGGTGGGATTGTGGTCGGTGTAGATTTGATGGGCTGAATGACCTTCTTCTGCACTATAGGATTCTATGAGAGCTCTTTGGCTCACCCAGCCCCAACCATCCCCCTCCTCAATTTAAATATATTCCTGAGATCATCTCAACTCCATGCTGGTTCAAAAGCTGTGATCCAGGTTTCTTTATCACACATTCACTGTTGTTACGGCAGGAGGCCAATCAGCCCATCGTGCCTTCACAGACTCTCCAAATGAGCATCATGATCTCCTGCCATTATCTCCCCATGCCCTTGCACATTGTTTCCATTCAACTAATTATCTAATGCCCTCTCAAAAGCCTCGATGGAACCTGCCTCCACCACACTTCCAGGCAGCGCATTCCAGACTCCGAACCACTTGTTGCGTGTAAAAGATTTTTTCTTCACCGGGTACAGTTTCTCCCTATCCACTCTGTTCAGCCCCCTCGTGATTTTGAACATCTCTAATAAATCTTCTTTTAGCCTTCTTGCCTCCAGGGAGAGCAGTCCCAATCTCTCCAATCTGTCTTTGTATCTGGAGTTTCTCATGTCTGGAACCATTCTTGTAAATCTGAATGAGTTTAATGAGCTACGGATGTGGCTCAAATGCACTGTTCCAAACCAAACAAACTAACCCATGTATATTAAAATAACTGAACAAATGGCCTTAGTTTATCTGCCACTTCTAATCTCTGGTGGTTTTGTTTGTTAAGCAAATTGCTCTCGTTTTGGTGATCCTTGAAGCCATGCAACCTGTTGTCCATCACAATTACATTTCTTGTCTGGTCATATTATCATATTTATAATTGAACTCATTTTTATAAATTATTTACAAGTTTGCTGATGAAGGAGACTGAAGGATCTTTTTTTCAAAAATACATTTTTAAAATGTTATTTGATTCCGCTAAGTTTACAGAAGATAAAATCCAAGCTTACTCTGCGTGATGTTTGCAGATGCATACACTAAGGCCAAGATTTTCCAGCACTTCCTGCTGGCGGGATCTTCCAGTCCTGCCGATGGCGATCCCCCCACATTCCATCCCCCAGTGGAGGAGGCTGCGGGGCATGTTAAACCCTGTGGACATTGGTGGGGGCAGAAGGTTCCTCCCTAAGACTCTTATAGTTCCTGCATCTTTCACTCACACTACATATCGAGAATTTACAGGGGGGACCATGATCCTCCCTTGATGAAATAGGGCTCAGTTGCATAGAATCATAGAATCCCTACAGTGCAGAAGGAGGCCTTTTGGCCCATTCAGCCTGCACTGACAACGATCCTACCCAGGCCCTATCACTGCAACCTCACGTATTTACCTTGCTAGTCCCCCTGACATTAACTATTAGCAATTTAGTATGGTCAATCAACCTAACCTACACATCTTTGGACAGTAGGAGGAAACCGGAGCACTCAGAGAAAACCAACACAGACACGGGGAGAATGTGCAAACTCCACACAGACAGTGACCCAAGGTGGAATTGAGCCCAGGCCCCTGGTGCTGTGAGGCAGCAGTGCTAACCACTGTGCTACCGTGCCCCCCCCAAGGGGAACCAACACAAGGTGCAGGCTTTGATCCACAGGACCAGCCCATTCTGACCATCTTTCTGTGGCCCATATCGGAACACTTAATATTTATCGCTTTCAAACACAATTGAACAGGGAGAAGGATACAACTCCCGATGTAGTTCTACATCATTCTCTCCAAAATTTGCCTCTGGAATAAGAGTCAAATGTATTTAATGTACTCACCATCTCTTCCAGCTGTGTGTTCCTGGTAGTATAGCTCACTCACTGAACATTGTCCTACATGGTAAAAGAGTTGTGGTCAGACTGTTTTGATTTGGGGTAATTAGGAAGTATGTGTAATTTATGTCGGCAGAAAGAAGCTTTTGGCTCAAAGTTACAAGAGAAGCACAAAGAAAAGTAAAATACTAAGTGCCTCAGTGATGCAAAATTATTCTGGGCCATCTGTGATTCTAACTTGAAGGAGATATTTGTGAACATTTGTTTCTAGCTAAAGACTCCTAATTATTTGGTTGCAGGGAGAAAAGTCCGCTATTGTCAGCAAAATACATATGTATGATAATTGCGAACAATTATGCTGGAGAAAATAATGAAGTAAGTTATTATAGTGCAAATACTGATGCTCATAAAAGTGTACAGAGCAGCGACTAATAAGCAGTGATAAAATATTAGTTGATTCATCACATTCTTATCTGGATTGTGTTGAGGTATAATGAGCATGTCCTGGAGGCCCCATTGCATAATATATATTTGGTTCTTTGCCAGGATCAACTATTAGCCAGGAGACAGAACATTCCCAAGTAAATCAGGTAAACGGATTCAATGGCCGGAATTATCCAATGCCGTACGGTCCACCACCGCTGCCAGGGACGACGGAGAATTTGGAGCTCAGCCAATCTCCATTCACTGCAGTGGGACCAGAGAATCCTAGGCAGGGGTGAGGTCGGAGAATCCCAGCCAGTGTGTTTTTAACGTTTACTTTGCTCCTGCACTGGGTAATTGTGAGACACAGAGGGCGGGATTTTACGGCCTCGCTCGGGCAAGAAATTCCTACCCGAGGTCAATGGAAATTTCTGTTGTCGGACCCTCGCCCGCTCCGATTCCGTGGCAGGCGAGGTGGTAGACTTCCAGCCTGAATAAGTTGTGTAGAACTTTGGTGAGGCCACAGCTGGAGTAGTGTGTGCGGTTCTGGTCGCCACATTAAAGGAAGGACGTGAACGCACTGGAGGGGGTGCAGAGGAGATTCACCAGAAAGTTGCCTGGGATGGAACATTTAAGTTATGAAGAGAGGTTGGATAGGCTTGAGTTGCTTTCACTGGAGCAGAGAAGACTGAGGGGGTGACCTGATCGAGGTGTTCAAGGTTATGAGGGGCATGGACAGGGTGGAAGGGAGCAGCTTAGTTGAAGGGTCAGTTACGAGGGGACACAAGCTAAAAGTGAGAGGTGAAAGGTTTGGGGGAGGATTTGAGGAAAAGCTTTTTTACCCAGAGGGTGGTGGCGGTCTGGAATGCGCTGCCTGGGAGGGTGGTGGAGGCGGGATGCCTCACATCCTTTAA
The DNA here is from genome assembly GCF_964213995.1 of Mustelus asterias. NCBI lineage: Eukaryota > Metazoa > Chordata > Chondrichthyes > Carcharhiniformes > Triakidae > Mustelus > Mustelus asterias. Next base: position 70,404,315 of record NC_135813.1, on the reverse strand, counting down.
AAAGTACCTGGATGAGTACTTGGCACGCCATAACATTCAAGGCTATGGGCCACGTGCTGGCAAGTGGAATTAGGTGGGCAGGTCAGGGCCTTTCATGCGTCGGTGCAGACTTGATGGGCTGAAGGGCCTCTTTTGCACTCTAGTATTCTGTGATTCTGTGATAAGGTTCGATTCTTGGTGTGTGCTGAATTCCTGCTTTTAATTGTTACCCAAAGACTGCTGTCCAGGGAACAGGGAATTTCAATTCAAAAGAAGGCTGAGGGGAAATTAGACAGGATTCCCACTCCCAATGGTTGCCCGATGACCTGATATAAAAGGCGGGAATAGGATGGGGGCAGAATTGGACTTGACTGTTACATTCCACTCTCGCGTGTCTCAGCCACCTGATCCATTCAGTAGAGAACATTGTCAAGAACTAGCTGCTTTTGTATAAAGCAGGTGTCATTAGCTGTCCAGTGCCGAGGTCTCCCCTGTCTAACAGCTTTGCCAGAATAATCATTTAGCAGAGAAAGAAAGGACAAGCAGGTGAGAAACAAAAAATGGATTTTCTGAGCCTCGACAGATCTGGAATGCTCACTTTCGTATTGTTGTTGGGTGCACAGGGACCTGTATATTCAAGAGGCAATGGAACTAATGCAATAATAAACTTGCTGCTGTCTTAGACACTCATGGCAAGATAATCCCCTATCTCTTAAGATAATCCCTACATCTCAGAGATCAGTCGAGTGAACCTTCTCGGAACTGTTTCTCAAACATTATAACCTAAGTAAGGAGACCAAAACCGTACACAATATTTAGTTAAAGTTTAAAGTTTATTTATTAGTCACAAGTAAGGCTCACATTAACACTGCAGTGAAGTTACTGTGAAATTCCCCTGGTCACCACACTCCGGCGCCTGTTCGGGTCAATGCACCTAACCAGAATCTCAGATGTGGTCTCACCAATTCAGAAACAATTGTAGCAAAACATCTCCACTTTTATATTCCATTAAAATGATGTATTTATCATTACCCTCTGCTACCTGTTAGTTAAGCAATCCTCTATCCATGATAATGTTACCCTCATGAACTTTTATTTATGTTGCAACCTTTAATAACCTTATCAAATGCCTTTTTGAAATCCAAAGACACCACATCTACAGATGTGAAGCTAACTGGTCCATAGTTACCTGCTTTCTGTCTCCCTCCCTTTTTGTAGAGAGGAGTTGCATTTGTAATTTTCCAATCAAATGGGACCTTTTCAGATTCAAGGGGATTTTGGAAAGTTCTACTATCAGCAACTTCTTTAGGGACCAAAGGATTTTATTTTTAATTTATTTGTTTATGGGATGTGGGTGTTGCTGACTCGACCAGTTTTTATTTTTGTCCCTAACTGCTCTCGAGAAGGTGGGGGTGAGCTGCCTTCTTAAACTGCTACAGTTCATGTGGTATAGGAACATCCACAGTGCTGTCAGGGAGGGAGTTGCAGCTGGCACCAATAGTAGTTTTATTTGCCGTATTGCTAGGAACTTAGTGCAAAAAAGGGAGAGGTTAAAGTCCTGGAGATAGATTCTTGGTGAAGATATCAGAGAGAAAGTGTTGTTTGGAGGAAGGTTCCATAGTGTGTTCTTCGAGAGCAGCGATTAAAAGACAAAGTTCCAGTGAGAAGAGATGGCTCAGGCTGTGACAAGCGTCTGGTGGGAATTACTAAGATATGCATAAAAGTTGTCTTGGGTGGTATCTGCCACTTGGTTTTAGAGTGTGGGGTGTCTGACCACATTTTACCTATTGAATTACATTAGAGTATAAAATAGATTTTGAACTCATGTTATCCTTGCAAATCTTTATACACCAATAAAGGTATAGTTGGGGTGAAGGCGTAGTGTATTATAGTTAATCTTTCATTGCATAATAAGTGTTTTATTAGAGGTTTACATAGAGTCATAGAGGTTTACAGCATGGAAACAGGCCCTTCAGCCCAACTTGTCCACGTCGCCCTTTTTTTAAAAACCCCTAAGCTAATCCCAATTGCCCGCATTTGGCCCATATCCCTCTATACCCATCGTACCCATGTAACTATCTAAATGCTTTTTAAAATATAAAATTGTACCCGCCTCTACTACTACCTCTGGGAGCTTGTTCCAGACACTCACCACCCTCTGTGTGAAACAATTGCCCCTCTGGACACTTTTGTATCTCTCCCCTCTCACCTTAAACTTATGCCCTCTAGTTTTAGACTCCCCTACCTTTGGGTTCTTTTGTTGAAAGTTCATCAGCTGATTCCTGTTTTGTTTTCACACTATACATTAACAATTTGGAGGAAGGAACTGAAGACACTGTTGCTAAGTTTGCAGATGATACAAAGATATGTAGAGGGACAGGTAGTATTGAGGAAGCAGGGGGGCTGCAGAAGGACTTGGACAGGTTAGGAGAGTGGGCAAAGAAGTGGCAGATGGAATGCAATGTGGAAAGGTGTGAGGTTATGCACTTTGGAAGGAGGAATGGAGGCATAGATTATTTTCTAAATGGGAAAATGCTTAGGAAATCAGAAACACAAAGGGACTTGGGAATCATTGTTCAAGATTCCCTTAAGGTTAACATGTAGTTTCAGTCGGCAGTTAGGAAGGCAAATGCAATGTTAGCATTCATGTCGAGAGGGCTAGAATACAAGAGCAGGGATGTACTTCTAAGGCTGTATAAGGCTCTGGTCAGACCCCATTTGGAGTATTGTGAGCAACTTTGGGCCCCATATCTAAGGAAGGATGTGCTGGCCTTGGAAAGGGTCCAGAGGAGATTCACAAGAATAATCCCTGGAATAAAGAGCTTGTCGTATGAGGAACGGTTGAGGACTCTGGGTCTGTACTTGTTGGAGTTTAGAAGGATAAGGGGGGATCTTATTGAAACTTACATGATATTGCGAGGCCTCGATAGAGTGGCCGTGGAGAGGATGTTTCCACTAGTAGGAAAAACTAGAACCAGAAGGCACAACCTCAGGCTGAAGGGACAATCCTTTAAAACAGAGATGAGGAGGAATTTCTTCAGCCAGAGGGTGGTGAATCTGTGGAACTCTTTGCCACAGAAGGCTGTGGAGGCCAGGTCATTAAGACAGAGATAGATAGGTTCTTGATTAATAAGGGGATAGGGGTTATGGGGAAAAGACAGGAGAATGGGGATGAGAAAAATATCAGCCATGATTGAATGGTGGAGCAGACTCGATGGGCTGAGTGGCCTAATTCTGCTCCTATGTCTTATGGTCTTATGGTCTATGGTCTCTGTTCAGTAGCCTCCTTCCACACATCTAAATAAACAATAAAAGTTAGGATCAATCGAGTCATGTTCCACTCTGGGATTTGATTTGAACATTAGCAACATCAACTGTGATCATAACACCCCTGCGTTGCAAGTTCCTCTCCAGCCCCAAGCAGGTGTCCCAAAGCTTGGTCCCAGGCAAGCAAAAGGGCCCTCTGGACTCTTGCTTTTGGCTACAGAGAACTGTGTCTAACATCCTGATGATAATGTCCCCTACAACTACTACATTCCCATTTGTGTACTGGGGGTTGGTTCAGTTCAGTTGGATGGAAAACTGGCTTGTGGTGCGGGGTGATACCAAAAGCATGGGTTCGATTCCCGTACCGGCTGAGGTTATTGATGAAGGTCCACCTTCTCAACCTGAGATGTGGTGATCCTCAGGTTAAATCACCACCAATCAGCTCTCCCTCTCAAAGGGGAGAGCAGCCTGTGGTCATCTAGGAATATGGTGACTTTTTATTTGAGTATTATTGAAAAAAGAGGTATGCTGTTGAAGTTTTTCATCCTGAACTCATTTGGACAGATCATACCCCACATACTACAGCTGCAACACATCCTCAACACAGCCACCTTTATTATTCAATCAACTAATTAATTAATTATTTTCTTAGCGAAAGTAGCCTAGTCATGATGGCTAGAACTCTACCACCTCACCTGCTACGGAATTGGCGTGGGCAAAGGTCCAATAACAGAAATCTCCACTGACCTCGGGCAGGAATTTCTGGTCTCGCCCAAGCAAGGCCGTAAAATCCTGCCACATAAGTTAATTCCCTTGGTTACATCAGCCTTTGCCTTGCCTGTGGGTTCCTGGCTCTACACACATTGCATTGATTGCATTTTTTTCTTTCTTTGTGTTTCTTTTCACTGTTTGCTTTCCCACTCTATCCCGCCCTCTCCTCCTTCTGTCCTCATTATTACATTCATTTTTCTGCAGCTGGAAACAGCAGGGTTGCTTTATTACAACTCGAGTAACCAGCTGGTGTGAGAACATAAATAAAACCACCTGTTTAAACCTGGAAAGATTCTGGCCAGTTTCTTACGGTTTTCATACATTGAAAAAAAGTAGGTGAAATTCTCCGGCCTCCCAGAGGTGTGTTTCCCGCTAGCATTGCTTGCTAGCGGCAGGATTCTCTAGCTCTGCTGCTGTTATTGGGAATTCCCATGGATTTCGCCCCACGCCGGCGGGAAACCCATAAGCGGGGATGCACTGCCGGAGGGGCTGGAGAATCCTGCCAGTGTGAACGGCCAGAGAATTCCAGCCAGACTCTTTTTTTAAAGCTGTCTCTTTCCTGTGTTAGAATTTAGTATTAAGGAATGTCTTCGAGAGATGCTTCGGCCTTTCTCCCTCAGATGCTGTAGGGTGTTTTTTGCTCAGATTGAACTATACCTACACCATGAGTCACTCCCGCTGCACTCTCTGCGTACTGAAGCCTCAGGACAATCAGGATCTTAATTGCGAGCAAAACCTGTACCTTTCACACTTGAAGGAGCTGTGCCAATTTGCAAGAAGCTTCTTCAGGTTGGTTCGGTTCAAACCATAGCCAAAGGGAAACAGCACTGCAACACTCCAATGTAACCCAAGCACCAATTTGCACCACAGAAATCCTCTTGCCTAGCAATGTGGCTTCGCACACTTGTTGTCATTCAAAATTAAAATTTTGAAATTAGCATAAGTTTTTGTTTTAAGTTTATTTATTAGTGTCACATGTAGGCTTACATTAAACTGCAATGAAGTTTCTGTGAAAATCCCCTAGTCGTCACACTCCAACGCCTGTTCGGGGACACTGAGGGAGAATTTAGCATGACCAATGCACCTAACCAGAACATCTATGGGAGGAAACTGGAGCACCCGGAGGAAACCCACGCAGACATGAGAAGAACGTGCAGACTCCACACAGAAAGTGACCCAGTCCGGGAATCGAACCTGGGTCCCTGGCACTGTGAGGCAGCAGTGCTAACCACTGGGCCACCATGCCTCCCAATGTAAATAGTGGAATGATTGCAGGGTCATTCATCCTGCCAGAGTTAGAGGCAACTTGATTGAAACATATAAGATCCTGAGTGGTCTAGACAGAATGCATGTGGAGAGGATGTTTCCTGTTGTGGGAGAACCTAGAGCTAGGGTTGGACCTTTACGGCCATTCACGTCAGCGGGATCTTTCGGTGCTGCCGATGGCGCGCCTCCCATTTTGGGTTTCATGACAGTGAGGGGGGGGCGTCCAATGGAAAACTCTGCTGACAATGGCAGGACCAGAAGATCCTGCCGCTGGCCAATGACGCGAAACACAAGGCGGGTCATGCGGGAAATCCCGCCCTGGGAGTCACTTTTTGAAAATAGGAAGTCATTCATTGGAGACAGAGATGAGAAGAATATCTTTCCCTCAGAGTGTCTCGCCCCCAAAAGCTGGAGCCTGAGTGAGAGTCGGGTGAGGGGATGAGCTTCCTGAGGGCAGCGGTGCGGGGCTGCAGGTGGCAGTCAGCGCAGTTCTTGGCTTCTGTTGTGCCACCAAGCTCCGGCCTGTGCAGGTTCTCCAGCTCCCTCCTGTCACAGCCCAGTGGCCTCCTGATCTCCAGCTCCTCGGCAGGGCAGGTAGAAACCGATGGCCTGAGCTCCTGACTTTTCCCTTGGAGCCAGGGGCAAGTGCGGACCAAGAAGCGCGGCACTGAGTACCAGCCAAAGACCATCAAGAGGATACGGACTCATGGCTGGCAGAAGCGTATCAGAGCCCGGGGTGGCATCGAGGTGATACTGCACCGGATGCTACAGGACCAGAAATCATTGACTCACTGAGTGCCAGGTGATTCTTCTAGACGTGAACCAACTGGGAACAGACAAGCTATGAGGCTATTCTTAACTCTGAATGTCTTTGTACATATGTATTAAACTCCTTGGGCTTAAAAAAAAGATGATGGAAGCAGAGTCTTTGAATATTTTTAAGGCAAAGGAAGATAGATTCTTGATTAACAAGGGGATGGCACGGTGGCACAGTGGTTAACACTGCTGCCTCACAGTGCCAGGGACCCGGATTCAATTCCGTCCCTGGGGTGACTGTGTGGAATTTTCACATTCTCCCCGTGTCTGCGTGGGTTTCCTCCGGGTGCTCCGGTTTTTTCCCACAGTCCAAAGATGTGCAGGTTAGGTGGATTGGCCATGTTAAATCACCCTTCAGTGTCCCAAAATGTGTAGGTTAGATGGATTAGCCATGGGAAATGTATGGGGTTATCAGAAGACTAAGGAAATTTGGCATGTCTGCTATGATTCTCACCAATTTTTACAGATGCACCATAGAAAGCATTCTTTCTGGTTTATCACAGCTTGGCATGGCTCCTGCTCTGTCCAAGACCACAGGAAAACGAGAAAGGGTCATGAACGAAGCCCAACCCATCACTCAAACCAACCTCCCATCCATTGACTCTGTCTACACTTCCCACTGCCTTGGAAAGGTAGCCAGCCTAACGAAGGACCCCACACACCCTGGATATTTTCTCTTCCACCTTCTTCCATCGGGAAAAAGATACAAAAGTCTGAGGTCACATACCAACCAACTCAAGAACAGCTTCTTCCCTGCTGCCATCAGACTTTTGAAAGGATTTCGCATTAAGTTGAGCTTTCTCTACACTCTAGCTATGACTGTAACACTACATTCTGTAGTTTCTCCTTCCCTTCTCTAAACAATATGCTTTATCTGTATAGCGCTCAAGAAACAATACTTTTCACTGTATACTAATACATGTGGCAATAATAAATCAAATCAAATCAAAAACTTAAAGAAAAGATAAATATTCCAGGTTATTTCAGAGCTGATTTTTTTTCCATCTCCACCATGTCCTTTCGAGTCAAATGGGCTCATGCACTGGCCATTGATTTTTCCACATTGAATTAACTTCTACGCTCCTGATATGAAATACCCTGTCAATTTGATGCCCTAACTCGCAACCCAGCCAACGACTCACCCAGAAGGAGAAGCTAAGTCAGCACTATGGCCAAGATTGGCATTCAAGCATTCGTCCTTTGAAAAGACAATCTTATTAAAGTCAAGAATTTCATTAGACTTTAAACCTCACAGCAGACACCCATAAGCACAGGAATAGTGCCTCAGACAATTAACACCATCTCAAACAAGAGGTTTACAGCCAACAAAGTACTTTCTTGAAGTACAGTCACTGTCATGGCATAAGATTTTAAATGTCAGATATTTGCAAACATAGGTGATGAATACAAATATATTTATCAACTTCAGAGTTAGGGGGCAAGACAGAGGAAAGTAAAGGGCCATCCCCCGTTTTAAGTCTCAAGTCAGTGGAATGTCTCATGTTTGAGATCACAACTTTGAAATGACAAGCAAGATTCTAAAGTTAGCTGGAACTGCGCAGACGAAACAACATTTACCTTTCTAGAGTGGCCTGCCTTTTGATTCCTAACAACACGTCTTCATCGGAGTCTTCTTTCCAACCGAGATACCTCCTACCTCTTTGTTCACAAGGGCCCCAATGTATTGAATATATTTCACAAGAAAGGTCAAATCTTCGAAAAACACCTTGGCTCACAGGCAGAATTCATCCTTTCAGGGGACATAGTTCCTCAGATATCAGACAATCTTCCAGTAACTGGCACAGGGACACAATCGTTCTAAATCTGTCGCATCGGTCTTTATGCAGTCAATAGACTTGAGCTCATAAACATTTTCTTTTGTGCGCAAATCCCTCAACACTACCACACTAGAGGTGGGGATTTGCATTTCACTCGCAGTGATAGGTTTGTAATGTCGCTATCTTTTGAAAACAATACTTAAACGGATTTTTAAAACCTGGAATGGTGCAAAGTTCTATGTTTTTTTGTTAAAGTTTATTTATTAGTCACAAATAGTCTTACATTAACACTGCAATGAAGTTACTGTGAAAATCCCCGAGTCACCACACTCCAGCATCTGTTCAAGTACACTGAGGGAAAATTTAGCATGGCCAATCCACCTAACCTGCACATCTTTGGACTGTGGGAGAAAACCGGAGCACCCAGAGGAAACCCACGCAGACACTGGGAGAATGTGCAGACTCCACACAGACAGTGACCCAAGCCGGGAATCAAACCCAGGTCCCTGGCTCTGTGAGGCAGCAGTGCTAACCACTGTGCCATCGTGCCGCCCTTATAAATTATAAAAGTATAAATTATAAATGTTATAAATGTAATACTAACTATGTTCAAATAACTTTAGTATGAATCCATCTCTCCCCAACAGATCTGAAAAACTAGGCTGGAATCTTCCATTTTGGAGCTTAAGGCTGGGATTTTCTGACTCTGCAATGGCAGTGCACCACTGTGGGAGATTCGATGGGCCAATCAAGAATCCATTGACTTTTGACGGCATTGGAAGATCCCAGCAGCGGGTGGAAAGACCCGCCCCACATTTGATGGTAAGCCTGGACATGGGGATGTTTTGCGCTGGCGGGGGACGGGGTTGACGGCTGAACATGTGCTGTTTATTGCATCTGCATCTGCAAGGCACACGCCAATTCATGTGGTAGGGAAGACACAAAATCACTGCCATCTCATGGGGTTGAAGGTCCAGGCGCCATATTTAAAGGGTAGCCTGACAGCCTCCACTATCCCTTCCACCCTTTCCCGTTAACTCTTCCTCTCATCCTTGGGCTTCCTCCATGCAACTTGCACTGCCTCCACACTGCCTCTCAAGCACAGGCTGGCATTGACAGATACTCCCAAAAGAGGACAATGCAATGGTAAACACACTGTTAATCGTGGAAAAGGCTACCTTGTCAGGTGCCTGACTGGATCTTCCTCTGTCCTTTCACAGCACAAGTATCAAGACCCCGTTATCAATATCTTCAAGAGAGAGACCAAAATACACTTCCTGCAGAGCTTGAAGAAAACATTGTTTGCAAATGTAATATTTGTGTTTTGTCTGCATGTAATGATGAAATTAATATATTATGCTAAATTGTATGTGCATACACATGAGTTTGTGTGTGTACATGTGTGCACACGATGTGTTTTTTTAAATTCATTCATGGAACATGAGCATCACTGGCTGGCCAGCATTTATTGCCCATCCCTAGTTGCCCAAGGGCAGTTGAGAGTCAACCACATTGCTGTGGCTCTGGAGTTACGTGTAAGCTAGACAAGGTAAGGTTGGCAGATTTCCTTCCCTAAAGGACATTAGTGAACCAGATGGGGTTTTCCGACAATTGATAATGGTTTCATGATCATCATTAGATTCGTAATCCCAGATATTTTTTATTGAATTCAAATTCCACCATTTCCTTTGCGCTGTCATGGCAGGATTCGAATGCGGGGTCCCCAGAACATTAGCTGAGTTTCTGGATTAATAGTCTAGCAATAATGCCACAAGGCCATCGCCTCCCCCTGTGTGTACATGTGTTTACACATGTATGTGTGCATGCGTTTGTGTATGTGTTTGTGTGTGTGTGCATGTGTGAGAGGGAGAGAGGGAGACACACGATTCATCAAAAATATTCAGGTGACTTTTATTCCCATGAGGAAAACTCATGACACGGCTTGTGTCAGCCATAATTCAATTCCAACACTTCACCTGAACCAGGAAGTCATGAGTTCAAGGCCCACTCCAGGACATGACCACAGCATAACTCGGCTATATTTTAGTGCTGTGGTGCCATTTTGTGGAGGGGACATTAAATCTGAGCACCATCCACCCTCTAGGGTGGGTGTCAAAGCTCCTGAGGCACTACCTGCAGAGCATGGAGTTCTAGTGTCCTAGGCAATATTCATCACGCAACATAATTAAAACTGATTATCGTGCTGCCTCTTTGCAATTTGTGGAACATGCTGTGTGCAACCCGGCTGTCACATTTCCTTACGTTACCACAGTGAATACACATAAAAATATATTTCATTGGCTGCAAAGTGGTTTGGGTTGTCCTGAGGGTGTAAAAGTTAGTCTATAAATTGAGGCTTGTTCCTTTCTCTTGTCAGTTATATCTGTAGACAGGACGGTGATAGGCGACTTCAATACAAAGGGCTGAATTTTCCTGTCCCGCCCACCGCGGGAATCATAACGCGCGGGGGCGGACAATGCAAAGATCCATTGACCTCGGGCGGGGTTTTCCAGTCTTGGTGTGAGCGCTGCCAGAAAATCCCACCCTAACAGTGATATTGCTTGCTTATCATGTATCCACCCACCTAGTAGAATCATCGAATGATCCAGGAGGAGGACATTCAGCCCATTGAACCTGTCTTGATAGGGCTATCCAATTAATCCCATTAACCTGCTGTTTATCTTTTTAAATATTTATTCAGAGAGTAAGTGCTGGGTTAGGCTGAAGCCCTGTGGCAATTATGCTTCTACCTGTTTCTTTCAATTTTTTAAGTTCATTAAAATCCTTTACAAAATATTTTATTTTATATGGGCGGCACAGTGGTAGCATTGCAGACTCACAGTGCCTGGGACGTGGGTTCAATTCCAACCTCGGGTGACTGTCTGTGTGGAGTTTGCATGTTCTCCCTGTGTCTGCGTGGGTTTCCTCCTCCGTCCAAAGATGTGTAGCTTAGGTGGATTGGCCATTCTCAATTGCCCCTTAGTGTCGGAGGACACTAGTGACAGACAGCATGGTTTTGTAAGAGGGAGGTCGTGCCTTACAAATTTGGTGGAGTTTTTTGAGGAAGTGACAAAAACGGTTGATGAAGGAAGGGCCGTGGATGTCGTCTATATGGATTTCAGTAAGGCATTTGACAAAGTCCCACATGGCAGGTTGGTTAAGAAGGTTAAGGCTCATGGGATACAAGGAGAAGTGGCTAGATGGGTGGAGAACTGGCTTGGCCATAGGAGACAGAGGGTAGTGGTCGAAGGGTCTTTTTCCGGCTGGAGGTCTGTGACCAGTGGTGTTCCGCAGGGCTCTGTACTAGGACCTCTGCTATTTGTGATATATATAAATGATTTGGAAGAAGGTGTAACTGGTGTAATCAGCAAGTTTGCGGATGACACGAAGATGGCTGGAATTGCGGATAGCGAAGAGCATTGTCGGGCAATACAGCAGGATATAGATAGGCTGGAAAATTGGGCGGAGAGGTGGCAGATGGAATTTAATCCGGATAAATGCGAAGTGATGCATTTTGGAAGAAATAATGTAGGGAGGAGTTATACAATAAATGGCAGAGTCATCAGGAGTATAGAAACACAGAGGGACCTAGGTGTGCAAGTCCACAAATCCTTGAAGGTGGCAACACAGGTGGAGAAGGTAGTGAAGAAGGCATATGGTATGCTTGCCTTTATAGGACGGGGTATAGAGTATAAAAGCTGGAGTCTGATGATGCAGCTGTATAGAACGCTGGTTAGGCCACATTTGGAGTACTGCGTCCAGTTCTGGTCGCCGCACTACCAGAAGGACGTGGAGGCATTGGAGAGAGTGCAGAGAAGGTTTACCAGGATGTTGCCTGGTATGGAGGGTCTTAGCTATGAGGAGAGATTGGGTAGACTGGGGTTGTTCTCCTTGGAAAGACGGAGAATGAGGGGAGATCTAATAGAGGTATACAAGATTATGAAGGGTATAGATAGGGTGAACAGTGGGAAGCTTTTTCCTAGGTCGGAGGTGACGATCACGAGGGGTCACGGGCTCAAGCTGAGAGGGGCGAAGTATAACTCAGACATCAGAGGGACATTTTTTACACAGAGGGTGGTGGGGGCCTGGAATGCGCTGCCAAGTAGGGTGGTGGAGGCAGGCACGCTGACATTGTTTAAGACTTACCTGGATAGTCACATGAGCAGCCTGGGAATGGAGGGATACAAACGATTGGTCTAGGACCAAGGAGCGGCACAGGCTTGGAGGCCGAAGGGTCTGTTTCCTGTGTTGTACTGTTCTTTGTTCTTTGTTCTTTGACTAGCAGGGTCAATACGTGGCATTACAGAGATTGGGCCTGGATGGGATTGTGGTCGTCACAGCCTCGATGGGTCGAATGGCCCCTTTCTGCACTGTAGGGATTCTACGATTCTATGAAAAAAAATTCCACTTACACCTCCCGGTCTAATTTTCTATCATCCGTCTCCCTTTCTGCTGCTGAAGGTCAAGAATATATAACAGTTAATCATTCTTCAACATTACATTTGTTTCAGGCAACCTTTGTGCAGAGTTCCTCCCTCTCCGCATTACCCCCACTTTTTCTCCCCGCCCCCGCTCCCACACCATGTTTGCCAGTGGTGTTACCAACTCCCACAATTGTTCATATTTATTTGACGAAAACTTTGCTTCATTCATCTAAAACAGAGAAGTCTTCAGCCAGACTGTGTACACAATAGTTAATCTAAGCAACGGCACTTGCATGCATTGACCTGTGCTCAGGTATCCCTATAGACCCCTTTTATTATCAATAGGAATGGGAACACCATAATTAAATAGCAATTTCATATGAATGTGTTTCAATTGTATCCTCATAACAATGTAACTTCACTTATTTGCCTTTTATCATTTTCCCTGGTGATAGTTAAATTACGTTGATTTTTACCATTCTTGCCATTTACTGCCCATTATAAGATCCTAGCTAAAGACTGGGAGTTTTCAGAAATATTAAATATCTTTAAGGATTTTACAGTATTGTGGCAATACAATACAATTCAAGGTAAGGGGGGCAAGGTTCAATGCAGATATGCGGGGGACGTATTTTACACAGAGGGTGGTGGGGGCCTGGAATGCACTACCAAGCAAGGTGGTTGAGGCAGACACGCTAGGATCATTTAAGACTTATCTAGATAGCCACATGAACAGACTGGGAATAGACGGATACAAACGGATGGTCTAGTTAGGAACACATGATTGGTGCAGGCTTGGAGGGCCGAAGGGCCTGTTCCTGTGCTGTATTGTTCTTTGTTCTTTGTTCTTTAATACAAGGAGCTGTATGCCCATTCCATTAAAGTCTTATCTCCAGTCAATCTGGCACTGTAGACATAAGCTCAGTCTCTACAGTAGTTGTAGACAGCCTGTGCCACAGGCATCTGCACATTTTCATCTAACTCAAGGACATCTGGGGCAAACACCACAAAGAGAGTACAGGGAAGGTCTAAGTGCAATGGACCTCCCGATTCATTCGCTGGTGATGTGCTCACAGGATGTCAAGTTAGTGGCTGGCTATGGTCATATACAAAGACAAAAATGCCCTTGCTGAATTAATAGCCCACTCAGGTTGATTTGAGTCTGGCATTGCACTTGGAGGATGATCAGTTTCGGCATCAGGGTCAACCCGACCTTTTGCGTCACCTGATTTTAAAAGAAAATTCAGCAGTAAGGACGCTTGGCCATGGATGGAGGGTGTGAGCAGCACAGGACTGAGCTTTTGGGTGACTTTGTACTTCTGCCCTTCCCTTTGCTCATGTCCTGAGGACTTACATTTCCAAAATGAGTTTAAATAAAATGACGGCAAAATCTGCTGAAGACACAGCTCGGAGAGGCAGAGACAAGGACCTGGCCTGATCCCCGTGTTCTTTATTTCTGCAATCTTAATAAGATGAATAATTATCTGGGTATGAGTGGATCAGGGGACAGAACAGACTTATAGCAGTTAGAAACCTGAAAGGCATCACCACACTATCAAAGTTGTATGCTATAAAAATAGGAATATTTAATTGTTCAATGCAAATTGAAATCATGCTGCATTTTCTTTTAGGACATCATTTGAAGTATATGGCCTACAAACGTATAGGTTGAGGGAGGACCATGAATACAAAACATATATTAACACAAATAAATCATTTTATACTCCTGGATAGGCCACAAATTAATAAAAGGAAAATTGCACAGTAAAGTGACATTTCCGTTGTTTTGTGATTAGCAGCAGAGGTACGGAACTGATGATGCAAGCTGGTAAGTATTTGCCACATTAATGCTCTCAGATTTGCAGGAGCAGGGCGGCACGGTGGCACAGTCACTGCTGCCTCACAGCGCCAGGGACCCAGGTTCAATTCCGGCCTCGGGTCACTGCCTTTGTGGAGTTTGCACTTTCTCCTTGTGTCTGCGTGGGTTTTCTCCGGGTGCTCCGGTTTTCTCTCACACCCCAAAGATGTGCGGATTAGGTTGATTGGCCGTGCTAAATTGTCAGGGGAATTAGCAGGATAAATGGGGTTACAGGAATAGGGCCTGGGTGGGATTGTGGTCGGTACAGACTTGATGGGCCAAATGGCCTCTCTTTGTCCTGTGGGGATTCTAGGATTCCAGAAAAGATAAGGAATGCTCGGATCACACCACACTACACATCCTAGCTGAGCCAGATACTACACTGACTCTCTCGTCATTCCACTGTTACATCTTGCCCATCATCAGCTATCATTCTCCTGGCAAGTAGCTTAATAGACTGACCCTAAGGAATCAGGTGTTTGAATGACTGAGTGCCTCGAGCAGGCTGAAGTGGCACTGTGGTTCCATACTACACCAACTCTGTCACCATGGACGTAGGGAGCACCAATCTTCATTTCCACGTAATAGAGGCTATAAAACAATTTGCCTACAACTCCTATTATTCCTAATATTTCTCAGCAAAAGATTGTTTTGGCAAACTCTGACCTGTATTTCAATATTGTTGGTTCATTGTTCATTTTTTATTATTTATTCATTCATGGGACGTGGGTGTTGCTGGCTAGGCCAGCATTTATTGCCCACCCCCAGTCGTCCTGGAGTGGGGGTGAGCTGCCTTCTTGGCAATTGAGTGGTTTGCTAGGCCATTTCAGAGGGACAGCTGACAGTCAACCACATTGCTGGAATCACATGTAGGCCAGATCAGGTAAGGACAGCAGATTTCCTTCCCTAAAGGGCATTAGTGAACCAGATGGGATTTTCCGACAATTGACAATGGTTTCATGGTCATCAGTGGATTCTTAATTCCGATATTTTATATTGAATTCAAATTCTACCATCTGTCATGGTGGGATTTGAACCCGGTTCCCCAGAACATTAACTAAGTTTCTGGATAGTCTAGCGATAATACCATTAGGCCATCGCTTCCCCTATCTTTTGGGAATTTCGAAGTATAACTCAGATATCAGAGGGACGTTTTTTACACAGAGGGTGGTGGGGGCCTGGAATGCGCTGCCAAGTAGGGTGGTGGAGGCAGGCATGCTGACATTGTTTAAGACTTACCTGGATAGTCACATGAGCAGCCTGGGAATGGAGGGATACAAACGATTGGTCTAGTTGGACCATGGGGCGGCACAGGCTTGGAGGGCCGAAGGGTCTGTTTCCAGTGCTGTACTGTTCTTTGTTCTTTGTTCTTTGAATCAACATTTTCTCCAGTTTGGAGCAATACATTAGACGGTGAAATGTTTGCATGTATATTTCTGCTTTCACTGCAGCACATGCAACATGGTGTTTCATTAAGGGCCTTCGTCCTAATGATTATTTAGCTGTTGATATGTTGGGAGTCACTGCTCCTTAATTGCTTACAAGATTGGGTTTTGGCAGTGCTAATGACTGTTGTTAAAATGTTATTCCTTGTCCTAAAGGCACTATTTTTTTTCTGAGTTACAGTTCGACAGGTTGCAGTTGTCGTAGGAGAGAAATTATGTCTGCACGTCTATTTCCAGTATAAAGTTGGTCATTTTCATGTGGATATTTTGTGTGTGTGTGTATGTGTGTGTATCTCTATAGCTCTCTTCATAACCTAACCCAAATAGGCGCACATCTCTGTCATAATTAGGCTTCGAAGTCAGCCTGAGGTGATTTAAATCTTGTTTAAATCAGCACAAAGCATCTTTGACAAACCCAGATAACCACAGCCAGCTGCAGTAATGAATGAGCCAACATGCCAACAAATAGACTTTGCAGGAAAGCAAGTTGCAGAAATTTATTATATGAAAATATACCTGATTGGTATTGGATACACAAATGCGCATGAGCAGATTGTGGCACACTGTGTCAACCAAGTTATTATTTCAATTCTATGCAGTTTAAAGAACAAAGACATTTGCATTCATATAGCGGCTTTCTTATTCTCAAGACGTACCAAATCGCTTCACGGTCAATTAATTATTTTTGAAGGGTAGTTACTTGTTATGGAGGTAAATGCAAGACCAGTTTGCACAAGGCAAGATTCCACACACAGCAAGGAGATAAAAAGGTAAACTCACCTCTTTTAGATGGTGTTGGGTGAGTGATTTCCAAGTTATGAGGAAATCTCCCGATTTCTAATGTCAAAGGTCTGAGTTGTAAGGAAACACTGATGGATAACTTGAGATCATCCAACAGGACAGAAGGTGTCCAAGAGGCTGTCTTATCAAGATATTCAAGTGTAATCACTCAGGAAGCCGACTGGAAAGGGGTGACGTTTTATTCTTAAATCAAAAGTTAGACCACACCCTGTGGTGCATATACATGAGTCCCATCCGGGCCTATAGAAACTGGACCCGCTCAGGGGTCTGCTTTATCAAGGGCTCTGGAGACAGATTCGACCTGGGTTGGCAATCACCTATTACACGGGAACTCGTATTCCACGAGAATCCATTACTGCTGCTTACTATCCAAAAAGGAGGAATTGGGAAGCTAAATACTGCAGGCTGGGCTGGGAAGAAGAAGTCATCCCCTCCCAGCCCCTAATAATCAGATGAAGCCTGACAAAACTGCTTTTCTCCCACAGTTTCCTATTAATTTTGAAGTCCTGCAGCTAGTTTCCTGCCTAAATCACTATGGTAAGAGTTTTAACAACACCAGGTTAAAGTCCAACAGGTTTATTTGGTAGCAAATGCCATTAGCTTTCGGAGCACTGCTCCTTCGTCAGGTGGAGTGGAAATCTGCTCTCAAACAGGGCACAGAGACACAAAATCAAGTTACAGAATACAGGTACATTGGGGAAACCATGCAGACGCTACGACAACGGATGAATGAACACCGCTCGACAATCACCAGGCAAGACTGTTCTCTTCCTGTGGGGGAGCACTTCAGCGGTCACGGGCATTCAGCCTCTGATCTTCGGGTAAGCATTCGCCAAGGTGGCCTTCACGACACACGACAGCGCAGAGTCGCTGAGCAGAAACTGATAGCCAAGTTCCGCACACATGAGGACGGCCTAAACCGGGATGTCGGGTTTATGTCACACTATCAGTAACCCCCACAACATGCCTCCTGGACTTGCAGAATCTCACTGGCTGTCCTGTCCGGAGACAATACACATCTCTTTAACCTGTGCTTAATGCTCCCTCCACTCACATTGTCTGTATCTTTCAGACAGTAATGTGGTTGACTCTCAACTGCCTTCGGGCAACTAGGGATGGGCAATAAATGCTGGCCAGCCAGCGATGCCCATGTCCCATGAATGAATAGAAAAAAAACTTAACATAACCAATTGCAAGGTTGAAATGAGTAATTATCCTATTCTTCCAAAATCTGAACTGCATCCCTTCCAGACATACTGATTGCCTGTAGCATAAAGCTGAATTTTTAAACATTTCCCTAATACACAAAGAAAATATATATATGGGTATTCAAATCAGTTGCACTACTTTCATCACGCCATCAATAACATGGTACAGCCATGCAACCATTGTGGGCACATTAAATTCAATCTTCAGTATTTTTGAGCACTACAGGAGGTTTCTTCTGACAATGGACCTAAAACTCTGGACAACCCTTTGAGGTGATGCGTGAGAAGTGGGGACTCAACCATGCCACTTCACCACTGCATCACCACTGCATCACCCCATATCCAATCGAATGGCAAAACGTATGTTTGAACTTCAAGATTCTTAATCATGAAGTACCATCAAACAAAACATGAGCAACCTGTAGCCATGCTGCATCTTAGAGTGACACTATTCAGTGCAACGGTGCCCTCACCTGTAGAATTGCCATTCAGCAGACAAGTATGAATAAACATCCACTGTCCACCCTTCATTGACATTCCCAGGAGAAAAACAGGGAAAGATGAAAGGTGCACATAACCGGCGTACAGGTAACAAATCACCCAACCTGAACATCAGACAGAAGGTTTGAGTATAGCAGCTAAGCGATGGCACCTTGAAACCAGCCGGAGTTATTCGCCCAGAACTAAATCATATCAAGAATAAACACCAAACAGTATGACAGTGCAATGAAACAGATGCCAATTAGAACAATACCATAACCAGAAAGGTTGAGCAATCCTATCGTGACTACAACACATTCTAATACATTAATACATGACACACACAAAGCAACCCTAAGCAGCATTCTGAAAACGTCCAGCAACCTCCAGCAAAGATTATTATACCTACATCTGGACAGATGAGAAAACTGCTGAGATGCTTCAGATACTTGCAAATTTATTGCCCTGGTGTCAAAGTACACCCAGACACTTTACGTACATAGTTTGATACTTTAAAGGTAAACCTGAAAACAGTGGATGTTGTGACATGATGATGCACCTTCAAATAGGATATATCTTATCTGCTGTCAATCATCACACATTTTACCTGGATAGGATGTATTACTCCCTGACTTGTAATCAGTCTACAAGCAGCAACAGTAGAGATTAGGGTCAGGATTTTCCAGCCTCGTTCATCCTGAAACCGTAAAATCCCACCCAATGGTCCACCCCTCGCCCGCTCCGATTCCTCTGGTGGGAGGGGCGGTACAATTCCAGCGTAGATGTGCTATACTGAGCCTGCCATTGAATATTATGTGTATATAACATAGGCCAATTTATTATTTGTTATTTTAATGTGTTAATTTCTTGTAAATTTTGTAACTATTTTAAATTTATTTTCTATCAATTATTGTGGACCAGTTGTGGTGTAACCCTGTGTGTGGAGTTCATTTCCTGGTCATAACGTGGAACATCAAGGTGAAGGAAGAACTCAGGTTACAGAATCTGAAGAAATGTACTGAACTGCACTGTGGGATCAAAGCATAAAGGATGATGGTCAATTTGGTCAAGTCAAAGCCTTGTCAGAATTAGCAACGTCTGCAAAATTAGTTCAACTGGCCTTGAACTGTGAGAAAGACGGACCCTTTCTCTGCTCATTGGAAGTAATAAAGAAGCCTGGGAATTGATAACAGTGTAAGGGGTAACAAACAAAATCAGACTGGTTCCATTTCTATAAACATGACTTTATAAGAGGCTCAGGACATAAGAACATAAGGGAAAAGGCAATGACATGATTGAAAACCAATTAAGTGGGCTAAAAACAAATATAACCTTATATGAAACAGGGTCAAGGTCAAGAAAGTTATATAGAAGAAGTCCACACAATTATCTCATCTCTGCCTCAGTAGGTTTGAGTGAATTGGTCAATCACTCAGAAATTGTGCATGGTGGGTTTCTCAGCAGCAGATTGAGCACTGCAATGGACTCTGGCTCACAGGGAAGCTAAGTATTATTATTAGTATGCACTATTGCTTTACGGTTTAATAAAAGGTGCGTCACCTCTGGTGGAGCCTCATCCAAGTTGCCGTGTGTCATCGGTATCCAGAGTAGAGACAGAAGAACCTTTGGGCCAGGAAGAGGCTCTGACAGAAGTCTTTGGCGGGATTCTCTGGCCGCGCACGCCCCAAGATCGGAAATTTCTGCCCAAGCTCAACAGACCTCTGAATGGTCCACCGAATTTTCTCTCTCACCCGCTACGAATCCCCCGGTGGGCAAGACAGGAGAATTTCAATCCTTATCTCCAAATAAAGAATCCATATTATGGCTTCACCAATCCTTGTGTACGATTGGTGCATTTACGTTGAATAGAGAAGAATGTTACATCAGTAAGATTTTCTTCACACAGAGCAATGATCTGGCTATTTGGAAAGAAGAGTAGAAGTGAAAACCTGGAATCAGTTAGGAAACAATTTGGCATGTTACAGTGGAGCATTGCAGGGTCTGACTGGATGGATGAATCGAGATGGACAACAAATACCCTTCTTCACCTGGAGTAATTTTGTGAAAATATCTGCAGTACCTTCTGGATTTCCATCCCCTTTTCTGATGTCTTGTTTTAGAATCATAGAACCATAGTATCCCTACAGTGCAGAAGGAGGCCATTCGGCCCATCAAGCCTGCACTGACAACAAACCTACTCAGGCCCTATCCTTGTAACCCCACATATTTACGCTACTGATCCCCCTGACACTAATGGTTAAGTTAGCATGACCAATCAACCTAACCTGCACATCTTTGGACTGTAGGAGGAAACCGGAGGACCTGGAGGAAACCCATGCAGACATGGGGAGAAGCTCCACACAGTCACCCAAGGCTGGAATTAAACCCAGTTCCCTGGCATTGTGTGGCAGCAGTGCTAGCCACTCTGCCACCTTGCCGCCCCATTACATTAATTATATTCACTCTTATATTCACCCAGCCACTTCGATCGCAATACAAAACAAATATTAGTGCTAACATTGTGCTTCACTTGCCACACAAGGGCCCTTCAATACCTTACCACAAGTAATCATTCTTCATGTCTGAGCCCACACTGTGAGATTTAGCAGGTTATTTGTCCATGACTGCAATACTGAGCCTGGCTTCCTAATGTGTAGCTCCGATCAGAAATCATAGGATGACAATTGGGAGAGGAGAATGATTTTAGTTTGCCCTCTGACCCAGGAGGATTGACGTCAATTATAGTGCATCTATTTATATATTGGTTGAAGTCGGCCAACTCAGTGCAAATGGGGTCATGAACATTTTTGATCAGCAGACACACATCATCTGAGCCATCAAGGTGTCCTGGGCACCAAGGATGCTGAGGAGTATGAGACGTAACAATGAAATGCTCATACACATTAAGCTTAAAAAATATTTATTACTGGAGTACTCTAAACTAAACCCTCCAAGGCATTTACTGTGAATTAGACCCAAGTATGAAGGTCAAAGTATTATCTGCGATTCACTGACAAATGTTGCACGCCATTGAAATGAATAGCGCCGCATGTATAAATTTTCCCTCAGATATTAATAGAAATAGTAATTTTTTTCCCAATCATAAAATATCCCCACAAACAGATGAGGAGAACACTGGCCTCTAGTGAGTACAGTTCTGCCTTGTCCTCATCTGGTGGAAGTTCCACGAGTGTAATATGCTTGAATACAAAGTAAATCTAGCCAGACTGGAGGTCAGCACTGCCAATCAATTAAACAGTTTTGTGTTTGCAGGTTGCTAATGGGTGTTTTCTCTCAGCCTCCTGCCCCTAATTGCAAGTTTAATTGCTTATTAGTGACTGGTGATAATTGTCCCATCACACAAGGTCAAGAAGATTCAAAATAGTGATAACCCCAATCATCATCCGCATTTAGCTCAATTATGTCCAAAAGCCACTGAAAGAATATGTTTTCCCTTCGTTTTATGTCAGCTTAGCCACGGGTCTCGCTAAAAGGGCAATCAGTCTTTGCCTGGCTTCAGTCAATTCTGCTCCACAACTGATCAGAAGGACGTGGACTCACAACATCATAAGAGAAATGTTAATAAGGGAGATTAATTTGTCTATTGCAACTCATTCATTCATAAAGATAAATTGATTTGTAAATAATCATAGGCGTTTGGCCTCCACTGGAAGTCCATTCTGAAAATGCTGTTTTCAGAATCTCCTGCTATCGATTCTAAGCTTATCTTATTCTAGTTTAAAGTTTAAAAAAACTTTTATCGCAGGCACAGTATAGTTTGGATAGGTTTGCACCTGATCTACACTCTATGGTTTTGACTGGATAATTCAGTATTCTCTAGTCATGGTGATACCTACGGGTATCTTTAACCTGGAATTATTTCGACACCATTCAAATAATCGTAGAATCCCTATTTGGCCCATCGAGCCCACACAAACAACAATCCCACCCAGGCCCTATCCCCATAACCCCATATATTTACACAGCTAATGCGGCTGAAACTAAAGGTCAATTTAGCATGGACAATCAACCTAACCCACACATCTTTGAAGAGAGTACATTTTCAGAGAGTACATTGCTCACCACTTTTTTCTTCCCATTATGTATATTTAATATTTGCATCTACAGCTGTCCATCAATGTACTCCAATATTTT
Organism: Mustelus asterias; assembly: GCF_964213995.1. Classification (NCBI taxonomy): domain Eukaryota; kingdom Metazoa; phylum Chordata; class Chondrichthyes; order Carcharhiniformes; family Triakidae; genus Mustelus; species Mustelus asterias. The sequence goes on along the minus strand of NC_135813.1, from coordinate 70,382,067 downwards.
AAAAGCAGGATACTGCAGATGCTGGAAATCTGAAATTAAATGCTGGAAAAGCTCAGCAGGTCAGGCAGCATTTTACTTTGTCTGACCTGCTCCCCTCCCCCTCTATAACAGTATAAAATCCATCACATTTCTCCCTCTCTTTAACTCTGAAGAAGAGTCATATAGATTTGAAACATTAACTTTGTTTCTCTCTCTGCAGACGCCGGCAGACCTGCTGAGTCTTTCCAGCAGTTTCTGTTTTTACTTCACTATTTTGTTCAACACATTTTGTATTTTCTGAACTGAATCATCAGAATAAGTTGGCCTTCCTAATTTGTTGCAATCAGCAAACTTAAGCAATTTCCATTCAGTTTCTGAATTCAAGACATTGATAGAAATTGGAAACAATATTTGTCCCAGTGCTGATCCCTGGAAGGCCTCAGTCAGGACTTTCCCATCCTGGGATAACACCACTCACCCAGTTTTCTAAACCCGCTATCCTTATTCTTTACCAAAACATGTCATGGATACCCATCCTCTTGACTTGGACTAGATAGATTCTCTTGTGAAAGCATGTCAAATGCCTTTCAGAAGTCTCAGCATTAGAGCTTACATTCAGCAGATCACTTCCTGGTCGGATGGTCAGACAGAACCCTCTCTTCTGAATTCAAGTGGACAGCCATTTATTATCGTATGATAATCATCAACCTTCCTTCTAGATAATTGTTTAATATGGCATTGAAGGAAGACTTTGGGCGGGATTTTCTGGCTACGCTCACCCCAAAACCGGAAAACCCAAGGTCGACAGACTTTGCCATGGTCTGCCCCTTGCCCGCTCCGATTCCCGTGGTTGGCGGAATGGGAAAATTTGCCCCTTTGGATTTTTACTTGTCCATGCACGTTTCCTCACCTCCATTGAAAATGGGCACCACGCCAGCGGTTCCCAGTCTAGTGGTACCTCTTTCATATAAATTGACATCATCATGTTGAGTGTCGATCTTAAAAATCTCCTCCCTCATCTGCTTTAGTGATCCGGCAATCCATGAGGACTTTTGTTTTCCATTTTAACTCTGTTGAGACTTCCATTTCATTGTACAGAAGCCGTTGTTTGTGCTTTTGTCCCCCCTGTCTTCCCTGATGAATATTTGGAGAAAGTAATCACTCAGAATATTAATGGCCTTGTACTCATTCTACGTTTTGGCCAGCTTGCACCATCACCTCTTCTCCCACTGTCACTTACTTCAGCACACTGAAGGCAATACTTGCTTTTTGGAATTTATGTCTTGATTCTAAGTAAAACCAGATTTTACCTTCCTGGTAATCATTATTATGGTCTCATGTTCCACAGTTGTGTGGAACGCCATGTTAGAAATCAAAGACAACAGGGTTTTGCTTTTCCATTCATTAATGTCTTAAAGAAAATCCTCTCCTCATTTCAATATTTAAAAGAAATGCAAATCCCATTATGCCAAAGTCTTTATCAATTATTTGATTTAATTCAAATTTTTCCCAAAATATAGAATCAATTTGTGTCAAAAGGTGTTTCCCATAATGCAGTAGTGTCGTACTGCAGTTTGTGATGATGATAAAAATGAAAAGTGTTCCTTCAAATATGCTCTCTTAACAGATACAAAGACAATTCTCCTTAAACAGAACATGTTGCTCAATGTTCCTGAGGTATTGTGCATAGATAATGTATCTTGCAAGGCCGAGAACATACTTAGAATTCCAACCGCAAACCACGTCCTCCCTAAGGCCTACTATAATGGGCATGTGTGTTATATAAGCCTTGAAAATGCTATGTGCAGTTCAAAAAATGTTCAGTAACGCTTCTACGATATTGTTTCCAATTGTAAGAAACCAATTTCATTTGGATCTTCGATATTCACATCCAAACATGCCTTGAAGTCAATAAAAGTTTACTTTAAAAATTTGATTTAAAAATTATGAGACAAGAGCAGAATGATCTTTAATACAATTGGCTGAATTCCTGAACTGGAAATAGAGCCTGGAGGTACTTTTGAGACGTGCCAATGCTGCCAAGAAGGGGACATAGGAACACAATATTGCTGAGTGTCCCTTCAGTGAGATCAGGGCACCATGAGAAGGAAGGGGTTGCGGGTGGTTGGGGTAGCCAGGGGACGGCGTTATATGCTAAATGTGAGAACAAAAGAAAACTATGTTGCTTATGTAGAAACAATGCAACAATGGGACAGTTCCGAGCATGAAACAAAAATGGCCATTATCTGCTGGTAATTCCATGGGGAATTGCACTATGTTGTGTGGTACCAGTCATACGGAGCAGGGATGCTCCAGCTATGGTCCCTGATATACAGAGTTTTAGCCAATTGTAAATGGAATGGGAAGAGAAATTGGCAAACAATTCTCACTCCAATAACCTCCCGGGGCGGCATAGTGGCACAGTGGTTAGCACTGCTACCTCACAGCTCCAGCGGTCCAGGTTCACTTCCGGCCTTGGGTGACTGGCCGAGGTGTGAGAGTTAGGTGGATTGGCCATGGTAAATTGCCCTTTAGTGTCAGGGGGATTAGCTCGGGTAAATGCATGGGATTATGGGGATAGGGCCAGGGTGGGATTGTGGTCGGTGCAGACTCGATGCACTGTAGGATTCTATGATTCTATGATTCTGTGACTGTGTGGAGTTTACACATTCTCCCCGTGTCTGCATGGGTTTCCTCTGGGTGCTCTGGTTTCCTCCCACAGTCCAAAGATGTGCAGGTTCGGTGAATTGCCCACGCTAAATTGCCCCTTAGGTGCGTAGTTTAGATGGATTAACCATGGTAACTCTATGGGATTACAGGGATGAGGTGGGGAGAGGGCCTGGGTTGGAGTGTCTGTCAGAGATTCGGTGCCAACTCGATGGACCAAATGGCCTCTTCTGCACTGTAGAGAATCTATGATTCTATGTATGATTCTAACCTTTGTTGGTAGAGGGCATGTGTGTTTGTTGGGAAAGGATAGATTTGGTCTCAGCTCAAATCCTTCCGATCAAGTCCACCTCCCCGGACAAACACACGCTCACACATGCAGTCTGGGCAGAATACCCATAGGGAAAGGTACGGATGGGCTGCTGGCAACAATGACAATCATGTAAGGGACGTACAGAGGAGGGAAGAAGCAAGAGAGAAAGTGCGGAGGAAAATGCATCCGCATAATCAAACTAAAAATATAGTATCCATGTGTTTTACATTCAGAGTTTGTCTGAAAGATTCACATCTGTTTTGACTTCGCAGCTGACTTATTGCAAAATTGTTAGAGCAAATATTCAGGAGATTTATTTATAAGAAAACTTCCAGTCTAAATGCTATATTTAAGGTCAGCCCTAGTGGAATTTTTTAGCGGGTGAGGATGGGGAGAAAGAGTTGTTTACATTATCCTGGTGTCAATGATAGAATAAGTCTCCAATCTGAAAGAAAACCACACCAGGACAACTTCATAGTTATATACCACCAGATAACGGTAGGCATTTATATAAACACAGAATCACATCGCACAGCTTCCATCTTGCAAATAAGGATGTGAAACTGAAGTATTGATGAGATTGTCTGCTGAGTATCCGAGAACTTCTGCTTGACCTTCCGGAACAAACTATGGGGCTCGATGGTGATATGCAATATAACAAGCACTTATTGGGCCATATGATGGGCACATAACCCAAAATTACCAAAATCATAGTATGGAATTATGGAATTATAGAATCCCTACAGTGCAGAAGGAGGCCATTCGGCCCATCAAGTATTTATATAGAACATAGAACATTACAGCGCAGTACAGGCCCTTCGGCCCTCGATGTTGCGCCAACCAGTGAAACCAATCTAAAGCCCCTCTAATCTACACTATTCCAATATCATCCATATGTTTATCCAATAACCATTTGAATGCTCTTAATGTTGACGAGTCCACTACTGCTGCAGGCAGGGCATTCCACGCCCTTGCTACTCTCTGAGTAAAGAACCTACCTCTGACATCTGTCCTATATCTATCACCCCTCAGTTTAAAGCTATGTCCCCTCGTGCTAGCCATCACCATCCGAGGAAAAAGGCTCTCACTATCCACCCTGTCTAATCCGCTGATCATTTTGTATGCCTCTATTAAGTCACCTCTTAACCTTCTTCTCTCTGACAAAAACAACCTCAAGTCCCTCAGCCTTTCCTCATACAATCTTCCCACCATACCAGGCAACATCCTGGTAAATCTCTTCTGCACTCTTTCCAACGCTTCCACATCTTTCCTATAATGCGGCGACCAGAACTGTACGCAATACTCCAAGTGCGGCCACACCAGAGTTTTGTACAGTTGCAGCATGACCTCATGGCTCCGAAACTCAATCCCTCTACCAATAAAAGCTAACACACCGTATGCCTTCTTAACAACCCTATCAACCTGGGTGCCAACTTTCAGGGATCTATGCACATGGACACCCAGATCCCTCTGTTCATCCACACTACCAAGGATCGTACCATTAGCCCAGTACTCTGTATTCCTGTTACTCCTTCCAAAGTGAATCCCATCACACTTTTCCGCATTAAACTCCATTTGCCACCTCTCAGCCCAGCTCTGCAGCTTATCTATGTCCCTCTGTGACCTGCCACTTCCCTCCGCACTGTCTACAACTCCACCGACTTTAGTGTCATCCGCAAATTTACTAATCCATCCTTCTACGCCCTCATCCAGGTCATTTATAAAAATGACAAACAGCAGTGGCCCCAAAACAGATCCTTGCGGTACACCACTAGTAACTGAACTCCAGGATGAACATTTCCCATCAACCACCACCCTCTGTTTTCTTACAGCTAGCCAATTCCTGATCCAAACCACTAAATCACCCTCAATCCCATGTGTCCGTATTTTCTGCAATAGCTTACCATGGGGAACCTTATCAAACGCTTTGCTGAAATCCATATACACCACATCAACCGCTTTACCCTCATCCACCTCTTTGGTCACCTTCTCAAAGAACTCAATAAGGTTTGTGAGGCACGACCTACCCTTCACAAAACCGTGCTGACTATACCTAATCAAATTATTCCTTTCTAGATGATTATAAATCCTATCTCTTATAATCCTTTCCAAAACTTTGCCCACAACAGAAGTAAGGCTCACTGGTCTATAATTACCAGGGTTGTCCCTACTCCCCTTCTTGAACAAGGGGACAACATTTGCTATCCTCCAGTCTTCTGGCACTGTTCCTGTAGTCATGATGTGGAGATGCCGGCGTTGGACTGGGGTAAACACAGTAAGAAGTTTAACAACACCAGGTTAAAGTCCAACAGGTTTATTTGGTAGCAAAAGCCACACAAGCTTTCGAGGCTCTAAGCCCCTTCTTCAGGTGAGTGGGAATTCTGTTCACAAACAGAACTTATAAAGACACAGACTCAATTTACATGAATAATGGTTGGAATGCGAATACTTACAACTAATCCAGTCTTTAAGAAACAAAACAATGGGAGTGGAGAGAGCATCAAGACAGGCTAAAAAGATGTGTATTGTCTCCAGACAAGACAGCCAGCACATTAAAGAAGCCATCCCCTACGGACAAGCCCTCCGTATACACAGGATCTGCTCGGATGAAGAGGATCGCAACAGACACCTCCAGACGCTGAAAGATGCCCTCATAAGAACAGGATATGGCGCTAGACTCATTGATCAACAGTTCCAACGCGCCACAGCGAAAAACCGCACCGACCTCCTCAGAAGACAAACACGGGACACAGTGGACAGAGTACCCTTCGTTGTCCAGTACTTCCCCGGAGCGGAGAAGCTACGGCATCTCCTCCGGAGCCTTCAACATGTCATTGATGAAGACGAACATCTCGCCAAGGCCATCCCCACATCCCCACTTCTTGCCTTCAAACAACCGCACAACCTCAAACAGACCATTGTCCGCAGCAAACTACCCAGCCTTCAGGAGAACAGTGACCAAGACACCACACAACCCTGCCACAGCAACCTCTGCAAGACGTGCCGGATCATCGACACAGATGCCATCATCTCACGTGAGAACACCATCCACCAGGTACACGGTACATACTCTTGCAACTCGGCCAACGTTGTCTACCTGATACATTGCAAGAAAGGATGTCCCGAGGCATGGTACATTGGGGAAACTATGCAGACGCTGCGACAACGGATGAATGAACACCGCTCGACAATCACCAGGCAAAACTGTTCTCTTCCTGTTGGGGAGCACTTCAGCGGTCACGGGCATTCGGCCTCTGATATTCAGGTAAGCGTTCTCCAAGGCGGCCTTCGCGACACACGACAGCGCAGTGTCGCTGAGCAGAAACTGATAGCCAAGTTCCGCACACACAAGGACGGCCTCAACCGGGATATTGGGTTTATGTCACACTATTTGTAACTCCCACAGTTGCGTGGACCTGCAGAGTTTCACTGGCTGTCTTGTCTGGAGACAATACACATCTTTTTAGCCTGTCTTGATGCTCTCTCCACTCCCATTGTTTTGTTTCTTAAAGACTTGATTAGTTGTAAGTATTCGCATTCCAACCATTATTCATGTAAATTGAGTCTGTGTCTTTATAAGTTCTGTTTGTGAACAGAATTCCCACTCACCTGAAGAAGGGGCTTAGAGCCTCGAAAGCTTGTGTGGCTTTTGCTACCAAATAAACCTGTTGGACTTTAACCTGGTGTTGTTAAACTTCTTACTGTTCCTGTAGACAATGATGACACAAAGATCAAAGCCAAAGGCTCTGCAATCTCCTGTCTAGCCGCTCAGAGAATCCTGGGATAAATCCCATCCAGCCCAGGGGACTTATCTATTTTTACCCTTTCCAGAATTGCTAACACCTCCTCCTTATGAACCTCAATCCCATCCAGTCCATCAGCCTGCATCTCAGTACTTCCCTCGACAACACTGTCCCTCTCCTGTGTGAATACCGGCGAAAAATATTCATTTAGTGCCTCTCCTATCTCTTCAGACTCCACGCACAACGTCCCTCTACTGTCCTTGACTGGCCCTAATCTTACCCTAGTCATTCTTTTACTCCTGACATACCTATAGAAAGCTTTAGTGTTTTCCTTGATCCTACCTGCCAAAGACTTCTCATGTCCCCTCCTGGCTCTTCTTAACTCTTTCTTTAGGTCCTTCCCAGGATTATATAGCATATTTAATATAATAAAACACTCCAAGGTGCTTCACAGAGTTATTACAAAACAAAATGTGACACAGCCATGTGAGGAGACATGGTCGAAGAGGAGGTTTTAAGGAGTGTCTTAATAGAGGCAAGTGAGGGAGAGAGACAGAGAGGTGTAGGGAATGTATTCCAAAGCTTGGGACCCAGCCAGTTGATAGCACGACAGCAATATTGCAGCGATTTCAAAATCAGGGATACGCACAGAGCTGAAATTGGATGAGCGCAGAGATCTCAGAGTGAGGGGATCTGGAGGAGATTTCAGAGACATGGAGGTGCCAGGCTATGAGTGGGATTTGAAAATGAGGATGAGGATTATAAAGTTGAGGCCGACGAGGGACTGCAAGCACAGAGGTGATGAGTGAACAGGAGTGGGTGCCCTCAACATTTACAGAGGGTGGAATGTGGGAGACTGGTCAGGAGTGCATTAGAATAATGAAGACTTAAGGTAACAAAGGAATTGATGAGTGTTCCTGCAGAAGATGAGCTAAGGCAGGGTGGAAGTGGGCAATGTTAGGGAAGTGGAAACAGACGGTCTTAGTGATAGCCGTGTATGTGGTTAAAACTCATCTTGGGGTCAAATATGACACCAAGGTTGAGAAGTTTGGTTCATCCTCAGATCGGGTCAGGTAGTGAGAGGAGTCAGTGGTTGGAGAGTGGAGTTTGTCCTGAACACTGTAAACAATGGCTTCAGTCTTCCCAGGATTTAATTGCATGAAAGTTCTGTTCATCCAATTCTGTACTTTGAACAAACGGTGTGATCGTTTGGAGAAAGTGGAGGGGTTGGGAAATGTGGTATTCTTAGAATCTTAGAAACCCTACAGCACAGAAAGAGGCCATTCGGCCCATCGAGTCTGCACCGACCACAATCCCACCCAGGCCCTACCCCCATATCCCCACATATTTACCCATTAATCCCTCTAACCTACACATCTCAGGACACTAAGGGCAATTTTAGCATAGCCAATCAACCTAACCCGCACATCTTTGGACTGTGGGAGGAAACTGGAGCACCCGGAGGAAACCCACGCAGACACGAGGAAAATGTGCAAACTCCACACAGACAGTGACCCGAGCCGGGAATCGAACCCGGGACCCTGGAGCTGTGAAGCAGCAGTGCTAACCACTGTGCTACCGTGCCGCCCTTGAATTTAGGCTGGGTGTCGTTGGTATATGTGGAAACCGATGCTGTGTGTTTGTGAATGGTGTTGCTGAGAAGCAGGATGTGGATAGAAATAGATAGGGCTCAAGGTAAGATTCCTGGGAAACACCAGGGATAATGGAGCGAGAATGGGACGAGGAGCCATTGATGATGATTCTCTGGCTACAATTAAACTGAAGAATGGAATCAGATAGGTGAAGCCCCATCCAACTGGATGGCAGAGGTACATTGAAGGAGAATTGTGTGATTGACTATGTCAAAAGCTGCATATAGGTTGAGAAGGGATAGTTTGCCCTTATTACAGTCATTTAGGATATTACTTGTGACTTTTAATAACTATGTTGTAAAAGGGACGAAAACCTTTCTTCTTTCATGGGTTGTGGTCAATTATTTGTTAACCATTCCCCAATTACCCTTGAACCGAATGGCTTGGTCGGCCACTTCAGAGGGCAGTCAATCATATTGCTGTGGGTCCAGAGTCACATGTAGGTCAGATCAGGTATGGAATGTAGATTTCCCTCCCTACAGAGCATTAGCGAACTAGATGGGTTTTTATGATAATTGATAATAGCCTCATGGTCTCCATTACTAAGGCTAGCAACGGAGCAGTGGCGGGTTTCAAAGCAGCTGGCTCAACTCAGGCCAGCAATCGATAGACCGGGGATCGATCAGCACTCTGTAGCCATTGAACAGAAGCAAATACCACTGTAAATAAAAGGGTGATTGTGTGACAGAAGACTGGCCTCAGTAAGATTATTACAACCCCCTATATCAATGCCAGTTTTTATTTCTTGTATTCTAATCGGACAAGAACAAATCTCATGATACAATGGTTAAAATACTCATCTTAAGTTGTTGTGGTTAAGATTGAGGCAACAACACTGCAGTCACTTTCGCTGATGTTCGCTTCTATCCAGATTGGGTTCAGCAGCAGTACAGACAGATTGAATGGTTTATTCAAATTAATATTTGGGCGGATCTCTTCATGAATAGAAACACATTTGCACTGCACCATTTCTGTGTAGGATGCGGACAACTGCATCCATTGACGGAAGCAATCACAAAGGAATCGAATTATTGTATCCATGCTGGGTATTTTGTATCTGTTGTGTCATTGGTGGGTGTGTATGGGTGAATGTGTAGAGAAAACAAACATCCACTCCAGCATTGAGGATGCACTTGGTTTCTGGTAGCTTGGCTGACATTATCAAGTACTCTAATGGGCTCTGTGCATCTAATTCTTGGTTTAGTAATGGGCAGCACGGTAGCACAGTGGGTAGCACTGCTGCTTCACAGCTCCAGGGACCTGGGTTCGATTCCCGGCTTGGGTCACTGTCTGTGTGGAGTTTGCACATTCTCCTCGTGTCTGCGTGGGTTTCCTCCGGGTGCTCTGGTTTCCTCCCACAGTCCAAAGATGTGCAGGTTAGGTTGATTGGCCATGCTAAAATTGCCCTTAGTGTCCTGGGATGCGTAGGTTAGAGGGATTAGTGGGTAAAATATGTAGGGATATGGGGGTAGGGTCTGGGTGGGATTGTGGTCGGTGCAGACTCGATGGGCCGAATTTTGGATTTGAGTTTGATAGATAGAAGTTGCAGAAAAGGAGGATGGGTCCTCAGTGCAGTGTCCCTCTTGAAGGACAATATACTCAGTCAATACTGCACTGGAACATCAGCTGAGATTCAGGAATGGGTCGGAACCCGCAATCCTTTAACTCAATTGCAATTTAACTTAGTGAGCTTGGGGAAAGGTAATTGATCCACCAAGCTTATTACTTCCAAAAGATATTGCGAAGTTTACCCCAAACTCTCCCCTACTTATTTCATTTTTCCTGGTTATTACCTGAAATGTACTCGCCAGGCCTTCTCCCATCCACCAACTATTTAACTGCACATTAATGACGCATTAAATCAACAGAAAATACTTCACTAGGTAGAGCCAGGGTTCTAATGGGCATTCTAAACTGGCCCCAGCACTTGTGCTTAAAGTAGATCGACTGTAAACAGAATATGTTTGGCACCATAAATAATTTGAGGGGAATTAATAATTAAATCTGTTTGAAAATGAAAGCAAGAATGTGTACAATTTTGTGGAATGTCTCCAGCAGAATCCTGTCTTGATAAACTGATTCTTATCTGGTATCTTTTTCTGGTGTTGTTCCAGCACGGCCCTATTTGGGAGGTCTGGCATCCAGTTGCAAGCGAAATCTGCCCTTTCTCTTTGCTCTGTATAATTTACAGTCTGCATATTTCTCAACTGGCATGCTTGACTGTGGGCAATATTTTACAATAATGAGGCCATTCATAATAAACTCTTGTATATTTTACAATAATAGTCATAATTGTTAACCCTTGTTGAGCAGTGAAGAGTTTGCAGAAAAATATATAGTCAACATGGATAAAGATTCCCTGGCTATTAAATTCGACTGACACTGGGAAGTTCCGAAGAACAAAGGGACCTTGGCGTGTTTGTCCATAGATCACTGAAGGCGGAAAGGCAGGTTAATAGGGTGGTGAAAAAGGCACATGGCACCCTCGCCTTTATCAATCGGGGTATAGATTACAAAAGCAGAGAGGTCATGATGGAGTTGTATAGAACTTTGGTGAGGCCACAGCTGGAGTACTGTGTGCAGTTCTGGTCGCCACATTATAGGAATGATGTGAAGGGACGCAGAGGAGATTCACCAGGATGTTGCCTGGGATGGAACATCTAAGTTATGAAGAGAGGCTGGATAGGCTTGGGTTATTTTCTCTTGAGCAGGGAAGACTGAGGGGCGACCTGATTGAGGTGAGGGGCATGGACAGGATGGATAGGGAGCAGCTGTTCCCCTTAGTTGAAGGGTCAGTTACTAGGGGACTCAAGTTAAAAGTGAGGAGTGGGAAGTTTAGGGAGGATTTGAGGAAAAACGATTTTACCCAGAGGGTGGTGACGGTCTGGAATGCACTGCCTGGGAGGGTGGTGGAGGCGGGATGCCTCACATCCTTTAAAAAGTACCTGGATGAGTGCTTGGCACACCATAACATTCAAGGCTATGGGCCAAGTGCTGGCAAGTGGGATTAGGTGGGCAGGTCAGGGCCTTTCATGCGTTGGTGCAGACTCGAAGGGCCGAACGGCCTCTTCTGCACTGTAGTATTCTATGATTCTGTGACTCCAAATGGCCTGGTTTGTCAGCACTACGAGTGTCGGTTTGGCTCCAAAATGGTGTTCGCAGTGCATGCGCTGACTTCTGGTGAACACCATTTTCATGAGGTATTAGCACACACACAGGAACTAGTTACGTGAGTTATGCAGAGCAGACAGTGATACCAGGCAGTGCATAACGCTGATTTGATGGTTGCCATTCCAGAGCTCAACACGTCAGTTAATGCCCTCTTTTAAGAGACACCCAGCTGAAATGCACACTTATCAGCCCCCCACCTCCCAGTGCTATTTAAAGGGATTTTCCAAATCATCAAAGGGACCTCAAGTTTACTTTCAGGTTAACTAATGTTTGGGGGGCAATTCTCCCAAAAAAGTTCTAAGTGCTGAATTTGCGGGAAAACTAGTGTGAATCACAATTGTTTTTTCATTGGGAATTCAGACTTGAATCTCCCACACTCTGTGCACTGCAGAGGTCACAATCATGAATATCATTAAAAGCTCGGGGGGGCGGGGCCTATTCACACCAAAGTCTGACAGTTCCGGAACTCTGCGCATGCGCAGCGACCCCGAGCTGTCAGCCTGCACTTTGCTGGCCAACTCGATTGCTGGCCAGTCCGGGACCCTCACAGTGCTGCCCCTCCACATCCCCCCCCCCAACAGCCCGATCGCAGCCCCCGTAAGCATTCCCAGGCCAGCCCTGGCAGACCCCCCAATGGGAGGCAGATCCCACCCCTGGGGAGGCAGAGCCCCCCATCCCTGCAGACCCCCCCTCCACGGGAGGCAGACCCCCCCCCCACAGCCCACTCCAATCACTGGCCTGCCTGCCGTCTCGACCAATCCCCATGCAGAGTGACAGTGGGACCCCCAAATCCCACCTATCGCCCCTAAGCCCTGCTGCTAGGCCCCGCCCCTAGGCCCCACCCCCTTGGCACTGACTCCCCCTCAGCCCTACCCCTTAACACGGCCCCATGCCCGGTAGGCAGTGCCAAGGTGCCCCCAGGGCATGGGCACTTTGCCCCTTGGTCGGTGTTGGGGGCACAGGCTGGCACTGCCAAGGTGCCCATGCCCAGGGGGCAATTCCCCCCCACCCGACACCCTGCGGGGCCCCGATTGCCCCCCCTTCACTCCAGCAGGGTCTCTCCTTAGTTCCCCGAAAGTGGGGAGTTACTCTAAACCCCGCTGGAGTGAATTTGTGCTGGTAGGGTGCGAGATGCATTTGGGCCCGGAGACTTCAATCCCAGGCCTGATAATCACATTAAAATTACATTAAAATAAGATTAAAATAACTTACCTGCTGTTCCTGCCGGTTTTGTGCATGGTCCGAACCGTGCCGGATACCCATCGCTGGGAGATGCACATGCGTCGGGAACACATGTGCAAATCTCGCTATTTGATGCACACGCAACTCTCCCGGCCCGACCCACCAAAACATTAGTGCGTCGGGGTGGGAGGATCGCGGCCTTGATTTCTACTGGCAGTTACAATGGTTGTAGAAGTTGTCTCTGGGTTGTCTCTGGAATTCTTTAAAGTTGCTAAAGTCTACTAACAGAGAGTGGGGCACACGCTGAGGGACTTTACACTGACTGCAAAGATTTGGAACACTCCAGGAGCTCCCAGAAAAAGGGCACAGCAGTACGCATCCACTTTGGCATGACAGGGAGAATGAACAGAGGGGTCAGACAGCAGGACAAGCTGCTGGAAGAAGGGAAAGGGCTCTCAGCACGAGGACATATCCACCCAGGATGTTCAGGGTGAAATTATAGCAGTTGAACCTCAGTGAGGAAGAATGCGATGGGCTTCGGCACTTCCATGAGAATGTCCTCACTGAAGTCTGCCAGCTGCTGCAGCCGCAACTGCAGCATCAGGGCAGGGTTAGGACAGCATTGCCTGTGAAGCTGATCCAGACTCTGATCCTTTCTCAGTCTAGCTCCTTTCAGGTGGGAGCTGCTCATATTTGCAATTTCTCCCAGTTTGCAGTCCATTGTTGCACAGCTAACATCATTAAAGCTCTCTTACTCAAGGAGAATTAAATGGATTTCACTCTCTAACCAAAGAGGGAAGCAGGCAGAGTGAGCAGGATTGCAGACTTTCCCGTGGCGCATTGTGCCATTGACTGCACGCATGTCATTTTGCAGCCACCACTATGTCAACTCTGAGATGTACCAAAACCGGAAAAACCTTCAACTCCTTTGATGTGCAGCTGGTTCAAGAGGATATGCAGCATGTGATGCACTGCAGCACTTTAACCCTGGCAGCAGTCATCTTGCATTCTTTCCGTGGCACTGCTGGATGTTGTACACTTGAGTCACCACATCCAGAGAGTAGCTTCTGGGCACCAAGGACTCATGACTCAGGTGCACAATTCACATACCCGGGAGCAGCATGAGTGTAACAAAAATCAGGCTGTCACAGAAAATGGAACCCAAAAAATTATTGTGGTGCTTTAACAATGCTTCAGCTGCCTGCACCATTCAAGAGCAGTGCTGCTGTACTCAGTAGAGCTTGTGTCAACACTCACGATGACCCATTGCTGCCTCACAAACTTACCATCCTGAGGACAGATGGCTTCCCACCAGCTGCACAGTTTTTTAAAAGTTCTTGCACAGAACGTAGGCTAGACCAGCATTTATTGCCCATCTTTACTTGCCCATGAGAAGGTGCTGGTGAGCCGCTTTCTTGAACAGCTGCAGTCTGTGTGGTGTAGGTACACTCACGATGCTGCTTGGGAGGGAGTTCCAGAATTGTTACCCAGTGACAGTGAAGGAACAGCGATATATTTCAAGTCAGGATGGCGAGTGGCTTGGAAAAGAACTTCCAGGTTGTGGCGTTCCCACGCATCGGCTTCCGTTCTCCATCTAGGTGGTGGATTTGGAATGTGCTGTCGAAGGAACCTTGGCGAGTTACTGCAACGTATCTTGTAGATGATGCACGCTGCTGCCACTGTGCATCAGCAGTGGAGGAATTGGATGTTGAAGGTGCTAATCAAAGGCTGCTTTGTCCGGGAAGGTGTCAAGTTTCTTGAGTGTTGTTGGAGCTGCACTCATCCAGGCAAGTGAAGAGTATTCAATCACACTCCTGACTTGTGCCTTGTAGATGGTGGACAGGCCTTAAGGAATTAGGAGATGAGTTACTCATGACAAAATACCCAGCCTCTGACCTGCTCTGATAGCCACAGTATTTTTATGGTTGATCAAGTTCAGTTTCTGGTCGATAGTAACCCCCAGGATTTTGATTGTGGAGGATTCCATGATGGTAATGCCATTGGATGTCAATGGATGATGGTTAGATTCTTTCTTGTTGGAGAGGGTCATTGCCTGGTACTTGTGTCGCACGAATATTACTTGCCACTTCTCAGCCCAAACTTGAATGTTGTCCAGGCCTTGCATGTGGATACAGACTACTTCGGTAGCTGAGGAGTTGTGAATGGTGCTGAACATTGTGTAATCATCAGCAAAGCTGGTGAGAGCTAAGGAAGAGGAGACAGAAGAGTAAAGAGGGAGGCAACTAACACAGCAACGTCATGGTTGTGCATTGTGTGGTTGCCTGATCTGACTGCGTTATCAGTAAACATAACCCCAACTCATCATTCACTAACAGATCAACACTTTATCATCCCTCTGCCACTGACTATCAGAACATCAACATAGCCACAAAGCAAAAATAAAAACCATCATAGAATAAGCATTCCAAACCAAAATTGTAAATCAAACCATACTTCTTGCATACAAACAGCACTAACCACCCTTGTGCATTCCCTCACTACCTGTCTTGCATGGTCCTTTCTCCATCCCAGTGATCTTAAGCAGTGATACCGCTCTGGCTGGAGAGAGGCTGTTGACTTTCAGTGAAGGAGACTGCAGGTGGCCTTGCAGGATAACCTTGAGCAATTCTGGTTCTAGAAGGCCAGGCTTCATACTGAACCACCTTGGCATGGATGGCAGCATTCTAGACTGGCTTGCTTAGAGTCAACAGCAGGGGCGTTAACAGAGTAGCAATGGTGGGAGGATGAACGCATCTTGAGAAAGGACAGCAGGTTCACGCTCCATAGGCTGTGAGATAGGGAATTAGATATGAGGTAGCTATCATCTTTGATGGTTTCATCCCCTCTGCTATCATGGCCTCACTCATGGCCACTCCAATGATGGCAACACCGACTCCTCCATTGGGGCAAGGACGTGCAGGCACACTGCTGGTTATGCACAAACCTGTCCTAAAAGAGGGAACAATGTGTGTTAGTGTCATGCAATTTGTTTGGGTGATGTGGCTGCCATGGTTGAATAGCTGATCATGTGTACAAGTCCTGAGATATGGGCATGACAGTACAGCAATGATAGGGTTGTGACAAGTGGTATTCTTCAGGGATCAGTGCTGGGACCTTTGCTGTTTGTAATATATATAAATGATTTGGAGGAAAATGTAACTGGTTTGATTAGTAAGTTTGCGGACGACACAAAGGTTGGTGGATTTGCGGATAGTGATGAGGACCATCAGAGGATACAGCAGGATATAGATCAGCTGGAGACTTGGGCGGAGAGATGGCAGATGGAGTTTAATCCAGACAAATGTGAGGTAATGCATTTTGGAAGGTCTAATACAGATAGGAAATATACAGTAAATGACAGAACCCTTAAGAGTATTGATAGGCAGAGAGATCTGGGTGTACGGGTACACAGGTCACTGAAAGTGGCAATGCAGGTGGAGAAGGTAGGCAAGAAGGCATACGGCATGCTTGCCTTCATCAGCCAGGGCATTGAGTTTAAAAATTGGCAAGTCATGTTGCAGCTTTATAGAACCTTAATTCGGCTGCACTTGGAATATAGTGTCCAATTCTGGTTGCCACACTACCAGAAGGATGTGGAGGCTTTGGAGAGGGTACAGAAAATATTTACCCAGAATGTTGCATGGCATGGAGGGCATTAGTTATGAAGAGAGGTTGGAGAAACTTGGTTTGTTCTAACTGGACCTGATAGAAGTCTAAAAGATTGTGAGAGGCATGGGCAGAGTGGATAGTGAGAAGCTTTTTCCCAGGGTGGAAGAGTCAATTATTAGGGGGCATAGATTTAAGGTGCAAGGAGCAAGGTTTAAAGGAGCTGTACGAGGCAGATCTTTTACACAGAGGGTGGTGGGTGCCTGGAACTCGCTGCTGGGGGAGGTAGTGGAAGTGGATACAGTAGTGGCTTTTCAGGGGCATCTTGACAAATACATGAATGGGATGGGAATAGAGGGATATGGTCCCCAGAAGGGCAGGGGGTTTTAGTTCAGTGGGGCAGCATGGTCAGTGCAGGCTTGGAGGACCGAAGGGCCTGTTCCTGTGCTGTAATTTTCTTTGTTCTTTGTTCTTTGATAAGAGATGGAGGGTGAGATGGAGTGATGAACATTAGGTTTGAGTCACAATTGATGGAGATTTTTGGCAGGTGAGTGATGAGAGTATGCTGCAATGTATGAGGCTCACTTTACAGATGGTGGGTTATGAAAGTCGAAAGTGCATTCACTGACCTGGACCATTCTGGTGAGATCATTGAAGTTTTTACATTCATGTCCCTCAGGACTGGACCTTGGACACCACAGTTACCTGAACTTTGGAAAGTTTAACTGGAGGGTCCCCTGGTGCCATGTGGATAGATCTAATCGCTTGTCCTCTCCACCAAGGCACCCAGCACAGTGGAAGAGAACCTAGGAACACACAGCCTCCTCTTAATGCAACTCTTCTTCTAGCTCTCAAACTCTCTTCCACAAAAATAGTTCCAGCATCTGCTCCAGCCACAATGCAGCTCTCCTTCTGTTTGACTTTAAGGAATGCAGGTGAGTTAGTCTCATATGAAATTGGAACCCCTGCTGAGGCATGCAACCTCTCAACAATGCATTTAACACCAACTGCATGCAGCGTACATGGCAGCCAGTGCAAAGTGGGTTTGCTACCTGCATCGGAAAAACAGGCACGAGTTAATCACACAACACAATTCTCACACCCATTTTCAGGGACTGTCCAATTTCGTACATCCTGAGTGCCAAGTTGACCAAATCCTAAATGTGTTCTTAATCAATGGATTTGTGATTTTCTTGAACAGAGCTGAAAGGATTTTTTTCCTTTCAATTAGCAACATGGAACCTGCCTCTTCACCATAAAGAATTTATAGTTTATTGTTCATGTCTATCATTAGTCACAATGTAGGTCAGAACCACGTGGCTATGAGAAATGTAACTAAGTAAGCAATCCATTTATCTGGTCTCCACTCAGTTACAACCAGGTGAGGAGGAGTATATAGACTCCCCTCGATTCATCTTTCTCAGCTGGTCACATTTTTAAATGTATTTTCCTCATGGATACCTTTCCCAAATCCCAATGGATTTTTTACTGTCTATGCGGTGAGCAATATGGAGCCAATCAATGAGGTTTTCTTGAGTCAAAGGGTGAGCAAGTTTATTCGTCACTAAACCCAAGAAAAAATTAATTAAAGATGTGACTTTACACACATACACTCACACACACACTCACATATACACACACATCCAGACACACTCACACATTCACTCATGCACATACACATACACACATTCACACACACACATATACATATTCACACATACACTCACATTCACACACACACACATTCACACATACACATTTACACACACACACACATACACGACAGGCTACAAGATGAAGGCATGTAGAATCACCCCCTCCCCGATGAGCTCAACGCATTCTATGCCAGTTTTGAGCAAGAGGTCAGTGAGAGCCATCCTCCACTCCGGGAGCCTCAGACAAACCTGTATCCGAGGTCATCATCGCAGACATCAGATCAGCCTTCTCAAAAGTCCATGCACGGAAAATGACCGGTGTGGATGGGGTACCCGGACGAGCACTCAGATCCTACGCGGAACAACTGGCTGGGATATTCGCAGACATCTTTAATCTCTCCTTACACCAATCTGAGATCCCTATTTGCCTCAAGAAGACGACAATCATCCAAAGAAAATCCAGGCCGCGTGCCTTAATGACTATTGTCCGGTGGCTCTGACATCCATCATTGTGAAGTACTTCGAAAGGTTAATCATGGCACAAGTCAATTCCGGCCTCCGGATTGCCTGGATCCACTACAGTTCATCTATGCTGCAACAGGTCTACAGCAGACGCCACCTCCCTGGCCCTACACTCAACTCTGGAACACCTGGATAACAAAGACACCTATGTCAGATTCCTATTTATTGACAATAGCTCAGCCTTCAAAACCATTATTCCTAAAAAACTCATCTTCAAACTCCATGGCCTGGGGCTCAGCTCCTCCCTCTGCAACTGGGTCCTGAACTTCATAACACACACACCGCAATCAGTAAGGATATGCAACACTTCCTCCACGATCATCAACACCGGTGCCCCACAAGGCTGTGTTCTCAGTGCCCTACTATACTCCTTATACACCCTATGACTGTGTGGCCAAATATCCCTCCAACTCAATTTTCAAGTTTGCTGATGACACCCCTGTAGTGGGTCGGATCTCAAACAATGGTGAGATGGAATACAGAAAAGAGTTAAAGAATCTGATGAACTGGTGCAACAATAATCTCTCCCTCAATGTCAGCAAAATGAAGGAGATAGTCATCGACTTCAGGAAGCATAGTGAAGGACATGCCCCTGTCTGCATCGTAAGAAGTTTAACAACACCAGGTTAAAGTCCAACAGGTTTATTTGGTAGCAAAAGCCACACAAGCTTTCGGAGCTCTTAGCCCCTTCTTCAGGTGAGTGGTCTACATCAACAAGGACAAAGTGGAAATGGTCGAAAACTTCAAATTTCTACATGTCCCGATCGCCAACAACCTATCCTGGTCCCTCCATGCAAATGCTACACTTAAGAAAGCCCATCAACACCTCTACTTTCTCAGGAGGCTAAGGAAATTTGGCATGTCAGCTACCTTTACAGATGCATCACTGAAAGTATTCTTTCTGGTTGCATCACAGTTTGGTATGGCTCCTGCTCTGTCCAAGATCGCAAGAAACTACAGAGGGTCGTGAACGAAGCCCTGTCCATCACGCAAACCAGCCTCCCATCCATTGACTCTGTCTACACTTCCTGCTGCCTTGGAAAAGCAACCAGCATAATCAAAAACCCCACGCACCTTGGACATACTCTCTTCCACCTTCTTCTGTCAGGAAATGTCAGAGGTCATGTACCAACCAACGCAAGAACAGCTTCTTCCCTGCTGCCATCAGACTTTTGAATGGACCTACCTTGCATTAAGTTTATCTTTCTCAATACCCTAGCTGTAACATTACATTCTGCACCTTCTCCTTTCCTTCTCTATGTATGGTATGCTTTGTCTGTATAGCACGCAAGAAACAATACTTTTCACTGTATACAGATACATGTGACAATGAAACAAATCAAATCAAAAAACATGCACACAAACATTCATGCATACACTCATATTCACACAAACACACATATTCACACACAATCACACAATCATTCACACACATTCGCACTTACACACACAAATTCACATACACATATTCGCACACACACACACACCACACACAAACCCTAATATGCAGGTACAATGAGTAATTAAGAAGGCTGATGGAATGCTATTCTTCATTACGAGTGGAATTGAACAGAAACATAAGGATGCGAATGCTTCAGTTATACAGGGCATCGGTGAGACCAGCCCTCGAATAAGCAATTTTGGTTTCCTTCCTCAAGGAAGAATGTAAATCCATTAGAGGATATTCGGGGGAGGTTCACTGTACCTGGAATTAGCAGGTTGTTTTATGAGGGAAGGTTGGACAGGCTGGGTTTGTTTCCACTGGAGTTCAGACAAATGAGGGGTGACTTAATTGAAGTATATAAGACCCTGAACAGTATTGACAAGATGAACGTGGAAAAGATGTTGCCTCTTGTTGGTGAGTCCAAGCACCACTGTTTTAAAATTAGGGGTCACCCTTTCAGGACAGAGATGAGGAGAATTTTTTTTCTCTTAGAGGATCGTGCGACTTTCGAACTCTCTGCCTCAGAAGGCAGTGGAGGTGATGTCATTGATTTTTTTTAAGGTGGAGGTAGATAGATGCTTGTCAGGCAAGGGAATCAAAGGTTATTGGGGGTAGATGGGAATGTGGAATTTAAACCACAAACAGTTCAGCCATGAGTTTATTGAATGGCGTAGCAGGTTCAAGGGGCTGAATGGCCTACGTCTGCTCCCATTCAGCATGTTCGTATGTTTGTAAATGCAATATATAAAAAATATAACAAAGTGGTGAATATGCAACAATCCCAACACCTTTTTTTTCTATCTTCCAGCTGTCGAACGTCTATGTACAATTTCCAATCTCGCCTTGCTTCAAGCATGTCCAGCCAGTGAGGGAGTCATTATTTTAAAATCTAGTTCAAGAGGAAAGTTATATATTTGATTAATAGTGACATATCAGGCAGGCATGCCCTTCCCTCATGTATATACAGTGCATAAATCATATGTCTTTTTCCCATTTCAGTTTGGTTTTAGTATTTTTATTTATGCTCCTTCCATGGATGAGAAGATTGCACTTTTGTTCAGGAATGCGCGCTGACACGCATGCAACCATTTTCAGCCAGAAGTGCCAAGTGAATGATCTACCTCAGATTCCTGAAGTCCCCGCCACTAGGGATGCCAATGTTCAGCCAATCTGATTCATCTCACCTATCAAAGAAAAGGTCACCTTAAACTAGATATGGAAGATGCCAGGGCTCCCGAACAAAGCCTGACAACAGTGCGAAAGACCTGACCTCCAAAATGAGCCACACCTCAAGATAAGCACAGCCTCCATCCACCCAACAACAAAAGACAGGGAAGATCCAATTTGGCCAATTACTGCTTACTCTCAATCATCAGTAATCAGTGCTATGAAATGAGATTATTACCAGTAACCTGCTAGCTGAGTCTCAGTTTGGGTTTCACCATGACCAATCGACTCCGGACATCATTACAGCCTTGGTCCAAACACCGTGGGTGACAGCACGGTGGCACAGTGGGTTAGCACTGCTGCCTCACAGCGCCAGGGACCCGGGTTCGATTCCCAGCTTTGGTCACTGTTTGTGTGGAGTTTGCACATTCTCCCCATGTCTGCGTGGGTTTCGGCCAAGTGCGCTGGTTTCCTCCCACAGTCCAAAGATGTGCAGATTAGGTGGATTGACCATGCTAAATTGCCCCTTAGTGTCAGGGGGACCAGCTGGGGTAAATGCATGGGGTTATGGGGATAGGGCCTGGGTGGGATTGTGGTCGGTGCAGACTCGATGGGCCGAATGGCCTCCTTCTGCACTGTAGGATTCTATGATTCTATAATTTAATTTCAGAAGTGAGGTAAAAGTGACTGCCATCAACCTCAAGGCAACAATTTGACCCAAGTGCAGTATCAAGGAGTCCTAGCAAAATTGAAGTCAATGGGAATCATGGTAAAGCTTTCCACTGGTTGGAGTCATACCTGGAACAACTGGAGATTGTTGTGGTTGCTGCAACTAATCATCTTAGACTCAGGATATTGCTGTAGGAGTTCCTCAGGGCAGTATGCTAAACCCAACCATCTTCAGTGCTTCAATGATTTCCCTCCATCAGAACATCAGAAGTGGGGATGTTTGCTGAAGATTGCGCAGTGTTCAGCTTCATTCCCTACTCCTCAGATACTGAAGCAATCTGTGCCTGCATGCAGCACATCCTGGGCAACATCCAGACTTGGGCTGATAAGTGCTAAATAAGATTCATACCACATAAAAGCCAGGCGATGCCCATCTCCAACATTCAACAATTTACCGACTTCCCCTAACATTCAATGGCTTTACTGCTGTAGAACTCTCCCTTCACCACCAACACACATTGACATTAGTGTATACTATCTCCAAGATCATCTGCAGCAACTTGTCAAGGCCTTTTTCTCTGTACCTCCCAAACCCGTAACCACTATTGTTGAGAAGGATAATGACAGAAGGTATATAGGAACATCACAATTTGCAAGTTGCCCTCCAGGTCAAACACCATCCTGACTTCTAAATATGTTCTGGTTCATTCATTGTCACTGGGTTAGAATCATGGGATTCCTTTCCTAAGGGTGGCACGGTGGCACAGTGGTTAGCACAACTGCCTCACAGCGCCAGGGACCCGGATTCGATTCCTGGTTTGGGTCACTGTCTGTGTGGAGTTTGCACATTCTCCCCGTGTCTGCGTGGGTTTCCTCCGGGGGCTCCGATTTCCTCCCACATTGTCCCACAAGACGTGCTGGATAGGTGCATTGACCCAAACAGGCGCTGAACTGTGGCGACTCGGGGAATTTCACAGTAACTTCATTGCAGTGTTAATGTAAGCCTTACTTGTACAAATGAATAAACTTTAACTTTAATGGAGCCAGAGGAGACCTTCAATACACGGACCACAGCGGTTCAAGAAGGTAGCTCTTACCACCAACTTCTCAAAGTGGTGGGACAGAGGTTAGCACTGCTGCCTCACAGCGCCAGAGACCAGGGTTCAATTCCCAGCTTGGGTCACTGTCTGTGTGGAGTTTGCACGTTCTCCCCGTGTCTGCATGGGTTTCCCCCGGGTGCCTCGGTTTCCTCCCACAGTCCAAAAATGAGCAGGTTAGGTGCATTGGCCATGCTAAAATTACCCCTTAGTGTCCCGGGATGTTAACGTTAGAGAGATTAGCAGGGCAAGTATGTGGAGGTATGGGGGTAGGGCCTGGGTGGGAGTGTTGTCGGTGCAGACTCGATGGGCTGAAAGACCTCCTTCTCCGCTGTAGGATTCTATTCTATTCTATGTATCGAAAGGTAGGTAATGATTGCTGGCCATTCTAGAGGCACCCACATCCCTGGAATGAATAAAGGTTTTTTTTTAAAGTAACCATAATATTTTGGTACATTACAAAGGGAGCACTGTTTGAGGTCCACTTTCATATCAGACCTTAAATTGAGACCCTTTCTGTCCTCAGGTGGGCAAAGATCACACAGCATGAGTCAAACAACAGGGAGTTCCTGGATGTCCTTCAGCATCAACAAAATGGCCAAAAACCCTACCATCTTGCCCACCCGGGGCAGGTGAGATTCCCAGAACGGAAATCTCTGTTGGCCTTGGGTGGGGATTTTATGATCTTGCTTGAACAAGGCCATAAAATCCCATCCAATATATCTATCAATACATTTCAGGGGAAGTGGTGCTACAGTGGGAATGTCACCGGACTAGTAATCTCCAGATTGAGGGCAATGCTCTGAGGATCCGGGTTTAAACCCCACCATGGCAGATGGTGAAATTTGGAATAAAAAAGTCTAGAATTAAAAGTCGATTATTGTAGAAACATGTCTATTTCACTATTGCCCTTTAGAGAAGGAGATCTGCCATCCTTACCCAGTCTGGCCTACACATGATCCCAGATTCTCAAATTAATTCTCAAACCTCCTCTTAAATGGTCCCAGTTCAAGAGAAATTAGGGTTGGGCAATAAATAAAAGCAAATTACTGCTGATGCTGGAATCTGAAACCAAAAGAGAAAATGCTGGAAAATCTCAGCAGGTCTGGCAGCATCTGTGAGGAGAGAAAAGAGCTGACGTTTCGAGTCCAGAGGACCAGCTTTGACAAAGGGTCATCTAGACTCGAAACAACAGCTCTTTTCTCTCCTGGGCAATAAATGTTGGCCCAGCCAGTGATGCCCACGTCCAGTGAATTTGTTTTAATGTTTTTGTTCGGTATTGATGGCACTTTTCCTGTGTGCCACTCAGCTGTCCCACTTCCTGGCATAATGTGATCTCTTCTAAGCATGAAGAACCATCTAACTGCATGATCTTTTGTTCGGTCATGATCTAGCTATGACTGTAACACTATATTCTGTACCCTCTCCTTTTCTTCCCCCCTGTGTACTCAATGGCCGGAATTATACCGCCCCGCCTGTCACGGGAATCGGAGCGGGCAAGGGGCGAACAATGGGAAGGTCCGTTCACCTCGGGCGGGATTTTACAGTTTCGGGATGAGTGAGGCCATAAAATCCTGCCCTATGTACGGTATGCTTTGTCTATATAGTGCACAAGAAACAATGCTTTTCACTCTATACCAATACATGTGATAATAATAAATCAATTCAAATCAAATCAAATCCTTTTCTTGTAAGGTGTTGCCCGGACTGGTCACACTGAAGTCTGAATGAAGCAAGTCACGTTCCAAAAACTCTTCACCAATTGTGCAAGTCCTGGAATACAAGTGGGCATTGTAACAGAATGCACTGATAGTCATAGAATCCCTCCAGCGCAGAAGGAGGCCATTCGGCCCATCAAGTCTGCATCGACCATAATCCCACCCAACCCCTATCCCCATAGCCCCACGTATTTACCCTCCTAGTCCCCTTGACACTAAGTGGCAATTTAGCATGGCCAATCAACCTGACCCACACATCTTTGGCCCGTGGGAGGAAACCGGAGCACCCGGAGGAAACCCACGCAGACACGGGAAGAACATGCAAACATCCACACAGACAGTGACCCAAGCCGAGAATCGAACCCAGGTCCCTGGCACTGTGAGGCAGCAGTGCTAACCACTGCCAGTAAAGCAAACTTATTTTATGTGTAATAGCAACACACTTTAGATGCTGGAAATCTGAAATTAAAACAGAAAATGCTGGAAATACTCAGAATGTATGGCAACAAATGTCACAGACCTGAGGTGTAAACGTGCTTTCTTTTGTATCAATTTATTTATAAATGGCTTTAGGGTTCCCCTAAATGGCCCCGTGACTTTATTCAATAGTGTCGAGCCATGTTTACTGGGGAAAATGCCTCAGGAAATACTAGTTTTACCATGGCAGTGGTTGGGGCAGGTGGTGGAGGGGGCTGTGGGGGCAGTGGGGGTGGGGGGGGGGGGCTGGGTGTGTGGTATTATAATTAGTCTTACCTACAGTTTGTTAACCAAGAGAAAACTGGGCAAAGTTTCAACTCCTCATTGCTATTCAGGAAGCTGGATGTTAAGTCAACAGCTGAAGGTGTTTAGCTTTGGAAAGTAAAGGGCTTGGCTGAGTCCCTTCAGTTAAAAAGCTTGCTGACATTTACTTTCAGGGGTGGTGCGTAAATAACGGGCAGGCTTCGGTCGGGAAACTGGCAGCTGCGTGACCCCACCTCGTCAAGGAGTTGAGTATTCAGCACTCGCTCCATGACAGCTTTCTGACCGTGTTTTCGCTTTCCTTAAAACTTGAAAAAGCAATCTGAAATAGGAAACCACAATGGTGTCAGCTGTACCCTGAGGAAATCCAAAACAGGAAGAAAAGGAAGTAAAAGAATGAAAATGAAGATAGTGGCAAGACCTACATCAATATGTACATTCAGTGGGGGCAATAGTCGGTTAGTTGTCAAATTCAGAAAGCTGGCACTCATGAAGCTTATTTATTAGTGTCACAAGTAGGCTTACATTAACACTGCAATGAAGTTACTGTGAAAATCCCTCAGTCGCCACACTCCGGTGCCAGTTCGAGTACACTGAGGGAGAATTTAGCATGGCCAGTGCACCCAACCAGCACGTCTTTCGGACTGTGGGAGGAAACCAGAGCACCCGGAGGAAACCCACACAGACACAGGGAGAACATGCAGACTCCGCACAGACAATGACCCAAGCTGGGAATCGAACCAGGGTCCCTGGTGCTGAGAGGCAGCAGTGCTAACCATTGTGCCACCATGAAATGGGGAAGACTTTGCATCTCCAACACACTCCAGAGGTGCATAAGTCAGGTCATTGAACACGTTCAAGTCTATTTTTCATGCATTAATTCTCATTGGGAGTTTGTACAAATTTAATGGAAGATTTACCTCATTACATTATCCTTATTTGTATCATACACAAACTTAAGGATAATGATTGGAATTTTCCCCCATGCCATGCCATTTTTGTCCAAGTAAGAAGTTTAACAACACCAGGTTAAAGTCCAACAGGTTTATTTGGTAGCAAAAGCCACACAAGCTTTCGGAGCTCTAAGCCCCTTCTTCAGGTGAGTGGGAATTCTGTTCACAAACACAGCATATAAAGACACAAACTCAATTTACATGAATAATGGTTGGAATGCAAATACTTACAACTAATCAAGTCTTTAAGAAACAAAACAATGTGAGTGGAGAGAGCATCAAGACAGGCTAAAAAGATGTGTATTGTCTCCAGACAAGACAGCCAGTGAAACTCTGCAGGTCTAGGCAACTGTGGGGGTTACAAATAGTGTGACATGAACCCAATATCCCGGTTGAGGCCGTCCTCGTGTGTGCGGAACTTGGCTATCAGTTTCTGCTCAGCGACTCTGCGCTGTCGTGTGTCGCGAAGGCCGCCTTGGAGAACGCTTACCCGAATATCAGAGGCCGAATGCCCGTGACCGCTGAAGTGCTCCCCAACAGGAAGAGAACAGTCTTGCCTGGTGATTGTCGAGCGGTGTTCATTCATCCGTTGTCGCAGCGTCTGCATAGTTTCCCCAATGTACCATGCCTCGGGACATCCTTTCTTGCAGCGTATCAGGTAGACAACGTTGGCTGAATTGCAAGAGTATGTACCGTGTACCTTGTGGATGGTGTTCTCACGTGAGATGATGGCATCTGTGTTGATGATCCGGCACGTCTTGCAGAGGTTGCTGTGGCAGGGTTGTGTGGTGTCATGGTCACTGTTCTCCTGAAGGCTGGGTAGTTTGCTGCGGACAATGGTCTGTTTGAGGTTGTGCGGTTGTTTGAAGGCAAGAAGTGGGGGTGTGGGGATGGCCTTGGCGAGATGTTCGTCTTCATCAATGACATGTTGAAGGCTCCGGAGGAGATGCCGTAGCTTCTCCGCTCCGGGGAAGTACTGGACGACGAAGGGTACTCTGTCCACTGTGTCCCGTGTTTGCCTTCTGAGGAGGTCGGTGCGGTTTTTCGCTGTGGCGCGTTGGAACTGTTGATCAATGAGTCGAGCGCCATATCCTGTTCTTATGAGGGCATCTTTCAGCATCTGGAGGTGTCTGTTGCGATCCTCCTCATCCGAGCAGATCCTGTGTATATGGAGGGCTTGTCCGTAGGGGATGGCTTCTTTAACGTGTTTAGGGTGGAAGCTGGAGAAGTGGACCATCGTGAGTGACTTCTCCAGCTTCCACCCTAAACACGTTAAAGAAGCCATCCCCTACGGACAAGCTCTCCGTATACACAGGATCTGCTCGGATGAGGAGGATCGCAACAGACACCTCCAGACGCTGAAAGATGCCCCCATAAGAACAGGATATGGCGCTCGACTCATTGATCAACAGTTCCAACGCGCCACAGCGAAAAACCGCACCGACCTCCTCAGAAGACAAACACGGGACACAGTGGACAGAGTACCCTTCGTCGTCCAGTACTTCCCCGGAGCGGAGAAGCTACGGCATCTCCTCCGGAGCCTTCAACATGTCATTGATGAAGACGAACATCTCGCCAAGGCCATCCCCACACCCCCACTTCTTGCCTTCAAACAACCGCACAACCTCAAACAGACCATTGTCCGCAGCAAACTACCCAGCCTTCAGGAGAACAGTGACCATGACACCACACAACCCTGCCACAGCAACCTCTGCAAGACGTGCCGGATCATCAACACAGATGCCATCATCTCACGTGAGAACACCATCCACCAGGTACACGGTACATACTCTTGCAATTCGGCCAACGTTGTCTACCTGATACGCTGCAAGAAAGGATGTCCCGAGGCATGGTACATTGGGGAAACTATGCAGACGCTGCGACAACGGATGAATGAACACCACTCGACAATCACCAGGCAAGACTGTTCTCTTCCTGTTGGGGAGCACTTCAGCGGTCATGGGCATTCGGCCTCTGATATTCGGGTAAGCGTTCTCCAAGGCGGCCTTCGCGACACACGACAGCGCAGAGTCGCTGAGCAGAAACTGATAGCCAAGTTCCGCACACACGAGGACAGCCTCAACCGGGATATTGGGTTCATGTCACACTATTTGTAACCCCCACAGTTGCCTAGACCTCCAGAGTTTCACTGGCTGTCTTGTCTGGAGACAATACACATCTTTTTAGCCTGTCTTGATGCTCTCTCCACTCACATTGTTTTGTTTCTTAAAGACTTGATTAGTTGTAAGTATTTGCATTCCAACCATTATTCATGTAAATTGAGTTTGTGTCTTTATATGCTGTGTTTGTGAACAGAATTCCCACTCACCTGAAGAAGGGGCTTAGAGCTCCGAAAGCTTGTGTGGCTTTTGCTACCAAATAAACCTGTTGGACTTTAACCTGGTGTTGTTAAACTTCTTACTGTGTTTACCCCAGTCCAACGCCGGCATCTCCACATCATTTTTGTCCAACACAGACTTAGTGGACCAAATGGCCTTCTTCTGTACAGTAAATTTTCTACATTTCTATATCTTATTGATGTCTGACTGACTATCACGGAGTGATTGTACACTGAAGGAATTGGACATTACCCAGCCTGCAGTATTTCCAGTGTCCACTGAAATTGTGCAAGTGGCCATCGAGAATACCTCTGCCAATATACACAGGTTGGCTCACTTCCTTGGAGAATTTCAACCACAGTTTTTCTCACAGCACGCACAAAGCAAAGCCAGAGTAGACAGCACATGAGAAATGATACCACAGAATGTTAAACTGAAGAAAAACAGGTCCTGCATGCACACAAATGAAGACAAAAGCAGAACTGAACTGTCGGCAGAAATAAAGACAGCAAGCATTGGAAACAATTAACAGGTCAGCACTGGTGGAGAGAGAAATGCAGTTAACATTTCAAGTCTATTTCATCCTCCACAGATGCTGCCAGACTTGCTGAGTATTTCTAGCAGTTTGCTATCATTTCAAATTTCCAGCATCCACAGTATTTTGCTTTTCTGGAATTGTTATCATACTATTTTAGGGTGTATTTGCATAAACATGAATATCAGAGGTGTCCAGGAAAGAAAAGAACAGAACTATAACATAGGTGCAACACCATGGAGAAGTATCTGATCTGATCAGCATATGGGACATGGCGATTTTCATATTTAATCCCTGATTTGGAGAAACTCTAGTATACAAGAGTTTTGTTCGGCACGGTAGCACAGTGGTTATCACTGCTGCCTCACAGCAAGAAGTTTAACAACACCAGGTTAAAGTCCAACAGGTTTATTTGGTAGCAAAAGCCACACAAGCTTTCGAGGCTCTGAGCCCCTTCTTCAGGTGAGTGGCCAGGGACCCGGGTTCGATTCCCGGCTTGGGTCACTGTCTGTGTGGAGTTCGCACGTTCTCCCGTGCCTGCGTGGGTTTCCTCCGGGTGCTCCAGTTTTCTCCCACAGTTTGAAAGGTTAGGTACATCGACCTAAACAGGCGCCGGAATGTGGCGACTAGGGGGTTTTCATTGCAGTGTTAATGCAAGCCTTACTTGTGACAATAATAAATAAACTTTAAAACTTTGTTTGTGAATGAGAATCAACCTGAACTGTTTATCCAGTGTGAAGCAGATCGGAATGTGGTTCACAGCAGGATTTTCAGTTCCATTTTCTTTCCAACAAATGGCACCTCTCATGAAGAGTAAAGCAAAATGACCTACTTCATGGGCAGGATTTTGCAACCATGCTTGTCCCGAAACCGGAAAATCCCACCCGAGGTCAACAGACCTTTTCGTGGTCCGCCCCTCGCCCGCTACGATTCCCGTGTCAGGCGGAACAGGAAAATGCACCCCATATGTCAAATGTCATAGTTTAGTCACAAGGCCACCAGAGGCCATTTAATTCTTCCGGGCATCGCCAGAGCAATAAGAATAATCACTTGACTTTCCAAAAATTTACGTATTTTCTGATTTTTAATTTCCCAATTTATTGACTGCGGATTTGGCTTTCCACAATCCTTGAATGTTCAAGTGAGCGCATCTAATTTCTGGTGGTGCTATGATGAATTTGTAAAAATTTGGTTTGAAACACTTTGTACGTATTGCTGCTTGTTGGTTAAATGAAAACATTGAGCTTTTACCTCAATTAGTGACCTGAATGGGGGAAATTCAACCCCAAAAGATGGTCAGGCTTGGATTGGATGAGAGGTTAAAGTGTCAAAAATCTGAATCCCAACTCCAACTCACCCACTTATAGTTTTATCCGTGGGCAAAAATCCGCTCCCAGGGTTGGCAATGCAAATATTATAATGAGGCAAGCAGCATTGTATAGATCCATTTCAAAACTGAACTCTAACAGGCCATGTGTCGTGACCCTCAGGGAGCTCAGCAGCTAAAGAAAGGAGTGGCCTGTTGGATCCAGTTATTCCTTTCCATTTTCCTGCAGGATTCACTGCACCTGCCTCACAAACCTTCCATGATAAGGCACTGCCACCCCGCCACCCCACCACTCCGCTAACCCTTCTGATCACCCTCAGACCTCCTCCAACTTCACAAAACCTCTACTCACCCATGTATCTCCATCCCCAACCTCTAAATCACACACCCATGTCTGATCTTCCACCACTACACCTCACCCTGGCAGTGTTAGGCAAATATTCAGTCATTCAGGGTATAAGACCATAAGATATGGAAGCAGAATTAGGCCATTCAGCCCATTGAGTCTGCACCACCATTCGATCATGACTGATAAGTTTCTCAACCCCATTCTCCCAACTTTTCCCCATAACCCTTGATCTCTTTACCAATCAAGAACATAAGAACATAAGAAATAGGAGCAGGAGTAGGCCATCTGGCCCTTCGAGCCTGCCCCGCCGTTCAACAAGATCATGGCTGATCTGAAGCGAATCAGTTCCACTTACCCGCCTGCTCCCCATATCCCCTAATTCCCTTATCGATCAGAAAACTATCTACCCGTGATTTAAACATATTCAACGAGGAAGCCTCCACCACTTCAATGGGCAGAGAATTCCAGAGATTCACTACCCTCTGAGAGAAGAAGTTCCCCCTCAACTCTGTTCTGAATCGGCCCCCCCTTATTTTGAGGCTGTGCCCTCTGGTTCTGGTTTCCCTTCTAAGTGGAAAGAATCTCTCCACCTCTACCCTATCCAGCCCCTTCATTATCTTTATGTCTCTATAAGATCACCCCTCATCCTTCTAAACTCCAACGAGTACAGACCCAATCTGTTCAATCTCTCCTCATAAGCTACACCCCTCATCTCCGGTATCAACCTGGTGAACCTTCTCTGCACTCCTTCCAAGGCCAATATATCCTTTCGCAAATAAGGGGACCAAAACTGCACACAGTACTCCAGTTGCGGCCTCACCAGTGCCTTGTACAGTTGCAGCAAGACCTCCCTGCTTTTATATTCTATCCCCCTCGCGATAAAGGCCAACATTCCATTCGCCTTCTTGATCACCTGCTGCACCTGCAGACTGAGTTTTTGCGATTCGTGCACAAGGACCCCCAGGTCCCTCTGCACAGTTGCACGATGTAATTTTTCTCCATTTAAATAATATTCCAATTTACTATTATTTCTTCCAAAGTGGACATATCTTACCTCTGTCTTAAATACACTCAATGACTTGGTCTCCACTGCCATCTGTGGCAATGAATTCCATAGATTCACCACCCTCTGGCTGAAGAAACTCCTCCTCATCTTGGTTCTAAAGGGTCATCCCTTTACTCTAAGGATGTGCCCTCGGATCTTAGTTTCTCTTACTAATGGAAACATCTTCTCCACATCCACTCTATCCAGGCCTTTCAGTCATTTCAATATTCCTAGGAATGCGAGGAGAAGGAATATATCAAGTTCACTGGTGGGTTATGTAGCATCTCACATCAACCTACACCTCTGGCTTTACAAATGTCCACTTTATAACCTAGAGGCTATGAATCCTCTTAAAATTCCAAATACTCATCCCTACGTTTTAGCTCTGGCTTTATACTTAAGCTCTGGAACTTAATGCATCTATAATATTAAGATATAGGTTATGACAGTCAAACCTAATGGACTGAGGAAAGGACCAACATATCTTATAAAGACTCAAGAGCATAGAAACGAACGGAGAATTTTATAAATGTATCATTTCCCCGGGAGGGAACCTTTTATAAAAGGTTAGTCAGCCCCTGCCCAAGCATGTACCTAATATTGTAATCTGTCAGCCTCATCATCCAAGGACATTGTACTCTGCTTTCCATATAGACTTACATATTTTAATGCCTTTCACGATAGATACATTACTTGTGCAAAAAAAGAGAGTATCTTACACTCAACAAACTACACTTCAAAGTCTAAATACTCCAGAGACGCATGCGTTTGTGCACAGGGCTGGTGGAACATAATCAGAAACAATTTTAATTCAAGATTACAATGTCCTTGGGATGTTTTATTTGTTAAAGATACTAGGTAAGTACAAGTTGTTGCAGATCATGCAATATTATTTGATGGGAACATTCAATTATGTGACACAATTAGCAGCTATTTTGAAAAACAAACTAAATTTTCCAAAGCAAGGATTTCAAAATTATACACAAGGCGCACATCTCTCATTCATTCTGATGTCCCACATTACCGCATAAAGCCACCTTCAAAATCAGCCATTATTTCAATTTTATTTTGCTTTATGCCAGGAGGATTGGGTATTTTTTTTTGTTAAATTATTTAACTATCCATCAACTAAGAAGATCTCTGGGGAGCTGACCTCTCTGCACGATACGTAAGAAAATCATTAGCAAGTTTCTAAAGAAGGGTTTACAATTACACTACGACTGAAGCACTGGAAGGAATTTTTCCCAGTACATACAATTTTCGAGAGACACCTGAACTGAATTATGCAGAAATTGGAAAGGTCAGTAATGTGAAGGAGAGAGTTTCAAGCATCGTTTCATCTACTGAATTCAATTATCAACACAATTTTCCCGCAAACAAAAGAGTCAGGACGATCCTCCTTTGTTCACACCGTTTGAAGAAAAATTGTTCTTTTAGTTTTATGCGAAGACACATCTTTTCTCCCATTTCCTGGTTTCTTTCAACTATGGACAATTTATGGAAGGGGTTTGCGGGGCAACCCTCTGCCCATACACCTCCGGGTCGGTTCCTACTTGGAGTGGAAACCTGTGCTGCTGTGGGGAATAGGAAGCAAAGAGGGCAGGGAGATTAAATTGAGCGGGAGGCCAAATATCAGCATCCTGATGGTGGGATGAACTAAGCACAGGGAAGTTTGAAGGTGTGCTGAGCTTCCTGACAGCAAGGATCAGGAAACATATTTGCATGCATCTGCATGTCATGAATGCTCATTAAAAGGCCGGTTCATCAGAATTAATTTCCCTTCAAAATTGAGTTAGTGGCAAGCCAGAAATACCTACAATCAGATTTACGACGGCATATTAGTGGCATGCAGTAGGTGAGGTAGTCTGAGGAGTGTTGTACAATGAGGGGGTGATCAGATGGTGTCAGTCTAATGGGCATAGGGCAGAGTGGCTGAGCGAAGAAGAAGAGAGGGAGTCTGGAGCTTGGGAGAAGCCCGGTAAGGGTGCAGAGATATGGGAGGGAGGGAAGGGCCTTGCATGTTGGATGTTGGAGTCCTGTGAATGTGTAAAGGGGGTGTTTCTAGGCAGGGCGGAGAGGGAGAGAGATGGCCCTGAGGGGCATATTCACTGCTGTCTATAAGGTGGGGTCCTGGGGGAGGTGAACCGAGGCAGTGGAGGGAACAGTAACAGCGAAGGGGGGAGTCGGATGCAGTAGAACGGCAGATCCTGGGTCATGGTCAGGAAGCAGATGGTCTCATGGGGAGGAGGAATTACAGAAATAGACAAAACTGGTGGGATAATGGGAGGCATCAGAGTGAGTGTGGGCATGAGGTGAGAATGGGTGTAGGCTCTCAGGGGAGAAAGAAGGCTTGCGGAGGGTGATGGTCATAGGCTAAAGGGTAAAGGGGGCAGTTGAAGGGTAGAAAAGGAGAGAGGAATGATGGGGGAGGAAGTTGGTGGGTGACACGGGGAGAGTCGAAGGTGGTGGAACGTGTCTGCCAAGTTAACGGCACCATCTTCTCAAGGCTCTTCTTCACAACACAGTTGCTCTGTGCATGTGAATCCTTAAAGTGGGAGGAGGGTTGCTTATGGTGAGCAGAGTTAAAGATGAGCACAACTGGTGACTAAAGAGATACCCGAGCAACCATGAGTCAACCGCGTGAGAACCATGCTGAGTTGTGGTGGTGAACCAACAGGTTTGCTCCTTGACTCAGGAGCTCAGGAGCAGCAGTAAAGTCTGTGTTGGAGGGTAACTCAAACTGACCAGAGCGGGGGACAGAGCGTGGGTGGGAAGGAAGCAGGGGTCAACTTTACAGGGCCTGGGGGTTGGGGGGCTGGCACCATCAATGGTTTAGAATCTCGGGGGACCCCGATAGATGGTCATGACTGATAATGGGGTGGGTGTTACACTCAGAATGGCAAGGCAAAGGTCTTTCGACTGTATTTTGTGGGTCAGGGAGAGTATTATTTGAGACAGGGAGCACTGGCATGGCTTTTATTACCCAGTCAATGCTGAAATCTCCATGCACAGAAATGTGTGAATGAAAGAAAAAATTATCTGCGGTCTTTCAGGATGGGTTCTATCAGGGTGGGGGCGGGGTGAGGGTAGGTTCAGACTGATGTTGGGTACAGGGCTTCCCATTCGCTGCAAGATCAGGCTGGAGGAACAGCTTCAAAGAATATGTTGACTAGATGGATCACTGCAATTTGTTCACAGATCACCTCAGGCAGAAATAGTGCTGACACTGGACAACACTGCACTTCTACTCGCTGTAAGGTCCAGCTGAGGAGGAAGCAGTGGGGAGGTCAACATCCTGCCTGCCCTCCTGTGCACGGTGGCACAGTGGTTAACACTGATGCCTCACAGCACTAGGGACCCAGGTTCAACTCCGGCCTCGGGTCACTGTCTGTGTGGAGTTTGCACATTCCCCCGTGTCTCCGTGGGTTTCCTCCGCGTGCTCCGGTTTCCTCCACAGTCCAAAGATGTGCAGTTTAGGTTGATTGGCCATGCTAAATTGACCCATAGTGTCAGGGGGATTTGGAGGGTAAATATGTGGGGTGGCGGGGATGGGACCTGGGTGGGATTGTTGTTGGTGCAGGCTTGATGGGCCAAATGGCTTCTTTCTGCACTGTAGGGATTCTATGATTCGCTCTCACAAGCAGCAATGAGCCAAATGACTGGATAATCTTGGCTTTATGGTGGTTGAACGATAAAATATTGGCTAAGATAATGTAAATTCATTCAATGTACATTGACTTAGGCATCCATAATGTCCAC
The DNA here is from genome assembly GCF_964213995.1 of Mustelus asterias. Lineage (NCBI taxonomy): Eukaryota > Metazoa > Chordata > Chondrichthyes > Carcharhiniformes > Triakidae > Mustelus > Mustelus asterias. The sequence continues at coordinate 70,346,437 of NC_135813.1, read as the reverse complement.
CTGAGGGGGTAGATGGGTTCTCGGTCTAATGTCTCATCATGAAGATGACACCTTTAACAATGTTGCATTCTCTCAGAACTGCAGTGCAGTGCTCTCAAACCTCTGGAGTGGGCTTTAATACACAACTTTCTGAACCCATGATACCAGGGAACCAAGGAGGCAGAATATTCAGTTACTATTGTACTTTTCAGTGACATCTCGATATAAAAGATAAGAACAGTAGGTTGCCATTTGGTCTGTCTTTCCTCACATGTGTAGAAAGAAATACTACAATCCCCCCCTCCCCTCCTCCTCCCCTCCCATCCCCATCAAAGCTTCCATCAGAGTTTTGAAGTCTTTCTTCTCCACTACCTGTGTGTCTAATATGTTAATTATTACTTGAAGAATTTCACCTTTCACCAGGTCCATACTATAGCACATCAGTCAGAAAAGACAGTCTTTCTAAAAACTGCAACTATATTTGGAAGCAATGTGGTTCAAATGACCTGTCCATAAGCAGCAAGAGGAAATGCAAATGAAGGTCAGACAGAATTCATTTTTTATCTTCCTCACCGAATGCATGCTGGATATTGGTTTCAGTTGTGGATGGGCGGCTAACAAAGTGAGCGAGAAAATCATCAACAGTTCAAGAGACTGTGACTTCCCGCCAAGAATGGGTGGGAGATTGGCTGAAAATTCACACAGCCAAGGCTGCCCTCAGACATCAGTTAAGACCAGCAGACAATAAGAAATAGAAACAGAAGTAGACCATTCGGCCCCTCGAGCCTGTTCCCGTCATTCAATAGGAAATTGGCTGATCTGGCATTTCTTGCATCCACTTTCCTGCCCTTTCCCGTAACTTTTGATTCCCTTCCTGATTAAAAATGTATCTAGCTCAGACTTAAATATACACAAAAACTTTGCCCCGACAGCTCTCGATACCAAGGAGTTCCAAAGACTCACAACCTTCTGAGTGGAGAAATTCCTCCTCATCTCAGTCTTAAATTGGTGCCCCTTTACTCTAAGACTATGCCCTCGAGTCCAAGGCTCCCCCATGAGGGTAAGCATACCCAGGAACACGCACTCCCAAACTTGCCCTGCCCTACCACTTGCCGTGGCTAATCCACCTAACCTACACATCTTTGGACACTAAAGGGCAACTTAGCATGGTCAATCCACCTAACCTACCCATCTTTGGACACTAAGAGACAATTTTGCATCACCAATCCACCTAACCTGCTCACCTTTGGAGTGTGGGAAGAAACTGGATCACCCGAAGGAAACCCACACAGACACGGGGAGAATGTGCAAACTCCACACAGAGAGTCACCCAAGGGTGGAATTGAACCCAGGTCACTGGTGTTGTGAGACAGCAGTGCTAACCACTATGCCACCTCTGAAATTAAAGAAAAATCCTCACCTGTTTGGGTCGCATCCCACTGACTTGGAAAAGGTGCAGCAGCTCCCTGCTCAGGCCACCAGTTAATGGATTCCACTGATGTAATTATGCCCTGCCTACGCATGTGTAAGGGAAGACCCACTGGCTTTGGGTGGATGTGTTTGTTGCCTGCTCAATGAAGCAGGTTAAAATTCAGACCCATTGATTCCTGTGGGAAATAATCTGGGCAATTTAACTGTCTATCTACTGCATGAATGAAGCTAAAATTATGCCCCCCCAACCCCCATCACCTCTCACATCAACGTCCTAGTTGGTTTCACAGGTGTTCTTTCTATATCTGACTCAAACGATGTGCTTGAATGCTAGCATTTAATGGCAGCTGGCTATTTGATGGTTACGGAATGAAGCAATATCATTGAGGCCAGTCTCACCAGATGTCCATGCATCTTTACATTCCAGCAAGAGTTGGAACCATAGAATCCCTACAGTGCAGAAGGAGGCCTTTTGGCCCATCGGGTCTGCTCCGACCATCCGAAAGAGCATTTTGCCCAGGTCCACACACCCCACCCCCTGCCCCATTCCCATAGCCCCATGCATTTGCCATGGTTAATCCACCTAACCTACACATTTTTGAACACTAAGGGTGCAATCTTACAACTTCGTCCCACCCGACTTTGGGCGAGGCGAGGTGGTAAATTGGGCAGGAGGCGAAAAGCAAGAAATATGCCCAGTTTCTCACCTCCCCCAATCATAACGGCCTTGGTTTGCCAGTGAAATCGACGTTGCACCTCGAAAGGATGCAAAGCCAATTGAAATATTAATGACATGCTTAGCTGGTGAGAATCACAACCTGGCACCTTTTGGCATTAAGTGCCATAAGATTGCATTTTCCAATTCGCACAAAAAACAGGTCTGAAACTCTCCCGTTTTCTCACTCATTCGGCACATAGAATGTTTTTGGTTAAATCGTGCCCTAAGGGGTAATTTAACATGGCCAATCCACCTAACCTGCTGAACAGCAATCAGTGAGTTTGGTTGGTGTATCACCTACCTTCCTTGTGGCATTAGAATCAGAGTGATTATGGCACAGTCAGCCATTTGGCCCATCAGATTAATATGGCTCTCCATGGAACCAATTGTCCCGCTCTATCCCCATGGTCCTGAAAATTCCCACCCAATTTCCTTTAAAAATCATTAATACTAATTGCAATATCCAAAGCATCACATAAGCTGAGACCATAAGCTATGGTTTAAAATTCTCATTAACACACCACCCTGCAGAATATTCACCTAACTTGCCAGGATATTAGCAAATAAAAGAGAGACTTGAATTTTTATAGCACCTTTCAACCCCATGGGACATCCTGAGGTTGCTTTACAACTAAATAAATATATTTTTGAAGTGCTATAGCTATTCCCAGGTGAGGTTTCCCAAGTTGTTGATTTGGGTGAGACCCCGCTATTTGTCATTGCCCGGCTGGGATATCACTGTGCCACCCCACACTCCCCAGATAGTGGCGAGCTGCCTTCTTGAACCGCTGCAGTCCATGTAGCGTAGATACACCCACAGTGCTGTTAAGCAGAGAATTCAAGATTTTGACCCAGTGACAGTGAAGGAACTGTGGAATATTTCCAAGTCAGGATGGTGACTTGCTTGTAGGGGAACTTCCCAGCGGTGGTATTTCCATGCATCTGCTGACCTTGTTTTTCTAGATGGTAGCAGTCGTGGGCTTAGAAGGTGCTGTCTAAGGAACGTTGGTGAGTTCCTGTAGTGCAACTTGTAAACAGTACGCACTTGTGCCACTCTATGTCGGTGGTAGAGGGTGTGAATGTTTGTGGATGGGGTGCCAATCAAGCAGTCTGCTTTGTCCTGGATGGTGTCGAGCTTCTTGAATGTTGTTAGAGCTGCACTCACATTCCTGACTTGTGCCTTGTAGATGGTGTACAGGCTCTGGGGAGTCAGGAGATGTATTACACGCTCCAGGATTTCCAGCCTCCAACCTGCTCCGGCAGCCACAGGGGGCGATCTTACCAAAAAAATTTTAAGTGGTGAACGAGCGTGAAAACACGTAAGTTTCGGATCTGTTTTTGCGGCGAGGCCACAAATGAAATCGCAAGCCATTTTGTGCATCATTTTCTGCACTATCTGATTCCCATCAGTCGAGGGAGTGGACAGAGTCTATTCTCACCAGAAAGCCAGCTACTCACACTAGAGGTCACTATCACACATGCGCAGATCTCTCTGTTTTGTGTAACAGAACAGAGAGATCTGTCAGTCACCTCCCCCCACCCCCTGGATAGTGCCGGCACCCTCATCTGATCACTGGCTTCCCCCCCAATTCCCTTTGATATCGCCCCGATACTCTGCCCCACCCCCGGCTGATCACAGCCCTACACATTCCCCAGTCCAGTCAATAGCCCCCCCAATCCTACCCAGTCGATCACCACCCCAGCCGATCCCTGGTTGCAGAGTGAGCAGCTTCCCCCCCCTTAGGCCCTGCCCCCATCATGGCCCCAACCCTTGGCACTAGTAATGCCATAAAGGTTAAGGGGAAATGTTTAGATTATCTCTTGTTGGAGGTGGTCATTGCCTGGCACTTGTGTGACACAGATGTTTCTTTCCACTTGTCAGCCCAAGCATGGGTATTATACAGGTCCTGCTATGTTTGGACATGGGCTGCTTCAGTATCTGGGAAGTTGTGAATGGTGCTGAACATTGTACATGCAATGAACATCCTCACTTCTGATCTTATAATAGAGGAAAGATCGTTGATGAAGCAGCTGAAGATAGTTGGGCCTAGGATATACCCTGAGGAACTCTTACAGTGACGTCCTGAGACTGAGATGGTTGATCTCCAACAACCCCAGCCATCTCCTTTTCTGCTAGGTATGATTAATTGATTACAGAGTCATGCCACACAGCAATAAAAAGTATGTACATATTTGCTGTTAGTCTGTGTCCAAAACCAGTCAATTTGATCATACTGGAAGCAAGCGTGGGGAAAATAAAAATAAATTAAAGTGCTTAAGATTTCATCTCATTAAAGGAGCAACCATGGCAGAGAATGTTTGGAAACTTGACTGTAACAGACAATAATGATTCAGTGGCAAGGTTAGGAACTGGATACAATTTGAAGGAAGTTGAGATATCAAAGCATTGTACAGCAACAGGAAACTATGAGAAGCAGAAAAATATACATTCAAGCCTGGCTGGAAACTGGAAGAATGCCAAGCCATCCATCCGACTATTCTTATTATAATTTGTCACAAGTAAATGATTCCCCTCCTGACAGTGTTGTAGCTGTGATTCTCCACTGTGACTCCAGTGAGTGCATTATTAATGACTCTCATTTTTATGTGAGCAAAACAATCCTTACTTGGTCGACATTTTTAAAAAATTTAAACATGGCCTGCATTTAACAGGCTCCCTTTCCTCTGCTTCTCAGGAACTTAATTTCTGTAGGGAGTTATTATATTAGCAACATTATTTTATACATTCCTTTCTTTGTCCAAATTGTGCAAAGTACTTAAGCGATCTGTTATTTCACCTGGCATTGTGAGAGTGAAAATGAGGCCTGAGTATTTGAAATGGGTCAAAATCGTGCTTGTTAGATTTAAATTCTGAGAATTACGGTTATAAAATAATAAGATAATCCCACTCACATCAATTCCATTTGGTTGAACAATGTGTTAAATTTGTTGGGGAAAGATGATGAAAGTTTTTGGACTATTGGAATCCAGATTAAATAATGAATTCTGGCAATGTTTTGAAAGAACCTTCAATATATAGGGAGGGAGCTTAGAGTGTGGGAAAATGGAAAAGCTTTCAGAGATCACTACAGGAGCACATTGTCTGATATTGTACTGAGGGTGGGATTTTTCACCCACGGATTAAATACGTTGGCGTACAGAGAAAGCATCATTTCCCCTGCCAACGGCACATCTTCACATCCAATTGTCGACCTCTCACCTCATTAACTATATCTCAGTTTAAGTTTAAGTTTATTTATTAATGTTACAAGTAGGCTTACATTATCACCCCAGTGAGGTTACTGTGAAAATTCCCTAATTGCCACACTCTGGCGCCTGTTTGGGTACACTGAGGGAGAATTTAGCATGGCCAATGCACCTAACTATCACATCTTTCGGACTGTGGGAGGAAACCGGAGCACCCGGAGGAAACCCACGCAGACACGGGGAGAATGTGCAAACTCCACACCAGTCACCCAAGCCGGGAATCGAACCTGGATCCCTGTCGCTGTGAGGCAGCAGTGCTAATCACTGTGTCACCGTGCCACCCCATATGGAAACATGCCATTTCGCCGGCAGTCCTCAGCGGATCCTCACTCCAGCTGCCACATTTAAACTTCACCAACACACAGATCTTTCAATGTCTGCAGCCCAGGACTGTTCCAGCCGAGAGATGCCCCCCCAGAAGCAGGAAGAGTGCATCCCCCCCCCACAAAGACATCTCACCTTCTGGATGCTGTTGAGGGTCACCGTGACCTTCTCCTCCCTCAGGATGGCCAAGTGCCGCAAACGGCTCAATGACCGCATCCTCACAGCCAGGGTACATCAACATTCTCATCCTCGTAACTCCCACTCTTACAAACTGCTAACACAATTTAAGAATGACAGTCCACATGGATCTCACTCACTACCTGCACAAGGGATATCACCACTCTGACATCTCTATCTAGGCTCACAGCCTGTACACTCTGTGTCCTCATCCCGTACACACTCCACTCAGCACACACACAAGTCAGGTAGGGTTTGAGATCCATGTGGACTGCAGGACATAGCGGCAGGGTGAGGAAGATCAAGAAATATTAGGAGCACAGCGGTGGCACATATTTATACTTTCCAGCTATGTAAATAGAGTTGCAACCATACCACATCTCCTCTTGTCTATGCCTCCTTTGCATGTTGAGTTGTATTGTGTTCAATCAGATGTCACACCATGTACCCATTGATCTTGCATCTCTGGCTGATGTTGGGTGTAGCCATCTCATCACAGTGTGTGTCCCTCCTCAGTTCATTACCAACGCCTCACCCTCAGTATAAAGTGAGCTTGTGCGAGGCATCTCGTCGACATGCTATGTAGGTTCAGGTGATACTCGTTCTTGGCTGTGTAAAACTGAGGCTCACGTAGTCCCCGACTCGTCTGCATTTTGGAAAGGTGAAGGTGTAGGATGGAAGGAGAGATGTAGATGGAGACAGCATGGAGAACTCCATGAACTCCATGCCATCTGTCTTCCGTGAAGATTGGAAATCCGTAAGCCCATCCTGTGTGCACTCCTGCCAGCCTCCACGATTATCCGTGTCTGTCAGGCTTTAGGGACTTTACGAGTGTGCATCTGCCAAGTTGGCCAATAAGTGTGTGCACCTTCTCACCTCAATATACTGGTAATCTGACCCTCACGGCCACAATTTAGACCTGGAGCTACAGCTTTAACCATTTTTCTCCTTGGAATTGTCTGCATAACATCAACAAGGCTATTGTCAAAAAGCAGAGATGCAGAGCTGGCCCATTTATTCTTCTTAACCACCCCTCCTCTAAACATTCACCAAGCTCAGCAATGCTGCAATATAGAGATGCGTTGTGTTCAGTAGAACTGTTGAGGTTTGTTTCAATGCTGTAATGCTAGCTTGCTGGGAAGACAAGTCTCAGGCAGGAGTGGGTGAGGAACCAGGATGGAATGAAGCTGGTGTGTGCTCTTTATTAGCAGTGAAGCAGAACCTTGAGGGGCTCCATAATGTGTCTGTAATTTCAGGGACTCAAGGCCGGGGGCTGACCGTTGTAGGAAACTGATGGCATTGAAAAGGAAGCTTATCCATGTCTGCCAGGTGTATGTGTGAAGATGGTCGGCAGGAGGTGATCTATGTCCAATGGAAGGTCAGGCTAACTGGAGCCCGCATCTCTAACCGAGAGTTAGGAGGGGGCCTCACTGTAATGGGAATTAAGATAACACAGAGGACTGAGCACTTTGAACAAGTATTAATGCCTTTTGAATGTCCTTGCCTGCCTTGGCCCAAGTCTAACCTCATAGTATCACCATCAAGGTGGCACAGCAGGCATTTTTCTTTTGCTGGAGATGGATCTCCGTGAGGTGCTTTGTCGGACTGAAGGTGCACTGCCAGGATTCCACTGACCAGCGTAGCTAGTCTTCTCAATCAATCTCTTTAGCCTGGGATTGAGTATTGGCACATTCTGTTCACCATGTCCTCATCCTTTGAAGGATGGTGAATCCTTGAGGGTATGTGTCCTTGCTGCAATGAGCTATCAACTGCAGGAGGCCATTCTGGCATCATGAGACAGAAGGTGCCGCCTCTTCAAGCATCTCTCCAGCATCCCAGTCACTAAGGCAGCCTACAAGATGCAGGAGCTGCACTGCAGTCCTTAGTGGCATCCCGGCAGTGCATCTTCATTCCGACAAAGCACCTCAAGGAGATCCATCTGCACCATCCTCAGCAACAGAAAAACACCTGATGTGCCACCTTGATGGTGATACAATGAGGCTAGACTTGGGCCAAGGCAGGTAAGGGCTATCAACAGGTGTTGATAGCTTGTTCAAAGTGTTCAGTCCTCAGTGTTACTTTAATTCCCATTACAGTGAGCTGCTGGTGATGTGCGCACAACATGGAGTTAATTGGCCTGACAAGATAAGCACTGCTACTCACCATCACCTTCCTGGAATTTGCTGGCTAAGAGTACCTCACTTATATACCTGCCTCGTTTGGCCTGTGCTACGGCTTATTCCCCTGCAGCCTCAGCTTCCTCAACCTCCTCACCATCATCCCTCTCGATGTCCACCTTGTTGGAGGAGACATGCAGCTCCTACATTTTGACATCTGATAAGTACCCTCCCTCCCCCCCCACCCCCTCCGCCCCCCCCCCCCCCCCCCCCACCCCCTTCCCCCCACGCCTTGCAGTTCCAGGTTGTGCAGGGCACAGCAAACCGCAATGATCTATGAGACACTCTGGTGCTTCACCGGATCTGTCGAGGCATCAGAATCGCATCTTTAACATGTCAATGTTTTGGTCTGCCAATGTTTATGAGGCAGGATGAGCATTGCTGAAACACCCCTCAGCTGGGGTTTGCGGTCATCAGACGGGTGTCTTCAGCCCAGTCCTTTGCAGATATCCTTTGTCACCAATGACCCAACCCTAGATATTGTGCGGTCCCTCGAAGATGTTTTAGGATCTGCAATCTACACAACATGTAGGAATTGTAACAGCTTCCCACATATCTTGCATAAAGTTGCATGATGCATGACGAGTTGCAAATTAAGCGAGTGGAACCCTTTCATGTAGATGTATTGCATTGCCTGTTTCCAGGGAGATCCTCTAGCTACTGAATGTAGTTAATGGCACCCTGCAGCTATGGGAATCCAGAAATAGCTGCAAAGCCCATTGCACTGGCTGTCTCAGCAAAGAGGACATCTGCTGCCTCCAGTATGCACTAATGGGTGGAAGCTTCAGAGATCCCACAGAGTTCCCCAGTGTAGCCCTGGAAAGCGCAGCTTACATAGAAGAGTGATGGTGACTGTGAGAGCCACAAGCAAAGGATGTCCTCACAGTTCTCACGCTGTCAACTTACAGAGAATGTGGCATATGTAGGGCATCAGATCCCTGGACATGCAGAGGAATTGACAACACTGTGTCTTGCTCATCTGCAGAAAAGACAGGCACCTTCTGTACGCCCTTGGCCTTGAGAGGTGCCTCCACATAGTGTTTCTCTCAGCCTCAACTTCTGAGTCTAGAGGTAGTGGTGGGTCGGCGGGGGGGGGGGGGGTGCTGCCCTTTGTCCTTCGGGGTGAAGCTCCACTCTTTGGCAAGCCTGGTGCCACCATAGTACTCTTCACTGCCTTTCCTCCAGCCTGCATGTTGTAATGCAGACAACATTAAAGTGACTGTGGGTTCAAGTGGTTAGCACTGCTGCCTCACAACGCCAGGGACCTGGGTTCGATTCCCAGCTTGGGTCACGGTCTATGCGGAGTCTGCACATTCTCTCAGTGTCTGCGTGGGATTCCTCCGGGTGCTCCGGTTTCCTCCCATAGTCCGAAAGACGTGCTAGTTAGGTGCATTAGCCATGCTAAATTCTCCCTCAGTGTACCCAAACAGGCGCCGGAGTGTGGCGACTCGGGGATTTTCACAGTAACTCCATTGTAGTGTTAATGTAAGCCTACTTGTGACACTAATAAATAAACGTTAAACTTAAAGGCATCCTGCATCATCCTGAAGGCTCCATCTCTGCAGGATCATTGACAGAAAGGGTCATCAGCTCCAAAGGTTCTCTTTCTGTCCCTGACTTGTGAGTGACTGTGAGTTCAAGGGCTTGGTTACAGCCTAGGCACCTATTAGCCAATACAATCCTGGCCATTACAATGCCCGCACTCAGTGTCACAGAATGCTTCCATTCCGTGGCCCCATTTCAGTAGACCTACTGCCATGAGATGGATTTGGCCAGGTGTTTGGATGTTCTACATTTATTCAAGGCGATAAATTGCTCATTCAGTGGACTCCTTGACTTTGGAATACGTTTTTAAAAATTCATTCGTGGGACATGGGCGCCGCTAGCTGGCCAGCATTTATTGCCCATCCCTAGTTGCCCTTGGAGGGCAGTTGAGAGTCAACTACATTGCTGTGGCTCTGGAATCACATGTAGGCCAGACCGGGTAAGAATGGCAGATTTCCTTCCCTAAAGGACATTAGTGAACCAGATGGGTTTTTTCCAACAATTGACAATGGTTTCATGGTCTTCAGTAGATTCTTAATTCAAAATATTTTTTATTGAATTCAAATTCCACCAGTTCCATAATTCCAAGCAGGATTCGAACCATGGTTCCCAGAATATTTCTGGGTTAAAAGTCTAGCAATATTACCACAAGGTCACCCACCTCCCCATAGGTGCCTAGGCTCCCCATATAAGGGGTTGTGATTCTTTTAGGGGGGCCTAGCAGCTCCCATCACTATACTGAGGTAGGCTTTTAAAGCAGATTCTCCTGATGGTCCAGGTGTCCACTTGTATTTGGAGTCATTATCACACTGAGGGATTGGTATCATGGGTTATTGCAGGGAAAACGACAATTGGAACACATCAGAATTAATCTCGCACAAATGTGTTATTTCATTGAAGGCTCCAGATTTCCCCTATCATTATTGAAAAGTTCCCAATATGTCTCAGCTGTGCATTCTTCCTCATCTGGTAAGACAGATCCCAATTAGGAGCAGCTATAATAAGCCCCTCAGTCCTGTGATCCAAAACAGCCCTCCCCAGCAGCTTTTCTTCTCATTTCATTTTGCACTGCTCCGTTGCTTCAGCTTTCAAAATGGTGATCATCAGGTTTCATTTTCAAACCAGCTTTGGCTCTCCCTGTGTAACCATGGAAACCCCTTTCCATCGTCCTGGAGGAGCACGTTTAGGGTTCCCTCCCTCCTATTACTCTCAGTTTTTGCATCCCATTGTTTTAGTGGGTGACATCCCTGTGTTATTCCCCCCACCCCAGTCATTGTAGGTGGATGTTCCTAAGCTCCATGTAGACATCTCCCCATTTTGAGGCCTACTGCACCATCACATATAGGGATACCCCACATGAGACCAGCAAGTGCCCACCTCTACACTACCTGTTCCAACCTGCCTCTCCTGACTGTGACTGTACTATTTACTGCTGTGTACCATGTCAGAAACCACCCCCCTGCTGTCAGATCACTATGTGTGAGGTGAAGACTATACCCTGTAAACACTATACTGGGCACAACTGACAGTGGACTGATATGCCCCCTGGACTGGAACAACGAGGCTCAGCAATGTAAACTGAAACGTTTCTTCACCCTGCTATCCCCCACCGCAAACACCCCCTACCCCACCCCACTCCAGCCCTGAATCATTCACATCATTTTGTCACAAACTCTCTCACAACTTTGGCCCCGTCTTGTTTATGTTCTTCTGTAAGAGGCTGTCTCCCAATTCTGGCTCAGGAGACACTTCCCCCACCCCTTCCAGTCATGTGTCCAAGTGCAACCTTCCCCAGTCTCCCCACTGCCCCCAGTCAAGCCTTTGTCCTCCAGCTCCTTCCCTCGCCTCTGTCTTGTCCTCCCCCCGCCCGTTTGGCACCCCCTTGTGCCCTTGTCCCGCAGCATATTACAACCAACCCCCATCTTACCATTGGTCTGATATACAAAAGCCTTGTCTCTCTAACCCCTCGCCATCTGCCAAAGCAAAGTGATGCTGCCTACGGAACCAACATGGGGTTGGATTTTACGGCCCTGCTTGAGCGAGACTGGAAATTCCCACCTGAGGTCATTGGAGATTTCCAATGTCGAACCCTTACCTGCTCCGATTCCATGGCAAGCGATGTGGTAGAGTTCCGGCATAGGAGTCCAAGTTGCTGCGAGCACTGTGCGATTCAAGGTAGGCAAACAAACCTCAAAGTCATGAGCAGCCAAGTGCAATTTGCTTAGATGCAGTTGTGAATCACACCAGTCTAATTAGACACTGATGTGGCCTTTTGATCAGCATCAGGGGGGCATGATTCTGGCAATAATGAGCCTTTATGGTATTCTAATGATTGCCCCCCCAACCTTCACTCCAGCGGGGTCGTCCCGCTAGTTCCCCAAAAGTGTCCCCACTAGTCTGAACCCTTGCTGGAGTGAAATACTCCTGACTGGATGGGAGATGCTAGTGGGCCCGGAGAATTCATCCCCGGGCCTGCTAATCATATTAAAATAAGATTCAAAACAGATGCAAAGTACTTACCTTGTGTTCTCACCGGTTTCCAGTGCAGCTCAAACGGCGCCCAATATCAGGCGTTGAGAGATGCACGCGCGGCAGGAGCTCATGTACGTATCCCGCGAATCGGCTGACACACGATTCTCCCGGATGGGGAAATTGCCCCCCTAAAGTCTAACGGAAGGGTAAAGAAATCATGCCGAACATTTCCACTCAGTATCGAGTGACCACTGCTGGGAAAAGTGGCTTCATGGGCATGCCGGTGAAGACAGGAAGACATGTGTCTGTGACGTGGCCCTCGACCCCATTCAGACACCTTGGGCGGGATTTTCCAGCCTCGCTCACCCTAAAGCCAGAAAATCCTGCCCGAGGTCAACAGACCTTTGCTTGGTATGTGTCCCGCCCGCTATGATCCCTGTGGTGGGCAGGGCGGGAAAATTCTGCCACTTGACAACACCAAAGGTCAAAGCTCACATGTGATCAATGGCCATGATACACCAAAGAGCAAACAACACCTGCGGAAGCCAATTCCAGCAGCCTCGGCAAAGGCGGGAGAAAATAACATCAATTTTCCCTCAATTCCACGGGATGGGCATCAGGATATAAATAGTTTAGTGTCCCGTGGTCTTAAGGAACACCGTTGGTTAAATAATAATCTATGAGCAGCTCTTGAACAGGTCTTTGAAACACATTTTAAAAGCATTTTTAACCCTGTTCCTACTTAGAAAGGCTGCAAATTCTGATACAATTCCCTAAAGTGCTTTCCAGGAGCCTCATCGTTTTTATTTTTGAATTTTTATGAGCAATTACCCAGCACTTTCACCATTACATCATCGTGAGGCACAGCCATGGAACAGTGCCCCTCATTAGAATGAGATATTCAAAGAACATTTTATATGTTGGGCATCGATAGCGAGGACTCTGGTTGAATGCCTGGGAACTGCGATTTGAAGAAGGGTGGAAAGTGATATGGCATCAGCCTGAATCCACTTCGAATTCACAAAGGGACATTTTTTTTTGCATCATTGGCCTCCCCTTGCAAATGCCCCCAACCCCACCCCCTTTCCCCCTCGCTATCCGGGCAGGTTTTAAATGGGCATGCAAATTCAGAATATTCTCACACAGCAATTTTTGATTTGATTTGATTTATTATTGTCACAGGTATTAGTATACAGTGAAAAGTATTGTTTCTTGCACGCTGTACAGGCAAAGCATACCATTCATAGAGAAGGAAAGGAGAGAGTGCAGAATGTAGCGTTACAGTCATAGCTAGGGCGTAGAGAAAGATCAACTTAGTACAAGGTAGGTCCATTCAAAAGTCTGACAGCAGCAGGGAAGAAGCTGTTCTTGAATCGGTTGGTACGTGACCTCAGACTTTTGTATCTTTTTCCCGACGGAAGAAGCTGGAAGAGAGAATGTCCGGAATGCCTGAGGTCTTTATTAATGCTGGCTGCTTTTTTGAGGCAGCAGAAAGTGTAGACAGAGTCAATGGATGGGAGGCTGGTTTGCGTGATGGACTGGGCTTCATTCACGACCCTTTGTAGTTTCTTGCGGTCTTAGGCAGAGCAGGAGCCATACCAAGCTGTGATACAACCAGAAATAAGGCTTTCTATGGTGCATCTGTAAAAGTTGGTGAGAGTCGGAGCTGACATGACAAATTTCCTTAATCTTCTGAGAAAGTTGGTGAGCTTTCTTAACTATAGTGACGGCATGGGGGACCAGGACAGGTTGTTGGTGATCTGGACACCTAAAAGCTTGAATTTCTTGACAATTTCTACTTAGAAATACATTTACAAATGGCCGGTGGCTGAGCTGGAGCCGGATCGAGATCCATAAAACACCTTCGCTGAAGAGTAGCTCATCTGCCTGCAGTTGGCAAGATGTCAAACCCTGACAGCTTTCAGCAACATTCATCACAATGATGCCATTTAAATTACACGAGTTACGTGCTGTTGATATTTGTCATTGCAGAATGCTGTGTGGATGGATCTCTGAAAAGCAACTGTCTGGGGAATACTGATCATTGATGGCAGCATGGTGGCACAGTGGTTAGCACTGCTGCCTCACAGCGCCAGGGACCCAGGTTCAATTCCAGCCTTGGGTCATTATTTGTGTGCGAAGTTTGCACTTTCTCCCCATGTCTGTATGGGTTTCCTCCAGTTTCCTCCCACAGTCCAAAGATGTACGGATCGGGTGGATTGGCCATGCTAAATTACCCCTTAGTGTCAAAGGGACTAGCAGCGTAAATATGCGGGGCGATGGGGATAGGCCCTGGGTGGGATTGTGGTCAGTGCCGACTCGACAGGCCAAATGGCCTCCTTCTGCACTGTAGGGATTCTAAGAGTGAGCGGGCCTCACACCTGAATCAGACAGTTCTACTGATTCCTTTACAACTGGATATGAAGGGGGCAGGGCCAAATAGCACGAGAGGAATTTACAACCTGGAGTTTTGTCAACTTGATCCAATTCTAGTCTGCATTAGTATTTAAATGTTTGAATAATTATCTGCTCGCTCACTGGGGAACACGGTTATTGGCAAGGCGAGGCCACTAGATGGGGTGCAACAAGATAAAATGTCCTCTCCCAGTAACGACATACACAAAATGGCCTCCCTTGAGCCAGATTAGCATGCTTTCAAATCATGTTGCAAGATAAAAGCCAAGTAGGAGAAATGGGAGGGCAAACAGAGAGAGATAAAAGTAAAGCACAAGAGTGTTCCAGTTATTTGCTCCTCTCGATTACTCGATCTCCCTCTGAACCTGCAGCACTTGTTCTCTCAAGTCCAAGCTAAACATTGTCATTGAAGCTGCTGATAAGGGTGGCACTGTCGTCATTTGCTAAACCCATCTTTACCCAACAGAGTTGGACCTCCAAAGCATCTTCTTTCCTCCCCCTAAACCATGACTCCAATCATTGTTTCTAAGACTGTTATTGAGCTTCTTATTGCGGGACGTCTTCTCTGCGCAGCCTCCAAACTCATAGTCCCCCAACCCCAAACACACCACTTCTACCTCCTTCTCAAGATGCACAAATAGGACTGCCCAGGTAGGCCCATCGTTGCTCCTGCTCTTGCCCTTGGAAACTGATTTCTTCCTATCTCGACTATTTTCCCTCCCCTCATCCAGTCTATTCACACCTCTGTCCATGATTCCACCGATGCCCTCCACTACTTTAACATTTTCTAGTTTTCAGGACCTAACTATCCCCTTCGCACCATAGATGTACAAATCCTCCTTATCTCTGACCCCCACCAGGATGACCCCAGGGCAGTTGGTCGCTTCCTTGAATGGAAAACCCAGTCTCCATCCTCAATACCCTCCTTGGTCTAACTGGACTTGTTCTCGCATCGAGCACCTTCTTTCAATCTGCTCGCTTCCTCCAAATTAATATTGTTTCTATGGGTACAGCTCCTTGCTGTGGTTTGTGGGGTATATGGAACATCTTTTTTTCCAGTCCTACTCAGATCCCCTCTCTCACCTCCATTTGCAGGAAATTGCTACTTGGGACCTTCCCAAATGGGATAATTTCAACCACTTTCCTTTCCCAATTTCCACTCTAGTTTGCAGTCACATGGTCCAGTCCCTGATTCTTCCTTTCCTTGACTCTGATTCCATTTCTAGGGATGGGCTATTAAGCAACATTTACTAAAAATCAGCTGCCTCTCACAGCTTCCTCCCACCTCAATTCCACTAATTCTCCCAGTTCCTCCATCTTTGCTATATCTGTTCTGATGCAACCTTCCCTATCAGCGCTATCAATAAGCCTTCCTTTTCTTCTCATTTGAGGATGCCTCAACACCATATCTGACAGTGTCCTCGATAATGTCCACCACAATTCCAGTACTTCTGCCCTCACTTCTCCCCCTTGCTCCCAGACTAAGTGGTTTCCTTCACCCTCACTCACCTTCCCCTACTTGCCTTCGTATTCAATAGGTCATCCGTTGCCATTTCTGCCACCTCCAGTGTGATGCCATCACTACCCATGCCTTCCTCTCGACATCCTGTCATCTGAAGAGACCATTCTCACCTCCACACCCTGTTCCACTCCTCAATCACTCAACTCCACCTCCCACAACCCTTTTCCAATCCAGCACAGGAGACGCAACACTTGCAGCAATTAATTAGGAAAGCTAATAGAACATTGTCATTTATTTGGAGGGGAATTGAATACAAAAGTAGGGAGGTTATGCTTCAGTTGTACAGCGCATTGGTGAGACCACATCTGGAGTACTGGGTACAGCATTGGTCATCTTATTTAATGAAGGATGCAAATGAGTTGGACACAGTCAGCGAAGGATTCCCAGACTGATACCTGAATTGGGTGGGTTGTCTTAGGAGGAAATCTTGGACAGCTTAGGCTTGTATCTGCTGAAGTTTAGAAGAGTAAGAAGCAACTTGATTGAAACCTACAAGATCCTGAGGGATATTGACAGGGTGGATGTGGAAAATATGTTTCCTGTTGTGGCAGAATCTAGAACTAGGGGTCACTGTTTAGAAATAAATGGTCGCCCATTTACAATAGAGATGAGGTGATTTTTGTCACTCAGAGGCTTGTGAGTCTTTGGAACTCGTCCTGTAAAGGCTGTGGGAGCAGAGTCCTTGAATATCTTTAAGACAGAGGTGGATAGGTTCATGGTGAGCAAGGGGGTGAGAGGTTATTGGGGGGTAGGCAGGAATGTGGGGTTGAAGTTACAGTCAGATCAGCCATGATCTTTTTAAAAGGTGGAGCAGGTTCAAGGGGCTGAATGGCCTACTCCTAGTTCATGTTCATATGCCCTCGTACATCCCTCTTTTCCACAGTCCGAAGCTCCAAACACTCCTTCAAGGCAAAACTGCAATTTGCTGGTGGTACTTCCAATGTCACACAGCATTAATTCTTCACGATGTGAGCTCCTCTACAATGGGGAGACAAAATGCCGATTGGATGACCACTTTCCGGACCACCTCTGCTCCACTCCTAAGTGTGATCGCAAGCTTCTAGTCACCGGTAATTCTGTGACCCACTGCCAATCTGATCTCTGACCTCAACCTCCTAACATTGTTCCGATGACGCTCAACGTCAACTCAAAGAACAGAACCCTATTTCTATAATGAGCCACTTTACAGTTTTCTGGCCACAACCCTGACTCCCAGCAGTTTCTGATCATAACCATCACCTCCAAGGTTAGAGAGCAACTGTTGCAATACATTTGCCTTCCCATTTAAATCTTCTGCTGTTTATTTCTGATATGAAAATGAAACTGCTGTTTTGCTACAAACCTAGTCCCTCCCATTTCTAGTATCACATGACTGCCAACCACTCCAATCTGAAATTCCAGGGAAACTATAAGTGAACAAAAAATTGCATTCAGCTTTCTACAAAGTACCACATTTCTGGTTAAAATGAGTTCCTGTCCTGCTCTCTCAACATCTGCTGCATTCCTTCCAGACAAAATGACTCCGTCGAAAAACAATGAATCTTAAAGCAGCCCCACTTGTACATGAAATATATTAATACACAGTATCGTCACAAATACCTCTGCTTGAAAGGGAGATCCTCGAAAGCTTGTGTGGCTTTTGCTACCAAATAAACCTGTTGGACTTTAACCTGGTGTTGTTAAACTTCTTACTGTGAAAGGGAGATAACAGGGCTGGGGCTTGTTGAGGCACTCGTTGGCTGAATAGCCTGCCAACAATCACTGTGAGGAGTGGGCAGTTGGGAATGTTTGCCTTGCACATTACCACCGCCTGTGAGCCAAAGGGCCTGGGGTCCACCTATGAATTCTCATTCTTTCTGCTCAGGAGGTGAATCAATTTAGAAGGAAACAGTGGGTCCCTGAGAAAAGACAATAAATATATAAACAAATTGCATGTTAGCAGCGGGGTTCGATTTCACTTTGCATCCAAATTGACCTGGAGTGCAGATGAACGGTGCAATTCGTAAACTATGTTTCCTTAATGCAAGGGGAAGATGTCAACATGAGAATAAATCTGATTTCTGCTCACACCAACATTTCCAGCCATTCAGCAACTGTAGGAAAATATACCTGTATGATTCGATTAAGACTGTCATCGGACCAGCATTACTGTTATGCATCTTAATCAATACAAACAGCGTGATTTTTCCCAGGGATCCCTTATGTCTGGAGGCATTGGCCCAGCCAATCTCAGACTGGGAGAGTTGGACCCCTCTCTTTAGAAAAATATCAAAATGAACACATTTTTCAAAATAATAATATTATTTGCATTTTTGTCATTATTTGATGTCAAGAACTAATCTATTACGGGCTATATCTGAAAAGCAGTGTTCAAATGGTTGGTGAAATCTTGAATTGTGAAGGTCAGCAACTCTATTAACACGATGCTGCAGTTTTCGTGTGGTACAGCAGTTTGCTTTGTCTATATTAAAAATTGAGCTTCAGGCAACAATTCTGAGATTAGATTAATTTCAGGGATGCAACGGTGTAGACAGCCCATGATTAATGAAATGCGCCGTGTGTTTTGGGGAGGACCAGCAAAATTAGAAAAACAGTTTTGACTGTTTCATGTCCTTAGTTTCTTGTAAGTGCCTGCTTTTATTTAGCACGGGCAGCTTTGAGGCCGGATCTGTGCCGGGCGCAAGTTGTGTCTCCGAACGCGCTATATGATTAGGGAAAAATAATTAACTACAGGATTCAGCATTCCAAAATGATCCCTGCAGCCAGATAATAGCATTGGCTAATTCTATTAAGCTAAATGGCTATTAAAAATTAAAGGACAGGAGAAAATGTATGTGAAATATTGAAAAAACTGGCACCCATAACACCCTCTCCCATTAGGTATTGTATATACCTTGATACACGCCAATGTTCAAATTCACTACCAGTTCAGCTTCTCTCCTTTGGCCATTCACACCTTCTATTCTCTCTAAGGGCTGCCATTAGCAGCCTTTCCCCTTGTATCTTTGGCTATGACTCATCTTTCATTCCCTCACCCTGCAGTATAAATATCTCCCACTTTCTATGCCTTTTAGCTCTGACAAAGGATCATCTGGACTCAAAACGTCAGCTCTTTTCTCTCCTCACAGATGCTGCCAGATGTGCGGAGATTTTCCAGCATTTTCTCTTTTGGTTTCAGATTGCAGCATCCACAGTAATTTGCTTTTAACCAGTTTATTCAGTTCCAACTCCACAAATGTATTGCCTGATTTGACACTGAGCCTAATGTACTGGGGAAGTCCCACATTAGAGCACCAGTCTGTGCTGGGTTTCAACTGGCTCTTGCTGGGATTATAGAAATGTTTGGTGGTTTCGTAGAATCATAGAATCCCTACAGTGCAGAAGGAGGCCATTCAGTCCATCGAGTCTGCACCGACAACAATCCCACCCAGGCCCTATCCCCTTAACTCCACGTATTTACCCTGCTAGTCCCCCTGACACTAAGGGGTAATTTAGTATGGCTAATCCACCTAACCCCCCACACATTTTTGGACTGTGGGAGGAAACCGGAGCACCTGGAGGAAACCCATGCAGACACGGGGAGAAAGTGCAAATTCCGCACAGACAGTGACCCGAGGCCGGAATTGAACCCGGGTCCCTGGTGCTATGAGGCAGCAGTGCTAACCACTGTGCCACCGTGCCGCCCTGGTCGCTGTTGCTGAGAATACTATGTGGTGGCGGGAAGATGTCAGGATTCCTTCCTGCTCCTTTCGTGCCACCAGCTTCCGAGGCCTCTTGTCTCCCATCCCATCTCCAAGGGCTGGTAAGATGCTGAAAGAGGATGCTCTGTCGCGCAATTCGTACATTATTTGTCTGTGTTATGGGATAAACTGCTGGGCTGCTGTGACACCCTGCAAACCCCTTTGAACACCAGCATCCACAGCTGTTGCTCCAGCAGTCTGAGCCTGCACTGTAACCGGTTGAGTTTGCAGGCTTTCAGTCTGATCCTCCACTGCAGCACTCTGGCCTCGAGTGGCCTCTGTTTGTCCTTCAAGGAAACACGAGACATCAGCATCTGACTCTGTTTGGTTGGGTTTGAAATTCTGTTAATGGGGGAGGAGGTTTGAGGTTTTCAGACTTGCCGCTGGCCATAGCCCTAGTCATGGTCAGTCCGATGATGGTGAACATCTTCTCCTCCATCAGGGTAAAGATGTGCTGTTGTGCCTATACCCCAGCAGTCAACTGCTGCTGCCTTCACCAACTTGTCCTGCAAGAGAAAGATAGAGAGAGAGGTGTGCCAGTGAGTGAGGGTGATGTGATTACCATGGTTGAACAGCTGACAGTGTGTGCAAGCTGCAAAATGTGGTATTAAATAGACAAGGGTGAGGTAACATCGTGCTTCTGAGGCCTGAGTTATAACTGATAACGATTGCTAGGAGGTGAATGATGGGGGCGTGGTGTAAGTGTGAAGTTAGCAGGTGGCATTTGAATGTGAATTTACTGACACTGAGCACTCACACAAGGTCATTGAACTTCTAGCAGCACTCTATCCAGCTGCTCATGGCTTGACTCTTGCCATTGAGTCCCATTGCTATGGTCCCACTGCCATTGCTAAGTGCTGTAGAGGAGTTCCTGCCATAGATAGATAGCGTCTCTCCTCCTCCTCTCTGGCTTCTGCAGTTGTGCAGAAAAGCTGGGAGCAGCTCTCTGTCATTTTGCATGGTCTTTCCCAGATCAAAGTCACTTCTAGAATGACTTCCAGCATCTCCACCAGCCATAGCGCACCTCATAGGAACATAGGAATTGGGAGCTGAAGTAGGCAATTCAACCCTTTGAGCATGCTCTGTCATTCAATCAGATCATGGCTGATCTCCCCCTGGTCTCGAATCCACCTCCCCAATTGTTCCCCATGTCCATTAACCTGTTTTTTAAATGAGAAATAGATCTGTCTCCTTCTTGAAACCATTCAATGATTCAGACTCCACCACGCTTCGGGGCAACGAGTTCCACAAATCCACCACCCACTGCGAGAAGTACTTCCTCCTCATCTTAGTTTTAAATCTATTGCCTCTCAATCTACACCTGGACCTCTTGTTCTAGATTGCCCCACAAGGGGAAACATTTGGTCTACGTTTATTTTATCAATCCCTTTTAGTATTATATAAACCTCGATCAGATCCCCTCTCATCCTTCCAAACTTCAGCACATGTAAACCCAAACTGTTTAATCTCTCCTCATACGTCAACCCTTTCATCCCTGGAATCAATTTAAGAAGTGCTGGCTGGTTTTGAGTCAAGCAGACTTTGAACTCCTGTTAGTCTCTCAGGACTTTGTGATCCCTGCTGTAGATGTGCAACCACCCAGCAGCGCGCTCCGTGTTGGATGCATGTCCAGTCTTTTAAATTAACAGGCAGCTAATTGCACCACCCTGTTTCTAGATTATCAGATTAAACACTGTAAAAATGCTCCATCTGAAACCTGGCCCTTTGAATGATTTTAATAAATCGAGTCAGGTATTTGAAATCCATTGGTAAAATGATGACATCGGCAAATTACTCTTCATAGAATCATAGAGTCATACAGCACAGAAGAGGCCCTTCAGCCCATCGAGTCCATACCAGCACATTAGAAACACCTGAACTCCCACCTAATCCCATTTGCCAGCACTTGGCCCATAGCCCTGAATGTTGTGTTGTGCCACGTTCTCATCCAGGTACCTTTTAAAGGATGTGAGGCGTCCTGCCTCTACCACTCTCTCAGGCAGCACATTCCAGACTGTCACCACCCCCTGGGTAAAAAGGCTTTTCCTCACATCCCCCCTAAACCCCTTGCCCATTATCTTGAACCTATGTCCCTTCGTGACTGATTTTTCAACTAAGGAAACAGCTGCTCCGTATCCACTCTGCCCATGTCTCTCATAATCTCGTACATCTTGATCAGGTCACCCTTCAGTCTTCTCTGCTCCAACGAAAACAAACCAAGCCTACGCAACCTCTTTTCATAACTTAAATGTTCTATCCCAGGCAGCATCCTGGTGAATCTCCTCTGCACCCTCTCCAGCGTAATCACATCCTTCCAATAATGTGGCAATCAGAACTGCACACAGTACTCTAGCTGTGGCCTCACCAAAGTTTTACAGAACTCCAACATGACTTCCCTGGTTTTGTAATCAATGCCTCGATTGATAAAGGCAAGTGTGCCGAATGCCTTTTTCACCACCCTACTAACATGCCCTTCCACTTTCAGAGATCTGTGGACAAACACACCAAGGTCCCTTTGATCCACAGGAATTCCTAGTGTCCTACCATTCGTTGAGTATTTCCTTGTCAAATTACTCCTTCCAAAGTGTATCATCTCACACTTTTCAGGGTTAAATTCCATCTGCCACTTATCTGCCCATTTGTAGCCCGACAATCCACCTCACTGTTAACCACCCGGCCAATCTTTCCGCAATCCTACCCCCTACAGAGTCATCAATGTCATTTATGTAAATGACGAATAATAGGGAGCCCAACCCTGTGGTACACACTGGACACTGGCTTCCAATCACTAAAGCAGCCTTCTGTCATCACCCTCTGTCTCCTACAACGGAGCCAATTTTGAATCTACTTTATCAAATTACCCTGTCTTCCGTATCTTATTGATACAGTTGCATATAATTTGGAAAAAAAGCCTGTAAAAGCTCTTGAACAATTGAACAAGCTCAAAACTGAAGGACAGTGTGATTTCACTGCCCTCCCATCCCGACACAGATAACACTCTCCTCACAACCCTTGCCTCACTAAAAAACAATAAAAAAAGACAGTTTAAACCAACTTCCCTCAGGACAAAAGCTCCATCATTTCCCTTCACACAGCACCCTGCTCCAGGAAAGCACTGGCCTATGAGAAAAAGTCAATATCTGTGAACAACAATGCTCCAAAGCTTGCAATTACTAATATGGCAATTATTCATTATTAGTATCTTTCTTTTTACAAAGTAGATTTCAGGCATCTAATAAATCAAAGCACCCGCAGAGTCTACATGTGCCATTTAATTTGGTTATGCCACTGTCCTTGCATGAACCTAATGGAATTTACTTGTCTGTCATTCAAGTGGGAGTTGAATAAAGATCATGGAATGCTTGGCTCAGGGCTGGTGTGCTCTACATACTGCGGAAACATTTTGTTGCACAATTGTTCTTGTAAACAGATTTTAAAATGTTGATAATTATTCATTTGTGAGTCACAGGCTGGCCAGCATTTATTGCCCTTTGAGGGCAGTGAAGAGTCAACCACGTTGCTGTGGCTCTGGAGTCACATGTAGGCCAGACCAGGTAAGGACGGCAGATTTCCTTCCCTAAAGGACATTAGTGAACCAGATGGGTTTTTCCGTCAATGGATTCATGGTCTTTGGTAGATTCTTAATTCCAGCTATTTTTTTATTGAATTCAAATTCTACCATCTGCCCTGGGCGGGATTCGAACCCAGGTCCCCAGGACATTAGCTAAGTTTCTGGATAAATAGTCTAGCAATAATATCATTAGGCCATCACCTCCCCCATCATCTCACCCCATTTGTGCCAAAGAAAATGTTGAGTCTTAAGCGCAAAGGAACATTTGAGGACTCTGTGTCTGTACTCAATGGAGTTTAGAAGGACGAGGGGGGTGCGGGAGGATCTCATTGAAACTTACAGAATACTGAAAGGCCTGGATAGAGTGGAGAAAGTAGAGCCAACACTTCGAGTCTGGATGACTCTTCGTCAACCGCTCTGACGAAGGCTCATCCAGACTTGAAACGTTAGCTCTATTCTCTCCCCACAGATACTGTCAGACCTGCTGAGATTTTCCAGCATTTTCTGTTTTTATTTCAGATTCCAGCATCCGCAGTATTTTGCTTTTATCTGGATAGAGTGGACATGGGGCAAATGTTTTGATTAGTAGGAGAGACTAGGTGGAGGGCTGTTGTAGGCTGCAAAGAGACATTGATAGGATGCAGAGCTGGGCCGAAAAATGGCAGATGGAGTTTAACCCTGATAAGTGCGAGGTGATTCATTTTGGTAGGACAAATTTGAATGCGGATTACAGGGTCAACAGTAAGGTTCTGAGGAATGTGGAGGAACAGAGAGATCTTGGGGTTCATATCCACAGATCTCTTAAAGTTGCCACTCAGGTGGATAGAGCCGTGAAGAAGGCCTATAGTGTGTTAGCGTTTATTAACAGGGGGTTTGAGTTTAAGAGCCGTGGGCTAATGCTGCAACTGTACAGGACCTTGGTGAGACCACATTTGGAATATTGTGTGCAGTTCTGGTCACCTCACTATAAGAGGGATGTGGAAGCATTGGAGAGAGTGCAAAGGAGATTTACCAGGATGCTGCCTGGTTTGGAGGGTAGGTCTTATGAGGAAAGGTTGAGGGAGCTAGGGCTTTTCTCTTTAGAGCAGAGGAGGTTGAGAGGCAACTTAATAGAGGTTTATAAGATGATGAGGGGGATAGATAGAGTGGACATTCAGAGACTATTTCCTCGGGTGGATGTAGCTGTTACTCGGGGGCATAACTATAAGGTTCATGGTGGGAGATATAGGAGGGATGTCCGAGGTAGGTTCTTTACTCAGAGAGTGGTTGGGGTGTGGAATGGACTGCCTGCTGTGATAGTGGAGTCAAACACTTTAGGAACTTTCAAGCGGTTATTGGATAGGCTCATGGAGCACACCAGAATGATAGGGAGTGAGATAGCTTGATCTTGGTTTCGGACAAAGCTCGGCACAACATCGAGGGCCAAAGGGCCTGTACTGTGCTGTACTGTTCTATGTTCTATGTAGACTAGGATCCGAGGGCACAGCCTCAGGATAAAGGGACGACCCTTTAAAACCGAGATGAGGAGGAATTTCTTCAACCAGAGGGCGCTGAATCTATGGAATTCATTGTCACAGAAGGCAGTGGAGACCGGGTCATTGAATGTATTTAAGACAGAGATAAATAGGTTCTTGTTTGGTAAGGGGAATCAAAGGTTACGGGGAAAAGGTAGAAGAATGGGCTTGAGAAACTTATCAGCCATGATTGAATGGCGGAGCAGACTCGATGGGCCGAAAGGTCTAATTCTGCTCCTATAAAGTTTGAAGTTTATTTATTAGTGTCACAAGTAGGCTTACATTAACACTGAAATGAAGTTACTGTGAAAATCCCCTTACGGTCTTATTAGGGTGAGATGTAAATGTGTCAGAAAATAAAAATGCCTGCAAATATTGATGTGATGAATGGTTTTGGCCAAATGTTAGTTTATTTGAAGGATATTGTTGTTTCCTTATCTTACAGACACTGCACAATGCGCAGAAACCTGACTTCAGACAATCTGTTCAAGGCACATGATCGAGATTCCCACTGGATGGTGCCAGTTGTGTCGAGGAATTATGCACACTCGGTTTGTCAGCAGGGACCCTGAGGTGAGAGCAGGGTCGTAACTTCAGAATCCACAAGGGCAAATATCATTATTTTAACATCTTTGTGCCTTTGCTACTTATAAAATGGAAATTCAACTGGCTTCACTGAATATAGATGATCAGATAGCTGAATAATTCAAAATACCCATATTATTTATTACTACAATAATAATTTGCGTTCAACTGAATAATAGTTACTAATTATTCCTGATCAGTGAATATCCTCCTTCTCAAAAGAATTTACATATTTACTTCATGCACAACGCTTACCGACCAGAATACAAAATGGCCGTTTCTGGAATCTTCCCCACTACAAATGAGCTAACATTATGAATGTTAAGAACATTTTTAATCATAATTAAGGAGGCACTTTTAAATATTGGTGAAACGTCTGTTCCCATTTGTTACCAAGCACACGACAACATAAATCACCTTGAAATACCCAATTGCGCCAACTGGTAAAACATCACGGTGAGAAAAATAAGACACAACAGTTCTCCCAGCTCTTCGCATTTTACAAACAAAAAACATGCTCCTCATGGAAGGTGGCACGGTGGCACAGTGGTTAGCACTTCTACCTCACAGCGCCAGGGACCCGAGTTCGATTCCCGGCCTCAGGTAGCTGCCTTTGTGGAGTTTGCACGTTCTCCCCGTGTCTGTGTGGGTTTCCTCTGGGTGCTCCGGTTTCCTCCCACAGTCCAAAGATGTGCAGGTTAGGTGGATTCGCCGTGCTAAATTGCCCCTTGGTATCAAGGGGATTAGCAGGGTAAATACGTGGCATTACGGGGATAGGGCCTGGTGGGATTGTAGTTGGTGCAGGCTCGATGGGCCGAACGACCTCCTTCTGTACTGTAGGGATTCTATTCTATTCTATTCATTCTATATAATGCTGTTTTCATTGTAGCAGACAACTCGGTAACTAAATTCTTATTAATATTTCAGGGAAAAAATTCAAATGTGTGGCAAATGTGTTATTCACTGAAATGCAGTAAGAAGTTTAACAACACCAGGTTAAAGTCCAACAGGTTTATTTGGTAGCAAAAGCCACACAAGCTTTCGAGGCTCTAAGCCCCTTCTTCAGGTGAGTGGGAATTCTGTTCACAAACAGAATTAGAGCCTCGAAAGCTTGTGTGGCTTTTGCTACCAAATAAACCTGTTGGACTTTAACCTGGTGTTGTTAAACTTCTTACTGTGTTTACCCCAGTCCAACGCCGGCATCTCCACTTCACTGAAATGGACAGGGCTGAGCCACGTCCATTCAAACTGCACTGATGTGGAGAACTTTGCTAATCTATAACTTATGTCATGTCGCTGATGAGCAATGAGGTTAACTATTATCACCGAGCAACGGGGGAGAACCTTGTCCTGGGGACTGTTAAGATTGCTGCATGTCAAGGGAACACGCGTCCAAGCGGTGAGAACAGTAGGTTGTGGGTTGGTGGGAATTCGACATCCGAATTTTGTTCAGGTCAGGGAAGCACACCGTGACCAGTTTTACAGCGCAGTTGTAAAGAATATCTTCACAAAACCTGCTGCTGAGGGAATGGTCAAACTGTTTTAAATTGGCTCAATTCGCACAATTTGTATTCAGAAGCAATTTTGAACCTCTCCTGTAGGTGTTATATTTGTTAATCTAATACCCCATTTGGAGTGACAAAAGGAGGTCGAATTATCCCAAAATGAAACTTCCATTTATCTCTATAAAATATTGATTTTGGCACCAATATAAACAACTGCCACCATTGAGATAGATCGCAAATTGCTGCCAAGTTGGAAATCTGCCAATATGTACTGGGAGTCGAACTCAGAACCTTAATCTCCATCAATCGCCTTCCATCACTCACAGCTCACATCTTCAGAATCCGCTGCTTCCACTTCTGGTTTCCTCTATTCCCTCCAATTTTTAGCAGTTTTCACCTTTATTCTTCTGGTTTTGCTGAAAATTTACTATAAGATTCTGCAAATCTTTCCTTCGGTTTCGATGACGGATAGTATAAAGCACATTTGTGTTAGTTCCCACAATGTGGTCCAGTTGACTAAAGTGATGTATAGCTGAGTCATGGTGGCACTGTGGTTAGTACTGCTGTCTCACAGCGACATGCCCGGTTCGATTCCGGCCTTGGGTCACTGTCTGTGTGGAGTTTGCACATTCTCCCCGTGTCTGCGTGGGTTTCCTCCGGGTGCTCCGGTTTCTTCCCACAGTCCAAAGATGTGCAGGTTAGGTGGATTGGCCATGTTAAATTGCCCCTTATTATCAGGTAGATTAGCAGGATAAATGGGGTTACAGAGATACGGCCTGGGTGGGATTGGTGTTGATGCAGGCTCAGTAGGCCGAATGACCTCCTTCTGCACTGTAGAGATTCTATGATTCTGCAAGGTAGTGCCAGATTTGATTCTCATTCTGTGCTGATTTAGCTGGTTTCAACCAGAAGGGGAATAATAACACTGCAGTAGCCAAATTCCGTCTGGGTACAGGGATGGGTAAATTCATCAAGCTTCCTTTTGCTGCTCACTTTCCAATGAATCTCAGGACTGAAGTTTTGTTTGGGGGTGTGATGACCCTAATGGGAATCATTAATTGACCTCCCAGTTGGACTCATTGAATACAAGCTCCCTAGGGATTGGTAATTAGCCAACCAGGTGGAGCTCATATACCGGGCCTTGTATAAAGCAAGACCCTGAGTGGGTCCATTAACTTTTTATGCCCAGTTGGCCACTGTTGTGTTCACTACAGACTTGTGGTTATTATTTATTTTCAGTTTATGCAATAAAGCATGGTTCCTTCACCGCCGACTCCTGGAGTTATTATCGGGCGTCAGGACCCTGACTTTGGAAGGACTTCCGGGTCTCGACTTCTGCACAGCGTCAGTGAAACAACTTTGAAGGAGATGTCCAGAGAACATAGTTGCCATCCAAAGAACAATGGCGGGCCATCTCACAGTGCTGGAGGACCAATGGGAAACGCCTTGCCAGCGTATCTTCATCGCTTTTCAATACAGAAAATGGCCACAGTTGTGAGACTGCCTTGTGGACTGGGCAACTAACTAGCTGCACCCCACCCCTGTCAGCATCACCCTGCCTTCAGCAAGAATGCACAGATGTGGGGTGAGCAGGTCGAAGAAACACGTGCACATTTCAAAAATTCACCACCCTCTCATCTTCAAAGCCAGTGCCACATGACTGATAAGACTCTGCATTGAGTGTGCCTGCATGTAAACATGGTGCAACTGCAAGATTTGGGTTAAATGCAATAAACTATGGTGGAAGCTGTTAAGATTCACACATGAAGACCAGCCACTTGGTTCTAAAATAACTCCTCAGAAGCCGGTGTCCCTTCGCAAGATTCCCTTTATTTACAAACACTATTCCACTCCGAGAGCGCTTCAGATACAAAGTCAGAATCTGGAGTGTCAGTAGACACGGCACTCCCTCAATTTATACACAGGTGAGGCACCCTGATTGGACAGGCAATTATGACCTCAATCAGGGAGCTCATACTCCAAGAGGCCAACCTCATGGGCCTCGGTGAAGTCATTACAGGTTCAAGTTCAGGAATCTGTCCAATGTATAAACCGTACTCAATGAGTCGAGGAGGATAATTGCAACTTTGTATAATTGTGGAAAATGGGTTTAGCCAATCAGTGGCCTGTTACACATCTCTTAACTTTTTGTTCGTTTGCATTGCCTTCAGTAGAAATAAAAATCAGGAGCAATGCGAACGGGTCACATGTTTTTCTAAATCTAGATTTAGATAATCTCACAAAATCAAGAATTATCTCGGGGCTTTAGGCTTTCAGGCAGGGAGAGGAAGAGAAATGGAGATGGGTAAATTCAGCAGAATCAGGGTGGTAGCAACAGAAACATTGCCACCTTTAGGTCTGCAGAAAGTCACCAGAATGTACTCTTTACAAAGCAATGATGTGTCGATTCTGGGACAGGGTGCAAACAATAAACACAAAAACTCAGGTGCTGCAATGACTCAGTTCATTGAATCATAGTCATACAGCAGAAGAGGCCCTTCGGCCCATCGAGTCTGCACCGACACATGTGAAACACCAGTTGCTAAATGAATCACAAACACCCACCTGCAAGTTCCCCTCTAAACCACACACCATCCTGACTTCAAACCATATCACTGAGGCAAAACATGGGGAGTGTTTCCCGCTGTGGAGACTGGCAGGAAAACACGCCAAATCCTCCAGCCTGAACTCATAAATATGCACCCAGGTGTTCCACACCGTATTCAATGGCAGGGCAGCCTGGATGGTGCGTAGTCAGCTGTCATGTCCGGGTGTCATACTGAAAAGAGGACTCACATCACTGACCCACTATCGAAGCAAGAAGGCAGGTCTCCTGAAAATGAAGATGGCTCTTTGGGAAGCAGTCTGACATTGCAAGATCGATCTCCTGAGAATGAAGGCGGATCTCCAAGATGTGGCTGGAAGATGGACCCCCTCTAGGACACCAAATCTGGAAAGTCCACCTGCAGATGCTCCCTCCCCCAACTGCAGAGGCATCCCCTGGCATTGTTCAGATAATCCTCGACATCTGCACACCACATTGTTCCATACATGTTTCATGCTGGCATCACAGGGAGGTGGGTGGGGGGGTGGGAGGGGGGGGAGGGGGGGGGGTGGTGGGGGGGGGTCCTGTTGTGGGGGCGGGGAGGGGGGGGATCGGGCCTACACCTTCATCCACATCCCATTATAACGGGTGCAACTAAGGTTCATGCCGGCCTTTAGCAAGTTTTCTGACCCAACATGGCAGCCATCAGTGGGCATCAGCGTGAATCCGATTTCTGGGTCTCCCACCATATTCATCCCCCCCATGCTTGCCCTGGAACCCACCACCAGGGGCTTGGGAAAATTCCACCCCTTGTTTCAATTCCTCATGAATTTGGTCTTTTCAATGCAACACTGGCCTGCATTCCTGAATAGTGCACCAGAGACACTTTTGGTCTCTCGCTGCTCCCTCTCTCCCAAGGGAGATTATATCGAGAGTTTCTGGGATATCTTAGGGAAACCTGTAACCTGATCTGATGAATGCCTTCTTTTGCACCTTTCCCCCCTTTAAAAAGGCGATGTGGATCACATGGGATCGTATTCAGGTAGAAATGCTGATTAGTTATTCTTTACACCCCAATTTGATATTGAAAGTAAATTGACAGTTTAACGTCTAACAGTTTACAACCCGACATTAACATGTTGTTATGAGTCTCGCCAACTTTTACAGATGCGCCATAGAAAGCATCCTTTCCAGATGTATCACAGCTTGGTATGGCTCCTGCTCTGACCAAGACCGCAGGAAACTACAAAGGGTCATGAACATAGCCCAGTCCATCACGCAAAGCAGCCTCACATCCATTGACTCTGTCTACACTTCCCACTGCCTCGAAAAAGCAGCCAGCATAATCAAGGACCCCACGCACCCCGGACATTCTCTCTTCCACTTTCTTCCACCAGGAAAAAGATACGAAAGTCTGAGATCACGTGCCAACTGATTCAAGGACAACTTCTTCCTGGCTGCAATCAGAATGGAACTACCTTATATTAATTTGATCTTTCTCTACACCCTAGCTATGACTGTAACACTACATGCTGCACCCTCTCCTCTCCTTCTCCCTATGCACTCTATGGACAGATGAAGGGTCTGACGAAGAGTCACCTAGACTTGAAACGTTGGCTGTACTCTCTCTCCACAGATGCTGTCAGATCAGCTGAGAATTTCCAGCATTTTTCTGTTTTTGTACTCTATAAACGGTATGCTTTGTCTGTATAGCGTGCAAGAAACAATATTTTTCACTGTAGACCAGTGGATGTGACAAGAATAAATCAAATCAAAAAAACATGGTCAATTATTATATTTAAAAATTAGAAACATTTCCAAGCATTGACAGATTCCGAATTGTACCTACCATTACTGTGCACCTTGAAGTCAAACTGACAAAAGAAGTATTTACTTTTGCGGCGCAGTGGCACAGTGGTTAGCACTGCTGGCTGACAGCTCCAGGGATCCGGGTTCGATTCCCGACTTGGGTCATTGTGTGGAGTTTGCACATTCTCCCCGTGTCTGCATGGGTTTCCTCCCACACTCCAAAGATGTGCGGGTTAGGTTGATTGGACGTGCTCAATTAACCCTCAGTGTCCCGAGATGTGATAGGTTAGAGGGATTGGCAGGGTAACTAAGCGGGGATCGAGCCTGGGTGGGATTGTTGTCGGTGCTGACTCGATGGGCCGAATGGCCTCCTTCTGCACTGTAGGGTTTCGATGATTCTACTTTACAGTGTGCGAAAAATTGTTTTGGATGTGAAACCTCCTCAACTCCTAAGATTGCATTTCAGGGAGGTCCATAGTGAATTAATCTCAATCCCCACTTACCCACGAACATCAGAAGCTGCGATGGTGCTATGCTGAAGCTAGTTTGTGAATGAAATTCCAATCTGCCAAGCAGCCCACGGTCTGTCATCTGCTGATCTTCCTGCCCCCTCGTACAAACTGGCTTCAGAAATAATATAAAACCTGTCATCGCGGCTCTCACCTCTACTCCCTTTTCAGAAACTTCACCTCTGCCTTCCTGTGTTCACCTATGAATCAACTACCCGAGTGTTTCTCATTGCCAGATGTTCCCTTTACTGAAGAAGTTGGTACAATTGTGATTGGCGTTAGAGGCGTGAATGACTGATAGTCACAAAATCTGAAAGTGCCAATATGTTAATATCTCTCACCTTTTCTGATGAGGTTGACGCTTAGTTATTTTTGTGAGAATTACCGAAAAACTGCAGCAACTATTTGAAAATGAGAAGTACCATAAATGTGCCGTGGTTTGAATTGAATATTTCTGATTTACAGTTTAGGGGACCATGCGAAATACATTGTGAACTTGCTGTGTAAAGTATCACTCCTTTTCTGTCAAAGTTAGAATCATAGAATCCCTGCAGTGCAGCAGGAGGCCATTCAGCCCATCGAGCTTGCACCAAAAACAATCCCACCCAGGCCCTATCCTCTTAACCCCACATATTTACCCTGCTAGTCCCCAAGGCACTAAGGGGCAATTTAGCATGGCCAATCAACCTAACCCGCACATCTTTGGAGTGTGGGAGGAAACCGGAGCACCCGGAGGAAACCCAAACAGTCACCCAAGGCTGGAATCGAACCCGGGTCTGTGAGGCAGCAGTGCTAACCACTGTGCCATCATGACCCCCTTGTGGTCTGTCATTCATTACTCCACTACAGGCTGTGCTGCGGCCCCAGAGCCACAAACAGTGAAACCATCCAGAGGAAACCCACCCAGGCAAAGGGAAAATGTGCCAACTCCACACAGATAGTGGAGACTGGAATGGAACCCATGTCCCTGCCGCTGTGAGGCCGCAGTGCTAACCATTGTGCCACTGTGCCACCCATGAATGACTTCTCAGAAAGAAAAAGGACGGTAAAACTTCGGAGAAGGCTGGTATTGGTTGGAGCTGGTCTTGTACGCCTTAAAATGGAACTCCAGCTGTGACAAGTAACAGTCATTTCTGAAGTTTTCCTGGTTATTTTAAACTTCTATCTGGGGGATCCATGAGCAGCTTTTCCAGATTATAACACAAGCTGTACAAAATTATTGGAACCTCAGACCAATCTATTGAGTGATTTCTAAATATAAATAGATTTAATGCAGCACAGTTTCATTTTTTCACACCCCTTGCCTTTCTGTGCTTTGCCATATTTAACTGCACTTATACTAATCTATTGATGGTTTGTTGTGTGGGTGGCTGCAAAAATGTCAGACAGGTTGAACTGAAATAGAAATTACTTTTCTATTTGTGTCAATTTTTTTTTGGTTGTGACGATCTCAATTCAGAATGGCGCTGGTTGCATTTCTTTTAATAATGCATCGTCTCCTGTTCAGATGTTGGGATAGGTTCCCCCATCCCAGTCACTCAGGAAAACACAGGGCAAGGGAGGCAATGGCCGAGTGGTATTAAAACTATTTGAAAACTTCAGTCAGCATAAATTGTTAAAAAAAAACCTTTACTAATTGGTGAGTTCACAAAAGTGACAGGTTTAATTCTAATCCAAATGGCAGCTCAAAGCCTTCCCAATGTAATTTTGAGTTAACCCTTTTGAGAACAGTCAGCCAGTATACCTGACAAAGAGTCATCCAGACTTGAAACGTTGGCTGTATTCTGTCCACAGATGCTGTAAGACCTGCTGAGGTTTTCCAGCATTTTCTGTTTTTGTTTCAGATTCCAGCCTCTGTGGTATTTTGCTTATACCTTTTTGACAGCAGGATGAAATTGGGAATTTTCTTTTACTCATTTGTGGGACACGGACATCGCTGGCTGGCCAGCATTTATTGCCCATCCCTAATTACCTGAGGGCAGTTGAGAGTCAACCACATTGCTCTGGAGTCACACATAGGCCAGACCAGGTAAGGATGGCAGATTTCCTTCCCTAAAGGACATTAGTGAACCAGATGGATTTTTTCCGACAATCGGCAATGGTTTCATGGCCATCAGTAGATTCTTAATTCCAGAGTATTGAGTTCAAATTCCATCATCTGCCGTGGCGGGATTCGAACCTGGGTCCCCAGAACATTAGCTGAGTTTTTGGATTAACAGTCTAGCGATAATACCACTAGGCCATCGCCTCCGCTGCCCTGTGTTTTTCTGAGTGACAGGGTTGGGAGAACCTTTGGGAGTAAATGCCCTGTGATCATGTATCTATTAGATTCCCAACCCAAACACTGAGTGACAATTCCAAAAAAAAAACCTATGATCTGAACTGTCAACTCTTTCACTCACCACAGAGGCTGCCGGACTTGTTGAGTATTCCCAGGATTATCTGTTTTTATTTCAGATTTCCAGTATTTTGCTTTTGACTGAGTAACAGATTAGACGGCCCACATTATTCTACCCTGGTGGCAGAATCTTGCCAGCTCTGAAAAAAGTACTGGGATTGGATGTGGAGAGACCATCCATACTTCCTTAGCTGCGGCAGGAACTGTGTGGGTAACCAAAGGGAGGGAGGAGGAATTGCAAAAGGCAAGCGAAAAAGGGGAAATCAAAGATCACTAATTCAGGCCCTTACTTTCTCAAGGAAGGGGGAGAGGTGAAGGCGGATTGTCCACCGTTACAGGTGGAAACTGGGAGAGCCAGTTTCTTTTTTTTTCAAGTTTCCCTTTTCAATCCCAACACAATCCAAGATGAGGTCAGCTGCTGAGCAAGGGGAGCAGGCGAGGTGAGCAGGTTCGCGACTCGACCAGGGCAGGGCAGCAACAATGGAGCACAAGGCACGATGCCCGCAATCAGACTTTAACCACAAGGAGAGTGAGGCAGGAGGCTGGCTTGAAGATCTCAGGTGAGGGAGGTGGGAGAATGGGAGAATGTGAGGCATGTGAGTGTAGGGTGGGGGGTGGGGGGGGTTGGTGGAGGGGGGGAGGGGGAGGCAGAGGTGTGGAGACAGAGATGGAGGTGACAGCAGAGACCCACAAACTGTAAAATCCGCTGATCTGTTGTGAAAGCTTGATTCCTGCACAGGATAAAGATTGAGTGCTCCATCCAGGGCTTTCTCCCTGTGCTTTGTTCAACCTTCCTCAAACAATCGGTCTTCACAGTGACTAAGCACATCAGTCAGGCTTGCATCTCAATGGGAATGATATTGTCTGCCAGAATGTACTGGGCTGGCATCACAGAGCTCAATCAGTCTTCCTGTATTTTCTCTGCACCTTTGAAGTGCATCTGCCACCCACCCCCCCACCCCTCCTTCTCCTTCTCCTCCCCCCCGACCCCATCTGTTTCAGTGATGCTGTAGGGTCCTCAAAAGTTCAGCTCACAAGGATGCCATAGAACCAGGAGAGGTGAAACTTTCTCTACTGTCTCACCATGATATGACCGCAGTCATGGAAAGTAGGCAAGCTGCCATTAGTCAGACAGGAGTCAGACATTCACAGAAGCTCTGTAAGGATCCACAGCTCTGTGGCGCTCATCCTCTGCGTGCGGAGCTGGCTCTACCACCCCTTCCTGATGACTCTGCTCCTGCCTTTGGTGAGCCAGGCCCCGCCATTGATGTCTTCTGCTTTTTCTTCCCTCCTGCCTATGAGTGAGAAGAATGACAGCATGATCACCAGGCTCCATGTTCCTGATAGTCTCCTCACTGTAGTGTCAAAGAGAGAGGCATGACGGTTAGCATCTGTTTCCTCAGGACCACATTTTGTACATTCATCACCTATAGCTGCCTCTCAAAGCCCATTGGCCCATGTCCTGACCATAACATTGATGCCCAGTCCTTCCTTTGTTTGGGTAAACCCCCCTCCCCTATGCACCACATACCGAGTGGTAACAGCTTTGGCCACTCAACTACATCTTGAGCTCTCATCTCAGGCATCGGGTGTGTCCTAACCATCCCCTTGGATTCAGCTTAGCCCACGGGGGACAGTTGCCAATAAGCACTTCAGTATAGACTGAAGGATTAGGAGCATTATCCTTGGGCAGAGTGCCACGGCCAATCGTCGCTTACCCTGGCCAGCAATGGTACAGCCGCACCAAAGCAGTCATTGAATTTGGGCTGAATGCGGAGCAGCAATCATTGGCACTCTCACACACAAGTGCTGCTTGAGTGGGCACAATTGTGTGACTAGTCAGACTCCAAGCATGTCAATTGAGCTCAAGCTAAATGGTCTCAGCTGCAACAGACTGCTCATTTTTGATACGCTTTTCTATTTGCCTTGCTCTGCCTTCATCCTGTACCCCCATATACGCCCTTCACACCCCAACCACACTGAAACCCAGGTCCCGGGCTTCCCTGTACTGAGGCCCAGGCCACTGCACTATGGGGCAGCCAAGAAGAAGCTGTTGTGCAGACTTGCCTGTGACTCCCCCCCCCCGCCCCCAGGTCCTATCCCTGTAACCCCACATATTTACCCTGCTAGTCCCCTTGACACTAAGGGGCAATTTAGCATGGCCAATCCACCTAACCCACCAATCTTTGGATTTGGAGGAAACCGGAGTACCCGGAGGAAACCCACGCAGACACAGGGAGAACGTGCAAACTCCACACAGACAGTGACCCGAGGCTGGAATCGAACCCGGGTCCCTGGCACTGTGAGGCAGCAGTACTAACCACTGTGCCAACATGCCGCCAATGGATTTGAACGGACGTTGAACGGCAGAAAAGGAAGCCTGCCACTGACACAGAGGGAGGGGACAATTGCGTCCTGCATCTGCGCCGCCGGGAAGCATGTCTCAGGCTTTCTCGGGATATTTGCCATTCCCTCCACCAAACCCGCCCACTCCGAATAGGAGCGGAAACACTCCAGTCCCTTAAAAATCATCACCAAGCAATCTAATCTCAATGTGTACCAAGCAATAAAACAGTAAAGGGGAGCACATAGAAACCAGTGGAACACAGGATTCAGAATCCAAATCTGGTTTGCTTGATCCACTCATTGTTTTTAAATGCTACCTATTCCGAGCTGGGAATAAGTAATGTGCACGCTCCCCATACGAAGTACACACCATCCTCTAACATGGCCAGGAAAGTACTTGGCAAGTTGATGTAAGTGTAGGAAATGAAATAACCATTGGTGCGAGTTGGGCTGATGTGGCCGTGCGTACCATTAGTGGGCATGTGATGTATTTTACTGATGGGAGGTTATCAGAACCAAAGAAAAGGCAGCATGGGGTCTAAGGTTTCAAATAGCAATATAATATTGATAGGTTGGGTAAGAGTATGGCAGATAGGGAGGGATGGCAGAGGACTTATTTACTTGGGATGTGTAAATGTCCCAGCAAATCAGACATTATTTGAAATTCATCATATAATATAGGCAATTCCTCAAAGCCGGATTGGCCCAGAGCGTGTGAGGAAGGAGGCACAGCATTTACAGTTGATATGGGGGTGGAGGAGGAGGAGGAATTGACATGTCTAATTAGCAACTTCCCAGCAGGAATAATTCCCTACTTGTGATTTCAGGAATTTCCCTTCAGGGTAGAAGATTCAGTCAGACAGAAATCTTTTTTTAAAAGCAGGTAGCACGCCTGCCATTATAAGCATTGCTATGTAGGAGAAGCCAAAATCCAACCCACCGTTTACAGCAGTTGATGATCAGTTGATTCCATATTCTGATCGTTAGAAAATTAGCAAAATGTCTTATAAATAAAATTAGCTGGAATGGGTAGAGGATTAGGTTAGTGCTACAAATTTCATTTCTCCAGAAATGAGCAGTCTTGGATGCTAACAGTTTGTCCCAAACAGAAGCCACGGTTGAGTAAATGCATAAATAGATGCATGCAATGGAATGGGCAGCACGGTGGCACAGTGGGTGGCACTGCTGCCTCACAGCACTAGGGACATGGGTTCAATTCCTGGCTTGGGTCACTGTCTGTGCAGAATCTGCACGTTCTCCCTGTGTCTGCGTGGATTTCCTTCGGATGCTCCGGTTTCCTCCCACAGTCCAAAAGACGTGCTGGTTAGGTGCATTGGCCATGCTAAATTCTCCCTCAGTGTACCCGAACAGGCGCCGGAGTGTAGCAACCAGGAGATTTTCACAGTAACTTCATTGCAGTGTTAATGTAAGCCTACTCGTGACACTAATAAATAAACCTCAGATGACCATACTACAAAACCATGTTAACTCTTTCATTTAACCTTGCTGAATTATGATACTCACTGAAATGCAAACATTAGTGTGTGGAAGTAGAATAGAAGAAAGATAATGCAAGTTATGACTGTTGTGCGAAAACTGTAGAGATTCATGGAAGATGGAAGATAACAGAAGGGTGGGCCTCACTCCATGGGTTAAACAAAGAGCTCAAAATACCAATGAATGCAGGCACGCAGGTCTTGGTGTAACACCATTGATCACACCTGAAGAAGGCACAATGGATAAGATTTGGAAAGGTTCCATTTGCAGTAGGTATTGGAGTGAAATGTCCATGAGTGGATTTGTGCTGAATTTGGTCAAATATGCTCGAGTAGTTTGAGGAGTTGTGAAGAAGAGTAGAGGAAAAAGAGGAGAAGAGTTGTTTGTGAACATGCCTGCCATCTTGTCTGATCTGTACTCACTACTAATCAGTCATATGTTTTTGGTGTATTATATCTCATCCCCAAATTCAACATATTGGTTGCAGTTGACCCTGCTTAAACTGAATTACAATAGTAGGAATAGTCATGCACCAGCAAGGGGGAATAGGGATAGGCAAAGGAGAATGTCGGCCATCTTGTAACAGAAGTATACAGGTGACACCAATTCAAGGTGGATGAGGCGATAAGTTTTATTTAACTCTGTATTCAAAAGGTGAAAGTTTTTAAAGCAAAAATAGAAGGGGGTATTTGGGAAATCTCATTAGAGCACTAAGTGAACACAAAATGTGAAGTGAATTTTCACTGAAAAGATCCTCTAATGTGAATCATAGAATCCCTACAGTGCAGAAGGAGGCTATTTAGCCCATCAAGCGTGCACCAACAAAACCCAGGTCCCATCCCCGTAACCCCACATATTTACCCTGCTAACCCCTTGACACTAAGGGTGGGATTTTTCCCACTTGCCCCAATGCCGGGAATTCCTTCCCAAGGTCAACAGGCCTTTGCATGGACCGCCAAATTTTCTGTCCTGCCCGCTACGATTCCCGTGGCGGGCAAGACGGAAAAATTCCATCCTCAGGGTCAATTTAGCATGGCCAGTCCACCTAATCTGCACACCTTTGGAGCACCTGGAGGAAACCCACGCAGACATAGGGAGAACGTGCAAACTCTACAAAGACAGTCACCCAAGGTAGGAATTCAACTTGCACTGTTAGGTAGCAGTGCTAACTGCTGTGCCACCGTGTCGCCCATGTGCTTTCAGATGTATAACCGTTGGATGTTTACAGCGATGAAGGGACTTTCAATTTTTAATAAAAGCATTTCATTGCTTATTCCCTGCCTGAAGATAGCTGCTAGCAGCTGAACTGGCACCTCTGACTTGATCAGCCTCTGACATGTGAACAGGTTAGATAGGTTACTGCGGTTCTTAAAGCAGCAAAGCTCAACAGTGGTGACAAGAACTTGCCTTTGATACTGCAAGAGATAGAAATCGCAAAGCCAACTTGTTTTAAATGTTCCTGGTAGCAACCATCATTAAACTAGTTGAAGCCTAGAAGGCCACATTCAAGAGCATACAGTTTGTACAGAGATGACCTTGTCCCCTCAGCCCCTTGATCTGTCAACATGACTCACAGAAACACAGTGAAAAGGAGCAGAGAGCAGCAGCCGGGTGCACTAATACTCTACTCCTGACATTGACCTTTGCTGTGTGGACATTACTACCTCCCTAATGGATGGGGCAAGGTCAGTCTCCTTATGTGTCCAACCTGTAGCATCGGGCAGAAGGCAACCGATAGGCACAAGTCAATGGGGCTTTATAAGTACGAAAGCAAAATCTAAATAAGCAAGCTGAAAAGGTTCAATATTTGCGCACCAGGCTGCGATTTGCTGTTTATTGAGTCACAACATTTCTCAGAGCATCTGATGAGTCTGCATTTAATTTACAGCAAAGGAGTTTGTTTCTGATGCCAATATAAATAAAAGTGAAATACCGTCAACTCCATTTGTTTGTGAAGTGCATCATTCGACACAGGAAATATGACACATAGCCAGGGGTGCACATATGAAAACAACCAAAACATCAGCATTTCTGTGGCTACATTTGATGGAATGGGAAGCGCTTTGACCCTCCCTCGTTTTCTTTGGCAAAGCACACAATGTGTCTCTCGCACAGAATGGTCGTCAGCACCCAATTCTTTCTCGTCACTTTACATTCCTGTGGAAAGTGAAATCTGCTGTGGCTCTTCCAGGCCTTATTCAAACTGTAAGTCAGCTATGGTTTTTTTATTCATTCGTGGGACATGGGCGTCGCTGGCTGGCCAGCATTTATTGCCACTCCCTAGTTGTCTTTGAGAAGGTGGTGGTGAGCTGCCTTCTTGAATCACTGCAGTCCATGTTCTGTGGGTTGACCCACATTGCCGTTAGGGAGGGAATTCCAGGATTTTGACCCAGCGACTGCGAAGGACCGGCGATATATTTCCGAGTCAGGATGGTGAGTGGCTTGGAGGGGAGCTTGCAGGTGGTGGTGTATCTGTTGTCCTTGTCCTTCTAGATGGAAAAGGTCATGAGTTTGGAAGCTGCTCTCTAAGGATCTTTGGTGAGTTGCTGCAGTGCATCTTGTAGATAATACACACCGCTGCTACTGAGCGTCGGTGGTGGAGGGATTGAATGTTTGTAAATGTGGTGCCAATCAAGCGGGCTGCTTTGTTTTGGATGGTGTCAAGCTTTTGAGTGTTGTTGGAGCTGCACCCATCCAGGCAAGTGGGGAATAATCCATTACACTCCTGACTTGTGCGAGAGTCTCTTATTGGTAATGGTCATTGCCCGGCATTTCTGTGGCACGAATGTCACTTGCCACTTGTCAGCCCAAGCCTGGATATCTTGTTGCATTTGAAAATGTAATGCTTCAGTATCTGAGGAGTCGCAAATGGTGCTGATCGTTGTGCAATCATCGGCGAACATCCCCGCTTCTGTGCTTGAGAGCGACTGGTTTTGCTCCACATTCACCAATAATCACCTCAGTGTGCATGTTTTACATATCATGATTGGCAACAGCAGCAGCTACAGGCAGCACAGTGGCACAGTGCTTAGCACTGCTACCTCACAGTGCCAGGGACCTGGGTTCGATTCCCAGCTTGGATGACTGTTTGTGCGAAGTTTGCACATTCTCCCCCTGACTGTGTGGGTTTCCTCCGAGTGCTCTGGTTTCCTCCCACAGTCCAAAAGACATGCTGGTTAAGTACATTGGCACCTATAATAAATAAACGTTGAAACTTATAGGATAGAATTTCATAGAATCCCTGCAGTGCAAAAAGAGGCCATTCAGCCCATCAAGCCTGCACCAACAACAATCCTACCCAGGCCTTATCCCTGTAACCCCATGTACTTACCCTGCTAATCCCCGACACTGAAGAGACAATTTAACCTGACCAATCAACCTTACTTGCTCATCTTTGAAGTGTGGAAGGAAACCAGAGCTCCCGAAGGAAACCCACGTAGACATGGGGAGAATGTGCAAACACCACACAGTCACCCAAGGCCAGAATTACATAGGGGTCCCTGGCACTGTGAAGCAGCAGTGCTAACCATTGCCTTCAAACATTCATCTGCATTCAGAACATCTATAGTAGAAAAAGAAAATTAAGTGCATTCCAAATTGGAGTGATTTCATCATTCTCTCTCGAGTAACAAGATGAAATTTGTAAATCGAACCAAATAAGAATTCTGATAGTTAGGTCACTGGAATACGAAATCAATTGTTTGACTCATTTTAAAATAAATTAAAGCTTGGATGCCAAAGGCACTGTACAAGTCAGCTGGCACGGGGCACCACAGAATTAAAAATGATTCTTCCTTTAGAATTACTCTGACAACCAATATCACAGACTGACTTAAGAGCAAAATAGTGCAGGTACCAGAAATCAAAAAGAAAGTGCTCAAAATACTCTGGAGGCCTGGTAGCATTGGCGGAGAGAGAAAAAGAGTTAAAGCTTCAGGTCTCTTGATCTTTCTGGAAAATGTTATGCTCTTCCCTCCACTGGAATTGCTTTTCATATCTTTACCTTGGTTCACACTCTGGCTGACAGCCACATGAGCAAATGGGAACAGCCGCCTTTTCCAGTGGTCAAACATGTGATCATGAAGGTTAAAGGTTTGGCAAGCTTCCATCTCGTGAGGTGATCATTTGGAATTCTGGTGTTAATTGCCACCCTGGTGGTGAATTCTGTGTTAATTGCCACCTGGTGGTGAATTCTGTGTTAATTGCCATCTGGTGTGGCTCAGGAACCACACTATGACAGTTTCTGCCACATCTACTGCAGAGGAAGATAGTGGGCTGAGGAAGTGCACAATTCTCTGGTCTTTGTCTTCGCTGGGCCCTCTTCTTGGCCAGCTGAGCTTTTTGTTTCTGCTCACCTCTTCCGATGCCCCTCCAAAAAGTTAGCCTCTACAGTTCATGGCAGCCAGCAACTGGCTCACAATTGGCAATGTTGGCCATTTTCACATCTCACATAAGACTAAAATTTGAGTGAAGAACAGCTCAAAGTTCCTCTAACCCATCACAAAATGGTCTGCACCATTAGTTAGGCTTGTCCTTTCCCATTTAATCTCCATGATATTTTGTGCTCGAGTGGCTGGAAGTGTCAGAAGGCAATGGTACAATGCCTTCTTGAGGGCATCTGAGTGATCAGGGCTAGCAACTGTGCATTGAAGCATTGTGAAATGAACAGTGCAAGCGTTGAGCAAGCAAGTGCCAGTGAGAAAAGCAAAGTAAAAGAGAAAGATTATATCAAAGTCCAAAGACTTATGTTGATTGGCCATGCTAAATTGACCAGGGTAAATTACCATTAGCAGGGTAAATGTGTGGGGTTATGGGAATAGGGCTCGGGTGGGATTGTGGTCGGGACAGACTTGATGGGCTGAATGGCCTCCTTCTGTACTGTAGGGATTCTATGATTCTATGAAATCAAGAGTATGGAAAAGAAAGTTATTTTCGAAGGTATATACTTTAGGAAAAGGATCTCCAACATAATTAAAATCTGAAGGAAGGAGAATCCACCATCATGATAGTTAATTTTCAGTGCCAGTGACAATGACTAACAGTATGTAACACAAGTCACACTGTTAAAAAGGCTCATACTTGAAATGGC
This sequence comes from Mustelus asterias, assembly GCF_964213995.1. Taxonomy (NCBI): domain Eukaryota; kingdom Metazoa; phylum Chordata; class Chondrichthyes; order Carcharhiniformes; family Triakidae; genus Mustelus; species Mustelus asterias. The sequence continues at coordinate 70,303,302 of NC_135813.1, read as the reverse complement.
TCAACTTTCTGGGGAGTTTGTTTGTGCCTACGTTCAATGACAGGAACTTCACACCCGCTCAATATATCTAACTGAGGGAGCCAGACAAAGTGGTACAACTTTTGTTAATCGAATAGCAGGGCAACAAATTCAAAAGCAAGTTTTCGATTTTTGATTTCAAATCAAACATTTGCTCCATTCTTAATTTGCTGTAGCATTTGCGCATGAATAGCACCAGGCGTTATTTGCCTCGCTGTCATTTTGATGGCAATTTTTGGGCCATTGATTTAGCATTGTAGCTGCAGTGCTAGCAGCAGAATGTATTGAACCACCACACATGTGAAGGGGAAGCAGGCTTTTTAAAGGCAGAATGGAAAGGATCAATTCACTATCAAATTGGACAGATTTACTCATTTTTCAGTGAGAATTAATCTTCATTCCAGTGGCGTATTTTAATCTGGCATTTGTCATCGCGACTCCAGCTTCACACAGCCTTTGACATTTATGTAATATCTACTGGTTAGTGCACATATTCAAGTATGCTGGAGGATCAGGACCACAAGAGGATGAAACTCAGTGTAAAAGCTGACCTTCAGCAATAATGTTTAAAATATATTCCAATAAAGTCTTGAACAACCACTATAATGGTGCTAAAGAGATTGAATCCAACTGAAAAGGCCAAAACATTTCATAGGTTCGAGCAACCTTAAAAATCACATTTAAAATTGATTGGAAAAACTCTCCAACAAAGATACAATTAAACCACAAAAGGGTTTATTTCCAATTGGGAAGCCTAAACTTCCAAGAATCTTAACTTAAAACAACCTCAGTTCATTTTATTTTGAACCCATTAGTTGAAGGGTGACAAGTGATGAAGGATGGAACATTCCTCATTTGTACTGACTAAATACACTACTGGATCACATAATACACAGGGCAGGTTAAGTGATTTAAGAGCTGTTCCACAACGCAACAACTAATAAAAGCAAATTACTGCGGATGCTGGAATCTGAAACCAAAAGAGAAAATTCTGGAAAATCTCAGCAGGCTTGGCAGCATTTGTAAGGAGAGAAAAGAGCTGACGTTTCGAGTCCTGGTGACCCTTTGTCAAAGCAACGACCAACTTGTTTTTCATTTATTTAAAGGGTGTGGGCTTTGTTGGCTCGGCCTCCATTTATTACCAATTCCTAGTTGTCCTTGAGCAGTTGGTTCTGAGCTGCCTTCTTGAAATGTAGCAGTCCCTGAGGTGTAAGTACACGCACTGTGCTGTTAGGGAGGGAATTCCAGGATTTTGACCCAGCGACAATGAAGGAACGCCAATATATTTCCAAGTCAGAATAGTGAGTGGCTTGGATCCCAGGTGGTGGTGTCATCAGGTATCTGCTGCCCATGGCCTTCTAGATGGCAGAAGTCGTGAGTTTGAAAGGTGCCGCCTAAGGAGTCTTGGTGAGTTCCTACAGTGCATCTTGTAGATGGTACACATGGCTGCCACTGTTCATCAGTGGTGGAGGGAATGATATTTGTAGAAAGAGTACCAAGCAAGTGGCTGCTTTGTCCTGGATAGTGTTGAGATTCTTGAGTGTTGTTGGAGCTACACCCATCCAGGCAAGTGAAGAGTATTTCATCACAATCCTGACTTGTAGATGGTGGACAGGCTTTGGGGAGTCAGGAAGTGAGTTACTCACCATAGGATTCCTAGTCTCTGAACTGCTCTTGTAGTCACAGTATTTATATACTGTGACTACAAGACTAGCCCAGTTCAGTTTCAGGTCAACAGTAACTGTCTGGATATTGATAGTTGGGGAATCCAGCAATCGTAATGCCATTGAATAGTTAGATTCTCTCTTGTTGGAGATGATCATGGTCTGAAACTTGTGTGGTGCAAATGTTACGTGCCACTTTCCAGCCCAAGTCTGGATACTATGCAGGTTTTGCTGCATTTGGACATGGACTGCTTTAGTACCTGAAGAATTGCGAATGGTGCTGAACATTGTGCAATCATCAGTGAACATCCCCACTTCAGACCTTATGATGGAAGGTGGGTCATTGATGAAGCAGCTGAAGGTGGTTGAATCTAGGACACTACCCTGAGGGACTCATGCAGTGATGCCCTGGAACTGAGATGATTGACCTCCAACTACCACAACCATCTTCCTTTGTGCCAGGTATGACTCCAACCAGGGAGGATTTCCCCTGATTCCCATTGACTCCAGTTTTGCCAGGACTTCTTGTTGCCACACTCAGTTAAATGCTGCCTTGATGTCAAGGACAGTCATTCTCATCTCACCTCTGGAGCTCAGTTCTTTTGGCCACGTTTGACTAAGGTTGTAATGGGGTCAGGAGCTGAGTGACCCTGGCGTAACCCAAACCGAGCATCAGTGAGCAGGTTATTGTTAAGCAACTGCTGCTTGAAAGTGCTGTCGATGACCCCTCCCATCACTTTACTGATGAACGAGAGTAAACCAATGGGGTGGAATTGGCCAGGCTGAATTTGTCCTGTTTCGTGTGTACAGGACATAACTGAGCAATTTTCCACAATGCCGGGTAGATGTCAATGTTGTGGCTGTACCGGATCAGCTTGGCTGAGGACACGGCAAATTTTGGAGCACAAGTTTTCATTACTATTATTGGAATATCGTCAGTGGCCTACTGCCTTTGCTGTATCCAGTGCCTTCAGTTGTTTCTTGATATCATGTGGAATGAATAGAATTGGCCTAAGACTGATATCTGTGATGCTGGGGAACTCCAGAGGATGCCAAGATGAATTATTCACTCAGCACTCCTAGCTGAAGGTTACAAATGCTCCAGCCTTATCTTTTGTAATACTGTGCTGGGCTCCACTATCATTGAGGCTGGGGATGATTGTGGAGCCTCCTCCTCCAGTGAGTTGTTTAATTGTCCACCACCATTTGCGACTAGATGTGGCAATGCTGAAGAGCCTAGGTCTGATCTGTTGGTTGTGAAATTGCTTAGCTCCATTACTTGACGCTTATGCTGTTTGGCATGCAAGTAGTCCTGTGATATAGCTTCACCAAGTGGGCACCTCGCTTTTAGGAATGCCAGTTTTGCTCCTGGCATGTCCTCCTGCACTTTTCATTGAACCAGGGTTGATCTCCTAGCTTGGTGGTAATGCCAGCGTGGGGGATATACTGGGCCGTGAGCTTACAGATTGTGGTTGAGTACAATTCTGCAGCTGCTGATGGCCCACAGCATCTTATAGATGCCCAGTCTCAAGTTGCTAGATCTGGCTGAAATCTATCCAATTTAGCACAACATCTGGTTCCACAGATGATAAACTTCAGATGGATTGGGGAGGTGGGGACTGTTCTCCTTGGCAAGAAGAAAGCTAAGGGGAGATTTATTAGAGATGTTCAAAATCATGAGGGGGCTGGACAGAGTAGATAGGGAGAAACTGTTCCAATTCCTAAAAGAATTCAGAATAAGAGGGCCCAGGTTAAAGTGATTTGCACAAGAAGCAATTGTAATATGAAAAAAAACTTTTTCACACAACCAGTGGTTCAGCTCTGCAATATACTGCCTCGAAGACTGCCTCAGAGGCAGGTTCAATTGAGGCATTCCAAGGGGCATTAGATGTTTACTTAAATAGGAACTGAAACTGGAACAATCTGCGGGGACATGGAGAAAAGGCAAGGGAATGGCACTAAAGTTACAATGCTCGTTTGGCGATCCAGTGCAGATACTATAGGTCAAATGGCCTCCTTCTGTGCCGTAACAAGTGAACACGATGAAGGGTATCCTCAATGTGAAGACGGGATTTTGTCTTCGCAAGGACTGTGTGGTTATCACTCCTACCAATATGACCATTGATGCATCTTCATGGAGACAGGTTGGTGAAGCTGAGGTCAAGTATGTTTTTCCCTCTTGTTGGCTCCCTCACCACCTGCCGCAGGTCCAGTCTAGCAGCTATGTCCTTTAGGACCCAATGAGCTCAATGTAATGGTAGTACCGAACCATTCTTAGTGATGGACACTGAAGTTCCCCACCCAGAGTACATTCTGCATCCTTGCCACCCTCAGTGCTCCCTCCAAGTGGTGTTCAACATGAAGGAGTACTGATTCATCAGCTGAGGGCATCATGGTACATGGTAATAAGTCGGAGTTTTCCTTTGACCTGGTGCCATGAGACTTCCTGGGGCCCAGAGTTGATATTGATGACTCCCAGAGCAACTCCTTCTTGACTGCATACCACTGTGCCGCTGCCACTTCTGCTGGGTCAGGACATAATGTGGAGATGCCGGCGTTGGACTGGGGTAAACACAGTAAGAGTTTTAACAACACCAGGTTAAAGTCCAACAGGTTTATTTGGTAGCAAATACCATTAGCTTTCAGAGCTTTTGGACACATGTGTCTCTGTGCCCTGTTTGAGAGCAGATTTCCACTCCATCTGACGAAGGAGCAGCACTCCGAAAGCTAATGGCATTTGCTACCAAATAAACCTGTTGGACTTTAACCTGGTGTTGTTAAAACTCTTACTGGGTCAGGACATAACCAGGAACAGTGATGGTGGTGTCTGGGACATTATCCGTAAAGTATGATTCCATCAGTACCACTATACTGGCACTGGAGGGGGTGCAGAGGAGATTCACTAGGTTGATTCCAGGGTTGAGAGGGTTGGCTTATGAGGAGAGACTGAGTAGACTGGGGCTATACTCATTGGAATTCAGAAGAATGAGAGGCGATCTTATAGAAACATATAAGATTATGAAGGGAATAGATAAGATAGAAGCAGGGAAGTTGTTTCCACTGGCGGGTGAAATTGGAACTAGGGGGCATGGTCTCAAAATAAGGGGGAGCAGATTAAGGACTGAGTTGAGGAGGAACAAAGGGTTGTGAATCTGTGGAATTCCCAGTGAAGCACTTGAGGCTACCTCATTGAATGTTTTTAAGGCAAGGATAGATACATTTTGCAACAGTGAAGGAATTAAGGGTTATGGTGAGCGGACGGGTGCTGTGTCGACAAAAAGATCTTATTGAACGGTGGAGCAGGCTCGAGGGGCCAAATGGCCTACTCCTGCTCCGAGTTCTTATGTTCTTATGTCAGGCTGTGGGGCAGCTTTCCGAATTTTGGGCATAAGCCCCCAAATGTTGGTAAAGGAGGACTTTGCAGGGTCATCAAGGCTGGGTTTCTTGTTATCACCTAGGTCAATGCTGGGTGGTCCGTACAGTTTCATTCCTTTTTGTTTTCTTTGTAGCGGTTGGATACTCGCTGGGAGTGACTCGCTCGGCCATTTCAGAGGGCAATTCAGAGTCAGCACACTGCTGTCGGTTTGGATTCACATTTAGACCAGACCAGACAAGGACAGCAAAGTTCCTTCCCGAAAGAACATTAGATGGGTTTTAATATGATGATCGATGATGGTTTATGGATACCATTACTGAAATGAGCTTTAAATTCCAGGTTTTATTATTTGAATGAAAATTCCACCATATGGTGGGATTTGAACCAGGCTCCCCAGAGCATTACTCCAGTAACATTGCTACTAAGTCACGGCGGCACGGTAGCACAGTGGTTAGCACTGCTGCTTCACAGCTCCAGGGACCTAGGTTCGATTCCCGGCTTGGGTCACTGTCTGTGTGGAGTTTGCACATTCTCCCCGTGTCTGCGTGGGTTTCCTCCGGGTGCTCCGGTATCCTCCCACAGTCCAAAGATGTGCGGGTTAGGTTGATTGGCCATGCTAAAATTGCCCTTAGTGTCCTGGGATGCGTAGGTTAGAGGGATTAGTGGGTAAATATGCCAGGATATGGGGGTAGGGCCTGGGTGGGATTGTGGTCGGTGCAGACTCGATGGGCCAAATGGCCTCTTTCTGTGCTGTAGGGTTTCTAAGATTTTTAAGAAGCCACCATCTCTGCAGTAATCTTGGTACCAGGCAGAGCTGTGTGCACAGAGCTCAGGTGATCTGACAAATGGAGTGGTTTGCTATACATAGAATCCTAGAGTGCAGAAGGAGACCATTTGGCCCACCGAGTCTGCATCGACCACAAAGCCACCCAGGCCCGATCCCCATAACCCCATGCATTTCCCCTAGCTAGTTGCCCTGACACTAAGGGGCAATTTAGCATGGCCAATCCACCTGACCCGCACATCTTTGGACTGTGGGAGGAAACTAGAGCACCCACGCAGACACGGGGAGAATGTGCAAACTCCACACAGACAGTGACCCAAGCCGGGAAATGAACCTGGTCTCTGGCACTGTGAGGCAGCAGTGCTAACCACTGTGCCGCCATGCTGTCCTGACTCTGTACAGAGTAGCAATGAGAATTTGGTGTCAACTGCATCAAATAATTGCTTGTATTTTAGAACAGTTTCCAAGCATTGGAATGTAACTTTAGAAAGGGGGAAAGAAACAAAACAAGGAACTATAGGCCGATTAGCCTAACATCATTAGGCAAAATGCTGCTATCTGTTATGAGGGATATGGCAACAGGGCACTTAAAAATATTAAATTATGATCAAGCAGAGTCAACATGGATTTATGAAAGGGAAATAGTGTTTGACAAATCTGTTTTGAGGTGGTAATTAGTGAAATGGATAAAGGGAGAAGCCAGTGGATATAGCGTACTTGGACTTTCAAAAGGTATTCAATGAACATAGCACACTGGATGCTACCGCGCACAAAATGAAGATTCGTGGGATTATATATTAGTTTGTATTGAGGATTGGTTAACAGACAGAAAACAGTAGGAATAAACAGGACATTATCAGGTTGTTTGGCTGAAACTAACAGGGTGCCGCAATGATCATGACTTGAACCACAGCTTTTTATCATCTATAGAACAGCTTAGAGTGAGGGGCTGATTGGAATGTATCAAAGTTTGCTGACAGTACAAAACGTGAACAGTGAGGAGGATGCAAATTGGCTGAAGAGGAATATAGACGGGTTGAGTGAGTGGGCAAGAGCGTGACAGATGGAATACAACGTGGCGAAGTTATCCACTTCAGCAGGAAGAATAAAAGGAAGCAGAATTTTTTAATGAACAATGAGATAGTGAGAAAGGTTATTCAGAGCGACCTCAGCATCTTTGTGCAGAAATCAAAGTTAACATGCAGGTGTCAATCAGCAATCACCAAAGATCCTTAGACGGCACCTTCCAAAGCCAAAACCACTTCCATCTGGAAGTCAAGGGCAACAGATACATGGGAACACTACCACCAGCAAGTTCCCCTCCAAGCTGGTACCAGAACTGAGTGATTTGAGCTACTGGGAAAGAGTGGACAGGCTGGAAGGTTTTTTTTCTAAATAAAAGATTTATATGTGGACTATGAGAAATTTAAAATCATGAATGGGTCAGACATAAGAGAGGTAGGGAGAATGAATTTGATTTTTGAGTTGATTTATTATTATCACATGTAATGGTATACAGTGAAAAGCATTGTTTCTTGCACACTAGACAGACAAAATATACCGTTCATAGAGTACATATGGGGAGAAGGAAAGGAGAGGGTGCAGAATATAATGTTGCAGTTACAGGCAGGGTGAAGAGAAAGATCAGCTTATTATATGGTCGGTGACATTATGAGAGAGTTTAAACGAGTTTAGAGTTATGTTTTAGGAGCATATAATGAGAGTAAAAGATAGAATTAGAGGACATGCTGGGGACAGCTTGCAAGAAGTCTTCATGCTCTGGTGCCAGGAAATTTTTTTTAGAAACCATACAATCCCTACAGTGCAGAAGGAGGCCATTTGGCCCACCAAGTCTGCACCTACCACAATCCCACCCAGGTCCTATCCCCGTAATCCCACATATTTACCCCGCTATTCACTTTAACCTACGCATCTCGGGACACGAAGGGCAATTTACCATGGCCAATGCACCTGGCCTGCACACATTTGGACTGTGGGAGGAAACCGGAGCACCCAGGGGAAACCCACGTAGACACAGGGGGAACGTACAAACTCCACACAGCCAGTCACCCAAGCCAGGAATCGAACCCAGATCTCTGGAGCTGTGAGGCAGCAGTGCTAACCACTGTGCCACTGTGCTGCAAATATAATGTGGAAAAAAGGAAGGGTAGGGGCTGGATGGGAAAAATTGTCAAGAATCCTAAAACTGACCCCACTTCTGATTAACAAAGCTAGAATAGGAGTGAATAGGACCCCACTCCAGGCAGCATGCTGGCAATTTAAATATTAGATACTGGTTGCTTGCCCCATTTATTCATTATTTCAAATGTAACTCTGGCCAGCCAAGTTTCACAGACATTGGGGAAACCAGGCAGCTAAAAGCAGACAAGGACTGATAGGGGCAGGAGTTAAGTACCTCACCTATGAAGAATCTGTATCCAATACCAGAGAGAGTCTTTGACATGCGAGTGCCAGGGACAAAGGTCAGGCAGGATACGGGGTCGTTTGGAGAGATGGGGAGGGAAAGGAAAGACCAAGCAACCAAAAAGGTCAAATTCTAAAAATAGATACATAAAAATCATAGAAACCCTACAGTACAGAAAGAGGCCATTCGGCCCATCGAGTCTGCACCGACCACAATCCCACCCAGGCCCTACCCTCATATCCCACCCACTAATCCCTCTAACCTACGCATCTCAGGACACTAAGGGGCAATTTTAGCATGGCCAATCAACCTAACCCGCACATCTTTGGACTGTGGGAGGAAACCGGAGCACCCGGAGGAAACCCACACAGACACGAGGAGAATGTGCAAACTCCACACAGACAGTGACCCTTGCCGGGAATCGAACCCAGGTCCCTGGAGCTGTGAAGCAGCAGTGCTAACCATTGTGCTACCGTGCCGCCCATATGTAAATTGGAATGCGACATGTAAAGTGGGTTGGCACAAATTGTAGAAATGGGAAAATTGTCCTAAAGCTCATAACAAGATCAATCATGGAAACATTTTTAAATGAAAACTTCAGCACCATTTCCCAAGAATGTTATTGCAGCAATAGTCACATCTCTTCTCCGCAGGTCGTCCTGAGATATCACTCATGGCACGATTTAAATGTAAAATACACGCGAAGAGCACAGGCACAGCTTAAACAAAAAGGCTTACTCAATTCTTCACAAGATTATTGCATTATCTATGCACTCGCTTTCAGGCTAAAATGATTGGACTGAATGGATGAATTGGCAAATTGATGCCACACGATTCCCGGCCTGTTCTTATGGTCTATTTTACACCTATCGCCCCTGTTCATCTTTCTAACAGAAATGCTTTAAATGCGAGTGCATTCTGAAGGCCATTATTAACACTATCAAGTAAACAATCCGTCATTACTCCTGAATGGCTTGTAGGCTGCAATAATATACGGCGAGTTGTTTTCCAGTCGCGCAGAGGATCATTTGTCAATCAGATCTCTTAAAGAGAAAGGTTTTCATCAGCAATAACTCATTGGACACATTGATCACAGCTCTGTTCACTTAAAAGGATGAGGTTATAAGAAAGAAAACGCATTTGAAGAACTACCACTGGACTTCAAGTGAACTCAGCAGAGCTGATATATGGCTGGAAAATAGTAGGCTCACAATTGAGAAGCCAATTATTGCCTCAGAGCTTATTTGGTACGCTAATAGGGCAAGCACTGAAAATCAGCGAAGATTTACCCTGCATGATATAGCAGTGCTAAGTGCTTGTCTGTCCTGATATAGGCCAGAGTCAACCCAGAGGAATTGTGTAGCTGCCATGGAAAAGCACAGTCTTTGCAGGATTCCAAAATAGAGATTCCTCACATTGAATTCAAGCCTCAGGTGATTTTCGAAAGTCATCTTCCTTCACTATAGCTGCATGTTGATTTGACTTTAGTCTTCAATACGTTGACAATCATGGCTTTGATTCTCAGTTGGCATGTGGTGCATTGACATCAGGTGAAGATGGCCAAAAGTGTTTTTTTTCCCCCCTTCCTTTGGATGAGAGGTTGTGCGGCAAAATCCTGTTCAGCAAAAAGCAAAATAAAACTCCTCAAGACTGACAGATAAAAGCTTAATGACACTTGAATATCAGAATCATTAAGCAATGGTCCAATCATGAAGCTTATACATCGACAGCTATATAACAATCAGCACAAGACATCCCCGATGGCTCAGCCTCGTTCTGGACAGGTTTTCCTTTTTATTGTTGGAATGTAAAGGACCACATGGTTGAAGTGCTTAGAGAGAAAAATAAAGTTGGGTAGGAAGGACATCATACCTGTTCGGATGTGGGTCTGACTTTCTGTCCATAATAAATCCAGGAATTGGCTGTAAAGGAACAGTGCTTTTGTTGCACAACATAAAGTAAAGCAAAAACCACAAGTCTGTGGTGAACACAACTGGTCCCAACCGGGACAATGGAATAATTGACCCACTCAGGGGCCTGCTTTATACAGGGCTTGTGACACAAGCTCCATCTGGTTGGTTAATTACCAATCCCCAGGGAACTCGTATCCAACAAGTCCTACAGGGAGGTCAATCGGTGATTCCCCATGCAGGTTATGGAGGTTATCACACTCTCTGTCAATTAATGTCCTGAAACCAAGTAGGAAAATGTGCTTCATTGGATAAAAATTGAGGTAAAGGCAGGCACTATTTCAGATTAAGCCACTCTAGACACTGTTGCAGAGGCATTGCAATTAATCCAAATGTCTCTGGATTAGGATAGGGCAACAGTGTCAGGATCACTATTCCCGAATGCTTTGGACTCTCTTCTCGAGGACAGTGTGAGGATGTCACACAGAGTCAACTCTGATGTGGTTTAATGCCAAAAAGCCTCTTCACATGTATTATCAAGACCTACAGGTGAACAATGGGCAGAAGTGCAAGGGACAAGATGGTGGCAACACTGTATTAGGATTCAACACCATCAAACAGAGGAGGTAGGGGAAAAAATGAAGGTAGAAAATTGGGGAAAACGAGCAAGTGCTTGAGTTAGAAAATAGTGAATCAGGAAAGGAATAAATAATCAGCTACAGAAACAAAAACAATTAGAAGGGAACTAATTAGCAAAGACTAATCAGTCATGATTTTTATAATTGCCAATCTATTTTTACATTTCCAGTACTCTTACTGAACAAGGCAACTTACTGAATAGTAAGCACTGCCCTGCACGATCGTTTGACTCCTTTCCGATATAAATCCATCCTTTAGCTAATGTAACAAGTTATTTCCTTTTAAATACAAAGAATGATTTTTTCAACAAGCAAAACACATTCTTATCTATAATAGATCATACGGTAGTTACTTAATTAAAAAATTATATCATGCCAAACTGCAAGGAAATTGTTTTTAATGATGTACTTGTAGGTGGAGCAACTTGCATACATGATTCCTGGATCACCATATTTGATGATTTCGACACTTGTCACATTTCATACATAATTATTTCTGCCAAAATAATTATGCAAAGTTGTATTTTATTTATAACATTCTAAAATTACTGATGCACCATTATATCCTGCCAGAAAAGGACCCACTAATCATCTTGACTGGAATATTAATAGCCTTGTCCTGTTACTGTTTCATAATTGGATATTGTTGGAACAGTCTGTTGTTCTCCATCCATCTCGCCTTCCTATAGCCCCTCTCAGCAACGTCATGGAATGACAATGGCTGAGGCTCCAGTCTATTTGCCCATCTGTCGGATCTGTAGGATGTGCAGTTGGTTGAGTATTCAGTAATCTTTGCTTGATTTATGCTTGGCAGAGGGGAGGGAACCTCCTGCCTCAGGAGATTGAACAGATTAGATGGAGTCCATGAGAGAGCAATCTACAGTCTGAGGGTGGATTTGATGAGCTAAATGGTCTTTCCTCCCTTCATGCTTTCTAATACACGATATTAAAATTTGCCTCATTTCTCCTCCCCCTGCCCCTCCCCCAGTACATTAGTTAAAGTTTATTTATTAGTGTCACATGTAGGCTTATATGAACACTGCAATGAAGTTACTGTGAAAACCCGCTAGTCACCACACTCCCCGCACCTGGTCGGGTACACGGAGGGAGAATTTAGCATGGCCAATGCACCTAACCAGCACATCCTTCAGACTGTGGGAGGAAACTGGAGCACCCGGAGGAAACCGGAGCACCCGGAGGAAACCCATACAAACATGGGGAGAATGTGCAGACTCCGCACAGACAGTGACCCAAGCCGGGAATCGAACCTACATCCCTGGTGCTGTGAGGCAGCAGCGCTAACCACTGTGCTGCAAACCACAGACATAAAAATTCAGGAGGACCATCTATAGCAGGATCCAAACCCTGTGGTATAGTACTAAGGATACACCAATGATGCATACAGTACCTCGCCACCAGACAATCAAAGATCAGATTGGTCATCTGCAACTTAAGAATTATTTCCTCTCCATCATTTCTGACAGGTAACCCTAATTGTTTTTTGTAAAACAGAAGTAAAACGAATGATTTTTTAAAAAAAATCCACCTCTTTTAGCTTCAACTCAATGTATCTTTCCTACCAATTTTCTTTCAGAAGGAACTGAACAGTCCAAATCTAAAAATGTTCAATCTGCGTTATAAATTTACAAACAAAAGGTGGGACCTCATCTAATTTTGGTTCATTTGGAGTTCAACATTCAGCTGGGGCAGCACGATAGCACAGTGCTGCCCCAGTACACTGTCCATACACTCCATACACTGTCTGTATGGAGTTTGCATGTTCTTCCTGTGTCTGTGTGGGTTTCCTCCGGGTGCTCTGGTTTCCTCCCACATTCAGAAAGACGTGCTGGTTAGGTGCATTGACCCGAACAGGTGCTGGACTGTGGCGACTAGGGAAATTTCACAATAACTTCATTGCCGTGTTAATGTAAGCCTTACTTGTGACTAATAAATAAACTTTACTTTATGCTGGCACAGTGGTTAGCACTGCTGCCTCACAGCACCGGGGACCCGGGTTCAATCCCGGCCTTGGGTCACTGCCGGTGCGGAGTTTGCACATTTTTCCCGTGTCTGCGTGGGTTTCCTTCGGGTGCTCCGGTTTCCTCCCACACTCCAAAAATGTGCGGGTTAGGTTGATTGGCCATGCTAAATTGCCCTTTGGTGTCAGGGGGTTAGTAGGGTAAATAAATAGAGTTATGGGGATAGAGCCTGGGTGGGATTGTGTTCGGTGCAGACTCGATGGGCCAAAAGGCCTCCTTCTGCACTGTAGGGATTTTATGATTCTATGATTCAACTCCAATCTAGCACTTGTAGGGCAAATCCCATTCAATTCAAATCTCAAAATATATAACTTAAAAACAAATCAACTCATTACACACATCAGGACTGTGCCATACCAGGAAGAGGAAGAAGAAATCCACAAGAAAAAAAAAATCAGAATGAAGTCCAAGGTAAAATTTGAAGGTTGGGTTTGGCATACGGCTTGTGCAAGTCAACACAAAGGCTGGCTGCCTTTAATCTCCTTTTTGAAATAGTCACTCAGCTGGTGTGAGATGTAGAGCTTTGGCTGCAGTGTGTAGCACTGAAATAACGCAGAGAAAGACATAGTGTGCCGATGACAGATGATCACAGTCTCTGCCTTGTAAACTTGCTAGCTTCAACATCAATCATGCACTGAAAAATAAATTTGATCCTTCAGATTTATGTCTTTTCAGGGTTATGTAATACAGTTTTGATAATCCCGGAGGTGTCATATAATGCAATATTTGTTCATTTGATTATGGGGCTTGCCATTATGTGATTAAAATATTATAAAGTACCAGGCTGAATAGTGCAGGTAGATCACATTTCACAGCAGATCCATTCTACTTCCTATTTGCCACACCAGATGCATCCTGTATCCAATGTATTGACAGCGAAAGCAGAATAACCAAAACATTTTCTGTTGAGGAATGTTGCTTTGTGTAGCCAATGCAGGATCTGCTTCATTGAAATTGTAAATTAAATCATGAATCAGGATTTTTCTAATTACTTCAGAAGCTAACTCCTGAAATGTGAAAGTAAGTCAACATGCTGTATAAAAACACAATGGCTGGAATTTTACCATACGCCCGCCCATAGGAATTGGAGCGGACGAGGGGCAGACCGTGCAAAGGTCTGTTGACCTCGAGTGGGATTTTACAGTTTCGGGACGAACAAGGCCATAAGATCCCACCCAATGAGTGGAATTTTCCCGTCCTGCCTGCCAAGGGAATCGTAGCAGGTGGCGGCAGACCATGCAAAGTTCGTTGACCTCGGGTGGGAATTTCCTGCCTTGGGGTGAGTGCGGCTGGAAAATTCCACCCAATAAATGCAAACAGCCAGAAACTGCTGACCAAAAGCTATCCTGAAGCTACCATATTGCACATTATTGCTGAAAACTGGTGTCCACTTAATTTCCGACTCAACAATTACATTAAATTATTTTTCCGTAGAATAGCTAACAATCTTTCAGGCAGCTGCGGCTAGCTTAGCACATCCTTGGTTTCCCCAGTTGTGTTCAACTCACGGCGGAAACCTCGGACTTGAACTCCCAACTGTTTTTGGCAATTTGCTGGACTGTCGCCAAAGGACGATGGGGAAGAGTGGCTGGCGGTTACTACGCCAGCGCTGCTTCAGCCAAAAACTCAGAATCACAAGATAATGCTGACAATGAAATCTGGGATGGAGGGCAGTACGACTGCCAACAAGATAGGCTGGTTGGCAGACGATGAAGCCAACGTCTTTCCTGCCTCGATAGCCAAAGTCATAAACAAGCTGCGGCAGGAGCCTGCCAGCCAGTCAGTCATCCATTCAGTGGGGGAACAGCCAAGGTGACTGCCAAGGGAAAAAAAAATGCTGTTGGACAAAGGCAGAGGCCTTCAACGCGATCACTGAAATCTCTTCAAAAGAACCGAGAGCTGCTGAAAGGTAAATTGAGATGTCGAATGCTGCTAGCTCAGGAGCGATCATGAAGGAAATTATATTAATCTGCAACGGCGCACAATTTAAAGACATAGGCCAAACATGTACATGCAGTGTTCGGGCACATGCCTCTCCTGAAAGCACGCAGGAAGACGTCGGGCTGATGCCGCCATTTAGGCACCCGAGGACAGAGGTGGACCAGGCTGAGGAGAAGGCAGTTGGTTTGTTCACTACATTTATTTATTTATTTTAAGTTAAATTTGTGTAAAAAATCGGAGGTTTTTTTAAAACAGGAAGTGGGCCCAGCAGGAGTCTGGGAAGGTTTTTGGAGGGTTTAAAAGTAGGCCGCACTTTTGAGCGGGCAGCATCGTTAGCGGGCAGCAGAGTGAGCAGGAGGCAGAGTGAAAGCTGTAGGGCTTTGGCTCACAGGGCTTGGGCGAGCAGGGGTGAGTTAATTCATTTTTTGCTGTTTCTACCTGGTACTGGCAAGGTATCTAGAGGGGATGGGTGTGAAGGCAGTGCAATGTTCCTCTTGCACTATGTTCGAGGTGAGGGACGACGTCAGTGTCCCTGCTGATTATACCTGTGAGAAGTGCATCCATCTGCAGCTCCTCCAAAACCGTGTAAGGGAACTGGAGCTGGAGTTGGAGGAACTTAGGATCATTAGGGATGCAGAGATGGCCATAGACAGAAGCTTCAGGGATACAGTTACTCCGCGGAATGAAAATAGATGGGTGACGGTGAGAGGAGCTGGGAAGAAGCAGTCGGTGCAGGGATCCCCTGTGGTCGTTCCCCTTAGCAATAAGTATTCCGCTTTGGATACGGTTGAGGGGGACGACATACCAGTGGTGAGCCGCAGTGAGAGGATCTCCGGCACTGAGTCCGTCCCTGTGGCTCAGGAGGGTAAGGAGGAGAGCGGGAGGGCAATAGTTATTGGGGACTCGTTAGTTAGAGGGATAGATAGGAGGTTCTGTGGCAGCAAAAGAGACTCGAGGATGGTTTGTTGCCTACCGGATGCCAGGGTCCGTGACATCTCGGACCGTGTTTTCCGGATTCTTAAGGGGGAGGGGAAACAGTCACAAGTCGTGGTACACATTGGTACCAACGACATAGGTAAGAGAAGGGATGGGGATTTAAAACAGGAATTTCGGGAGCTCGGCTGGAAGCTGAGAGCAAAGACAAAACATGTGGTCATCTCTGGTACGCTACCGGTGCCACGTGATAGCGAGTTGAGGAACAGGGAGAGAGTGCACTTAAACATGTGGTTGCAGGGATGGTGCAGGAGGGAGGGTTTCAGATACGTGGATAATTGGAACACGTTCTGGGGAAGGTGGGACCTCTACAAACAGGATGGGGTGCACCTGAACCAGAGGGGCACCAATATCCTGGGAGGGAAATTTGCTACGGCTCTTCAGGGGGATTTAAACTAATTTGTCAGGGGAGTGGGAAAAGGAGTTGTAGTCCAGAAGTCAGTGTTGAGGGTGGTGAGGTATTGGGGAAGGTATCAAGGTCAAGGGTGGGTACCGGTAGACAGGAAGATGGGTTGAAGTGTGTCTACTTCAATGCAAGGAGCATCCGGAACAAGGTGGATGAACTTGGGGCGTGGATTGCTACTTGGGACTACGATGTTGTGGCCATTACGGAGACGTGGGTAGAACAAGGACAGGAATGGTTGTTGGACGTTCCGGGGTATAGATGTTTCAGTAAGTGTAGGGAAGCTGGTAAAAGAGGTGGAGGAGTAGCATTGTTAATCAAGGATAGTTTAACGGCTGCGGAAAAGCACTTTGAGGGGGATATGCACACTGAGGTAATATGGGCTGCAGTTAGAAACAGGAAAGGAGCGGTCACGTTGCTAGGAGTTTACTATAGGCCCCCAAATAGTAATAGAGATGTGGAGGAAGAAATTGCTAAGCAGATTATGGATACGTGTGGGGGTCACAGGGTAGTTGTCATGGGGGACTTTAACTTTCCAAATATTGATTGGAACCTTTGTAGGTCAAATAGTTTGGATGGGGCACTTTTTGTGCAGTGTGTGCAGGAGGGTTTCCTGACACAATATGTGGATAGGCCGACAAGGGGTGAGGCCACATTGGATTTGGTACTGGGAAATGAACCGGGCCAAGTGTTAGATTTGGTTGTGGGAGAGAACTTTGGAGATAGTGACCACAATTCGGTGTCTTTTGTTATTGCAATGGAGAGGGATAGGGCCGGACGGCAGGGCAAGGCTTACAATTGGGGGAGAGGTAATTATGATGCGATTAGGCAAGAATTAGGGGGCATAAGATGGGAACAGAAACTGTCAGGGAAAGGCACTGATGAAAAGTGGAACTTTTTCAAGGAACAAATACTGGGTGTCCTTGATAGGTATGTCCCTGTCAGGCAGGGAGGAAATGGCCGAGTGAGGGAACCGTGGTTCACAAAAGAGGTGGAATGTCTTGTGAAAAGGAAGAGGGAAGCTTATGTAGGGATGAGGAAACAAGGTTCAGATGGCTCGACTGAGGGTTACAAGTTAGCAAGGAACGAGCTGAAAAAGGGGCTGAGGAGAGCTAGGAGGGGACATGAGAAGTCCTTGGCGGGTCGGATCAAGGAAAACCCCAAGGCTTTTTACTCTTATGTGAGGAATAAAAGAATGACCAGGGTGAGGTTAGGGCCGGTCAAGGACAGTGGTGGGAACTTGTGTATGGAATCAGTAGAGATAGGCGAGGTGATGAATGAATACTTTTCTTCAGTGTTCACCAAGGAGAGGGGCCATGTTTTTCAGGAAGAGAAGGTGTTACAGGCTAATAGGCTGGAGGAAATAGATGTTCGGAGGGAGGATGTCTTGGCAGTTTTGAATAAACTGAAGGTCGATAAGTCCCCTGGGCCTGATGAAATGTATCCTAGGATTCTTTGGGAGGCGAGGGATGAGATTGCAGAGCCTTTGGCTTTGATCTTTGGGTCCTCGCTGTCCACGGGGATGGTGCCAGAGGACTGGAGAGTGGCAAATGTTGTTCCTCTGTTTAAGAAAGGGAATAGAAATGACCCTGGTAATTATAGACCGGTTAGTCTGACTTCGGTGGTTGGTAAATTGATGGAAAAGGTCCTTAGGGATGGGATTTACGACCATTTAGAAAGATGCGGATTAATCCGGGATAGTCAGCACGGATTTGTGAAGGGCAAATCGTGCCTCATAAATTTGATAGAATTTTTTGAGGAGGTAACTAGGTGTGTTGATGAAGGTAGGGCGGTTGATGTCATATACATGGATTTTAGTAAGGCGTTTGATAAGGTCCCCCATGGTCGGCTTATGATGAAAGTAAGGAGGTGTGGGATAGAGGGAAAGTTGGCCGATTGGATAGGTAACTGGCTGTCTGATCGAAGACAGAGGGTGGTGGCGGATGGAAAATTTTCGGACTGGAGGCAGGTTGCTAGCGGAGTGCCGCAGGGATCGGTGCTTGGTCCTCTGCTCTTTGTGATTTTTATTAATGACTTAGAGGAGGGGGCTGAAGGGTGGATCAGTAAATTTGCTGATGACACCAAGATTGGTGGAGTAGTGGATGAGGTGGAGGGGTGTTGTAGGCTGCAAAGAGACATAGATAGGATGCAAAGCTGGGCTGAAAAATGGCAAATGGAGTTTAACCCTGATAAATGTGAGGTGATTCATTTTGGTAGGACTAATTTAAATGTGGATTACAGGGTCAAAGGTAGGGTTCTGAAGACTGTGGAGGAACAGAGAGATCTTGGGGTCCATATCCACAGATCTCTAAAGGTTGCCACTCAAGTGGATAGAGCTGTGAAGAAGGCATATAGTGTGTTAGCTTTTATTAACAGGGGGTTGGAGTTTAAGAGCCATGGGGTTATGCTGCAACTGTACAGGACCTTGGTGAGACCGCATTTGGAATATTGCGTGCAGTTCTGGTCACCTCACTATAAGAAGGATGTGGAAGCGCTGGAAAGAGTGCAGAGGAGATTTACCAGGATGCTGCCTGGTTTGGAGTGTCGGTCTTATGAGGAAAGGTTGAGGGAGCTGGGGCTGTTCTCTCTGGAGCGGAGGAGATTGAGGGGAGACTTAATAGAGGTTTATAAAATGATGAAGGGGATAGATCGAGTGAACGTTCAAAGACTATTTCCTCGGGTGGATGGAGCTATTACGAGGGGGCATAACTATAGGGTTCATGGTGGGAGATATAGGAAGGATATCAGAGGTAGGTTCTTCACGCAGAGAGTGGTTGGGGTGTGGAATGGACTGCCTGCAGTGATAGTGGAGTCAGACACTTTAGGAACATTTAAGCGGTTATTGGATAGGCACATGGAGCACACCAGGATGGTAGGGAGTGGGATAGCTTGATCTTGGTTTCAGATGAAGGTCGGCACAACATCGTGGGCCGAAGGGCCTGTTCTGTGCTGTACTGTTCTATGTTCTATGTTCTATGGAGGAAAGGTACAATCGCCGTCATGCCTTCACAAGGGCAGTGGTGGAGAGGACAAGAGGTTTGCTTAAAATGAAGTTCCGGTTCCTGAACCATTCCAGGGTAGCAGAGAGGGGAGGGGGGAGGTCTGCAATATCTGTGAGAATAAGTGTTGCTCATTGTCAACATGTGCGAAGCTGTGTGTGGTAGCGTGGCCCCTTTAAGGGGGCGAGCTCTGAGGGCCTGTTATCAGGCCTGACCCTATGGAGAGGCAGCATGGGAAGTCAAACAAATTGGGTGGAAGGGTGTGCATCCTGGGTCGGGGAGGAACCCCATTTGGAGGCAGGGAGGACAAGAGAGTCGACATATAATATAGTTCTGTTAGACCCTTGTTTGTATATATATAAATATTGTTGGTAATAAACCCTTTATAACTTGAAGCCACAATGAGTTTTTAAAAATTCTTTCATGGGATGTAGGCATCATAGGCTAGGCCAGCATTTATTGCCCATCCCTAATTGCCCTTGAACTGAGTGGCATACTGGACCATTTCACAGGGCATTTAAAAGTCAATCACATTGCTGGCTCTGGAGTCCAGGTAAGGGTGGCAGATTTCCTTTCCTAAAGGACATTCATGCACCAGATGGGGTTTTCCGACAATGGTTTCATGGTCATCAATAGATTCTTAATTCCAGATATATTTTTATTGAATTCAACTTTCACCATCTGCCGTGGCGGGATTCAAATCCAGGTCTCCAGAACATTAGCTGAGTTTCTGGATTAATGGTCAAGCGATAATACCACTAGGCCATTGCATCCCCTGTGCCTTTGAAGTTATTACACTGGCAACGAGGAAAAACTTTCGTCGATGATCACAAGTGTGCAGCTAGAGGGGGAGGAAAGTCAGCATCGAAACTAATAAGCAGCAAGGTACATACATCATATAAGAATGCCTTTAATTGGTGAGATTGAGCAGTTTGACCCAGAAGTGGAAACCTGGGGGCAATATATCAAAAGGTTGCATTATTTCTTTGTAGCTAATGAAATCATAGTAGAAAAGAATGGAACGTGGTACTACTCACAGTCTGTGGCCCACAAACTTAGAGCCTGGTGAGGAATCTAACATTGCCTGATGCTCCAGAAATAAAGTCTTTTGACCAGAGAGTCGAATTGGTCAAAGATCATTTTAACCCCCGACATTCTATCACTATGTTGAGGTATAAGTTTTATTCATGGCCAATGCACCTAACCAGCATGTCTTTCAGACTGTGGGAGGAAACTGGAGCACCCAGAGGAAACCCACACAGACCCAGGGGGAACATGCAGACTCCGTACAGACAGTGATCCAAGCCAGGAATTGAACCCAGGTTCTTGGTGCTGTGAGGCAGCAGTGCTAACCACTGTGCCACCGTGCTGCCCTCTCATGTCATGCCACCCCCTTATGCCTCCATCCTGCCCTCATTCTTTTGCTGATTGCAACTTGCATGTTTTCCTGTGCAACGGTGAATTATAAAATTGATCTGTTGGTTGTAAAGCTCTCTGGGATATCCTGAGGTTATGATATTGCACTACATAAATGCAAGTTTGTTCTTTAGTGAGAAGGACTATAATAATATTACATGCTTTTAAGCAAGGAACACAATACAGACCATCTGGATCTGACCCAGGTTGATACCAAAGATGAGGGGGTTAGCTCATGAGGAGAGAGTAGATTGGGCCTGTACTCGTTGGAGTTTAGAAGGCTGAGGGGAGATCTTATAGGGACATATAAGATAATGAAGGGGCTCGACAGGGTAGAGGCAGAGAGATTCTTTCCACTTAGAAAGGAAACAAGAACTAGAGGACACAGCCTCAAATTAAGGGGGAGTCAGTTTAGGACAGAGTTGAGGAGGAACTTCTTCTCTCAGAGGGTAGTGAATCTCTGGAATTCTCTGCCCATTGAAGCAGTGGAGGCTACCTCGTTAAATATGTTTAAGTCACAGGTAGATAGATTTCTGATCAATAAGGGAATTAAGGGTTATGGGGAGCGGGCGGGTAAGTGGAACTAAACCACTATCAGATCAGCCATGATCTTATTGAATGGCGGGGCAGGCTCGAGGGGCTAGATGGCCTACTCCTGCTCCTATTTCTTATGTTCTTATGTTCTTATGTCCCTGGCACTGTGAGGCAGCAGTGCTAACCACTGTGCCATCGTGATTCCCAGGATTTCCGAAGGTTAGTTACCATCAACATCCACAAAGGGTTATACCAGTACACACATTAACCTTTTGGAGTCTCATTGGTATGTGCCATTTTCCAGTGTATGTTGGAAAATTTATTGCAAGGCATCCCTAACCTCGTGGTTTATCTGATGACGTCCTAATTATGGGAGTCTCATCTGTGGAACACTGATCAAACTCAGAGGAAATTTTGAGAAGATGTAAAGAAGCGGCTGTCTGGTTGAAATGAGGGAAATGCATTTTCCAGGCAGATGACGTTACATGTTTGAGTTTCAGGGTAGAAGCTAAAGGTTTACATCCTTTGGGGGACAAAGTTAAAGCCATTAAGGAAGAACAACAGCCAAAAAACTTGTCAGAGTTAAAATCATTTCTAGGAATGGTTAATTATTATGACAGATTCTTAAAAACTGTATCTACAATCTTAGCCCCACTTCACCAGCTTTTGAAGAAGCATCGATGATCAAATCTTTTCTCAACCCGTTCCTTCTGCAAGGATAACAACACGAGCTTCTCCAATTGAACCACATATTTGAGGACATTCATCCCTCGAGTCATTGTTGTAAATGTCTCTGCAATCTCTCTGAAGCCTTCACAGGTGCGGTGCCCAGAATTGGACACAATATTCAGTTAAGGCCACAACAGGGTTTTCATACAGATTCATCAAATTTCCTTGCTTTTGTATGACATGCCTCTAATTATAAAGTCCAGGGTCTCATATAGAATCATAGAATCCCTGCAGAGCAGAAGAGGCCATTTGGCACATCGCATCCACACCAACTCTCTGACCCAGTATCTTACCCAGTCCCCTGCCCTGTCCTTGTAACCCCACACATTTATCATGGCTAATCCATCTAACCTACACATCTTGGGACACTAAGGGGCAGTTTAACATGGCCAATCCATCCTAATTTGCACATCTTTAGACATAAGTCACATTAAACACATTCACAGCTCGCCTTGCAAGATTCAACCAGTTCTGTACATGTAACCGAACCAGAGGTCCCTCCACTCCTGCACCCCTTTTATACTTATATCTTTATTTTATATTGCATCCCCTCATTCTTCCAGAACTATCACTTCCGACCTCTCTGCAATAAATTTTATCTGCCCTAAGACCACCTATTTCACCAGTCTATGTCCTATTCAAGTCTACCTCTAATCTCTTCAAAGTTCACAACACTTCCAAATTTTGTTTCATCTGCGGACTGTGCCCTGTATACCCAAATCTACGTCATTAACATGTGTTGCAGTGAAACTCTACTGTATACCTACCTCCAGATAAAAAACACTTGCTCTAATCCGGAAAACCTGTCAGTGAAATTGATTATGGAGCCATTTTTTTTCTCAGGCTCATATTCAATTGCAGACTAAAACAATACAAGTGTATACCTCCTAACTCAACCACATGCTAGTTTCAGCAATTCTCTTTATATGTGCTCAAGTACAACCTCAATTAAAGGCCTCTGCCTGCATATAATTAAAAACAACTTATGTACAATTAGCAACCATTTATCACTATTCTGTTGCCTGTCATTCAGCCAATCTCTTACCCACGCTGCCAGTCCATGTTCTTCACTTTACTGGCAAAGTCTGTTATGTGGCACTTTTTCAAATGTTTTCTCAAAGTCCATGTACACCACATCAACCCCATTAACCTCAACAACCTTCTCTCTGCTACCACAAAAAGTTCAGTCAAGTCAGTTAAGCCCTATTTGCTTTTAACAAATCACAGCCGACTTTCCTTAATTAATCCATACTTGTCCAAGTGACTGTTAATTGTGTCCCAGATGGTTTCCAAAAGCTTTCCCACCATCGAGGTTGAATTCAATGTTGAACCTGTAAAGTGTCTCATTAAAAATTGAGACGTTGTTCCCCAAGGCTACTTTGAGCTTCATTCAGAGCTGAGGACATGAGGAATGGGATAAAAAATCAGAATGACAGGCGATCAGAAGCTCAGAGTCACACTTGCAGAATGAACAGAAGCGTTCGACAAAATGATCATTTAGTCCTGCATTTGATCTCCGCAACGTAGAGGAGATTTAATCATGAGTGGCCGATTGCTTAGGCTAAATTGAAAGAGGTAAAAGTAAATTGCTATTTCGCCTGGAAGGAGAGCCATGGATAGCACGGTGGCACAGTGGTTAGCACTGCTGGCTCACAGCGCCAAGGACCCGCGTTCAACTCCAGCCTTGGATCACTGTCTGTGCGGATTTTCCACGTTCTCACTGTGTCTGTGCGGATTTCCTCCGGGTACTCCGATTTCCTCCCTCAGTGCAATGATGTGCTGGTTAGGTGAACTGGCCATACTACATTTCCCCTTAGTGTCCAAAGATGGGTAGGTTAGATGGATTAACCATGGTAAATGTATGGGGTTACAGGGATATGGCGGGGAGAGAGCTGGGTAAGATGCTCAGTCAGAGAGCATACTCTCTGATTCATTGGGCCAATGGCCTCCTTCTGTACTGTAGGGACTCTACAATGGTAAAAGGACCAAAATTACATCTCCCATGTTCGCACAGCAAGTTGCTGCAAGAAGGGGAGTGGGTGTCCAGGGTGATATGAGGAGTAGACCAAAATGTAATGGAGGGGAACTGACCCTTTGGAAAGCTGAAAGGGTAAGAAATGTTTAGTGGTGGAGGAAGACTTTTTGAATGTGGAGCTTTGTGGATTGAAAGGCAAGGACAAAGGAAACCTCTTATAGTCTGAGAAAGAGGGGGAAGCAGAAATGTGAGAAATGGAATGGATCGGTCAAGGGGAATCCTCTATTGTGGACGGAGGAAGCTGTATCAGAAGTATTGATCTGGAAGATGCCATCATCAGAACAGATGAAATGGAGAGACGGAAACCTTGATAAACTCCGACAAGAAGTAAAGGATGACATATTGAATGTGGAGGCTAGTGGAGTAGAAAGTGAGGACAAGGAAAATGTTATCATGGATCTGGGGGAGAGGGAGCCTGGATTAAGAAATGGGTGATGCACGAGATTGGTGTTGGGCTTGAACACAATGGCACATTGCAAGCTGCCCTGCATAGTTCCTCCATCAAGCTAAAAGTGATTATTTATCATATAGTTGATGGGGAAACCCGGATTAAGATCGCGACTCTTGATGGACAATTCTGCAAACATGCACATATATAAAAGGATTCTGTACCTATTATAGTCGAATTGAGGCATATCAAATGGCTTTACATGGTGGAATCACCATTAAACAGGATATGCATTTTGTGGCTACATTGTGCTCAGGAGGGTCAGGGAAATAGATGCTTAGATTCCATGGAGAGTTAGTTATGCTGCTCACCACCACGGTCATGAGGAATCCCTGAATCTGCTGTCAATCCAGTAAGGACCCAAACCTACATGCCAATCAGCAAATGAGTGCCCAAAATACCTGAAAGAACGGTCAAGAGGAATCTTTTCTGATTCAACAAGGCTCCAAGATAAGACACTCGAGGATTGAACATTGAAACCAAAATCAATCTTGTGACAGTTAGGACTTTGATCAGAATATGATTTGATTTGGTAACACAACACGATTCAAACTGTATCAATGGCATGTGTTGACTGACCAGTTAACCTTGGAAATTCAGGGTGTGTGACCCTAATCCTGCTGAAAACCAATATCCTTGTGGTCTGTACAAGCGCCAAGAAGCTCATCTCAGTCTTCTGTTTGAGTAAGCTGCGTAACTTTAGCCAGTTAAGTTGCTGAAGTGCTCTTGCATACACATGTGTGTCCTTTGAGTCCTTTCTCTTGCCAATATTTAAGTAAGCTGAATGTGTCCTTATGGAGAAGGAAAGGGCACTCCAGACACTGGGAAATCAGAAGCGTGCCTCGGTTAGAAAGCT
Source organism: Mustelus asterias (assembly GCF_964213995.1). Classification (NCBI taxonomy): domain Eukaryota; kingdom Metazoa; phylum Chordata; class Chondrichthyes; order Carcharhiniformes; family Triakidae; genus Mustelus; species Mustelus asterias. The sequence continues at coordinate 70,278,094 of NC_135813.1, read as the reverse complement.
GGTAAGCACATGCCAGGCAAGCAGCTGACCTCCATTCAGGTTTTTTGGTAAAGGATCAAAAATTCAGAATACCATCAATGATTGCTGGTACTCGAAAGACCATACAAAGAACGTAAAGTCTTACAAGACCAGCTTCAGGACACATTTTATGATGCTGAACGTTGTACCTTCATTTATTTATTTACACTGTTAATTCATTCATGATACTATATCTTTCCAAATACAAGAAATAACACATCAGGGAAAATCAACAAAATAAATATTGAATTAAAACATTATAATATTACAAGATATATTTATCAGTGACTTCTATACCCCAAAGCTATGGAACCTTGAGCCAGTTTAACAAGAATAGAGTCCAAATATTACAACACTTCACAGCAGATTGAAGCTGCTTTGAAATGGGCTTGGTTTTAATTTTAATTCTTGGAGATCGATGCCCAATCATTAGCAACCATCACTATACTCACCTCCCTTTTCCAAGTGGCAGACTTTTGGATCAACGTTTTTCACAGACTCCAAGTTAAAATGTGGCTACACAGAAATAGGCCAGTATTTTACAACCTCGCTCGGGCGAGGCTGGTTAAATCCTGCCCAAGGCCAATGGAGAATTTGGTTCTGCGAGCCTTGCCAGCCCCGATTCCGGGGCGGGTGAGGCGATAGAATTCCATTCTCCATTACTAATGCAGACCACCTCTTATAAGTGCCCTGACAAAAACTTGAAGTTCGTGGCCCTTAAGCAGCATTTAATTTTGAGCCAAGAGTTTATGAACTGCTGAAAAAAAAGAAACATTCTACTGCCGAGACTGCTCACTAACCTAGAGACCGAAGACAGCAACAATTAGGGAAAGGCTCAATATTGTGTAATGGTGGCACAGTGGTTAGCACTGCTGCCTCACAGCTCCAGGAACCTGGGTTCAATTTTGGCCTTGGGTGACTTTGTGGAGTTTGCACATTCTCCCCATGTCTCTCCGGGTGCTCTGGTTTCCTCCCACAGCCTAAAGGTGTGCAGGTTAGATGGGTTGACCACAGCAAAATGTGCGGGGTTACGGAAATTGGGCGGGTTGGTGGGCTTGGGTAAAATCAGACATGATCGTATTAAATGGCAGAGCAGGCTCAAGGGGAGAAATTGCCTTCTCCTGCTGTTCGTTCTTATAATTCTTATGATGCTTTGCTGGAAAGTCAGTGCAGACCCAATGGACTGAATGGCCTCCTTCTGCACTGTAGAGATTTTATGGTTCAAAAACTGTCAACGAGCAATATTTTCTTTGTTGTGCAACCGTTTGAAAAGTCTAGAGGATGCCAGGGCTCTGAGTCAAACTTCATTATGGCATAGATCCCAGACATTCATTGGTCTGTTGAAACACGATGCCCAAGGGAAAACATTTTTTGATTGACAGTTTTCTCTTTTAGATTTATATCTCAATTCTCAATGTTTATTTACATGAGATAATGAAGTGGCAAGTGCTTAAAGGACTGGGTGATTGACACTTTTATAGGGCAATAGTAAAAGGAGGTTTGGTAAGAAAGTTATGAATGAATGACTGATTTTCCAAAGCTTTTTTGCACATCATATTGTCACTATATGGTTGATTTGTATACTTGGTAAATGGACATTGAGGTGCAATAGGTTGACATGGAGGGTATGAGTTGCCATTGCCGGGTAGGTGGAGGAGCAAAGATTGAAATGGATAAGAACTTTTGAACTTTCAAAAGGTTTCCTCATCCAGATTACAGCTCACATCACCTATTGAGGGGCCTTGAAACGTGACTCATTGAAAAGCTGACCTGTCTGTGTGGAGTTTGCACATTCTCCTCGTGTCTGCATGGGTTTCCTCCGGGTGCTCCGGTTTCCTCCCACAGTCCAAAGATGTGCGGGTTAGGTTGATTGGCCATGCTAAAAATTGCCCTTGGTGTCCTGAGATGCGTAGGTTGGAGGGATTAGTGGGTAAATATGTAGGGATATGGGGGTAGGGCCTGGGTGGGATTGTGGTCGGTGCAGACTCGATGGGCCGAATGGCCTCTTTCTGTACTGTAGGGTTTCTATGATTTCTATGATTCCCTGAAAACTGCAGAGGACTCGGAAATGCCTTTGCCCACAATGGAGTTGGCCAGCTCAGGTGTGCAGGGCCACGATCCACACCCTTATCCCATACTTATGAAAATTGAGGATACCAGGAATGGGGACTGGAACCCCAGAAATAGAAACATAGAAACATAAATGGACAAGTTGGGCCGAAGGGCCTGTTTCCATGCTGTAAACCTCTATGACTCTAAAAGATAGGAGCAGGAGGAGGCCATTTGGTCCTTTGAGCCTGCTCCACCATTCATTACAATCATGGCTGATTGTCCAACTCAATAGTCTAATCCTGCTTTTTCCCCATAACCTTTGATCCCATTCGCCCCAAGTGCTACATCTAGCCACTTCTTGAATACATTCAATTCTTTGGCTTCAACTACTTCCTGTGGTAATGAATTCCATAGGCTCACCACTCTTTGGGTGAAGGAATGTCTCCTCACCTCTGTCCTAAATGGTCTACCCTGAATCCTCAGACTGTGACCCCTGGTTCTGGACTCCCCCATCATCAGGAATATCTTCCCTGCATCTAATCTGTCTAGTCCTGTTAGGAGTTAGTAAGTCTCTATGAGATTCCCCCCCTCATTCACCTGAACTCCAGTGAAAACAATCCTAACCGAGTCAATCTCTCCTCACACATCAGTACCACCATCCCCGGAATCAGCCTGATGTGTTCCTGGTCACGATTTTTAAAAGTGCGCCCAGTCTAAGAGACTCCACAAACATTCAGCCCTGCACATCCACTTGTAATTTTTCATTATTCCCCCTTGTGAGCCTCACAATACTACAATTCTCAGGAGAGCAGGAATCCAAAAATGTGTTGGGAGAGTGGTCAAAGTAGAATCTTGTTAGTCAAAAGACAGATCTTTCACTGACTCCTGGAACACTCTATCCTCCTATCAAGTCCCCAAGACGTGAAACATAAACTGTTTAAAATCAAACATTATTTAAAATGCACTCTGCTGAATCAAAACCTGGCTGCTACAGGTCACGTGATTTGAGATTGGAAATTTCCAGAAGCTGTAGCCAAGCAGCAGTTAGAAGACAATAGCAATCCTCAGCACGGAATCCCACGCCTCTTTTTGTGAGGGTATTACAATAAACAAAATGGGGGAGCAGCTGACGGCCGGTCTCTCCAGCCTAAATGATAACAAAGAGAAAAGTTAACAATACTCATTTCCGCCCGCACTCGCCCCGAAACCAGAAAATCCCGCCCGAGGACAATAGATCTTTCCGCGTATAGCAGGCAAGAAACAATACTTTTCACTGTATACTAATACATGTGACAATAATAAATCAAATCTACAGGGAGTTATGAGAATGGTGGGTGACTAAGATCTGTGCAAAGTTGGCATTAAGGAAATTGTACTAAAAAAGATTAGAACTTGTCTTTTGCCATTGAATAATATTGGAAGTAAACTGACTGAGGGATCTGGTTTTTATATGCACTTAGTATTTGAAGTAATCATTGCTGTCTTCTCTCTTTAAAGAAAGTGGTAAACTTATTCTCCAACAAAACAAATACTGATGTTGGAAATCTGAACCAAAAGACTACTCAGCAAGTTGGACAGTGTTTGTAGAGAGCAAAAGATTTCCGATAAATATTCATCAGTCTGAATTTCAATTCTCTTCCTTACTCCACAAATGCTGCCTAGCCCACCAGGTATGGCCAGCATTTTATGTTCTATGAATAAACCTTTCACAACCTACAGGCATTTAAAAAACCTCTGTTTCAGCTCCTCACCTACTCTGTTTATGCTTTGAATAACAACCTTCAATCATTCACCACTGGTTCTCAATTAAAGTGATCTCATCTGGGATGAGCCTGTGATCCTTCACTTGTAACCAGGTGAATGAAAGCACTGGGATTCACAGAGGTTTAGAAATTGAGTGATGAGCACCATTTTACCTAAAAAAATACCCAAGGCAAAACAAAATCTTGTGATCAGATATATTTCTGGATTTATGTTCCCAACAACATTGGATAACAGAATGTCTCGGGGTCAGAGCAGGCCATTGTATGGGGGTATAAAATTCTGTAATTCCATCCAGGCTATTTTTGCAAAAATTACATGGCATTGGATTACTCTGTCTACCTTAACAAGAAGAAGTCTCACAACACCAGGTTAAAGTCCAACAGGTTTATTTGGTAGCAAATACCATAAGCTTTCGGAGCAATGCTCCTTCGTCAGATGGAGTGGTCTCTGTTCTCAAACAGGGCACAGACACAGAAATCAAATTACAGAATACTGATTAGAATGCAAATCTCTACAGCCAGCCAGGTCTTAAATGTACAGACAATGTGGGTGGAGGGAGCATTCAACACAGGTTAAAGAGATGTGTATTGTCTCCAGACAGTACAGCTTGTGAAATTGTGCAAGTCCAGGAGGAAAGCTGTGGGGGTTACTGATAATGTGACATAAATCCAACATCCCGGTTTAGACCGTCCTCATGTGTGCGGAACTTGGCTATCAGTTTCTGCTCAGTGACTCTGCGCTGTCGTGTGTCGTGAAGGCCGCCTTGGAGAACGCTTACCTGAAGATCCAAGGGTGAATGCCCGTGACTGCTGAAGTGCACAGGACCGCACAGGACCTTCAACCGATGCTATACACTAGATACATCGATGACATTTTCTTCCTTTGGAGTCATGGTGAGCAATCACTGAAACAACTATATGATGACATCAACAAGTTCCATCCCACCATCAGACTCACCATGGACTACTCTCCGGAATCAGTTGCTTTCTTGGACACACGCATCTCCATTAAGGACGGTCACCTCAGCACCTCACTGTACCGCAAGCCCACGGATAACCTCATGATGCTCCACTTCTCCAGCTTCCACCCTAAACACGTAAAAGAAGCCATCCCCTACGGACAAGCCCTCCGAATACACAGGATCTGCTCGGATGAGGAGGATCGCAACAGACACCTCCAGACGCTGAAAGATGCCCTCATAAGAACAGGATATGGCGCTCGACTCATCGATCAACAGTTCCGACGCGCCACAGCGAAAAACCGCACCGACCTCCTCAGAAGACAAACACGGGACACGGTGGACAGAGTACCCTTCGTCGTCCAGTACTTCCCCAGAGCGGAGAAGCTACGGCATCTCCTCCGGAGCCTTCAACATGTCATTGATGAAGACGAACATCTCGCCAAGGCCATCCCCACACCCCCACTTCTTGCCTTCAAACAACCACGCAACCTCAAACAGACCATTGTCAGCAGCAAACTACCCAGCCTTCAGGAGAACAGTGACCACGACACCACACAACTCTGCCACAGCAACCTCTGCAAGACGTGCCGGATCATCAACACGGATGCCATCATCTCACGTGAGAACACCATCTACCAGGTACACGGTACCTACTCTTGCAACTCGGCCAACGTTGTCTACCTGATACGCTGCAAGAAAGGATGTCCCGAGGCATGGTACATTGGGGAAACCATGCAGACGCTACGACAACGGATGAATGAACACCGCTCGACAATCACCAGGCAAGACTGTTCTCTTCCTGTGGGGGAGCACTTCAGCAGTCACAGGCATTCAGCCTTGGATCTTCAGGTAAGCGTTCTCCAAGGCGGCCTTCACGACACACGACAGCGCAGAGTCACTGAGCAGAAACTGATAGCCAAGTTCCGCACACATGAGGACGGTCTAAACTGGGATGTTGGATTTATGTCACATTATCAGTAACCCCCACAGCTTTCCTCCTGGACTTGCACAATTTCACAAGCTGTACTGTCTGGAGACAATACACATCTCTTTAACCTGTGTTGAATGCTCCCTCCACCCACTTTGTCTGTACATTTAAGACCTGGCTGGCTGTAGAGATTTGCATTCTAATCAGTATTCTGTAATTTGATTTCTGTGTCTGTGCCCTGTTTGAGAACAGAGACCAGTCCATCTGACGAAGGAGCATTGCTCCGAAATCTTATGGTATTTGCTACCAAATAAACCTGTTGGACTTTAACCTGGTGTTGTGAGACTTCTTACTGTGCTTACCCCAGTCCAACGCCGGCATCTCCACATCATACCTTAACAAGAGCCAAGGTTTGCTTTTCTCTTCAAAGCAGCATTTGACCGAGTGTGACTTCAAGGAGCCCTCGAAAAACTGGAATCAATGTGAATCAGGGCAAAACCCTCTGCTGGTTGGAGTCATACCTGGCACGAAGGAAAATTGTTGTAGTGGTTGGAGGCTAATCATCTTAACTCCAGGACATCACTGTTTGTCAGTGTCCTAGGCCGAACTATCTTCAGCTGCTTCATCACTGACCTTCCTGCCATTATAAGGTCAGGAATGGGGATGTTCACCGACGTTCTCCAACAAGAGAGGGTCTAAACTTTGCCGCTTGACATTCAATGGCATAATCATCACCCCCCCCCCCCCCGCCAATTATCTACCTCCTGGTGGTTACCATTGACCAGAAACTGAACTGGACTAGCTATATAAATACTGTGGCTACCAGAACAGATCAAAGGCTGGGAATCCTGCGGTGAGTAACTCACCTCCTGACTCCACAAAGCCTGTCCACCAAATCTTCACAGTTTGATGCTCTTTCTATCAATGGAAACGGTGGTTCAATTTGAACAGATTCCCACAGGACAACTGCAAGTAGGGAAGATGTTCCAGGAAATTGCAAAGGGGGGATTTTTTTTGTTGGAGACAAAGAAAGTTTGCTACAGGAAATGTAGCGAGGCAACCAAAAATACAAACCACAAAGAACACTAAATTCACACAATGTTGTGCAAGGCACCTCCTATAAATAAACATTGCATATCAGACTGATGTACAACTAAAATAATTCTATTGTTTAAGCAACTTCCAACTTCCAAAAATCATTAGGGGGCTGAGAAAAGTATCAGCCATGATTGAATGGCGGAGCAGACGCGATGGGCCAAGTGGCTTAATTCTGCTCCTATATCTTATGGTCTTAATACATTTTCAAATCTACCAGATCAGATATATTTCTGGATTTATTGACCAACAAATAGTCAATATTTTAATCCCCCATTTCCCTTCCAGTTCCACACAGGAGACAAAAAATACAATAGTTTATTTCTTATGTCGAGCAGTCCACTGGTGACAAAATAAAGTTCCAATGGATATCAGGTGAATAGACTATTTCCCAGTGTATTACAGAATGGGCAGAACACAATGAGACCGGATGCTTCAAGAATTAAATTGCATTAAAGGATGAAGTATCAAATGGGCATTTTTAACCTTTCAGTTCATGACACAACCGCAGAGGATTTCTTGACTCAACGTAACAGAAGCCTCTTTGAACCTTTTTAAAAATTTAACCAGAGTAAAAATTAAGGACTGATTAATTATGTGAGATAGAGTGATTCAAAATTACAGCTAGTTTGGATTGAAGCCTAATTATAGACTGCTTGAGCACAACTTTTAACACAGGTGTGCCTTCACTGCCACTGCAGTATGGCTGGGAACAGATTAAATTCATCCAGTTTTTTTTTTATCGCTGCCTAAGCCTGAAGTATAAACTCAATACCTGAAACAACTGAAGCATAATAGCAGCTTACCATTGACTCACAGGATTGTCATAATTATAGAGGCTGTTTTTTCTCCCCTCTCCCCAGTGATTAGCAATGATCAATGTCCAATTAATGTATTTGGTTAGAAGCCTCTGTGCTCTGATTTGAGATGGCATGATCTAACCTTGTGGGATTGTGACTCATCTGCATAACGCTCAAAACACAGTGCAGAATACCACTGAGGCAACCCTGTGGGATTTCTGTTTGTGTACTGGTAAATTATGAAACAGAGAAGAAGCAGAGATATTTTTTGTTGTATTCTTTTTTAAAAAAAGAGACTTTCAGTACAAGTAGTTCACTTTGGAAATGAAAGTGATTCATTCTTTTTTATTTAATTTGCAGAACAATACAAAACACAAACTATAATCCATTAAAAGATTCCTGGAGGCTAGAAAGCTAACCATTTTTACAGACAAAGCGAAGGAAAAAGCAAATGTGAATTGTAATCAAAAGGCTGGCAGTAAGGCAAAAAGGTAGGGAAGCATGAATTAATTAAGTATGACATTTTAAATATGGACCAACACACCGAATACAAACCTCTGGAGCTCAAAATTGATAAGAAGGTATTTGAAAAGGCATGAAGTTGTAGTTTTTAACTTTCTTGTTAATAAAAAGAAAATAAATATTATGGGACTGCGGAGATTCTGGGCCCTTTCAACATGCCAAGTGGGACCCAGATCTGGAAGTCCCATCCCATTTCGGGCAGATCTAATATTAGGGGAAAAGGAGCAGGACACGAGTCCCATATGTCGGAAACCCGAACTCAGCAGACCTCATTTCCACTGGGTCCTATCCTGCAGCATGGGAGCTGCAAATATTTAGAGAGATCATAATGCTCTTGAAATGTGAATAAGGTCTGAAGAATAGTCAATGTGTCAAGTTATTTAAATGACCAGCCCTTTAAAAAGTAAAAAAAAAATCTGCCTACCTGTGTCGGTGAGAGTTGGAAAAAATAAGTTCCAGAAGATTCAATAGCTGTTTGCTGACAGAACCCTAAGTGCTATCATTGATCCTTGGCTGCTTTCCACAATCTACCATTTTCAGATTTAGGAGGTTATAAATTCATAGTTTGGTCAACAAGTTCAAAGAATATTAAAAGAATTATTTATCTTTGATGTGGGCTCATGAATACAAATGTTTGTTTTTCTTACAGGACTAAACATTTGAGGCGATTTAAATGCATTGAATAGGCTTTCGTGACTAGAAGTTTATTATCGTGATAGCTGTAATAGAGATTTGAATAGATATTTAGATCTTTGTTTAATTTCATCTCAACATGGCTTCTGAGGTCTGGCCATGCTGGTTACTGTGTGTGATGACACGGAGGGTGTAAGGGCAAAGGATGTCGGGTGGGGCAGCATGAGTTGGCCTGGAGGCTATAGGGGCAATGAGAGATGGGTGGGACACATTTGTCATGGATGGGGAACTGTGAGTTTGAGGGGTAAGGGCTCAAGGACCTAATATTTAACAAAACAGCCCACCTCAGCACTTGGTAGGCCCTGTGGCCACTCTGATTTTCACCCAGGGGTGGCAGACCCTACTTCACCCCCCTCCACCTCACCCACCCGCTGCAGCCTCGAGTGAAAATCATGCCATATGGGACACCTTTTCCCAAGGTGGGTGCACTGAGCAGGAAATTTCCATGTTTAGGGTGAAAATCCAGCCCTAAATTATTTATCTTTTGCAATACAATGGCTACCTTTCTATTATCACAAGAAAATGAGCATGGGATGGTAGTATATTTCTCTAGCTTGAGCTTGTGAGTTTCTGATCTTGGCCGTGCTGTCACAGTTGAAATACAAACAGAATTGTGTCACTTCCTCAATAAGAAATTGAAACATGAGTGGCTCGGTATCGCTTCCACACATGTCTCTGGCATTATCATACTGCTTTGAACAAACTCAGTATATCCCAAAGTGGCACAGTGGCACACTGGTTAGCACTGCTACCTCACAGCTCCGGGGACCTGTTCAATTCCCGGCTTGGGTCACTGTCTGTGTGGAGTTTGCACGTTCTCCCCATATCTGCATGGGTATCCTCCGGATGCTCCGGTTTCCTCCCACGGTCCAAAGGCGTGCAGGTTAGGTTGATTGGTGATGTTAAAATTACCACTTAGTGTCAGGATAAATACGTGAGGATAGGGCCTGGGTGGGATTGTTGTCAGTGCAGGCTCAGTGGGCCAAATGGCTTCCTGTAGGGATTCTGTGATTCGTCTATGATTTTCTGTGACATAGTGCGTGAGAAACCTGAAAATAGTTAGTGTACCATGACAGAAAACTTATCAGAATCCTTTGAAAATTATTTGATTGTATGAGTAGTTTTCTGTGGCGTTATTCATGTGAGGTAAGGAATGGAATTGCACACATAGAGAGATGCTGGAAATAACATACACAGGGGCCCATAAACAGGTTGTGTGGGGTACGAAAATGGTGCATTTAAAGAACTTGGAAAATACCAGGAGTCAATTTGGAGATGGTGATTGCTAACTTTGGCAATGAGCCAAAGGTTGAGATGACCCAGAGCTCTGCAAGACTGCAGGCCTCCAAGAATTAAAGCTATTGTTTGGATTTTTAACAGACGTTGGGCTCCGCATATGAATTTAAATTTAGTTTGTAACTTAAATAAATTTGATGCGTTTGCATTTTTTTTTTTTAAAAAGGCTGCATCACGTCAGCTGAGGGGAAGCCAAAGGAAGTTGGAAAATATTATCTGAGTAAATTGATTGGCTCATTTTGCCGCAATTGCTGCTTTGAGTTAAGGAACAAATAGATAGAATTTTTCATTGGTCGTGGCTTTTGTGGCTAGCTTTTGCATCTATTAGTTCAAGATTGAACATTCTCCTGCTGAGCTGTATTTAAATGAATCAGCATGGTTAACTGAGTCCTGTGCACTCTGCATCTGTGGCACTTTTAATTATGACAGGAAACATACATTTTCCATACACTAGGGTGGACTAGGTGCAGCACAATTAATTATATAGATATATTAGCCTTGATATTCTGCCATAGCTTTGGCAAGAGGTTGACAGAACCCCCAGGGAAACAGCATAAACTGCTGAAAATAGAATCATAGAATCCTACAGTGCAGTAGGAGGCCATCCAGCCCATCAAGTCTGCACCGATCACAATCCCACTCGGCCCTATCCCCATAACCCCATGCATTTACCCTAGCTAGTGCCCCTGACACTAAGGGGCAATTTAGCATGGTCAATCCACTTAACCCGCACATTTTTGGACTTTGGGAGGAAACTGGAGAACCCGGAGGAAACCCACGCAGACACGGAGAGAATGTGCAGACTCCACGTAGCCAGTGACCTAAGTCGGGAATCGAACCTGGGTCCCTGGAGCTGTGAGGCAGATGCTAATCGCTGTGCCACCATGCCGCCCCGAGATCTGCATCATTTCAGGACTGTGATTTCTGAATATCCCTCAGCGACTTAATCTGGTGAGTGGATGCGCCCATACGGAACGCTAAAGTCAGTGCTGAATCGATGTAGAATGTAGGAAGGAGTGCTACTGACTTGTTGTTGATGGAGGAAAGGATCAGATTCTGCCCATACCTGCTGACCAAGTTCACACAGAAAGAATGGCCGCTCAGACAAGATGCTAGATAATCCATTGGCCCTGAGAGGGCCATACCTGAGCAAGATCACAACTAGATCATAACTCGCCAGGTCCGGATGGGATGTACCCCAGGTTACTGTGGGAGGCGAGGGAAGAGATTGCAGAGCCTCTGGCGGTGATCTTTGCGTCGTCGATGGAGACGGGAGAGGTGCCGGAGGATTGGAGGATTGCAGATGTGGTTCCTATTTTCAAGAAGGGGAATAGGGATAGCCCAGGAAATTACCGACCGGTGAGTCTAACCTCAGTAGTTGGTAAGCTGATGGAGAAGATCCTGAGGGACAAGATTTATGAGCATTTAGAGAGGTTTAGTATGCTCAAGAATACTCAGCATGGCTTTGTCAAAGGCAGATCGTGCCTTACGAGCCTGGTGGAGTTCTTCGAAAATGTGACTAAACACATTGACGAAGGGAAAGCGGTAGATGTGGTTTATATGGATTTTAGCAAGGCGTTCGATAAGGTCCTCCATGCAAGGCTTCTCGAAAAAGTGAGAGGGCATGGGGTCCAAGGGGCTGTTGCCCTGTGGATCCAGAACTGGCTTGCCCAAAGGAGGCAGAGAGTGTGTATAGATGGGTCTTTTTCTAATTGGAGGTCGGTCACCAGTGGTGTGCCCCAGGGATCTGTTCTGGGACCCTTGCTGTTTGTCATTTTCATAAATGACCTGGATGAGGAAGTGGAGGGATGGGTTGGTCAGTTTGCCAACGACACAAAGGTTGGTGGGGTTGTGGATAGTCTGGAGGGATGTCAGAAGTTACAGAGGGACATAGATAGGATGCAAGGCTGGGCGGAGAAGTGGCAGATGGACTTCAACCCAGATAAATGCGTAGTGGACCATTTTGGCAGGTCAAATGGGATGAAGGTGGTTAAGAAGGCGTATGATGTGCTGGCCTTTATCAATCGAGGGATTGAGTTTAGGAGTCCGGGGATAATGATGCAGCTATATAAGACCCTCGTCAGACCCCACTTGGAGTACTGTGCTCAGTTCTGGTCGCCTCATTACAGGAAGGATGTGGAAAAGATTGAAAGGGTGCAGAGGAGATTTACAAGAATGTTGCCTGGATTGAGTGGCATGCCTTATGAGGATAGGCTGAGAGAGCTCGGTCTTTTCTCCTTGGAGAGACATAGGATGAGAGGAGACCTAATAGAGGTATATAAGATGTTGAGAGGCGTAGATCGGGTGGACTCTCAGAGGCTTTTTCCCAGGGTGGAAATGGCTGCTACGAGAGGACACAGGTTTAAGGTGCTGGGGGGTAGGTACAGGGGAAATGTTAGGGGGAAGTTTTTCACACAGAGGGTGGTGGGCGAGTGGAATCGGCTGCCGTCAGTGGTGGTGGAGGCAAACTCAATAGGGTCTTTTAAGAGACTCCTGGATGAGTACATGGGACTTAATAGGATGGAGGGTTATAGGTAGGCCTAAAAGGTAGGGATATGTTCGGCACAACTTGTGGGGCCGAAGGGCCTGTTTTGTGCTGTAGTTTTCTATGTTTCTATGTTGGAGAAGGGTCAAGATGAAAAAATTGGCATTAAAAAAAATTCAGAGTCATATATGTTTGGATAATTACAGAGCCAAGGGCTGATATTGTTAAATCATTCCAATTTTCCATCACAGGATGTGGGCATGGCTGGCTAGGCCAGCGTTTGTTGCTCATTCCCCAATTGCCCTTGAGAAGGTGGTGGTGAGCCACCTTTGTCTAGGTACACCCACAGTGCTGTTAGGGAGCGAGTTCCTGGATTTTGACCCAGTGACAGTGAAGGAACAGCAGTAAAGTTCCAATTACTGTTAAGTATCTTGGGTCGCGAAATAAAATCTTAAATAATTGCCTCCACTGCGCCAGGGTAATGGGACTGTTGTGAATTCTTCAGGCCCAGAATAGAGTTAACTGTAAATGAACCGACAGTTAACAAAACACTTTTGGATCCCTCTTGGTATAAATCTTGGTATAATCTTTATTCGTGAGCATTTTATATATTAAACAAGCTTATTAAAAGTAGAGCGTGTGCATTTTTTCTAAATGTTGTTGATTTAAAAGAGGTCTAATTTGCCCTTTTATGCTCATGATATCCAATATTGTTGTATGCTTTCAGTGGTGAAAAGTGTCAATTATCTTGTATATAATTTAAGATGCATAGGGAACATTGATCCAATTAAGTGAACAACCTGTTTTTCAAGTATTCGGAATTCACAATTAATCAAAGATGATATATGTTGCTTATTTTCCACGTATACTGATCACGCACTCTTCGATCGAGGGGAGGTGCTTGGTACTAGACCAGAAGACCATAAGACATAGGAGCAGAAATAGGCCACTCGACCCATCGAGTTTGCTCCGCCATTCAATCATGGCTGATATTTTTCTCATCCCCATTCTCCTGCCTTTTCCCCATAACCCCTGACCCCCTTATTAATCAAGAACCTATCTATCTCTGTCTTAAAGACACCCAATGACTTGGCCTCCACAGCCTTCTGCGGCAAAGAGTTCCACAGATTCACCACTCTCTGGCTGAAGAAATTCCTCCTCATCTCTGTTTGAAAGGATCGTCCCTTTAGCCTGAGGTTGTGCCCCCTGGTTCTAGTTTTTCCGACTAGTGGAAATATCCTCTCCACACCCACTCTATCTTAGGCCTCGCAGTATCCTGTAAGTTTCAATAAGATTCCCCCTCATCCTTCTAAACTCTAACGAGTGCAGATCCAGAGTCCTCAACCATGTCTGTAAATTCCTGTAAATTTCCAGGCTTAGCTTCCAGCTGGACAGGGGATACTTCAGAGTGGGGCATAGCATCAGGCTGCAGAAGCAGGGGCCCAATCCAGAGGGGGAGGAGAGTGTGGGGGTTGTTCGATCCCTGACTTTGAGGTGAGAATCTGATCCAGGGGGTCCGATACCTGACTCCGGAGGTCTTCACATGTAGGGTGTTTGAATGATGCGGGGAGAAACTTTGGGGGTGTCCAGGGAGAAGCACAGTTCCTCCTCCTTCTAGCCCACAAGCAAATGCTGTAAAGACACTCACCTTCTCCCCAAAGTGGTCTTCTCGTCCTTTTATTTGACGGGAATCCTGAGCATTGGAAATATGACTGGCCAGGATTATATCAGCAAATCTGAGAGTGGGTTGACTGCTCTCCCCTTGTCCTGCCTCCATTAAAGTGCCAAGGTTGAAAGTGGCATGGAATCAGGTTTGAGGTTTGTAATTTAAAAAACATTTTTAATCTGATCCCAACTCAGCCCCTTTTGGGTGTCAAGATGCAGTCCAAAACCTCATGCACAGTTTGAGAATTCATATACAAGAGTAAAACACCGCCTTTCAAAATAAGAATGAGATTCCACACAGGCAACTTTTCTTTCAATTTGTATTAAAGGTGTGATTCTATAGTCTTGCACTCCCCAGGACAGCGGGTCAGAGATTGGACTGTAAACTTGTAGTGGAAGTTCTCTAATGCACACTTCCTGCATGAAGCCCTGGATCAGATTCACTCCCTTAAGTTCTGTGAGCAGAGACCAGGCTACTAAAGGGGAAACATCCCAACAAAACAGGATCAACGAACTACGCAGCTGGGAAAATAGTTACAGTCTGGACTGCCAGGATCTATTTTGCTCTCAATCAGTGATAGAGGGCAAAGAATAAATGGGATGGTTTATTGAGTACCTTTCCCTGCTGCATCCAGACTATGGCTCTAAGTATGAACATAATTCTGATATGACATAGGTCGAAGAGTGCAGTTATGCTTCCAAGGTTTCTCTGCAGGGGAAATCCACATGAAATTTATTCCTGTACCAACCTGGCAGTACAAATGGAGTGTTAGATTTCTTGACTGGTGTTCAAATTACTCTGTTTAATAAACCACAGGGAATGCTGGATCTTCATCATCATAAGTAGATTTATGTTTTTGTTTTATTTATGTTCATGATTTGACATTGGCCGTAGCCCTCGATGCCACAGAAACAAGCTTCCTGAGCTTACAGCAGCTGGAACAGGGAATGCCAGCAGACTTGTGTGCACAACCTCTTCACCCTGTACATGTTACAGGGTGAACAGTGTTCTAATTATTGTGCTGCTTTCTGTCTGGTTAACTTTATTTTTAAAGTGTAACATTAAGAAAATAATAAATCAGTTTTGGCAGTACCCATGCTTATTTGGAGGGGGCCCAATCTCAGGAAGTTGAAAGCAGACCCAGGCAAACTGGAATGAAAGGTCAGTAAGTAAGAATGTAACAGAACAATGGGCTGATGAGGAGATGCTTGGGTTCAGTCGAGGTAGATTCCCATATAAAATCATAAGGAAGTCTGTGTGGAGTCTGTACGTCCTCCCCGTGTCTGCGTGGGTTTTCTCCGGGTACTCCGGTTTCTTCCCACAGTCTAAAGATGTGCGGGTTAGGTGATTGGCCATGCTCAATTAACCCTAGTGTCAGGGGGATAGCAGGGTAAATATGAGGAGTTACGGGAATAGGGCCTGGGTGGGGTTGTGGTCGGGGCAGACTCAATGGGCCGAACGGCCTCCTTCTGCACTGTTGGGATTCTATGATTCTATGAAACAGGAGCTGGCCCTTCTCCACCTTTTAACACTGTAATAAATTGAGGGTGACTCAATGAGGCTAAAGAATCGCCAATGAACAGATGACTATATCTACAAACAGGGTCAGACAGAATAATTATGCAACTGTACAATTGCTGTTATCATTACCCATATCACTACCCTGCCCTACTGCCTTGTCCTTTCTCTTTGAACTTCCAAACCTCACCTCACATGAAACTACCCCCAACCCCAACCAAGTCCACTGTTTAGTTCAAAGCCCTCTGTACAGCTGAAGTTATATAACTCTCCAGGACACTGATTCCAGTGCGGTTAAAGTGAAGACCCTCTCAATGGTACAGCTGCCTCTTTCCCCAGTCCTGGTGCCTGTGTCCATGAATCAAAATCCATTTCTCAGCAAAAATCTAGAGCAACTCTCTGCTCTTATTTACCCTATGCCAATTTGCGTCTGACTCAGAAGGGTAGATGTGACCTACTAACACCAAAACGCTGATCCCCACCCCAGTCAAAAAAAAAAGGTGAGATGATGGGCGGGATTTTCTGGCCCTTCTCGCTGGCAGGATCTTTCAGTCCTGCCAAAGGCGACCCCCCCAAATGGGTTCCCCATTGGCGCATGGGCAAGCCACACAAAATGCTGTGGACATCAGCAGGACTGGAAATCCCAATGGCAAGTTGCCTCTGCTGCTGGAAAATCCCACCCTATGCATAGACGTGATTACCTGTAAAGACTCGCATTCCAACAATTATCTTGCAATTGTGTCTTTGCCTATATATGCCGTGTTTGTGAACCTACCTCCACTCACCTGATGAAGGAGCAGCGCTCCGAAAACTCATGATTCCAGATACACCTGTTGGACTTTAACCTGGTGTTGTGAGACTTGTTATAACATAATTTTCAATGTATGGATCAGGCCCCTTACACAGGGATGGACCACGTTTAGGGGCAATGGAATGACCCTAGGCAAACGTGATGCCCTCCCACTAACCTGGCCACTGACGGGCACAGGCTTGGCACCATTGCCTGCACATTCCTGTTGCTCATATTTTTATAAGTATCTGCAGTTGTGGTGGGATTCGAAAGAAGCTCGAATGATCATGAGCTCGTCAAAAAATCATTAACACTTTCAGTGTTATTTTGAATTCACATCTACTCAGCTCAGCACTTCCAGTGCAATATGGCCGTGTGAAAGGTGTTGGAAGCACACTCGTCTGTTATGCAAGTATGATAGACAACACCTTCACCAGCAAAATGTCAGGGCTGCCTCTGTTTATTTACAAAGCAAGGGAGATTTACAATCTCGTATAAAGTAGAATTAAGGGCTTTTTCCTCCTTTGGCTCGCAATTTTTCTTAATTGCGCGAGAGCACCATGACACTACTGCGCATCTGGGAGTGCTAATTAATCATACCTGAAAGTCAGCGAAGCTTCCTGCTGTCTGGTACCTGTACGCATTTAATCTTTCAGCAGTTCACTTGGCTTTGTCAGCTGTCTTGTGCTGTTTGAATGATGTTGTAGTAAGCCTTTTGAATTAAATATTTTTTCACCATTCTTAATAAAATCCACACTTCCTTTGTCCATGGGAAAAATAGATGGCCAGATGAAAGGCTATCGACTTGAAACTTTAACTCTCTTTCGCCCGCCACAGATGCTAGCTGACCCGCTGAACGTTTTCAACATTTTCCGTTTTAATTTCAGATTTCCAGCATTCACAGTTTTTGACTTTGTGTTGATCGTTGAATCTCTTGAGTCAGGGTGATGTAGCTCTCCAGGGCTTGGGCACAGAACCGAAGCTGGCATTTCAACGTGGTACTGAGGGAGTGCAGCATTGTTGGCGGTTCCATCTTTTGCCAGAAATGTTAGGCCAAAGCCCTCCTGCATTCCCAGGTGAACATAAAAGATACGGACCAAAAGCAGGCAGAAGGGATTAGTTTAATTGGCGTCATGTTTTTTAGATGTCCAGATCACCAACAACCTGTCCTGGTCCCCCCATGCCGTCACTAGTTAAGAAAGCCCACCAACGCCTCTACTTTCTCAGAAGACTAAGGAAATTTGGCATGTCAGCTACGATTCTCACCAACTTTTACAGATGCACCATAGCAAGCATTCTTTCTGGTTGTATCACAGCTTGGTACGGCTCCTGCTCTGCCCAAGACCGCAAGGAACTACAAAAGGTCATTAATGTAGCCCAACCCATCATGCAAACCAGCCTCCCATCCATTGACTCTGTCTACACTTACCGCTGCCTCAGCAAAGCAGCCAGCATAATTAAGGACCCCACACACCCTGGACATTCTCTCTTCCACCTTCTTCCTTTGGGAAAAAGATACAAAAGTCTGAGGTCAGAATTACATTCTGCACCTTCCCATTTCCTTCTCTATGAACGGTATGCTTTGTCTGAGGTCACGTACCAACCGACTCAAGCACAGCTTCTTCCCTGCTGCTGTCAGACTTTTGAATGGACTTACCTTGCATTAAGTTGATCTTTCTCTACACCCTAGCTATGACTGTAACATTGCATTCTGCACCCTCTCATTTCCTTCTCTAGGAACGGTATGCTTTGTCTGTACAGCGCGCAAGAAACAATACTTTTCACAGTATGTTAATACATGTGACAATAATAAATCAAATCAAATGTTCGGCACAACATCGTGGGCCGAAGGGCCTGTTCTGGTGCTGTACTGTTCGAGGTTCTAAGGTGTGTTAATAATTGTGGTCTCAATCTGTAACTTCTTCCGGTATTCCTGATGGCAGACGGTAAGAGTGGGAGAGTTTCCTGGTCAGCCATACTGCAGAAGGCAATGGCAAACCACTCCCGTGCTTTGCCGAACATAGTCATGGCCCAATCCAATGTAAATCCAAGGCTGCCAATGCCCTCTTAGGGCGCGGTACTGAAGGTTGAGGAGGAATACTGGGCCTAAACTGACGAATGGTGCAACAAAAAAAAACACAACTTGTCAGCTGCTAAGTTATCATCACAATAAAATGTAGCTCAAAGAGATAACGAAACAGGAGGAAAAATATTCATTTGAAATCACGCGTGAGATAAATTTGGTTATTTTTAGGAGCTGTAGCTCACAGTGGAGTCAGAGGTTTTATTAAGCGTTTCTGTACCAATGTAAAGTTGCAGGTAACATTAAACACTCATTCTGAAAAATCTCATTACAGCTCGCCTGCCTTTACAACAACCTTTGTTAATTAGTTGCACACCACTTGAAAAAAAAAGTGAATTTTAAGATCAATATTTTGCGTGAGGAATATATCCTTGTAATGAGGGAAATGTGGTAAAAGTGGATCCTTCAGTTTCTGACATGTGCCTCAGTTCCGAGATTTAATGCATCTCGTTTTTCCACAGTTATTCCTCCCTGGTGTATAGCCTCTCAAACAACATAACTCATTCCCTGCTAACAGGTGAATGGGTCACAAGCCCCTTAGTGTGTTCCCTATCTGTATTGAGCATTGTACTGCCTGACAGCAGACATATGAGATCAGGATGAGACAGGGAGTGCTGTCATTTGCAGCTGGCAACTTGGCAGAAAGAAAAAGTGATTAAACATGTCCTGAACAGAGGGAAACTGGCTCGGGCTCCAGCCACCACCTGGCCCGATGACTACCAAGGTTCAAGGCAAGGGAAAGCCATTCATGCCCTTGGAAGTTGGCATCACGATGTGGTAATGCCTATGTGCGACCTGTCGTAGTTCACCTGTCCTTTGCTAATATTATTGGTTAGGAAACTTAGAAATTGGACTTTTCTGGAATAAAAGAGAATCAGATACATTTGAAGAACTGTGCGGTGGTGTTGTCTCACACCCCCTGAGATTGCACAGGGACCATTATGGTGTTGGCCTGCAATTCACCTAACTAATGAGCCTCACCACATCTCGCTGAGCCGCATTGTGGTAATAGGTCCCATCTGAGGAACACACAGTGTAAATGATTGAAGAAATGGAGGGATTGGATTATGAAGAGAAACACGTTAAAGAAGCCATCCTCTATGGACAAGCCCTCCGTATACACAGGATCTGCTGGATGAGGAGGATTGCAACAGACACCTCCAGACGCTGAAAGATGCCCTCATAAGAACAGGATATGGCGCTCGACTCATCGATCGACAGTTCCGACGCGCCACAGTGAAAAACCGCACCGACCTCCTCAGAAGACAAACACGGGACACGGTGGACAGAGTACCCTTCGTCGTCCAGTACTTCCCCGGAGCGGAGAAGCTACGGCATCTCCTCCGGAGCCTTCAACATGTCATTGATGAAGACGAACATCTCTCCAAGGCCATCCCCACATCCCCACTTCTTACCTTCAAACAACCGCACAACCTCAAACAGACCATTGTCCGCAGCAAACTACCCAGCCTTCAGGAGTACAGTGACCACGACACCACACAACCCTGCCACAGCAACCTCTGCAAGACGTGCCAGATCATCGACACAGATGCCATCATCTCACGTGAGAACGCCATCCACCAGGTACACGGTACATACTCTTGCAACTCAGCCAACGTTGTCTTCCTGATACGCTGCAGGAAAGGATGTCCCGAGGCATGGTACATTGGGGAAACCATGCAGACGATACAACAACGGATAAATGAACACCGCTCGACAATCACCAGGCAAGACTGTTCTCTTCCTGTTGCGGAGCATTTCAGCGGTCACAGGCATTCGGCCTCTGATCTTCGCATAAGCGTTCTCCGAGGCGTCCGTCACGACACACAACAGCGCAGAGTCGCTGAGCAGAAACTGATAGCCAAGTTCCGCACACATGAGGACGGCCTCAACCGGGAGTGCTCTGCAGACGTAATCTTAACATCTAGCGCTGCTCGCAGTGGGGAAGGCCAGAAACAGGTCCGGAACCTGAAAGACAATGGAACGAGCTTTCCCGTGGGTTTTTTTTTAAGTGTGACCATGGCATTAACTTCCTGATTCTAGGTTTCCCAACCAATCGCAATGGGTGGATGCGATGACAACCTGATAGTTAAAGATTCTTTTCTAAGGGACCTCGGCAGGGGTCAGACTGGAACCTCTGGCTGGACAGAGAGAACAAGTGCAATGATTGAGTCTCAATGTGGGGAAAAACCACTGGATCTCTGAGGCATCCCTGGAGATCATACTGCAGACTGTAAAGGCCTTCATAGAAACACCCTTCCTGGTGTATGGGATGACGAAGCCAGCCTCTGAAGCCGAGCAGGTGTGACTTGGAGGAGGTCAACATTAAGGACATGGCATCTTGCACATGGTTGCAATGCCATAAAAAAGTTCAATGATCTCATCAGAGTAGGAAAGGTAAATGGCATCATATATTCGCTCTAAATTCCACAGCGTCTGCTGAGCAGCACTCCCCAGACCAACAGACCTCGCAGTTCCGGCCATTGCTCTCTCTTGAGGAATCTCCTCACACCCCCATCATGAACAGCTACCACTGGAGTCCGGAGAAGAGAGCACAGAACTTGGGCAAAAGAGAACACCAGGGGTGGCCGTTCAGTCATTGCCACCCTGGCCATTGCAGAAGTGGTGATGGAGATCAGCAGAATGGTGGGGTGCATAGCCATTGAAGAAGGAGAGATGAAGTCCCAAATACCGGATAACAGAGATAGATATCACACAGCCACAATTCACACACAACAGACTTAGGTTGAATTGATGTCACCAGTACGATCATTTGCACAGTAAATACATTGAACTCTCACCCTATGTCAGTTATAATTCATGTCCTTCATCACCTAAAGGTCCTTCAAGTGTGATACAGGATCTGCAATGGGAGGAGGTCAAGGAGTCCCAAGAGGAGATCGTTCACTCTAAGGCAGCACTGACACAAGATTCATATATGCCCCCACCAGCTCAGGATACACATTTCACTGGGGCTTCTCACATGGTGAGCCAGATATCACGAACAGAGAGGGCGCAGTTACAGGATGTGGGGAAAGCAGTAGAGGGTTCCCGTCAGAGGGTGTCGGACCTTCCAACCCCTGCTCAGTTAAATGCAAAGGCTGAACCTCAGGAGTCATCAATGAAGAAAGAGGTCTCTACTGCAACAATTGCAGAAAGTGCTTGAGGTTCTGCCAGTGTTTCCAGAGAGACTGGAGTGACAGTAGGGTGGCACAGTGGCACAGTGGTTAGCACTGCTGCCTCACAGCGCCAGGGACCCAGGTTCAATTCCGGTCTTGAGTTACTGTGTGGAGTTTTCCTGTTCTCCCCATGTCTGTGTGGGTTTCCTCCGGGTGCTCCGGTTTCACAGTCCAAAGATGTGCAGGTTAGGTAGATTGGCCATGCTAAATTATCCTTTCGTGTCCCAACATGTGACGGTTAGGGAGATTATCGAGGTAAATATTTGGGGTTATAGGGTTAGGGTTAGAGTCAGTGCAGACTCAATGTGTTGAATGGTTTCCTTCTGCACTGTAGGGATTCTATGGTTTTGGAGGAGTCCACCTTAAAAGTGTGTCATGATGTCTCCTTTGCATTGATGTCCATCTCCATTGAAAGAGAGGCCATCAGCATGGAGAATCAAACACAGCAGGCAACTGAATGAACAATGGCCCTTTCCAAGTGCCAGGACGTTCAGTCTGCTGGTTTAAATAGGATGGAAGAAAGGCTCGCCATGGCTGATCAGAAGATTGCAGCAAAATGTTCTCTTGGCTAGCAGGAGAGTGCAGGTGGGCCATGAGAAGGAAGATGGAGAAAGGGCATAGGGAAGTTTGACCTCTGCTCAAAATGCTCTCACTCTGACCCTCCACCCCCACTCTGTCAGAACCGTACATGTTGCCTCCTTTTCCAATAGCCCACTTTGCCCCTACAGGTGCAGCAACATTTGGACTCTTACCCCAGAAGATGCCAGCCACAAGCTACTCATGCATCAGAGTGGAGGAATGTCTCTAACTGTGCTGAAGTTACAGGGGTAGCACCATGTAGATGAAAGAAAAGAAAAACGTTGTTTCTCAAGGGTAATCACTTTGGTGTTTACAAGGCTGTCACTGTGTATTGTCCATAAACTTTATTTCAAGATTCCAGTCACCTTCATTGTTACCTCTCACCTGCCCAACAGCCGGGAGGAAAATGCTACAACCAGAGTATAAGATGGGCAATGCGTGTCGATGAATAGTGGGATTATTGACTATGGGGATGCTGTATGTTGAGGAGCAGATCCTCAACATGGAGGGGGTTCAGCATGGGCAAGCCATATGGCTTCTCAGCTTCAGATTAGCTGAACCATTGCTGTCAGAGTCTGTTCCCAATATCTCTGGCTATCAGGTGAGCAGCCACAGGGACCTGCCAATGTCAGGCTCTTCCTCCGAGGATGCAAAGCAATCCTCACCATTCTCCTCCTGCAGCTCCAGTTCTCTCTAGAGCACTACATTGTGTAAGTCACAGCAGCCCAGACCATTTGCTCAATATCTGCTTTGGAACTCAGAAGGCCCAAGTTATACCTTTCCAGTTCCATTGGTTGTAGGTGTTATGTATTTGTATTTATTCCTATTAGCTCACCGGACCTATGCTGTATTAATGTAATAGACCTAACACAGGAAACAGAAAGAGAAGCAGCAGCCATCGAAGAAATCGCACACCGTTAATAAAGCTCCGTTCATTTTTTACCCAAAGTCTGTCCCGCATATCACATCTCCAAATAACAGTAGGGTTTTTCAGAACAGCCCATAAAGGGTACCCCTATCTCCGAGGAGCCATCTACTGGCTCTGATGGGATGTACGGAGATTTGTTGGAAATGTGACTGGCACAGAATGAAACCACCATGGCTGCTTCCAGAATATCCTGTGCCGACATGCATCAAAACCTCCCACTGGTCACGTATCAGCTGGACAATGATGGAGTGGAATCCCTCCGAATTGACCTGTTCTCCTCTGAGGGCACTTGGATAAGCGCATGTGTCCAGGCTATGACTCCCTGGACTTTGGGAACTCAACCACTACAGCGAAGGTGAGAGCCCCCTCATTCTGACTGGCATTATCAGGAGCAAAGTGGATGCAAGTCAAAAGCATGGCATCAGTCCCCTGGGAGGTAAACCTGGGCACACCAGATTTTCAATCCTCCAAATTTCACCACCATGGGAGGGAGACCGAGGACAGGAAATTCAGGGTTGTGGTGACCTCAACAGCCAGTGGCAATTCATTGCCACCAAGCCCACTTCAAAGGAGGTCTTGTTTCAGGAGGTGGAAGGTGAGCAGCACAGTGGCACAGTGGTTAGCACTGCTGCCTCACAGCGCCAGGGGCCCAAGTTTGATTCCGGGCTTGGGTCACTGTCTGTGTGGAGTTTGCACGTTTTCCCCGTGTCTATGTGGGTTTCCTCCGGGTGCTCCAGTTTCCTCCCACAGTCCAAAGATGTGCGGGTTAGGTGGGTTGACCATGCTAAATTGCCCCTTAGTGTCAGGGGAACTAGCTGGAGTAAATGTATGGGGTTATGGGGATAGGGCCTGGGTCGGTGCAGACTCGATGGGCCGAATGGCCTCTTTCTGCACTGTAGGATTCTATGACCTACCGAGAATGTATGAGGCTCCTGAGGCACCGTTATTCAAGTAATGTCCAGAAAGCTGGACGGGGGTATCAGCTTCTTCAAGTTGGAGCTCTGTGTTCATCCCCTCTGCGCTGTGGACCGGTAGGTGGTGCTGGAAAAGGCAGGCACTGCTCCTGTTGGTGTTGGCGCTGACCGTCTTGTTTCTCAGAATAGATTCAAGGTGGAGCTGCATCGACTGCTCCTAACGCTGCAGTACAGGTCAACCTCCAAGGTAGCAGGAATGAGCCCCAGAAATCACCTTTGAAGCAGTGAAAGCAGACTCAGAACAAGTCCTGTGAGCAAAGACCTTTCACTTAGACAAGGAAGCAGCTGTCACTCTTCAGTATTTGAAGGCTGCCAGGCCTGTCAGTTTCACAGCCTTGTCAATCCCCGCTGTCTTGTTGACTCTGCGTAACAACAGATAGCTCAAGAAACCCACGCACCGGCAGTTAAAGCCAAAATGCAGTCTTAAATCTTAAATCAATTGCTAATTTTCACATCGTAACTGCTGGCCCTCCTGTCCCATGCGGGTTTCTTGAGCACCTAAAAACCTGCACTGATTAGACACAGAAGTCAGCATTGTAATGTCAAGTGTCTGACATGTCTCCACTTGTTCCATCTTTAAACATCTTCATGCACTGACCCACCCCCTCCCACCTCACATGCAGATTCAAATTCCTCCTGATATTCCAATGAGCAAGTGGGAACAGACTCCTTGGGGAAACTGGTAGTATTGGTTGATTCAAATTAAAGTTAGATGGATCTCTTTCAGAAAGTAACTTTTGATGTAGAATACGGGCTGGAGTATGTTCGGGTACCTTGCCTGTTGTGGACAGAATCCACTTGCCAACCAATCAGCACTCTCTTCTCACGAAGTATAAGTTGTTGTCCCCCTTGTTTTTTGGTATTCTTGTGAATTATCCTGGTGAGTGCACGATGAAAAACTTCAACAACGTGTGCCTTCCTTCAACAATTTTCAAATGTTGCACTACCAAATAACTATTTGAATTTCACGGCGTTCTGGGTGAGCAAGTTATAAGTGCTTGTGGGCTGGCACTCTGAAAGCAGCTGGCATTTTATCTGTTTCCAGATGTAATGTGCTCTGGAAACATCCCACCATGGGGAAAGAAAAGTAACATTCCAGCTGTTTTACTCACTGGAGCCTCCAGTTTTCTGGTCTCCTGTTTTCTGCAACACTCCCATCAAATCTCAAATACTTCAGGCATTCATTTTGTTTGATGAAAAAAACAATAGGATTTACCTTCCTCTTGCACTTGCCTCTGTAAGAAAAATAATTCCAGCTGTATTCATTTCAGTGGGATTCCAACTCACTGTATTTTATTCAAGATAAATGGCGCATCCTTGTTCTTACGGATATGTTACTTAATACCTTGCAACATGCTGAGGCTGAGATAAAGATTTTTTTGTTCATCTCTCTGCACTGTTAAATTGCTGATTTTTCTAGCTGCCCTTACCGATGTTCTTCAGCTGATTATAGAGTAGCTTTATCTGTGCTCCAGCAAATCAAGTGTTGAAATAGATTTCAAAGGTATTCAGTTATGGAGTAAGTCTTCTCTGTTAGTGTGAAGTCTTATTAACCTGAACCATCGGCTGCAAGGATGGGGTTACAGTGTTGCGGCTGTATCTCTGACCAGTGCTGGCTCCTGTGCAGTACTTCACACCAGCAGTGCAGCTTCGCAATGTCTGCATTTAGCAATCAAAACCGACTTGCTTCCCTCATCTGTGTAAAAATGAACTGATGCAAATCTACGGCTACCACAGATGTAAATCACATCTTCTCGGGCAGTGTGGGCCTGATGATTAAATTGGATTTTTCATGTTCTTCGTAACTCTATCAGGATACGCATAATACTTACATGTCCACATGACAGTCATGCTTTGCACAATGCATCAGTTTTCAAGATAAAAATACATTTGATTGCCTAAGGCTGGCAGAAATGCATTTTAATACAACTAATATTAGACTGGTTCTATGACTAATAATTAAATACAACCACACTTTCGGGCCTCGTTCCAATGATATAGGTATTTATAAATGTTCGCTCTCCAAATGTAGGTTGAAGTGGACTGTTAAGGCCTTGTTAGAAACTCTCGCAAAATTGTATTGCAATGATTTTTGTGATATATGTTTATGATTTGGGGGGCACAGTAGAACATAGAACATAGAACATAGAACATTACAGCGCAGAACAGGCCCTTCGGCCCACGATGTTGCACCGACCAGTTAAAAAAAAAAAAAACTGTGACCCTCCAACCTAAACCAATTTCTTTTCGTCCATGAACCTATCTACGGATCTCTTAAACGCCCCCAAACTAGGCGCATTTACAACTGATGCTGGCAGGGCATTCCAATCCCTCACCACCCTCTGGGTAAAGAACCTACCCCTGACATCGGTTCTATAACTACCCCCCCTCAATTTAAAGCCATGCCCCCTCGTGCTGGATTTCTCCATCAGAGGAAAAAGGCTATCACTATCCACCCTATCTAAACCTCTAATCATCTTATATGTTTCAATGAGATCCCCTCTTAGCCGCCGCCTTTCCAGCGAAAACAATCCCAAATCCCTCAGCCTCTCCTCATAGGATCTCCCCTCCATACCAGGCAACATCCTGGTAAACCTCCTCTGCACCCTCTCCAAAGCCTCCACATCCTTCCTGTAATGTGGGGACCAGAACTGCACACAGTACTCCAAGTGCGGCCGCACCAGAGTTGTGTACAGTTGCAACATAACGCTACGACTCCTAAATTCAATCCCCCTACCAATAAACGCCAAGACACCATATGCCTTCTTAACAACCTTATCTACTTGATTCCCAACTTTCAGGGATCTATGCACACATACACCTAGATCCCTCTGCTCCTCCACACTATTCAAAGTCCTCCCGTTAGCCCTATACTCAACACATCTGTTATTCCTACCAAAGTGAATTACCTCACACTTCTCCGCATTAAACTCCATCCGCCACCTCTCGGCCCAACTTTGCAACCTGTCTAAGTCTTCCTGCAAACTACGACACCCTTCCTCACTGTCTACCACACCACCGACTTTGGTGTCATCAGCAAATTTGCTAATCCACCCAACTATACCCTCATCCAGATCATTAATAAATATTACAAACAGCAGTGGCCCCAAAACAGATCCCTGAGGTACACCACTTGTAACCGCACTCCATGATGAATATTTACTATCAACCACCACCCTCTGTTTCCTATCCGCTAGCCAATTCCTGATCCAATTTCCTAGATCACCCCCAATCCCATACATCTGCATTTTCTGCAGAAGCCTACCATGGTGAACCTTATCAAACGCCTTACTAAAATCCATATATACCACGTCCACTGCCTTGCCCCCATCCACCTCCTTGGTCACTTTCTCAAAAAACTCAATAAGGTTAGTAAGGCACGACCTACCTGCCACAAAACCATGCTGACTATCACCTATCAATTCATTACTCTCCAAATAACTATAAATCCTATCCCTTATAATTTTTTCCAACATCTTGCCGACAACAGAAGTGAGACTCACCGGTCTATAATTCCCGGGGAAGTCTCTGTTCCCCTTCTTAAACAATGGGACAACATTCGCTAACCTCCAATCTACTGGTACTATACCAGAGGCCAACGACGACCTGAAGATCAGAGCCAGAGGCTCTGCAATCACTTCTCTTGCCTCCCAGAGAATCCTTGGATAAATCCCATCCGGACCAGGGTATTTATCTATTTTCAGACCCTCCAGAATATCCTGCACATCCTCCTTATCAACTGTAATACTGTCTATTCTACTCCCCTGCAACCCAGTGTCCTCCTCAGCTATATTCATGTCCCCTTGCGTGAACACCGAAGAGAAATATTGGTTCAATGCTTCACCAATCTCCTCCGGTTCCACACATAACTTCCCTCTGCCATCTATAACTGGCCCTAAACTTGCCCTAACCAACCTTCTGTTCTTGACATACCTATAGAACGCCTTAGGATTCTCTTTAACCCTATCCGCCAAAGTCTTCTCATGTCCCCTTTTAGCCCTTCTAAGCTCGCTCTTCAACTCCCTCTTAGCCAATCTAAAGCTTTCTAGTGCACTACCCGAGTGCTCACGTCTCATCCGAACATAAGCCTCCTTTTTCTTTTTAACCAACAAAGAAACTTTTTTGGTGCACCACGGTTCCCTAGCCCTACCAATTCCTCCTTGCCTGACAGGGACATACCTATCACAGACTCGCAGTAGCTGCTCCTTGAAAAAACTCCACATGTCGGACGTTCCCAGTCCCTGTAATCTCCTAGTCCAACCTATGTTTCCTAATTCTCTCCTAATAGCCTCATAATTACCCTTCCCCCAGCTAAAACCACTGGCCCTAAGGTGAACGTAACCGAATTGTGGTCACTATCACCAAAATGCACACCAACTTCCAAGTCTAGCACCTGGTCTGGCTCATTTCCCAGCACCAGATCCAATATAGCCTCACCTCTAGTTGGCCTGTCTACATACTGAGTCAAAAAACCTTCCTGCACGCTTTGAACAAAAACTGACCCCTCTAACGAGCTAGAGCTATAACAATTCCAGTCAATATTAGTCAAGTTAAAATCCCCCATAACAATTGCCCTATTACTTTCACTCCTAAGCAGGATTGACTCCGCAATCCTTTCCTCAACCTCTCTAGAACTTTTAGGAGGTCTATAAAAGACTCCCAACAGGGTGACCTCTCCTCTCCTATTTCTAATCTCCGCCCATACTACCTCAACAGATAAGTCCTCATCAAACCTCCTCTCTGACACTGTGATACAATCTCTGACCAATAATGCTACCCCTCCCCCTCTTCTACCTCCTTCCCTACTTCGACTAAAACATTTGAACCCCGGGACCTGCAGCATCCATTCCTGCCCCTGCTCTATCCATGTCTCTGAAATAGCCACAACATCGAAGTCCCAGGTACTGATCCACGCTGCAAGTTCACCCACTTTATTGCGAATACTCCTGGCATTGAAGTATACACATTTCAAACCCTGCTCCACCCCACCTCTGCAATGCCGTGCATTGCAGTCCCCATCCATGCATCCCTCACTTTCAGCCCCACTACTCAGGATCCCTCCCCCCCCCCTAATCAGTTTAAACCTCCCTGCATGGCCTTAGCAAATTTACCCCCCAGGATATTGGACCCCTTCTGATGGTTAGCACTGCTGCCTCACAGCGCCAGGCACCCAGGTTCAATTCCAGCCTGGGGTCACTGTCTATGTGGAGTTTGCACGTTCTCCCCATGTCTGCGTGGGTTTCCTCCGGGTGCTTCAGTTTCCTCCCACTGTCCAAAGATGTGCGGGTTAGGTGCATTGGTCATGCCGAATTGCCCTTTAGTGTCCCAAAATGTGTAGGTTAAGGGGATTAGCAGGATAAATGAGTGGGGTTCCGTGATTGGACAGGGGATGGACCTGGGTAAGATACTCTGTCGGAGAATCAGTGCAGACTCGATGGGCCAAATGACCTCCTTCTGCACTGTAGGAATTCTATAATTTACACTTCAATGTAGGGGAGAGGATTAAAAAAGTCTGCAGCTGATTTGAAAAGTGACCATGTGTTTGCGAGGAAGAATACCAGACACAACAGGAATAGACTAGTCGGGTGGCAAATTGAATTCAATCTGCAGAAGGGTGAGGCAATGCACTTGGGGATAACAGACAAGGCAAAGAAATATAAGAAAACTGAGAAGTGTACAGGAACAAAGGGACTAAGGAGTTCTCCAGTTCCCTGAGTTGGAAGGATAGTTAGATTATGGGGTTAAGAAGTTAAGTGCGATATTTACTTTATTAGCCAAGGCACAAAACATAAGGGCAGGGAGGCTATGCTAGAACTGTATAAAGCACTAGTTAGGCCACAGCTAGAGTATTGCGTACAATTCTGCTCAACATACATCAGTGGAAGTATGCAATTACACTAGAGAGGGAGCAGAGCTGATTTAGAAACTGAAATGATGCACTTTCACAGCCTTCATTAGAAACACAAAAAGTATGTATTAATAAGAAAAAGTGGACAACAATACAGCAGCCACATGGCTGCCCTAGTCCTACATGTCTACTGCCTAAGGGAGGTCTCCATTCCCTGAGCTGATTACCCACTCTGCATCCCAATTGGTCCCCCAAGCCAGGTGATCCTTATTCTTCTGTGTTGCCCTTAAAGGGACAATCACCACATAGGGATGTTGCCACAGTGAGCGAAGATTGGATAACCTGGTGTTGTTTTGCTTGTTTGGAAGGCAGGAGGCTCAGAGGTGATTTAAATGAGGTACATAAAATTACGAGGGGCTTAGATAGAGCGAATAGGGAAGACCTATTTCCTTTCGTGGAGATGTCAATAACCAGGGGACATGGATTTAAAGAAATTAGGAGAAGGATTGGGAATGAATTGAGGAGTAATGTGTTTACCCAGAAGGTAGTGGGGTTCTGGCACCTGCAGCCTGAAAGCGTGTTAAAGGCAAAAAAAAAGACTCTATATTTTTTAAAAATACTTTGATATACACTTGAAGTTCTGTAAACTACAAGGTTGTAAAGTGGGAGTAGACTGGACCTTCTTGACCAAGACGGACACAAATGGGCCAAAAGGGCTCCTTCGCTGACATAAATTTCAAAAATTCTATGATATACTATGATATATTCTGTGATATATCTATAATTTCCAAGATGGCGCCGGAGCGAGGCGACTTCTTGCAAGCTGTGCCCAGCATACCTTCTAATTCTATCTTTTACTCTCGTTCTATGCTTCTAAAACTTCATTCTAACTCTTTTAAATTCTCTCTTTCTCTACACCCTAGCTATGACTGTAACACTACATTCTGCACTCTCTCGTTTCCTTCTCTAGGAACGGTATGCTTTGTCTGTATAGCGCACAAGAAACAATACTTTTCACTTTATGCTAATACATGTGACAATAATAAATCAAATCAAATCAAATCAAATGTATCTCTGCACGGTGGCACAGTGGTTAGCACTGCTGCCTCACAGCTCCAGAGACCCAGGTTCAATTCCGGCCTCGGTCACTGTCTGTGTGGAGTCTGCATGTTCTCCCCGTGTCTGCGTGGGTTTCCTCCGATTGCTCCAATTTCCTCCCGCAGTCCGAAAGATGTGCTGGTTCGGTGCATTGGTCATGCTAAATTCTCTCTCAGTGCACCCGAACAGGTGCTGGAGTGCGGTGTCTAATAGTAACTTCATTGCAGTGTTAAGTCATGGTCACTTTTTATGGTCACTTTTCAAATCACAAGTAAGCCTACTTGTGACACTAATAAATAAACTTTAAATTTAATGTACAATGAAGGATAAATTTTTCAACTGATGGAGCTACTCATTAACTAGTGAGGTCGGGTAAGATTTCCTTGGGGTTATTTTAGTTATTTTATTTTCTTTTGTGCACACTAAGGCTGCATTTCAGATACCAAGAATCAGTCTTAACCACAATCAGTGCATAACCAAATATAGAGCAGAATTTCCTGAACTCTACTCCAAAAGCATGCCTCAACACCAACCTTGGAAGAGCATCACCAACTGTGTAATCTTTGAGTGAGGTGACTAAATGATACCGAATTGGTGGCAGCTTGGTCTGGAATGGTTTTTAACAATAACCTGGCAGCATTTGCTGTCATTACCCCTCTGAATCAGACCACAACTTCAGAACTTAGTATAAGGATAGACCAACACAACAATCCTGATGTTCATAGAATCCCTACAATGCAGAAGGAAGCCATTCGGTCCATCTGCACCAACTCTCTGACAGGCCCAATCCCTGTAACTCCACTAATCCTTTTAACCTACATATCTTGGGACACTAAGGGGCAATTTAGCATGACCAATCCACCTAACCTGCACATCTTTTGACCGTGGGAGGAAACCAGAGCACCCGGAGGAAACCCAAATAGACAGTTGCCCAAAGCTGGAATCGAACCCAGGTCCCTGGCGCTATGAGGCAGCAGTGCTAACCACTGTGCCACCATGACCCCCTTGTGGTCTGTCATTCATTACTCCACTACAGGCTGTGTTGTGGCCCCAGAGCCACAAACAGTGAAACCAATTGATTTGGTGAGAACTTTCGCTGTTGGAAACCCCATAAGAAATGAAGCCTTGTTCAGTCAGTCGCAACAGTGTTTTTAAGAGATCTGAGTAACAATTATAGCTGGACAACTGATCTGACCGTAAAAAAAAATAATTTTACATTTGTGGAATGTTGTTCAATGTCTCCATTATGATTAATTACTGGATTTTTTAAAAAAGAGATTATTTAAATATATTTTTTTAAATCCATTCATGATATTTCAGTTTCTACTTGAACTCTATGTGCATGTCTCTCAGTAATTTTTTTTTAAGTAATTTGATTATTAGTGCCTTTCATCTCCTGCTTGGCTGTTGTGAAAATTCTTTAATCTGGTTGGCTGCAGCTCAAGGCTGGGAATCCCCATTAAGGAATGGTACAATCAATTATATGTTGAGCAAATTAAAATTTCTGCCACAGAGATTGCCATATCAGTCCAAAGATGTGCGGGTTAGGTTGATTGGCCATGCTAAAAAATTGCCCCTTAGTGTCCTGGGATGCGTAGGTTAGAGGGATTAGTAAAATATGTAGGGATATGGGGATAGGGCCTGAGTGGGATTGTGGTCGATGCAGACTCGATGGGCCGAATGGCCTCTTTCTGTACTGTAGGGTTTCTATGTATGTCTATGTTATCTCCCAGCAAGGCTTCCTTCAAGGTCAGCAGCAAGCACCCTTGTTTTGCTGGTGATGGCAAGATCCAAACTTGTGTGTGGTCAGCCCTTACCTGCCAGGAACTGGCTTGAGGCTAATTCAATACACCAGCAGCCAATGCAATTTTAACACATGTGTCTCAGGGTTGAAGTTAAGTGTAAATTGGATTGTGTAAGATGCACCAAATTTGAAAGTTGAGAATGCGCCCTTGCCACTCATGTGTGAGTTCACATCAGCTGCCTCTGCTGTTCAACTTTCATGACCTTTCATTCATAGAAGCGTAGAATCCCTACAGTGCAGAAGGAGGCCATTCGGCCCATCAGGCCTGCACTGACAATTCCACCCAAGCCCTATCCTCCTATCCTCACATACTTACCCTGCAAATACCCCTGACACTAGGGTCAATTTAGCATGGCCAATCAACCTAACCCGCACATCTTTGGACTGTGGGAGGAAACCGGAGTACCCAGAGGAAACCCACGCAGATGCAGGGAGAACGTGCAAACTCCACGCAGTCACCCGAGGCCAGAATCGAATCTGGGTCCTTGGCACTGAGGCAATAGTGCTAACCACTGTGCCACCGTGCCATCCCTATAGAAACAGGAGTAGGCCATTCAGCCCTTTGAGCCTGTTCCGCCATTCATTTTGATCATCAAAATCAATGTCCTGATCCCGCCTTCCCCCCATCTCCCTTGATCCCTTTATCCCCAAGAGCTATATCTAATTTCTTCTTGAAATTCACACAACGTTTTGGTCTCAACTACTTTCTGTGGTAGTGAATTCCACACATTCACCACTCTCTGGGTGGCTATAAGGAGTGAAATTAGTTTTGAGGAACAGTAGACAAAATGAACACTGGCGAATTGTGAATCCATTGATTCCAATGTGAAAATAAAATCAGCTCAGGTACAAAAGCAGGGCTGCCAATTTGTTATCGACCATCTTGCATTATTGCCAAACTTCAATTTCACCCCTATCTAAAGTTTATTTATTAGTCACAAGTAAGGCTTACATTAACACTGCAACGAAGTTACTGTGAAATTCCCCTCGTCGCCACATTCCAGCACCTGTTCGGGTCAATGCATCTAACCAGCACATCTTTCAGAATGTGGGAGGAAACCAGAGCACCCGGAGGAAACCCACACAGACACGGGGAGAATGTGCAAACTCAACACAGACAGTGACCCAAGCCGGGATTCGAACCCAGGTCCTGGGCGCTGTAAGGCAGCAGTGCTAGCCATTGTGCCACTGTGCCGTCCCTATCTCTTTGCACTGTATCACTGTAAACTGTCATTTGGTAGTTACTGGAGAAAATAATTCAGTTACCAGTTTCAATAAGAAAATAATTCCACATATTCAAATTAACAACAAGACATTTAAATAATTAAATCAGCAGGTGTGTTTCGTTTCAATTTTTCACCAAAAATAGAATTATTTTTCATTTTGATTTTATTTTTTCATGCACTTCAATTATTTTTTACCCAAACCAAGCTGACCCTGTCAGTTGTTAAAATGTAGGGCGAGATTTTAACTCACTCAAACACATTCACTTACACAGGGTTAAAATTACTTGCGGAAAGTCAAGATATTGGACAAAGGACGCGAAGGCTAATTTTCATCTACCCACCTCCCAAAGGCACTCAACAAATAGGTGCATTAGGCAGCGACAATCAGTAAATCAATGGTATACTGATGTTAAAATCAGTAAATCAATGTTAACTACTGCAAGTTGACAAGTTAAAGCTTTTGACAGCTGTCCCTTAAGTTAAAGCAACATAAATACACATGGATGCAATTTTAGTGCATTTATATTCGCAATAAATGATGTTCAAAAACCTGAGAATTCTTTGCCAGCCAATGTAAAATACATGTCAGTCACTTATAAGTGTTGATTGATTCACGTTCTGATACAGCAGAATGCAGGCTTTACCGGGAATATTAAAGAGCCAGTAAGTAAATTGGGATTTTCTCTATTTAGTTCTGCCACTCAGAGAGGTTTTGCACACTCTGCATTTGGGTGAATGAAATACCATTATTACCAATTAAATGCTAATATAGCAGGTTGAGAAGTGTGAAAGGAGCTTTATTATTGCTGCATTGGCATTATCTGCTTCACTTTCACCGCTATTAAATGATTCCAATTGCAGAAAATCTTAAGCAGAATCATCCGTACCTGCCATATTGATTTAGATGTTGTTCTTGTGACAAATTGAATTTGCCTTGGGCTTTTCTGAGCTGAACCGGTTTTAACTTTACTCATTTCAGTACTACTGCTTCAGAATGGGGCAAATCCACCTATTCATTCGCAACTTCACAGCGTGGGACGTGCTAGCCCATCCTAGTTGTAAGGGCAATTTTAATGCTTACTCGTGCAAGTTCCTGAAGCAATGGGAAGCTTCAGTTGGCTGAAGTGGTCACACTGTTAATTAGCACCTCAGGCAGTCAATAATGTTTGACTCCTTTGTCCAATATTGGGGAAAAATCCACTTTAGTTAATTAGATCATGAAAGGCATATTGGTTGCACTCAAACTGAAGGAGGGGAGGATGGAGTGATTCACAGAAAGACCTTTCTCGCTTTAATTCCACTCTTTGGGTGATCTGCGTTTTCACAGTGCCAGCGAGAATTTATTATTTATTTATTAGCGTCACAAGTAGGCTTACATTAACACTGCAATGAAGTTACTGTGAAAATCCCCTAGTCGCCACACTCCGGCACCTGTTTGGGTACAGTGAGGGAGAATTTAGCATAGCCAATGCACCTAACCAGCACATCATTTGGACTGTGCAAGGAAACCGGAGCACCCGGAGGAAGCCCATGCAGACATGCGGAGTACATGCAGACTCCACATGGACAGTTCTTCCCGTGTCTGCGTGGGTTTCCTTTGGGTGATCTGGTTTCCTCCCACAGTCCAAAGATGTGTGAGTTAGGTGGATTGGCCATGTGAAATTACCCTTAGTGTCAGGAGGGCATGCCAGGAGCAGCACCAGCCATACCTAAAAATTAGGTATCAACCTGGTGAAGCTACCAAACAGGGCTACTTGCATATCAAATAGCAAAAACAACAAGTGATAGACAGAGCTAAGTGATCCCACAACCAACGAATCAGATCTAAGCTCTGCAGTCCTTCCGCATCCAGCCGAGAATGGTGGTGGACAATAAACAACTCACAGGAGGAGGAGGCTCCATAAATATCCCCATCCTCAATGATGGAGGAGTCCAGCACATCAGTGCAAAAGATAAGGCTGAAGTATTCGCAGCAATCTTCAGCCAGAAGTGCTGTGTGGATGAACCATCTCGGCCTCCTCCAGTGGTCCCCAGCATCTCAGATGCCAGTCTCCAGCCAATTCAATTCAACAGTACTCAAGAAGCTTGACACCATCCAGGACAAAGCAGCCTGCTTGATTGGCACCATACCTGCAAACATTCAATCCCTCCACCACCGACGCTCAGTAGCAGCAGTGTGTACTATCTACAAGATGGGCTCAATTCATCAAAGATCCTTAGACACACCTTCCAAACCCTTGACCACTTCCATCTAGAAGGACAAGGGCAGCAGATAAATGGGAACATCACCACCTGCAAGTTCCCCTCCAAGCCACTGACCATCCTGACTTAGAAATATATCACCGTTCCTTTGCAGTCACTGGGTCAAAATCCTGGAATTTCCTCCCTAACGGCATTGTGGGTCAACCCACAGAACATGGATTGCAACGATTCAAGAAGGCAGCTCATCACCACCTTTTCAAGGGCAACCAGGGATGGGCAATAAATGCTGGCCAGCCAGCGACGCCCATGTCCCACGAATGAATAAAAGAAAAATCCAATTTTGGCACTCCAGTTAGTGAGGAGGTAGGTGCCTAGCGTCCAATGGCTCTCTGCTTGAGATCGGTGGCGGGGGGGGGAAGGTGGGTCCGACAGCTATCTGCTTGAGATCAGTGGGGAGGGAAAGGGGGGGTCCACTGCCACTCTGCCAGAGATCAGTGAGGGGGAAGGGAGGGTCTGCTGCCACTCTGTCTGAGATCAGTGGCGGGGGGGAAAGTGGGGGGAAGGACCCACGATCGGTGTGGGTGGCAGAGGGGGTGGGGGAGAAGGGGCTCAATAATGTTGTGGGGGTGGGGCAATGTCTGTGCAGGCCAGGGGGAGGCACTATCCGGCCTAGGAGCGATGTGGCAGGGGAGCCGCATTCTATCATTTTTTTTCTGCGTATGCGCGGTTGGAGGTGCCGATCGGAGCTGCAGGAT
Organism: Mustelus asterias; assembly: GCF_964213995.1. Lineage (NCBI taxonomy): Eukaryota > Metazoa > Chordata > Chondrichthyes > Carcharhiniformes > Triakidae > Mustelus > Mustelus asterias. The sequence goes on along the minus strand of NC_135813.1, from coordinate 70,240,830 downwards.
TTCGGGCGTGCCGAGCCCCGCCCACAGGCTTCTGCAGTGCAATTCGGAATTGCTGATATTTTTGCAGGCAGAGTGCGTATGGGGGCACCTGAGAATGGGTGTAAATGTCAGATCTGAAACACGCCCAGTTTCAAGTCTGCCCAGCACTTAGAATCAAAACAGTAAAATAGGGGCCAAAGAGTGGAAGCATGTGCGCTGACGTGCTTGATGTTTTGTGTGGTTTCATTATCAAATCAGTGACGCATGTCACTGGATCGTTCTAAGATGCAGAGTATCCAACACAATGGATGGAGAGGAAGGTGACTGGTTGTGGAGGGATGATTCTGAAACTGAAAGCATCACATCAGATCTAGAGTGAGATCTTCATGACGGCACCATAGCCAGAGTGACTCAGAATGAATTTGATGAGTTCTGTACATCAGATGCTGAAGAGAGTGACCTGGATTTTTCAGCCCCCACCCCCAACCCCCCACCCTGACACCTTCTGCAGTTGGTCCTCCGCCACCCACCTCCGCCGCCCTCCCGCGCCCCCCCCCCCCCCCCCCACCCCCCACCCCCCCACCCCACCCCGCCCTCAGAGGTTGCTGTGAGCCATTAAAATCCTTGTTGACCGTGGCAGGACTGGGAAATCCTGCCAGCAGGAGGGGCTGAGGAACCCCACCCAATGAATTTGACAGGTTTTTAAATTATTTCATTGTGGTTAAAGGTATCTTTGCACAATTAATTGATTCAATAAACCATGCCACATTAATTTAGTATAAATTGTTAGTTTATTTTGTTATGGTTTGTTTTTCTGTTTCAAAATGGCAAATCACCCACATCGGCAATTCACATATTATACTCCCCGTGTAAGTCGACCCTCCTGACAGAATACTGAGAGGCCTAGATAGAGTGGATGTAGAGAGGATGTTTCCACTAGTGGGAGAGACTAGAACTTGAGGGCACAACCTCAGAGTGAAGGGACGCTCCTTTAAAACTGAGATGAGGAGGAATTTCTTCAGCAAGAGGGTGGTGAATCTGTGGAACTCATTGTCACAGAGGCCTGTGGAGGCCAAGTCATTGAGTGTCTTTAAGGCAGAGATGGATAGGTTCCTGATCAATAAGGGGATCAGGGGTTAGGGGGAGAAGGCAGGAGAATGGGGACGAGAATCATATCAGCCATGATTGAATGGCGGAGCAGACTCGATGGGCCAAGTGGCTTAATTCTGCTCCTATATCTTATGGACTTATGGTCTCCTGTTAAAGAATGATTTTGGAAGCTTCAAATGTCGACTTTTTTGCTGACATCTACAGTAACAACATGCTGCCATATGTTGTATTCACATGAGTGACAAGACATGATATGGCAACAATTTAGATATGTCATTTCCATGAGTTTCAGGCCATTGAAAGATTTGTTCCAAAAACTATTTTATTTCCAATGAAATAAATCGAGCTGAATGTGAAACTAACAGCATCAGTTGATGCCACCAAAAATAAACAAGGCTTGAGCAGTCTCGACACAGGTCTGCCTCCTACCACTTTGGGCTGCTTTAACGTTTGGTGTAGGAGTGTGTAACAGCCACTGATTCCACATACATTTTATCAAGTCTTCCTGGCTACCAGCCTTAATCAATCTGGCAAGCTCACTTAGTGAATCGCTGTCATCAGAGAACAAAAATAGCTTTGTAAGGAGGGATACAAATCAATATGTATATAGTTCCACAGACTCCCTGTAATAGGGCTTATCATTGGGGAAAAAAAAAATAGAGATTGAAAGATACATTTTCACATCGAAGACTACTGCAACATAAACCATTTACTGAAAATGACAGCTAAGTGGGAATTGGAGAAGTATTGGAAAAGGAAGAATGCACAAGGGTAGATGGTGAATGGGAGGTAAATAGGATTGAAGGAGATTGCTCCAACAGAAGTAAAAACAGAAAATGCTGGAAAATCCCAGCAGGTTTGACAGCCTCTGTGGAGAGAGAATAGAGCCAACGCTTCGAGTCTGGATGACCCTTTGTCAGAGGTGCTGGAATTGATGCAAACACCAGCACGATGGGCCTAATAAACCTGTTCTGTGCTGCAATTTTTTCAATTTGATGAAAAATATAGATTTAAACCATAAACATTTATATAAATTTGTGATATATCATAAAAAGCAAACATTCTATTAGAAAGTTTATATTGTCACCTATAGCAGATCTAAATTAACAATGGTGAGTCCCTATCCTTGCTCCTGCATTCTCCACCATTAATCACCTATTTACCCCCACTGTCACAAGCTTCAGATCATCTGAAAGGATTATTCATTAGAGATGGAAGTGTAATGGAGAGCCAATTTCTATCATTATTTCTCAGGTGTTTTCTCAGTAAGGTCAGCTACCAATAAAGTTTCCATTGCATATTTTTTGCATCAGGAAAAAATTGTCAACATGCCACTTTATGCTGGCCTGTCTCGTAAACATAGCAATGTTTACTGCCAGCCATGGCTCAGGCTGGCTGTCCTTTCAATCACAAGGTTCCAGCCAACGTCAACTTCTGCTGCAGGATCTGAGCACGAAATTCAAGGCTGACCCTCCAGTGCAGTATTGAAGGAGTGCTGCACTGTAGGAGGTGCTGTCCTTTGAATAAGAACATAAGAACTATGAGCAGGAATAGGCAATTCAGCCCCTCAAGTCTGCTCCGCCAAGCTGATCTCATCTCAGCCTCAACTCCACTTTCCTGCCCTTCAAATCCATTACTAATTAAAAATCTGTCTATCTCCTCATTACATTTACTCAAAGTCCCGGCGCCTATCACGCTCTGGGGTGGTGAATTCCACAGACTCACGTCCCATTGAGAGAAGTAATTTTTCCTCAGCTCTGTTTGAAATCTGCCAACCTTTATCCTAAAACTGTGATCTCTTGTTCGAGATTGCCGCACAAGAGGGAACATCCTCTCCACGTCCACTTTGTCAATACCCCTTATCTATTACACCTCCCCCCATTCTCCCCCCATTCCCCATGAGGCATTAATCGTGACCCTCTCAGGTGAATGTAAAATATCCCCGATGCTATTTCGAGGAAGAACAAGAGAGTAAATGCCTGGTATCCTGGCCAGTTTTTATCCTTTAATCAACATCAAATACACAGATTATCTCACTTGGGCGGCATGGTGGTACAGTGGTTAGCACTGCTGCCTTACAGCGCCAGGGACCCGGGTTCGATTCCCAGCTTGGGTGACTGTCTGTGTGGAGTCTGCATGTTCTCCCCGTGTCTGCGTGAGTTTCTTCCGGGTGCTCCGGTTTCCTCCCACATCTGAAAGATGTGCTGGTTAGGTACATTGGCCATGCTAAATTCTCCCTCAGTGTACCTGAACAGGTGTTGGATTGTGGCGACTAGGGGATTTTCACAGTAACTTCATTGCAGTGTTAATGTAAGCCTACTTGTGACAATAATAAATAAATAATAAAGATACACACTTGTCACTTTGCTTTTTCCCAGGGTGGAAGAGTCAATTATTAGGGGGCACAGGTTTAAGGTGCGAGGGGCAAGGTTTAAAGGAGATGTACGAGGCAGATTTTTACACAGAGGGTGGTGGGTGCCTGGAACCTGCTGCCGGGAGAGGTAGTGGAAGCAGATACGATAGTAACTTTTAAGGGGCGTCTTGACAAGTACATGAATAGAATGGGAATAGAGGGACATGGTCCCCGGAAGGGTAGGGGGTTTTAGTTAAGTTGGGCAGCATGGCTGGTGCAGGCTTGGGGGGGCCAAAGGGCCTGTTCCTGTGTTGTAATTTTCTTTGTTCTTTGTTCTCATAGAAGAAATCATAGAAACCCTGCAGCACAGAAAGAGGCCGTTCGGCCCATTGAGTCTGCACCGACCACAATCCCACCCAGGCCCTACTCCCAAACCCCTATATATTTTACCCACTAATCCCTCTAACCTATGCATCTCAGGACACTAAGGGCAATTTTAGCATGGCCAATCAACCTAACCCACACATCTTTGGACTGTGGGAGGAAACCGGAGCACCCGGAGGAAACCCATGCAGACACGAGGAGAATGTGCAAACTCCACACAGACAGTGACCCAAGCCGGGAATCGAACCCAGGTCTCTGGAGCTGTGAAGCAGCAGTGCTAACCACTGTGCTACCATGCCGCCCATGTTCTATGTGTGGGAGCTTGCTATGCGCAAATTGGCCGCTGTTTTTCCTACACTACAACAGTGACTATACTTCAAAAAGTACTTCATTTGCTGTAAAGCTCTGTGAGGTGTCCAGTGATCATGAAAGCTGCTATATAAATGCGAGCCTTTGTTTCTGTGTAATGATTGTAAAAAACCTCAGAGAATAACAACAAAGCTGACAAAACATTTCCACTAATCCCGGTTTTGTTCTTCCATGAGTTTAACCTGAAACTCATTTTAATCAAATATCTAATAGACACTCACTGATCAAACATTAGCGTTCCCTGAAGTGAATGTAAAAGCAGATGATCAAAAGGAGAGGAGCAGGCTTAAAAAATATACTTGGACTCATGCTTTTGAGACTGACAATTTGACCAGGTTCCCCTGGTGTTTCTTTGAAAGGAGAAGAGAGGTTGATCTAGGAATTGTCATGTGATGTGACAGTTACTTTGAGAATTGCTAATGTACCAGCTTTTAAACCGGGCTGTCCATTGTTTGAGTGGGCTGTACTGACATTTCTAAGATGTAAATAGTCGCCAGGCTCAACATTCCATCGAGATACAATCTCCCAGAAAATGGCAAAAAATCAGATCCCTGCTGATTGTCCTTGGGAATTTTGCTCCTAAATTGGGTTTGCTTGGGAATTTCTGTAAGAAATGGAATGATGCAGAACTAGGGATCAGAAGGCTGAGGTGGTATTAAATGCAGGTGGCGAGGGGGTCTTGCCCACCAGCTGGTGAGAGTCCCACTTCACCTCCTTCAGGGAAGGCATGCCACATTAAGTTCCCATCAGGCACTTAAGTGGACAGCAGCAAGTCTTCCCCAAGAACAAGGACCCTGGGTGGAAATCCTGCCCTCCAAAGAGATGCTGGCCAATTGGGCAGCTGCGCATTGCAGTCAGCACCAACAGGAGAGGTGGCAGCTGCCTGCAGTGAACCCACCAGAGGCCCACGATAGCTCAGTGACCCCGGTCACACATGATTGAGGGCAGGGGGTGGGCAGTCAGGGATGGTGGAGGAAGGGACTCGGCAGGATGTGGAGTGAGGTTGGAAGCAAGGGTGGGGATTGGGGTTGTGGCTCTCAGTGAGCCCTCGCTCTTCCCGATACTGGGCCCCTCAGGCACTGAGTGCCTTTGAATGAAGTATTGCACTCTCCTGCCCCTCCCAGGAACTCACAATGGGTTTGGGCTTCCCGCATGTTGAATGCCATGCCCACTGCTGATTGAAAACAGTGGCAGCAGGATAAGGCCCTTAATTGGGCATTAATTGCAGTTAAGGGGGGGGCCTGAGCAAACCCCACTGTATGTGGTGGCCAGGGTGCCAGATTTTGCAACTGCATGGGTTAAGTGGGCATCAGAGATTCACCCACAGTGACTGACACTAATCCCCCTGCTGACCCCACAAGAATGGTGTTCGAGATCACCAGTTGGTGGAATCCTGCCAGCACTAAATGAGAGACTACATTGTGACAAAGTCCTTTCACACCAAGCCAGAATGGAGAGGCAGTGGCACAGTGGTGTTGTCACTGGACTAGTAATACAGAGACCCAGGGTAATGCTCGGGGGACCCGGGTTCAAATCCCACCACGGCACATGATGACATTTGAATTTAATTAAAAATCTGGAGTTAAGAATCTACTGGTGACCATGAAACCATTGTCAATTGTCAGAAAAACCCATCCGGTTCACTAATGTCCTTTAGGGAAGGAAATCTGCCGTCCTTACCTGGTCTGGCTTACATGTGACTCCAGAGCCACAGCAATGTGGTTGACTCTCAACATCCCTCTGAAATGGGCAATTAGGGATGGGCAACAGATGCTGGCCCAGCCACATTCCATGAAAGAATAAAAAAAGAACAATGCAAGACTGCATTTAAACTGATTAAAACAGCTTCATAAACAGATAAAACTATCTGGTCTGATGTGAGCATGAACACTTCAGTAATAAGATGCAGAAAAATCAATTCAAATAACTGAAGTTTTATTCCTTCTGATTTAAAAAATCGTGAACACACATGGACAATCAAACTATTTAACTCCAGAGACAGAATTGCATGAAAATATTATCGAGAGGACAAGTAACAAGGTTGCAGCCCATTTGCTGAGTGGATTGATACGTGTTGAAGAAATCAGTAATTTTAACTGTTTACAGTGACTCTCCGCCTCTGCGTTTTCTACATGAGGATGTTCTGAAGTCGTGTCGCATTTGCAGCGGTTGGCTTTGCATTGGCTACCAATTTCTTCCAGGTAGGAGATGACCGTCTGGGAAAATTTGACCAGCTACACCCCTTAATCAGTCAGGAGGTTGCTGCCTCAGTGGCTGCTTCTGAACCTAACCATCATTAAAAAAAAATTGCTGTTAAAATAACAATGAAAGCAGAGTTGATAATCCGACAGTTAACAAAGAACACTGTTGTGAAAATCAAGTACCAGATCTATTTAAATTCGTATTTCCGTATAATAGGTGACCTGGAATTAAAATGTTTGACAATAAAGTTGCATTTTATCGAATTTCTTGTTGGGTAGCAATAAAATGAAATTCAAATTTTGACTTCCAAATGCAGACCCAGATTAGACCGAGTTTGATGCAATAATAGATTGTGTTATAATGAGATCAAAATACAGTCGTAGTTTGTAGGGGAACTTCCTACAGCATCAAACCACTTAAAGGAGTAATAATACAATATAAAAGCACAATACAACAGGGTGGGTTTAAATCCAGTCTAAGCTGAGGCGTTAAATGCCTTCTCTCTGTAATAACTGCAAGAGTCTTAAATTAAATACATTTAATTAATTCCAGTCCCTTAATGGGTAAAAGCCTAAAATGCCACTAGATTGAAAATCTTGTTCACAACGGCAGGTATGGGAAATGAATAAATGTCGCATTGGTATAGCTGCTCAGAGACTGAGTTTGAAATAGATTGTTCAGAAGTGGGTACAGGGAGCCGAGGGCAGAATTTTCCCTTCCCTCCCGCCACAGGAATCATAGCCGGCGGGACACGGGCCAGGCAAAGCTCCGTTAACCTCGGGCAGGATTTTCCTGTCCTGGGGTGAGCGCGGCTGGAAAATCCCACCCTACCTCTTGTGCTTGAGAATCTGAAATGTAAACCGTTTGCCTATTTACGAGCCACCAAGCTCTGGAAATGCGGCTGTTCATACAGCTCAACAGCAATCTATAGGCAAAACTATCAGACCCTGCTGAGCCCTGATAATCTTTCTTTTTCTTTAAGCCCGTTTTCTGGGCAGCCTGTCTTAGTGAGGCCAGGAAAGTTTTGCACTGAGCTTGCAGCTGGTGGATCAAGCCTCCTGCTGTGGGGTCCTTGGTGGCACTACTGCGAGATAAAAGCAGCCGAACATTGTTCGCTTTGAGCACCACAGGCGATGGCAGATTAAATAACCTCAAGGGAGAAGATGGGGGTTTCTCTTTGAGCTTAGTGATGTTAACATTAATGAAATCACATGTTAATTGCTTTAAAAAGTGGCTGCATTGAGGAGGTATTTGCCTTTCGTAGCGCAAAGCCCCATTTTCTGGTTAAAATATTGTTGGACTTTTATTTCCCACTCGAGATGGCAGTGGATTACCTAAAATTGTTCGTAATGTCTTTTCGAGACCATTTTCTTAGAAGTTTTCTGTTAAGAAGAAACAGCTGAATAAATGATTGGTCAATTTTGCCAGCTGAGTTTGGATTACATTGCCATAGGCATCTTAAATTAAAGCATATCACATAAGGAGTGATTGATGACTTTGACTGTGTTGCAAGGCCGGAAGCATTTGGATAGTATGGCCGGAACTAGGTCCCAGCATCATGGGTTCCCCTTCACCGGTTGGAGGACTGGTGGAAGCCCCACATTGCTTCTGTGGGGGAGGCTCTCTGCAATTTAAGTGCACTCCGGCACCTAACTGGGCATCAAGGACCCCGGAGTGTACACTCAAGAGCTGCTGGCCAATCAGAGGCAGACCACTCTCTGTTGCTGGCAGTACCATCAGGAGCGTTGGCTGCTGCCAGTAATGTCCCCAAGCCCACCCAGAAATTTTATGTTGGACCCCTGACGGGGCTCCAGGCAAACCAAATAGGATTTGCTGGGTAGACTCAAAGAGGCAAGGGGGAACCCATGAAGAAAACACGATTAAACTCCTGTGAGTTCAAGATTTAATAAGGTTATGACTGATCTGATAGTAACCTCAAATCTGCGTCCTGCCTATTCCCGATAACCTATCACCCCCTTGCTTACCAGGAATCTATTCACCTCCGTCTCAAAGATGCCTATAGACTGCTTCAGCATCATGTCCAGTTTAAATGGGCAACCCCTTATTTTTAAACAGTGACCCCCTCATTCTCAATTTGTGAAGGGGATCAAAGGATATGGGGGGAAGACGGGATCAGACTATCGAGTTGGATGATCAGCCATGATCATAATGAATGGCGCAGAACAGGCTCAAAGGGCTGAATGGCCTACTCCTATTTTCTATGTTTCTATGATAATTAGCATTAACTGGCTAATTTTTGATCCTAATTGGGCTCACACTGTCGGCAGGTGGGATTCCCGTGTTGGACCTTTCTTAGTCCCAACTTAATTGGGGAAAGGTTTTTAAGACACTGGGAATCACATGTTTGTATTCCTGCCTGATTCTCCAAGCCCCCCATGGAGTCTTTCCTGCTTTGTGGGCTTCATTAAATTGAACCCTACGTTTTTAAATCATTAGAGTGTCATATACAGTACAGAAGAACCTGTTCAGCCCATCGAGTCTGCACTGACAAAATTACACTAAATCTACACCAATCCCACTTTCCAGCACTTGGCCCATATGTGCGCATCCACATACTCTTTAAAAGATTGTGAGTTTTTCTACCTGTACTACCCTCCCACGCAGGGCATTCCAGATTCCCACCACCCACTGGGTGAAAAAGCTTTTCTTCAAATCCCCTCTAAACCTCCTGCCCCTCACCTTAAAATTATGCTCTCTCGCTATTGACACTTCAACTAAGGGGAACGGCTGCTTCCTACCCACCCTGTTCATGCCCCTCATGATACACCTCAATCATGTCCCCCTCTCAGCCTTCTCTGCTCTAAAGAAAACAATCCAACCCCCTCCAGTCTAAGCTGATAGCTCAAATGCTCCATCCCAGACAACATCCTGGTGAATCTCCTCTGCATCCTCTCCAGTGCAATCGCATCCTTCCTATCATGATGTGACCAGAACTGCACTCAGTACTAAAGCTATGGACTAACCAAAGTTTTGTACAGCTTCAATATAACCTCGCTGCTCTTATATTCTATGCGACAACTGATGAAGGCAAGAGTTCCGTTTGCCTTGTTAACTACCCCGTTAACCTGTTCTCCCACCTTCAATGAACTGTGGGCATTCTCGGGTTGAAGGTGTTTCTGGCAAAATAAGCATTTGTTGCCCATCCTTAGTTTTCTGAGAAATTGGTGACACAACTGAGTGACTTGCTAGTCCATTTCAGAGGCCAGTTAAGAGTCAAACACTTTGGTGAGGGACGGAAATCCCATTGAGGTCAGACCAGGTAAGGCAGACAGGTTTTCATCTGTAATGACATTGCTGGACCAGTTGGAGTTTTTATTTTACAACAATCCAAGAACTCCATGGTCAATTTCACTGTCACCAGCTACTTGCTTCAAGCTAATTTTAAAAAATTGGAATTCTCACTCTCAAACTCCTAGAGTGGGATTTGAACTCTCGTTTACTGGATTATTAGTCCCAGAATCTGGATTACTAATTCAGCAACAGAGCCACCATGCTCCTGTAGCATAATCAGAGCAGTGCTCAAGCTATTTTTGTTTTATTTACTGTCGATTTTCTCCCTTTCTCTGAAGGAGACTAACTCTTCCCTTAGTGCTGAAGGAAGGCGGTGGGACAAGGTGGGAGTGGAGATGAAGAACATCAAGCATCTCGCTCAGTGGTCATCCTTCTTGTGCAGAATTACACAGGGAGCACCAATATAGTATTAAACTATTGGAGCAATACTGTCCTCACTGAACCTAAACTTCGGTGCACCTTCCAGCATGAGTCATAGAAACATAGAAATAGGAGCAGGAGGAGGCCATTCAGCCCTTCAAACCTATTCCACCATTCATTATGGTCATGGCTGATCATCCAACTTGATAGCCAGATCCCGTCTTTACCCTCCCCCCCCCCCCCCCCCCCCCCCCACCCCCCCTATATCCTTTGATCACTGCACAGGAAATTTGGTATGTCCACTACGACTCTCACCGACTTTTACAGATGCACCATAGAAAGCATTCTTTCTGGTTATATCACAGCTTGGTATGGCTCCTGCTCTGCCCAAGACCGCAAGAAACTACAAAGGATCGTGAACGAAGCCCAGTCCATCATGCAAACCAGTCTCCCATCCATTGACTCTGTCTACACTTCCTGTTGCCTCAGAAAAGCAGCCAGCATAACTAAGGACCCCACGCACTCCAGACATTCTCTCTTCCACCTTCTTCCATCGGGAAAAAGATACAAAAGTCTGAGGTCACGTACCAACCGACTCAAGAACAGCTTCTTCTCTGCTGCCATCTGACATTTGAATGGACCTACCTCGCATTAAATTGATCTTTTTCTATACCCTAGCTATGACTGTAACACTACATTCTGCACTCTCTCCTTTCCTTCTCTATGAATGGTGTGCTTTGTCTGTATAGTGCACAAGAAACAACACTTTTTATTGTATACTAATACATGTGACAATAATAAATCAAATCAAATATAATCAAAAAGAGTTCCAGAAAATTGTTACGCTGCAATTGGAGAGGTTTATGTGATGTCTCAGATGCTGCCCTATAATCTCTGTCTCTCTCTCTCTCTCTGTAAAAGTCGGTGAGAGTCATAGTGGACATACCAAAGTTGGTTACGCACAATATTTTTGTATCGGGTGTACTTGCTCAGATATATTGTGTTGCTTTATGAATATATACAGCCCTCCACTTTTTTGCATCACTGAACTTTCCCATTTGAGTTTTGCCCTCGAAATTTGTGTTGCCCTTCAGCGGGATAGGGTAAGGTTATCTGATCAATCTGACCTGCCCACCAACTCTCCAAATATTGAATGTGTAACTCTCCACCGTGCGATTGGAAGTCAAATATGAACAAGATCATGACGGAGGATCAAATGCTTTTGCTGGAGAATAAGTCTGGGATCTTCTCACTTGATATCAATATAATTTTATTTTATTTTTATATAATCCCCTCCTTTACTGGGTCGAATCATCGTGCTCCTCTCTCTCTCTGTTTATCTTCATTGCTTAACATCTATCCAATCTGGGAGGATTTAACTCTAAATACCTTGGCTCCATCTTTTGATCTACACTTACATGTATACCAGTTACATTCTTTGCATTCATTATATCAGTTTTGAACTTGTATTATTAATGGACTTTCGCCGACTGTCGTTCAGCAGTATAAATTACTATAATTCTTCTTCTGTTTTACCCACTGTCTCTCGCTTGTTATGACTGGCCAGGTACATCTTCCTTTGATTTGTCTTAACATACCAGTTATTGCTATTTTTCAAAAATAAATGTTCAAATACTGTTTCCAAATGAGGAAACTTTGATTGATGACTTCTTTTACAAAATAAATATGCATTGCTGATTTTACCCTGAATAACTGACTGAAGTACTGTGATAATCACTCCACTGTGCACTGCATAAATGTTTGTTAATGTGTGCCAGGATCAGGAGAACAAGGTTACATTTACCCTTATTAAACTAAACTAATAAGATTTTCAAATGGCTAAATATCACCTTGTATTCAGTTATCCCTCGTCAAATATTTGAGCTCTTTTGCAATGCAAACCCTTGCTCTATGTAATTTATTTTGGTATGGAATAAGAGTGGATTTATTACATATTAATGAATAGTATTAATAATGCATGGCAGTATCAATAAAATAACACATGGCGATAGCCATGGTAAATAAATTAACACTACGAGAGCACTTCTTTGCATTTTGGCAATAGCTCTGCATCGCAGGCGCAGCCAAGAAAGGTTAATGCTTATGTGCCCAAGAATGTTTGAATTAATCTAGCCCAAACAATCCATCAGAATTGACAGCTTATTTCGATCACAACAGGTGCCGTCACACTTGCCTTTGGGGGGGAGGCTACTCGCAGCTGAGAAAGGCAGAGCTTTCCGCGTGAAGTGTACCCACTACTGATGGGCGAGGCCACCGTTAAACTGTGAGGGTATGTCACTGATGCCATATTGTTAGGTGATCAGAGAAAAGAAATAGGGCAATAAAATCCAGCTGTGAGGGATTAGCAATCACATCCATATTTAATAAGCATAGACCAAGTACACTACTTCAATTATCATTATGTTCACCAGATAAAACTTTGCAAATCAATATAGTGCCTTCATCCCCGAATGTCTTTGATTTGATTTATATTAAGGAAGGGAAAGCTCACAATTATTTTACATCAGGCGTTAATTCGGAAGACACAGAATTTGGCAGAATAACAAAGTAAATTGAATAACGTAGACATCTAAGGAATGAATCGTGCTTACTTTACAAACAATCAGCAATCTACAGAGCCCTGAAATATACACTTGTAAATTCTCCTTGATAATTACCACTACAGTCTCTATATATGCTAATAGATCTGTTAATGCCTTACTTAACATTCTGTGTGCATATAATAGCACCACACAGCAATGGATACTGTATTACAGCAATGATGAAGCGTGATATGGTAGTGTTTAGGAATTCAATTTTTATTCAATACAGAAGGGACTTAAAAGTGTGTGATGAATCTTCTGGAATGCTAATCTCAAAGCGGCATCCAATTTCTTTTCATTCGTGTGGCAACAATAAGAATGCAGTTCAGACAGAGTGCAGTGTGTATAACTATTATCGTGTGTCTGATGCATGTTCAGGGTAGAAAGCCGTCCTTGTGGAAGTGATTTATCATTGTGACACCTCACAATGCCGAGTTGGCATGGCCAAAAATGACGTCTTAGATAATTGAATGCAGACCAGAAGGAGACGGAATAAAGGGACCTGCATTCATTCTTGTACAAACCATTCCCCCCCCCCCCCCCCCCCCCCCCAAACCCCGGTTTTGATTTCTAAATGGATTCTAATTCTTTGGTCCAGTTAAAAAGTGATCTGTCTTTTCACCCGGTCCATATCTCTTTCATTTGTACTTTCCTTTTAATCTAATGGAATGGCTCTAAAATGCAGCACATTGATTGCTCTCTGTTAACATGGCCTGTGTATAATGACTTGTAATTGTTGCTGGAGTGTGCTCCCAAGCTTAAGAGATTTCAGACAGAGGCCTCAGGCACACAACATTAGCACCCCCTACTGGTAAATATATCTATTGTAGCCCTGTCGATCCCTCATTGTTAGCTTGCTGTCTCTGACAACCTCCATCAGTTAGAACCAGTTTGATTTTCTTAAAGTAGAGCTGCAGATTTGAGCACCAAGATTTTTGCTTCTCTATTCACACTTCTTTTGTGTGCCCTCAAACAGTGAAGGTGAGACTTCAAAGTAGGTCCTCAATTCGAATCCAGACCTTGCCTGCACATTACACAGACACTAATAATATTCAACTAATTTCCATGTACTGGGTATGACATGCCAATTAATGTGGAGTGGATACGGGATATAGAGCATAAACATGCGGAAAATACAGAATTTGTTTTAATTTAAATTTGATATATCTTTTCCAGTTTAGATTACATATTGCATGTGACATGCAATGAATATATCGAGGAGAGTTGCACACATTTAGGCAGTGCTATGCAGTGAAATGGTTGGCAACCTTTCTTTGGGGGGGGGGGCGGGTGGAGTTGCTAGTCTCTGACAGTGGGTGAGATTTAGGGTGGCACGGTGGCACAGGAGTTAGCATTGCTGTTTCACAGTGCCAAGGTCCCAGATTCAATTCCAGCCTTGGGTCACTGTCTGTGTGGAGTTTGCACGTTCCCCCCCGTGTCTGTGTGGATTTCCTCCGGGTGTTCCAGTTTCTTCCCACAGTCCAACGATGTGCGGGTTAAGTGGATTAGCTGTGCTAAATTGCCCCTTATTGTCAGGGGCATTGGCAGGGTAAATATGCAAGGTTACGGGGTCAGGGCCTGGATGGGATTGTGGTCAGTGCAGGCTTGATGGGCCAAATGGCCTCCTTCTGCACTGTAGGGATTCTATGATTATTAAGGTGTACTTTGAATTCTGGTTGTTTTGCAAAACCTCATCTTCAGATTCATGAGTATATCTAATTTTTCACTGTCACACTAAATGGTGAAGTGACATTTTTTTAAAAATCTTTTTACTTCACTGGATCAGTCATCAATACGGGCAGTTTGAACCAGCTTTCACCAAGCACGGCGTATGTGCTGCTAATGTCCTTTTCCACACTCTGCAGAGTCGTCATGCTTTACTTTTGTGTATGAGTGCACCGCAAATAAAGCATAGAAAGGCACTTACACGTGGGGCCACATCTCGTGCAGAAACTGGAGATGCACATGGTCAGGTTGGAAATGTTGCTGAACATCTGGTGTGAAATGCCCAAAGGTAATGCGGCGCCAACACTCAGTCCAAGTTCAGCTCTCGAGCTAGGAATGTTTGTCAGCAACAACTTCAGCGCAGCCTCTGGCGCCTAGGGCGGCCCTTCAGGTTTACTGACTGCACAAGATTGAGTCACAGAGGACTGCTGCAATTTTGACTTTAAATATGCCCACTTCACAGAAAAACAATCAGCAATCGGGGACGTTTTAAAATGTTCGCCATACAAAAATAGCCAAAAGCTATTATTTTCCTCAGATTTATGTGGACACTTGAGCAAACAATGGAGTGAATAGTGGATTTTTTTTATTAAGTGTCATTTTAGCTGTTGCCTAGCACAATACAATAAAGTCATTTAAATTAAATTTATTCATCCGTCATTTTTGCAGAAGAATTAACCCATTTATTTTAAATGGCTTAACTCTTCCATTTAAATATCGGTCAAAAGAATTTTGTATAAACAGTTTTAAGTGTCCCTACGCTTGTACACACTCAGCTTAATTCCAAGGCCTTAATCTTTTGGCTGTTAAGCTGTGACTAAATAGAACAGATGGAAGTCGCAGTTGGTAGGGTTTGCAAAGTGGAGGATCTTTATATTACATCTAACAACATAGCATCCTTTTATCATTTGTGATGCTGCCTTTACGGCTTCCCTTTTTTAAAAAAAGCCTTCTTTCATTCTCATAAGATCACCTTTCTCTTAAAATGAAACTTTGCCAAGGTTTAATGGTCCGTCTTCTCAAAACCGTCCATGCAAGCAGCCAGCAAAAAAAAAAGCTTACGTTTTCTTGCCTCCAGCTACCAGCTAAATACAAGTGACTTAGCCACACCAGCCAATGGTGTTGTAATTGTGACATATCATCAATCAACTTCCATTCATTTGTACACCATTTATATCATATCGGCAGATGTTCATAATGTGTTGAAACAAGAGTGCACAGAGGAAATTAAAGGCGCTTTTCAGTTATTTTTTCTCTCCCACTATTTCATAGAAGAATTTTCATAGAATCCCTACAGAAGGAGGCCATTCCATGCAGAAGGAGGCCATTCAGCCCATCATGTCAGCACTGTCTCTCCAACAGAGCATCTTACCCAGGCCCTATCCCCGTAACTCCACATTTTTACCCCACTAATTCCCCTAACCTACACATCTGGGTACACTAAGGGCAGGTTTTTCCGGCCACACTCGCTCTAAGGCCAGAAAATCCCTCCGAGGTCAATGGACTTTTGCATGGTCCGTGTCAGGACAGGAAAATTCAGCCCCAAGGGGCAATTGAGCAGCCTAACCTGCACATCTTTGGAGTGTGGGAGGAAACCGGAGCACCCGGAGGAAACCCACGCAGACACGGGGAGAATGTGCAAACTCCACACAGTCACCCGAAGCCAGAATTGAATCTGGGTGCCTGGCGCTGTGAGGCAGCAGTACTAACCACTGTGCCGCCCACATGCTGTAACAGTTCTACTGTGGGCATCTGAATGTTCGCCGCTTGATGAATTGATAATGGAAGCATATAAAAAACCCTAGATAATACTAATAATACAGTAATGGTATGTTATTCAACAAACAGATTCACAGCCCAAAGGCTGAATTGCAGTATGACATACATCAAAAAAATCATATATAGACCCAGAAATCAAAGGTAAAGGCATGGAAACATGTTATAATCATGTAGTAACAAAATAGACAGCCAAGTTCAGCAGGTAACAGGGAAATGGTGGACAAAATATTAAAAGAAGGAACATTGAAATCAAATCAAATCAAAATTACAAACTAAAACACTATTTCCTACAGTAAGGCACTGATGTACATATATATCTATGTATCTTATAGAGGATCCGAATCATGTAAAGATCAGGGCTATAGCTTTCCGTCCTTCTTGTTATGGGGTTTAATTTAGTCAAACTTTGATTGTCTTAATTGCTCTGGGTGTGGTAGGGATGACCAATTCTGAAATTGGGTAGATTGCGTAAAGGATTGCACAGTATAAATATTAACTCTATAAATATCTAACTCTAGATATGCAGATATGAAGATCTACAGCAATTCATGACAGATGCACTGATAGATATATGTACACATAATGTAAATATATGCATATAGATATGCTTGTATAGATATAATTCATACATAACCATGAATAGCTATATGACTTACACATTTATATTTTACATATATAGCAATTCACGTGATTTATATACATCCCAAAGAACAGAGTTTCAATAAAATTCAGAAAAAGCCTATGCAATTTTTCATGATAAATGAGAATGCCCAGGACATGAAAAGCATATCTTGCCTGAGGCAGGGTGGTTTACATTGAGGCTCCTGCTGCTTGCAATGGGAGAGAAGCACAGATCAGAATGCCTCCCTTCCCTCCTTCTATCCAATAACACCGCTTGAGCAGCACGCGGAAAACTATTAGGGAAAGGAGTCTTAACATTAAATATTTAAAGAAGAATTACCTTCTGTGCACTGCGAACAGTTGGGTTATAACAAGGTTTTGAGACTGCAGTCTGTTTGGTTCAAAGATCAGTGGATTTGCACTCAGTTCTATAATTCCACTCTGCTTAAGAATCTGTCGTCGGTTAAGGAAGTGATTAAGTGCTTCAGGGGGACTTGGTCTTTCCTTATACTTGGACATTGTAGGCTTAGGTGTCAGCCATTTCTGTGACCTCGAGAATCAAATTTGCAGTAGCATCGTATCATTTTATGTGATATTGGTTTGTTTGACAGCACCACATCGTTATAGAACAAATCAAGCAGTATAATTGGTTGCTAGTCTGTAGAAGAGTCTTATTTGATTTGATTTGATTTATTATTGTCACATGTATTGGTATACAGTGAAAAGTATTGTTTTTTGCGCGCTATACCGACAAAGCATACCATACATAGAGAAGGAAAGGAGAGGTGCAGAATGTAGTGTTACAGTCATAGCTAGGGTGTAGAGAAAGATCAACTTGATATGAGGTAGGTCCATTCAAAAGTCTGATGGCAGCAGGGAAGAAGTTGTTTTTGAGTCGGTTGGTACGTGATCTCAGACTTTCGTATCTTTTTCCCGACAGAAGAAGGTGGAAGAGAGTATGTCCGGGGTGCGTGGGGTCTTTGATTATGCTGGCTGCTTTTCCGAGGCAGCAGGAAGTGTAGACAGAATCAATGGATGGGAGGCTGGTTTGTGATATGGACTAGGATTTGTTCATGACCCTGTGTAGTTTCTTGTGGTCTGGGACAGAGCAGGAGCTGTGTTACGACCAGAAAGAATGCTTTCTATGGTGCATCTGTAAAAGTTGGTGAGAGTCGTAGCGGACATGCCAAATGTTACTTCCTCAGTAATTTGTAAAGTGTCTAATTAAAAGATGAGGTGTTATTCCCTGATCTAACATTGAGCGTCACTGGAACAGTGCAGTTCACAGACCATGGACAGAGATGTTAGCATGAGAGCAAGCTGTAAAATTAAAATATAGCAGACCAGTGGAAGCTCGGGGTTAGGCTTGTAGATTGAATCAAGATGTTCCGGTTCTGCGTTTGGTCATGCCATTGTAGAGGAGGCCACATTGTGAACAGCAAATACAGTATATTAAATTGAAAGAAGTACGGGTAAATAAAAGCAAATCACTGCTGATGCTGGAACTCTGATACAAAAACAGAGAATGCTGCAAAAACCCAGTTGGTCTGGCAGCATCTTTGGAAAGAGAAAACAGAACTAATGGTTTGAGTCTGTAAAGAGAGCTAAAGAGTGGGAGAAATGTGCTGGATTATATACTGTATAAGAGGGGGTGGAGCAGCCAGAGCAGGGTAGAAGATCAGTGATTGGTGAGAGATAGGAGAGATTGCAACAAAGATGTGTAGGTTGCTAGACAGAGGAAATGTTAGTGACAGGAGAAGGTGGTAGTAGTTGCATAAAGGTAAGATATCAGAACGTGTTAATGGGAGAATAAAGGTCAGTGCTCAGTGAAAGCAAAACTGAAGAACAAGTGACAGATGGCCCAGTGGGGGAGGGGGTGGGTGTTTGCATTGGGACTTTAAAAATGTTTTAATATAAAAAGGACAGGATGGAGGAGAAAGGTCACAGTCTAAAGTTGTTGAATTCAATGTTGAGGCCTGAGGGCTGTAACATTCCTAATCGGAATGTTTGCGTTGGGCTTCACTGGATCATTGCAGCAGGTCAAGGACAAATGTGTGGGTATGAGAGCAAGGTGCTGAGTTAGAGTGGCAAACAGAAAGGTTGGAGTCGTGCTTGCAGACTAAGAGAATGTGTTCTGCAAAGCGGTCACCTAGTCTGCATTTAGTATCTCCAATATGGAGGAAATCACATTGGGAGAAGCAAATGCAGTCGACCAAATTGAAGGAGGTGCAAGTGAAACGCTGCTTCACCTGAGAGGAGTGTTTAGGGCTCTGAATTGTGAGGAGGTGGAGGGGCAGATGTTGCACCTTCTGCAATTGCAAGGGAAGGTGCCATGGGAAGGGGATGGGGAGTTGGGGGATGTTAGAGAATGGACCAGGGACCAGTGGTCCCTGTGGAATGTTGGCTGGGTGGGGGGGGGGGGGGGGGGGGGGGGGGTGCGGGATGGGGGTAAGATGTGTTTCATGGTGGTATCATGCTAAAGTTTGCAGAAATGGCGAGAATGATCCTTTGAATGTGAAGGCTGGTGGAGTGGAAACTGAGAAGAAGAGGGACCCTGTCATGATTCTGGGGCTGGGAGGGGAAGGGGTGAGGTCAGCAGTGCAGGCGACGAGTCAAACATGGTTCAGTGCCCTGTCTACAATGGTGGATCTCAGTTAAGGAAAAAGACAGACATGTCAGAGGTGCCATTTTCATCATAGGCAGAGAAACTGGAAGAATGGGATGGAGTCTTACAGGCTTTACCTGGGAGGAGTCCTTGGGCCCCTAGAAGTGAGGAGAGAGGAGTTAAAGGGCCGGTGTTACATCCCCTGCACTTGTATAGAAATGCGCCGAGGGAAGGGGACAGGGTGTTGGGGTCATTGAGGAGTGGACCAAGGAATTGTGGAGGGAATGGTCTCTTTGCAATGCTGAAAGGGGAGGCAAAGATCCATTGTGTTTGTGATGGCATCATATTGGAGGTAGCAGAAATTGATCCCTTGGCTGATGAAATGGACGGTGAGGACAAGGGGAAACCTATCGTGATTCTAGGAGTGAGGGATGAGATCAGATTGCGGAAAATGAGTCAGACGCCCTCACGATCACTGCCGACCACAGTGATGGGGCATCCTCAGTTGAGGAGAAAGGAAGACATATCGAAACCGGGGATAGCTCACCCCTTTTCTACTTCAAAATAATGGCCAGGGATCTTTCACATTCACATTGGAGGATGGACAAGGCCTAGTTCAACATTTTATCCGAGCAATAGCACCTCCAACCATACAGCGCTGGAGCATCAACTTAGATCTTTGAGCTCAAGATTCTGGCATAAAACTTGAACCACCAACCTTCTAACTCGAGAGATAAGAATACTACCCACTGAACCACAGCTGACATTCAAGTGAGTTCAAGCCTTGAAAACTGATCTATCGTGCAAAAGTTTGAAACTGAAACCACTTCATACCAATTCTAAGTTGTGGTGTCAACGCATTGTCAATTTAACTTCCCTCTTTACAACTCCCATGTCAAGATTTGAAGACTATTTATTTGGCAGTATGGAGATTTCATTTTGATCCTATGACCTGGTACCTCCTGCACTAAATCAAATACATAACCTGAAAATTTGTGCTGACATTCATGTTATCGTGTTTCACCTTTAGACATAAAAAAATGTGCAGGTTACATTCAGGTCACATAATGCTAAAAAGGATGGGATGTAGAAGGTGGTAGGAGCCTGGAACACATTGTCAGGGGAGGTGGTGGAAGCAGACACGCTAGCAACATTCAAGACGTATCTTGATAGACACATAAGCGGGACGCAAACAGAGGGATAGAAACTAGATATGGGCTTGGTGGGCCGAAGGGCCTGTTCCTGTGCTGTATTGTTCTTGGTCTTTTGTTCTTTGTAATTGCAGTAACAATTAAACTAGATTAGATGACAAAAACTGTGTGAAGTTTATGAATTGCAATATCCAGATAAGTTTGTAAAAGTGGATTGTTACATTATTCCGATCATTGTCATGTCACATTGTTTTTTTGTGCTATCTCCCTCACTATATTGAAACGTGGTGAATTCACTAAACACGGTGGCATCTCTGTCAGCATCAATATTTTCACCAAAGCTTCCTTCCACTTTTTCACTCAAATATCCTGAGACATTGAAAGGTCAGACACAATAGCTGGAATTCTCTGGCCGTTCACACTCCATCGCCATTGCCAGCGAGAATGGAGAATTTGGCGCTCAGCCGAATCTCTGTTCACTGCACTGGGACTGGAGAATCCCAGTTGCGGGCAAGGTCAGATAATCACACCCCCATAGCTACTCAGGAATACACTCATATTCATGACTACAGACCCACAATGTTCAACGAAAACTAAATTCCACAAGATTGCTTTTCTTTCCGTTGCAGCTGTCTCAAAATTTAGTGGACACTTGTCATTTTAATTTGAATTTATGATATCTATGGGGAGCATTTTCCTCTTTTCAACAAAAGGATCAACAACCCTACATGCTGTAATAATTTAGAGGCGATAAATTGAAATGGCAGTTTTGGGGGTGGTTTTGCGGCCATTAAACATTGGGTTTCATTGCTATCCCAGTCCCATTAGCAGGAGCAGCAGAAAAACAAGCATTCACCGTGTAGCAATTAAGGATGTTCATTTAGGGAAGGTAATCAGTCACTGCATTGGTTTAATGATGAAACATTAAAACAGCCATCCAGTTAAACCAGGGCCTGAATTTTCAGGATAGCGAGCACTCGGCATCCGTCATCCAGAGAGTCGCTAGGAAATGCATCTCTGCCAACTTCAATAGGCCCGCTGCCATCTCATGCTTTAATGAGCATTGATTTGCTGCAGGCGGGATATCCATTCACACTCTCCAACCCATCCAGGAACAGCACTGCAGTGGTCGGAAGAGGTACTGCATGTCTGAGACTCAGGCCAAGATTCTCCCGAATTGGGATTAAGTGCCCATGCTTGTGGGGAAACTGGAGTGTTTCCCACTGGGGTAGGCAGCGTCTGTCAGGTGAAATTCGCCCACCTGAAAGATGCAGGTGAGCTCATTTCGAGCAGCCCGTCGGCCAGATAAGATTTTGATACCATTTTTAAAAGGTGGCCCACTCTCTGCGCTCAGAGATAGACCCCCCTCCCCCCAAGAAATTAAAAGGTTCTCCACCCCTCCGACCAGGGGAGCTCCACCAACACCCCCCCTCCCCCCACCCACAAATAATGGGTTAAACCCCACCCTACACCAAACAGGCATGAGGGTAACCCCCCTCCCACACAGGATCCTGTCAGCTTCCTTCTCCTCCCACCGATGACCCCCCTCCCCCCTCAGACCCCCTACTCAAAGTGCCCACAGTACACTGCCCCTTGATACCCTGGTACTGACACCCTGGGCTGACACTTTGGGCCCCAAGGGGATTCAAGGACGTGAGTCTAGTGGCAATTTGCCCTTCTACTGTTGCCACGCTGCAGAGGAAGGGTCCCTCAGGGGTCCTGGGGGTTGGATGGGCTCAAATTAGGGGCAACACACTACCCCAGAATGGGGCTGTTGTGTCTGGACCGTCCCAACTAGCCCTGGCAGACCTGAAGATCACCCCTGTCAAGGTGATTTCAGTAAGAAGTTTAACAACACCAGGTTAAAGTCCAACAGGTTTATTTGGTAGCAAAAGTCACACAAGCTTTCGGAGCTCCAAGCCCCTTCTTCAGGTGAGTGGGAATTCTGTTCACAAACAGGGCATATAAAGACACAGACTCAATTTACATGAATAATGGTTGGAATGTGAATACTTACAGCTAATCAAGTCTTTAAGATACAAACAACGTGAGAGGAGGGAGCATCAAGACAGGCTAAAGAGATGTGTATTGTCTCCAGACAAGACAGCCAGTGAAACTCTGCAGGTCCAGGCAGGCTGTGGGGGTTACAAATAGTGTGACATGAACCCAATATCCCGGTTGAGGCCGTCCTCGTGTGTGTGGAACTTTGCGGAACTTAGCCAAGTTCCGCACACACGAGGACGGCCTCAACCGGGATATTGGGTTCATGTCACACTATTTATAACCCCCACAGCCTGCCTGGACCTGCAGAGTTTCACTGGCTGTCTTGTCTGGAGACAATACATATCTCTTTAGCCTGTCTTGATGCTCTCTCCACTCACGTTGTTTGTATCTTAAAGACTTGATTAGCTGTAAGTATTCGCATTCCAAACATTATTCATGTAAATTGAGTCTGTGTCTTTATATGCCCTGTTTGTGAACAGAATTCCCACTCACCTGAAGAAGGGGCTTGGAGCTCCAAAGCTTGTGTGGCTTTTGCTACCAAATAAACCTGTTGGACTTTAACCTGGTGTTGTTAAACTTCTTACTGTGTTTACCCCAGTCCAACGCTGGCATCTCCACAAGGTGATTTCAGCCAGCTCTATGATCAACACCTGCATTCCTGCCTGTCAGCCATGCAAATTCTGAAGTGTTCAGATCACTTTAATCTCCATGCCCCCCCCCCTGGTCACCTGACAGGACTTTAAATCACTGCAGAACTCCATTCTGCAGCAGAGACTTCACTTTCTTCCTGTCAGAAGCTGTAGGTGTGAGCAGACCCCTTTGAAGTCCTATGACAGAGAGGAAATGTCAATTTCACCTGGGTGTGGGAGTTTCCAGACTGCACAGCTGTACATTCAGCCCCAATGTATGCACACAGCCTTAATGTATACTGAGGCTTCCTAGCAAGTTTAATTCTTTGAAATCCTTTCCATTCCAATGGAACCCTTTGATCTCTAACACATTCAATGTGCAGTGCCTTGAAAAAAACTTACATTGACAGCCCAATGGATTTCCAGCATCCTCCAGCTACCTGTGTTTATTTTTGTTTCCCTTCATGCTTGAATGCAGCTCAAGTACCCCATTTATCCTGACCGCAACTGAGTCAATGTCTGATTGACAGCCTATGGTTTCACTTCCTCTTTTGCAAACCACAATCATTTTGAAGAAATCAAAGCCTGGATCTTCAGGTTTGCCATGGCTATACGGGGCAATGTAGCCATGACACCCCCATCCCAGCAGAGAGTGGCGAGGTCAACCCCTTGTCCCCAATCCGAGCCCACCCAACCCCCCTGGACCCTTGAAGGAACCTTCCTCTGCAGAGTGGCAAATGGCTACTGAACCTGCCTCCTTCTCACGGCCCAAAGCAGCAAGCGAGGGTGTCAGTACCAGGATGCCGGGGACAGTGCACCATTGGAACTGCCAAGGCATGTGGCCTAAAGGAGGGTTGGGTGGGTGGTCTAAGGGGGAGGGGCCTGAGTGCCTGGGTCTGAGGGGGAAGGTGGGCTGAGTGGGAGATCTGAGGGAGAGGGGCCTGAGTGGGTGGGGAGGTCTGAGGGGGATCTGAGGGAGAAGGGGCCCTGAGTGGGGGGGTTGGGTTGGATAAATCTTATGCCTGCGTGGTGTGACAGGGGGACGATGCTTCTCATTGCTGAGGAGGTGAGTATAAAATTCTGGCCCATGTCTTAAAAGTTTCTCTAAATCCGACTGAATGCTCATGTGTAATATCATCGCAAATTTCCTGGGTCAGTTCATTTGCTTCTTCATTCCCATGGCCTGTTGCAATCTGGGTCAAGGATAAGATTGGAATCTGTTGTGTGAGTGCAAATTAATGGGATGGAGAAAGTTAAATGCCAGCTTCATGGTGTCAAAAATTCTGAAAGGGTTTAATAAAGACTGAATGAAAGGGATGCCACCATATTAACAACCTCTGCTGATGCTGAAAGCAGCCAGGTGTTAAGTCATGACCAACCACGCTGAAAGCAATGAAACAGTCCTATAACCTCGCTGAGCGAGTTGATCACATGTCCAAGCCTGATCATGATGGAACCCACACCCTCAAGGAGGCCGAGAGCATCCTTCCTCACTCCTCATCCCAATTGCTCCTATTACACCAGATATCCTTAGCCTGAGGGGTGACATTTTCAGGAACAGAGAGTGGGAGGGGGACGGGGGGGAGGGGGGTTCTCCAAATCAGTGACCATCATTTGCCCAACAAGGACAGACAAAGGGTCCACTCCCTTAAAAGCCAGAAAGCAAGCGATGGAGATCAAATTCAGCTGAGTTATTGGCGTTTTCCTGAAGGTTCTGCTAGTTTTCCAATGGGAGGACCAACATGACTTCCTCTCCCTGAGAGGCCTTTCGTGCAAGAAACAATACTTTTCATTGTATACCAATACATGTGGCAATAATAAATCAAATCAAATCAAAATCAAACCGTTGTTCGAATCCATTGAATAAAGTTCATAGAATCCTTATAGTGCAGAAGGAGGCCATTCGGCCCATTGGTTCTGCACTGACTCTCCAAAAGAGCATTTTACCCAGGCCCCAATCCAACAATGACCAACA
This sequence comes from Mustelus asterias, assembly GCF_964213995.1. NCBI lineage: Eukaryota > Metazoa > Chordata > Chondrichthyes > Carcharhiniformes > Triakidae > Mustelus > Mustelus asterias. Next base: position 70,215,669 of record NC_135813.1, on the reverse strand, counting down.
AATTGAATCAAGGCCCCAGTTGTTTTGCCACGAAAAGGATCCATGGCACTATTTAAAGAGAGGCAGGGGAGTTTTCCCAGCTTCCCAGCAGATATCACAAAACAGGTGAGTGTAAACTGGCTGCTGCATTTCCTACATTACAGCAATGGTGACATATCCTTCATTGGATGTAAAGCACTTTGGACGTCGTGAGGTTGTGAAAGGCTCGGTATAAATGCGTCCTCTTTCTTTTTTTACTTTACGGGCGACACGGTAGCGCAGTGGTTAGCACTGCTGCTTCACAGCTCCAAGGTCCTGGGTTCGATTCCCGGCTCGGGTCTCTGTCTGTGTGGAGTTTGCACATTCTCCTCGTGTCTGTGTGGGTTTCCTCCGGGTGCTCCAGTTTCCTCCCACAGTCCAAAGATGTGCGGGTTAGGTTGATTGGCCAGGTTAAAAATTGCCCCTTAGAATCCTAAAATGTGTAGATTAGAGGGATTAGTGGGTAAATATGTGGGGGTAGGGCCTGGGTGGGATTGTGGTCGGTGCAGACTCGATGGGCCGAATGGCCTCCTTCTGCACTGTAGGGTTTCTATGATTTCATTCTTTCTATGGAGATGGTAAATTCATTGCACTGTTCACACTTCTGTCAGAAATGTGTTAACAGTTTTGAAAGTTATTTTCCTTGTTCCTCACAACCGCTTGAAACCAGTAAATCATAATGAATAAAAAATGGAGACATTTGTTAAATTTCTAATGTGAGGAACTTTAATTAATTCTACAATCTCAGTTGCTTTTCCACCTTTTATCATAGAATCCATACAACGCAGAAGGAGGCAATTCGACCCATCGAGTCTGCACCAAAAGAGCATCTTACCCAAGTCCAACCCCTGCCCTATCCTTGTAACCCCGCACATACCCCATGGCTAATCCACCTAACCTACACACCTTTGGACACTCAGGGGCAATTTAACATGGCCAATCCACCTAACCTGCACACCTTTGGACTGGAGCACCCGGGGAAAACCCATCAGACACGAGGAGAATGTACTAACTCCACATAGACAGTTGAATTGAACCCGGGTCCCTGGCACTGTGAGGCAGCAGTGCTAACCACTGTTTTTTTTGTATATGCCCCAAGTAATGCTTGAATAATGAGGAAAAAGCTGAAACATACCGGGCGGAATTTACAGCCTTGCTCATCCCAAAGCCATAAAATCCCGCCCGAGGTGAACGGATCTTCCCATTGACCACCCATTGCCCGCTCTGATTCGCGTGGCAGGCAGGACAGCAAAATTCCGGCCATTGTAATTGAAAAGCCAGGCTACAGAGGAGCTGAGAGTCCACCTTACTGCCTGCCATGCCATATGTGGTTAGCACAATGGTTTCAAGGTCAAGGTTAGCAACAAGGTGAAGGTCTAGTGATCAAGATCTTGGCTACTGAATTAGAATTATTACTGAATTATTAAATTACTGAATTATTTGGTATTTGCTACCAAATAAACCTGTTGGACTTTAACCTGGTGTTGTGAGACTTCTTACTGAATTAGAAACCAGGATTAGGTGGAGCCTAATAAAAACAATTCTCTTCACCATCACTAATAGATGGGCAAGAGAGGAATCCACCAGCATATCTTCAAACACACACTTTTTTTCTCCTTGGAGAAGAGTGGTGGAAGAATTCCCGAGCTGGTTATCTGTGTTAGGAACGCTCCTTCCGTGGCCAGTAAGTCCTGGTGTTGGACTGGAATCTGGAGTTTCGGGTCCAGAGGTAGGGGCGTTACCACTACCACAGGACCTCCTATGACCTGTCTATACATCTATTGATTTCAATTAATTGTAACAGCCAGAGTTGTAATGTGTGTGTTACAGGTCCTTGACTTTTTAATTCCTGTTAAGGGCCATTTTGCACATGGCTCATTTCCTTTGGAATAGAGAGAATGTTCAAACACCCCTCACATCACTTACATCGTCCATAACCCATGCAGATCTGTTTTTCTTTAGATAGAATTGAATAGAATCGAAGAATAGAATTGAATCATAGAATAGAATCCTTATAGTGCAGAAGGAGGCCATTTGGCCCATCAAGCCTGCACTGGCCCTATCCCCATAACCCCATACGTTTACTCTGCCAATCCCCCTGGCACTAAGGGGCAATTTAGCATGGCCAATCCACCTAACCCACATATCTTTGGAGTGTGGGAGGAAACCGAAGCACTCAGAGGAAACCCACGCAGACACGGGGAGAATGTGCAAACTTCACACAGACAGTCACCCAAGGACGGAATCAAACCCGGGTCCCTGTGAGGCAGCAGTGCTAACCATTGAGTCACTGTGCCACCCTTTTTTGGACGGAGACCATTCGGCCCATCAAGCCTGCACCGACAACAATCAGTGGCCAATCAAACTAACCCGCACATCTCTGGACATTTTCTTTTTCTCGCTAGTTTCCTTTCACCTATTTTATGATGGGAGAAAGACTTGTCGAAGTAAATGACGGACGAAAAAAATTGACACCGGTCTTATTTACTTATGCCTATTTCTCCCCCTTTAAATTAATGGGAAAAATATCCTTATGTGCCTACTCTAATGAGCTTAGCAATGAATCAAAATGTCATAGTTCATCCAGTTCAAATGCTCTAATTAATCCTCTGTGTACGGCAAGAACATCTCCTGAACATGGCTGCTAAACATGCCAAAGTGTTTTGAAAAGAATCTTTAAAATTGCATTATACTGCAGAAAACAAACTATTCTTTTTTTTTCTCTCCCTTGTCAACCAGTGAACACCAGGGAATATATGTGGAGAAGGAAAACATCACTGGTATACAAAGAAAGAATCAGCCAACAAGGGATTCACAAATGAAACGGCTGATGATCAATGAAGTCATTCTGCGTTTGCATTACCTGCTAGACTTGAGACACCATCTTCAATGATGATTTGCTCTGTGGCCACATTTGCAAATCCCCCAGGCTCACACACACTGCAGTGCTCTTTATGAGGCTGCACAGGGATGACGCATTCCTTCACAGAGAGTGGGTGTTAAACAGTAAACTGCAATTAAAATATTTGTGATTCACAGGCTAGTGATTCACTGCTTTTTCTGCAACACACACAAATTCTTCTCAGGCAATGAGAGACAACAAAATGAAAGTATAATGAAGCGGCCTTTGTGCCACATGGGATTTTATTGCATTTTGTCATTCACATTTAGCAGTTGAAAGTAACTATATTATTTTGTTTTTAGTACTATTTCTCCTCACATTTTAATCACGAAAGTGCTTTGTAGCCTATATATTACTTAATTAGCCTTCCCACTGTGTCAGATAATCATCGTCACAAATGGAAGCTTAAGATAGTATTCATGGCCCCAAATAACAGCGGGGTTCCTGGATAACAATGGGAAGGTGGAGCAGCCAAGTACAAATTGTTGTCCTAATCCGTGGGCTTTTCTGAGGCAGAGGGGGCAAATATTTCTTGCAATCCGTTCTTTCCAGACAACGTCAGAAACAGGAAGTGGGATCAAAAGAGAAAATTTTGGAAAATCTCAGCAGGTCTGGCAGCATCTGTAAGGAGAGAAAAGAGCTGACGTTTCAAATCTAGATAACTCTTCGTCAAAGCTAAAAGGCATAGAAAGTGGGAGATATTTATACTGCAGGGTGAGGGAATTAAAAAATGAGGCATAGCCAGAGAAACCAGGGGAAAAGGCTGCTAATGGCAGTCCACAGAGAGAATAAAGGGTGTGAATGGCCAAACGGCAGAGCTGAAATCAGAGGGTAAGCTGTGACAGATGAAGATGTGGGGGAGGGAGTAGAGATGGATGAGAGAGAGGTAAATTTTAGAAAAAGGGGGAGAGGGGAAGCAAAGGGGAGAAAAGGTAAGGAAAGGAGATAACGTAGGGGGAAAGAGTGGGGAGGGAAGAAAACTGAAGAAAGACAATAAAGAAATAAGAAGTAGAGAACAGTAAAAAGTGAAATAAAATGAAAACAAAGGGGTCGAGGAGGGGTAGAGCTAATCATCTGAAGTTGTTGAATTCGATGTTGAGACCGGAAGGCTGTAAAGTGCCGAGCTGGAAGATGAGATGCTGTTCCTCCAGTTTGTGTTGAGCTTCACTGGAACATTGCAGCAGGCCAAGGACAGACATGTGGGCATGGGAGCAGGATCGTGGGTTAAAATGGCAAGCAACCGGAAGGTCAGGGTCCTGATTGCACACAGACCAAAGTGGGATGGAAGTGGGATGGCTGGGGCCCAGGAGTAGTTTTGCCAGTCTCACCTCTGGTGACCCGCTACCAACTTTCTTCTTCAATCAAGAACCTCCTCCTTCTTGCAGACCCCAGCCCGGAGCTGGCACTTTCCATTCCTTTATGGTCTTCTGGAGGAGACAGCTGTGGGTGACATGAGCACTCATCACAACACTTGAGTTAAGTGACCTCCTTCTGACCCCATGGACTTCAGTGGTAGCCACGCTGGGATTCTGGGGATACGGACTTCCAACCCTAGTGAAACAATTCAAACAGGCGGTGCATTTGAGGGTGAATTTCTTGAGGAATGGCAATGTTGAGAGTTATGAAGGAAAGGGGAATAAGGGTAGTTGTGGTGGTGGTATCAGAGAAAGAGCAAGTGGGGTGGGAAGGGGTTGAAGGTGTAAATAAGGAATCTCATAGAGAAGAAGATATTGCCGAGTGCTCGGAGAGAAATGAGGAGATAATGAGGGGATAACTGCAGGGTGGTGCAGAATTCTACGATCCCTGCTGGCTGGTTTGCAGGTAGGGTGGGGGATGCTGGTTGCCTTTTTCTCAGGTTGCCTTCCCACCGTTACCCCCTCCTCACCTGTTGTAACCTGTCTGCAAATTTACGGGGCATAGGCAAGGGTTTAGGCCAGCCTGGCCACCCTTGCCCCAGTTGAGGCCCTTAAGCTGGCAATTAATGACTACATAAGGAAGGTTTCCTGCTTGCTTTCAATTCTGAGGCTGGGGGGAATAGTTCAGAGGCCGGGGGAAGCCTGGCAAGTCACCCTGCTTCGGCCTCTGGTGGAGAAGGGGATTGGCGTTTTCACCAGCTTCCTTCCTACATCGAGTGCCCCTCCCACAAAGTCTATTCACTGTGGGTCCACCCACCATCTTCCCCCCTGCCACAACCTCTCCATCAAGACCCTCGCAACCCCCGCCCCCATTCCCCTCATTTCCACACCCCATCTTGGGATCACCCAAATTTACCTGATCCTGAACTGCAAGACTTGGGAGGTGGGCACTGCTTGTTGCCCCTGTCCTGGCACTGCAGGGACTACAGAGGAGGGTATTCTGCCTGAGAAAGGGGCAGAGATCTCAACTCCAGCCAATGAACGCTCCTTGGCATGTTAAATAGCTGCAGGGAAGCCGGTATTTTTGAGGATACTAACTCCTCAGATGGAAGGGTGGAAACCTGGCATCTGAAAAATCCTGCCTGTGGGGTCAGGGAAATCATCATAGAAATCATAGAAACCCTACAGTGCAGAAAGGGGCCATTCGGCCCATCGAGTCTGCACCAACCACAATCCCACCCAGGCCCTACCCCCATATCCCTACATATTTTACCCGCTAATCCCTCTAATCTACGTATCCCAGGACACTAAGGGGCAATTTTAGCATGGCCAATCAACCTAACCCGCACATCTTTGGACTGTGGGAGGAAACCGGAGCACCCGGAGGAAACGCACGCAGACACGGGGAGAATGTGCAAACTCCACACAGACAGTGACCCAAGCTGGGAATCGAACCCAGGTCTCTGGAGCTGTGAAGCAGCAGTGCTAACCATCTTGGTACCGTGCCGCCCTTGGAAAGAGGAAAGGACTGCAAAAGGAGGAAGAAATGACAGCTGAGGATGCTCCGTGTATAGAATCATAACATTCCTACAGTGCAGAAAGAGGCCATTCAGCCCATCAAGCCTGCACTGACAACAATCTCACCCGTTAACCCATAATCCCACATATTTACCCTGCTAATTTCCCTGACGCTAAGGGGCAATTGAGCAAGGGAATCAATCTAACCTAAAATGAGCTGCCAGAGGCAGTAGTAGAGGCGGGTACAATTTTGTCTTTTAGAAAGCATTTAGACAGTTACATGGGTAAGATGGGTGTAGACAGATGTGGGCCAAATCTGGGCAATTGGGACTAGCTTAGTGGTAAAAACTGGGTGGCATGGACAAGTTGCGCTGAAGGGCCTGTTTCCATGCTGTAAACCTCTATGACTCTATCTTGGACTGTGGGAGGGAACAGGACCACCCGGAGGAAGCCCACGCAGACACGGGGAAAATGTGCAAACTCCACATAGACAGTGACTGACACGAGGCTGGAATTGAACCCAGGTTCCTGGCGTTGTGACACAGCAGTGCTTGCCACTGTGCCGCCCAATCTTTAGGGAGAAGCAGTCAGTCAGCTCCCTACAGGAAGTGAGATGTGATAAATAGCCATTCTCAGGCTATGGAAGTCACTGGTAATGCCACCATTCCTAAGTCATCTTGTACAACACAGTGACTGTTAGATCACTGTACTGGGCACTTCCAGTGGGTGCAAGTTCACAAATCATTCAAGATGACAAGATACTTAGAATACTGTGTTCAAGGATGTAAAAGCGCTGGAGAAAATACAAAGAAGAATTAGAAGAATTACCAAATTTGAGAAGAGTCTCCTAAATTCACTCCAGGGGAAGTTAGATAAGGAAAAGTGATTGGAGGGACATGTTTATAGGGTGAGATTAACTAAGGTGAGTTGAAGCTCATGTGTCCCATGAATACTGGCCCTTGTCATGATCTCATACAATCATAGAATCATTACAGTGCAGAAGAGGCCATTTGGCCCATTGAGTCTGCACCGACTCTCTTACCCAGGCTATTATACCCCCGCCCTATCCCTGTAATCCCACACATTTTACCATTGCTAATCCCATCTAACCTACAGATTTTGGGACACGAAGAGGCAATCGACCTAACCTGCACATCTTTGGACTGTGGGAGGAAACCAGAGCACCCGGAGGAAACCCACGCAGACAGGGGCAGAAGGTGCAAATTCCACATAGTCACCTGAGGCTGGAATTGAACCTCGGTCCCTGGAGCTGTGAGGCAGCAGTGCTAACCACTGTGCTACTGTTTGGTGAAATGGTCTGTTTTTGTATTGGTATTAAGCACAGGAATACGGAACTGGAACTGCAATCGAACAGTTTTGTGACAATTATCTTACTGATTGTTTTATTTCCAGAATGGTTTGAAAGTGAAATTCTCAAACCACTATGGTAGGATGTGAAATGGCAAAATCTGAATTAGTCCAGTAACGCGGCCACTTCACTCCCATATCCATATAACCACACGGTGATACTAGAGGATGAGCAGGGATTTAGTTATGAGTGGGAAGGACAATATTCTTTGCTGCAGGAATTTCACCCAGCAGAGCAGGTTGAATGGAAACCGATCTCCACGGTTTCACAATTCAGCTTTAACAAAGCCCACCATCTGCTGAAAACAACCATACATGGCTCACCTCCTGATGCCAGTGAAATCAGCAAACAGATCTTGGCAGACATACTCAGCATAGAAGATGAACTGTGCAAACATTTTCACAGATACAGGTTTCAAACCTTCCGCAGAACATGACAGACATGGCAATGACTTGGTGGCTGACCCCTTGGTCACTCTGGAATTCAGATAGTTACTTGAAAGGACATGCGGATCTCCATGGGGGAAGGGAAGGAAAGGAATTGTTTGGGCCTTTTTCCCCCATGAATTCCATCTCTACTGTAGCGGTAAGATCACCCAAGGTTTCTGCTGCCCCTGGCATTGCCTGCAGTGATTGATACTGTGTGGTTTGTAATAGATGCCAACACCAGGTGGAAACATGTATTAATTATGAATCATCTTACACGTTTGGTATAATTAAGATTACTATTCTCTTGTGCACGTACAATCTGTGTTTCTTTTATGTTGTTTTCCTCGCATCAACTTTCCCCTATCCCCTTCTGTCCTGTTGACACTTTGTCATGATGTATTTGCATGGATTGTCCTTCAAGAGTAGTCATGCTATGCATGTGAGTGTTGACAGTGAGTGCTGACTGATGCTTGTCCACAGGAAGCTCATGCATGGACCTTTGTGGAGCAAAGAGCTGAGTTGTAAATGAAAGAAAAGGCAGGTTTGGTTTGATGGAGGTGTGGGGGAGGTGAAGGGATGAGGGGGTGGTGCTGGTTAAAGTCTCAGGAAACTGTTTCCCAAACCACATCCACCTCCAACTTGCCCATTTCTAACTGAGGATGGAAGGTGGGTGGACAGGCAACCTGACCCAAGGAGAAGGGTTAGAGTTTTAAATATAATGAGAATGTTTTTAGTCTTGTGTTCCTTCAGCTTTTGAAATCCAAGGAACCTGCCTGAGAAGCCTCTGTGATTAGGCCACACGCCCCCCCTCCCCCCACCACCCACCAAAGGCCTATTTCCCTCAGACTTCTGGCTTCTCCCATCCATTGACTCTGTCTACACTTCCCGCTGCCTTGGCAAAGCAGCCAGCATAATTAGGGACCCCACGCACCCCGGACATACTCTCTTCCACCTTCTTCCATCAGGAAAAAGATACAAAGATACAAATGTCTGAGGACACGTACCAACTGACTCAAAAACAGCTTCTTCTCTGCTGCCATCAGACTTTTGGATGGACCTATCTCGCACCCTATGAACAGTATGCTTTGTCTGAATGGCGCACAAGAAACAATACTTTTCACTAATACTAATATATGTGACAATAATAAATCAAATCAAATCACCCCTTAACGCATGCTGTAATTCCTCCTATCCAAACCAGGGCCTCATCTCTCCACTGTCATGTATGTTGGGCATGCCCCTTTAAGAGAATGGGTCAGGTGACCCTGGACTCAAGCTCCACCCTGGTTGGAGTTTGCCTGATGTGGAGATGCCGGCGTTGGACTGGGGTGAACACAGTAAGAGTAAGAACACAGTAAGAACACTCTTACTGGAGTTTGCCTAGCCAGCCTTGTGCTGACTGTGCTGGGATAAAGACATGATAATAAACTGTTCCAGTTAGTTTACTACCATTGACCTCACGGTCTTTTATTAGTCTCAATATCAGTTCACAAACATAATACCCACCACCAGCAGGGTCCTTCCTATTCCAATACTTCCACCCCCCTGCATCCGCCTTCCATTGCCTCACCCCTCCCTCTGGTCAGTTCCTCTGAAGCAGATGAACCTGCTGCTGTGTTTATCAGTGGCCGTCTCCCCACCTGACTTTGGGTCCATCAGTCAATCAGGCTGAGTCCAGTTAGAGAATCAATCACTGGCATTACTAGCATGCTCCTTGACTATGGATGGAAATTCTGCCCAGAGACACTGGCAAGGAGTAATTGGGCTAAATGACCTGTTTCTGTGCTGTTCATTCTATGAAAGGTGTGTCATGGTCTGCCAAAATTCACTGTTTGCATGTGTTGACATGACACTTGGATGAAGTGCCTATGGGCAATGCCTGAAGAACCATGGCTCCCCCGTTAGGAGAGAAGTGAAGAAAAGTACATAAATAAATTTGCATGATGTTGTTTTCAATGAGAAGAAAGGGCCAAATGTACACGCTGTCCACACACAGACACACACACCACATTCGCACACATACACACACACCACATTCGCACACACACACACGCCACATGCGCACACACACACGCCACATGCGCACACACACACCACCACATGCACACACAGACACATGCACACACACACCACACACCACATGCACACACAGACACACACACACCATATGCGCACACATACCACATGCACACACACACACCACATGCTCACCATCTATGACCAAATAGTGTAAGCATAAAATGAAGATTAAAATAACCATTTTAAATATAATTACATTTTAATTTAAGAATCAGAGCACAGGATCCACAGCACAAATGTAATTTTGTTGAGCAAGTAAATAATTAATGACACGAACAGTTCAATCATTCCTTTTTATCAAGTCCTTCTTTGCATTGCTAATGTAAGATAAACCCTGTTTTAGTAATCGCACGGGTACTCATCAATATTATTCTGCCTGAGTATTCAGAGTAGTTTCAAGGACATTAGAGCCAATATATGGAGATTATGAACATGTTTATATTAAAAACTCGTGTTTGGTATCTTGCCAAAACATTATTAGTAAAAATTTTGAATTTATATGAGGTCATTGAGGAGGCATTTGAGTGCTAATATAATGACAAACAAAAAACGTGGCTTTAGAAGATCACTTTCTTACTTGTGAAAAGTACATAAAAATGTGATAATCTCTCCCTGAAAAAGCACTTGTTTGGAGCCTTGCGTTTTAGTCTAAATAAAGATCATCATTGGGTCGATTCCACTGAGCACTTAACCCAGCAACTGTGAAAATGAATTTTTAATAATATTTTAAGATCTGACTGAAAGCAAAGAGGTTAATGTACTCTGAGTGTGGCAGGACTATCTGGTATATGCGCTGAATCTGTTCTGATTATATTCTAACCTAATCTAATTTGAACTGGACTAATCTTAATTACAGGATTAACTGCTTTTTATTTAAAATTTGTGGAGCTCAAAAATAATGCATAGCTCCCCAGATGGTTCAATGAGTAAACACAGGGGCTAATTCTCCAAAACGAGGGGAAAAATGTGCTCTGCAGTTTTACCCACCCCAATCTGTGGGGTTGGTTCAGTTACATTTTTAGTGTGCATTCCCTGTCTGCTTTTAATGTGTGAAGGGGTGATGTTTAATTAACGGGGAGGGAGAGATTCCCGATTCAAACACCTCTTTAAAGGGTTGCTTCTGTTAAAGGGAGGCAGGCCTTTTTTTTATCATGGAAGCTGACAGTTGCTTAGTAAGATGGCTGGACGAGCAAAGAGGATTGTTCCTTTGCCTGAGGTCAGCTTGAATATGCCCTTGGAGTAAAAGGCACTGATGAAACAGTTTAGCGACAATGGGCGTCCTTATTAATCAAACAAACGTGCAGTAAATGTGGAGGGAGAGGCCGAACAGTGTCAATTGGCAGATCCCCAATTCCATAGGTCTTTGGAAAAGATAAGTAAAAATATTGATGTCAAAAGTGACTTGCATGAAGTTGTCCAAAGTGGAATCTGACCTCCCACAAATGTGACCTTACCTCTCAAAAAGGGTATCGTACCTCTCCGAAGAACTCCAGTAGGGTCAGACCCTTTTCTTCAACTATCTAAACCCACAAGTCATGCTTCTGAAACTTGATGACCAAAGTTGTTGAAGGCAGCTGTATTTTTAAATGGCGGCACGGTGGCACAGTGGTTAGCACTGCTGCCTCACAGTGCCAGGGACCCGGGTTCAATTCCGGCCTCGGGTCACTGTCTGTGTGGAGGTTGTTCTCCCTGTGTCTGCCGTGGGTTTCCTTCGGGTGCTCTGGTACCTCCCACACTCCAAAGATATACGGGTTAGGTTGATTCGCCATGCTAAATTAGTGTCATGACAACTAGCGGGGTACATATGTGGGGTTAGGGGGATAGGGCCAGGGTGGAATTGTTGTCGGTGCAGGCTCAATGGGCCAAATAGCCTCCTTTTGCACTGCAGGGATTCTATGATTCTAAATGCACATCTGCTTCCATGTACTGCGGCTGGGAAAAATACATCTCGTCCCCATTTCCCCCCCACCATCACCATAGCACCCACCCGCCCCCCCTCCCCCACCCCCACCAGCAAAAACAATGGATGCCAGATTCCGGGGAGGGAACTGAGGAATTTTGGACCCTGACACCCTTACTGCTAAGACATGCAGCCCTTCCATCTTTACAAAAATGCAGGCCTTTGTGCCTGTCTTGACAGCAGAAGGCACAAATAACATCTCAGCAATATTTGTGAATGAAGAGGTAAAAGGGAGAGAGGAATTTAAAACAATTACAATCACCAGGAAAGGGTTACTGAGGTAACAATGAAACTATGGGTTGTCAGTCCCTAAGACCTGATGGCCTCCATCCTAGTGTCTTAAAACAAGTGGCTGCTAAGATAATAGATGCTTTGACTGCAATTTCCCAAAATTCCCAAGACTCTGCAAAGTTCCCATCGGATTTGAAAATAATGAATATAGTGTCTTTCCAATTGTGTTGTGCAGTACTTTTAAGAGGTTTCGTGAACAGGAAATGAATTTTTGAAGAGGATGGCATGGTGGCACAGCGGTTGGCACTGCTGCCTCACAGTGCCAGGGAGCTGGGTTCGATTCTGGCCTCACACAGTCCAAAGATGTGCAGGCTGGGTGGATTGGCCATACTAAATTGATCCTGAGGCTGGAATGCCACTGCCATTCACACCGGCGGGATTTTCCCATCCCGCTGCAGTGAACGGAGATTTGGCTGGATGCCAAGTTTTCCGACCTCGCTGCAGTAGGAAGTGTTAAGAAAGGGTTAACGGACCTTCCAAATAAGTCCTAATTTGATGTCAATTATCCAATAGAAGTCACTGATACAAAAGAGGCTACATGTGGCACTGTGGGTTAAAGAAGCTACAGGTGGCACTGTGGGTTGGGGAGAATTGTACGTGGAGTTGAATTAAAGAAATAAAGCTTGTTTATGAAGAAGCAGAACTTGTGTCTCCTTTACTAAACTACAACTGAGAGGATCAATCTGGAAGGTGGCAAGAACGGCTGGTAAGATCATGTCCATAGTGTCCAAAAATGGTGGAATAGCCATGGTAAATGTGCAGGATTATAGAGGCAGGGCAGGGTGGGGGAAGGACTTTGATAAGATGCTCTTTTGGAGAGTTGGTGCAGACTTGATGGGACAAATGGCCTCTTTCTGCACTGTAGGGATTCTATGGTTCTTTGTTCAATCTCTTCTATTGAAGAACAAAGGGAGACAGAAAGCAGGAAAGTGATACAAGTTAACCTAACATCTGTCACAGGGAAAATGCTGGAACCTATTATTGAAGAGGTTGTAGGAGGGCACTTAGAAAATCTCAATGCAATCAGGTAGTCAACATGATTTTGTGAAAGGAAAATAGTGTTTGTTTGATTAATTTATTTGAGTTCTTTGAAGAATTGGGTGGCATGGTGGCACAGTGGTTAACACGGCTGCTTCACAGCACCAGGATCCAGGCTCAATTCCAGCCTTGGATGACTGTCAATGCGGAGTTTGCACGTTCCGCCTGTGTCTGTGTGGGTTTCCTCCAGGTGCTGCAGTTTCCTCCCACAGTCCAAAGATGTGTGAGTTAGGTTGATTGGCCATGGTAAATTGAACCTAGTATCGGGGGATTAGCAGGGTAAATGAGGGTTATGGGACTATGGCCTGGGTGGGATTGTGGTTGGTACAGACTTGATGGGCTAAATGGCCTCCCACATTGTAGGGATTCAATGATTCTAACTAACAGGTAATGTAGACAAAGGGTAATATTTAGATGTGTTGAATCTGGATTTACAAAAGGCAATTGTTAAGGTAATGGTGTAGGGAGTGACATATTGGCATGGATAGAGGATTGGTTAGCTATTGGGAAGCAGAGACTAGAGATCAATGGCTCATTCTCAGGTTGGCAAGTTTTTCTCATGGAGTACTACAGGAATCCATGCTGTGCTTCAATTACTTACAACTTATATTGGTAACTTTGATAAACAGACTGAATGTATGGGTTACTAAATTTGTTGATGACACAAGAGATAGGGAGTTGGGTGAGTTCCAAACATGACATAAGTCTGTAGTGGGATTTAGATAGGTTAAGTCAGGGAACAAAAATTTGGCAGATGGAGTGTGATGGGAGAAAATGTGACCTTGTCCACTTAGGTTGGAAGAATAGAAAGTCAGTTTTATTTAAATAGGGAAAGACAACAGAACACTCCAATACAGCAGAACCTGCGTGTTTCTTTATTCCTTCATGGACATGGGTGTTGCTGGCTAGGCCAGAATTATTGCCCATCCCTAATTACCTTTAAGAAGGTCGTGATGAGCTGCCTCTCGAACAACTGCAGCCCATGTGGTGTAGGTACACCCATGGTGCTATTAGGGAGGGAATTCCAGGATTTTAACCCAGCGACTCTGAAGAAACAGTGATATATTTTGATTTGATTTGTTATTGTCACATATATTAGTATCCAGTGAAAAGTATCATTTCTTGCGCACTATACAGGCAAAGGATACCATTCATAGAGAAGGAAATGAGAGAGTGCAGAATGTCGTGTCACAGTCACAGTTAGGGTGTAGAGAAAGATCAACTTAATGCGAGATAGGTCCATTCAAAAGTCTGACAGCAGCAGAGAAAAAGCTGTTCTTGAGTCGGTTGATACGTGACCTCAGACTTCTGTATCTTTTTCCCGAAGGAAGAAGGTGGAAGAGAGAATGTCCGGAGTGCGTGGGGTCCTTAATTATGCTGGCTGCTTTTCTGAGGCAGCAGGAAGTGTAGACAGTGTCAATGGATGGAAGGCTGGTTTGCTTGCTGGATTGGGCTACATTCACAATCTTTTGTAGTTTATTGTGGTGTTGGACAGAGCAGGAGCCATAGCAAGCTGTGATACAACCAGAAAGAATGCTTTCTATGGTGTATCTGTAAAGGTTGGTGAGAGTCAAAGTTTCCTGGTCAAGATGATGTAGGTCTTGAAGGGGAACTTACAGGTGGCAGTGTTGCCATTCATCTTGTGGGCTCAGTAGGGACTGTTGAAGGAGCTTTGGAGAGTTGCTGCAGTGCATCTTGTAGATGAGGTGCACTGCTGTCACTGTCAATGTTAGAGGGTGTGAATGTTAAAGATGATGGATGGGATGCCAATCAATGGGGTGTCCTGGTACATGAGTCACAAAATGTTAATATATAGCTAGAGTGGGTTATTAGGAAACGAATGGAATATGAGCATTTCATACAAAAGGGATCGAGTAGAAAAATGGGGAAGTGTGGCTGCAGTTGTACAAGGTCTTCGTGTGCAGGATTTGGTCTCCTTACTTAAGTAAAGATAAATGTATCAGAAACAGTTAGGAGAAGATTCACTTGACTGATTCCTAGGACAAAAGGGTTATTTTATGAGGGAAGGTTGGACAGGTTGGTCCTGTATCTATTGGAATTTAGATGAATAAAGGGTGATCTTATTGAAACTTATGACCCTGAGGGGCCTTGACAGAGTGGATGCTGGGAGGATGTTTCCCTTTGTGGGAGAGACGAGAACTAGGGGGACACCGTTTTTATAAAAGGGGTTTCCCATTTAAGATGGAGATGAGGAGGATTTATTTCTCAGACGATTGTTAATCTGTGGAATTCTCTTCCCCAAGCAGTGGGGGCAGGGTGTTGAATATTTTAAGGCTAAGTTAGAGAGATTTTTGATTGACATGGGAGCCAAACAATATAGGGGATAAAGAGTGTGGAAGAAGGATCTGGTACCTAAATGATTAACATGGGACTGAATGCAGTACTGCCCATAAGAAGACAGATGACCTGACGCTGAGGATAGTGTCGAGATAGGTTGAAACATGTAAGGACCTTGTATGGGGTCCTCTCCATAGTTTTACCCTCCACTGTAAATATGTATATCAGTCAATAACATTAATAAAGACTTCATTGTAACTTTAACAAGACTGCTTCATGGTATCACAGGCAGTGACAACAGAGCAGATCAGACAAGGAAGTAGAGTTGGGGTGACAGTCAGATCAGCCATGATCGTATCAAGGGGCTGAATGGCCAAGTCCGGCTCCTAATTCTTGTGCCTTCTGTAAGTAGCTCCACCCCTCTGCCTCCACCTGCCAACATAGATCTGTTTCCATTTCTAACAGGTTACAATTGAGGATGATTGCAACCGTTTGGGGACACAGGTCCATTGAAGAGTGCTGCAGGAAGGGAACCATCTGAGAATCATAGAATCCCTACAGCGCAGAAGGAGGCCATTTGGCCCATCGAGCCTGCACTGACAACAATGCCATCCAGCCCCCATCCCTGTAAGCCCATGTATTTACTCTGCTAATCCCCCTAACCTACACATCTTGGGACACTAAGGGGCAATTTAGCATGCCCAATCAAGCCTAACCCGCACTTCTTTGGCCTGTGGGAGGAAAACGGAGAACCCGGAGGAAACACACACAGACACAGGGAGAATGTGCAAATTCCACATAGAGAGTGACCCAAGGCCGGAATTGAACCCAGGTCCCTGGCACTGTGAGGCAGCAGTGCTAACCATTGTGCCACCCCAGAACAAAGGAATGCCAATTTACTTCTTCCAAAGGTTGAGCTGGGAACCACATAGATTGACAAATCGAGTCTGGAGGCCAAACACCAGTGCAGTGGTTCCCGGGAGTAAATTGCAAGTGATTCTCCAATGCCACATTGGCCAACATCAAAATAACTGGGGAGGGTTTGGATGTCCCTAGCTCCACATTTGCTCCATCACCAATTCAGATACGGTGTAAGCAATGTAGGCTGCACATTGAGCTGTGCTTTATTGTTACAATCTAATGCTGAACGCATCTGTTTGGTCTATTTCTGTAAGAGGTTCAGATACCTGAATTATTCTGTTTGACGCAATAGTAGCCTTGGTAATTCATATTTTGAACCATTCATTGCTGGCAAGGATAGCACTTGTTGTTCATTTTTAATCGCCCTTGAGAAGATGGTGGTGAGCCACCTTCTGGACCCACTGTAGTCTGCGTGGTCAAGATACGCCCACTGTGCTGAGAGGAAGGGAGTTCCAGAACTTTGACCGAGCAGCCACGAGTCTGGATCGGGTGTGTGGCTTGGTGGAGAACCTGGAGGTGGTGGTGGTCCCATTTGCCTGCTGCCCTTGTTTTGATTTGGTTTGCTTTATTATTGTCACATGTATTAGAAAAATATACAGTGAAAAATATTGTTTCTTGTGCGCTACACAGACAAAGTTCATAGAGAAGGAAAGGAGAGGATGCAGAATATAATGTTGCAGTCAGAGCTAGGGTGTAGAGAACGATCAATTTAGTGTGAGGTAGGTCCATTCAAAAGTCTGGTGTCAGCAAGGAAGAAGCTGTTCTTGAGTCAGTTGGTACGTGACCTCAGACTTTTGTATCTTTTTCCCGACGGAAGAAGGTGGAAGACAGTATGTCCAGGGTCCTTGATTATGCTGGCTGTTTGTTTATACTTCCCGCTGCCTCAGAAAGAGTCAATGGATGGGAGGCTGGTTTGTGTGATGGATTGGGCTTCATTCATGGCCCTTTGTAGTTTCTTGCAATCTTGGCCAGAGCAGGAACCATACCAAGCTGTGAAATGACCAGAAAGAATGCTTTCTAAGTTGCACCTGTAAAAGTTGGCGAGAGTCATAGTGGACATGCCAAATTTCCTTAGCCTCCTGAGAAAGTAGAGGAGTTGGTGGGCTTTCTTAATATAGCACAACATGGGGTGGGCTTTCTTAACTATAGCAACAGCATGGAGGGACCAGGACACGTTGTTGATGATCTGGACACCTAAAAACTTGAAGCCCTCGACCATTTCTACTTCATCCCCATTGATGTAGACAGGGCATGTCCTCCACTATGCTTCCAGAAGTCAATGACTATCTCCTTTGTTTTGTTGACATTGAGGGAGAGATTATTGTCATCACACCAGTTCACCAGATTCTCTATCACGTTCCTGTACTCCGTCTCTTCATTGTTTGAGATTCAACCCACTACGGTGGTTATCAGCAAACTTGAAAATCAAGTTGATGGGGAACTTGGCCACAGTCATAGGTGTATAAGGAGTATAGTAGGGGGCTGAGGACACAGCCTTGTGTGACACAGGTGTTGAGGATGATTGTGGAGGAGGTGTTGTTGCCTATCCTTACTGATTGCAGTCTGTGGGTTAGAAAGTCTAGGATCCAATTGCAGAGGGAGAGCCAAACCTAGGCCATGAAGTTTGGAGATGAGTTTTGTAGGAATAATGGTGCTGAAGGCTGAGCTGTAGTCAATAAGTAGCAGTCTGATTCAAGTTTCTTTGCTATTCAGGTGTTCCAGGGTTGAATGTAGGGACAGGGAGATGGCATCTGCTGTGGACCTGTTGCGGCTGAAGGTGAACTGTAATAGATCCAGGCAATCTGGGAGGCTGGAATTGATTTGTGCCATGACTAACCTTTCCAAGCATTTCATAATGATGGATGTCAGAGCCACCGGGCAATAGTCATTAAGGCACGCTGCCTGGCTTTTCTTTGGTACTAGGATGATGGTCACCTTCTTGAAGCATATAGGGACCTCAGATTAGTGTAAAGAGAGGTTAAAGATGTCTGCGAATAGCCCCGCCAGCTGGTCCTTCTGGGCGGTAGAGATTGGGAGTTTGGAAGAAGGCTTGGCAAATTGCAGCAGCACATCTTGTCGATGCCATGTGAATGTTGTTGGGCACCCAGATGGTTACGCGGATGTGATCAATGTTTTTGTTTGAAAGGTGTAATGGTGCAATGGAATGTTCTGGTTTCACCAGCAGTGAGGCAAAATGGGGAGGGGGGGGGGGTTATGTCAGAATTCTGTTCTCGGGATTTTAAAAGTGGGTCGAACTTCCCGACGAACGATGTCGGGAAGGCCTTTTGTGTTTATTAGCATGTCATGCATGCTCATTAAAAAGCCACCTCGCAGGAATTAAGCTCCTCTGCCAAGTTGTTATTGGAATGTTCTCTTTGACGACTGTATAAAAGTGTCATGCACCTGGCGGGTTTCACTTCCACAACTTTGAGGTTCCACCGATGAATGATTGAAAATAAAATATCAATTACCAAGGCCACAATTTCTTCACTATCCATGTGGCCACAGCAACAGAATAAAAATCTATCTCATGCTTCTAAGTCACCACCTCTATCCCAAATGGGCTAGCTTCCATGTGTATTGCCAGAAGGCAAGTGTCAACCAACCAGGGCTGGAGATGGGGGAGCATCTCAGACGAGCTCACTTTTTTGTCCTCTCTTACCATCCCTACACATGGGCCGGAATTTTCCAGCCATTCGCGCTCCGTCGCCGCTGCAAGCGAGGGTGGAGAACTTGGCAGTCAGTCAAATCCCCCGTTCATTGCAGCGGGACCAGAAAATTCCACCGGCTGAAATATTCCAGCCATACTTTGAGATAGGGTTGCTGGAGAGTAGACAGGAGCAAGCAACCTGGCTGATATCACCTTGCCAAGCCTAGGGAAATCCAGTGGAGCTCCTACTTCTGAGCTTGCCAAGATTACCTGACACACAACAGAGCAGAACTGGGGTGAGGTTCTTTTGTGTGTGTGTAGCTCGGTCTCAGGCTCTGGCTTTCTGGGCTTGCTGCTTCTGTTGAAAGCCTTGCCTCTAAATATATAAAGGGTTATTATTCTTTCTCTACTTTGTAACTGAAGTTAACTACATGCACAACTTTTTAAAAAATCAAAATAATAGTTTAAGTCCTTTTTATCTGCTCTCTGCCAAGCCAGGTCAAAGATTTATGTCCATTTAAATACATGTTACGTACACTTTTAGCATCATAAGGAGGTTGAACATTGTTTCTGGCTCTCTGCTGCCATCTTTCTGGATTCTTCACTGAACGGCAGAAGGTTTGTTATTCTTATCGTATTTGGTTCTCAGTGTGAGCAAGTTACTTCCAACATGCCATTCTTTCTTACAGCCACACTAGAACATTGCTTTCAAACTACAGAGCGGTTGTAACAGGCTGGGACTTTCATTTCTGGAAAATGGACCAAGGATATTTGACGGGGGTTTTGAAAATTCTAAAGATGCTTCTATAGAGTTGACGTGGAGAAGTTGTTTTCACTTGCTGGTGACGTCAGAAAATACAAGACACTCTTAACTTACAGATCAAGTAAATAATTTAGGGGGCACTTTGCTCAGAGGGTGGTGAAAGTAATCCTCTATTTTTGTGTCAACATGTACTGAACTGTATGGTTTGATGGCATCACTTCCAACAGTTTCAGGGTGAAGAATGGAGTGTGTCCGAGACCCCACTTTGTTTGGTATTTCTTTTGCCATGCTCCTCACCTTTGCCTTCTCTGCAGATCAGGGCGGCACGGTAGCACAATGGTTAGCACTGCTGCCTCACAATGCCAGGGACCCGGGTTCAATTCTGGCCTCGGGTCACTGTCTGTGTGGAGTTTGCACATTCTCCCTGTGTCTGTGTGGGTTTCCTCCCAGTCCAAAGGTGTGCAGGTTAGGTCGATTGGCCATGCTAAATTGCTCCTTAGTTTCTCAAGATGGTTAGATTAGATGCATTAGCCATGGTAAATGTGTGGGGTCACAGAGATAAGGTGGGTGGTGGGCCTAGGTAAAGAGACAGATACTCTTGTCAGCAAGTGGGCTGAATGGTCTCCTTCTGCACTGAAGGAATTCTATGATTCTATGGAAGGCAGTACCTGCAACCTAGGTCAGATTATATGCTTTATAGTCCGTCTAGACTGAAGGCAAAGACAAAATGCAGCAGATCCTGATTAATGAACTGCTCAATGCTGATGAAGCCACACTAATCACTCACATGGAAATTCAGCCACAAAGACTCATGGATTCTATCCCTCGTTCTTATAACTTGCTCTTTTCCACAGTAAGCATCAAGAAAGCCATGCCTATAGGACAGTGCCACATTTCTGCCCTTGTTCACACTACATAACACCTACTGACAGTGGTTAGCAAATTCTGTTACCTTGGGGATAGACAATCTGTCTTTCAATGCAGAACTCGATACACGCATAGGAAAAGCAACAACCACTGTTTGTGGCACATTTTGGCCATTTCTTGGAAGGACAAAATCAAAAATGCAACAGTCCTCTCAATAATTAAACTTCCATGTATGTTGGCATTAATCAATAAGCGGTAACTTTATTGGATTGAGCTGTTTGCAAGCTGCAAGATACCTTTGGATTTTCTGAAATGGTTGGAGCCAAACAACCAGAAGGACGCCCAAAGTTCGACTTCAAAAATGCTTGCAAGC
Source organism: Mustelus asterias (assembly GCF_964213995.1). NCBI lineage: Eukaryota > Metazoa > Chordata > Chondrichthyes > Carcharhiniformes > Triakidae > Mustelus > Mustelus asterias. Next base: position 70,194,839 of record NC_135813.1, on the reverse strand, counting down.
ATGACAGGAAGGCCCTAAACATTCACACCTGGGAGACGCTAGGTGGCAACAGAGGAAAATGGCGACATGGCTTTTAGGCCAGCATGAGCCACCATTACGATCAGTGGGCTACAGCCACTTGGAAACAGGTAGAAGGACCCAGAACAACAAATCACTTCATGTATGAGACTGGTGGCAGAACCTGCTTCTCAAGGATTGGCCTCTTCAACCAAAACAGCATCAGATGAATATCCCCATCTCCATTTGATTTGCTGCCTGTCCACCCCTTCCACAGATGGAAGGTTACCAGTTACAACAATGAGAATGTGGAACTCACAGCCGCAGTGGTGCAGAAGATAACATTAACACATTTAAGGTGAAAGAACAGAGTGGTGTGAGGGCAGGGTGGGAAGAGGCATTCTGACTGAATGTGACTCATAGAGTCATAGAGGTTTACAGCATGGACACACACCCTTCAGCCCAACTTGTCCATGCCACCCTTTTTTTTTAAACCACTCAGCTAATCATAATTGCCCGCGTTTGGCCCATATCGCTCTATACCTACCCATGCAACTGTCTAAATGCCTTTTTAAAAGACAAAATTGTACCCGCCTCTACAACTACCTCTGGAAGCTTATTCCAGACACTCACCACCCTCTGTGTGAAAACATTGCCCCTCTGGACCCTTTTGTATCTCTCTCCTCTCACCTTAAACCTATGCCCTCTAGTTTTAGACTCTCATCCCTTTTAGAAAAGATGTTGATTATCTAACTAATCTATGCCCCTCATTATTTTATAGATCCCTATAAGATCACCCCTAAGCCTCCTACGTTCCAGGGAAAAGAGTCCCAGTCTATCCAGCCTCTCCTTATAAGTCAAACCATCAAGTCCCGTAGCATCCCAGTAAATCTTTTCTGCACTCTTTCTAGTTTAATAATATCATTTCTATAATAGAGCGACCAGAATTGTACACAGTATTCCAAGTGTGGCCTTACCAATGTCTTTACAACTTCAAGACATTCCAACTTCTGTATTCAGTGTTCGGATCAATGAAACCAAGCATGCTGAATGCCTTCTTCACCACTCTGTCCACTTTCAAGGAGCTATGAAACTGTACCTCTAGATCTCTTTGTTCTATAACTCTCCCAACACTCTACCATTAACTGAGTAAGTCCTGCCCTGGTTCGATCTACCAAAATGCATCACCTCGCATTTACCTAAATTAAACTCCATCTGCCATCCACCAGCCCACTGGCCCAATTGATCAAGATCCCGTTGCAATCCCAGATAATCTTCTTCATTGTCCACTATGCCACCAATCTTGGTGTCATCTGCAAACATATTTTGATTTGATTTATTATTGTCACATGTATTAACATACAGTGAAAAGTATTGTTTCTTGTGCACTATACAGACAAAACATACCGTTCATGGAGAAGGAAACGAGAGAGTGCAGAATGTAGTGTTACAGTCATAGCTAGGGTGTAGAGAAAGATCAACTTAATGCAAGGTAAGTCCATTCAAAAGTCTGACAGCAGCAGAGAAGAAGCTGTTCTTGAGTTGGTTGGTACGTGACCTCAGACTTTTGTATCTTTTTCCCAACGGAAGAAGGTGGAAGAGACAATGTCCGGGGTGTGTGGGGTCCTTAATTATGCTGGCTGCTTTGCCGAGGCAGCGGGAAGTGTAGACAGAGTCAATGGATGGGAGGCTGGTTTGCGTGATGGATTGGGCTACATTCACGACCTTTTATAGTTCCTCGCGGTTTTGGGCAGAGCAGGAGCCACACCAAGCTGTGATATAACCAGAAAGAATGCTTTCTATGGTGCATCTGTAAAAGTCGGTGAGAGTCGTAGCTGACGTGCCAAATTTCCTCAGTCTTCTGAGAAAGTAGAGGCGTTGGTGGGCTTTCTTAACTATAGTGTTGGCTTGGGGGAACCAGGACGGGTTGTTAGTAATCTGGACACCTAAAAACTTGAAGCTCTCGACCCTTTCTACTTCGTCCCCATTGATGTAGACAGGGGCATGTTCTTTTTTAAGCTTCCTGAAGTCGATGACTATCTCCTTCATTTTGTTGACATTGAGGGAGAGATTATTGTTGCCGCACCAGTTCACCAGATTCTCTATCTCATTCCTATACTCTGTCTTGTCATTGTTTGAGATCCGACCTACGACGGTGGTGTCGTCAGCAAACTTGAAAATCGAATTGGAGGGGAATTTGGCCGCACAGTTATAGGTGTATAAAGAGTATAGTAGGGGGCTCAGAACACAGCCTTGTGGGGCACCGGTGTTGAGGATGATCGTGGAGGAGGTGTTGTTGCCTATCCTTACTGATTGTGGTCTGTGAGTTAGAAAGTTCAGGATCCAGTCGCAGAGGGAGGTGCCGAGTCCCAGGCCACGGCGTTTGGAGATGAGTTTTGTGGGAATAATAGTGTTGAAGGCTGAACTGTAGTCAATAAATAGGAGTCTGACATAGGTGTCCTTGTTATCTTGGTAAATTTAGGTAAATGCGAGGTGATGCATTTTGGTAGATCGAACCAGGGCAGGACTTACTCAGTTAATGGTAGAGTGTTGGGAGAGTTATAGAACAAAGAGATCTAGAGGTACAGTTTCATAGCTCCTTGAAATGGTGTCTGCTGTGGACCTGTTGCAGCGGTAGGCAAACTATAGTGGATCCAGGTAGTTCGGGAGGCTGGAATTGATTCGTGCCATGACTAACCTTTCGAAGCACTTCATAATGATGGATACTAACCATGCCTCCTAAATTCTCATCTAAATCATTAATATAAATGACAAATAACAGTGGACCCAGCACTGATCCCTGAGGCACACCACTGATCACATGCCTCCAGTTTGAAAAACAACCCTCCACAACCACCCTCTGTCATCTGTCATCCAGCCAATTTTGTATCCAATTGGCTACCTCACTGTGGATCCCATGAGATTCAACCTTGTGCAACTACCTACCATGCGGTACCTTGTCAAAGGTCTCATAACGGTACAAACACAGACATAAATCAATGGACCGAACGGCATGTTTCCGTGTGTGAGACTCCATGTGACTCTGTGGAGGAGTAGTCTCGAATAGAGAAGTCAGTATAAAAATGTAAGGTTTTGTGTAGATCTTACAAGTAATCCTGAAAATGCACTCAGGCATTATGTTGCAGCATATTTCAATATTAAAATTCTTGCAGCAATTTGATGGATTTTGGTTTTGCAACATAATGGCAGCTGAGCAACAATTTAAAATTACAAAGCCAGGGCCAAATATACTGAAAGAGATTGTTGTAGTTTAAGAGCATACATTTATTACTGAAGTATTATGGCATTAAATCACAGAAAAGGACTGCCCCTGTACATATTCAGCAGGCCCAGTCTAATGTCAAAACACTGTGCTGGTGTTACTAATCATATAGGTGTTGATAATGACTCAGTGGTAGCGCACTGAATTCTGAATGAGAAGCTCGTGTGTTTAAGTCCCACTACAGGAAGTTGAGCAAGTCCTCTATTCCAGTGCAGTCCAGCTGAGATCCTGCACTGCTGGAGGTACCATCTTGCAGATTGTGTACAAAATTGGAGCTCTGTCTGCCCTCTTGAGCGGCTGCAAAAGGTCCCATGACTTTGGCCCATAATTTCCACCCAGTAGGGTAAAATTACAACAGTGCAAAGCGCAATTATCTGCTCGGGAATACTGCTGTGAAACCTCTGCTGGCTGGAGCTGCTTGGAGCCATGTAGGCCAGAACACGGTGCACCTCCACTGAACTCGGGTGGTGGGGGGTGGGGGGCGGGTGGGGGAGTGTGGCTGTACCCACCCTTTTTTTTACTGTATTGGCTGCCAGAAAGCAGGTTGGTTTAAAGGGCCCAGTGAACCTAACAGGCCAAGAGGAGGGTCAGTGCCTACGCCACAGCCTGCCTACACCAGCCACCACCTCGACCCCCATTACCCCCAGCCTTCATCCCCTACCCTGACCCCTTTCCCCCATGCTCTAATCCCGCCCCTATTCCCCACCCCCTACCCAAAGTTTTAATGATGGTTTCCTTACATTGTCACAGGTTTAATCTTAATACACCTGCATTTGAAATGATTCAAAGAACAAAGAAAAGTACAGCACAGGAACAGGCCCTTCGGCTCTCCAAGCCTGTGCCAATCATGATGCCCTAACTAAACTAAAAAAAACTTCTGCCCTTACTCAATCCGTATCCCTCTATTTCCTTCATATTCATGTACCCATCCAGATGCCTCTTAAATGTTGCTAATGTGTCTGCTTCCACCACTTCCTCTGGCAGCGCGTTCCAGGCACCCCCACTCTCTGCATGAAAAGCGTTCCCTTCACATATCCCATAAACTTTCCCCCTCTCACCTCGAACCTGTCCCCCCTTTTAATTGACACTTCCACCTTGGGGAAAATGCCTCTGACTATCCACCCTGCCTACACCTCTCATAATTTTGTAGACCTCTATCAGGTATCCCCTCAGCCTCCGTCTCCCCAGTGAAAGAAAATTCCCATTGCTATGCAGGGTTCCTGTGGACCGTACATAGTGGGTGAGTGACTGTGGGGGTGTATATGGGGCGGAGGGGGGGGGGGGTACATGTGGGGCATTGAGGTGGCATTGGGAGTCTGAAGGGGAATGGGTAGTTTGGGGGATCCGAGAGGGTATGGAGGATCTGAGGATCATGGAGGTGGTAATAATGATCTGGGAAGCTGCAGAGGTGGCATGTGGGATCTGGGAATGGGTGAGAGATGAGGTTTATGGGGCCTTTAAATGCTGTTGAAAGCTAGGCTGCTTCACTGGCGAATGGAAGCCGACATTCTAAGCAGCGCACCACTGCAGCCACACTCCACCACACCTCATAAACTGCACTGTAAACCCGACTTCTGTGTAAAACAACAAAACTTCCAGGCAAAGTCACACGTGGCTCAGGTTTTTAGTTCAGAAGCCACAGTAAATGCGCAGGTCATATTTTCCGGAATCTCCATCAAAAATCCAGGCTGCAGGGTTTATTGTTTTCCTGCAAGGTCTAATAGTCTATAGATTTACCTCATCATTTTTGATCCACGTTACCAATCACGTTCACTTGACATGTGCTGGAAAAAGAGGCATAATATAAAATATGCGAAGCGAGCGGGAAAATAAGATGCTGCACACAAAGCAACAACTGTGCATTTGTATATCGCCTTTCATGGCATTGGAAAACAGTTCACAGCCAGTGAACATTTGGGATTAGATTCTGCAACCTGCCACTGCGCATGTTCTTAGAATGGGGCCACGTGTGTTTTTGGAGTGGAGTGGTGGCTAGCCCTCCCTGCCCACCCCTGGCTCATTCCCAGTGGGTGGGCTAGCCTGCCTATTCTTTGGTCCTTAACTGCCCATTTAAGGGACACTTAAGGACCTAATTCTACCTCCACCACCATAATATGATTGGTGGAAGGCGAGTGAGAGAGTGCAGGCCACCTTTCATCAACTCTGGTGAAAAAGCAGGAAGAAACTGGATACCTGCTTTGGCAAGATGCCATGTGTGCATCAGGGGCATATTACAGCCCAAGATGGTGCCCTGCCCCCCACTTTGTGTTTACCCAGCAACCCAACCCCTCCACACCCTCAGCCTTCGCAACCCGATACCCCCCCAACCCCCTCCTATCACTCCATAAGGTGCTCAGTCCCTTTCCACCCAAAATTCCGGGACTTATCTTAGTTCGCTGTCCATGTTGTCATTTTTGTGGGATTGCTTGCAGTCCCAGCAGCACCCATGACTTGAGTTCTGGACTGACAGACCTGCCGGTCAATCAGATTGGCCATGAGGTCTCAAGCACAGGAATTTCTGTCCCTCAGGGGCAGAAGACCCACGCTGAACTTGTTAAGGCTGCTGCAGTGTACTATTGATTCAGGACCGACTTTCCTACTGGGATGGGGGTGGGGGACTGAGCAATACATCCCCTCCCCCCAAAACTTCCACCCAATGAAGTGCAATTCCCTGTCTTAATTTAGCAAAATGCAGAAGCCAGCTAACACACAGCAAGGACCCACAAACAGCAGTGAGATACATGATCAGTTAATCTGTTTAGTAGAGGGATAAATGTTTGTCAGAGCACAGAGAAAACTCCCCTGCTGTTCTTCAAATAGTATAATTGGATCTTTACATCTACCCGAGAGGGCAGGCAACATCTCAGTTTAATATCACATTCCCAGAGATGGCATTCCAACAGTGTAGCACTCCCTTAGTACTGCACTGGGGTGTTAGCCAGGATTATGTGCTTAAGTGTCTGGAGTGGGGTTTAACCCCAAGCCCTGCTGGCCTGAAGGCAAAGACTTCTGCCATTGAGCCAAGATGGTTCATGCAAGACATGATTGGCACCGCTTGATTGGCACCACATCCACTCCCTTCACCAACGACGCTCAGTAGCAGCAGTGTGTACTATCTACAAGATGCACTGCAGCAATTTTCCAAAGATCCTTGGACAGCACCTTCTAAACCCATGACCGCTTCCATCTAGAAGGACAAGGGCCGCAGATACATGGGAACACCATCATCTGCATGTTCCCCTCTAATGACGAAGGAGCTGTGCTCCGAAAGCTTATGGTATTTGCTACCAAATAAACCTGTTGGACTTTAACCTGGTGTTGTGAGACTTCTTACTGTGTTCCCCTCTAAGCCATGCACTATCCTGACTTGGAAATATATTGGCCGTTCCTTCGCGGTCGCTGGGTCAAAATCCTGGAATTCCCTCCCTAACAGCATTGTGGGTCAATGTACAGAATGTGGACTGCAAAACGATTCAAGAAGGCAGCTCACCACCACCTTCTCAAGGGTAACAAGGGATGGGCAATAAATGCTGGCCAACCAGCAATGCCCATGTCCCACGAATGAATTAAAAAAAGGCTGGCACAAACTTGATGGGCCAAATGGTCCATTTATTTCTATGCTGGGGGAACAGTTCCTGACGCAAAGGAGCACAGGGAATGAGAGGTGGTTCAAATTCTCTGGAATTAACTGAATAAGTTTCGGCCGTACTCCAGAAGAAGTCTTGGAAGGAACTAATGCTCCTTGTTATCCCTGGAAAACTTGAGAATAATAAAAAAGTTGCAGTGAATGACCACTCCAACCCAACAAAGAGTAAGAAAAAGCAACAATGGCCTGGTTCTGAGGCAGCTGCTCTGTACAGGGCACATCACAGATTACAATGAGGCATGGAGATAATCCTGTTTACACATGTAACTATATTTCTGGCTATTCCTTCACAAAATAAATAGCTGATGTGTGTGGTTTGCACTGTTTCCTTCGGGCAGCACAAAGCAATCACGGAGAGGCAAGGACAGTCATGGTGCATTACTGACTTGGCAAAATGCTCCACAGTAATGAATCTGTACTGTAGCATCTGCCAATGTTATTCTCCCAAAAGAACTGGGCTCAAAATGAAGATGTGAAAGAATGAATTAGCAAACAAGGATTTTATTCAAACTGTGAATTTTCCAAACACTGAATTTAACTGTAATCAATTATCACATGCATTTTGCATGTGACGATTGTGATGGTTGTAAATCCACTGCCCTCCCTGATCCACCATTCCATTCTCTGGCTACTTCTATCTATTGTTCCTCTGTCATTGTCTTCAGGCTATTCTCCCAACCCCCTCCTCCTCAACTCATTGTCTCATGATGGAATAAAAAGAGAAAATGGCGGGAAAACTCAGCAAGCCTCGCAACATCTTCTTTGTTATTATTTAATAACAGGATGTGGGCATCGCTGGCTGGGCCAGCATTTATTGTCCATTCCCTAACTGCCCTCCTTTTCAGAGGGGGTTTGAGAGTCAAACACATTGCTGTGGGTCTGGAGTCACATGTAGGCCAGACCTGGTAAGGATGGCAGATTTCTTTCCCTGAAGGACATCAGTGAACCAGATGGGTTTTTACAACAATCGACAATGGTTTCACGATCACCATTAGACTTTTAATTCCAGATTTTTATTGAATTCAAATTTTGCCATCTGCTATGGTGGGATTTGAACCCGGGTCCCCAGAGCATTACCCTGGATTTCTGGATTGCTAGTCCAATGACAATATCACTAAATCATTGTCTCTTTGGAACTTAAGGGCAGCACAGTGGTTAGCACTGCTGCCTCACAGCACCAGAGACCCAGGTTCAATTCCGACTTCAGGTGACTGTCTGTGTGGAGTTTGCATGTTCTCCCTGTGTCCGTGTGGGTTTCTCCGGTTGCTCTGGTTTCCTCCCACACTTCAAAGATGTGCAGGTTAGGTGGATTGGCCATGATGAATTGCTCCTTGGTGTCCCAAGATGTGTAGGTTAGGTGGATTGGCCGTGGTAAATGTGTGAGGTTACAGGGATAGGGCGGGCAGAGAGGGCCTGGGTAAGACACTCTGTCAGAGAGTCGGTGTAGACTCAAAGTGCAGAAGGAGTCCATTCAGCCCAGTCAGGATTCTATGATTCAATGATTCGAAGCTCATCAAATCATGTGATGGAATATTATCCACGTGCCTGGATGAGTGCAGCTCCGGCAACGCTCAAGAACTCCAGAGAGGTTTCTGAAGAGCTCCAAAGAAGAATCACATTGAATTCGAAACATTAACTCTGACTCTCTCTCCACAGATGCAGCCAGACCTGCTGTGTTTTTCCAGCACTTTCTGTTTCATTTCAGATCTGCAGCTTCGACTGTATTTTGCTTTTGACTTTTTAATGGGATCCTTCTGGTGGCCATGCAGTGCGAGTTTGGTGAAGTCAGCGGCATACTGTGTGTGTGGTTTTACGCCAGCAGCGAACAGGACTTTGCACAAAGGAATTTGTGAGTAACCTGCAGTTGATGGTGGAGTAGATTGTCATTTTTATTGTCCAAGAATTAAGTGTTACTGGAGGAGAGATGAGGGGCCCGATTTTACCATTTTGATTCAAAGTGCTGAATCTGGGCGCAATTCAGATCCGACTTCGAAACCTGTACTCAGGCGCCCCCATTCGCACTCAGCCTGAAAAACCAATCGCGAGTCTGAATCGCACTGTGGGCGGGTCTTATCGCACCCGAAATGCTGCAGCTCTGATTGGAGCTCTGAACTGCACATGCTCAGTGAGGAAAAAAATTGAAAAATGCGCCCCCGTCACATTGCTCCCGGGCCGCAAAAAGTGGATAAAGCGGCCCGGGAGCAAAACGTGGGCGCGATGGCCCCCACAGACATAACTGTCCTCCTTATCCACCCATTCCCCCCCCCCCGCTACCCAGACTGATTGCGACCCTCTGTCCCACTTCCCCCACACTGATCGCACGCAGATTGGCAGCAGTACCCCCCTTCCCCCCACCCCTTCCCCCCCCCCACTGGTCACCCACAGAGTGGCAGTGGACCTTCCTGCCCCCCCGCCACCCCACCCCTACCAGAGATCCATCTGGCCTCCCTCCTCCTCCCCCCCACCAGAGAGCGATCGGGCCTCCCCTCCTCCCACCAGAAATACATCTGACCCACCTCCCACCTCCCTCCCCCGTCACCAGAGAATGATCAGGCCTCCCTCCTTCCCCCCGCCCCCCCCCCCCCCCTCACCAGAGAATGATCTGATCCGCCTCCCTTCCCTCCCTGCCCCCTGCCACCGATCTGAGCTAGAGAGCCACTGGAAGCTCTGAACTTACCTCTTCAGAAGCTGGAGTGCCCGAAACAGACCTTTGCTGAGCAGGTCTGTTTCACACTGAATGTGGACGGGCGAATGCGATGGTAAAGGGGGAAATGCTGGTAAAGTTGGGTGGGCAGCCCATTAATTCAATTTAAATGCATGCAAACGCATTTAAATCGCCGTTGATCCCGTTTCAGGTGCAGTTCAGCTCGCGGCCATTTTCGGGCCTTGGTAAAGTGGGCATCTGCGTGGACGCAGATCGTGCTGATCACCTCACGCGTGACTTTACCAAGTTTCCGCGCCCGTTTTCGGGTGCGACGCAATGGTAAAATCGGGCCCGGGGTATAGTGGAGATGGTCAGGGCTGTGCCAGAGTAACATGACTTCGCCACAATCCCTTCTATTGAAATGAATAGAAAGAAAATCCAACTGCTGAGGCAGTGTGGGTTTCAGCATCTGCAGTCCTTTGCTTTAGTGTTAGCTTTGTAACCGGATTTAATTCACTTCACAAGTGTATGGTTGAAAGTGCACCTAAGGCAAATCCACAGTTTTAAAATGTAACAATTAAAATATTTTTTTTTCCTTTTTTTTATACTTGCCATTTTGGTACCAACTATAGAACAATACAGCACAGGAACAGGCCCTTCGGCCCTCCAAGCCCGTGCCGCTCCCTGGTCCAAACTAGACCATTCTTTTGTATCGCTCCATTCCCACTCCGTTCATATGGCTGTCTAGATAAGTCTTAAATGTTCCCAGTGTGTCCGCCTCCACCACCTTGCCTGGCAGCGCATTCCAGGCCCCCACCACCCTCTGTGTAAAATATGTCCTTCTGATATCTGTGTTAAACCTCCCCCCCTTCACCTTGAACCTATGACCCCTCGTGAACGTCACCACCGACCTGGGGAAAAGCTTCCCACCGTTCACCCTATCTATGCCTTTCATAATTTTATACACCTCTATTAAGTCTCCCCTCATTCTCCGTCTTTCCAGGGAGAACAACCCCAGTTTACCCAATCTCTCCTCATAACTAAGCCCCTCCATACCAGGCAACATCCTGGTAAACCTCCTCTGTACTCTCTCCAAAGCCTCCACGTCCTTCTGGTAGTGTGGCGACCAGAACTGGACGCAGTATTCCAAATGCGGCCGAACCAACGTTCTATACATCTGCAACATCAGACCCCAACTTTTATACTCTATGCCCTGTCCTATAAAGGCAAGCATGCCATATGCCTTCTTCACCACCTTCTCCACCTGTGACGTCACCTTCAAGGATCTGTGGACTTGCACACCCAGGTCCCTCTGCGTATCTACACCCTTTATGGTTCTGCCATTTATCGTATAGCTCCTCCCTACATTATTTCTACCAAAATGCATCACTTCGCATTTATCAGGATTGAACTCCATCTGCCATTTCTTTGCCCAAATTTCCAGCCTACCTATATCCTTCTGTAGCTTCTGACAATGCTCCTCACTATCTGCAAGTCCTGCCAATTTTGTGTCGTCCGCAAACTTACTGATCACCCCAGTTACACCTTCTTCCAGATCGTTTATATAAATCACAAACAGCAGAGGTCCCAATACAGAGCCCTGCGGAACACCACTAGTCACAGGCCTCCAGCCGGAAAAAGACCCTTCCACTACCACCCTCTGTCTTCTATGACCAAGCCAGTTCTCCACCCATCTAGCCACCTCCCCCTTTATCCCATGAGATCCAACCTTTTTCACTAGCCTACCATGAGGGACTTTGTCAAACGCTTTACTAAAGTCCATATAGACGACATCCACGGCCCTTCCCTCGTCAACCATTCTGGTCACTTCTTCAAAAAACTCCACCAGGTTAGTGAGGCATGACCTCCCTCTCACAAAACCATGCTGACTATCGTTAATGAGTTTATTCCTTTCTAAATGCGCATACATCCTATCTCTAAGAATCTTCTCCAACAACTTCCCCACCATGGATGTCAAGCTCACCGGCCTATAATTACCCGGGTTATCCTTCCTACCCTTCTTAAATAACGGGACCACATTAGCTATTCTCCAATCCTCTGGGACCTCACCTGCATCCAGTGACGAGACAAAGATTTGCGTCAGAGGCCCAGCGATTTCATCTCTCGTCTCCCTGAGCAGCCTTGGATAGATTCCATCAGGCCCTGGGGATTTGTCAGTCTTTATATCCTCTAACAAACCTAACACTTCCTCCCTTGTAATGGAGGAATATATTGAGTTTTGGAACTATATTGAGTTTTCTGTCAGAATTATACACTTAATAGAGATGCGCAGCATTCCCACCCTTCATTGTGTTCTTGATACATTAGAGCATCAGAAAGCATATCATCAACTTATTTTTTTAAGATGAAAAGCCAGTGGGTTTTTTAAAAATTAATTTTCTCTTAGCAGAAAACGAAATTGGAATAATTACTGGGACTAACTGCACAGGAAACTGAATTAACATCAATCAAGGTACAAGTCATTAACCTGGGGCGTTTCAGTGATCACGTTGTTTTAGCTGCATATGTTATTCCACCTCACTCTACCTGTTGGGCTCAGTAAATCTAAATCAGTTCCACACATGAGATCATCACACTTGCTCCTTAACCAGATGTTATCATGGAAGTGAGAGGAATCTCACCAAAGGAAACAGCAGTTTGTAACAAAAGCCAAAAAAAAAGACCAGCAAACACAACAGCATCTGTGGAGAGAGGAACAGATTAACGGCTGGATTTTAATTCTGTGTAAATGGATGGATTTAAATCTCGCCCACTAATTTTACAGATCGATGAACGTCACAGAGGTCTGTCACAGTTTGATTGACAAAAGGAAAGTGCTGATGAGACAAGTGTTGGTGCTACAATCAATAACGATTGGTAAATAAAACCAGATGTATTATTTGATTTGATTTATTATTGTCACATGTATTAGTATACAGTGAAAAGTGTTGTTTCTTGTGCGCTATGCAAAGCATACTGTTCATAGAGAAGGAAAGCAGATGGTGCAGAATATAGTGTTATAGTCATATCGAGGATGTAGAGAAAGATCAAGTTAATATAAAGTAGGTCCATTCAAAAGTCTGATGGCAGCAGGGAAGAAGCTGTTCTTGAGTCAGTTGGTACGTGACCTCAGACTTTTGTATCTTTTTTCCCGATGGAAGAAGGTGAGATTAATGAGGAAAGTACATCTGATTCTATTTCCTTGGTTAATAAAAGTCACACAAGCTCGTACATGTAAAGATTTAAAAGCTACCACACTGTTTGGACTAGGTGATTTGCAGGCAGGTTTACAACTGCTCACAATGCCTCTTCCCACTTTCCAACAGGTCAATTTCAGCATTTATATTCTGGCCACATAAACTCTGCGGATTATTTCTTCTACAAAGTATTTTGTGAATATACACTGTTGCTCGGTCAACGACACAGATACTACAAACTCATATGCCACTTGGGAAAAGTATGGATTTACTCCAGATCCCACTGATCTGAACTGCAAATAATCTCCTGATCTTTTAGAAAGCACTTAGAAAGGAGATGGAGCTCATTTCAGACTACTTGTACATCACTGACCAGTTGATACGCCTGTCGCCATTTCAAAGCACAAAATAACTTTCAAGGGAAAGCAACTCTCTGTTGTACTTATAATGGTCACAAGGTGACAGCCATGAACTCCATAATGGTTTAGTAATCCTGTCCAGTGTATTCGCCAGCCATACAGACCAGCAAAGTCCAAGGTCGTGTCTCTGCTGGGTTAGTTGCCCTCAGCCAGAGGTACAGCTGACCACTCTTTGGTCAGGAAAAGCAAAACAAAATCAGCCTGCATTCCCATTCCCGATTAATTGGGATTGAGGCTGGATGATACATCCTTCACGGTCAAATAGCTTCTCAAACCTATGCGTGAAACATGAAGGATGGGCACGTGAGTTGTAGAATCTCTGCTGTGCAGAAGGAGGTCATTCAGCCCTTCGAGCCTGCACCGACAACAATCCCACCCAGGCCCTATCCCCTCCATAACCCCCAGACACGAAGGGGCAATTTAGCATGATCAATCCATCTCGTCAGATGTTCGAAAACTGCTGCCATCTGCAGAATTGCAATAACGTTGGGGGGAATGGGAGAAATCAGGGGACCTTCACATTTTCCTGTGGGTCTGGATAAATACCTTTGTACACTTACCTTACCCTTGAGACCTCTAATGTCATTATATGTAAATAAAGGTTTTGGTCAGTGGCCATTTTACACACCACATGGGAACACTGCCATCACGACTATACTATAAGCATGATTAACAAATGTGGGGCTTACTGTGTGTGCATTTGTCCAACTGCAGCCAACGATAAATAAAATAGTCTTGAGTGCTTTGTCTATAAATTCGATTAAGAGGGGCTGCTACTAACCTACAGAATTTTGATCAAGTGAACACTTGTTTTACCATATTAGCGGCTTGGATTTCATTATCAATTATCCAACATAAAGGCTTCCCTGGTTGATTGGCCAGGAACTTCACATTCCTTAGCAACAGACGCATAGCTCGAAGAGATATTGTAATGACTTTAAATTTTCATGTTTTCACATTTATACTCCAAAATCGGCAAAGGAAAAGATGTTTGATCAAAGCATGAAAATCAAGAGAGATTGTTAACGGTTTCAACCAGACATTAAGGGAAAAAATTATTTTCACGCACTTTCAAATAAGATATTAAGGAAATTTATTCTTCTGCACTTTTACTCTGTTTCAATACTGTACGAAGCTGCATGAATACGGTGGCAGCTGTGTTTATGTCAGAGATGGATTAGCTTTGCCTCTGAATGCTTAATCCTCAACAAACATCTGTGTGTGGTTTGGAACCACTGTACCAGGCATAAATCGCCACCTACCGAGCACAACCCATGATGGAAGAAGACAAGCACTTTGGACACTAAAACACAAGCTCAAGCTGCCATTTTAATAGCAAATAAGCGTGTATGTTACTCAGATAAATCCATGAAAAATTTATAATTGCACCTATTATATCTCCCCATTCCCCACTCTACTGTCAAGCCTGTATTAATATACACTGGAAAGGAAAGCTGCTTCTGTCATCAGACTTACATAAGGAGAGCAACAATATATATTGTACAGACTAAGGAATCATTTCTTTCATTGCTTAATCTGCCAACCTATTCCAACATGGTTGTGCTTATTTATTTACAGAATAAAGGGCTGAAAAATATGCTTTTTTGTTAATATCCATTCAGACATTATGGCCAGAACATTACCACTGTTCACACCAACGGGATCTTCCCATCCCGCTGCAGTGAACAGAGAATCTGGCACCCTTGCTGCAGCAGGAGCGCAGTGTGAACGGCCGGTAAGATCACGTCCAATATACTTGTTAATGTAACTTTCAGAGAATAGCTAATAAATAAAATAGACTTCCATTTGCATATCTCCTTTCACAACCTCGCGAAGTTCCAAAGCTTTTTACAGCCACTGAAGTGTTGTCACTGCTGTAATAAGTGAGGCAGACATTTTGCGCACACCAAACTCCCGGGGACAGCAATGTGGTAACAGCCCAATCGTCTGATATCATTGATGTGATAAATATTGGTCAAGGCACCAGGGAGAACTCTGGCTGAGCAAGGATCAGTGCTTGAGGCCCCAACAATTCACAATCTACATCAATGATTTGATGAAACCTCCTGTTTCCTATGTTGCTATATAACACCCTTGCTCTGCAAATAGTGCCAGTGGATATTTTACATCCATCCATGTGGACAAAATGTTTATCATCTCATCTGGAGACAACACTTACAATAGTATAGCACTCCTTCAGTATTACAGTGATATGTCAAGTGACGTTCTATGCTCCAGTCTCTGTATTGGGACTTTAACTCACAACTTTCTAAATTAGAAGCATGCATATTACCATTGATCCACAACTAAAATAGTGGCCAGGTTTCCCCAACCCCATCTTTGGCTGGGATTCTCCGATTCCGCTGCTGTGAATGGAGGTTTGGCTGAGTACCAAATTCTCCGTTCTCACTGGCAGAGTTGCCAGGGCATATGGCATCGGAGAATTCTGGCCAGTACCTATCTTCTGTAACTTATCACTGTACATTCAAGCTGATTGTATCCAGGAGAGTGGGAAGGCTATTATAATTGACCTGTGCAATCAAGGGGAGAGAGTGGCATGAATTGGGTAACAACCCCCACTTCTGATTGGGTGCTTGTTGGAAAGTGCACATGTGGAGTCATGTAATAACAGGGCCATGCTCAACGGTGAAGCCTGTGATAGTTAAATAGCATTCATTTCTTAGAGCTATACTTGAAATGTAACCACTGTGCTTATCAGCCAATCCCCATGGATCGAGACACCATTAAGAGTCAGTGTTCTTAGAGATGAAGTGCGGAATTTTCCCGTTCCGGCTGCCACAGGAATCGTAGAGGGCGGAGGCCAGACCATGCAAAGGTCCATTAATCGCGGGCAGGATTTTCTGGTCTTGCGGCAAGCACGGCTGAAAAATCCCATCCGAGGGATACCTAGAGAGGAGGAAGTGTAGTTCAATATCTATAACTTGCTCAAATGTATGATGACTTATTCGTATATAGAAACTTTTCAGATGTTGAGGCAGCACGGTGACACAGTGGTTAGCACTTCTGGCTCACAACGCCAGGGACCCAGGTTCAATTCTGGGGTTGGGTGGCCGTCTGTGTGGAGTTTGAACATTCTCCCTGTGTCTGCTTGGGTTTCCTCCAGGTGCTCCGGTTTCCTCCCGCAGTCCAAAGATGTGCGGGTTAGGATGATTGACCATGCTAAATTGACCCTTAGTGTTAGAGCGATTAGTAAATAAACATGTGAGGTTATGGGGAAAGGGCCTGGATGGGATTGTTGTCGGTGCAGGGTCGATGGGCCAAATGACCTCCTTCTGCACTGTAGGGATTCTATGATTCTAAGACAAGAAATTTTGAAGAATTGTCCGCATGTTTGTTTCTATTAATCTGAAACTTGCCTAAGTGGCATTGATGCAGGTGAGATATGATGGATTCCATCCAGGATAATTGCAAGCACAGTGACAGACAGTCAGAGACATCAGAGGGAGGCCTCACAATGAAATTAAAAGCCAAGAAAAGCACACAGCTGTCAAAACAGTGACATCATTAACATTTAGTTCTCATAGAGCACATAGTTTTATTTAATTCAAATCTTCCTGTAGCACCCAAAACATCTCCTAGATTTTATTTAAATATAAAGCTGGTATCTACAGTCACATCATAAATTTATATTGTGTATAAATGGTGCATAGTAATTACTACTCCTCACAATACCTGCAGTTTACAACAAATTATTTCCATTTCCGTCTGTTATTGAAACCTTGTAAGAAGTCTCACAACACCAGGTTAAAGTCCAACAGGTTTATTTGGTAGCAGAAGCCGCTAGCTTCTGAAAGCTAGTGGCCTGTGCTACGAAATAAACCTGTTGAGCTTTAACCTGGTGTTGTGAGACTTCTTACTGTGTTTACTCCAGTCCAACGCCGGCATCTCCACATCATTGAAACCTCAGCCAGAGATTTTGCAGCTCTGTTGCGATGAGGGGTGTTGGGGGGCAGTGTGGAAACGGGGTGCCGGGTCAGCTCTCCGATGTGTTCCCACCTCTGAGTGGCATTGCCAAGGTTGGGTTGTGAGTGGCATTGACTGCCCACCTGGAGGAGGCGGGCAAGCAATGAAGGCAGTCAAGGCCTCAATTAACGTTCATTTTCACAGCAGGAGGTGAGTTTCCCAGTGTGGCATGGACCACCTGCTTTGCCAGGAGCCTGGCAATGCACTGGAGGCAGACTCACAGAAGCAGCTCAAAGCTTCCAAACAATTGAACACTGTAATTATTTGCCACCCGTAATTCTCAATGCTCATGCATAACCGAGCAGAAGGCATGACATTGCAACCAGTAGAGATTGACATTTTTGCTACTACTGTACCTTCTCATAGAATCCCTATGGTGCAGATGGAGGCCATTCTGCACTGATTCTCTGAAAGAGTATCCCACCTGACCCCTTTTCCATAACCTCAAGTATTTAACCCACTAATCCCCCGAACCTACCTATCCTGGGACACTAAGGGGAAATTTAGCATGGCCAATTCACCTAACCTGCACATCTTTGGGCTGTGGGAGGAAACCCAGGTAGATATGGGGAGAACATGCAACATGGACAGTCACCCAAGGCTGGAATTGAACCCATGAGGAAGGAGTGTTAACCACTGTGCCACCGTGCCGCTCCATACCCACTGCAATGCTATCCTCCTCTTAGAAGGTGCAACCATTGTGCTACTGCTGAAGTGGTGGCAACTGCCAAAGAAACCTTGGTGAGACACTGCTTTGCATCCACTGCAGCCAGTTGACAGCGATGATAAAGGGAATGAATATTTACATAGAATTAAATACACCATCCAGAACATAAACCAGCCATTTAACCGATCTATCAGCGATGCTTCTCATATTCCACACAATTCTGCTGATATTCTCTCTATCTCATCTCAGCATTTTAATACACCTTTCTATCCCCTTCCATCTCTTATACTTATCTAGTTTCCTTTTGCAAGCATCAAATTCTAAGCCATTTACCTCAACCAATTCCGCTGGCAGCAAATTCCACATTCTAGCCATTCCACGAGGAGTGAAATTTCTCTTTATTTCCCAATTGGATTTATTGGTGTACAATATCATGAAATAAAGATCCTAGTTTTGGATTCCCCCAAAATTGGAAACATTGGGCTGGATTCCCCCGAATCCACCCGCAGCTGGGACTCTCCAGTCCCACTGCTGTGAATGGAGATTTGGCTGAGCGCCAAATTCTTCATTCTTGCTGGCAGTGGGGCATAAGGAGCTGGCGATTTCCCGCCATTCTCTCCACATCTAGCCCATGCAACTAATCACTTCTCATAAAGACCTCCAAAAGGTCAGCTTTGAGTCTGAACTTCCAAAATAACCATGTCCAAGCCTAGAATCAGAGAATGGTTGAAGGAGGCCATTCATCCTGCCTTGGATGTGCTGGCCCTCTGGAGGAACAATTCACCTGATGCCACTCCCCTACTTATTCCCTGCAGCAAGCCTGCCAAATTTTCCTTTTCACCCGTTCTCACCTGCTCAATAATTCCCAGTTGCTGTAATCTCTCAGTTCTGGTATAATCCTTGTACATATTTCTTGCATTTTCTCAAGTGCTTCTTCTTTCTTTGTGTAGTATGGTGACCAGAGCTGTGAACAGTACTCTAGGTGCAGCCTGATCAGAGTCCTGCATAAGTTTAACATAAATTCATTACTTTTGAATTCCGAATGTCGAGACTAGAAATTCCACAAAATGATATATTAGCATTTTTCCTCTTTGTTCACGTGTAATACTGCCTTGAATATCTTGTTCACCTGTATCCCAAAACCCTTTCTTCTCCCATCCTTTTGATTTCTGTTTAAATTAATGGCCTGTCTATCAAGTTTACTGTTAGCTTTTGAAACGCACAGACGTGTGAGGTTCAGATTAAACAATAGTGTTCACTGTGGAATTTGTATTGTTGCAACCTCTTTGGTATGTAGTGGAATCTTTCTTCTGAATGAAAACATAGATATTCCATTGGTATCATTGCTAAGTATTCCACATTTTCTTAACTTTAATGTCTTATTTAATATATTCATTATTTCATCACTGGCTTTGAAAATGCAGGGCCGTAACTTCAATGTAAATTTCAATAATGAATTATGCAGAATCATTGAAATTTCTTCAACCGCCAGAAGTGTTTAAATAAAAAGAAATCGCCGTGCGATTAAAATGTTTTGATATGCTAAGATTCAAGAACATTCTGTTACAGATACAATCCGATCTTTAACCAAAGAACTAGCCTGCACATTTAATTTAGCATCTTGCAAAAAAAATGTTTACTTGTCCTTTCTAAGCTTCTGGAGTCTATAATTTGCCTTATATCTAATTGATAGGCTTATGTTGCACTAACACATAGCAATTAGCTGCGTAAATATTCATGGGGTATTACCACAACTTTGCTTTTTAAGAATTTTTACTCCATTCTTGAAGTTACAAAGCCAATGCTCAGAGTGGACCGGGCAAACCTAAATCCATCTCCTTGCTTGCTCCAAAAATCAAATTCAAATTGAATCCAATTCCTGTTCCCCACAAGAGAGACAAGCAGGCCTCGATTCTCCATCTCCAGTGAGATGACTTGTCGGGAATCACGATGCCCTACAGGATAAGATGTCGGGCAAAAATCAGGATTCTCGACGGGTGCCAAGGCAACCCAGATTCACCCGACCTGCCCCACCGACCCTGATTGGGTTCCCGTCCATAATTATGCAAAACCGCTGATTTCAATGTCATTAGTGGGCAGGACAGTCCATGCAGCAGCCTCCCGCCATACACCCGCCCAGTCTGCCAGGAGTCACGTGGGCGTCGATTGGTGTTGCTCTTCAAAAGCGGGGACCTGGCAGCAAGACATCCGAGGCATTAGAAGTATTTAAAGTGGAGGTGGATAAATATTTGATAGCTTGAGGAATAGAGGGCTATGGGGAAATGGCACAGAGAAAAAGATAAGGCTGACATGAATCAGCCATGATTGTATTGAATGGTGGGACAGGCTTGAAGGGCCTGTGGCCTACTCCTGCCTCTATTTCTTGTGAGGGGGAGCAAGGAGGTAAGTGAACATTTCCAAACTGATCTGTCAGCTTGGGAGCATTCTGCATCTCAACTGGGGCAAAGGGGCGGGGTTCAGATTGAAGGGAAGGGGTAATCTTATTCCCCGTCCCCCGGACAACGGAGCTTTGGCAGACTGCTTTCAATCAGTTTCTGAGGTGTGTCAGGTAACCCCAATCCATGTTAGTTTTAGGCACCTGAGTTAAAACAATACACTTCTTTTTGTGTCCTTTCTCAGCTCAGAGCTATAAGCTCAATATAAACCTATGCACTAAGTCCTTCTGCACCCCTGTATACGTTACCAGTTATGCACTCACAGTCTGGCCTAGTCTTAGCCTCATGGAGAAACCCCGAGCTAAGACCAACCCTCACTTAACTCACCCCCACGCAGCAAGGGCCTTTGTCCCTTGAAAGCCTACATTAGCGCAGGCAATCAGAAGAACTCAAGGAACCCCCCTCACTTACAGTCTCATACCAGATGAGGGAGTGGATTTGGAAAAATTACTGCACCCAGAATCAGGTGGCCCCATGGCAGGTGAACGATGTGCTGCCAGGTAGCCCATATCACATAAAAACCACATTGTAGAGACAGTCAGGGGATGCTCCATGAAGGATGGTGCTCTCTGCTCCTGCCCCCTGCCTCGCAACTGCCTCCCTGGTCTCCTCCATATCCCACTGGCTAACATTAACCCTTTTGGGACGTTGCTGAATCTCAGCCAAGCTTTCTAACGGAAATCACATTTGAGGCAGTGACTTTTTCACTCACTGCATCCCAGCCTCCAACCTAGATTCACATCTCTCATTGAAGAAATCCTTCAATCTGTGGTATCATTGCAGCCTCTTCATGAGGAGATGCTTGGCTGCACTGAATAAATACCCGGTCCACACATTCACCTGCCGCAGTCATCCAAGAATCCACAAGGCCACCTCATCGAGGACCGTCCCCTCCCCAGGACCACTCAGGAGGTACTGGGGAAGGGACACAGCGATGCTTGCTAACACCCAACACTGAGCCTCCATGCTTGTCATGTGAGAGGAATTATGAGAGCTAAGCTGTTACAAACCACGGGGCGTTCGGCAACATCCTGTAGTTTCTGGAAGGGGTCAAGGTTTTGGGAAGGGGGTGGGGGGGGGGGGGGGGGTGAGGTGGGGGGGGGGGGGGTTGTGATGGAACAAAGTACAGCCAATGGACTGTTAATTTCCAGGTCGTGTGGCTGATTGCCAGTTCCAAGCACTTAACCAAACTGCCTCAGATAAGGTGCAGCGATGCTCACCCAAGAGGTTTCAGCAGGCAACTTTCCTCACCTGTGAAACCCAGACGTGCTCTCTTTCATTCATCCTACCACATCCTCTTGTCCCTCATCTCCTCATCTGTGAGGAGCCTACAACTCCCCAGAGGTAACTCCAGGTCAAGAGTCAGGGCTAGAGACAGCAACAGGCAGGACAATGAGGCTGACAATGGGACCATCTAAATGGTTTATAGCATTATTTTGAGATTGGAGCACCTTTTAAAAACGGCTCCTCGATCTCTTTAAGTCTTGACCATGTCTTTCACAGTACAGATCACCACAACCTCCAAAAAATTG
The DNA here is from genome assembly GCF_964213995.1 of Mustelus asterias. Lineage (NCBI taxonomy): Eukaryota > Metazoa > Chordata > Chondrichthyes > Carcharhiniformes > Triakidae > Mustelus > Mustelus asterias. The sequence goes on along the minus strand of NC_135813.1, from coordinate 70,173,014 downwards.
CCTAATTGGGTGGATTGTGATCAGAATTGCACTGACCCACCCAGCAGGAATCGCACCCAATTTCCCGCCGGAGACCACACTTAGAAATCCTTTGGGACAATTGCGCCCACAGAAACTAGGAGCAGGGGTAGTTTAACAGCAGGTTTTGCTCAATTATGTGTGATTTAAGTTCCCCATGTGAATGCCTGTGAGATATGTGACAAACACAGAAGGGAATTAAACTTGCCTTAAACAAAAAAGAAGTGACCATGGAGAGCAAATTAAACACCAGCAAAGTGCAACTTTGACCTAACGATCAAGCAATGTTCTTAAAGGTCAAACCCAGTGAACTTGAGGTTCAACTTTGACCAGGAGATCACAGTGAGGCAACTGAAGGATTGTCAGGAGGTAACACTAACAATGAAATCGTGGATTCCCGACCGTCAGACCTGAAAAGCAAAATGTTCAGATGAATGTTGCTTTGCTTTTACTGACAATAACTTAAAAACCAACAAACATATTGGGCCCAATTTTAACTCTCTGCAAGTGAATGGATTGTGAATTGGTTCAAATCTTGTCCATTTTTGTACTATTTTTAATTTCTGATCCATCACTAATGAAACTGTTCCTATGGAATTACATTTTTTTGAACATTGATATAATTTATTTATCTTAGACTTTTTAAAAAACGCTCATAAGGCCCATTTTAAGCTTTTGAGTTTTTCATTTTAACAAAACGCAAAAGTGATTATCCAAGGTACTTCCAGATGATGAATAAGTCCTGGTAACAGCAGGAAGAATAAACCTCTACCACTTATGTAAATATTTTCATGGGACAAAAGGTTTATAAGTTTCTGCCCACATTTCAAATTGCAGGATGTGTTGCATTAATCATTTTAAATCCTATGAATATGAATTTAATGTCATTTAAAAGAGGCATAGAACTAGAAAAAGCCTCTATGCTGTTTGTCATTGGTGATGTGGAGATGCTGGTGTTGGACTATGGTGGGCACAGTGAGAAGTCTCACAACACCAGGTTAAAGTCTAACAGGTTTATTTGGAATCACTAGCTTTCGGAGTGCTGCTCCTCCATCAGGTGAGTGGTAGGTTTCACATACACGGCATATATAGACAAAGACACAATTGTAAGATAATGTTGGAATGCGAGTCTTTTCAGGTAATCAAGTCTTTGCAGGTCCAGACAGTGCGAGTAGAGAGAGGGATAATCACAGGTTAAAGAGGTGCGAATTGTCTCAAGCCAGGACAGTTAGTAGGATTCATTGTTTGTCATTGATGGCAACACAATGTGAATGTAGTGATGACAGTCATGATTAGAGCAGATTCTTACCATTTACTGTAGAGCGGCACAGTAGCACAGTGGTTAGCACTGCTGCTTCACAGTACCAGGGACCCAGGTTCGATTCCTGGCTTGGGTCACTGTGTGTACGGAGTTTGTGCATTGTCAGTGTGGGTTTCCTCTGGGTGCTCCAGTTTCCTCTCACATTCTGAATGACGGGCTGGTTAGGTGCATTGACCCAAACATGTGGCGACTAGGGAAATTTTGCAGTAACTTCATTGCAGTGTTAATGTAAGCCTTACTTGTGACTGATAAATAAACTTTGATTTGGATTTAAATGATTTACAGGAAGGAGACATTGTGCTGCAGTTCACCTTATGAAAGAAGTGTATAAATAACATATAATACAGCTTTAATTTCAATCACCCATTAATGCATGGCAGCATTTTTCAGGTGAGCAGGAAAAGTGCGTTCTCCCCCGTGGCCGCAATGGCGGTTTTTCACACCTGACTGTTTGTATCTCACCTCATTAAATATGCATCAGTGGAAACTTACCTAATCAATGATGGGTGGCTTCTGATTCGCCTGTCTCGCTCTGACCTCAGTGGAACCTCACTCCAGGCACCATTTATAAAGTACACCCGCACACAGCTTTCTCAAAGTCTGCAGCCAAGGACTGCTCCAGGCGAAAGATGCCTCTCAAAGCAAAGAAGCCCCAGGTTTAGTGATGCACCATTGGGTCATTTTCTGGGTGCTGTTGGGAATTGTCAAGACCTTTTTGTGGCCGGAGGAGATCCACCAAGTTCACCAACCTGATCCGGGGGAAGAGATTTGTGGCAGTAAGTGCCAACTCTGCCCAGAGGAGAGCAGGGACCCAGTGCCACAAATGGATGAATGATCTCATCCACATGGAAAGCTTCAACCTTTGCCTCACACTCTCGCCTCATACTCTCGCCTCACACTCTCGCCTCACACTCTCGCCTCATAAGAACATAAGAACATAAGAACATAAGAAATAGGAGCAGGAGTAGGCCATCTAGCCCCTCGAGCCTGCCCCGCCATTCAATAAGATCATGGCTGATCTGACGTGGATCAGTACCACTTACCCGCCTGATCCCCATAACCCTTAATTCCCTTACCGATCAGGAATCCATCCATCCGCGCTTTAAACATATTCAGCGAGGTAGCCTCCACCACCTCAGTGGGCAGAGAATTCCAGAGATTCACCACCCTCTGGGAGAAGAAGTTCCTCCTCAACTCTGTCTTAAACCGACCCCCCTTTATTTTGAGGCTGTGTCCTCTAGTTTTAACTTCCTTACTAAGTGGAAAGAATCTCTCCACCTCCACCCTATCCAGCCCCCGCATTATCTTATAAGTCTCCATAAGATCCCCCCTCATCCTTCTAAACTCCAACGAGTACAAACCCAATCTCCTCAGCCTCTCCTCATAATCCAAACCCCTCATCTCCGGTATCAACCTGATGAACCTTCTCTGCACTCCCTCCAATGCCAATATATCCTTCCTCATATAAGGGGACCAATACTGCACACAGTATTCCAGCTGCGGCCTCACCAATGCCCTGTACAGGTGCATCAAGACATCCCTGCTTTTATATTCTATCCCCCTCGCGATATAGGCCAACATCCCATTTGCCTTCTTGATCACCTGTTGTACCTGCAGACTGGGCTTTTGCGTCTCATGCACAAGGACCCCCAGGTCCCTTTGCACGGTAGCATGATTTAATTTGTTTCCATTGAGATAGTAATCCCATTTGTTATTATTTCCTCCAAAGTGTATAACCTCGCATTTATCAACGTTATACTCCATTTGCCATATCCTCGCCCACTCACTCAGCCTGTCCAAATCTCTCTGCAGATCTTCTCCGTCCTCCACACGATTCACTTTTCCACTTATCTTTGTGTCGTCTGCAAACTTCGTTACCCTACACTCCGTCCCCTCCTCCAGATCATCTATATAAATGGTAAACAGTTGCGGCCCGAGTACCGATCCCTGCGGCACGCCACTAGTTACCTTCCTCCAACCGGAAAAACACCCATTTATTCCGACTCCTTGCTTCCTGTCGGATAGCCAGTCCCCAATCCACTTTAACACACTACCCCCAACTCCGTGTGCCCTAATCTTCTTCAGCAGCCTTTTATGGGGCACCTTATCAAACGCCTTTTGGAAATCCAAAAACACCGCATCCACCGGTTCTCCTCCATCAACCGCCCTAGTCACATCTTCATAAAAATCCAACATGTTCGTCAAACACGACTTTCCCCTCATGAATCCATGCTGCGTCTGATTGATCGAACCATTTCTATCCAGATGCCCTGCTATCTCCTCTTTAATAATGGATTCCAGCATTTTCCCTACTACAGACGTTAAGCTGACCGGCCTATAGTTACCCGCCTTTTGTCTCCTTCATTTTTTAAACAGCGGCGTAACATTAGCCGTTTTCCAATCAACCGGCACTACCCCAGAATGCAACGAGTTTTGATAAATAATCACTAACGCATCCACTATTACCTCTGACATTTCTTTCAATACCCTGGGATGCATTCCACCCGGACCCGGGGACTTGTCCACCTTCAGTCCCATTAGTCTACCCAGCACTGCCTCTCTGGTAACATTAATTGTATTAAGTATTTCTCCTGTTGCCAACCCTCTATCGTTAATATTTGGCAAACTATTTGTGTCCTCCACCGTGAAGACCGACACAAAAAACTTATTTAAAGACTCAGCCATATCCTCATTTCCCACTATTAACTCCCCCCTCTCGTCCTCCAAGGGTCCAACATTCACTCAAGCCACTCTATTCCTTTTTATATATTTATAAAAACTTTTACTATCATTTTTTATATTAATTGCTAGCCTAGCTTCATAGTCTATCCTTCCTTTCATTATCGCTTTCTTAGTCTCTCTTTGTTGTTTCTTAAATTTTTCCCAATCACTTGTTTCTCCACTATTTTTGGCCACTCTGTACGCATCTGTTTTTATTTTAATACTCTCCTTTATTTCCTTCGTTATCCACGGCTGGTTCTCCCTTTTCTTACAATCCTTGTTTTTTGCTGGAATATATCATTGCTGAGAACTGAAAAGGATCTCCTTAAAAATCCTCATACTCTCGCCTCACACTCATACCTCGCACTCTTATCTCGCACTCTTACCTCACACTTTCACAAGCCCTTCAGTCATTTGCAGGGTGACACTTCACAGGGAACTCAAACACTACCCATACAACGGACATCACCACTCACTGGTCAGCAGGCTGCCTCCATCCGTGCTGTTTTCTAGAAGAAGCAGTAGGGAACGCAAGATTAAGAAGTTTTGATTTCACGTGTGGCTGCATGATTGTTAATGTTATGAAATCCATGAAACATCTTGAGATCTCCACCACGAGGCTCTGGGTAGTTTTGAGCAGCCATGGTTTGTGTAACCTTCAATCTAATACTTTTCCAATTTCCACACGCGGCCTCATGCCTTCTGCCAGGTCAGTCCTGACATGTCCACATCATGTTGGCCGAGTCGTGTTCCAGCCTGACATGATTTCCTGCTGGTGATGCGGATGGTTGGACAGATGGAGGGGAGGATAATTCCGGTTGGAAGGATGCTGATGTTCCCAACATCATGTCACGTTGGCGGGAAACCAATTTTTCAGCTCCCGGCCCATTGTTCCCCCTTCCGCCATTCTACTCACCATTCTCGGAAATGGAAAATTCTGCCCTATGAGTCTGAATCAAATTTGGCACTCGAAAAAAGTTATCTTGTGATCTGAAATGTTTTGGTAAGAAGTCTCACAACACCAGGTTAAAGTCTAGCAGGTTTATTTGGAATCACAAGCTTTCGGAGTGCTGCTCGTTCATCAGGTGAGTGGCATCTCCGCATCATGAAATGTTTTAAATTGAGAGTCAAGGATACCAGTTATATATCAGTTATGCACATTAGAACAAATGTTAGGATGGCTCTGTGAAACACAACCACTGTTGATACGTCAAATATATTTAATATAACTCAGTGCCTGCCTTGCTCTCTGAATTTGTGTGCCATTGTTTCATATCACATTTCAACTAACCTAGCTGCCATCAACTAGAAGTGTTTTTCTAATTAACACCTCTACATAAAATTGGGAATTTTTAAACTTAAACATTTGCGAGGATTATCAATTAATTCAAATGTTTTCTAAATTGGCTAGTTTGGTAAAAGTAATTTATCGTTTTAATATCATGAATTTGCTTGTGAAAATTATTCCAGAGTCATCATCATTGCTACCTCAGTGTAGGTATGGAGTTACTCATACTCCATAACATACATACTGTGCAACTGATGCCAGAGTTCTAACCTCTGCAGGGGGATGGGTTGCCTCATGTCTTCCTGTAATTATGCCTTGACATACAGTATGTTTGACCATTGCACTTTAAGTCAGTGTGTACAAAGTGTAGTGAAATCCTCTGTCATAAATTGTGACTCGGTTTAATCTGCACCATATGTCAGTTGACATGACCCTTGCACAGCTTCATAACATAGCTGCTAATTGGATTGTAGCAGTTATAAATTGATTGCCATCATCTGAAAATGCATTTGGAAGTAAATTAAATTTTACAATGAATTTCATACGCAAGAGCATTGCAATAACAAGGGCGCGGAATTGGAGTTGACAGATGATGAGAATATAAGTTAAAATGTTAGGGGTAGATCTTGACTTTGAGTGATTGTGTAAAATGAATGCTAGCAGATCAGCAGCCTATTTTACAACCCTTGCTATCTTTACTTCCACTGGCTGCAATGGAGATAAGAAAAAACACCAGCAGAGTTGTAAACAAGCTGTTGATTCAATGGCACCACCCTCATATAATCACACAAAATCAAAATCTACCCCATTGACTGAAGACTGCAAGTAATTGGATGCAAGTACTGCGAACATTTTAAAGAGCTGTTTCTCATTGATAAGTGAACCATTGTACTGATTCAGAAGACAATTCCTCATACGTCTAACGTTGTGGCGTGTGTCTTTAAACAAGCTATTATTAACCTCCATATTGGCCATATTCGCAATGCCAACATGATACTATCCCCACATTGTGCCAAAATGGGAAGAACATACACCAATTGCATTGTTAATAGAATGGGCATGTCATTATTTTCTGTTAATTCGGGTTTCTCCTGAATCATTTGGAAAATTCCATTGCTTTCAAACACAAGGAACATCATGAAATGCCTGAGGCAGATAATACAAATGGCCTGGCCCCTATATATTGAAAAATCAAAACAAAAGAAGGATCTCAGAGCAAATTTATAAATGCAGGGGCTAAAATGGATAAAATAATTCTTAATTTTGTAAAAACAAAAATGAGTTAATTTAGCTGCGCACGCTCGTCTGATCAATGTGTTTGTGTCTGTGATTATGTCAGATAACTGTGGCTCAAGCAGACAGCAGTGTCACTTGGGCCCTCTTTAATGCAATGCCTTTGCTGTCACAGTGATGGATGCCCCAGTTCGTATATGCTGATTCAATCTCTCTACTGTGCCATTTTCGCAAAACCTGAGCCCTAATAATAGCTTAATCTTCCCCTACCAATTAAAGGAGTTACCATTATGAATTTCAAAATTCAGTTAAATATCGCCTGTTAACTCTGAGAAAATTACATTTGAAATGATAATGTGCTTCATTTTGAGAAACCCAGACACGATAAACAAAAACATGCTGCTAAACAGATTAATCAACTGTATCAAAGAAAGATTCAATTAACCAAGGCTGACCAACCATTTAATCTCTCATGACAGAAACTTCATAAAGACAACATGGGACAGCACATAGATTTTACATTTCAGAATATTGCAGCAAAAGGTTTTTTTTTCAAGCCTTTACAGTTGAACTGTTGGATTTAGGGTGTAAGTGGTTTCCTAATGTGTAAGTCTATTCAGCACTAACTGTCTAAGTTACTGGTCTACAATGTAATACAATCACCAACTGCAGGCCGAGATGCTAGGCGCTGAGAAACCAGCTAAAGTTGTACTATTGGAAGAACATCTGCCATTTAAAGTTCATGAGCTAAACTTTCAAATAGTTTTAAAGCACATTCGGACTAATTTTAACTTCGATTGACTTTCAGTGGAAAGGGAAATTAAACAGTAAACTTGTATGTGGCACCTTTAATGAATGCCTTTTGGAAATCCAAATACATTATATAAGACCATAAGACATAGGAGCAGAATTAGGCCACTCGGCCCATCGAGTCTGCTCCGCCATTCAATCATGGCTGATATTTTTCTCATCCCCATTCTCCTGCCTTTTCCTCATAACCCCTGATCCCCTTATTAATCAAGAACCTATCCATCTCTGTCTTAAAGACACTCAATGACCTGGCCTCCACAGCCTTCTGCGGCAAAGAATTCCACAGATTCATCACTCTCTGGCTGAAGAAATTCCTCCTCATCACTGTTTTAAAGGATCGTCCCTTTAGCCTGAGGTTGTGCCCTGTGGTTCTAGTTTTTCCTACTAGTGGAAACATCATCTTCACGTCCACTCTATCCAGGCCTTGCAGTATCCTGTAAGTTTCAATAAGATCCCCCCTCATCCTTCTAAACTCCAACGAGTACAGACCCAGAGTCCTCAACCGTTCCTCATACGAGAAGCTCTTCATTCCAGGGATCATTCTTGTGAACCTCCTCTGGACCGTTTCCAAGGCCAGCACATTCTTCCTTAGATATGGGGCCCAAAACTGCTCACAATACTCCAAACGGGGTCTGACCAGAGCCTTATACAGCCTCAGAAGTACATCCCTGCTTTTATATTTTAGCCCTCTCGATATGAATGCTAACATTGCATTTGCCTTCCTAACTGCATGTTAACCTTACGAGACTCTTGAACAAGGACTCCCAAGTCCCTTCGTGTTTCTGATTTCCTAAGCATTTTCCCATTTAGAAAATAGGCTATGCCTCCATTCCTCCTTCCAAAGTGCATAACCTCACTCTTTTTCACATTGTATTCCATCTGCCACTTCTTTGCCCACTCTCCTAACCTGTCCAAGTCCTTCTGCAGCCCCCCTGCTTCCTCAATACTACCTGTCCCTCTACGTATCTTTGAATCAACTGCAAACTTAGTAACAGTGCCTTCAGTTCCTTCCTCCAAATAGTTAATGTATATTGTGAAAAGTTGTGGTCCCAGCACTGACCCCTGAGGCACACCACTAGTCACCAGCTGCCATCCTGAAAAAGACCCCTTTATCCCCACTCTCTGCCTTCTACCAGTCAGCCAATCCTCTATCCATGCCAGGATCTTACCCTTAACACCATGGGCACTTAACTTATTTGACAGTCTCCTATGCAACACCTTGTCAAAGACCTTCTGCAAATCTAAATAAATCACGCCCATTGGTTCTCCTTTATCTAACTTCCTTGTTACCTCCTCAAAGAACTCTAACAGATTTGTCAGACATGACCTCCCCTTGACAAAGCCATGCTGACTCAGTCCTACTTTATCATGCACTTCCAAATACTCTGCGATCTCATTTTTAATAATGGATTCTAAAATCTTGCCAATGACCGAAGTCAGGCTAACCGGCCTCTAATTTCCTGTCTGCTGCCTCCCTCCCTTCTTAAACAGTGGTGTTACATTAGCTACTTTCCAGTCCTCTGGTACCCTCCCTGCCTCCAGTAATTCCTGAAAGATCACCACCAATGCCTCCACAATTTCCTCAGCTTTCTCTTTTAGAACCCTGGAATGTAGTCCATCCGGTCCAGGTGACTTATCCACCTTCAGACCTTTCAGTTTCCCCAGAACCTTCTTCTTAGTGATGGCCACTACACTCACCTGTGCATCCTGACTCTCCTGGCACTCTGGCATCCCACTGGTGTCTTCCACCGTGAAGACTGATGCAAAGTAACTATTCAGTTCCTCTGCCATTCCTTTGCTTCTTATTATTACTTCTACAGCCTCATTTTCCAGTGGTCCAATGGCTATTTTTGCCTCTCTCTTACCTTTTATATATTTAAAAACACTCTTCCTATCTTCTTTTATATTACTAGCTAGCTTACACTCATATTTCATCTTCTCCCCCCTTATTGCTTTTTTAGTTGTCCTCTGCTCACTTTTAAAGGCTTCCCAATCCTCTGGCTTCCCACTAATCCTTGCCACTTTGTATGCTTTTTCTTTTGCTTTTATGCTGTCCTTGACTTCCCTCATCCTCCCCTTAGCATGTTTCCTCCTCCTTGGGATGAATTTCTGTTGTGCCTCCCGAATAACCCTCAAAAACTCCTGCCATTGCTGTTCCACTGTCTTCCCTGCTAGGCTCCCTTTCCAATCAACTCTGGCCAGCTCCTCCCTCATGTCTTTGTAGTTACCTTTCTTTAATTGTAATACCATTACATCTGATTTCAGCTTCTCCCTCTCAATCTGCAGGGTAGATTCTATCATATTGTGGTCACTGCTCCCTAAGAGTTCCTTCACCTTACATTCCCTCATCAAGTCTGCCTCATTACACATCATGTGGAGATGCCGGCATTGGACTGGGGTAAGCACAGTAAGAAGTCTCACAACACCAGGTTAAAGTCCAACAGGTTTATTTGGTAGCATAAGCCACAAGCTTTCAGAGCGCTGCTCCTTCATCAGGTGAGTGGGAGTTCTGTTCACAAACAGGGCATATACAGACACAAACTCAATTTACAAAATAATAGTTGGAGTGCGAGTCTTTACAGGTAATCAAGTCTTAAAGATACAGACAATGTGAGTGGAGAGAGGGTTATGCACAGGTTAAAGAGATGTGTATTGTCTCCAGACAGGACAGTTTGTGAGATTTTGCAAGCCCAGGCAAGTCGTGGGGGGTTACAGATAGTGTGACATGAACCCAAGATCCCGGTTGAGGCCGTCCTCATGTGTGTGGAACTTGGCTATCAGTTTCTGCTCAGCGATTCTGCGTTGCCGTGTGTCATGAAGGCCACCTTGGAGAACGCTTACCCGAAGATCAGAGGTTGAATGCCCGTGACTGCTGAAGTGTTCCCCAACAGGAAGAGAACACTCCTGCCTGGTCATTGTATCAGGCAATGGGACCCTGTGTGAGAACCTCTCCGGCTACATCGAGGGCATCCTGAAACCCATTGTACAAAGAACCCCCAGCTTTTGTCGCGGCACTACGGACTTCCTACAGAAACTCAGCACACATGGAGCAGTTGAACCAGGAGCACTCCTCATCACAAAGGATGCCTCGGCACTCTACACCAACATCCCCCACAACAATGGCATTGCTGCAACAGCCTCAGTACTCAATGCCGACAACTGCCAATCTCCAGATGCAATTTTACAACTTATCCGCTTCATCCTGGATCACGATGTCTTCACCTTCAACAACCAGTTCTTCATCCAGACACACGGAACTGCCATGGGGACCAAATTTGTACCTCAATATGCCAACATCTTCATGCACAGGTTCAAACAAGACCTCTTCACCGCACAGGACCTGCAACCGATGCTATACACTAGGTACATCTATGACATTTTCTTCCTTTGGACTCATGGTGAACAATCATTGAAACAACTATATGATGACATCAACAAGTTCCATCCCACCATTAGACTCACCATGGACTACTCTCCGGAATCGGTAGCATTCTTGGACATACGCATCTCCATCAAGGACGGTCACCTCAGCACTTCACTATACCGCAAGCCCACGAATAACCTCACGATGCTCCACTTCTCCAGCTTCCACCCTAAACACATTAAAGAAGCCATCCCCTACGGACAAGCCCTCCGTATACACAGGATCTGCTCAGATGAGGAGGATCGCAACAGACACCTCCAGACGCTGAAAGATGCCCTCATAAGAAAAGGATATGGCACTCTACTCATCGATCGATAGTTCTGATGCGCTGCAGCAAAAAACCGCACCAACCTCCTCAGAAGATAAACACGGGATAACGGCGGACAGAGTACCCTTCGTCGTCCAGTACTTCCCCGGAGTGGAGAAGCTACGACATCTTCTCCGGAGCCTTCAACATGTCATCGATGAAGACGAACATCTCGCCAAGGCCATCCCCACACCCCCACTTCTTTCCTTCAAACAACCGCACGACCTCAAACAGACCATTGTCCGCAGCAAACTACCCAGCCTTCAGGAGAACAGTGACCACGACACCACACAACCCTGTCACAGCAACCTCTGCAAGACGTGTCGGATCATCGACACGGATGCCGTCATCTTATGTGAGAACACCATCCACCAGGTACACGGTACCTACTCTTGCAACTCAGCCAACGTTGTCTACCTGTTATGCTGCAGGAAAGGATGTCCCGAGGCATGGTACATTGGGGAAACCATGCAGACGCTACGACAACGGATGAATGAACACCACTCGACAATCACCAGGCAGGAGTGTTCTCTTCCTGTTGGGGAACACTTCAGCAGTCATGGGCATTCAACCTTTGATCTTCAGGTAAGCGTTCTCCAAGGCGGCCTTCACAACACACGACAACGCAGAATCGCTGAGCAGAAACTGATAGCCAAGTTCCGCACACATGAGGACGGCCTCAACCGGGATCTTGGGTTCATGTCACACTATCTGTAACCCCCACGACTTGCCTGGGCTTGCAAAATCTCACTAACTGTCTTGGCTGGAGACAATACACATCTCTTTAACCTGTGCTTAACCCTCTCTCCACTCAAACTGTCTTAAGACTTGATTACCTGTAAAGACTTGATTACCTTTAAGACTTGATTAGCTGTAAAAACTCGCATTCCAACCATTATTTTGTAAATTGAGTTTGTGTCTTTATATGCGCTGTTTGTGAACAGAACTCCCACTCACCTGATGAGGGAGCAGTGCTCCGAAAGCTTGTGGCCTGTGTTACCAAATAAACCTGTTGGACTTTAACCTGGTGTTGTGAGACTTCTTACTGTCATTACACATCACCAAATCCAGAACTGCCTGTTCCCTAGTAGGCTCTGTCACATGCTGCTTCAAAAAACCATCTTAGACATTCCACAAATTCCTTTTCTTGGGATCCACTACCTACCTGACTTTCCCAGTCCGCCTGCATACTTAAGTGCCCCATGATTATTGTCATATTGCTTTTTTTATATGCCTTTTCTATCTCCTGATTTATTTTCTGCCCCACACCTTGACTACTGCTAGGGGGCCTGTACATAACTCTCACTAGAGTCTTTTAACTTTTGCTCAACTCTACCCACAGAGATTCTATGCCTTCTCATCCTATATCACTTCTTGCTACCAATTTAACTTCATTCCTTACTAACAATGCAACCCCGCCCCTTTTGCCCATCTACCTGTCCTTCTGGTAGGACACATATCCTTGGATATTTAGATCCCAGCCCTGATCCCCTTGCAGCCATGTCTCTGTGATGCCCACAACATTGTACCGACCAATTTCAACGTGTGCAACAAGCTCATTTACCTTGTTCCGTATACTGGTTCCCTATATCTACTGGTTCCCCTTTATCCACCCTCTTTATTACATCGTCAAAGAACACTAATATATTCATCAAACATGATTTGTCATCAACTGGATGCCTTTTCTTTCAATTTGTTACCATTTTGAATCTCCTTGTTTAGCTACAGATGGTGCATCCGCCTCGAGTCTTTCTTTCTCAATGGAATATATCTTTGTTGAGAGTTATGAAATATCTCCTGAAACGTCTGCCACTGCTTATCTTGTATTGGTTACCTTGTAACCAATTTTGCCAGTGCACATGGGTGGCCAGAGATTAAAGGGTGAACCCAACACAACGAGCTTGGGAGTGAGTCTAGATTTGACTCTGTCCTTCCGGAAACATCTTAGAGTAAACAGCAGCAAAGATCAAAACCACAAAGAAGCCAACAATCAAACTTGCTGGATCTTTGTGGGGCACTCCAGACCTTAGCCCTTTCCTTATCATACTTCAGGGCAGAGCACTGTGCACTTATCTGGCAAAGGTCATCACGCACACTTCTTGTGGACACTCAACTGAACACAACAATGTGCACCATAACTGGCACCGTCAGCTCAACACCCCTCCCTGGTCTTCCTGTCCATATAAACATCATTCCCCCATAAATCTGCCAATTGACAAAAATGCACAAGCTGGTTGAAGCCATTCATGCTGCCCCTCACTTACTACTCCATGATGACTTACTTCCTACTGTCCACTTTTCATCTCAGTGCCCACCTTGGAGCAACCTTCCTGAGCAAGATCTACCAGAAGATATGCTTTGAATCCAGGAGTATGAAACCAGAAATGACTGACAAATTCTATGTAAAAAAGCCCCTCATGTCAAATGGCAGGCTTTGAGCTACCACATTGAGAATGATCCTTGCCAGACAGGTTCAGGACAGGCCAATATCAAGGGGCTCAGTGCCGATGCCTTATGAACTTCTGGAGAAACATAAAGGCTGGAATTCTCCCATCTCATCCGTCACGGGAATTGTAGCAGGCACCGGGGCGGACAATTCAAAGGTATATTGACCTCGGGTGGAATTCCCTGGTTCTGAGACGAGCACAGCCGGAGAATCCCGCCAAAACAGTGCTCTACATTATCAAGAAGTGTCTCTTGTTTAAACTCAGCAAATGGAGGCTATTGCTTGGCTTTGGGGGATTTGCAAAATAAATAAATACTCAAACTGAGAGAGGAACAAGTCAGCTTTCTGAGTGGCACCAGTCCTTACCACTTCCAGAAACAGTAAATTAAATTAGATCCATCATCGGATCATGATTCAGGTACAAAAGCCATTAAGGATTCAGTGAATAAATGTTTCAAAATGTTATCTGAGTGCAGAATATTCTACTTAATACAAGGCATATGGAGAGGAAATCTGTGAAATATAATATATTATTAAAATGATTCCATATAGTTTTTCACATTTATTTTAACATTGGACATAAAACCGGGCAAAAACATTTTAAATAAAGCTTTCTATAACATCTACAGATTGATATATTGGTTTAATGACTTGAAACCTACTTTCAGTATGAAGTTAGAATAATAATACATTTATCAAGAACTATATTTTTAGCATGGAACTGTATTTGCATTAGTGTTATGAAGGAGGACTTAACACAGCAGAGGACCTATCTCCATATCACTAAACATTTCCATTTAATCTTGCCTTTTTGCTTCGGCGTTACTGAATACTTTTGTTACCTTTCGCCTTTCCTTTAGATTTTCCGTCAGCTTTAAACAATTTTCATTTTAAGATGACTTATTGCAATATATATTTTAAAACAATGTTGTTGGAGTTGGTATTCCACTGTGCATTTAGTGGTGTCACTCAATGGCTCAGTTAAGTAACAAGCTTAACTGAGTTAAAAGGTTGTGGCCTTATCTCCCACTCTAGATACTTGAGCACAGAATTCAGGCTGACACAGCAATGCAACAAAGAATAAGTGCTGCGCTGATGATGGTGCCATCTCTCAGATAAGATGTTAACCTGAGACCTCACCTACCCTCCCGCGTGAAGGCAAAATATCCCATGGCACCATTCAAAGAAAAGCAAGGGAGTTCATCCCAGTGTGCTAGTTAAAATTTACCCCTCAGGCGAACGCAGTAAAATAAATGAACTGGGCTTGATCGCTTTGCTGTTGTGGAATCTTGCTGTGCGCAAATTGACTGCCACGTTTCATATCTTACAACAGTGCCTACATTTGCTGTAAAATACTGTTGGACATCAGAAAGTTGCTACATGAATGAATGTTCTTCCTTCACTTAGACATTAAAAGTATGAAATTATTGTAGTGGTAATCTGATGGGGAATGATCCTATGGTAAATTTGACTGTGGAAGTTTTAGCCTTGGTACCTGCTGGCATGTCCCAACAAAACAAAATTGTCCAGGCTCAATTAGAAAGACTATAAATATGGTGTGCAGGTTAGGTGGATTGGCCATGCTAAATTGCCTGTTAGTGTCCAAAGTTGTGTAGGTAGGTGGATTAGCCATGGTAAAATACGGGGATAGGGTAGAAGGGTGGGCCTGGGTATGATTCTCTTTTGGAGAGTCGGTGCAGACTCAATGGGCTGAATGGCCTCCTTCTGCACTATGGGATTTCCATGGTTCTGTGGAGAATGGGAACATGACAATGCTACAATGAAGTGTTCTCTTCCAAGATTCTTTATTTGGCCCTGCTGTATCTGATTGTCATGTTTGATGCTGACATTGGTTAAAACTTGTATTTTTATAGAGTATTTAATGTAATGAAACATCCCAAGAGGCTTCACAGGAGCATAACCAGACAAACTGTGACAGCGAGCCATTTGCGAAGATATTAAGGCGGGGACCAAAAGCATGGTCAAAGAGGTAAGTTATAAGGAGTGTCTTAAAGGAGGCAGACAGATAGAAAGATTGAGAGGTTTAGGGAGAGAATTTCAGAGGTTGGGGCCGAGGCATCTGGAAATATGGCCACTAATAATGGAGTGAATAAAATTGGATGCTCAAGATGCTAAATTTAGAGGAACACAGATATCTCAGAGGGTTGTGGGATTGGTGAAGGTTGTAGAGACATGAAGGGTGCAGTCATGGAATATTTCATAACAAGGGCAAGAACTTTATAATCGAGGCATTGCTTAACCTTGAGCTAATATAGGACAGCAGGCACAGCACTGATGAGTGAATAGGACATGGTGTGAGTTAGTACACAGGAAAGAGAGTTTTGGATCACCTCAAATTTACGAGGGGTAGAACCTGGGAGGTTATCCAGAATTACAGTTGTCGAGAAGTAACACAAGCCGCAGATGAGCTGAGGTAGGGGTAGGGTCAGGTGGGGTGAGAGAGGTGGGTGTAGGCCTAGTGATAGCACAGATATGTGATCATAAGTTCGTCCTGGGTCAAGAATGCAAACAGTCTGGTATTGCTTCAAAACATTTGCCAAGGAGGGAGATGGTGTCAGTGTTTGGGGACAGAATTTGTGGCGAGAACCAAAGACAATGGATTCGGTCTTCCCAATCTTTAATGGTAAGAAATTTCTGCTCATCCATTACTCAAGGTCAGGTAAGCAGTCTGATAACTTAGGGACTGTGGTGGAGTTGAGAGAGATGGCAGTGAGGTAGAGTTGGATGTCAGCAGCAAACTTGTGGAACTTGTTGCGCTTATGGAAATCTTGTAGAGGAGAAATAGGAGTTGGCCAAGGACAGATTCTTTGGGAACAAAGGTAACAGAGTAGGATGAGAATCCACTGCAGGCGATTCTTTGGCTACAAATGAATGGGTAAGAATGGAACCTGGTGAGTGATTGTAAAATTCTTGTCCTAGTTATGAAATACTTCCATGACTGCATCCCTCCATATCTCTATAATCTTCGCCAATCCCACAACACTCTGAGATATCTGCATTCCTCTAAATTTAGCATCTTGTGCATCCAATTTTATTCATTCCATTATTAGTGGCCACGTTTCTGGATGCATAGGCCCTAAACTCTGAAATTCTCTCCCTAAATCTCACAATCTTTCTTCTCTTCCCTTCTTTAAGACAATTCTTATAACCTACCTCTTTGACCATGCTTTCGGTCTTCTGTCTTAATATCTTCTTAAATGGCTTGCTGTCACAGTCTGGTTATGCCCCTGTATTGGAGGAGGACGGTGTGGTTAACTCTGTTAAAGGCTGTAGACAGGTGGAGAAGGATGAAGAAGGAAAGCTTACCCTGTTCACAGTCACGTAGAGTGTCATTTGTGACTGAAAAGAGCAGTGTCAATAACGTGGCATGAGTGGAAGACTGATTGCAGGAGTTTCAAACGTAAGAGTTCGAGTAAAGATGGGCCCAGTTTGGGAAGTGAGAGCACATCCTACCAAAACATTCTGAACCCTACAATTAACATATTTTTGATTTGATTTGACTTGATTTATTATTGTCTCATGTATTAGTATACAGTGAAAAATATTGTTTCTTGCATGCTATACAAAGCATACCGTTCACGGAGAAGGAAACAAGAGAGTGCAGAATGTAGTATTACAGTCATAGCTAGGGTGTAGAGAAGGATCACCTTAATGCAAGGTAAATCCATTCAAAAGTCTGATGGCAGCAGGGAAGAAGCTGTTCTTGAGTCGGTTGGTACATGACCTCAGACTTTTGTATCTTTTTCCCGACGGAAGGAGGTGGAAGAGAGAATGTCCGGGTGTGTGGGGTCCTTCATTATGCTGGCTGATTTGCCGAGGTAGCAGGAAGTGTAGACAGAGTCAATGGATGGGAGGCCGGTTTGCATGATGGATTGGGCTACATTCACGACCTTTTGTAGTTTCTTGAAAAGGAGCTATACAACTAGAAAGAATGCTTTCTATGGTGCATCTGTAAAAGCTGGTGAAAGTCATAGGCTGACATGCCAAATTTCCTTGTCTCCTGAGAAAGTAGAGGCTTTGGTGGGCTTTTTTAACTATAGTGTCCGCATGGGGGGACCAAGACAGGTTGTTGATGATCTGGATGCCTAAAAACTTGAAGCTCTCAACCCTTTCTATTTCATCCCCATTGATGTAGACAGGGGCATGTTCTCCTCTACGCTTCCTGACGTCGATGACAATCTCCTTCATTTTGTTGATATTGAGGGAGAGTTTTTTGTTGCCGCACCAGTTCACCAGATTCTCTATCTCATTCCTGTACTCTGTCTCGTCATTGTTTGAGATCTGATCCACTATAGTGGTGTCATCAACAAACTTGCAAAATTTATTGTTGCTGATTGACACAACAACTTACATTTATATAGTGCACTCAACGTAATAAAACATCCCAAAACCTTTGATGAGCTATGTCAATAAAAACATTTTTGAGCTGTTTTGACAGAAGGAGCAACACGACAGATGACCAAAAAGTTGAGGAAAGATTAAAGTTTTCAGAAGCGGCTTAAAAAGGAGGAAGAGGTGCAGAGATGGAGAGGTTTAAGGTGAAAATTACACAATTTAGGGTGAAGGCAGTGGAAAGAGCAGTCTCCAATGTGAAGTGATTAAAATGAGGGATGCACAAGAGGCCAGAATCGGAGGAGAACTGATATCTCAACGGCTTATACAGCTGGAGACTGCCACACAGATAAGGAGGGACAAAGCCCCGGAGGGATCTGAAACAAGAATGAAAAGTTTAAACATAATGGCCTGAATCTACAGTGCTCGCGCCTATCATCTGGAGCATCGGCATTCCCACCAACACTGACAGGTCCACTGTTATTTCATGTACAAATGACCCTTCATTAACAGCAGGTGGGGCCTCTGTCCGCACTTAGAAGGAAGTCCCACTTTGGAAAGTTGTCCGTCAATCTGACTGTCCGACAGTCCGCGGCCCATCCTGACACAGTGGCCAGAAGATGTAAAGTTTAAAGTTTATTTATTAGTGTCACAAGTAGGCTTACATTAACACTGCAATGAAGTTACTGTGAAAATCCCCTGGTCGCCACACTCCAGCACCTGTTCGGGTTTAATGACTTGAAATCTACTTTCAGTGTGAAGTTATAATAATAATATATTTCTCAAGAACTATATTTTTATCATGGAACTGTATTTGCATCAGCCTTTTTGAAGTAGGACTTTTACAGCGGAAGACTGATCTCCATATCACGATTCCCCGGCTCGGGTCACTGTCTGTGTGGAGTTTGCACATTCTCCTCGTGTCTGCGTGGGTTTCCTCCGGGTGCTCCGGTTTCCTCCCACAGTCCAAAGATGTGTGGGTTAGGTTGATTGGCCAGGTTAAAAATTGTCCCTGAGATGTGTAGTTAGAGGGATTAGCGGGTAAAATATGTGGGGGTAGGGCCTGGGTGGGATTGTGGTCGGTGCAAACTCGATGGGCCGAATGGCCTCCTTCTGCACTGTAGGGTTTCTATGTCTATGTCTATCACGAAACATTTCCATTGAGGGAGAATTTAGCATGGCCAATGCACCTAACCAGCACATCTTTTGGACTGTGGGAGGAAACCGGAGCACCGGAGGAAACCCACACAAACACGGGGAGGACGTGCAGACCCCGCACAGACAGTGACCCAAGCCGGGAATCGAACATGGCACTGTGAGACAGCAGTGCTAACCACCATGCCATCATACCGCCCATTGGCATATTGTAGCGCCATGCCTGAGGCTAAGTTCTGGGAACCGCAATGGTCTTAAATACCAGAGGTCCCAGGCAGCGAAGGATAGGGGAAGCCCTGGGAGGATCGGCGGAGGTGGTAGGGGAGGGGCGATTTCGCTGCTGGAGAGTAGGCTGCGGGGGGGGGGGTGTGGGGGGGGGGGGATTTACGGGAGAGAGATGACCAGAGATCCAATTGAGGCAACCCCCCCCCCCCCACCCCCCGCCTCCCCTTTCCACCTGAGGTCAAGGGTGAGAACCTTTTTCTTTTTCTCCCCCTCAGCCATCGGATGGCCACCAGACTAAAAATTGAGGTTGGGTGGGAAAAGGCCATCAAGTGGCCCAGGCTTCCCATCCGAGGCCATGTCCATCCTACCATAAAATCATATCCAGGTCAGGGAGGATGGGATCCCGGAGGGAAGTAACAGTCACCCTCACAAAGAATGCAATTTGTCACTTTAACAAGGGCTATTTCAGTACCGTGGCCAGAGCACTAACCTGATTTGGAGGGATTCAAACATGGAATTTTGGGAAAGATTTGGGAAGCGACGACATGTTGAAGGACTTTGGGAGTTTAGAAATGGTGTGATAGTTTATAGGGGTAAAGAGGAGGGGATGATAACAGTAGATTTGAAGGGGTGGGGGCATTTAGAGCCTGAGGAGAGGGCAGCTCAGTGGCACAGTGGTTAGCACTGCTGCCTCACAGCGCCAAGGACCCAGGTTCGATTCCGGCCTCGGATCACTGTCTGTGCAGAGTCTACATGTTCTCCTCGTGTCTGCGTGAGTTTCCTCCGAGTGCTCTGGTTTCCTCCCACAGTACAAAGATGTGCGAGTTAGGTTGATTGGCCATGCTAATTGCCCCTTAGTGTCGGGGGACTAGTAGGGTAAATAGGGTAATGGGGATAGGGCCTGGGTGGGATTATGGTCAGTGCAGGCTCAATGGGCCGAATGGTCTCTTCTGCACTGTAGGGATTCTATGATTCTATGAGAGGAAGCATTAACAATATCGGCTAACATGTTAACCAGTAAAAGAAAACTCAATCCTCTCTTAAAAAAAATTGAATTCAATTATATTCTTTCTTCATTTAAATGCTTAGCCCTCAAACATTTCTACATTTTGCCAAATAATGCTCAGTTTAGGGAATCGTCAGGCATGCGGGTGACTAGAAAGCTAGCTTAAGATTCACATGACCTCAACTAGTCAAGATGTTCTGGGCCTGAGGCTCCCAGCTCATCAAAATTATTAATTAGTGTGTCAGCTGCAGTCCCTGCTCTCCTGGATATTCTTTACTCTGGTTTACTCAAGTGTTGTTTTGCCTGGAAGCTGAGAAAAAGACAATTTGCGCCTTTCCATTAAACTCCCTCTTACATACACCAAACTACAACCAGCAGATTGTTTGTCTGATGTACAAACAAATCTCTCAAATTAATGGGGATTAAAATCTCTCCCAAGTGCATGCTTCCATATGTAGATTCTGCTGCTCTCCTGGTAGATCTATATCCAATTTGTTTGACAGACTGGCCATTTCCTCCTCTTATTCACAGATAAAGCTGTTGGCTGATATATCTTCAGCCACGGGTGCACTAAATTCAGAACCTTTATTAAAAGCAAGAGGCTAAAATGTTATAAGTTCTTTGCCTGTACATGCAGATAAGAAAGATCATGTTATAAATCACTTAAATGCCAATAAGCGAATTAATTTGTCATTTTTTAAAAAACACTAAGGTAGCCTATTTAGTAACATTGATTCCAATCAATCTACTTTATTTTCCACTGAAGCAGGATAGATGAATCCACTGGGCCAGACGCTGGAAGGCCGCATTTTGAGAGTTAGAAAGAAAAGCATTTTTTTTCGCTCATTGAATACGTTTGTACGCACAAGTGTACACACAATAAATGTACACGCAAGCTCAGAGCAGATGCAACACTGGTGTTTCTCTCTGTGAACTCTGAAAGGCTAAGAAAGAGCTAAACATTGGAAAACACAACCATTGGGAACTTACAGCACAATTCTGAATGACAAAGAAGTAATATGGAAGAAAAATATGTTCAATACATAAAATAAATATTTTTACCCAATCTGGTCAAATTATATTTTTCATATCTCAGGAAATGGTGGATAACATAAAGTGAAGATGGTGCATCAGGAAAATCTTCAACAAAATGAAAAGGATGAAGTTAATGTCACAAGAAGAGGATGAGGAAATAAGGATATTGATATCATAAAAATAAATAGAAAGAAGATGCAAATTTGGTTGGCATTGCTCCAAGTTAACCAGTCACCCAGATCAGATGGGATACATCCTTTGTTGCTGAGGGAACCAAGAATGGAGACAGCAGAAGCTCTGACTACAATCCTTCAATCTTTCTTAAGTATAAGAGTATGTATGTGGTTCTGTTTTCAAGCAATTTGGTTTAGAACAAGTCATCTGGAGGGAACATCTCTCTCAAGCCGAACTCAGTTGAAATTTGCAAAAGGGTTCAAAACCGTTGACAAATGAAGGAGTCTTCTAACAATGAGTTGGACTTCTGGGATAGCCAAGCTGAGAAGAGAGAGAGAAAGTTTCTAAATGCAAGACACCATAGTTAAAAAAAACATTACAACCAGGAAAGTTCTGACCCAAGGTGGTATGCTTAGCGTGTTAGTTATTCCTATGATAAACTAGGAGTCTATATGGAACAGTTGGAGGAAATTTGAAAGGCAACCTTGCTGGAAGTAAACATAAAGCGCAAGAAATCTCAACCCTTTTTCAAATCTTTGAAACGGGACATGGACCAGCTAATAAATCTGCCAATTTCTGTTAAGTATCTGATTGAAGCTTTTGGAGGATATAAGTCAAATGGGTGTAGAAGAAAATGTGAGTCAAGAAGTTCAGAGTATAATCCGTTGTAGTTTTTATATCTTTAGTGCAATTGACTAATTAAGATAGAGTGTCGCCATTAATATTCATGTTCTTTTATCTTTGAATTGTAAAATTATTTTGTTTTAAACAGTGAATCTTGTAGCTTAATTCTTTTGCTAAGTATCTGGGTTTTTGGAGCTCCAAAAAATCTTTACTGGTCTTGACCGCGATAATAATATTATTGAATGAATTCTTTCTACATGGATAGATCCAGTTTTTTCAAGACTGGAAACTTAATCAGCTCACAAAGGTAAAGGGAAAGGGATGTCCATATGTAGATTTGAAGTTCAACCAAAAGAAATCTGCACAATTGCCAGTACAGTGCATTGATAAATTTCCCACTACTTGCCCTGCAAGAGCGACTTGTTAAGACATTGTTTGGCAGCATTATCTGGATCAGAGTTGGAAGAATTGCAAAGAATAAAAATGCCATGAGTACCATGCAACTGACTCGAAAGTGTCCACCTGACCTCACATTGTACCCCGTCAAACAATAGTTGCCTCTTTGCATTAAAGTTGGGCATCGAACCTGGACATGTGCACATACGTAATCACGAACATCTCCTTCCAGTGCAATGGAAGGTCTGACGCAGGACAGCATTTAACGTTCTAGTTCCAGGCAGTTTAGTCAATTTCACATACAGTGCTACTTTTCATCAGTAGCTTATTCCAGGTTCCCATTTAGGGACTTTGAGAAAAAGTGACTCTGGCTATTTTTTATGTGGGTAGTGGGAAATTTCTGGCACTGTATTTTACCTTCTTATATCTAATAGTCAACTTAGGTAAGTGAGGGTTGGTTTATCCCATGATGAGTGGCTTAGACTTTGGAGGCGGAAAAACTTATCAACCTTCAATCTCCCTTCCAGCAAAGTAGCCAATGAACAGTAAATTCTTCTCTTCACAAGTATCTTCATTAGATCTAAGGTTCTTGCCATGGTTATTGCTTCTGTCATCGATCTCCTGGAGAGCTGAATCAGCCGTTTCTCCCTTAACTTCATTTTGTGTTTTATTAGCATTACATTGTACAATGAGCCTGCGCATGGAACGCTGCTCAAGCTTCATGCTTAGCACTCCAGTGAAATTGATGAAAGTCTTGATCTCATATTAGCACTGCAGTTGTACTTAGTGCTTGTACTGTATCTGTTAAATATTAATTATGGTGCTTGACTAAAATTAAAGTAATGTGGTTAGGAAATAATTATCGGGGAATTTAGAAAATGCAGGGTTATTAATATTGCAGATAGGAAATATTTCCTTTGGGTTTTATTAAATAAGCTTGTTATATTTCACTTAGCAACAATTTATGCCATTTCAGACTGTGTGTGCAAAATGTTAAAATAGCTGTGCTCACTTGTAGAAATGCCCGATATTGTTCAGAATAATTCATGTTAGCTTGAGCTTCCTCCCTGCTGCCATCAGACTTTTGAATGAACCTACTTTATATTAGGTTAATCTTTCTCTACACCCTAGCTAAGTTCTGCACCCTCCCTTTTCCTTCTCTATGAACACTATGCTTTGTCTGTATAGCGCGCAAGAACCAATACTTTTCACTGTATCCCAATACATGTGACAATATTAAATCAAATCAAATCAAAAAGGGAAGGATTGAACAGTGAATTATAAAACTGTCTTTTACTGCAATGGGGAAGAAAATTGAATGGGATGTGTAAGTTGTCACCCAGATTGTGTCCTGCTCATAGCAAAGTGGAAATATAAAATCAAGAAATCCTCAAACCTCTCAATATCATTCAAAATGAAGAATCCTCTCTACTAAGCATAAAGGCACTCCTAAAACTGAAATTACTCTGTAAGGTGGAAGAACTGGCTGTTAAGAATATTCCAAATCAAATTCCCAAAATAATTTATAGGGCTGTGAAAATTAAAGGCCGAGTACCACATCACCCATACAAGCTGATGGTAAACCAATTTTCCCCTTTACCCTGAGGAAAGTCACTCTTGGACAAAGTCGAGGTCAAAATACATATGTTGCAGCAGTGACGGATTATTTCACTGATCAACATGCCAACAAAATGAAGTTCAGGTATGGTCACGATCCCAAACCAAACAAGAACCTGCGTGGATTTAACTCAACTCAACAAGGCAGAGGAACCTGAGATCCACTCAATGGCCTCAATGGATGAGACCCTAGCAGAGCTGGCAAAGAGCATTTTAGTTACCCAAATTGGATGTGAAAAGTAGATTTTGCCTCCGGACAAAGTTACCTCTGGACAAAGAATCTGAACTGCTGACCACATTTATTGCACCTTTCAGTCATGATTGTTTCAATAGATTTCCCTTTGGAATTGCTGTTGTGTTATGGAATTGTTTTGTGTCCCATTGATGAGATCATGTGATGTGTACATTTAAACATGAACCATTTATTGATAATCCTTAATTATGTACATATACCAGTTACTGCCATGCAAGATGCTGCTCCTGTGCAGTTTCCTTCTCGACAGTACTCCAAGTCTATTGCAATGTGACTTTATACGTCGTGGGATCATAGAATCATAGAATTAGAGAATCCTACAGTGCAGAAGGAGGCCATTCGGCCCATCGTGTCTGCACCAACCACAATCCCACCAAGGCATTATCCCCAGCTTGAGAAGTAAGAGAGCTCTTGAAGAGAGCAGAAGCTCTTACCTCATGTGGAAATCCTGTTATGCAGATACTTGCTGTAAATAAATAGTACTGGTTAATGAAAACTGTAGACTTGACTATTATAGAATCCTACAGTGCAGAAGGAGGCCATTTGGCCCATCAAGTCAGCACCGACCACAATCCCACCCGAATGCTGGCATTCGGCCTCTGATATTCGGGTAAGCGTTCTCCAAGGCGGCCTTCATGACACACGACGGCGCAGAGTCACTCAGCAGAAACTGATAGCCAAGTTCCGCACACATGAGGACGGCCTCAACCGGGATATTGGGTTCATGTCACACTATCTGTAATCCCCACAGCTTGCCTGGACTTGCAGAATTTCACTGGCTGTCCTGTCTGGAGACAATACACATCTCTTTAACCTGTCTTAATGCTCTCTCCACTCACATTGTTTCTACCTTTAAGACTTGATTAGCTGTAAGTATTCGCATTCCAACCATTATTCTGTAAATTGAGTTTGTGTCTTTATATGCCCTGTTTGTGAACTGAAACCCCACTCACCTGAAGAAGGAGCTTAAGGCTCCGAAAGCTTGTGTCTTTTGCTACCAAATAAACCTGTTGGACTTTAACCTGGTGTTGTTAAACTTCTTACTGTGTTTACCCCAGTCCAACGCCGGCATCTCCACATCAGCATTTATTGCGCATCCCTCGTTACCCTTAGGAAGGTGATGGTGAGCTGCCTTCTTGAATCGCTGCAGTCCACGTGCTGTGGGTTGACCCACAATGCCGTTAGAGAGGGAATTCCAGGATTTTGACCCAGCGACTGCAAAAGAACGGCGATATATTTCCAAGTCATACCACTGCTAATCGTCATGTTGAGCTTTGGGTTGATTTGGTGTCTTAATGATGAGATCTTGAGATTTGTGTGTTTAAGCATGAACCATTTATTGATAATCATTATGTACATATCCCAGTTGCTGCCATGCATGATGTTTCTCCTATGCAGGTTCCTTCTAGCCTGTACTCCGAGTCTATTACCATGTGACTCTATGCATCATACCATGGGCAGTGCTATTCTCCAGTCCCACATTAACCCTTTGCATTACAATGGCATGCAGGCAATTGCATCCACTCCAGAGATTTTCCAGAGAACAATGTCCAATACATTAGTAGATATGGAAGAAGTAGTATGCCATATAGACAATATATTTATATGTGTATCCATGATGGAGGTATATGATCGAAGAGACAGAGCAGTCCTAGCCCAACGGACGCAGCCCTAACATTGAATGCAAAATGTGAGTTTTCCAAACCTATGAGTAAATTTCTAGGTCACATAATACAAGCCACTGGAATCACAGTTGATCCACAAAAAAATAGAATTTCTGCAACCCAGGAACATAACCGAGCTTCAAAGGTTCCGATGGTTGGTGAAGCAAACAGGCAAATTCATTCCAAATTTGGCAAAGGTCACCGAGCCCTCGAGGCAGCGCTTGAGACAGAGTCAACAGTGGTGCTGGAATGTAGTCCAGCAAAATATGTTAAAAGGTTTAAACAACTTTTAATTTCTTCTGAAATCTTGGCATATTATAATCCAGACTTACCGGTTATAGTAGTGGCAGATGCATTGTCCACATGTCTAGGGGCAGTACTGTTTCAAGTGCAAAAAGACAGCAAGCAAATACCAGCTACTGTGTCTCTCGGTCACAGACAGAAAAGAAACAATGATAGACCATGATAGAAAAAAAAATTGGCGTGTGTGAAAAATATTCAGACTATGTCATGGGATTGCATTTCAGAATAGAAATAAACCATAAATAACTCATCACCTTTCTGGAAATGAAAGAAATTGTGAGGATATTGCCCAGAATTCAATGGTCCAGATTAAGATTGATGAGATATGAGTCTACCACAGAGTATGTGCAAGGAAAATGTCAAACAACAATACTCACACTGTTGTAAACATCAACAAAAGGAACTAAACAAGAGGATTTAGACTTTATTGAGGAGTTTGAAACATTTACGTCCTTAATCAACTAGCACTTACTAGCTATTGCAAGAATTTTGCAGAAAATAAAGTAAACCCAGAAACAGGATTAAGAAAGTCTTCAAATCTGAGAATATTGTGTGGTGGGAGGCTAGAATACATCTCCAATAATCTGATACTCGGCATTATTGTGAACAGAGTGTTTTAAACATCTCACTGTCATTGATGACTTACTAGTCTATAACAAGAGATTAGTCATATTGAGAGCCCTTCAGCTTGATAGTCTTCAAAGATTTCATCAAAGATATTTAGGAATTACTAAGTGTTGTGCAGAAGTGCAATAATCAGTCAGATGGTCAGGTATGGCTCACTCTGTAGAAATGATTTCTAACCATTACTTGTGCTATAAACAGTCAGAAACAAAATAATTATCTGTGCCACCTTCTTTTCCATTAAGGCCATGGGAGCACCTATTTGACTCTAAGGGGGGGAAAACATTACTTATCCCTACTGATTATTATTCAGGGTGGATTGAAGTAAACTGATTGCATTGTATCCCGGCATAACTAGTCATGCAAACCCTCAAGGGAATTTATTCAATGTTTAGCATTCCGGACATTATAAAATCATAGAATCATAAAATCTACGGCACAGAGACAGGCCCTTCGGCCCAAACTGGTCCATGCTGACCAAAAAGCCCATTTAAGCTAACACCATTTGCCTGCATTTGGCCCATATCCCTCTAAACCTTTCCTATCCATGTCTCTGTCCAAATGCCTTTTAAATGTTGTCAATGTCCCTGCCTCAACCACTTCCTCCAGCAGCTCATTCCACATACTTAACCAGCCTCAGTGTAAAAAACGTTGCTCCTCAGGTTCCCATTAATTCTTTCCATTCTTAAATTAAACCTATGCCCTCTTGTTCTCGATTCCCCAATCCTGCGAAAAAGACTGAGTGCATTCACCCTATCCATGCCTCCCATTGTAGTGTCTGACAATGGGCCGCAATTTGCAAGGAGCAATTCCCAAATTCCACCACCATAAAAGGCATTGTCCATGTCACCAGTTCACCTGGCTATGCTCAAGCAAATAGAGAGGTAGAGAGAAGGGTACAAACCACTTAGGAGTTAATATAGAAAAATAGAAACCTTAATCTTGATCCTCTGAGTTACTGATCCTCACAACTGCAGAATAGTTTCTGACCATCGGAATTATGAATGAGTAGGAATTTGAGAACACTGCATCCGCAATGTTCAAATGAAACATTACCACAAATGACCACAAGAGGGTAAAGCAGCATGAGGAAGAACAGAGAAACAAATGGACTCGGAACTTTAATCGCAGGGATAAACATGAGTTACCAGTGCTGAAACTGGGGAGAGAGGAAAGGCTTGAGACCAACAGAGGCACAATCCTTGAAAAAATTGAACAACCAAGATTGTACAGGCTTGACACAGGCCAAGGCATCATAAGAAGAAACCACAGCGCCTTAATAGCCTTGAAGTGAAAGTCAGTAGAAACTTGGGCTTGCTACTCAGATCCTGAAGAAGAGGGAAGACCTACTGTAAGGTCTACAGCCAGCCAGGAGGAGATCATTCACAGCAGCAAAAGGAAGTGTACTGAAAACCCTCAATCTCAAATGGAGATCAGAATGAAGTCAGGGAGACTGGTCAAGGCACCTCAGGAGACTAACCCTGTAAAGTATGAGACTTAAGGGGAAGATATAGATTGATATGAATACGGTGGTGATAAAGACTTGTGGGAGAAATGTAGAGTAAAGGTTTAACGTTGGAAATATATGTGATTCCGATTTTAAAATTATGTCAGATCACATGATTGAGAAGTAAGAGAGATCTTGAAGACAGCAGAAGCTCTTACCTCATGTGGAAATCCCGTTGTGCAGATACATGCTGTAAATAAATAGTACTGGTTAATGAAAACTATAGGCTTGACTATTGTAGAATCCTACAGTGCAGAAGGAGGCCATTTGGCCCATCAAGTCAGCACCGACCACAATCCCACCCAGGTCCTATCCCCATAATCTCGTGCATTTACCCTAGCTAGTCCCTCGGACACTAAGGGGCAATTTAGCATGGCCAATCCACCTAACCCGCACATCTTTGGACTGTGAGAGGAAACTGGAGCGCCCGGAGGAAACCCTCGCAGACACGGGAAGAACGTGCAAACTTCACCCAGACAGTGACCCAAGCCGGGAATCAAACCCAGGTCCCTGGTGCTGCGAGACAGCAGTGCTAGCCACTCTGCCACTCTGCCGTCCCTTTTGATAGACGAGACAATCCCAAACCCTGTCTAAAACTCTACACAGTAAGAATTTTAACAACACCAGGTTAAAGTCCAACAGGTTTATTTGGTAGCAAATACCATTAGCTTTCGGAGCGCTGCTCCTTCGTCAGATGGAGTGGAAATGTGCTCTCAAACAGGGCTCAGAGACACAAAATCAAGTTACAGAATACTGATTAGAATGCGAATCCCTACAACCAGCCAGATCTTAAAGATACAGACAATGTGGGTGGAGGGAGCATTAAGCACAGGTTAAAGAGATGTGTATTGTCTCCAGACAGGAAGAAAACAGGTGGTCTTATTAAAGGATATGTGGTTGGAAGATCATCTCATCTTCAAATATGCCACCAAGGTTGGGGATAGTTTGGTTTAGTCTCAGGCATACAGTAGCTGGGGAAAGGGGTTTAGAGTGCAGATCAAAGTCTTTTCAATATAATAGTAGAGGTAAGTTGTTGTTGTTACTCATGCTGAGATTCGTTGAGCTGAATGTGAGTTAAAGACACATAACAGAAGGGCAGGAATGTCTGGATACTTTATTCCTGAATCCAATCACACCACATGGAGAGATAAGGCACAAGCGGTAGAGCATACGCGACTGATAACAGGTTATGAAGTACCAAGCGGAAGCAGTGAAAGGGACATACAGGAGAATACATGTGAGATTATAGTATACACATAACGTAGAGTTTCATTGTTACAACTCATGGGTCACGCTGATATATTTACTGGACAATGGACATTAAATTACTAAGCATGGAAGTGGATGGTCTTACAGGAGGGAGAAATGAGGGCAATAGAATATCCAGTGCACACTCAGAATTCCATATTTGACCCTTTGTGATCG
The DNA here is from genome assembly GCF_964213995.1 of Mustelus asterias. Taxonomy (NCBI): domain Eukaryota; kingdom Metazoa; phylum Chordata; class Chondrichthyes; order Carcharhiniformes; family Triakidae; genus Mustelus; species Mustelus asterias. The sequence continues at coordinate 70,143,085 of NC_135813.1, read as the reverse complement.
TAGTATCCAACAGGGGTCACTGAATGTTACTGTGCAGGAAGGAATGCAGTTAGGTGCCCAGCAAGGAGGGGAGAGAAGGCAAGCTGGGAAGGATTTAGGTCAAAGTGCACATTTGAAAAAATAATATAGAAACTAATTATAGGGGAGACTCTGATCTGGGCTCTGAACAAGAGCACAATCAGCAATGCAACCACAGAGCCTCCTCAATCAGAGATAGACTTACACTTTTGAGGCCCCACGCTCTGCCTCCATGTCAGGGTACCCCCATGAAGTCACACCCCTTCCTCCCCCTCAGTGTCATGGTGCTCCAACCCAGTGATGTCAAGCTCCGCCCCCAGTGATATCAAGCCCTGCCCCAAATGACATAGTTGCCCTCCTGACTATGCCCACCCTGAGCTCACACAATGCAAGCCACAAAAATACAGAAAAGTACACAGATCACTGGTTCAATGCTCTTTAACTTATGAACTCAAATCCATAACACAAGCCACAGGAATCCAAAAAAGTAAATACACAAATCACTGCTCACTGCTTCAGCGCTTTGTAACTTCTGAAAACAAGCCTGTAATTGATTCATTCAAATTCAAATCCACAATGCAAGTTGCAATACAAAAAAAACACACACATGACAAATCACTGCTTCATTGCTTTAGTGCTTTTTAACTTCTGAAAACAAGCCTGTAATTGATCAATTGAAATCCAAGCCTACCTGTCAATAGAGATGGACAATATTGTGATCTATGTGTCTTGAGGTGAGCTAACATGGAACTGGCCTTTGAACAACGAGATGGAGAAATCAGCCAGTGATACGACTGCAGCGCAGCACAGGCCGGTGCAGGGCAGAATGAGCCAGAGAAAGTTCAGTGCAGCAGCAAGTCGTCCAACCAATGTGCAGTCTAAATCCAATATCAGAGGCTTTGCATTGGTAGGATTCCTTTCTTTGTCCAAAAGAGATTTTCTGAAGGCCAGTATTGAGAGCGATGGGGAATGGCGGTTACTCACCGGTTATAACTGTCTGCACGTGACAGCCATGATATCAGACCAGCAAATAGGGTTCCCATTTGAAAAAGCAGAATTGAAACAAGAGAATATGGATGAGGGACATATTTCTAAGATGTTCTTGTTTCATCAGTTGGTTGCAATCCATGGCAATTTAGATAACTTTTCTTCTGCACTTTATCTTCACAAAATCATCAATGACATTATCATCGGTAAGGATGCATTTTTCAATTGTCAGCTTTGCTGAACTTGTCAAATGTTCCTGACTCATACTTCGCAGATAATTTTTGACCCTTTCTCAGCCCCTGCAACCTCACATCCGGTTATGGGGAAATTTCAAGAGGTGGCCAATTGTGTCTGAAACTAAGAAAATTCAAAACTCACAAGGTAAATATCTCTGTGCAAAAGACTAACAAATTTATTTAACATAAAACATGAAAACACAAGACAATACAAACGTACAGCCAACTGGAGTCTCACGAAGGGTTAAATAGCTCCACAAGCAGAGTGAAAGAATCTCTCCGAAAGAACTGAATTACAGAGTCAAATACAGATCAATTATACTTTTTCATAATCAATAATTCCGCCTTTCATCAATTCCATTTAACAGTTATATATCAATACAAATCTCTGTCAAATTCCTCAGCCAACCAGATATTTAACAGCATGGTGATATCTTATTTGTCCAACTGATTCCAGACATATTTTCTTGTTTTGGCACTAACTACATCCCTGTCACCTGGTAATGGCGTACACTACCATAACGTCAAAATGGACATTCCCACCGGCTCACTGCCAAGTTGAATAGACATGTGCTCCCGCATCCAGGTTCATATCTATTCAGTGTCTGGGCAATGAATACATCTATTCATAATGTTGCTTAACGCATATCCTCTTAGGTATGCCACCCGATAAGACTTGCTGACTGACCTGTTCCCAGACCTTTGGCTTTAAACTATTGACTTCTACCGCCATGCCTTTTGGTAACTTAGCTTGACCAAAGTGAACAATGCATTTGAAATAGATTTAAAATATCAGCATATATGTTTAAAATCATAACTATTTGTTTTGATTCATTTACTGCATCCACAAGCTGTCTGTGTTAGCTTGCCCAATAAATATTTAACTCTTTACTGATTCCTTGTGCTCTGAAAGACTGTGTTCTGTCTATTAATCTTATTAGCTAGTTTGAAATCCCCTTCCACACACCCCAGCCCCCAGATAAGCTCACGGCCTTGCTGTTGGCTCAGGCTGCCTTTCTGGATAAATTGCCTGGGCTGCTGCTGTTTTAAAACATTTTTTTTGGAGATCCTCTTTACTGCTGCTCTCTTCAACAAAGTCAACAAACGATCTTGCCCTTTTTTTGTATTAATGGTTACTCATTTATTCATCTGTACGGTATGTTACAGTTTTTCAGCATGTAACTTAAACTTAGAAACCTTGACAAGCAGACAGTAAAGCTGCCTGGAAAAGTCAGCTACATTGATCTTAGACTGTAATGTTCCCCTTGGATTGAATAGTTAAAATTCAATCAGCAAGAATTACTTATAAAAAAACCTATGGTATCAAATATATGGTTGGGAAAAGGTGTGATGAGATTGAAACCTTCCACAAATGTGGGCGGCACAGTGGCACAGTGGTTGGCACTGCTGCCTCATAGCACCAGGGATACGGGTTCGATTCCCGGCTGTCTGTGTGGAGTTTGCACATTCTCTTTATGTCTGTGTGGGTTTCCTCCGGGTGTTCCAGTTTCCTCCCACAGTCCAAAAGATGTGCAGGTTAGCTGCATTGGCCATGCTAAATTCTCCCTCAGTGTACCTGAACAGGTGCCGGAGTGTAGCGACTAGGGGATTTTCACAGCAACTTCATTGCAGTGTTAATGTAAGCCTACTTGTGACTAATAAATAAACTTTACTTTAGATCTCTCCCAAATAAGTAGTAACAGTTTTCAGTCAGAACTTTTAGTTTTTCAGGGGGGAAGAATGCTGTAAATAAGGTTTATTTATTAGTGATAAGTAAGGCTTACATTAACACTGTAATGAAGTTACTGTGAAATTCCCCTAGTCGCCACATTCCGGCGCCTGTTTTTTGAGCCAATGCACCTAACCAGCACAACTTTCACACTGTAGGAGGAAACCGGAGCACCCAGAGGAAACCCACGCAGACACGGGGAGAAACGTGCAAACTCCACATAGACAGTGACCCAAGCCAGGAATTGAATGCGGGTCCCTGGCGCTGAGAGGCAGAAATGATAACCACTGTGCCACCATGCAGTCAGGTATTAAGGGATAGTTGTGTTCCTGTGCAATGAATCTGCAGAGAAATCCTGGTTCCAGAGAGATTTTACACCGTACCGGTTGCCATGGTCACAGCTTTGTTCACAGGTGTAAACACTGAGTGTTCCCCAATCCAAACTCTCTCCAAGGCAATCCATTTTCAAGTGGGAAAGCAACTGTGGCATCACATGAAATTCAGATTCATGCTTGGCTCCACATGGACAGTTTCTGTTTCAGAGGGAATGTTCTCCACAGATATCCACAGTGGACTTCCTCCTCTGCAGGAACGCAGCACCTGATCAGGCACCAGTGCTATCCCCCTCTTAAACTTAGCTGTCTTGCTTTGATTCATGTTTTGTCATGGCCTCCAGCTCCTGTGCCCTCAGTCACACAGTCACTTTCTGCTGCCCACGTGGATTCTGGCTTCTGATCCTCTGAGTCCTCAAGTCCCATCACCAACTCAATCCCTGGGAAAAGGATGTTGAGAGATGACAAACTGCCAGTTGCTTCACCCGGGCGCCCACAAGCCTCTCGATGCCCCGCTCTCCTGTCCAGACTCGGAGGCTCCTTTCCGCAGTAATGGGCCCAGCAGCAGCTGGAGCAGCTTCTGGGCACTGAGGCTCTGCACACATGGCAAAGCCTGAGGCCGGGCCTGGGCCCTGGGAGGGGCTTAGGCTCAGGCTCGAGCTCGGCTGGGTAGAGGTCATTGATCCGCCCCAGTTGGCTCGGGTAAGCAGTGAATTGGCGGCGTGGACAAGCTGGAATTATGCAGCAAAAGACAAAAGCAAAATACTGCGGATGCTGGAATCTGAAACAAAAACGAAGGGTCATCCAGACTCGAAGCGTTGGCTCTGTTCTCTCTCCACAGATGCTGTCTGACCTGCTGAGATTTTCCAGCATTTTCTGTTTTTGCTCCATGCAGCAAAAGACTGCACCAATCAGAGACTGATCTTGCTCTGCATTGGTTGTTGATAGGCTCAAGAAATACAAATGAGCCTATCAGAGCTCTCAGGCTCTGGTGCCCCAAAGCCACCAGGCAGCATGGGGCTCCCCCATTGGTTGGGGTTCTGTGCCTAGGCACGATGTGTTTCATTGATAGTCCGCCTCTGTCCTCAATGGAGCAATTGGGAGGCTCAACCCAGTTTCAGGTTCAGATCGGGGCTGAATGGCCTAATTCTGCTCCTATATCTTATCTCATTAATTTTTTTGGCGAGCTATGGGTGCCAAATGGGCACTCCACCACAATTTCCTGTCTGTTTAGGAACTACCACATGGGGTCACCAGCAGGTAAGGCCTGTGAGGGGATGCAGATGCAGGGGACTATCATACGCCAGAAGAGTTTTGTGAGACTCAGAGGAAAAGCACTTATGTTGCTCAGAAAAGTCTTAGTGAGCACCTACCCCCACACCGCACTCAACCTACCTTTTTTTGAGAACCTTCCGCCATTTTTAAGAACTGCTATTAAGGCTCTGAAAATCCAGAGAAAGTAGGACCGAGCTGTGCCATACACGTTTCACATGTTTCCACTTGGGGGTAACTTTTAACTTTGACGAGGTTATAGCACTGGACGCTCAGATAAACTCTACATGATTTCAGTGGAGAGGAAAATTTTGGCATGGACATGTCATAGTGGCATACAGTGCAGAAAAGCCCTTCGGCCCATCGAGTCTGCATGTGGCAGCTGGCCTTGGATGTATTTTAAAACAAGGAGGAGGATCTTAAAATTGATGCCAGTGTGGGTCATTGAAGATCGAGGTGACAGATGAAAAGGATGTGGTGTGGGTAAGGTCATGGGCAAGAGAGTTTTGGGTTACCACAAATTTACAGTGGGTAAAACATGGGGGGCCAGTCAGGATTGAGGTGGAATAGTCAACTCTTAAGGCCTGAATGAGGGTTTCAGCAGCAGATGAGCTGAGGCAGGGACAAACTCAGGCGATGTTACAGGGGTTCATTCTCGAATGGCCAGTTTTACACCCACACTGAGGTTCAGTGTAATCACCTTCAAAGTTCCAATCAGGTTTCTACGACTGGCATTAGGCTCTCATTTATATGGTCAGCCTCCCACCTGATTTGGACAGGAGTTCTAGGTACCCATGCAAGTGCCTGCTCGAAAGTGCAATCAAGTGGACAAATAGGTGTACCAGATCCCCACCACACTTTCAACCGTTCAGTTTTCAAGTAAGAAATGCACAACTAATGCACAACAAGTTGCCCTTTTCTCTTAACAACTTTAATTGCTCTTTGGTGGAGGTGAAAGTCTTCAGAGGAACATAGTGTGGGTGAAGTTCAATGTTGTAGGAACAGGCACAGAAGCAGGCACTGTGATGGGTGCCTAAACATGTTGTTGGTTCAGTGTCTTCAATGAACTAGACCTTTATTGTCAAGGATTTCTACCTTTGAGTCACACCTGATCTATAAGCTTCACCCAGTCACTCACTATTAGGGACTACGCAGATGTCGCCAATTGCATAGGACTGCAGTAAACAGGCTCTTGGATTTGATGCCACTGGTCCTTCTCCTAAAGGGACCTCGCATCCATTAAAACCAGGAGTACACATTTAATATCCATTAAACTATGGCATGACTGAAGAATCATAATCGAGTTCTCACATGATACATGATGTCGCATGTTGCCATGTGAATTCTGTCCTTTTGTAGACCGACTGAAAAGTATCCTAATGGACTTGTTTGATTCTGGAAAACCTAACCGGTGTATTTTATATGAAATATGAATGAACAGAATAATGTCACAGCACCTACATCGTCTGTTCAACTAAGACCCCTGCCAGGTGTAATGAAAACCCAGTGCCAGCGTCAGGATGCAAATGACTCTGTGATGTGCTCATTGACTTCACATTGTCTCAAAGCTGATGCATTATTCAGGAGTAAGCTGTTTATGATGGCTGAAATGCCTGGCCCATTCGGTATTCCATCCAGGAGCCAACCTAAGCATTTTAAAAAGCTTCTGTATAGCTGGGAGTTAACCCTTCACAAGTTGAAATCTACCAGCAGAGCAATTAAACTAAAATCCGGTATGGACTCAGGAGGCAACAAGCACAATTGATTGAATAGTTTTGATTCATGAATGAGGGGGGACCTTATAGAAACATATAAGATTATGAAGGCAATAGATAAGATAGAAGCAGGGAGGTTGTTTCCACTGGCGGGTGAAACTAGAACAAGTGGGGGGATGGCCTCAAAATAAGGGGGAGCAGATTTAGGACTGAGTTGAGGAGGAGCTTCTTCACCCAAAGGGTTGTGAATCTGTGGAATTCCCTGCCCAGTGAAGCAGTTGAGGCTACCTCATTGAACGTTTTTAAGGCAAGGATAGATACACTTTTGAACAGTAAAAGAACTAAGGGTTATGGTGAGCGGGCTGGTAAGTGGAGCTGAGTCCACAAAAAGATCAGCCATGATCTTATTGAATGGCGGAGCAGGCTCGAGGGGCCAGATGGCCTACTCCTGCTCCTAGTTCTTATATTCTTATTGTTGTCACATGTATTGGGATACAGTGAAAAGTATTGTTTCTTGCGCGCTATACAGACAAAACATACTGGGTGGGATTTTACGGCCTCGATCATCCCAAAATTGTAAAATCCCGCCCGAGGTCAATGGACCTTTCCATGGTCCACCCCTCGCCCACTCCGATTCATATGACAGGCGGGACGATAAAACTTTGGCCATTGTTCATAGAGTAGATAGGGGCGAAGAAAAGGGGAGGCTGCAGAATATAGTGTTGCAGTTATAGTGTTGCAGTTACCGATAGGGTGAAGAGAAGGATCACCTTAATGTGTGATAGGACCTTTCAAAAGTTTGATGGCAGCAGGGAGAAGCTGTTCTTGAGTCAGTTGGTACATGTTTTCAGACTTCTGTATCTTTTTTCCGACAGAAGGTGGAAGAGAGTATGTCCATGGTGCGTGGGGACCTTGATTATGCTGGCTGCTTTGCCGAGGTAGCAGGAAGTGTAGATGGAATCAATGGATGGGAGACTGGTTTGCGTGATGGACTGGGCTACATTCACAACCCTTTGTTCTTGGAGTCTTGGTCAGAGCAGGAGCCATACCAAGCTGTGATACAACTGGAAAGGATGCTTTCTATAGTGCTTTCTATGTAGAAATTGGTGAGAGTCGTAGTGGACATGCTGAAGAAAACATTATAGCAAGCTAATGGACCATTTTTCCCCTTCTTTGTCTGAAATAATGGCTCATTACTTTCTGTACCCTTGGAGACAGTTTTGGAGGCTTGCGGCCAGTAATATAGCAGAAAACTCCATCAGAATGGCCCCCTGAGCCTGTCCTGCCTCCAGACAAGTTGCCTGAAGCAGGTTGCCATGGGATTCAGCAACAAGCTCCATGGAGGCGGGCAGTCAATCAAGGCACTTAAAGCCTCACTTAATGGCCATTTTCCCGCAATGATGGAACTTTCCTGGCGTCAGACAGTATTTCCTCCTGTTGAGTCCAGAGCCTGCCTTATATGCTCCAATAACATAGTCTCAAGACTGAAATGGCCAAAACGATGCTTGTGATGGCCGCAACAGTTCTGGGATGCCTTTGTAATGGAACCTTTTGCAGCCTTTTCAAAGTGTCCTTATTTTGAGGAGTCCTCATACTCACCTTCTGCCCCAGCTGTGCCTCCTTCCCGTAGGGCTGACAGGCAGCCACTCTTGTCGGCCTTCTCACTGGGCTTCCTGCATCCCTGTTCTGCCTACCATCCTTAATTAGATGGCAATGTGGAAGCAGTCACTGAGGAGGCCACCTGACGTAAAGTTGTGCTGACAGGCACGCGGCCAAGGTGTGCTCAGAACCTGACGCCACAGGAAGTTTCAGCTCAACATTTCTTAGCTGACAGCTGATGAAAGGTGTGCTGGTTAGGTGCATTGGCCATGCTAAATTTGCCCTCAGTGTACCCGAACAGGCACCGAAGTGTGGCGACTAGGGGATTTTCACAGCAACTTCATTGCAGTGTTAATGTAAGTCTACTTGTGACACTAATAAATGAATTTAAACTTAAACATAAACTTAAATTTAAAATCAGAATTCCTTGCAGGGAAATTTTATGGACTGAAATTTAGGCTTAGTATCTTCCTACTATCTTACTTTAGTAAATTTGTTCAAATGATCTGATCAAATGTTCTTAGTACTAAATTCCCACTTTGCTTAATTCGGATTATGAAATGATTCATTTTTGGTGCAGATAAAGGGCTGAATTGTTAAACATTTGCTATACGATCAAAATAAAAAAAATCCTGAAAATAAATCAATTTCATCTCGTAAATGTTATTCTTAAATTGTTGTTTTGAATGCAGATTAGAATTCGCTGATTTACAGTTATGTACAGCCTGAGAGTTGTGAGATGGACATACAGAGGATATGGTCTTGAGGGGTGCATTTACAGTGCAGTAATTCCCACTTCACTCCATTGTGAAGTAGAGGGAGACCTCCTGCAGTCAGTAGTCTCTCATGGCTTTGGTTTGACAGTGCAAGCCTGTAAAGCTGGTGAGGTATCAAACCCAGTTCAAAGTGGGTGTGTTGGACCTCCTGGGGGTGTTTTAACCTGGCTCTCAATGGACACGTTTATAAAGCAGGGGGGATTGGGCTGCTGGAAGATTGCCCAAGGTGAAGAGAACACTCTCTTGGGCAGGAAGGTTAGCATTCTAACCAAGCAGGAGCTCAGCTTTGCAAACATAATTTTATCTGGCTGAAATCTGAACTGCAGGTACTGGTATCAAACTAACAGCAACAATGGAGATGGACCCTCAAAGATTCTGAGTTAATGATAGATGGTGGGGGTGATTTTCCAACCTCTTCCGACGGCCAGCGGGAATCCCGATGCCTCAGTGAATGGGGCGTTGGCTGAAAATCAGGATTCCTGAAGGCCGTGAGGGCTCTCGGGATCCACCTGAGCTGACCCACCAGCCCCGATCGGATTCCTGCCCACTCGATAATTATGCAAATACTTTCGTTTGAATGTCATTAGCGGGACTAACCCCACATGGAGTGGCTATATGATATTCACCCACCCTTGCTGCCGGAAGTCAGGCGGGTATAGTTTGGTGTTACTCTTGAAAAACAGGAACCTGGCAGCAAGGCTTCTGAGGGGGAACTAGGAGATAAGTGTTCATTTTTAAATGATTTTGTCTTGCTTGGAGGCATGTGTGACTCAATGGGGGCAACTGGGGTTTGAGTTGGAGCAAAGGAGGTGACTTCAGGAGGGGATGGTTCCCACAGATTGCGGCGGCCCCCTTGGGTTGGGCCGACCTTGCCTGACCACTTCCACTGCCTCTTTGAAGTGTTGCAGCTAACCCGGTCCATCTCAGTTTCAGACACCTATATGTCAAAAGTGTAAAGTAAAAAGTGAAGTTTGCTTATTAGTCACAAGTAGGCTTACATTAACACTGCAATGAAGTTACTGCGAAAATCCCCTAGTTGCCACACTCTGGCGCCTGTTTGGGTACACTGGGGGAGAATTTAGCATAGCCAATGGACCTAACTAACACGTCTTTCAGACTGTGGGAGGAAACCCACACAGATTATGGGCAGAACGTGCAAACTCCACACAGACAATGACCCAAGCTAGGAATCAAACCCAGGTCCCTGGCGCTGTGAGACAGCAGTGCTAACCACTGTGCTACCATGCCATCCAAATCAAATGTTGGTTCCTCTCTGTGTCCATACTCAGCTCTGACCTTCTGGTTCCATGGGAACCACACACCAAGGACATGTGGATCCCTCCATACCTGTACCTGTTAACCTCTCATAGTCTGGCATTGTCCTGTCACCATGTAGAGATCCCCAACTCAGGCCAGCCCCAGTGTTAATTCCCCTCGCACACAGCAAGTGTCACTGAGCCAGGACCTCTCTCCCTTCAAACCCTACATGAGCTTTGGACATTGGCACACCTCAAGGAACTCCCTTCGTTCACAGTCCAACACCACATGATGGAGGGGAATCAGCAAAGTGAGTGCACACAAGGCTCAGGTGCCCCAGTAGCAGCTGAAAGAAGTGCTGCCAGGTAACCCATATCACAGAAACAGCCGCAACACTGAGACACACAGGGGAAGCTCCTTAAAGGATGATGCCAGCTGCTCCCTCATGTCTCATCCTTATCCCACTGGATGGCATTATCACCCCCAGAAACTTGCTGGGTCTCACCAAAGACACGATGGAAACTCAGGTTTGAACCAGTACCAGTGTCACTCAGTACAACACAGCTTCCCCCAGAGGTTCACCTCTCCTACTGAAGGAAACCTTCAGTCTTCACCATTTTCAGCACATCGAAAAGTATTCCATAGGCACTGTAAAGGGAGGGATGATGGGGATACATGGCTGTGAAGCAAAAAGAGGGGACAAAGGGCAAAGGCGTCACCGGACAAGTCGGATGGTATGGACAGTAGTTGCTATTGTGCTTCACTGCACGGGCGGACAATGTTGAGGGTTGGCCCCCTCCAGCCGCTGCAACAAAAAGGGATGAGGGGGGGATGTTAGAATGCAAAGATGGATAACTTTGCGAACTGTCTCTCTCTCTTGCTCTCTTTTCCTTGTCCTTACAGACTGAGGATGGATTTTGGACAGGAGTCATTCCAGATAGCGATGGTTCTGGTTGTTGGCACCGAGGCAAGCAGGAGGTTGCCCAGGGACAACCCAGGTATGACCCTGTACCACAGGAGCCGGAGCCCAAAGATCAGGGGCTGCTGCAGAGGCTCAGGTGCCAGCTGCTCATCAGGCCGAGGAGGAGGCAAGAAGACAGGGAGACTGTGGACCCCAGCTCTACAGAAGGCTCTGGATTTTGGAGGAGCTGCTGGACCACATGTGCCACAGAAGACCGCACCTGCAAAGAGAGATAATACAGCACGTGCCAGGTTCTCGATCACCTGGCACCAAGATGAGGAGGTTGTAAAGGTCACTATTGCCATCAATCTCTTTGTCACTGGATCTTTCCGGGGCTCGAGCGGAAACCTGGGTGGGATCTCACAGTCATCCATGCACAGTTTCATCCGCCAGGTCATGGATGCCTTTTATGCCCGGCATCAAGTTACATCAGCTTCAACCTGGACCAGGCCCATCAGGATGCCCGGGCTGCAGGATTCAATGCCATCACCGGGATGCCCCAGGTCCACAGGGCAATCGATAGCACACATGTCGCCCTATAAGCACTGTCTCAACAGAGAATGCCCTACATCAACAGGAAGGGCTTCCACTCCCTGAACATACAGCCAGTGCGTGACCACCAGCTGAATATCATGCACGTCTGTGCACGTTATCCAGGGAGCACGCACAACACCTACATCCTGTCAAATCTAGAGGTACTCTAACCCTACCATTCGAGGGTAACCCTCGGCCGAGGGGTTGGCAATTGGGCACAAGAGTTACCAGCTGAGGTGGCATCTAATAACACCTGTGTGGAGGCCACAGACTGAGGCAGAGGATTGTTACAATGAGGCCCACTCTGCCACCAGGAATGTTATTGAGTGGTGCATTGGCCTTCTAAAGGTGCAGTTCAGATGTCTGGAGCCGTCTGGTGGGGCTCTGCAATATAGCCCAGAGATGGTTGCAAAGATTGTGGTTGCTTGCTGTGTGCTCCACAATCTTGCACAGCAGCGGGGCGACACGCTGGAGGAGGAACAGACGGCATCTGAGGAGGGGGATGTGGAGAAGGAGGATGCTGAGGAGGGCCTGGAGAAAGCTGGACAGGTGGCGGCCAGGGTGCTATAGGCCACAGGACTCAGGGAGCTTTCATTGCTTCCAGATTTGCCGTCTAAAGGGAGCCATGTGCAGCAGCTCAATCCCCACCACCCCTGTATCCTTACCCTTCTCCACCATGCCTTGCCCTCCACCCTCTCCCCACCCCTTTTTATGCATCCCGTCCCACTTCCCAAGGATCAACATAACATCACAGCAGGGTGGTGGGTCTGGGTTTGCAGTGTCACCGGGTCTGATCGCAAGGCAGGAGTGTGATGATGACTCATTGTTAGGAAAGCTGTGGTGCTCCTCATGGTAACCAGAGATCAGACTCTTGTCTATCTCAAAATTTTCCACTGACCTCCCTTTCCATCCCTAAGTGTGTGATGGGGGCATTTCCATCTGGCTCACAGTTAGTCTGGTGAGAGGAGGTGTGGGTGGCTGGGTTTGGCCGAGGGTGAGGGATTCCTGCAGACCGAGTGATACAATGTGAACCGGCCTGTCTCACTCCGACTCACATGACCTCCTACTGGAGGGTAAGCCTGTACGGCCTGTGAGACCATGAGTGCTGTGCTGGGGACAGGAGAGCCGTCCACATCAATACCACTATCCCCAGCTGATGAGGCTGACTGAACAAGTGAAAGGCTTAAGGTGAACAATGTTTTAATGGTGCTCACTTCTCTCATAACACTTTGGTTAGCACTGCTGCCTCACAGCGCCAGGAACCCAGGTTCGATTACTGGCTTGGGTCACCGTCTGCACATTCTCCCCGCGTCTGCCTAAGTTTCCTCCGTGTGCTCCAATTTTCTCCCACAGTCCAAAAGACATGCTGGTTAGGTGCAATGGCTATGCTAAATTCTCCCGAGCAGGCGCCAGAATGTGGCAACTAGGGGATTTTCACAGTAACTTCATTGCAGTGTTAATGTAAGCCTACTTCTAACAATAATAAACTATATTTCACCCATGCCAACTCAGTGCTCCTGCAACTTAACTTTGAGGTCTCCTGCTCCTTCTAGGTGTTCCCCAGACTGCACATCAGAGGTGGAGGCAGCCTGCTGCATTCCATGCCATGTGATGCCCTTGCCAGGCAACCTGTGGAGGAACTGGGCCTGGAGGAATCCTGTCGACTTTCAGGTGTCGCTGATGATGCCACAGTGTTCTTCCTGAATACCAATAGATGTGTCAGGAGGGGGGTGGAATTCAGAAGGGCTAGAGACTTACAAGAGCTCCCTGGTGGAAAGTCCAGAGCTGTGCTCTGGCACTTCTTCCTTCCTCGGGGTGCCCGGTGGCCCCCGGGTCACTCCATTGGACAGAAGAGCAGCTGGAGTGAGATTGTCAGCACCAGTTCCTGCAACAGAAGCCTGGTGGACTCCTCCAGATAGCCTTGCAGTTGTAGGAAGGTTCCCCTCACACCTTCCTGTTTAGCATGGCTTTGCTTCTGCATCTGTAGCAGTGCTGAGATGAGGTTTCCCAAAGTATCGCCATCTGCCTTTGGGGTAGCTGGTTCCTGGGACCCAGCAGTCCTCCGATTCTCAGCTCGCCTGCAAGTTCCTACCCCCACCCGATGTGCAGAAGCAGCTGTCTGATGCTCACCAGAGAGTACCCCAGAAGCCTGACCGCAAACATCGAAGTGTGTTTGAATGGTGCAAGTGACAACAGTGCCTAGAATTCAGCGTCATCCCCAGAGCTGTAGTCTGGGGTTCTCTTGAGGGTTGGATGAGTAAATGCAACCCCAGGTGGCTTATCCTCATCAGACGGTGAACAGAAAGGAGGTGGGTTAGCTTTTGGAAATCTCAATGGTGTAGAAAATGTTAAACTCATTTGAGATCAGGACGAATGTGGTTTGGAGTCAAACTTGCTCTGGCATCCAAACCTCACAGTTGGCTGACTGCTCCTGGCCCTCCCCTGCAATTTCCAGGGCCCTTTCTTCAAAGGGTGTGAGGGCCCTCAGCATGCGTAGGTCCTGCCTGTCTTCCCCCACTTGTTATGTGCCGTCTTATCCTTTGGGAGAAGAAAAAGAGATTTTGAGAGGCTGGCCACATGGGTTTGGGGGCTTAAATATCAGTGCCACATGTGGGATCTGAGGCAAGCCTGAATGTGGCACGGAGGGAGAGAGACTGATGGGGTTCAGTGGGGGACCGGAGTCAGAATGGGGGTTCTGAGGGACGTGCTGGTAGGCTGGCTAGTTGAAGACTGGAAGTGCTTATTGGCTGTGGCGAGGGTTGTGGATGATGCCAGGGGCACAAGTGGGTACTCTCTCTTGCAGCACTAAGGTTAAAATGTTCTTCCTGCACTGAAAGGCTGTCCTCTGGGCAAACTGTTGCTGCTGACAGCCTCAGCCACCACTTCCCAGGCTTCTGCCATTACATTAGCAGGTAGTCTCCTGTCTACCTTGAGGAACAGGGTGGCCTCCTCTCCTCAATGGCTTCCAACATCTGGTCAACATCCACATCGAGGAAGCCCCTTCCCTGCAGATATTAGTGTGGCATGTGCAAGGGACGCTTTCTAGCTGTTCCTGTTTGTTGTTCACTCAGGTGACCCCTGACACCAGCAAATCAGCTGCCACTGCTGTCAGAGTATCCGCGCGTTTCACATTGGGGGCCGGGCCATTTTAATAGGCAGGGTGACGTGTGAACACTGCTACCAGCGGTAGCATGAATCACTCCTGCTTTCCCGCCAGCGGGAGCACTTAAGTCTCAAAACAGGAGAATTGGACCTGTTAACTCAGCCTGGGAATTTGGTTGGGGAGGGCAAAGAAATAAAGAAACTGCCACAGAATAATGAGTCAAATTGAGAGTTAATGTTAAAAATATTATTCACTACATTTGTTCTTTATTAGGTTGTTATTCCATTGCATGACATCAAAAACATACATCTCTCAAGTTACATTTACACTCATCCCCATACACAAATTAATTTAGCTTATATTAAGTTAATAGAAATTTTGAATATAAAAACAACAACAAAAATGAAAGCACGATTTATTCCTTAGCCCTCGGGAAGAAGATGCTCTCTACGTTATAACTTGTCTTTAATACACAATCATATGGAACTACAAAAGCACAAGCAATGCTGTCTCATATTTTAACATATTTTATTCATTAATACTTCTGGCTTATCTGCCCAGAGACTCTTTCAAATGAAAGAAAATAATGCATGACAAACGCCTTTCAACTTCAACTAGACATTAAAGGATAGGTTGCTTTCTTTAAAAAAATGAGGTTACTGTAACAAACAGGTTTGCTTTCTCACCATCTAAATATTACAGGGGGTTTTTTTTCAACTTCTTTTCTTGCCTTATTCAAGAGGTCATCAGGAAATTCAAACAAACTCTCTTTTAAAAATCTTTTGTTCATCCACATTGCAGGAAATGTTCCTTTCAATTTTTGCATTATTTTCATGAATTAGTAAATACAAGATTCTTTGGCGCTTCGGCCAGAGCTCACAAATGTATTATTTTAATTTTTAGTTTGTGTGTAGCTCAAATAGGAAGTCACATCTTTGCTGAAGGCATGTTTCCAAAGCACGAAGGCCAAAACACAACATTTATCATTTAGATTGGAGTGGAGATAATCTAATGTATGCAATCTCAAATGTTCGCATCCTATATTTAACTAAAACAATTCAATTTTGCTACATCAAATATCATGGTTCACTGGTGTTTAAAACAGGACTACCAACCTCAATGTGATTCCATCTATCATATGATCATATTCCTTTATGAATAGACTTAAAATGATATCCGAGCAAGCAGAAAGTCTGAATTGCTCATAAATCAAGTGTTGTGTACATCTTCGTTTTGATAAACATATGCATATATTTACATATCTTGCTTAAATTAATTTCCAAATATGCAAATAAACTGTAATTAGTGTAGCTGATGATTCTTTGGTTGCTGGCAGTTGTCTGCAAAATTGAGCCCAGCACTAATTACACATTTTGGAAGGGTATTGTTTTGCATTTGGTCGCCTTGATTGATGCCATCGAGACAGTTCAAAAGTTGAAACAAAATAAATATTAAATAATGATGTAGAAAACAAAGCTTCCTCACAATTTAACAAACCCTCAGCAATCCTTCCACAGTGAAGTTTGTACAAAGTTTGGTCATGACGGCTATTTTAACACAGGTTAAAGTGGAAGTAGCTCTGGCAGATCTTCTCCATAGCAATACTTTGCAGCAGGATCTCTGTAGTTATTTTCATGTTGAACACTCTGCAGGTGGAAGGAATCAATATTAATTTGGGAAAATTTACTCAAGGAGGAAAGCCTGGAACAAGGTACCGTCAAGATGCCTACTTGAGTAATAATGTTTCCAAACAATAGTCCTTGGAGACTACAGCAGCGTTGAACTATATACCTCCAACCAGTGAAGCTATGAGCAGGTTGTAAGAATCAGCTCAAAGTAAAATATGAATGAAGAGCTTATACATTCACATTAGGTATAGTGATATTCAGCTACAAATAAATACAAGTGGTCAATGTAGTCCATAGTTCACTTCCAGGATATGCATCTTTCTACAGAATATATCTGTACAAATGGGCATTTAAGAAAATTAGAGGGCACCTGGCATAAGAGGGGACCTGGCATATTTTGATCATGTTGAGTTTTCAAAATTGAACACAGCCTCAGTAAGAGTTAGTTCATGATATAATTGTGCAACTACCAAAGTATAGCTTGCTCTCCATGCATCCGCGATGAAGTAGAATTGTTACAAGTCTCAGATGAGGTTGCAAAAAAGAAAATTGTTCAAACAATTGCAAATATGATGAAATTGAATGATGCAGGGCATTGATTTTTATTGTGTTTTATTCTGACTAATTTTGCAGTTATTTGAAATTATTTCATTACGAACCTGAGATGATGTTCTGCACTTTGCCAGGCAGAGCTCAAAATGATCTTCAATTGCTGTAAACAGATTCTGGAAGGCTTCTGCAGCTCTGTTCAGGAAACGTTCCAATAGAGGTTGCTGAGAACCAGAAACCACAGGTTTTAAGTATGATCCAAAATTAAGTCAATTTCATTCTTCACCCCATTGCCTTTTGTGGGACCTTGCTCAGTGCAAATGGGCTGCCACGTTTCACACATCACAACAGTGACTATACTTCAAAAGTATTTAATTGATTGTAAAACACTTTGGAACACCCTGAGGTCATGAAAGGCACTCTATAAATGCAAATCTTTCTTCTTCAAAGTTAATTTTATCTTGAGAAATTATCTGTATGTTATTATAGTTCATAATGAATGTCTGATCGATGTGTTACTTCACAGGAGTGTTCTTCAAGCTTATTGCTACAAAGCAATATTAATCTCTTAAATAAGCAATTTTTGTTTCCCCCGCAGAGTAGACTGGATAAGCCCAAATCCATCTCCTTGCTTGCTCCAAAAACCAAATTCAAACTGAATCCAATTCATGGTCTCCACAAGAGAGACATTCAAGGTCCAAGCTGACAAGAGAAGAAATTTCACCCCATCTTGGGCTCGAACCAACACTTCATCTTAGCCAAAAGCTTGAGCAAAATTGTTTTTTTTTGGTACCTTTCATTATTTCTAATCAAAAAAGCCAATTCAAGTTAGGTTCAATGAAGGTCCCCACTTGAGAGACAAACAAGATCCAAGCTGACAAGACAAGACATTGCATCCCATCTTGGGCTCAATCAAACAAGATCCAAGCTGACAGGGTGAAGCATTGCACCCCCTTCCGGGCTCGATCTAACACTTCATCTTAGCCAACAGCCTCGGTTTTACCTCACTGGCTACCCTGATCCTTTACTCTACCCTCACTTAGGGAAACCACGATTGCAAGCATCAGCACACCCCGAGTGCAATGTGCTAGCTTCATCCACTGCCTGATCATGGTTTCACCCTGTCATTTGATCTTAGCCAAAAGGTAGAGCAAAATATTCATCTCTTACCGTATTAACTATTTAGTTGGTTGCAGTATTTCTAATGTCTCCTGCTTGATCACTATCATAAACCAAATAACATTTTGATCAGGCTGGATATCCTAAGAGCATTTTTAAACTATTGCATACATAGCAAAAACCACAGACACAGGCCATTCAGCCCAAAAGGTCCATGCCAGTGTTAGCCTCCTCACACCCTTCTTCATCTAACCCTTGAAGTTGAAGTAGTTGTATTATTCATTTTGAATGTTGACATATTGGAAGGTTTACTCACATTTTGAATTGCTACACAAAGATCAAATCGTATTAACAATTGGACTTTTGTAATCCACACCTAAACTTGGCACTCTCAATCCATCAAAATGCCAGATGTTTGTATAATGAAGTAGGCTTGCATTTCCTCACCTTATTTGGCTGTAGGCAACAGGAGACACAGTACTCATACACAGTGCAGCAGTCATTGGACAAGCAGGTATCACATGCATACAACTTTGTGCTAGGTGTGTTTACACTGCAGCAGCCATTCACGAGCAAGTCTTTCCTCTCACACACATAGCCTACAGTAAAAGGGAAGAGAAAGAGAAACAATATCAGATCTCACAGCAAATGTTAAGAATTTGCAGCTTGTTCCAAAGAATATATTTTATTCAGAAGATTATCGACTTTTAAAAAAAAACAAGACTAATGTTACACAAGATTAAACATGGGCATAGACAGATGGATATGGAGCAGCTGTTCCCCTTAGTTGATGGGTCAGTCACAATGGAGCACAGATTCAACGTGAGGGGCAGGAGGTTTAGGGGAGATGTGAGGAAAAACAGTTTTACTCGGAGGGTGGTGACAGTGTGGAATGCACTGCCTGGGAGAGTGGTAGGTTGCCTCACATCCTTTAAAAAGTATCTGGATGAGCGCTTGGCATGTCATAACATTCAAGACTATGGGCCAAGTGCTAGTAGATGGGAGTAGATGGGATTAGGTGGGAGTTCTTGCGTGTCAGTGCAGACTCGATGGGCCGAAGGGCCTCTTCTGCACTGTATGATTCTATGAACAGCCTAGTGAATTTAAAAGATTAGGAGAAAGTGAAAGTGCCTCATGGGTGGAAATTAGGTAATGTCACATTTCCTCACCCTGTTCATCTGTAATTAGCAGTTTACCCTGGATAGAGTTTCGACACTGTGTATACGGCCTGCTGCTGTTCCCAAGGTTGAAACGCACTTTCCACACAATTCGCCGCTCAGAACCTCGAAGCTGCAACAAGTTTCGGTCCAGTACTGTTCTTTCCTCCTGAATGCAGTGAAGAATAGGAAAAATTGCTCAGTTAATACAAAACAAAATCCCAATACTAATATTGCACTCATCATCAGTAACTTTTGCTAAAATAACTAAGTACTCATTTAGCATTTGCTACAAGAAAAATTGCACTTGAATGTAAGAGCTTAACTGAAAGGATCTGAATTTAGTGTCTTCACAACCTCAGGGAGTCACAGAACACTTCACAGCTAATGAAATAATTTTGAAGTGTTGTCACTAATATGATGGAGAAACATATATAGCAGCCAATTTGTGCACAGCAAAGTCCCACAAGCGTCAGTGAGAGAAATTTTTAGTGTTGTTGTTTGAGAGATAAATGTTAGCCAGAATACTGGGAGAACTCCTCTACTCACCCTTGAATATTGCCAAAGGATCTTTCACAGCCTCCTGGATGGGAAGAAAGGATCTCATGGCAAGGTTTTCCGGCCACCCCCCAACCCCACGGCAGGTTTCCTCATGGTGGATGCGGCTAGTCTTCGGTTGCCAACGGGATATTCTGATCCCAGGCTTTTGCATGGCTCGCCCGCCCCACCGCCAAGAGGACCGACTTTGGTGGGACTGGAAGATCCTGTCATCAGTTTAGTTTTTGTCTAAACTAAGGCAGCTCTGACCAGACGGCATGGTGATACAGTATTTAGCACTGCTGCCTCACAGCTCCAGTGACCCGGATTCAATTTGGCCTTGGGTGAATGTCTGTGTTTTTACGTTCTCCCAGTGTCTGCATGGGTTTCCTCCCACAGTCCAAAGACTTGCAGGTTAGGTGGATTGGCCAGGCTACATTGCTCCTTATTATCCCAAGATGTGTGTGGGGTGATGGATTAGCCATGGGAAATGTGTGGGGTTACGGGAATACGGTGGGGGAAAGGGCCTGGGTAAGTTACTCTGTCAAAGAGTCGGTGCAAACTCAATGGGCCGAAAAGCCTCTTCTGCATAGAATCATAGAATAGAATCCCTACAGTGCAGAAGGAGACCATTCGGCCCATCAAGTCTGCACTGACCACAATCTCACCCAGGCCCTATTCCTGTAACCCCACATATTTACCCTGCTAATCCCCCTGACACTAGAGTCAATTTAGCATGGCCAGTCAACCTAACCCGCACATCTTCGGAGTGTGGGAGGAAACCCATGCAGACACAGGGAGAATGTGAAAACCCCACACAGTCACCCAAGGCCAGAATTGAATGGGATTTTATATAATTCTGTCCTTCAGTACTGCCCTGGAATGTGAAGTAAAATGATGTATTCAAACGTTGAAGTGGATCTTGAACTTAAAATCTCCTGACCCATGGCCAAAGTGTTGAGCCAAGGTCGACACTTTAATAATAATCTGATGTCAGAATTCCATGTGCTTATTGCAGTCACTACCAATACTTCGGCCCAGTGTAATCTTTCAGCATAACCAGAATCTATAATTGTACTACTGGAAGATTCTTTAAAGGGTAGTTCAAGTAAACATAAAATCTTCACACATGCCCACCATCACACTTCAACTAATTGTGTGTGGAATTGGGGTAGCAACATTTAATTTCACAATTCATAACTATTGTAATAAATCACAAAGCTAAATTGTAATAAATATTTTGTCCAATTTAGCACTTTTGTTTTACACAATGAAATTCATGTATGTTGCATACATGTGGAAAAACCATGAAATCTAACAAGAAAATTAAGTGATTCTGTGGGACACCACCGCTGTGCTAACAAGTCAACAAACTGTCTGGACAGAATGTAGAATTTTTAGCATCTGTTACGTATACAACAGATTATAAAAATGGCAGTATGAATAAATGACAATTTTAATTAAAAACCTTTCTTAAATACTACAGATGATTAAAGGACTCATTAACAGCTTTAGCTATTACTATGATTCATGTTTTCCAAATGTTTGGGCATTCCATATATTAATTTTCACAAGTAATTATAATGAAAATAGAAACCCAGTAGACAGATACTCTCACTTTTCTTGCCAGAATCTTTACTGATACATTACCTTTGTTTTAGCAATGATAACTCCCATTTGTGCAGACTGGCTACTGCATTTAAAGTGTACATGCAAAATACACCATTCCTTTTGAAAAGAGAGGGGTCTAACTAATTTTGATCGAGTTGTATTCAAGTAAGGTATAAATAAATTCCGTGAAGACTAAATGACAGCATCAGAGGATGAGACTCCTCTCTGCTTCAGTTATCAAGTCCTTGCTGCAAGAACCAAATACAACCAAAAGGATATTTATTTCTAAATATATTTTAATGGATGCAACACTCAGGATTTGGAAATAATGGTTGTGATCTTGAAACAAGTGCCATGATCAGTCACTTATGCACCATGTTTGGGTAAAGCAAAGCCCCTCAGTATTCTAATCCCAGCTGCAGCTTCCAAGCACTCTCGTGGGCAAGTAAAATACATGGGCTCAAGGAGAAATGGATTTGGCTGCAGTAGCCTCCCACCCACCTGCAGCCTGTCCTATTTTGCTGGTACAACAACAGATGCGACAATCCCATTATCTATATTTATAAATCCCTTTTTCTCTGACTAGACAAGTCAGTTTGCCTCGAATATATTTTACTCAGTTATGGTTTGAAAAACATGACCACAACTTGACTTCCTTATCAAAAAATTGGAGCAGCTTTTGTAATGAAATGCATCAGTAACTAAACTGTCTCATTCAATTCAAGGTGAATTAATCGATTTTACAGAGAACCTCACACTATTAGTGTATAAGTCTCCCGCTTGGTTAAAAAAAAAAGCTTTTACATTCCCTCCACGACAAAAGCAAAAGACCACAGATGCTTGGAATCAGATATAAAAACAGAAAATGCTTAATTAAAATATTCATTAGGTCAGGCAGTATATGTAGAGAGAGAAGCATGTAACATTTCAGAGTGTTGGGGTGGGGTGTGAAGACAGAGTGGAACTACAGGCTTAAAAGATGAAAGAGGGATGGACCCGACGCTGCTGCCGAGCCTCAAGTCGATGGATGCAGAGCGCGAACCTGGTATTGCTGGTGGTGGGGCTCAGTTTGTGGACACAGATGCTGCTGATGAGACTCAGTCTCAGATTGTCTGCGTGCAAAGAAAAATCATGTTTGCCATCACAGAGAATCAGATAAGTGACTGGTTGGTGTGTATTTTGCATGTTCATTTTTAAAAAATTGGTACAAATTATTGGTAACTGTAAGGTTTTATTAATAGTAGGTTTTGAAGTAACAGTAGTTAAATTTATTTGGAGTAATAGGGTTTATTAACTAATTAAAAGTACTAAATTAATGAAAACATAATAAATGTGGCACGGCAGATGATGTGATGTAACTGTGGAATGTGGATAATTCTGGACACCAGTGTGATCGAGGGCCAACACATTTGCAGCAAGTGTCAGTGGCACTTTGCAATCTTTCCCCATTTAAATAATATACTGCTCTTCTATTCTTCCTGTCACAGTGGACAAGATCACATTTTCCCACATTTTAATCCATCTGCCAATTTTTTGCCCACTGACCTAAGAAATTTGCCGAGAGATTTAGATTGGCTATGCCATCCTCACCATTTACTCTCTTGCTTATCTTTGCTTCATCCGCAAATTTAGTAACCATGCATTTGGTCCCTTCATCTAAGTAATTGAAAAAGAATATAAATAATTGAAGCCCAAGCACTGATCCCTGTGACACTCTGCTGGTGGTTACAGCTTGCCAACCCAAAAATGACCCTCTTGTTAGCTGAGCAATCCTCTCCATGTCTGTATCATAGCCCTGCAGTGCAGAAGGAAGTCATTCAGCCCATCGAGTCTGCACTGACTCTCTCTGACAGCGTATCTTACCCTATCCCCATAACCCCACACATTTCCCATGGCTAATCCATTTAACCTACACATCTTTGGACTGTGGGAGGAAACCCACACAGACACGGGAAGAATGTGCCAACTCCACAAAAACAGTCACCCAAGGTTGGAATTGAACCAAAGTCCCTGGCAATGTGATGCAGCAGTGCTAACCACTGTGCTTGCTGTGCCGATGCTTGGTTTCACCATAAGCTCTTATTTTGTGTAGTAGCACTTGCTCTGGTACTTTAATAAAGGTCTTTTGAAAATCCAATACATCACAAGTTCCCCTTTATCCGTTGCTTGTTACTTCCTCGAAGAACTCCAATAAATTAGCCAAACATGATTTTCCTTTCACAAAACCTCATTGACTCTGCCTAATTGCACTCAAAGTGTCCTCTTATAACCTTAAGAATAGATTCTAGTATTTTCCCTATGACAGATGTTAGGCTAACCTGCTTTCTGTCTCCTTCCTTTTTTCAATAGAGGAGTTACATTTGCAATCTGTTGGGACGTACCAAAGGAATTTTAGAATATTAAAACAACGCAACTATTAACCCACTTCTTTCAAGATCCTAGGATGCAGGTCATCAGGTCCTTGGAACTTATCAGTTTTCGGTTACAGTAATTTTCACAGTATCCTTTTCCCTGGTGATCGGAATTGCTTAAATTCCTCCCTCCCTTTCGCCTCTCAGATTACAAGTATTTTAGAGATGTTGCATGCCTTTCTATAATGAAGGTGGACAGAAAATATCTGTTCAACGGTTCCATCATTTCCCATTGTTAGTTTCACAGACTCACTCTCTAGAAGATCAACACTCACTTTAGTTATTCTTTTCTATTCAAATATTTGTTGAAATTCTTGTTTTTATATTTCTAGCTAGCTTTCTCTTACTTTATTAGTCATTTGTTGCTGGATTTTAAATTCTGTCCGATCTTCTGACCTACCACTAATTTTCACAGAACTGTCCGCTTTTTCTTACAATTTGATATTCTGTTCAACTTCCTTAGTTAGCCACAGATAGTGCATTCATCCGCCAGGTATGGCTCCTGCTCTGGCCAAATCTGCAAGGAACTACAAAGGGCTGTGAACATAGCCCAGTCCAACATGCAAACCAGCCTCCCATCAACTCCATCCATATTTCCCGCTGCCTCGGGAAAGCAGCCAGCATAATCAAGGACCCCATGCACCCCGGACATTCTCTCTTCCACCTTCTTCAGTTGGGAAAAACTACAAAAGTCTGAAAACACGTACCAACCGATTCAAGAACAGCTTCTTCCCTGCTGCCATCAAACATTTGAATGGTCCTTACTCAGACTGTTCAACTTCCAGAAATCAGTAATACTGAGCTGTTATTTCTCTTCACCCTAACTGTAACTGTAACACTATATTCTGCACCCTCTCCTTTCCTTCTCCCCCATGTACTCTATGAACAGTATGTTTTGTCTGTAAAGCACGCAAGAAACAATGCTTTTCACATGTATCCCAATACATGTGACAATAATAAATCAAATCAAATCAGAGCAGGGGTGGCCAACCTTACTGAAACCAAGAGCCACAAACAATAGTCTTCAGATGTTTGAGAGCTTCAAGACTGAACAAACTTCACACAGGCTAATTAGTGCTCGGAGAGGTCGTGTAGGTCTCCATCCTGGCTAAAGTCTTTGAAAATCTGGCTGAGATTTTATCAAAGGAGCTCCATCAAGTGTTGTAAAAGCTGCACGATGTTTTGACTTTACAAACTTCATGATGCAGCACAGTAATTCACAGCAACATGTTGTATCAAAAATCGAAATGAGTTGCACACTAGTTTTCTTGAGTTGAGGATCTTTTATTTCTGTCACTGGCTTCCAGAATTCAATTGTGATTTATGCAGCATCTTTGGACTCTGATCCTCTTGGAAGTCCAACAGCTACATTTCTACAGTAGATGTTTCCTTAACCAGAGGTTCGAGAATCGGATGGCCAGCGTTGACATCATCAACCGTGAGTGGGTTTACAAGAAGGGCAAATCAGGATCTCAACTTCTGCAAGTCATCAAACCTAGCTCAAAAATGATCAAAACAGTCCTTGCAATTTATCGCTGTATTCTTCAAGTTTGTGATCTTTTACTTCAATATCAAAAGACTTGTTTGCCCTCCTTTTGAGATGGGAAGTGGTTAAAGTTTCTTGACAGCATGTCTCTTCGCAAAAATCTTACTGATTTCTGGAAGCTGAACACAGTCTAAGGTCAGAAATAATCTTATCCTTTCCCTGGAGTGCCAAGTTGAAAGTAGACGTTTCAGAAGATCAGTAAGAAACATCAGATCATTCCAGCCATTGAATGTCAAGGGGAAGATGGCTATATTCTCTCTTGTCGGAGGCATTGCCTGACACTTATGGCGTGAATGTTACTTGCCACTTTGGACAAGGACTACTTCAATATCTGAGAAATCATGAATGGTGCTGAACATTGCGCAATCATAGCAAACATCCCTACTTCTGACCTTGATTGATGAAGCAGCTGAAGATGGTTGGGCCTACGACACTACCCCAAGGAACGCTTGCAAGGGGATGATGGATTATCAAGGATAGGTGGGATGGTGATTTGAGGTTACTATCAGATCAGCCATGAGCTTATTAAAAGGTGGAGAGGCTCGAGGGGCTGAATGGCCTACTCCTTGTTTGTATGTACATACAAAAGGTGTGACCAATATTCTGGTGAAGAGTGTAAAGTCAAGTGTGCAGTCAATTATGAACTTTGGAAACAAATTGTGAACTTTGAATTCTAGTTTCTTTGTGAATATTGATATGCACCTATATACTTCTTACTGATCAAAAAACAAAAGAAACTATGTTCTTCTGCCAAAAATTATGAACAGCTCAGGTCTTTTTGTTCAAATCTTGACCATGTCAGGCACTGGGCCCTTGTATCAAAGCAGCTCAAATCCAGCTGAGCCCAAACGGATTAGATAAAAACATAATACAGAATGACATTCAACCCATCAAACTCATTCACTTCCACTGAGGATGTATATAAATCACTCTGCTTTGGCCTGTAATCAAGCTGTTTATTTCATGAGTAAAGTTCTCATGAAACACTTCTCAGTGCCCAAAGATAATCAAACTCCACATCATTCAAATCTAACTGCAGTCGTCCACAGATAAACTCTTCCTCTATTTCTGCAACAAGGGCATCATGGTGAAAATTTAATCTACATGATACATATTTAACCCTGCACCATTCAAAGCTATTCCTAACCAGATATTCATTCAGTTCTTTCTGAAGTTGACTGACCACATCAGCTTCTATCAGTAGCACTCAGTTCTACATATCTACTGCTATACATATGTAACATGGAATCTATATTCTCCATCTAACATCCATGCATCTCACGACTCTGAAGATCTGGTTTCATGGACTCAGATTATTGTTTCCCATTTGAAACAAGTTCAGCTGGACAGTCTCACCTTAAAAGAATTCCAATGTGGTTCCCTTGTTTAAGAAAAGAAGTAGGGATAATCCAGGAAATTATAGGCCGGTAAACCTGACGTCAGCGGTTGGGAAGCTTTTGGAGAAGATACTGAGGTGCAGGATATATGCACATTTGGAAGAAACTGGACTAGTTAGTGATAAGCAGCATAGTTTTTTTTTTAAATGGGGAAGGTCATGTCTCACCAATTTGATTGAATTTTTTGAAGAGATGACAAAGATAATTGATGAGGGAAGGGCTGTGGATGTGGTTTATATGGACATTAGTAAGGCGTTTGATAAGGTCCCACTTGGCAGACTGGTACAAAAATTAAAATAACATGGGACTCAGGGTAGACTAGCTAGATGGATACAGAACTGGCTTGGTTTTAGAAGACAGAGAGTCGCAGTGGAAGGGTGTTTTTCAGAATGGAGATCTGTAGCTAGTGGTGTTCTGTAGGGATCAGTGCTGGGACCTCTATTGTTTGTAGTATAAATGACCTGGAGGAAAATGTGGGTGGTCTGATTAGGAAGTTTGCGGATGACACGAAAATTGGTGGAGTTGCTGATAGTGCCGGGGATTGTCAGAGGATACAACAGGATATAGATATGTTAGCGATTTGGGCACGGAAATGGCAGATGGAATTTAATCCAGACAAATGCGAGGTGATGCATTTTGGAGGTTTAAACTTAGGTATAAATTATACTGTAAACAGCAGAACCCTTTGGAACAATAACATCCAGAGGGATCTGGGCAGGTCCACAGTTCCCTAAAAGTGGCAACACAGGTGGCCAAGGTAATTAACAAGGTATATGGTATGCTTGCCTTCATCAGTCGGGGTATTGAGTACAAGAGTTAGGAAATCATGTTGCAACTATAAAAACCTTAGGCCGTATTTGGAGTATTGCATGCAGTTCTGGTCCCCACACTACCAGAAGGATGTGGAAGCTTTGGAGAGAATGCAAAGAAGATTCACCAGGATGCTGCCTTGTCTCGATGGTGCTGGCTATGAGGAGAGGTTGAATAAACTAGGATTGTTTTCACTGGAAAGACAGAGGCTGAGGGGAGACCTGATAAGAGGTCTACAAAATTATGAGAGGCATAGACAGGGCGGATAGTCAGAAGCTTTTTCCAAGGGTGGAAATGTCAATTACAAGATGGGGAAAGTTTAAGGGAGATGTGCGGGGGATGTTTTTCATGTAGAGAGTGGTGGGTGCCTGGAACACGCTGCCAGAGGAAGTGGTGGAAGCAGGCACATTAGCAATATTTAAGAGACATCTGGATGGGTACATGAATAGGGAGGGAATTGAGGGATACGGACTGAATAATGGCAGAGGTTTGTTTTTAGTTTAGTTAGGGCATCATGATCAACACAGGCTTGGAGGGCTGAGGGCCTGTTCCTGCGCTGTACTCTTCTTTGTTCTACAGCTTTTCCAAACCTATTGCAAAGTTTTCTTGGTTGCCTCTTGTGGTGTTCACAAGTACTATTAGTATCACATAATATGACTTTCCAACATTTTCACTCATGTAGATATCATGTTCTCTGGCATAAAGTTACAAATTCATACACAACTTCCTTCTTTCAACGCCAGAAATAGATTTAGCTCTGCTTGGATAGTTTCTGCGTTGACAATTCAAAACAAATTTCTGAAACTTGGCCTACTCCCACTCTCTGTTTTTGGTAGTTCTGTATCTAGCCCAAGATGCCTTGAAGACATTTGAGATTTATTTTCCTTCACAAGTGCCTCTACGATGACTGGGTGAGAATTAATAAATCTGGAACTTGGTTAGGCAATTAATTAAACCATATCTCTAAATAGTATTTTAATCACTTCTCTCAGGAACATCTCTAAACAGTAACCCGTGTTTATACACCAAAGAGAACTTTGGTGTAGCAAAAAAAGTCCAGAGTTGCTTCAGAGAAGAATAATTAGATTTACATTGACATCAAGCCGAAGGTGATATTAGGAGGGTGACCAAATGTCTGGTCAAAAAGGTGGTAGGTTTTAAGGAGGGTCTTAAAGGAGACTGATTTTCAGGGTACAGACAGCTGGAAGCATAGCTGCTAATTGTGGGACAAAAAGGTTTTTGGATGCACAAGAAGCCAAAGTTCACTTTGCATATAACAAATTACTTTAGGACAGGGATAGTGGCGTAGTGGTAATGTCACTGGACTAGTAATCTAGAGGCCCAGGCCAATGCTCTGAGGACACGGATTCAACTCCCACCCCAGTAACTGGTAGAATTTAAATTCAATTAATAAATCTGAAATTGAAATCTAACATTGGTATTGGTGGCCACAAAACCATCATTGATTGCTGTAAAAACCCATCTGGCTCACTAATGCCCTTTCGGGAAAGAAATCTGCTGTCCTTTCCCAGACAGCATATACTCCAGATCCAGAGTAATGTGGTTGACTCTCAAATGCCCACTGAAATGACCCAGCAAACCATTCAGTCCATGGGCAAATTAGGGATTTGCAACAAATACTAGCACTGCTAGCAACGCCCACATCCCAGTCACTGTTGTTATCTACTTAAATGTAGTAAGTCAACATTTGTACACAGTAGGGGGGGGGGGGGGAGAGGGGGTTATATCATGTGTTACTTTGGAGATCTCTAATATGCACTTGCCCCAATGGATCACTTAAAAACCTCATCCAATAGTGTAGCACTCCTTTAATATTGTTCTGAATTGCCAGATTAGATAATGGCTCACATTCTTCAGTAGAATTTGAAACCCAGCTTTCCAATGCAAGGATACAACCACAGAATCATAGAAAGCCTACAGTGCAGAAGGAGGCCATTCAGTCTGCCCCGACAACAATCCCAGCTAGGCCCTATCCCTGTAACCACACATATTTACCCTGCTAATCCCTCTAACCTACGCATCCCGGGATACTAAGGGGCAATTTTGCATGGTCAATGCACTTAACCCGCACATCTTTGGATTGTGGGAGGAAACCGGAGCATCCAGAGGAATGTCACATAGACACAGGGAGAACGTGCAAACTCCACACAGACGGTGACCCAAGCTGGAAATCGAACCCAGGTCCCTGGCACTGTGAGGCAGCAGTGCTAACCACTGTGCCACCAAATGAACCAAACTGTGAGTGGAGGGCTGATGGGGAGACCCATTTGACGTTGTACTCACTTTGGTATTTCTATCCATTCTCTGAAATGCGCAGACTTTAACATAGCCCTTTTTGGATCTCTCTTCAAGCTATCCAGAATCAGCCTTTATTGTGCCTCATCCCTTTTCCAATGGCATTATGTTCACAGAATAGGGACACTTTCAAATCAGTTTCCAATGGATTTTCCTTCCTCCAGCAGGGCCTCTGTTACACTTTTACCTCACCACAGGGGTCCATTCATCAGTCTCCCTCTAATTTCTTCTGCCTGGCTCAAGTTTCTTCTCTCTCACTATTGTTCTTGTAGCAGGGTCAGTTACTGACTCTCTTCTGCCTCTAACAGGGGAGTTTTAGTTCATGTCTTATGCCCCCATTCAAAATGTAGTGCTGCCCTCTGTGTCTTCTGCAACCTGAGAGGCTGTACATTTTTTTGCTTCTATTCCCACAGCTATTAATCAACATGTGAAGAGCTGTGTTCATTTTTGAGTGAAATCATCGACGTATACAAGTTACTGTTGCAATAACCAGCCAAGAGCAGATACTGGTCCCAATAAGTAGTCCTGCTCCATCATTAGAAGCCAACCTTACAGTCTCTTATCTATGTTCCCTTTATCAAAGTATGACTGACCACTCCTGATGGGGGCATGGGCACTGATTCACCTTCTGGTTCAGAGGAGCACAGGTGAGTCTTGGAGCCAGGCTACTGACCTATCTAAAGAAGCAGGGACAGCATCTTGTGGTGGACACTGATCTATCTCAGAGTCTGAGGGGAGGAAGCATGGCATTGACTTGTTTTGGGATATGGGAACACTGAACTGTCTCTGGGCGTGCTGGACACTGACCTCTCTCCCTCTCTGGGTGTGCTGGACACTGACCTCTCTCCCTCTCTGGGTGTGCTGGCCACTGACCTCTCTCCCTCACGGTGCTGGACACTGACCCCTCTCCTTCTCTGGGTGTGCTGGACACTGACCTCTCTCCCTCTCTGGGTGTGCTGGACACTGACCTCTCTCCCTCTCTGGGTGTGTTGGACACTGACCCCTCTCCCTCTCTGGGTGTGCTGGACACTGACCCCTCTCCTCTGGGTGTGCTGGACACTGACCCCTCTCCTTCTCTGGGTGTGCTGGACACTGACCCCTCTCCTTCTCTGGGTGTGCTGGACACTGACCCCTCTCCTTCTCTGGGTGTGCTGGACACTGACCCCTCTCCTTCTCTGGGTGTGCTGGACACTGACCCCTCTCCTTCTCTGGGTGTGCTGGACACTGACCCCTCTCCTTCTCTGGGTGTGCTGGACACTGACCCCTCTCCTTCTCTGGGTGTGCTGGACACTGACCCCTCTCCTTCTCTGGGTGTGCTGGACACTGACCCCTCTCCTTCTCTGGGTGTGCTGGACACTGACCCCTCTCCTTCTCTGGGTGTGCTGGACACTGACCCCTCTCCTTCTCTGGGTGTGCTGGACACTGACCCCTCTCCTTCTCTGGGTGTGCTGGACACTGACCCCTCTCCTTCTCTGGGTGTGCTGGACACTGACCCCTCTCCTTCTCTGGGTGTGCTGGACACTAACCTCTCTCCCTCTCTGGGTGTGCTGGACACTGACCCCTCTCCTTCTCTGGGTGTGCTGGACACTGACCTCTCTCCCTCTCTGGGTGTGCTGGACACTGACCCCTCTCCTTCTCTGGGTGTGCTGGACACTGACCTCTCTCCCTCTCTGGGTGTGCTGGACACTGACCTCTCTCCCTCACGGTGCTGGACACTGACCCCTCTCCTTCTCTGGGTGTGCTGGACACTGACCCCTCTCCTTCTCTGGGTGTGCTGGACACTGACCCCTCTCCTTCTCTGGGTGTGCTGGACACTGACCCCTCTCCTTCTCTGGGTGTGCTGGACACTGACCCCTCTCCTTCTCTGGGTGTGCTGGACACTGACCTCTCTCCCTCTCTGGGTGTGCTGGACACTGACCTCTCTCCCTCACGGTGCTGGACACTGACCTGTCTCAAGGTGCTGCTTAGGAAGTAGATGAGTGAGAGGCCGAACACCACGCCGAGGACCCAGCGCTTCCTCAGCACCTTGCGCCACACCATAGATAAACACTGCACCATCGGCTCCACACGGATCCGCGTTACCGGCCCCCACTCATCGCAATAAACAGAGAGCCCCGCTTAACGCCTCATTCCGGCCATTCCCGGCTACCACCACCACTGCCGCCGCCGACCACCGAGCAGAAAACAAGAGCGGAGAGCGAGGGGGCGGGGGAGGAGAGGTCCCGCCCCTGAGCCACCTATGATTGGCCAAGGCCCCACCGATTAGCCGGGACCTCTCTCCGATTGGCTAGAACCACTGTCAATCAGTATCGCTTCTGCATGACGATTGGTCAGAATCGCCGTCAAGCAGCCTCACTCTCCATGTTGATTGGCCAGCATCGCTGTCAATCGGCCTCACTCTCCACGATGATCGGTCATTATCGCCGTCAATCAGCCTCGTCTCTCCTCCTTGATTGGTTAGCATTGCTGTCAATCAGTCTTGATTCTCCACTGTGATTGGTCATTTCCACTGTCAATCAGACGGGAGGCGTGCGTTGTGCGCGCTGCGTCCCGGGTGTCAAAGGTCACAGGAGTCAAAACAAAGGAGTTGCTGTCAGTCATGGTGAATGTGGCTGGAGAGAATGATTGGGGGTGAGAGGCTCAAACTCATTGCTCCATCTACTCACCCCATCCACAATTAAACCGAGTGTTTCCGCCCCTGCTTTCAAATTGTAGTTGCAGCCAGCTTATTATTGTCTGTAGATGATGCTATGAGCTGGGCCTGAGACCCACACAAGCACAGCAGGAGAGCTACTTTGAATCATTCAGCCATGAAGAGGGTGTCTCAACATAGCACACAATTCATTCAACATTGTGCCATTTGTGATATGTAATTTTTTTTTAAAAACTGCTCCAGAAAAGATAAATGCTGGTCTTTTTTTTCTCATCTTGCCCTTTTCATATTTATGTCAGTAAAACAACTTTTCATTGCATTTAGATTTTTTTTTCCAATTTAAGAGGGACTGGAAGAAGATGCAGAGAAGGCACAGTAGCAATGCTGACAACGTCCCACCGGAAAGGCAAGTGTTATTTGTGAAACCTGTTGTTTAGGGGTGGGTAGGAGAGGGTAAAGGGTGGCACAGTGGTTAGCACTGCTGCCTCACAGCACAGGGGACCCGGGTTCAATTCCAGCCTCGGTAACCGTCTGTGTAGAGTTTGCACATTCTCCCCATTTCTGCGTGGGTTTCCTCCGGATGCTCCGGTTTTCTCCCAAACGCCAGAGATGTGCGGGTTAGGTTGATTGGCTATGTTAAATTCACCCTTATGTCAGGGGATTAGCAGAGTAAATATGTGGGCTTGTGGAAATAGAGCCTGCGGTTGGCGCAGACTCAATGGGCTGAATGGCCTCCTTCTGCACTGTAGTGATTCTATGCAAGGCATGTGTTTCCATTTATTTATGAAACCTGATCTTTAGGAGAGGGCAAGTATCAACATTATTAACCTCGTCCTTGGAATTATTTAGTAAATTCAAACTATTCACGTTTGTTTATTCTGGGTATTTACTCCTTAATTATTTTTGCTATGTTTAGATACTTCAGTTGGAAATGGAATCTTAATATGACTGAACCAGTGGAAGCAGATTTATTAAACTTGAGATGAATTTGAATTTTGGTTTAGTATAGTTTACATCTTTAGCAACGTGGAAACCCAGTAACACAGAGATCCTGCAAATTTAATGCCAGGACCTCATTTTAAATTTTTTCTTTAATTACCTGATCACCAGCCATCCTGATTGAGAGATTGGCTGACAGCTCAGCAGAAAGCCTGGCACTGATAGGCCACAGCAGGGAATACAGAACAGGAAGGGAGAGCGAGATCCTGGTAGAAGGGTGAGATCATTGGTTGTGGGGTGGGTGATTAGTCGTGGGTCTTGTAATGGGGAAGCAGGTTTGCTTTGAGAGGCTATGGAAAATCACTCATCCTTTGGCCCACAAGCAGTGCTGGAAAAAAGCACTTGCCTGCTGGAACAGCCTGCCATCATTACCAGATAGCAAACCATTAATATAAGATGATTGCCAATAAATGCAACAGGGAATTCAGAAGAAAATAATTTACTAAGAGAAGTGAGCATTATGATAGGGAGTAGTTGAAGCTAATACTATAGATTCATTTAAGAGGAAGCTAAGCAAGCATATGATGGATAAGGGAATAAATAGAATGGTGGTAGATTATCTGAGCAAAGATGGAGGAGGCTTGAGCAGAGTATAAATGTTGGCATAGACTAGTTAAGCTAAATGGCCTATATATCTTATGCAATCCAATGCTCTCTACTCCCTTCAGCTGTGGGGCTTCTCAAGTTCTGGGAAACCAGGCCTGCAGCACTTAACTTCTGAGACACACAGCCTCATTACAATATTTACATTACACACTCCCCTCTGGAGATCAGATTAGTTGCATCCCCTGCAACCTGGCACCGTTAAAACTGAGTGGCTGCATTGGGGATTGGGTTTCCACGTTTTGAAACTTTAACTCTCACCTCTATCGAAGGCCCTTGCAGGGTTGGGTGGGGTTAAAGATTCCCTGTTTTGTATCAAAAAGTGACAAATGATGGGGAGAGGCTGGGGACAAACTTTGAATAAAAAAGCAAAAATGCTGGAAATGCAGAGAAAGTCATTGGGAAGTGAGTTGTTGTAACAAAAGTGCTATAACTAATATTATTTCCTGCATGTTGCATTTTTGTTTCAAATTTCCAGTATCTGTTCTTTGGCTTTTTCCTTACTGTACTGTTCAAGCAATGTGTATCTTATAGTTGTCTTCTGTATAAATGTATTCACTGTCCTCACTAATTATCCTATAACTTCTGAGTACTGCAAAATATATTATAATGATGGCAGAATATATTATAATGGCGGTATGTCAGTGTATATATTATGTTTGTGATACTGGTATATTTACAATTTTAGAAGCCACTTTTAACTGCAATGTAGTTTGCAAACTTGACTGTTTTCTCTTTTTAGGACAAGGAGTCAGACTGTGGGTTCAGAAACCAGTGTGGACGAGAATGGTGTTTTCGAAGGGCTCAAACCTGAAAGTTCGTCAGCTCAGCAGATGTTCTCTGGTTTGACAGGTCTGCAATCGGGCCCAATAACTGCTGCTTCATTCCAGTCTGGTCTAGTGCTGGGATCTTCTCTTAACACATCGGTTGGAAGTGGAGATGTGTTTATTCAGATGACCCCACAAGAAGAGGGAACCATTCGCACAGAGAATATGCAGTACCATCATCGCCATCGGCATCATCATTATCATCACAGCCACCATCGTTCCTCTCTACTACACGTTTCTGGTGATCGCCACGGAAATACAGAAGATGTCAGCGAAGACCCTGGCACTCCTGCCCCGGCACTTTCAGAGCTCAAGGCTGCAGTCACCTGGCTTCAGAAGGGCCTTCCTTTTATTTTAATACTGCTGGCTAAAGTTTGCTTTCAACATAAGCTTGGTATGTGCCCTTAGATCCATCTGTTAAAATTGTGTTTACTAATAATAATCTGAGTGGGATGCATATTCTTTCTCAGTTACTGGAGTTCTTATGGCACTATGTCAAATCTTGTCCTTTTTCCTTAGCATCTCAGAACAAATTCTTTGGACCTTCTGTGTTCACAGCAAGCAACAGAGTCTTTTCAGACATCTGTTCTACCCACAGTTGTGCATAGCTGCGCCCTGTTATGGCAGCTGCTCTACAAACAATGTAACTTCAAGAGCAGAAGGTGACCTGTTTAAGATCCTCAAAATACAGCTAATTCATTTTTTTTTAAATCTGCCTTTTTATTTTGTTACTCTGGAAACTCAATTTGTCAAATTATTTGGTTGAGGAGATGCTTAAGCACATATATCCAACCCTCCTTGAAAATAATAGGAGTGTGTGGGCATGTGTCATCATGGTTCCGTTTTTTTTCGCGCCCTCTTGTGCTAGTATTTTTAGCAACCTAACAGAAACCCCAAAACATTTGCGGTGAAACTAGTATATTTCTTGAAACAGTACTTATTTTTTTAAAATTGAGATTAGTTCCATTGCATTTCAAGCTTTCCCTCAGCAGGTTAGCACTGCTGCCTCACAGCACCAGGGACCTTGGTTCAATTCCAGCCTTGGATGACTGTCTGTGAGGAATTTGCACATTCTCCCCATGTCTGTGTGGGTTTTCTCCAAGTGCTCCCGTTTCCTCCCACAGTCCAAAGATGTGCAGGTTAGGTTGATTGGCCATGCTAAATTGCCCTTTAGTGTCCAGGGTGTGCAGGTTGGATGGATTTTCCGAGATCAATATGTGGGTTTACATGGATAGGCTGGGGGATTGGGTCTAGGTAGGGTGCTCCTTCAGAAGGTTGGTGCAGACATGATGGGCTGAATGGTCTCGTTTGCATTGTAGGGATTCTATGAGTTGTCAATATACCTGCATAAAACCCAAAGAAAAACATTTTTTCCAGAACTCCCTAAATGTGAAATTTTAATCAGTTTAACTTTTGTGATAAGAGGTCAGTAACATTCCTCATTTATTTCACTGAAACTTTAACACACAATGTCTTATTCCTGGCTGTGTCTAACTTGCGGATTTTTAAAAAAGAGATGACCAACTAATTTGTATGTGCCTTTCCTCTCTCCCTCTATTTAGCAAGAAGTTTATGAGTTTAAAAGTTACAGTTAAGAATCCAACAAATCTGGAGCCAACCAGGCTATACTAGATCCAGTGTTGTCCAATGAAATAGGAAGAATTGATAACCTCATTGTGAAGGCACCCCTCAGTAGTATTGATCATAATATGATTGAATTTTACATTCAGTTTGAGGGAGATAAGAGTGTCCAAGACCAGTATTTTAAATTTAAATAAGGGTAACTATGAGGGCATGAAAGCAAACCTCGCATAATATGCTTAAGTGATAGATCAACAAGTGTTCAGTGGCAGACATCTGAAGGGATATTTCATAATATGCAGAACTGACATGTTTCAAAGAGAAAGGAAAAATTGCAAGGAAAGGGCCCATCATCTGTGGTTTAAGAAAAAATATATATTTGCGAAGACAAGTGGGAGGTCAGAGGATTAGAAATTTATTTTATTCATTCGTGGGACATGGGCGTCGCTGGCTGGCCAGCATTTATTGCCCATCCCTAGTTGCCCTTGAGAAGGTGGTAGTGAGCTCCCTTCTTGAATCGCTGTAGTCCATGTGCTGTGGGTTGACCCACAATGCCATTAGGGAGGGAATTCCAGGATTTTGAACACCAGCTGCAAAGGAACGGTGATATATTTCCAAGTCACGATGGTGAGTGGCTTGGAGGGGAACTTGCAGGTGGTGGTGTTCCCATGTAATTGCTGCCCTTGTCCTTCTAGATAGAAGTGGTCGTGGGTTTGGACAATGCCGTCAAAGGATCTTTGGTGAATTGCTGCAGTGTATCTTGTAGATAGTACACACAGCTGCTCATGAGCATTGATAGTGAAGGGAGTGGATGTTTGTGGATGTGGTGCCAATCAGGTAGGCTGCTTTGTGCTGGATGGTGTTAAGCTTCTTGAGTGTTGTTGGAGCTGTACCCATTCAGGCAAGGAGGAGTATTCCATCACACTCCTGACTTGTGCCTTGTAGATGGTAGACCGGCTTTGGAGAGTCAAGAGATGAATTTCTCGCTGCAGTATTCCTAGCCTCTGACATGCTCTTGTAGCCACTGTGTTTATGTGACGAGTCCAGTTGAGTTTCTGGCCAATGGTATCCCCAAGGATATTGATGGTAACACCATTGAATGTCAAGGGGCAGTGGTTAGAGTGTCTCTTATTGGTGATGGTCATCGCCTGGCATCTGTGTGGTGCAAATGTTACTTGCCACTTCTCAACCCAAGCCTAGATATTGCCCAGATCTTGTTTCATTTGAACATGGACTGCTTCAGCATCTCAGGAGTCGCAAACGGTGCTGAACATTGTGCAATCATCGGCAAACATCCCCACTTCTGACCTTATGATGGAGGGAAGGTCATTGATGAAGCAGCTGAAGATGGTTGGATCTAGGACAGTGTTACTATTGGGTCTAGGACACTGTTAATGAACTTTATATGTTCAATATGAAGAGCATCAAAAATTGACAAAAAGATAGATAAGGAAGAAAAAATGAGAGTACAAGAAAATGCAAGCCATTTAAAGGTGGACAGTAAGAGTTCCCAAAGACCATAAGACATAGGAGCAGAATTAGGCCACTTGTCCATCGAGTCTGCTCTGCCATTCAATCGTGGCTGATATTTTTCTTATCCCCATTCTCCTGCCTTTTCCCCATAACCCCTGATCAAGAACCTATCTATCTCTGCCTTAAAGACAATCAATGACCTGGCCTCCACAGCCTTCTGCGGCAAAGAGTTCCACAGATTCACCACTCTCTGGCTGAAGAAATTCTTCCTCATCTCTGTTTTAAAGTATTGTC
Organism: Mustelus asterias; assembly: GCF_964213995.1. Classification (NCBI taxonomy): domain Eukaryota; kingdom Metazoa; phylum Chordata; class Chondrichthyes; order Carcharhiniformes; family Triakidae; genus Mustelus; species Mustelus asterias. The sequence continues at coordinate 70,105,055 of NC_135813.1, read as the reverse complement.
TCTTTAGCCTGAGGTTGTGCCCTCTAGTTCTAGTTTTTCCTGCTAGTGGAAACATCCTCTCCACGTTCAATCTATCTAGGCCTCGCAGTATCCTGTAAGTTTCAATAAGATCCCTCCTCATCCTTCTAAACTTCAACGAACATAAACCCAAAGTCCTCAACCGTTCCTCATACGACAAGCTCTTCATTCCAGGGATCATTCTTGTGAACCTCCTCTGGACCCTTTCCAAGGCCAGCACATCTTTCCTTAGATATGGGGCCCAAAACTGCTCAGGGGTCTGACCAGAGCCTTATACAGCCTTAGAATTTAGACATTTAAAGATAGAAAAGGAAGAAATAGACAATTAAATAAGAAAATAATTTATAAAGTGAGCATTGGATCTATAGAGAGTTTGTCTAGAGAATTGATAATGGAAAGTAGGGCCATGGCGGATGAATTAAACAGACATTTTGCAACTCTGTTCACTATAGAGGACACAAGTAACATCCAGATATAATAGAAGGGAGGGAGAACCTCTGGAAAATTACAATCCTCAGGCAAATAGCATTAAGCAAATTGTTGGGTCTGTGGCTGACTACACCTGGTCCAGATGGACTTCACCTAAGGTATTGAAAGACATGGCTAATGAGATAGAGCATGCATTGGTTTTAATTTTCCAATATTCCCTTGATCCAGGGAAGGTTACATTAGATTGAAAGATAGCAAATGTAACTCCTTCATTCAAAAAGGGAGGGAGGCCAAAAGCAGGAAATTATAGACCAGTTAGCCTAACGTCTGTCACAGGGAAGATGTTAGAAGCCATTATTAAAGAGTTTATAGCAGGGCACTTTCCTTATTGGTCTGAATTGTTTAGGTCATAACAATCAATTAAGCAACTGTCACCTAGGAATCTTGTTATGGCAGTGCAGCAATGTGTGAGATTGTTCCCTGTGATGCTAACTACAAGTAAGCCATGATAATCCCGTACAAGAGAAGGATCATGATCATCCTAATGTGAAGGCATAAATGCACTTTGCCATTCCAAAGATGATTCCAAAGGTAAGGCACCACGACTAGGTATTTCTCACAGTGCCTTGAATATAGTAGGTATGTAATTAATTCTACTTGTGCAAACAACAGTGGATCCAGCCATTACTCGTGTTTTTAAAAAATATTTTATTCCATTCTGCGATACAAAGCCAATGCGCAGAGTGGACAGGGCAAGGCCTTAATCCATCTCCTTGCTTACTCCAGAAAACAATTAATGCTCAAATTCAAATTGAATCCAATTTATGGCCACACAAGAGAGACACCAAGCTGACAAGAACAGGCATTAAATCTGATCTCGGGCTTAATCGTACATCTGGGACGAGATTCTCTGGCCTCCCTACGGTATGATTTTCATGAAGCAGCCCGCCGTTGGTCGGCAGTGGGATTTTCTGTTCCCGCTGCCGCCAATGGGATTTCCCACTGAATCCACCCCACGCCACTGGGAAGCTTGCGGCGGGGGGTGTGACATCAGCGGAACCAGAGGATCCCGCCAGCGTGAACAGCTGGAAGATCTCATCCTTGATCTTAGCCCAAAGGCATCCAGTCCTTACTTGTTAATTCAGCTATCTTGTGAAGGAGTTATGTTAAGACATAGATTTTTATCTTCTAACATCTTTATATTTATCCTTGATCAATATCACAAAAGAAAATTATTTGGTCATTATTACATTGCTGAGTATGGGTGTTTGCTGTGTGCTTATTGGCTGCCACGTTTCCTACATTAGTGACTGCACTTCAAAAGCCTTTCGAGATATCTGATTTGTTAAAAGCACAATATAGATGTAAGCCCTTTTTTTTTGTAAAGGATTATCCTGTGTGATACTATACACACAGAGCTTGTGTTTTCTTTTTCCATACAGGTATTGCTGTGTTAATTGGATTGGCAAGTACTTTTGCATATGCAAACTTAACAGTTAAACACCAAGTTTCTTTAAGAGTGAGTATTTTACTTTATTGGTGAATTTTATGTTGTCTTCAACAGACATTGCACTTTGTTAGGGTATCCCATCCCCCAACCAAAAGTTATTTTCACATCCTTTTTAGTTTCCCACTTGTCATGTGCTGTTCTACAGCTGAAGAGAAGCAGAATAGCATGGGTTGCCCTCCATTCATTATTTCCAGTTCTATCAGAATGTGCCTACACTCTACCTTGGACTTTCAATACTCTTCCTTCACCAAGTTTGGTTAAAATTATTGGATGGTCATCGGCACTCTAAACTTTAGGGTTCCTCGGGTACATTTGTTATGTTTGTTAGGTTTGTTTGAATTCAGTATAGTAAGAGATATTGACATCCAATGTAGGCTAGATGAGTAAGCAGTCGTCACTTTTTAATGTTAAGAAATAATTGAATTTGAAAGATCATATCAGATTCTGCTTCCCTCACCTGCAGAATTTATTACCATATTGCCATTTCTTGTTTATTTCTTGACTGCAGCTAAGCTTTGACATTTTATTTTGCCTGCGGTATGGTTTCATGGGTGCTGACTTCCTTCCAGTAGCTCGCCCAAATTGCCATCCTCATATAAGCCCAGGAAATAGTAAGTCCTGACAAGCTGTTCAGCTATCAGCGAGCTTTACAACTGAGCCCAATCTGTCCTCCATCAACATCAATACAAGTGCTTTGCTGCAGGACCTGCTGGATAGCTGTCGGGAGTGGGAACCTTGCCTGATTTCTCCTCTCAGTTGTAGCTCTCTCTTGCCATCCTGTCAGAGATCAACTAACTTGGCGCAGAGAAAGCCTGTAACTAATTACATTGTTTATTGTTCTGTCCATAGTTCCTGCTTCTAACATTTTGCAGGGCTGGAAAAATATTGTTTTGACAGTGTTACCTAGCTGTTGATTTATCAGTTAACAATCTTGCAGTGATTCTACATCATGACAAATCCCTCAAGATTGACATTATCTCAGACCAAATATATGGAACTTGACCCTGGCAGTTGAGCTTTCCTTAATATATTTCCTGGCAAAAATAGGAAGGTAAAATTGCTTTGCATTGTAGTATAAAAATAAAGATTACAGAGCAATTTACAGTGGAGTAATCTCATCTCCGAAGTTGAGATCACTTGTTATAAATCATTCAGTTTTTTTTGGTTGCTTTTGGACTCATGGGTGAGCTCACTGCTTTGCAATTCTTCTTAAGTAGTTTCTTGTGTATAAAATGGAGAGTGTCATTCACTGTTCTTGCCACATGTTGCACTCATCATGTAGTGCACTTTCTAATTAATCTAAAGAGCTGCCTAATTATATTAAAGGGTCTGCTTGATATCTGACTGCTGCTCTACATGTGGGCCCGCTTCTGTTTTTAAAAATTATGTCACAATTACTTTTTGTAACCTAATACTGAGATTTCCCCCCCCCCCCCCACCACTTATTATTGTCTCCAGGTTTGCTCTCCCCACCCCCCCCCCCCCCCCCCCAAGGAATATACCCTTGGCATCTTCTTTATGCCACTTCACGATATAATCTGCTGACATGGTATCAGCTTCCACATACATGCTAATAACATCTACTTCTACCTGCCCATCAACTCTCTCAAGCCTTCAACTGTCTTTTTGTTTTTAGACTGCTTTTCCATTATCCAGCCTTGGTTAAGTTTCTAGATCGTGCTCATAAATATTAGGAGAACTGAAGCCTCTGTCACTATATCTATACTCTTGCCACTATTCCTTCCCCCTTTCTAGCTGAATTAGTTGTTTTCAATGTCAGTCCTTTTCAAACTGAAGCTGACCTTTTGAACTTGTATCTTCTCTATTATAACGACCATCTTTTCCAACCTCTAATATCCAACTCTACCTCAACCCACCTACAGGCTGAAACCCTATTAGTTGGGGTGGCACAGTGGTTAGCACTGCTGCCTCACGGCGCCAGGGACCCGTGTTCGATTCCCGGCTTGGGTCACTGTCTGGGCGGAGTCTGCACATTCTCCCCGTGTCTGCATGGGTTTCCTCCGGGTGCTCCGGTTTCCTCCCACACTCAAAAAGACATGCTGGTTAGGTGCATTGGCCATGCTAAAAAAAATTCTTCCTCAGTGTACCCGAACAGGCGCTGGAGTGTGGCGACTAGGGGATTTTCACAGTAACTTCATTGCAGTGTTAATGTAAGCCTACTTGTGACACTAATAAAATCAAATGAACCTTAAAACTCATTTATCTTTTACCACTTCCAGATTTGACTCTTTCAATGCACCCCTAGCCAGTCTCCTATCCTTCACCCTCCCTAAACCTCAGTTTATCCAGTACTCCGGTGGCTGGATCCTGCCCTAGCACCAAGTCCTGCTCACCCATCACTTCTGTCTTTGTTGACTGGCATTAGCTTCCAGTCTCTCAAATTTTCATCTCATATTGAACTTTCTTCATAGCCCTGCCCCTCACTACCTCTCACCCTACAAACAACATTTACAAACCTATTAGTTGGGGTGAGCAAAAAACTTGGTCAAAGATGTGGGGTTTAAGATTGGTATTAAAGGCGAGAGGGGGAGAAATAGAGGGAAATTTCAGAGTGTAGTGCTTAGATGAATGAAGGAAAAGTAATTAACGGCTAAGTGATGGAGGATGGGGTTGTGCAAGAGACCAGAGTCCTCCTCCAAACTCATCATTTCTCTGACTCTGGTTTGATGGTGAGAGCAGTAACTTTGAGGAAGACAGATTTACGGTTATACAATGTAAACTTTTTGCTCTGAGAAAAGCAGTTTGTACCTTCCTCCCTTCTTTCGTACTGCCAGCTGGAGGAATGACTGGATCAAATCCCTATTGGATAGGCACATGGAGCACACCAGGATGATAGGGAGTGGGATAGCTTGATCTTGGTTTCAGATAAAGCTCGGCACAACATCGTGGGCCGAAGGGCCTGTTCTGTGCTGTACTGTTCTATGTTCTATAAATGAAAGAGGTAGACCGTTCCACCTGTACCAGTCATTCCCTCAGATGACAGGTGCAGTACACTGCCCAAAACGTTGAGGCCCATCAGTTTTTCCATGGAACTATTTTAAGGTAATAACTTTTCAGAGAAAGTTTTACATTGTGTAACCATAAATTTGTGTTCCTCGATGTTAATATTTTCTCCCTATCTTTAACCCTAAAGAAGAGTCACGTAGACTCGAAACATTAACTCTGTTTCTCTCTCCCCAGATGCTGCCAGATCTGTTCCAATATTTTCTGTTCTTATTCCAGCATCTGTAGCATTTTGCTTCTATTTTAATATTTTCTTCTTTGGCTCAGCATCCATTTTTGGATTGTGCCTCAATTTGGGTCACTTTACTATGTTAAATATTCTATATAATTCAAACTTCTGTTGTTGATCTCCTCTAGTACTGCTCTTGATATGTTAGAGCTTATCACATTTTATATAAGACCGGAGCTTTATGCATGCGAAGTGCAATGTATGTGCAATACCAACTTTTCAAAATCAATGAAAGTAACATTAGTCTTGGTGAGGGGGAAAACAGCCATGAGAGCCTTTTCTTTAATTGTTGAAGCTTTCAATGTTCTTGTTGCTTGTTTTTTTTTTGGACAGGAGCAAAGATCAGTACTTGTATGTCTGTGGATATTGGTGTTCCTCACTGGGAACACATTGTATTTATATTATACTTTCAGTGCCCAGGAGCTCTATAAAAGGTAAGATATCTGAGCATGTTATTGTTGTGTTATTGTAAAATGGTAATTTTTAAAAATGTATTGCTTTGCTTATTGTTGATTGTATTTGAGTTTTTTAAATTCGTTCTCGGGATAGAAGCATTGCTGGCAAGTCCAACATTTATTGCCCATCCCTCGTTCCCCTGAGAATGTAAAGCTGGTCCATCCCCTTAAACCACTGATAGTGGCTTCATGTAACCGAGTGACTTGCAAGGCTGTTTCAGAGGGCAGTAAACAGGCAACCACAATGGTGTCCTCCTTTTAAGGACTTGAGTTTTTAGGCTGTAACTGCTTCCCCAGCAGGTAAAAGCAAAGTTATTGGTTAAAAAAATGGAATTAAGTTAAACAATGTTAATGTTATATTAGCTTCCTAATTCTCAACACAAGCAGAAGCATGAGTATTGATTCAACCATGCTTGACCGCAGTTTATCTATTCCTCAGTCTGAGAATGTATGTATTTATTTATAATTCTTTCACGGGATGTGGGTTTCACTGGCTATGCCAGCATTTATTGCCCATCCTTAATTGCCCTTGAGAAGGTGATGGTGAACCACCCTCTTGAACTGCTGCAGTCTATGTGGTGTAGGTAGATGCCACACACTGATGCCACTGGGCATTGGAAGGAGTGGATGTTAAAGGTTCAAGCATCTTGAGTGTTGTTGGAACTGCACTCATTCAGGTTAATGGAGAGTATTCCAACACACTCCTGACTTGTGCCTTTTTTGCTGGTGAACAGTCTTTAGGGAGTCAGGAGGTGAGTTACTCTCCGCAGAATCCCCAGCCTCTGACCTGCTGCTGTAGCCACATTTTTTATGTGGCCAGTCTGGTTCTGGTTCTGGTTAATGGTAACCCCCAAGATGTTAATAGTGGGGGATTCAGTGATATTAATGCCATTGAATGTCAAGGAGAGATGGTTGGATTCTCTCTTGTTGGAGTTCTAATTGCCTGTCACTTATATAGTGCGGATGTTATTTGCCATTTATCAGCCAAGCCTGAATGTTGTTCGGGTCTTGTTGCATTTGGGCATGGACTGCTTCAGTATCTGAAGAGTAGCTAATGGTGCTCAACATTATGCAATAATCAGCAAACAACCCCACTTCTGACCTTATGATGGAAGGGAGGTCATTTATAAAGCAGCTGAAGATGATTGGGGATGAACTTCTGCATTGATGCCTTAGGACTGAGATGATTGACCTCCAACAACCACAGTCATCTTCGTTTGTGTTAGGTATGACTCCAACTAGTGGAGAATTTTCTGTCTGATTCACTTTGATTCCAGTTTTGCTAGGGCCCTGTGATGCCATGCTTAGCGCCAAGGTCTTGCTGCATGTGGGCATGGACTGCTTCAGTATTTCCCCATAGCTCTTGAGTTTAGCTTTTTTGTCCGTGCTTGGACTAAGGCTGTAATGAGGTTAGGAGCCGAGAGTCCCTGGCAGAACCCAAACTGAGCAAGTAATTGTTAAGTAACTGCCATTTGATAGCATGGTCAACAACTCTTTCCATCGTTTTGCTGATGAATGAGAGTAGATTTATTGGGTAGATATTGGACATTTTGGATTTGTCCTGCTTTTGGAGGACAGGATATAACTGGGCAGTTTTCCACATTGACGGGTAGAATCAGTTTTGTAGCTGTATTGAAACAGCTTGGATTAGATTGGATAGGATAAAGTTAGATAAAGTGTAAGTACTTAAAAGGTTGGTGGTTCTCGAAGCAGAAAGGTCCTCATGAGATGCACCCCAGATCCCTGAGGGAAGTAAAGCTGGAAATTGTGGCTCTCGCCACAATTTTCTAATCCTCCTTAGATATGGGAACGGTGCCAGAGGATAGGATGATTTCAAGTGTTCAAAACGGGGGAGGATGATGACTGCAGACTGATCAGTTAAACCTCTGTGGAAACCTTTAGTTATAAATCCAAGACAAAATGAACTGGCACTGGGTAAAATGTATGAATAGATAAAAGCCAATATGGAATTATTAAAGGTAATTCCTGTTTGGCCAATTTGAGTTCTTTGATGAAGTAACAGAGAAGGTTGATATGTGGTAACATAGTTAGCTCAGAGACAGAAAACAGAGTGGTGGTGAACAATTTTTTTTAGGTTGGAGAGAAGAGGCCAATAGTGTTCACCAGGGATTGGTGTTGGGTACAGTGCACCTTTTTATGTATATTGATGACCTAAACTTGGGAATCTCGGACACAATTTCAAAATTTGCAGATAACTCAAAACTCAGGCATGCAAAGTTTAAGTTTTTTTTCAAGTTTAAGAAAGGGATACTAAGGGGCAATTTTAGCATGGCCAATCAACCGAACCCATGCAGTGTGGGAGGAAACCGGAGCACCCGGAGGAAACCCTTGCAGGCATGGGGAGAACTTGCAAAAGCCACATAATCACTTAAGACCAGAATTGAACCTGGGTCCCTGGTGCTACGAGGCAGCAGTACTAACCACTGTGCCACCCTTTGCCCAGCTTGTTGTAATGTTGAGTGATGGAGTGCAGTGCAGAAAGAGCAATGAAGTGCATTTAATAATCACTTCAGAAAGCAAATTGGACAAATATTTAACGTGGAAAAATTTGCAAGGTTATCAGGAAAGAACAGGGAAATAAGTCAAATCGGATAGCCCTTTCAAAGAGCCAGCACAAACACAATGGGCCAAGTGGCTGCCTTTAGTGCTGTGTCATTCTGTGGTTACATGCAATAACATTGAGCAGTTTTGGCATTTTTTTTCAATTTATGTGTTCTCCAGTATTAACTGTTATGTTTTCTCGGTTTTACTTCTCTAAAATTATAGGGGGTGATTCTCCCAGCCCACTGCGTTGCTCTAGCAGTGCAATGAGCCAGGAGACATCAGCAGAGGTCATTTAGCGGGCTGTCCGCTGTGCGCCATAGCCTCCTCGTGTCTCCGGGGTGCGGATTTCCAGAGTCATCAGCTCTCTGCCGGAAGTCATTGCAGAGCTGATTTAAATATTATAATCATTGTGAAGGGAGGTCAGGGGTCATGGGTAAGGGAAGGGGTGCTCCCTGGGCAATGCCAGCCTGACAGTGCCAGCCTGGCCCCCGGCACTGCCCAAGGAGCAAAGTGGCAATGTCCAAAGAGCCCACCAGGCTTCGGGCAGTGTCAAGGGTTTGGGGCCAAGGCGAGGTCATCTGGAGATGTCCGGGAGGCCAGCAATATTGGGGGGAGGGGTTGCACTGGCCAGCAATCGGGAGGCCGGCAATGCGGGACTGCTGCACATGTGCCGATCTCCACATTGACAGATCGGCGCATACGCATTGGCCCACTCAGCACTTTGCTGCCGGTCTCTCCAGTGGAAATACGTCCTGCCCCTGGATTTTAAGCGTGAATCTCGCTGAGGCACTCTGCAGTGCACAGAGTGTGGGAGATTCATTTTGAGGATCCCGCTAAAAAAACAAGCGGGAGTTACTCCAGTTTTTACACGAATTTGACACTTAGAATTTTTTTGGGAGAATCCCGGCCATAGTGTATATTTGAAACCAAAAGAGAAAATGCTGGAAAATCTCAGCAGGTCTGGCAGCATCTGTAAGGAGAGAAAAGAACTGACGTTTCGAGTCCAGATGACCCTTTGTCAAAGCCAAAGAAAATGGGAAGATACTCCTTTATGCTAAGAGTGCTTTTTGATGTTTACATAATTGTTGGAACTTTTTATGCATGTCTCTGATTTTCCCTTGGTATACCTGAGCAGGGGCTGCCTGGTACTGGCTCTGTACACAAAGAAGAAGGATGATTGATTCCCGATTGTGTATGTTCCTTACCATAATGAGAATAGCTCAAACGCATTAAAATTTCTTCAAAACAATTTGGGATATAAAAAGGAATAGATGAGCCCTGCCCATTAATGTAAATGTAGACGCCCCTTGTAACTATCGGTAGGTATTGATTAAAACCCAATCTTTTGCTACTTCCTATTTTTAAGTTGTGTTTTCACGCAAGTATTTTGGATCTTTATGTTGCTCTGCATGGTCTGCAAGGTATCAATTTGTTTCACATTGGTTTCTTCATAGGTTTCATTTGTACGTTCAGATTTTTGAACATTAGTTGAGACATCTGTTGTGTTATGTGATCTCTCATGCAATGTGAGTATTTGATTTTGTTTTCATTATTTGATTCTAAGCTGAAATCGTTTCATTTTTCTGTTGCTTTGTCTAATAGCTAAACATAAATCTAATTAACCTTTATTATTTTGAATGTCTTAAATAGCTCATGAAAGCTAACATTTCCCCAGTCTGACTAACTCGGTGAACAGACTTCGAGTATTGTATTTGTTTTGTAGTCCTACTCCAATGCCAATGAGCTAGATTTTCTTTTAAAGCAACACTGCCCAACCTGAATTCCTGCCAAGCTGGCAATTTGACCATTGAAGCCCAAATAACACAGCCCAATTTGTCCCTTTTTATTAGCTGCTGGGTTCAGTTTGTAAGGTTTGGGGAGGGTTGTCTTCAGTGCTAAACCTCTGCTGCTATCCGTAACAACAACTTGCGATTTGTAGCCAGTTCACAAAAGAAAATCACCCAGCATTTCACACATAGAAACAGAGGGTGCAATCAGAACCATTGATCAAAAACTTGGTAGAAAATATGGATTTTGAGAAAGATTTAAAGAGGGAAAAAGTGCAGTCAGAAGGTTTAGGCTATGCCAACTTGCCATTTAATGCCATGTAAAGGGACAATAGGATGCACAAAACGCCAAACAGAGGAGTGAATGTTGGGGGCGGGGGGTGAATTAAAGCTGGAGAGGTTGCAGAGTTACAGTGCAACAAGTTCTGGAACACCTTGAAGATAGCGCAAGGATTCCAAATTTATTTGTGTTGAAGAGAGGAGAGCGAATGTACGTCTGTGAAGAGTGGCTTAATTGGAAATGCAACTTATCACAGGAGAAGTTATGTGGGGTTGCATTTTCCGCAAACTGAACTGTGTATGTGATAGAAGGAGATCCTTCTTTATCAGTGTCTTTGATCTATGGAATGATCGAGTCTAGATGTGAAAAAGCATAGATAAGGTTTTAGTGCCAGTGTGTTCAGGGAAGAGTCAGAAATGTTCAGGTAGAATTGGTGATGGATTGAATGGCTGTGAGCTAGTGAGAGGTTAGGTTAAGGTCGCCAAAGCTTCAATCAGGATCAAAAGGATGCACATTCTTATTCAGTCAAAGCAAGTGGCCAGGGAAGGAAATAAAGCAATGGCAAGGGAACACAGTTTGCCGGAGGATAGGGGCGAAAGCAATGGCTTGGGTTTTCTCAGTACAAAGTTTGAAGAAACTGTGATTCATCCAGGATTTTGTACCTAGCAGCACACAGGAGTGGCCATGGATTTGAGCTGGTAGAAAGATGGAGCAAGAAAATCAACATACACATGTGAAAGCTGACACTTGTTCTGCCAAGCAGTAACACCTTGGGTAAGGAGGAAACCAAGGAAAAAACTTTGGGTGACTTCCGAGATGACAGTATATAGACGGAAAGCGATATGGAGTTCCACTGACTGTACTAGGATGTACAGAAGTAAAAATCCAGGGAGTGTCATGAAGCTTGATGGCAGGAGAGGCAAGCTAAGAACAACACATGTACCATAGCAAGAACTAGTTGTAGTAACAGAGAATGTCATTTGTGTTTTTGACCAGGGCCGTTTGGGTGCTATGCCCAAACATAGATAATATAGATAACATAGATAATAGCAAATAGATAGCTAGATAACAAAGACTCCTATTTATTGACTACAGCTCATTATTCCTACAAAGCTCATCTCCAAACTCCGTGGCCTGGGCCTCGGCTCCTCCCTCTGCAACTGGATCCTGAACTTCCTAACCCATAGACCACAATCAGTAAGGATAAGCAACAATATCTCTTCCACGATCATCCTCAACACTGGTGCCCCACAAGGCTGTGTCCTCAGCCCCCTACTATATTCCTTAAACACCAATGACTGTGTGGTCAAATTCCCCTCCAACTCGATTTTCAAGTTTGCTGATGACACCACCGTAGTGGGTCGGATCTCAAACACCGATGAGACAGAGTACAGGAAAGAGATAGAGAATCTGGTGAACTTGTGCGATGACAATAATCTCTCCCTCAATGTCAACAAAACGAAGGAGATTGTCATTGACTTCAGGAAGCGTAATGGAGAACATGCCCCTGTCTACATCATTGGGGACGAAGTAGAAATGGTCGAGAGCTTCAAGTTTTTAGGTGTCCAGATCACTAACAACCTGTCCTGGTCCCCCCATGCCGTAACTATAGTTAAGAAAGCCCACCAATGCCTCTACTTTCTCAGAAGACTAAGGAAATTTGGCATGTCAGTTACAACTCTCACAACTTTTACAGATGCACCATGGAAAGCATTCTTTCTGGTTGTATCACAGCTTGGTATGGTTCCTGCCCTTCCCCAGACTGCAAGAAACTGCAAAAGGTTGTGAATGTAGCCTAATCCATCACGCAAACCAGCCTCCCATCCATTGACTCTGTCTACACTTCCCACTGCCTCGACAAAGCAGCCAGCATAATTAAGGACCCCACGCACCCTGGACATAATCTCTTCCACCTTCTTCTGTCGGGAAAAAGATACAAAAGTCTGAGGTCATGTACCAACTGACTCAAGAACAACTTCTTCTCTGCTGCCATTAGACTTTTGAATGGACCTACCTCACATTAAGTTGATCTTTCTCTACACCCTAGCAATGACTGTAACACTACATTTTGCAGTCTCTTGTTTCCTTCTCTGTGAACGGTATGCTTTGTCTGTGTAGCGCACAAGAAACAATACTTTTCACTGTATACTAATACATGCGACAATAATAAATCAAATCAAAGCAAAATAAAGGCATTCATGTATACCATTCTGAGAGAAAAGGCAACAACATGTGACAGAGTGAAGGAAAGTTTGAAACAGGCAAGAGTTGCAGACCTTCCATTGATCTTGTCCCACCTATCCCTTGCTCAAAACCTATTACATCTCTAACTTTTTTGATGAAAGGTCATCAGCCTGAAAAAATAATTCTGTTTCTCTCTGTACAGATGTGATCTGACCTGCTGAGTATTTCCAGCATTTTCTGTTTTTATTTCAGATTTCCAGCACCCACAGTATTTTTGAATAGTTGGCGAGCATAAGTCAAGTGTGTTTATTTTGGCAGGCGGTGAGGAATGGTTCACGAGGACAGGCGAGAATGGGAGCCAAGAGAGGATGCTGAGTATTATCAAATTGAAAGAAACACTGTAAAAATCTGTAAAGATTAGAGATTGATCAGATTTTAAGAACCAGTAAAGATGACAAAAAATAGTAATTTGGAGAGAGAAAGCAGAGTATGAGAGAACGCTAGCTAATAATGTAAAAAGGATAGTAAGAGTTTCTGAAAGTAGTTACATAGGAAAAGAGCAGCGATGGTTAGCGTTGAGCCTTTAGAGAGTGAGCCCAGGGAATTGATCATGGAAAACCAGGAAATGGGGGAGGTGTTGTACAGATATTTTGTGAATGTCTTTACTGTTAAAGACTTGGAAAACTTCACTAAAATACTTGGAAATCAAGAGGTGAAAGGAGGAAGGAGCTAAAACAATAACCATCACCAGGAAAAGATGCTGGGAATATAATTAGGCCTAAAGGCCGACAAGGTCCCAGGACCTGAATCCTAGGGCCTTAAAAGTAGTGGCTGCAGGGATAGTAGAGGCATTGGTTATCATACTTCAAAGTTCCTTAGATTCTGGAAGGGTCCCAGCGGATTGGAAAAAAGTAAACGTAACACCTTTATTTGAAAAAAGGAGGGAGATGGAGTACAGGAAACTATAGGCTGAATGCCGGTCGCGAGACTCCAAGACCCTTTTGTTTTTTAGCGCAATCAGATCTGCGCCAGAAATCAGCACGGAGCTGATTATCATATGGAAATTGATATTTACCAGCCCCGGATGGTATTCCCCAAGTCTGCTATTGTCTCCTCCCCCCCCCGCCCCCCCACCCCTTGTGGCACTGCCTAGTGCCCAGTGGGCAAATTGGGCACTAGGCAGTGCCAAAATGGTAGGACGGAGGCAGGGCCTTTTGTGGGGTGATCGGTTGGGGGGGGGGGGGAAGGAACACCTGCTGCCACTCTGCAAATGGGATCAGTGGGGGAGAGAGTGAGGGGGAAATCGGGGCTGGCCATCGGGAGGTCAAGGCTGGCCATCGGGGGGGTGTAAATTGGTGCTGGGGGAGGGAGATTGAGGCTGGCCCAAGTGGGACAGGTCCGGTAGGCCAGCAATTGGTGGGGGAGTTGGGAAGGTCGGCGATCGGGAGGGGGAGGCCGGCGGTCGGGAGGGGGAGGCCAGCGATCAGGTTGGGGGTTTGGGAACATTGGGGAGGCCAGTGATCAGGAGGCCGGTGATAGGAGGGGGAGCAATACGCATGTTCCGAACTCCCCACTGACAGATTAGCGCATGTGTAATGACCCACTCAGCGCTATGCTGCTGGCCTCTTGGCGGGATGTCACCCCGCTCCCCACTTTCCAGCGTGAATCTCTCTAAGGCATTCTGCATTGCAGAGTGTCAGAGATTCATTCGATAAGTACACTCTAAAAACGGGCGGGAAATACTCCTGTTTTCCCACCCATTGGGCACTTAGTTTTGTCTTGGGAGAATCCCAGGCTAGTATAATATCACAACAGTACACATTTGTTAGCCCATGAAAACTGTAGCTCGGACGTTCCTGCCTTAATGGTCAATTTTAAATGGAGAAATTCAGCATTGTTTATTGTGGGCAAGCTATGCTTTGTTAAGCAACTAGTTTCTCTGACTCCACACAAAATAATAATCCATTGCCTCTATTGAAAGATGCAAGTCCAAAATGTAATTGAGGACCTGCAGAACGATCCAGGATTCTCTCATCTAATGGGATCCATCGCATGCAACCAAATAAATAGCTGGCAAACTTTCTCAACAAAAGGATTTCCCCACCCAATTCGTCCACAAAATGGAAAACCAAAGTAGCCCTTTCATATCAGAAGTACTCTCCACCTTTTTTTTATTTTCATTATTTTGTTGTCAGACATTTGACCAGATTTTGCTGTCAACCTTGAAGAAAGCTCGCCACAAAAATCCAGCAGTCTCTGTGGCATCGGTTTCACCTTTCCTGATGTTAATGTCAGTCTCTGCCAAATCAAGGGGATCTCCAGCAACTGTGATGTCATCAAGCAGAGAAAGCAGGCAATCACATTGAAGGATTCTCACAGACAGCAAACCAGAAATGAAGAGACACTGATCTTCCTTCTCTTTTCATAAGTCTTTCAAAGCAAAACAAAGATTTTGACACACACATTATAAGTTGAAATATCAGAAACTAACATTAAAAAGCATTTTATTATTTTAAGCTAAAGTGTTGTTATTCTAATGGAAAAAATTGGTGCTACAGAAATGTAAAATTATTTTTTTCCAGGTCAGAAAGGTTCTTCAGAACCAGTTACACCTCATTAACAAGGTGTCAATATTTCAGGGGGTTTTAACAGTATTCTTAAAGCATAAAATTAGTAGCTCTCCTCTCTTCAGAGATTTCTAATGAATCGACATTTGCAACAGCATATCCTGTAGAGGGACAGAGAATCAATGCAATGGCAACTTCTGGATTTCCACGTTTAACTGTTTATGTGCCAACTCCAAACTTTGCTGTCAATTTCACAGTTATAATGATGCCAAAGCTGACAGTTTTGCCATAATTTCGACTGCAAGATTTGGCCATTATATTCCCAGTACATCAGCCCATTAGGCAAATCTAATACATGGTGTATGTTCGCTTGCTGTTCTTATCTTGATGCTGCTAAGTTACCTAGATGAATAATTTTAATGGCCGTTGCAGGACATAAATCAGGTATTTTACTTATATTCTTGTTCTTTTCCTTTCTCCTCAGTTTGATATTTCTGAAGGCCAGTGTGGAAAGCAAGGATTTCTTTGATTTGCTTTGGATTGCAGGAATCACAGACTTTGTGCTGAAATATATTACTATTGGTTTCAAGTGTCTGATTCTCGTTCTGCCCAGAATCATCTTGGCTTTCAAGTCGAGGGTATGTTGGCCTAGCTTTACTTGAATTTGTTTCTATTCTACTGATTATTGTTTTACAGTGACACTTTAATTTTAAATGGATTGAACATACTTATTACACCATTATGAATGCTATCATTTTTCCAAACAGTGGATTTAAAGAAGTGTGTGTAATGTTAACTAAGCAGAAGAGGATTTCCTGTGGTGAAGCTACTGCTTTCCAGCATTCCACCAGTGATTACACTTCAGAAGTTACTTATTGTCTGTAAAAGGCTTTGAGACATCCAGTGGTTATGAAAGGCATTATAAAAGTGCAAGTCTTCCTTCTTTTCCTTTCCCTTCTTTCCTTCCTTGCAACAGGGAATGACTGCTGCTAGTGTAGTCTATAGTGAGCATCTAACTTAAGAATCATAGAATCCCTACAGTACAGAAGGAGGCCATTCAGCCCATCGAGTCTGCACCGACCACAATCCCACCCAGGCCCTATTCTTCTCACCTTCATTTACCCCAGCTAGTCCCCCTGCCACTAAGGGGCAATTTAGCATGGCCAATCCACCTAACCCGCACATCTTTGTGGAGTGTGGGAGGAAACCGGAGCACCCGGAGAAAACCCACGCAGACACGGGGAGAACGTGCAGACTCCACACAGACAGTGACCCGAGGCTGGAATTGAACCTGGGTCCCTGGCGCTGTGAGGCAGCAGTGCTAACCACCGTGCCACTGTGCCTCCCCTATAAAGATGCTCTTTATAGGCAAAAGGGTTCAATATGAAATCGAGTCAAAATCCCTGTAAGATCTTGTTTGGTGCATGTGGATTGTACAATCACTCAAAGGAAAATAGTTTGAAATGCACTTGTCTGCTGCTCGTCCAAAGAGATGAATCATCGTTATTTGTGGCTTGTCTTTTTACATAAGTGCAGGATGGCTATTGACAGACAAACTGTAGCTTGTGAAACACAAATTTTAAAATGCATTGTGTATTTAAAGTGAGGATTTTTTAAAAGTAAAGGATGCCACAAACCATGCTCATTTTATTCCAGATGACGCATATTTGAGTTTTCCTCTGATTAGCTGTTGTATCTGAGATTGATCACATTATTATTAAAAAAACGTAAAGATTGCTGTGTGGTGAATGAAAGTTTTGTGGCTTTGTGTGTGCTCTTTAGCTGGCTGTCTTTGTTTGATGTGGAGATGCCGGCGTTGGACTGGGGTAAACACAGTAAGAAGTTTAACAACACCAGGTTAAAGTCCAACAGGTTTATTTGGTAGCAAAAGCCACACAAGCTTTCGGAGCTGTAAGCCCCTTCTTCAGGTGAGTGGGAATTCTGTTCACAAACAGAGCATATAAAGACACAGACTCAATTCACATGAATAATGGTTGGAATGCAAATACTTACAACTAATCAAGTCTTTAAGAAACAAAACAATGTGAGTGGAGAGGGCATCAAGACAGGCTAAAAAGATGTGTATTGTCTCCAGACAAGACAGCCAGTGAGACTCTGCAGGTCCAGGCAACTGTGGGGGTTACAAATAGTGTGACATGAACCCAATATCCCGGTTGAGGCCGTCCTCGTGTGTGCGGAACTTGGCTATCAGTTTCTGCTCAGCGACAGCGCAGAGTCGCTGAGCAGAAACTGATAGCCAAGTTCCGCACACATGAGGACGGCCTCAACCGGGATATTGGGTTCATGTCACACTATTTGTAACCCCCACAGTTGCCTGGACCTGCAGAGTCTCACTGGCTGTCTTGTCTGGAGACAATACACATCTTTTTAGCCTGTCTTGATGCCCTCTCCACTCACATTGTTTTGTTTCTTAAAGACTTGATTAGTTGTAAGTATTCGCATTCCAACCATTATTCATGTGAATTGAGTCTGTGTCTTTATATGCTCTGTTTGTGAACAGAATTCTCACTCACCTGAAGAAGGGGCTTACAGCTCCGAAAGCTTGTGTGGCTTTTGCTACCAAATAAACCTTTTGGACTTTAACCTGGTGTTGTTAAACTTCTTACTGTGACTTTGTTTGCCCAGGTAATAGACCGATGCTGTATGTCTAAAATGTGCCTTGATGTGGAGATGCTGGCGTTGGACTGGGGTAAACAAAGTAAGAAGTTTAACAACACCAGGTTAAAGTCCAACAGGTTTATTTGGTAGCAAAAGCCTCAAGCTTTCGGAGCCTTAATATCCCCACAGCTTGCCTGGACCTGCAGAGTCTCACTGACTGTCCTGTCTGGAGACAATACACATCTCTTTAACCTGTCTTAATGCTCTCTCCACTCACATTGTTTGTATCTTAAAGACTTGATTAGCTGTAAGTATTCGCATTCCAACCATTATTCTGTAAATTGAGTTTGTGTCTTTATATGCCCTGTTTGTGAACAAAATTCCCACTCACCTGAAGAAGGGGCTTTGGGCTCCGAAAGCTTGTGGCTTTTGCTACCAAATAAACCTGTTGGACTTTAACCTGGTGTTGTTAAACTTCATAAAATGTGCCTTGCCAGACCTCTCAAAATCCACTGGTGCAGGTCCAGCCTCTCCTCAGGCCTTGCAATGGCAAGCCTAAGAGACAGGACTGGCCATTGGTCTTATGGCCTTCTAGCTGCTGTTGGAAAGCAGGTTTTCAGCCCTAGAGAGGTTGCAAACGAAAGTAGACTTTTCTTCTACTTCGTGTGCCTTGCTGCTCAACACCACCACCACCCACAAGTTCCCTGATCTGTCAAGTCATAGAATCATAGAATCCCTACAATGCAGAAGGAGACCATTCGGCCTATCGAGTCTGCACCGACAGCAATCCCACCCAGGCCCAATCCCCATAACCCCTTGCTAATCCCCGACATTAAGCGGCAATTTACCATGGCCAATCAACCTAACACGCACATCTTGGGAGTGTGGGAGGAAATCAGAGCACCCGAATGAAACCCACATAGACATGGGGAGAATGTGCAAACTCCACACGGACCCAGGCAGCAGACCCAACGCCAGGTTCTTTAGATATTTCTCAAAATGGGTTTTCTCAAAAACCCTCTCATCCTTCCTGGGGAAGCTGAGGTGGGAAGGGCAGGGATGCAGACTGATTTCCGTGGCTATCCTTCTCTTCATCCATTGTAAATGTAGACACAGGTTTGCCTCTCGGAGAAATCCCACAAAATCGTTCGACAACATAAAGGAGCGGGTGCCCTGATGAAATGAGTCTTTGCCTCCTTTCATTTTCTGTAGTACCTGGTGATTATGTAGAGAAATATCAGTGCCAAATTCTCTTGTGCTGTACTCGGCTACAACAAGGATAGCATCCAGAGAGTTTAAATAAGTTAAATTGCATTTCAAGCTCTTGGAAGACTTGTGCAGCCTTTCTTTCTCTCAAAGTAGATTTACACTACAGTGATAGCACATGTACGAAGTGATTTGTTGTGCATGAATGAATATATTTTGTAGTGCTAATTTGAAGTAATTGCACAACCTGACTCTGGATGTACTCTGTGACTTCAGTGTAAGTATGAATTGAAACCACTACCTGCGTAAATGCATTCTATCTATTTCCCTTCCTTTCAAATCAGTCTGACAGTTGAAATATTCTCTTCAGAGTCGAATCTTTTCATTGTGTTCTGCTCATCATCTGCGCACAACTGTTTTGGCATTAGCCTTTTTCAACTCAACACGAAATAGTCATACCTCTGTTTCTCCCCACTCTGGAACAATTCAGAACTTGTCATGTTCTTCTCTTCCTTTCTCATAATGGTTATCAAAGACAATGGAAACCTTACTGGAAGTTCTTCACTGATTTGATGTGATTTATTATTGTCACGTATTAATGTACAGTGAAAAGTATTGTTTCTATACAGACAAAGCATACCGTTCATAGAGAAGGGAAGGAGAGAGTGCAGAATGTAGCATTGCAGTCGGAGCTAGGGTGTAGAGAAAGATCAACTTAACGCGAGGTATGTCCATTCAAAAGTCTGATGGCAGCAGGCAGCAGCTTGGGCAGTGCCAGTGGGCCCAGGCTGCTACTGCCAGGATGCCCATGCCTAGGGGCACCACTCCCCCACCGCCTGACCCCCTGGGGGACCCCGATTGCCCCCCTTCACTCCAGCAAGGTCGGGCCGCTAGTTCCCCAAAAGTGGGGAGCTAGTGTAATCCCGCTGGAGTGAAACACTCTGGTGGAGTGGAAGAGGCTAGTGGGCCTGGAGAATTCATTCCTGGGTCCACTAATCTCATTTAGGTTGCAGGGAAATGATCATTTAACTCATTTCCACAGCGCGGAGTAGACCGCTCCGAAAATCCGACACTGCGAATGCTCGCGGGAACCCCGTGAATTGGCTGACGTGCGATTTTCCCATCCCACTGGGCTAATCTTTTAGCGCCGTGGGTTGGGAGATTGGCGGCCTACTGTTCTAAAAAAAAATTGTTATTTGCCTGTCATTACTTTATCTTACCCGGTCCTTTTGACTGTTTGATCAATGACTTTTTCTCTTGACCCTGGACTCTGCAGTAGTTGTTTGTGTGAATATAAAAAGACAGTGAAAGTGGTGTAGAATTAGATTTGGGAAGCAGCAAGAAGAGCATGGAGAGCAGAGTAGCCCCAGATCCTGTATTGAGGCCACATTAAGGCCCGTGAGTGTGACCAGTCCTATTGGCTGGGAGTAAGAGATCCGGAAATGAGGTCCAAGAGTGAGATGAAGAGCGTAGATCCAAGAACAGGGGGAATAATTGCTACTACTGGAAACAGCGGCCAGAGTGGTATTTTGAGAGTGGGGAAAGAGAACAGGAAAATGCTGAGTGCATTATCATTATGTCTGCACAAAGTGACATGGAGAATCTGTGAAGTCTCACACATCCATAGTGACCCCAAAAGACCATCAAGGAGCACTGACCTTTAACATGTGAGAAACATCAAAAATCAGTTTTGGAAGGTGCAATAAAATTTACAGCTCTAGAATTGAGCAATACGCAACATCAAAGCACTTGAACAAGGAAGGTTTATATGATGGAAATGTTGTTTTGCTATTGGATATAATTGTGATTAACTTGCCTGTAGGTTTTATGATTTATTTTTCCTACCCACTCACACAATTGTTGATTATTTTAATATGCTTATTATTATTGTATACATTTAATGTTGAAGCTGTAGATTAGGGAAAGCAACATGACAGCTGGTACACACACAACAATCATTCAAACAAGTCTCCAAAAAGCTGTTGTTTGTGCAGTGTTACAAACAGGTTGATGGCTAACTGTATGGTGTTCAGATTTTAATATATCTCAGCCCATGCAAGACGGATCTCGGCTGGATTTGCATCAACCTGTACACAGGGTACGTACCACTGTAAATGAATGCAGCAGCTTTTCATTACTTAAATAAATCCGCTATTTTACATGTGAAAAGGAATGAGTTCTGGATGGATTCCATGGTTTTGTTAACCTTTCCCGTATTAAACAGATTAAAGTACAAGGAGAAAGCATCAGATAGATGAACAACTTAACCGTTGCTGAAGATAAATTGTGCTCCTTTCACAGTTCGTGCCCTTGTCGAATTGTCTGAATGGCTGTTTAAATTGCAATAAATTTCTCTCAGATGTCACCCTTAAATTTAGGTCACTTGACACCCTCCACCCCCGCTCCCTATTCCTGTTTTCCTAGCGTTTACTGAAATCACATTAGAAGGACAGAGTGTGTGGTTTCTGCACTACAGTCTGTGAAGTATGAGGTCATTATTTGGACCGAAAAGCCTTTCATGTCTATAAGCTGCTGTTGGGACATAGCTTTCTTGCCTCTCAGTTCCCGTTGCTTCTGTTTTGTTACCTTCAAAGATTTTGTGACATGATTTTGCAAATTCATGTTATGCCAGATGGTGTTGTTTTCTACAGGTTACTAAATGAAATGCCTACTTGACCACTAATTACTTCAACTTTCTATAAAAACTGAATGCTGAAAAGGCAGAATATACGGCGGAACTGAGATTGCCTCTTTATTTGGGGCCATGTTCAGAGCATGTAAAGCAAGTGCTCATTTTTCTATATCGCTTCTCTGTCAATCCTATTAAAAGATATAGTCATTTAATTTGAAGCAAATTCTTGGAGAGAAGGGTACGGGAATGAAGAGGGTACTCAAGCGGAGAATTATCAAACCATGTGGAAAGGGAGTGGATTATGGAAGGTATGCTGATGGGCTGGATTCAATAAGTGAGACATTTGAAATCAATGAAATAGGCAAACTAGATGTCAGATGATAAAAGCAAATTACTGCAGATGCTGGAATCTGAAACAAAAACAGAAAATGCTGGAAAATCTCAGCAGGTCTGACAGCATCTGTGGAGAAAGAACAGAAAGTTTTTTTGAAGTTTAAAGTTTATTTATTAGTGTCACAAGCAGGCTTACATTAACACTGCAATGAAGTCACTGTGAAAATCCCCTAGTCGCCATACTCCAGCGCCTGTTCGGGTACACTGAGGGAGAATTTAGCATGACCAATGCACCTAACCAGCACATCTTTCAGACTGTGGGAGGAAACCAGAGCACCCGGAAGAAACCCACACAGACACGGGGAGAACGTGTAGACTCTGCACAGACAGACCCAAGCTGCGAATCGAGCCTTGTCCCTGGTGCAGGAGACAGCAGTGCTAACCACTGTGCCACCCTTTGAGCCCTGCTGAAGGATAATCCAGACTCGCAACATTGGCTCTGTTCTCTCTCCACAGATGCAGTCAGTCCTGCTGAGATTTTCCAGTATTTTCTGTTGTAGATTTCAGACGAGTTAGGACTATCCAAATTGTGGCTTCGATGGTAGCATCTCCTAATGAAGACTATTTCCTACTTCATCCTGATTTTGGTTTTGCCCATCTTTCTGCCTGGGTATTTTTGATTCCCTGCTGATCAGAAGTATCAGCTTCCATGCTGATGAACTTTCTCCCTGCTGATGAATGCTTGAGAACTGGGAATGATGTTGGCACAAGGCTAGCAAGTCTATTGAGGGAGTTAAAAAAGGAATAACTTCAATCCATCATAAACTTAAGCTTATCCAAAATCCTGCTGCCTATGTCCTAACTCCTACCAAGTCCCATTCGTCCATCAGCCCTGAGCTTGCTAATCAACATTGGTCCCGGTTGAGCAATAGCTCAGTTTTTTAAATTCCCATCTTTGTTTTTAAATCACTCTTTGGCTTGCTCTTCCTTATCTCTGTAACCTCCTTCAGTCCAACTGCTTCCCAAGATCGCTGCACTCCTCCAATTCTGTGCATCCTGGATTTTATAACACGCCATTGATGGCCATGCTTTCTGCTGCTGAAGTCATAAGCCCTGGAATCCCCTCTGTACCTCTTTCATCCTTCAAAACACTCTTTAAAACTTGGACCAAGCCTTTGGTCATCTGCCTCACTATCTGCCTGTGTGGTTTAATGTCAGACTTTGTTCAGCAGCTCTCTTATACAGACCCTTGGGACATTTTACTACATTAAAGTTGCTATATAAATGCTATTTGTTGGTGATGCAGAAAATTAGAAATATGCTACAACAAAGGGTTAGAGGTGTTATTGAGTATGGTACAATAATAGATATTGGGCTCTAACCCACACCAAAAGTAGATTGGATCATAAGCAATGAGGCAGAAAAGATGCAGACATGGGGACATTCTAACTACAGAGAATTCACACAAGAGTGATCAACATGAGGAATAGTATCGTAAATATTGTGAAATAAGTTAAGAAACCATTGTATGCTGTTAGGGGGAATACAATTGTCAGTGGCACAGTGGTTAGCACTGCTGCCTCACAGCACCAGGGACCAGGGTTCAATTCCTGGCTTGGGTCACTATCTGTGTGGAGTTTGCACATTCTCCCTGTGTCTGTGTGGATTTCCTCTGGGTGCTCTGGTTTCTTCCCACACACCAAAAATATGCTGGTTAGGTGCACTGGCCATGCTAAATTCTCCCTTGGTGTACCCGAACAGGCACCGGAGTGTGGCGATTCAGAGATTTTCACAGTAACTTCATTGCAGTGTTAATGTAAGCCTACTTGTGGCATTAATAAATAAACTTTAACTTTCCCTGGGTGGATTAGCTGCATGTCAATCTCCCGTATATATTCACTTCTGTCAGTGCTGTGGTAAAACTTGGAAATCTTGCCCTTTTGCCGTCTAACTAACTGATTGTTTTAAATGTAAGATCTGAATTCGATTTTCTTTCTCATCCTCTTCCTCCCATGAAATTACACAGAAGTTCCCCTTGATTGTTTCTGTAACAAAATCAAGATTGGCCATGATTGTCCTTGGCACGTGGACTGCAGCGATTCAAGAACCACCTTCTCAAGGGCAACTAGGGGTGGGCAATAAATACTGGCCAGCCAGCGACGTTCATGTCCCACAAATGAAAAAAAATCCCAAACTAATGTTAGCATGGGAACAGATTCACAGTGACGGTAAAGTCGGAGGGAAAGTCTGTGTTGTTTTCTGTCAGTTTTGCTCATCATTTCATTTTTGGCCAAAATGAAGAAAATAATCACCTATATTACAATTAACTCTGTGCATTTGCATAAAGAACTTCTGCATGGCCCACTGATGGTTTGAAATCATGGACCTTGTCTTTCAGCCAGAATCACAAAAGGCAATTTGTTGTTTAGCTTCTTTAACATAGAGTCATAGAGGTTTACAGCATGGAAACAGGCCCTTCGGCCCAACTTGTCCATGCCATCCTTTTTTTTAACCACTAAGCTAGTCCCAATTGCCCACGTTTGGCCCACATCCTTCTATGCCCATCTTACCCATGAAACTGTCTAAATGCTTTTTAAAAGACAAAATTGTATCCGCCTCTACTACCACCTCTGGCAGCTTGTTCCAGACACTCACCACCCTCTGTTTTTAAAGAATTGCCCCTCTGGACCCTTTTGTATTTCTCCCCTCTCACCTTAAACCTATGCCCTCTAGTTTTAGACTCCCCTACCTTTGGGAAAAGATATTGACTATCTAGCTGATCTAGGTCCCTCATTATTTTATAGACCTCTATAAGATCACCCCTAAGTCTCCTACGCTCCAGAGAAAAAAAGTCCCAGTCCATTCAGCCTCTCCTTGTAACTCAAACCATCAACTCCTGGTAGCATCCTCGTAAATCTTTTCTGCACTAAAACATACTGAAACACTCCAAGGTGTTTCACAGAAGTGGTATCAAATAAACTTTTACACCGAAGCAGTTGTGAAGATATTAGAACAGGAACTGAGTCAAAGAGAGAGATTTGAAAGAGTGTCTTAATGGATATACGGAGACAAAGAATTTAGGGAAGGGATTCCAGAACTTGGGACCTTAGCAGTTACGGTGAAAAAGTTTTCTTTCCCTATTCTCGTAGCCATGAACTCCGTTGTTGTCATTCTTTTATAATTCCTGAGCTTTCTTTCTGGACACACCATGTCTAATCTTGTTTTTCAATAGAGCAGTGAAATGTTTTATTGTAGTGGAAACATTCCATAAAATATTACAAGGTGCTTTCTTTTCATTTACAGGGCTATTCCAGGGAAAGGTACCACAGTGGCCTCGTTCTTGAGAATCTTTATTGCAAAAATACTTCCCCACCCTCAGCATTGACAGTTTAAAACTAATTCTGAACAAAATAATTTAATTCCTGCACATTTTGAGATCACCATCTAAGCCACTTTTTATGTGAATGGATGTTAGTAACATGAGTTGGGGAGAAAAGTGAAGAGTTCGTGCTGAAAACCAAGGGTGAATGAAGAATTGTTTCAGTACTATCCTGGGCAATTGTCTAAAAATTATCTTCCCAATTAGAAGGCAAACCATTGTTTTTGTTTCAGATTCCAGCATCCGCAGTATTTTGCCTTTATATTGTGTGAGGTTTTTTTTTCAAAAACATTATAACCAATTACTTTTTTCTTTTGCTATTAAATCCAGGGAGAATCTGTTTCATCGCAAAATACATTAACGAGCCCATTGTGTTTATTCAGTAGGATTAAATATAAATATTTAATTGGCAAACTTTCTCGACAGACCTTTTGGTTGCGGTTCTAAATTTTGAACTTACACTGTGGAGTAATTTATATCTTGAATGATAAACTGTGAAGAACTTAAGCAATGGCTAAACCGGTGTCACTGCTAACATTCCTCTGAGTTCTCATCAACGCTGTACAGAGAATCGAAAGAAAGACTTGCATGTAACTTTTCACAACTTTCAGTCTTCCCAAAGCATTTTATATTCAGTTTAGTACATTTTGATATGTAGTCACTTTTGTAATATAGGAAGTGCAGCAGCCAATTTGTGCACATAAACTTTAAAACTTTTAAATTTTATGTATTATTGTCACAAGTAGGCTTACATTAACACTGTGATGAGGTTACTATGAAAATACCCTAGTTGCCACACTCCGGTGCCTGTTCCGGTAGACCGAGGGAGAATTTAGCATGGTCAATGCACCTAACCAGCACATCTTTCGGACTGTGGGACCCGGAGGAAACCCACGCTGACACGGGGAGAAAGTGCGGACTCCACACAGATAGTCACCCAAGCCGGGGAATCAAACCTGGGTCCCTGGTGCTGTGAGGCAGCAGTGCTTGCAACCATTCTGCCCCATAAAATATAACTTTTCAAAGAACTGAACTCTTCTTAAACTCTTGTTAGAAAGCTCAGATCGAGCCAGCCAAGAGACAAACCTGGGATCTTCTGATCCATAGTCAGACATGTTATCCATTATGCCACTGGCCCACATCAATGTTCCATAGGCAAGAATGCAATCATGACCAGTTTTAGTGATGTCAGTTGAAGAATAAATGTTGGTCAGGACACCACGAGAACTCCCCTGCTCTTTGTTTCAAATAATGCCTTGGGCTCTTTTGCTTCCATTTGAGAGTGCAGCTGCTGCCTTGGTTTAACATCTCATCTAAAAGACAACCCCTCCAACAATGCAGAACTCACTCAGTTCCACACTGGAGTGTCAAACCAGATCTCAGAAAATGAAAGCAGCTGACCCAGTATTATTTACAGAAATAAATTAGATGGGCATCGGGGCAAGGAGAGTGAAATCACAGAGATTTACAGCACAGAAGGCATTTGTTTGGCCCAGTACCCTGTGCCAGTCAAGAAAGCTATCCAGCCTAAACCTCCAGCCTTGTAGATTATGGCACAAGTTCACGTCCACGATGCATTTAAATGCCATGAGGTTTTCGCCTCCACCATCCATTCGGGCAGTTCCAAACAGCTACCCCTCTGGATGAAAACCTTTTGCATCAACTCCTCTCGGATCCTTGTACCAAGTACTTGAAATCTATAATCCACATACTGCACTCTCCACCCCCAACCCTACTCCCGCGTGTTATTGGTTTCTTTGCTGAGTGAAATAGAGACTTCAAATTCACTCCATCAAGGTTGTCAATTAAATATATTACAACTAAATCTCCCCTCCATCTCCTGTTTCAATGTGTAAATGGGCGTATATCAGATAAATGTAGAGATAATTGGCACTGTAAGATTTTAAAAATATTTTCTTACCTGAAATAGTTTTCCAGACCTTTTTAAGTCTAATTTGCAGTTAAATCATCGAATGTTACCAACAGGAATGATTTCCAAAATTGTGACAATGGAAATTCACCAATGTTCTATATAAAATTTAATCTGAAAGGCGTACTGGTTAGGTGCATTGACCCAAACAGGCACCGGACTGTGGCGACTAGGGGAATTTCACAGTAACTTCATTGCAGTGTTAATGTAAGCCTTACTTGTGACTAATAAATAAACCTTAAAAGATAATCAGAGAAAAAAAAATCAGTCAGCTACTAGGGAACCCCCATTGTGCCCAAAGGAGAATGTTTTTCCAGGAGAATCCTTACTCGTTCCAAGCCTCCTTTTGTTATTTTTATTTTCTTTAAGAATAAATTCATAACTTTCCATTTCCATGTATTTATATTGTTGCTGGCATCATTTTCATGCCTATGGTGTTGTAAATGTGTTTGACAAAATTTAGAAAGTCACAATTTCTATCTAAAGTGTACGTATATTGGTAAACAATAATTGGCCATTAATTTAAATCCTAATCCCAAACAATTTTACATATATTGATAGACTTTGAGTTTTTTTGAGATTTGCTGACCTGAATTATTACATAGGAAATAAAAATCTGGGGAGATGTAAAACAGGCTTCTGGTTCATTACTGCTGAGTTTACACGAACTCTCAAAGTCAAAATGTACCCCAGTGTATGGAATTTAAGGAATTTGACACTGAACGTCATTTCACAGAAGAGATGCTTATTCACATTGAAAGCCTTGTAACGTTACAGGGTTGGTTCTGAAGACAATTGTGCTATTGTTTGAACACCTACAGCATAACAAGTCTAGTGTTTAGACACCCCCAGCCCTCTCTTGTAAATTCACTGGGTAACTCTTGCAGCAAGTTAAAGTTTATTAGTCACAAGCAAGGCTTACATTAGCACTGCAATGAAGTTACTGTGAAATTCCCCTAGTCGCCACACTCCAGTGCCTGAAGGAGTCAATGCACGTCTTTCGGACTGGGAGGAAACCGGAGCACCCAGAGGAAACCCATGCAGACACAGGGAGAACGTGCAAACTCCACACAGACAGTGACCCAAGCCGGTAATCGAATCCGGGTCCCTGACGCTGTGAGGCAGCAGTGCTAACCAATGAGCCACCGTGCTGCCTGTTGCTGCAGTCAACACAGTTAAACCACCCAGACCAGCAGCACTTCCAATTGAGTCCACTATTTTGATTCTGCCCTAATCAAGTTTCTGTTGATATCTTTGAGTCCATGATGAGAATGGGAAATCAAAAGTGAGCTACTGTGGTGTTGGAAATGCTCAGCAGGTCTAGCAGCATCTGTGGGGAGAAAAACAGAATTCATGTTTTAGGTTGGTGACCTTTCTTCAAAATGCAAATATATCTTCACAGGAGTTGTTTATGAGAAATTCCCAACGCATGCACAATTGTTAAGCAATATGCATTGTTGAATTATTAATGAATGTACCGCATGGTATTAGCCAGGAGAATCCAGCGTTGATACAATGTACAGCAGAATTGCTTCCGTTAGAAATGAAGGAATATATATGCAGAAATTCTGTTCCAGAAAGTTCATTCGGTCAACTATGCAAAAGTTACTTGTATGTCTGGGGAGTGAGTATCACTGTCTGAACCTTTTTTTTTGAGTCAGTTTGTTAATGGATGTTATTTCAACTTTAGCATTTGCTTAGTTTTCCTGTATATTTGTTTAAACTGTAAGTGTTGATTACATCATTGAAGGATTTTGCTTGGAGAAGCTAGAGTCAGCAGAGAGCAAGCCATTAATCAGGAGAACTCTGGTTTTAAGTGTAATAGTCCAGATTAATTTCAACTCCTTTACACCATTGGACTTAAAGACAGCTCCAATTCGATTTGCCTTGATGATATCATCACTCCGCACTTTAAACAAAAAAAAACTTTTGAAATTTTAAGAGGTTATGATTCATTTAAGGGGAAATTAGATAAGTACATGGGGAGGTGAAAGCAATAGAAGGATATGCTTGTTAGGTTAAATGTGATAAGAGGGGCTCATGCGGAGCATAAAAACCTGGATAGACCAGTGGGGCCGAATAGCCTGTTTCTCTCCTGTAATTTCGATGTAATAACTACTGTATTATTCAACAAAATTATTGTTTTTTTAAAAGTTTCTTTGTCTGGCTTCCTCTCTGGTTTAGCCCTCCACTCTGAGGATGGTTAATTATATTGGAGTATGGTTCCAGGGGTGCTGGCAGGCTTTCCATCCTTTGCCCAAGTGGCCATTCTTCATGTTTGAGGCTGGATGCTGATTGCCAGCAAGCTCAATTGTCAGGACCATCACAGCCAAAGCAGATCCTGCCTGCACCTGTCATCCACACACACTCTCCAGCATGGGTCACTGGATAGTAATCAGGAGTGGGGGATCCAGGCCAGTTTCCCACCCGCCCCCTTCTCCAAAGCTCATGGATGTACAGCCTAATTGTAGCAACAATATTATTTTTAAACAAAACTACTGAGGTTGTTTTTCCTAGCATTTGTCAAGTCTGAATTAAGCATCTCATCTGGAAATAGAATGAGTCATTTGAGTCATGTCAACAAAACCTAGTCTTATGTAACAGGCTGTGGGATTTTAGTGGATAATTTTTGCTTCGATCCTGCTTTGTGTGAGGGTGCTCCTGAAATAAAGAAGTGGTTCTAATATTCCATTCTCTGAAGTAAAATTCTCACTGCACAGAATTGATGTCAGATTAAAGGGCCGATTGGACAGTGGCAATGTTAGGACTTAGAACGATTGCTGTTGTATATTTGTCCCAGGCTGTCGGCTGCATGAACCAGCAACACAAACTGCACTGGCTGCTTGCTGCAGAACTGACATCACTCAATGCCCCAGAGACATGAGATCACAAAAATGCCAAAGCTATGAATGATTATAATTGTTCAAAGCACAAAAGATTAGAGTGACAGCTTGTTATATGATCTCATCCCCAAGACCCATGAGATATCTGGGCAGTTTTATTGGGTGTTCCAGCATAGAGCCTATCCTGCAGCACCAGACATGGGGGAAAAGGATGACACGTGAATGTGGCTGTGTCAAACTTGACTCATGGTCTTTGGAAGGCAAGCAGGTGACTTTTTATTCCTGTTGCAGTGACATCATGCCATCTTTGCAAGGTTTCCATGCCAACTGTTGTGATGCAGCTGCCCTCGGTACAATTTGTGTTTATACCTGTAAATATTTCACTTGCAGCATTGAAGCAGTCAGATTAGGAAAACTTAATTCCCATTTTTAGAGTGGGGGGGGGGGGAAGACGGGGGAAATCAGTTGCTAAGAATCATGACATTAATTGGGATATAAACAAAACAGAAAAAACCTGCTGGTCTCTAAAGGGCTTATCTGTCAGCATTTGTAAGAGAAAAGACATGAACAGCTTGCATTCTAACAGTGCTACATAGTCTGAACTACATCCGA
The DNA here is from genome assembly GCF_964213995.1 of Mustelus asterias. NCBI lineage: Eukaryota > Metazoa > Chordata > Chondrichthyes > Carcharhiniformes > Triakidae > Mustelus > Mustelus asterias. The sequence goes on along the minus strand of NC_135813.1, from coordinate 70,074,453 downwards.
GTGCTTTATAACGGGGTTGAGCTACATCCGAGTGCTTTATAAAGGGGTTTTTGACTTGGAGATGGGGGGGGGGGGGGAATTAAAGGTGAGGGAGAAAGGAACGCAGTCAAAATAAATAGGTAATTAATGAAAGATTTGAATGAAGGTAAAATGGTATCAGTGCTAAATGATATTCGGGGAAAATTTCAAAGAGCAGTGAAATAGTCTATCTTGCAGATGTTAGAGGAGAGGCTGGTGAGGTACACGTCTGAGAAATCAATTCTTGTATTAAAACAGTTTGCATAAGGATTTCATTCACAAGTGGGAGAGGTAGGGGCACAGTGGAAAATTTTGACCTAAAGGAAACTTCAGCTCACTCGGGACTTGGCATCAAATGGACAGTCAACAACATATTGCTAAAAAGTGGTTGGCTGGGACATTGCATGTTGTTGCCGCACTGGTCTGTTTCCTGAGGACAATGGCACTCATATAGTTGATAAATATGGTGGGACCAAGAATGGAACACTGGAATAAACAGTACAATACACCCAATAAAACTTGCACAGAAGAGAAGGATGATTGATCTTCGAAATACATATTGATGCAGTAGTGGGCATACTTCTGATGTTGGATGAAGGGATATTGCTGGGACAGCACAAAGAGGAACAGGGGCTTGACATACTTAGGAAACTATTTGGGGAAATGGAATAGTTTGTGCTAAGATAGGTAAGAATATAACTAGGAGAGGCTGTTGTGAATATGTCAGATATGGTTTAATGGAGCACTCTCTGAGTAGATAGTTGTAGGTACAAGCACCCTCTAGGCTGGACCTTCAATGCTGTACTGAGGGAAAACTGCGCTTTTGGAGATGCCAATTTTGGACGAGACGTTGAATCAAGTCTGTCCTCTTAAGTGGCACTATTCAAAGAAGAACGGGGATGTTCTCCTAGTATGCTAGCCAATACTTAATCCTCAACCAACATTGCTCAATAAAGGATGATCTTGTCATTTAACTCGCCGCTGTTTGTTGGACCTTAACAATGTGCAAATTGGCTGCTGCATTTGCCGATATATTATAATAGGGACTACACGTCAAAAGTATTTCATTGGCTATGAAGCACTTTGGGTCATCCTGAGAATATGGGAGACACCATATAAATGCAAGTTTGTCTTTCATTCAAAATGGAACATGAAAAATAGGCATTAGAGGAAAATTGAGCTTTCAAAAGTGCCAAAGGCAGTGCGGTAACCAAGTATTAAGAGGGACATGTCAAAATTGTACTGGTGCAACCTGTCACTTGTGACAATTAACTGGGTGCTGTGAAAAGACAAGTTAATTTCCTCTTGCCAGAACAACATTAACCTCTTCTGAAGTAGACTAGGTACACCTGCTATGCATTTCCACCATTTCCTTCCAGATCTACACCATTTGGAATTTTTCTTTTGGTGGTGTTGGCCTCCAATTGTCAATTAGTTATGTTTCTATTTCCTACATGGGGTTTTCATTTGAGATATAAAATATATGCTAGTGAAATCATTATGGGCTATGAAATAGAATGGAGACGACGGGTTAGATCATTTGGACCTTATTATTTTATTGAAAAAAGGCCCTCACTTTTAATTTTAGGTCCTATAATCCTATTTTTTTTTATTAGTGATGCTGTCTGAAATAAATAACCAGATTAATTTAAAGCTTCACTTCAGATTTTGTTTTTATTCATTTGTGGAAAATGGGCGTTGCTGGCTGGCCAGCATATACTGCCCATCCCTAGTTACCTGAGTGCAATTGAGAGTCAACTACGTTGCTGTAGCTCTGGAGTCGCATGTAGGCCAGACCAGGTAAGGGTGGCAGATTTCTTTCCCTAAAGGGCATTAATGAACCAGATGGGTTTTTCCGACAGTGGTTTCATGGTCATCAGTAGATTCTTAATTCCAGATTTTTTTCTTGTTATTGAACTCAAGTTCCACTATCTGCCAAGGTGGGATTCAAACCCAGGTCCCTAGACCATTAACTGAGTTTCTGGATTAATAGTCTAATGATAATACCATTGGCCATCACCTCCCCTGAGGTGATGTGAAATGTCATTCGAGCTGAAATTTCCGATTCACTGCCATGAAACTACATTTTTTTAAAGTTATTTGTTTTATGTCCAATTTTTAAAACTTATCTGAATGAAGCACAGTTTCACAGCAACCGTCCCATCTATTTAAACAAAAGTTGTCGAAGGCTTTTTTTCCATAAATGGGAGACAAGTTTGAATTCAGACCAGCCGACCAGACTGAAAAACATCCCTCTCTCCTGGCTGTAAGAGTTCTAATTGAAGTGAGTTTGGGCACTCAATCCAATTCCCAGTAGTTAAAATTTCAGAGCTTTGAACAATAAACATTGAACAATTCTCCATGAACTGGCACTAAATGGGAAATGCACAGAAGAGAAGGATGAGTGATCTTTGAAATACAAATTGTCATATTGATGCAGTAGGGGGCATACTTCTGATGTTGGATGAAGGTTTATTGTTGGGGCAGTACAAAAAGGAACTTTTATCCTACATCAAGCCATCTGTGCCTGACCTGGGAGTGCTTTGTGCTAAAATTGGATGGAAATTGTCCATTTTGCTCCTCTGGTCACCTTCAACTTGCACAAAATCAGTAGAGTCACTCAAATGAAATCAATGTTCATAGTTTACATAGCCACATACAATCACTAAAGTAACCTTTGGAAATGCAATTGTGAAATTGTTACTTAAAAGGCATTATGTTTGTCTGTTTTTCTTTCAGGGATGTCACTCATACTCCCCTACTCACTTTTAATTACAGAGTTAAAAATCTAGAGTAAAATAGATTTACCTATTATTGTGTAGAAATCAGTTAAATGTTGGTATTATAGTATTGTTCATCAGTGAGCGTTGTTAGCTGTAGAATTGTCAGTTCAACCCAGCAACAGCACTCTATTAAAAATAAATAATCTAAGCACAGTATGTTTTACAAAGAAGTTAATGCATCCTCTCCTGATGGCACTATGAATTTCAAAATGCCATGCGTTATGGCGTGATGCTGAACTATACTGACTCCAGTATTATCTGTTGTTCTGACTCTGTTAGCTCACTCACCTCAACCAAAGCCGCTCGAGGGATGCAACAGTGCCTTTGGAGTTCTTTTGTTGGAAGGAGAAATTGCAAAAATTTCTTTGTCCTGATTGTTCTCTCGTAGCTGACTGGAAAGTGTGCATATATAGATGTAGTGTGAACACCAAATGTGGTTCAATGTTCTGAACTCATGAAATGTTAAACCCAATTGTTGCTGTGGTACTGTTCTCAGTATAAGATATGCCCCCTAAGAAGCGAAAGGGAGAAAATTGGATGCAAGAAATAGCAGGGTAGAATTCCTGCTAAATTCCCAGGTTGGTACTTTGCATGTTAGTGGGGTGAACTAATTGATCCCTACCCACACATAGCTTGAGCTTTTTTCCAGGAGTCCCATAGTGGATGGAGCAGCAGACGGACTTAACAGATTCAATATTGGTCTCATTCAAGCTGAAATGAAGGGGCCTGAATTAAGCATTTAATAAAGAAACCTTTTAAAAATTGAGTCAGGTGGCGTGATGAATACATTTTTAAATTATCAAGATATTACACTCCATTTCATCCCTATTTTAAATTGAATGGAATTTTCAGAGCATCTTTGAACAAAGTGTCGTTGCTGTAAGCGACGACACTGGAGTAGAGGTACATAGTTGGTTTGAAAATAGTTATAAAATTTGTATTATTCACAGTTGAATTAAAACTTCTGAAACCTTTTTTGCAGGGAACACTTTACCTTCTAATAGAAGAAATGAGCCAATTATTGAGATCCTTGATTCCTATTCAGCTGTGGTACAAATGCATCATGGGAGGAGACTCCACCAATAGTTACTTGTTGGAAGGCACCCTGATTGTTCTGTACAGTCTCTGCAAGGTGAATAATCAGAAGCGAACAGAAGATTCCTTATTACAGAAATATTTCCTTCCGTTTTGTTTCCGTGATTTAGAAATAGTGTATTTTCAATTTGCATTCATTCCATAAACAAGTGTGGTATAAGAATAAAAATTATATTGCATACAGACTATAGAGAATTCTGCAGCATTTAAACGCCTGGAAACTTTCCTGCTGAAATAACTTCTTAGGACTAAGTAAATACAGATTATGATCAATAGGTGCAATTTGAAATTTTTATTACCTGGCTGTATTTTTGGAGAACACTCCTGCGGTTTGAACTTTGTAGTAAGACCATGAGTATCTCATTTTATAATCAAGTATACAATTTTGTAACAAATAACACACAGATGAAATGTCCCAAACCCCTGTGGCATAAGGTAACTTATTGCTTTATTCTGTGCTGCTTATCTTTGATCATTTATCTGATTTTCTTTCTTTTGACCAATGCTGCAGTTCTTGGATGTCTGTGGTCGAATAGGTGGTTTACGAAAGGCCTTGAAGATCTTGTGTAAATCACAGGTAAATGCTGTTTGACCTACAGAAACATTCTTCACCATCACCTATACTAAGGGAAAAGCATTTCCTTAAAGGGAGGAAGGGAACATCCAAGGGCACTTCCCCTGTTGCTGTTTCTATGTCCCTGGAGGTCAAATTGAGAGCACGAGCAGAGACATGGTAGCAAGTGATCAGTCCCAATCTCTTATCAAAGACATGGTGGAGCCTAAAGAAATAGATTTAAAAATCTAAGTGAAACAAAAATATCTTTTTAATCCTTTCTTATGAATTCTGAACTAGATTTGGTATTTGGACACATTTTTCATTAAGATTATTTAACATTTAATGTTACAGAAACACCTGAGATCTGAAGTTGAGCATTGATCGATGTGCACAAACTCAAAGTTGCACAGTTGGGAACATATCCATAGAAACATGCTTAACATTGTGCACTCACTTCACACAAGCATTCACATTCTGTCAGGAAAACTCAAAAAGTTTTGATTCTGTTATTAATGTATGATTAAATGTACTAACTATTAGAACGTATTTACAACCATGTATCTCTATCACATTTAAGTGTAAGTCTCAGCTAAGGAATATTTACAGAAACTGGTCTTGCTATGAAGTAGTGAACTTTTTCAGATCAGAGGAAGTTATATCAGCACGAGGACCACTGCTTTTCTTATATATAAAATGACTTCAACATGGGTGCAGAGGACACCGTTTTAAACTTTGCAGATGACACAAAACTTAGAAGTATTTTTTCGAGGATAGTGATAAATTTCAAGACCAGATGGTAGAGTCAGCGGATATGTGGCAGATAAAATTTAATTCTAAGAAGTGCAAATTTTGGTAGGAGAAAAAGGGAGAAGCAATTTAAAGTAAGGGCGCAGTTCTAAAGGGGTGCAGGAACAGGGAGACCTAGAAGTATATGTGCATAAATCATTGAAGATGACAGGGCAAGGTGAGAAATTAGTTAAAAAGGAATGTGGAATCCTTGGCTTTATAAATAGAGGCATTGAGTACAAAAGCATGGATGTGATTAGTTACAATGAACCTTTATAAAGTACTGACTCAGAGTCAATTGCAATATTGTATCCAATTCTGGGCACTTCACTTTAGGAAGGATGTGAAGGCTTTATAGAGTGGTTCCAGGGATGAGGATTTAAGTTACATGAAGCTAGGATTGTTCTCTTTGGAGAAGCGGTTCAGAGGCGATTTGGTATGTGTTCAAAATCAAGAGGGAATCTAGATTGAGTAGATAGAGAAAAACTATTGCTATTGGCCAAAAAATCAAAATTCAGAGAAAACAGACTTAAGGTGATTGGCAAAAGAATCAGAAGTGACATCAGGAAAATCTTTTTTTTATGCAGCAAGTGGTTAGGATCTGGAATGCATTACCTGAGAGCATGGTGTATGAAATGTGTATACTTCAATGCCAGGAGTATTCGCAATAAAGTGGGTGAACTTGCAGCGTGGATCAGTACCTGGGACTTCGATGTTGTGGCTATTTCAGAGACATGGATAGAGCAGGGGCAGGAATGGATGCTGCAGGTCCCGGGGTTCAAATGTTTTAGTCGAAGTAGGGAAGGAGGTAGAAGAGGGGGAGGGGTAGCATTATTGGTCAGAGATTGTATCACAGTGTCAGAGAGGAGGTTTGATGAGGACTTATCTGTTGAGGTAGTATGGGCGGAGATTAGAAAGAGGAGAGGAGAGGTCACCCTGTTGGGAGTCTTTTATAGACCTCCTAAAAGTTCTAGAGAGGTTGAGGAAAGGATTGCGGAGTCAATCCTGCTTAGGAGTGAAAGTAATAGGGCAATTGTTATGGGGGATTTTAACTTGACTAATATTGACTGGAATTGTTATAGCTCTAGCTCGTTAGAGGGGTCAGTTTTTGTTCAAAGCGTGCAGGAAGGTTTTTTGACTCAGTATGTAGACAGGCCAACTAGAGGTGAGGCTATATTGGATCTGGTGCTGGGAAATGAGCCAGACCAGGTGCTAGACTTGGAAGTTGGTGTGCATTTTGGTGATAGTGACCACAATTCGGTTACGTTCACCTTAGTGATGGAAAGGGATAGGCATGAACCTCGGGCCAGTGGTTTTAGCTGGGGGAAGGGTAATTATGAGGCTATTAGGAGAGAATTAGGAAACATAGGTTGGACTAGGAGATTACAGGGACTGGGAACGTCCGACATGTGGAGTTTTTTCAAGGAGCAGCTACTGCGAGTCTGTGATAGGTATGTCCCTGTCAGGCAAGGAGGAATTGGTAGGGCTAGGGAACCGTGGTGCACCAAAAAAGTTTCGTTGTTGGTTAAAAAGAAAAAGGAGGCTTATGTTCGGATGAGACGTGAGCACTCGGGTAGTGCACTAGAAAGCTTTAGATTGGCTAAGAGGGAGTTGAAGAGCGAGCTTAGAAGGGCTAAAAGGGGACATGAGAAGACTTTGGCGGATAGGGTTAAAGAGAATCCTAAGGCGTTCTATAGGTATGTCAAGAACAGAAGGTTGGTTAGGGCAAGTTTAGGGCCAGTTATAGATGGCAGAGGGAAGTTATGTGTGGAACCGGAGGAGATTGGTGAAGCATTGAACCAATATTTCTCTTCGGTGTTCACGCAAGGGGACATGAATATAGCTGAGGAGGACACTGGGTTGCAAGGGAGTAGAATAGACAGTATTACAGTTGATAAGGAGGATGTGCAGGATATTCTGGAGGGTCTGAAAATAGATAAATCCCCTGGTCCGGATGGGATTTATCCAAGGATTCTCTGGGAGGCAAGAGAAGTGATTGCAGAGCCTCTGGCTCTGATCTTCAGGTCGTCGTTGGCCTCTGGTATAGTACCAGAAGATTGGAGGTTAGCGAATGTTGTCCCATTGTTTAAGAAGGGGAACAGAGACTTCCCCGGGAATTATAGACCGGTGAGTCTCACTTCTGTTGTCGGCAAGATGTTGGAAAAAATTATAAGGGATAGGATTTATAGTTATTTGGAGAGTAATGAATTGATAGGTGATAGTCAACATGGTTTTGTGGCAGGTAGGTCGTGCCTTACTAACCTTATTGAGTTTTTTGAGAAAGTGACCAAGGAGGTGGATGGGGGCAAGGCAGTGGACGTGGTATATATGGATTTTAGTAAGGCGTTTGATAAGGTTCACCATGGTAGGCTTCTGCAGAAAATGCAGATGTATGGGATTGGGGGTGATCTAGGAAATTGGATCAGGAATTGGCTAGCGGATAGGAAACAGAGGGTGGTGGTTGATAGTAAATATTCATCATGGAGTGCGGTTACAAGTGGTGTACCTCAGGGATCTGTTTTGGGGCCACTGCTGTTTGTAATATTTATTAATGATCTGGATGAGGGTATAGTTGGGTGGATTAGCAAATTTGCTGATGACACCAAAGTCGGTGGTGTGGTAGACAGTGAGGAAGGGTGTCGTAGTTTGCAGGAAGACTTAGACAGGTTGCAAAGTTGGGCCGAGAGGTGGCGGATGGAGTTTAATGCGGAGAAGTGTGAGGTAATTCACTTTGGTAAGAATAACAGATGTGTTGAGTATAGGGCTAACGGGAGGACTTTGAATAGTGTGGAGGAGCAGAGGGATCTAGGTGTATGTGTGCATAGATCCCTGAAAGTTGGGAATCAAGTAGATAAGGTTGTTAAGAAGGCATATGGTGTCTTGGCGTTTATTGGTAGGGGGATTGAATTTAGGAGTCGTAGCGTTATGTTGCAACTGTACACAACTCTGGTGCGGCCGCACTTGGAGTACTGTGTGCAGTTCTGGTCCCCACATTACAGGAAGGATGTGGAGGCTTTGGAGAGGGTGCAGAGGAGGTTTACCAGGATGTTGCCTGGTATGGAGGGGAGATCCTATGAGGAGAGGCTGAGGGATTTGGGATTGTTTTCGCTGGAAAGGCGGCGGCTAAGAGGGGATCTTATTGAAACATATAAGATGATTAGAGGTTTAGATAGGGTGGATAGTGATAGCCTTTTTCCTCTGATGGAGAAATCCAGCACGAGGGGGCATGGCTTTAAATTGAGGGGGGGTAGTTATAGAACCGATGTCAGGGGTAGGTTCTTTACCCAGAGGGTGGTGAGGGATTGGAATGCCCTGCCAGCATCAGTTGTAAATGCGCCTAGTTTGGGGGCGTTTAAGAGATCCGTAGATAGGTTCATGGACGAAAAGAAATTGGTTTAGGTTGGAGGGTCACAGTTTTTTTTTAACTGGTCGGTGCAACATCGTGGGCCGAAGGGCCTGTTCTGCGCTGTAATGTTCTATGTTCTATGTTCTATGGTGAGTTTGATGGTGACTTTCAAAAGGAAATTGGACAAGCATCTTAAGGAAGAAGAATTGCAGAGCTGTAGAGAAATGGCAATGGAGTGCAACCAGCTAAATTGCTCTTGAGAACTCGATGGGCCGAATGGTCTCCTTATTTACTGTAACTGTTCTATGATTCTATGTATTTCTGTGCAAGGAGAGAGCTGGAAGCTGGCTGGGAATTCCATCTCTAATACTATCCTAGTGGCTTCGGCTGGAAATAGCATATGTGTGGACAGCATTCAGTGTTTATGGTGCTACCTATAGTTTATTAAGCCACTAACGTGCTGTCTGCACTCAAATGTGCAGTACAATGCATCTCAATTAACAAAGTAGCGGAGGCCTTATTAATAATAATGCAGTTATATCCACTGTGACATATTCCCTTCAGGAAATGATGGTTAAGGAGAGAGAGGAAGAGGGGCCATTTAACTTCTAGCTATATAAACATGACAGTACCACTCCAGAGTTAGGTCCCAACTGACTCTCAAGCTGTGAGACCTCAGAGGGTTGGGGCCAGAACTCTATAAGTAATACCTGCCTTTCAAGGTGTCTTTGACCTCCTTGGTACTTCTTACAAACTCAGAATTGCTTCCTTGAGCATGTAGAAACTCCAGTCCATAGACTCAGACCATTTAAGATGTATCTGCCCGGAGGCAATGTTTTGAACATAATCGGAAGAGGTGCAAGTGGCACTTTCTCCAAAGCCTGAGAATTTGATTTGAGTCAACCTGAATCACCTTCTCCCAAAATGAGACATGTTATGTTGCTCTTGATCATGGGCAAGTGAGTACAGGTATGCTCGTGTAGTGTGTTGAAGACTGCAATAGTAACTCAGAGGTCTATAGAATCCTTACAATGCAGATGAAGGCCATTTGTTCCATCGAGTCTGCACCGACTCTATGAGAGAACATCTTACCCAAACCCCCTCCCCCCGTGGCTAATCCCCCTAACCTACACATCTTTGGACGCTAAGAAGCAACTTAGCATGGCCAAACCACCTAACCTGCACATCTTTGGACACTAAGGAGCAATTTAGCATGGCCAAACCACCTAACCTGCACATCTTTGGACACTAAGGGACAATTTAGCATGGCTAATCCACTTAACCTGCATATCTTTGGGCTGTGGGAGGAAACCGGAGGGACCAGAGGAAACCCATGCAAACGCCATACAGCCACCCAAGGCCTGAATCGAATCCGGGTTGCTGGTGCTGTGAGACAGCAGTGCTAACCACTGTATGAGGGTTAGTTAGCTCAGTTGGCTGGACGGCTGGTTTGTGATGTTGCAATGTTGTAGGTTCAATTCCGGTACCAGCTGAGGTTATTCACGACCCTTGTCAACCTTGTCCCTTGCCTGAGATGTGGTGATCCTCAGGTTAAATCACCACCAGTCAGCCAATGGTCATCTGGGACTATGGCGACATTACCTTTTTTTAACCTTGCCACGGTGCTGTGGTCCCCAAACAGCAAATCACAACATGAAACTGAATTCACTCAATCTGACCATTTGTGGGACTGGCAGCATAACAACAACTAGAAAAGCTGCCAGGTTGTGGTTTTGGGGGGAAAAACCCCCAGCTGGGGCCGTGAACGGAAAGGAAACCTGCTCTGCCCACACATGAGATCCCCTAGTCATTCACTGTGTAGTTGACTGGTGTTGCCCTCTGAAATGGCCGAGCAAGTCACTCGTGTAAAACAATCACGACTCTCTCAGAGCAACCGGTTGGGAAGATGATGAATGGAATTGGCAAAAAGCCTGGGAGCGGGTCAACTTTCTGTCTCTATCAGGACAGAGTGTGGTGCAGTTAGTAGATGTAATGAAGAGGAAAAAAATAAATTTTAAGTGGGGGCAGAAGTAGAATCTGTACCAAGTCAAAATAACTATCCCTGCAAAAAAAAATAGTGGAACTTTACAACATAATTGATGTCTGAGACTAAAAGCTGTGTTAATTTTACAGCTACTGATGTAATCAGTTGGAAAGCAGTGTGTATGTTACGGGGATGAATGCGGAGTCTATTATAATTGGGTTACACAGGCTCTGACTTCAGAACTATGAAAGGGTGTTATATCAGCACAATTATGTCAGGCGCACATCTACTTCACTAAGTGAAACTTTCCTATTGATTTCCAGATGTGATCTCATTTGGGTTCTTTCGGGGTCCATTATCAGTCGCCCCAACTCTGCTGTTTTCCCAAACATTGCCACAACACTGACTGGCGATTGCATTAACAATGGGAGACCCAGAGTCCGGGCGCTCCATAAACTGGAGCCTTGGTATTGGCACCATCTGCATTTTGTTTTTGTTGGAAAACAGCAATATCAAAGCTGTGCCTCTCAATGCAATTGCCTTCTCTCTTTGGCAGAGCTGTGGCGTGCGAGCTACCAGCCAGCAGTGCAGCGAAGCCGGAGATATCTGTCCGATCTGCCAGGCAGAGTTTCGAGAACCTGTGATGTTGATTTGCCAGGTAGGGTGAAAGAGGGGGAGGAAGAACAAACCTGGGATTGTGTGTTACTGTTACAGAAAAGAGTATACAAATCCGCCCTTTCCTTGACCTCTCGAATCTGGCGTTGTCAGCACTTAAGGGAGGGTTTCCCTGAGCAAGATTTCGTGGTTTTAATTACCTGATCAACAGATGCAAATAAGCGATCAATCCGATTGTTACAAATGGTTTGGGGGGGTGGGGGCGGGGGTGGTGATGGTGATGGCGGCAGGTTGGTTGGTTTATTGCCAGACAACAGCCCCGTTAGAGCATTGAAGAGTTACATTTATCACTGGGATACTGCATTGGGAAGCTTAAGACTTGACAAAACATTGAATGAAGCAATACACTTAACCAATTCTAATTGTGGAAATGATATGTCGAGGACAGGATTATATGATCATTGCTGCTGCAAGTACATGTCTCAGTGCAATAAAGACATTGGAAACACGCAGCGGGCCAGGCAGAATCTGTAGAGAGAGAGAGTTTGCGCTTCCGTTCCATGAATGATATAGATCTGAAATCCCCCAGATGCCTTCTACCCCGAGTCTTTCCAGCGATTTTGTTTTGTATTTTTGTTTTAAGTTTCGGCAACTGAAGTACTTTGCTCTTATTGGCCATAGTGAGAGTGAGTTTTTGCATCTTTATGTGTTGTCAATGAGAAATAAGAGAGGCAAAGAATAAGACCCTGTGTCGGGTAACTGTGTGGGAAGAGGAATAATCGCAGGCGATTCCCTGGGTAGATGAAAATTGAATCAGATGAGTGGACTCCCACCTAGTCGGGGGCTGGTGGAGAAGGGGGTTGGAGCAGAAATTTTGTGGTCAACAATGTCAAAAGCTGCAGACAGACCTAGAAGGGTGAGGAGGGTCGCTGTCAAATAGGGAGCCATTTGTGACTGATAAGAACCCTGATTGGAGAGATTAAAATGAAGCTTTGGAAAAGCTATACCCAAATCTGGTAGAGGTCAACACATTCGAGGAATTTGGCGAGCAAAGTAAGGAACAGAGGGAGGACAGAGGGATCAGGGGTATTTTTTTTGTAGTTTATTACAAGGGCGATGACAGCACCACCTGAAGGAGAGGGAGACGAGGAGGAATCTTGAATAGAATCAGCGAACATAGGAACATTGTGTGGTCAGCAGTTTAATAGGAATGGGATGGAGAGAGCGTGGTTCCTGGTTAAGCAACAAGTCGATTTTAAAATCCTCATCTTTGTTCTCAGATCCTTCTATGGCATTGCTCCCAGATCTTTGAAATCTCCTCCAGTCGCAAAACAGATCCCACCCTCCCAATCTTTGCACTGTACCAATTCTAATGTGCTGAGCATCCGCAATTTCAATTCCTCCGTCATTGACAACCGTATCTTCCGCTGACAAAGTGAGAAGCTCTGGAACTCCCTTCACACTTTCCTCCTTTAGTAAAATCTACACGTGCAGACAGGATGGGCCGATTGGCCTCCTGTGCCGTAATAACTCCTGTGCTTGAATGACCAAGTCTTTGGTCATAGAATCACTACAGTACAGAAGGAGGCCATTCGGCCTATCGAGTCTGCACTGACCACAATCCCACCCAGGCCCTATTCCCATAACCCCAAGAATTTACCCTGCTAATCCCACTGACACTAGGGACTATTTAGCACGGCCAATCAACCTAATCTGCACATTTTTGGACTGTGGGAGGAAACCCACGCAGAGAAAAAAAACCACGGGGAGAAAGTGCAAACTCCACACTGACCCGAGGCTGGAATCTGGGACCTAGTGCTGTGAGGCAGCAGTGCTAACCACTATGCCGCCTATCATTTGGTCATTTGACCTAATAGCTCCCTCTGTGACTCCATGACAAATGTTGCCCGCTAACTCTCCTGCAGAGCGCGTTGGGATCTATTATTACCTGTAGAAGGCGCCACACAAATGCATGTTGTTATAAAACAAAATGCTGTGAAGGGGGCGGGCAGTTCCTTAACATTCCAACTGCATTAAGCAACAGCAAATAAAATCATAGCTATTTGACAATATAGTTGGAATGTTAGAAACATAGAATCCCTACGCACAGAAGGAGCCCATTCGGCCCATCGAGTCTCTACTGACCACAATCCCATCCAGGCCCTACTCCAGTAACCCCACGCATTTACCCTGCTAGTCCCTCTGACACTAGGGTCAATTTAGCATGGCCAATCATGTTAATATACTTTCTTGTATGTGTTTGAAGGATGTCTCAGGCAGAAGCCCAGTTGTGGAGTAAGAGAATACGATACTGCATTATTCATGCCTTTATGAACACTTCTGCATCACACGCAGAGGCCAACTGTTCAAGTGCAGCTTTACAACAGTTTCTATCTGTATTGAAGATGATTAAATTTGCAGTCGAGTCTTAGATTTTAAATGAATTGTGTAAAGGTGCGTTGGGAGTTCCAACCAAAGGGTAAACGCTTCAGAATGTGAAATTAAAGCAAATCATTTGTAAATTCCCCCCTCCCCCTCCTAATGATAGAACTGAATTGCTCCTGCACGCTATCTGCTGCGAGTGTAGAGAGATCAACAGTGTTGGATATGCTGTCGAGGTGACTTCCCGTTCACTTACTAGCGCGTTTCGAGCATCTCCACATGCGCGGATCTCACTGATTTTTTTTAAGTGCGTGTGTTCCATGTTCTTTGCCCTTGTCTTCTGCTTCCTCCTCCTCCTCCAGCACGTCTTCTGCGACGAGTGCGCTCGCCTGTGGTTCGACCGAGAGAGGAGCTGTCCAATGTGCCGAACCGCTGTGGTGGAAACCCTGCGCTACTGGAAGGACGGCAGCACCTCAGCGCACTTCCAGGTGTACTGATGCCCAGAGTGAACTCGGACCGTGCCCCTCGGTCCTTCACTCCTCGGGGGATAAATGTGCACGAATGCAGCTGTGCGACAGCTGGAGCTGGTGCTCCGTGTTGTTGAAGAAAGTGTGTACAATCTCCACGTGCGACAATGTAAATATTTCAAAAGCAGCGCGTGTAATTGGCTGTTGGGTGAATGTATTGCACACTTATCTTTATAAAAGACCCGGCAAAGCAAAGGGGGTGCATTCTGGCGTGTTTTGTGTCAAGGGTAAACCACGTTTTGCAGGCGACAATACAATTATTTTGCCACTTTATTTCTGTGAGATGGTCATCATGGTGTTTGCGTTCGTTGCAAATCTGGCGTGACTCAAATGACGCTGCAGGAGGTATTCTGGTTATGAAACATTTATTTAGAATTTCCAAGTTGATTTTCAACAATTCTATGAAACGGCAGACTTACAAAAAAGTAACCAACATCAACCATAAGTGTATTTACATGAAAACCTGATTTTAAAAATCATACTTTTGTAATTACATGCAGCAACATCAACTGGTATAAAATTGCGGTAACAAATGTTACATTCCAAATTTTAAAGCATGCATTTTGTTTTAAAAAAAAGTTTGTTCCGCTGTCTTGCAAAATGTAACCAGTGCAATTTTCCAGTCCAACTCCTTCACATTCCGGTGGGTTTTGTTCAGCCCAAGTTTGGGGGCTTCAGAGTTTCAGTCCCGAGCGAAGCTCTGACCTGTACAGGGCTCGGCGGAATGACAGATACTCCAGCTGCCCACCTGGAAAGTAGACACATTCATTCTAAAATAAAAGAAATCTCTTAATGAAAGCCAATTATTTGTAACCACAGATGACATTCTTCTCTCAATGACCTCATGCCGCACTACTCCCGAGGAAAGAGACACACGAACACTATTTTTGTGATTTGGTAACTTTACATAGAATCCCTACAGTGCAAAAGGAGGCCATTCGGCCCATTGAGCCTGCACCGACTCAACATCTTACCCAGACCCACATATTTACCCCGCTAATCTCCCTAGCCTACACATCTTGGGACACTAAGGGACAATTTACCATGACTAATGCACCTAATCTGCACATCTTTGGGTTGTGGGAGGAAACCGGAGTACCCGGAGGAAACCCACGCAGACACACGGGGAGAACGTACAAACTCCACACAGTCACCCGAGGTCAGAATTGAACGCGGGTCGCTAACGCTGTGAGGCAGCTGTGCTAACCACTGTGCCACCGTGCCTTTACCCTGTTCCTGGACAAGTGTCATTGCACCCTATAAATGCTGGCATAAGTGTTGCAAGATTGCTTGATAATTAAGCACAAGAATGGTGAATGCAATAAAAATGCTATTGGTAAACAGTTCATAACTCAGAAGAGCGTACTTTAAATGTAATCAAGATTCTCTCTGTCCAACCTCCTCCACCCCCCCCCCCCCCCAAGAAGTGGCTCATGCAATGGTACACCACAGGTACTGGCACACTCCATCGCTCCAGTTGTCCCAGAGAGTGAGAGTTGGCGGGTTATTCCACTGGTGGAAGAGAATACAACTGAGTACGTCTGTGTCCTCAGAAAGCGCACACACAGGTTGCAGCTGGGGTGACTGGCTATGGATCAAAAGGAACGCTGGCTGATTCTCCCCATCAGTTCCGAAATGGTCAGGCTAATTGTATCCTCCTTGTGACTGGCCAGCTGAGATCAGCTCTCAGTGGAGTCGGGGACTTTCCGGCCGTATGCGTGATTCAGGCGACCAGGTTATCCAGAAGTTAGTTAGTTAGTTAAACTCACTCTGGAAAAAAAAGTTGCTTTTCTAACTTTTGGGGAGCCTTGTCATCTGCCGATGGTCAAAATGATCAAACGGCGGCTAAAATATCGAAACTGGCTGGAAGTTCCCCATCGCAGATATTCACACTTAAAAACTTATAGCGCCAGCACGTTTCTGATGTAAAACACATTTCTCCAATAAGGAAATATAATCATCAGCATTAGTATGAGAAGAACAGGATCAGCACCTCAAGTTACAGCTGCTACTGCCTCTCTTATCCGAGGAAATAAATACTCTGTTTAATCAGTGCTGGAGCGATGGAGAAGCCGGTTTCTCTTACCTGTTGAAGTCCAGATCGCAGGTGTCAAACTTCCTACAGGTGTTTTTTTCGGAGGAGTATGAGGAGCGCTGTGACATGGACCAGTGTGCAAATAGTGTAAAGGTGCCTGTTGCTGACGTTTGTGTGGATTCTGTTCCTGTCGGCGGCTTTCCTCTGTGCCCTCTCCTGCAAATGGTCCCCTATTATCCTTAACCTCCTGGCGACCTCCAGCTCTTCGGAGCAGCGTTCCCCGGGCCGGCCGGAGGCGAGCACACACACCGTCCTCCCCACCTCGTCCGCTTGCTGACACATTGCTCACCAACTGCAGGCACTGAAAACCTCAAAAGTCAGTGTCTCTGTCGTTAGGAGCTGTATTATTAATTAAAGCTGCCTCTAAGTGTCACATGGCGTTCCGAGGGATTTACATCATTCCCCCCCCCCCCCCCCCCCGTGTTCAGCTAGTGCTGGAAGGTAGTTCTTAACCGTTTAGTTCCTGGTGCAATTATTTGGATGCACTTTTAGCACCATCCCCTTAGAAAAGCAATTGTTTTGCTTTCTAGAGTCGCGTCTTTTCGAGTCTAGATTTTTTTTTAAATTGGCTCCCTAAATTCCTTATTTTCTTTATAATCCACCAAAGTTGTGGGTGGTTTCGAAAATAAAATCCACTTTCTAATACACATTACCCCTCCTACGTTGTGTACGGTTAGTTAAAGCGGTGCTTTACATGCATACTTACACATTTTATTTTCAAATAAAAGTCCCCTCTTCCCTTGAAGAGGAATGACATTTAAGCTACAGGATGCAAAGGCATATTTCTTCTCTAAGATGCCGGGGCAGATGGCTAATTTTGCCCCCTAGAGACGCATTAGGAATGCTACCTGCAAATTTGTTACGTTCTCTGTAAAACCCTGTTGTCAAAAATCAACCAAGCATGAAATTAAACTACTGGAGTGTTCTCCTTACACAGTACCAATAGACATTTACCAAAGTTTCTGCCTGTATTTCAGCTCGATTTTACCACTGAGTTATCATACAGGGCGCATGGGCGCACCTTCTAGCTGATTTGAAGGCATGGAGCCACATGGTGTTGAAGGGGACATTTAGACCAGATGCTTGAAAGGGCTTAATCGCTGCATTGGGTTAGCACGCTGCCATCTCTCACTTTAGAATCTAGATTGGAGTCCGGTATTAAAGCCATTTCGGTGGGGAATTGTGGTGGACGATATATCAATTCCGTGTGTCAGCATTTTCTTCCACCCCTCCCCATGTCAACCTGTTTAACTTCTGCAACTTTTGCTTAGCATTTACGCGCACACAAACTTGCGTTGGTTTGACACAGTAAGAAGTCTCACAACACCAGGTTAAAATCCAACAGGTTTATTTGGTATCACCAGCTTTCGGAGCGCTGCTCCTTCATCAGGTGAGCGATGACACTCACCTGATGAAGGAGCAGCGCTCCGGTGAGCAATGACACTCACCTGATGAAGGAGCAGCGCTCCGGTGAGTGATGACACTCACCTGATGAAGGAGCAGCGCTCCGAAAGCTCATGATACCAAATAAACCTGTTGGATTTTAACCTGGTGTTGTGAGACTTCTTACTGTGCCCACCCCAGTCCAACGCCGGCATCTCCACATCTTGGTTTGACATGGTATTTGTTCACTACTTCCAAACCCAAGAGTTGTCTTCCTTTACCCCAAATCTTCCCTTCTGAATTCAACCCATTCTAGTTTAAGGATCTCTCTCTCTGGTTCCAAAATCCTTGGTCAAATTAGTTTGGACAGCTAGTGGGGGATTTTGGCATGGTGGTAATGTCACTTTACGGATAAGGGTTCAAATCCCACCAGGGCAGCATGTGGAATTTAAATTCAATTAATAAATCTGGAATATATCGCTAAAATGTAATGATGACAGTAATAGTGACTGTGCAACCATCATCAATTGTCATACAAACTCATCTGGTTCACCAATGTCCTTTAAGGAAGAACATGTGACTCCAGACCCACAGCAATGTGGTTAACTCTTAACTCTTCTCAATTTAAGTAAGGGCAATTGGGGAAGGGTAGCTAATGCTGGCCTTGCCAGAAGTCTAGATCCAGTCCTTAATGTACTAAACTTTTCCCAAACTGTCACTGACAGGAACCAAGAATGGTTTATGTGGTGAGTGTAAAAGCTTAGGTGTGAGCTCCTAGTACAGTCAGTACATTAAAAGGGGAGAGAGATCTTCAGTCTGGGGCTGTGTGTGATGTATGGGGAATAGCTGATGGCACTGAGAGGAGTTTGGTTCGATGGGGCTCTTGCCTGGGTGCGCCTACCATGGAAGCTCAGGCCATACTTAAATCCATTTCCCTAATGATTTGTATAAGTTTCAAATTGCTGACCTTAATCAGGAATTTATCCACAACGAAGGCAACATCACTGAAAACAGCTCTTTGGAATCCTCCGATCCAGCCAAATCCAAGCAGTGCGTACCAACCATTTAAAACAAATAGATCTGAGTTTCTTGAAAAGCCTGGGCCTTAAGCATTGCGAGTCTGGCATCAGTGCCTTAGGCACAGACATATGACATCCTCCAAGTTGATAATCAAATTATAACATTGAGTGTATAAATTGAGCGATTATATAACTGCTGTTATGTAATCCCATCTGTTCCTGAAGGCCTTGTTAAGACTGCTCCATTTCAACAGTGCGTTTGAATTGCGGGATAGAAACATGGAATTGCAAAGTGTATGGCAGACAAGAACTGGTAATTATATTGTGTCTCCACACGCTGAGAATATCCCAAAAGCTTTACAAGCAACGAATCATGTTTGAGGTGCATTCGCTGTTGAGATGTAGAAAGGGAAATAGTTCACAGCAAGCCGCACACATACCAGTGATGGAACAGAAGATCTTGCAGATTGAAGGACGGTTCTTCTTCATCAAAAAGTGCACTCCTCTTTGGTAGTGGCGTGGAATCATCTACCTCCAGGTAACGGGTGGGACTGGAAGGGAGGGATGGGCTTGTGGGTACCACCGACTGTGTTGCACTCCCTCAGTACTGTACTGCTGTCAGCATAGATTATGTGCCGTAAAAGTGGGGTTTGATCTCAAATCTTATTGACCTCAAATTTCGCGCCAGCGAAGCTGACAGCAATTGAGAAACCGCAATGTTCTTCAAGAGAGTGGCCACCTATAAACGTCTTAAGTATTTTGGGTGGCTGGGACATCAAAACATTGGCCTTTGGAAAGTTACGTGCGCCAAAGACGGGCCTGAACAGCGAGAATCCAGCGAATCCGGATTGTCTTTACACTGTCCCAGGAAACTCGCACTCCACTTACATTTTATACGATTTAAGTTTGGAACATGGTAATGATTAATCGCTGTGATTACTGCTGCCGTATTGAAATGCTCCATGGTGGCCCTATAACAGTCATGGCGAGCAAAGAACTAAGTTCCTCAATACACCCAATAACAATTGTAGCAACGCATACATCTTTATGTAGAGTAGAATATGTCTACAAGACCTCCGTAACCGGCCTGCAAGACTCATCAATAAAAATACAGGTTCCATTAATCCAAAAAGCCACAAATCACCGAGATAAGTTTCATTTTTAAGTGGGCAACTATCCGCATTTGGGGGGAGGGAAAACATTTCACATCACAAGCCTTATAGCCGCTTCATAATATCCAAAGATGTGCGGGTTAGGTTGATTGGCCATGCTAAATTGACCCTAGTGTCAGGGGATTAGCTGGGTGAATATGTGGGAATAAGGGTTTGGGTGGGATTGTAGTCGGTGCAGACTCGATGGGCTGAGTGGCCTTCTTCTGCATTGTAGATGTTCTATGAATAATTCCCACTAAAACTAAATAAAATGTAATGTCATTTCAGCACACAATAGTGACTGCTCTTCTTCTCGCTGTGAAGTGATTTGGATTTCATGCGGCCATGAAGGACACTACATAAATGCAAGTTCTTTTTCATTCATTTCAAAGGGAAATCACCCTCATTCTGATAGCATAGAACAGTAAGGAGTCAAACAACACCAGGTTAAAGTCCAACAGGTTTATTTGGTAGCAAACGCCACTAGCTTTCTAGTTTGCTACCAAATAAACCTGTTGGACTTTAACCTGGTGTTGTTAGACTCCTTACTGTGTTTACTGTGTGGACATAAAGAAAGAGGATGTGTTGGAACTATTGAATGGCATCAAGGTTGGTAAGTCGCCGGGACCGGATGGGATGTACCCCAGGTTACTGTGGGAGGCGAGGGAGGAGATTGCGGAGCCTTTGGCGATGATCTTTGCATCGTCGATGGAGACGGGAGAGGTTCCGGAGGATTGGAGGATTGCAGATGTGGTCCCTATATTCAAGAAAGGGAACAGGGACAGCCCGGGAAATTACCGACCGGTGAGTCTAACCTCAGTGGTTGGTAAGTTGATGGAGAGGATCCTGAGAGACAGGATTTATGATCATCTAGAGAAGTTTAGTATGATCAAAAGTAGTCAGCACGGCTTTGTCAAGGGCAGGTCGTGCCTTACGAGCCTGGTTGAGTTCTTTGAAAATGTGACCAAACACATTGACGAAGGAAGAGCGGTGGATGTGGTCTATATGGACTTCAGCAAGGCGTTCGATAAGGTCCCCCATGCAAGACTTCTTGAGAAAGTGAGAGGGCATGGGATCCAAGGGGCTGTTGCCTTGTGGATCCAGAACTGGCTTGCCTGCAGAAGGCAGAGAGTGGCTGTGGAGGGATCTTTCTCTGCATGGAGGTCAGTGACCAGTGGAGTGCCCCAGGGATCTGTTCTGGGACCCTTGCTGTTTGTCATTTTCATAAATGACCTGGATGAGGAAGTGGAGGGATGGGTTGGTAAGTTTGCTGACGACACCAAGGTAGGTGGTGTTGTGGATAGTTTGGAGGGATGTCAGAAGTTGCAGCGAGACATAGATAGAATGCAAGACTGGGCGGAGAAGTGGCAGATGGACTTCAACCCGGATAAGTGTGTAGTGATCCATTTTGGCAGATCCAATGGGATGAAGCAGCAGTATAATATGAAGGGTACCATTCTTAGCAGTGTAGAGGATCAGAAGGACCTTGGGGTCCAGGTCCATAGGACTCTTAAATCGGCCTCGCAGGTGGAGGATGCGGTCAAGAAGGCGTACGGCGTACTGGCCTTCATTAATCGAGGGATTGAGTTTAGGAGTCGGGAGATAATGCTGCAGCTTTATAGGACCCTGGTTAGACCCCAATTGGAGTACTGCGCGCAGTTCTGGTCACCTCATTACAGGAAAGATGTTGAAGCCATTGAAAGGGTGCAGAGGAGATTTACAAGGATGTTGCCTGGATTGGGGGGCATGCCTTATGAGGATAGGTTGAGGGAGCTTGGTCTCTTCTCCCTGGAGAGACGAAGGATGAGAGGTGACCTGATAGAGGTTTACAAGATATTGAGAGGTCTGGATAGGGTAGACTCTCAGAGGCTATTTCCAAGGGCTGAAATGGTTGCTACGAGAGGACACAGGTTTAAGGTGCTGGGGGGTAGGTACAGAGGAGATGTCAGGGATAAGTTTTTCACTCAGAGGGTGGTGGGTGAGTGGAATCGGCTGACGTCGGTGGTAGTGGAGGCAAACTCGTTGGGGTCTTTTAAGAGACTTCTGGATGAGTACATGGGATTTAATGGGATTGAGGGCTATAGATAGGCCTAGAGGTAGGGATATGATCAGCGCAACTTGTGGGCCGAAGGGCCTGTTTGTGCTGTGGCTTTCTATGTTCTATGTTCTATGTACCGCAGTCCAATGCCGACACCTCCACATCACGCATAGAACAGATCATTCAATGGAAAACAGAAGGATGTTTACTCAATTTCTAACAGCCGCTTGCAAGACTAATGAAGATATCACAGGTGGGTTATAAATCCTCCATTCCATTGATATATATGCCATGCAATTCTCCCGTCCCGCCCACCACGGGAATCATAGCGGGCGGGGGGCGGACCACACAAAGTTCCATTGACCTCGGGCGAGATTTTTCGATTTTGGGGCGAGCGCGGCCGGAGAATCCCATCATGGTGTTTGATAACGAAGTAAGTTTTAATTTAAAAGCAAACGTATTGAAGTACTCACATCAGTGGTATAGGAGATGTGGTGTTAGCAACAAGACTACCCATGGTTTATTCTACTTGCATGCAAGACTTTTTAGAAATCGCCTTCTCCGTCTTCAGGTTTTGATTCATCAGATCTTTATTCACTCCAAAAACTAACAGGGTGACACTCTTCGCTATTGCCCATCAATCTTATTTGAGAACTAGGTTTCTTTCAATGTACACCTCCATGCATTTGACTTCTTATTTCCAGTGTATCATTTTAAACCATGTTAACAGCTGGGACTCGGAAATTTTGCGATTTTTGTTAGCAACAGTTAGGGGGGGAGGGGGGGGGGGGGTCCTGGGGAAATGTGGGTGGATATATGGCGTTAGGTCGTAGGCTCAGCCATGATATCAGTGACTGGCAGAATAGACCACAAGGAGGAACAACTCTTGCTCCCCATCTTTCTATGAAAGAAAAAGTTGCATTTTATAGCAGGGCCTTTAGCTGCCCCAAAGCTTCACAGCCAATGAAATCCTTCTGAAATGCAGTGACTTGTAATACAGGAAAGATAGCAGTCAAGGTGTATACAGCAAACGCTCTCAAAGGGCAGTGACTAGATATCCTGTTCAATGATGTCAATTGAGGGATAAGTGTTGACCGGGACACCCCCCCCCCCCCCCCCCCCCCCCACCACCACCCGACCCAACCCAAAGAAAAACACATGAGTTATTTTACCTCAACCCAGGAGGGTGGGACAGGGCTTCGGTTCAACATTTCATCCGAAATGCAGAAAGCTGACTTCATCTTTTTCTCCAATGGAGTTGGGCATATGGAAAGTTTGTAAATTGGTTACGATCTGTTTGCAAATTAGACATCAAAGAATTCTATAGAACCATGGAACTATTACATATGCTTTTTTACTCATTTGTGGGACACCGGCGTTGCTGGCTAGCCAGCATTTATTGCCCATCCATATTGCAGCTATATAAGACCCTCGTCAGACCCCACTTGGAGTACTGTGCTCAGTTCTGGTCGCCTCACTAAAGGAAGGATGTGGAAAAGATCGAAAGGGTGCAGAGGAGATTTACAAGGATGTTGCCTGGATTGAGTGGCATGCCTTATGAGGATAGGCTGAGGGAGCTCGGTCTTTTCTCCTTGGAGAGACGAAGGATGAGAGGAGACCTAATAGAGGTGTATAAGATGTTGAGAGGCATAGATCAGGTGGACTCTGAGGCTTTTTCCCAGGGTGGAAATGTCTGCTACGAGAGGACACAGGTTTAAGGTGCTGGGGGGTAGGTACAGGGGAAATGTTAGGGGTAAGTTTATCACACAGAGGGTGGTGGGCGAGTGGAATCGGCTGCCGTCAGTGGCGGTGGAGGCGAACCCAATAGGGTCTTTTAAGAGACTCCTGGATGAGTACATGGAGCTTAATAGGATGGAGGGTTATAGGTAGGTCTAGAAGGTAGAGATGTGTTCGGCACAACTTGTGGGCCGAAGGGCCTGTTTGTGCTGTAGTTTTTCTATGTTTCTATCCCTAGTTGTCCTTGGAGGGTAGTTGAAAGTCAACTACATTGCTGTGGTTCTGGAGTTACATGTAGGCCAGACTGGGTAAGGAAGGCAGATTTCCTCCCCCAAAGGACATTAGTGAACTTGATGGGTTTTTCCTGACCATCTTCAATGGTTTCATGGTCATCAGTAGATTCTTAATTCCAGATTTTTTTAAAGGTGGAATTTGAATCCAAGTCCACAGAACATTAGCTGAGTTTCTGGATTAATGGTCTGGTGATAATACCAAAAGGCCACCACCTCCCCGAATTGACAGTATTGGTATTAACAGAAAAGAAAGTTTAAAATCCCTTAAATGGAAATAGTGAGAATGAAAAGTAAAATGACTCATCTCATTTCCTAAGGTGGAACATCGCTAAATCTGTTGTTAAATTTTAAGTGCTGAAGGCAAATGGAGTATATGGTTGACTGAAACTTGTCATAGCATTCAAGGCGACAGACCAAGTAGAATCATAGAAGAATCATAGAATCCCTACAGTGCTGAAGGAGGCCATTCGGCCCATTGAGTCTGCACCGATAACACCCACCCAGGCCCTATCCCCATAACCCACATATTTACCCCGTTAATCCCTCTAATTTACGCATCCCAAGACAATAAGCAGCAATTTAGCATGGCCAATCCACCTAACCCGCACATCTTTGGATTGTGGCAGGAAACCAGAGGACCCAAAGAAAAGCCATACAGACACGGGGAGAACGTGTAAACTTCACACAGACAGTGACCCAAACTGGGAATCGAACGTGGGTCCCTGGAGCTGTGAGGCAGCTGTGCTAACCACTGTGCCACCATACCGTATTGGGAATTGGGATTAGAATAGATAGCTGCTTGATGGCTGGTGCAGATACAGTGGGCCAAAGGGCCTTTATCTGCGCTGTACAACTCTATGACTCTATTATGTGATACAGTAGTACAAATTTGGTGCCCTCAGCACCTTGCAGCCAACTTGCAACAATGGCAAGAGTTGATGCAACTCCAAGTGAGTTTTGCTATATGAGAATTCCATCAGAATGTGGGAGAGTGTCACATTAATTCATTAATTACATGGAGGTGGAACTTCTGTTCTTTAAAAGAATGAACTTGTTATAATTCACCAACAAGTCAATCCTCCCATGTGAATTAGATTAACAATGGTTCATATTTGTCCTAAAAAACTGTTTTGTTATTGCCAATGAGAATGTGTGAAAATGTGCCATTATTAGCAAATGTTATCTTTAAAGTAACGTTTCAGTTTTATCTGAAGTTTGAGTGTGTGGTTTTTAAAATGGAGGCACGGTGGCACAGTGGTGAGCACTAATGCCTCACAACGCCAGGGAACCCCGGGTTCATTTCCAGCTTTGTCATTGTCTGTGTGGAGTTTGCATGTTCTCCCCGTGTCTGCGTGGGTTTCCTCTGAGTGCTCTGGTTTCCTCCCACAATCTAAAGATGTGGGTAGGTGGATTGGCTATGCTAAATTGACCCTAGTGTCAGGGGGATTAGCAGGGTAAATGTGTGGGGTTATGGGAAAAGGGCCTGGGTGGGATTGTGGTCGGTAAAGAGTCTATGGGCCGAATGGCCTCCTTCTATACTGTAGGGATTCTATGATTGTGCAGCTTTTGACAGCTTCGAACCTAAGGGCAGAGAGTTAAGACAGATGACAACGGTGTCAAAAGCTGTGACACACAGATGACCAGTGGTATGTGCAGCTAAAACACATGGGTAAAAGCAAATTACTGCCGATGCTGGAATCTAAAACTAAAAGAGAAAATGCTGGAAAATTTCAGCAGCTTTGACAAGCTGGACTCGAAACGTCAGCTCTTTTCTCTCTTCACAGATGCTACCGGACCTGCTGAGATTTTCCAGCATTTTCTCTTTTGGTTTAAAACACAAGGGTGTGTTCAGAAATGCTGGCGTTCCTACAAGTGGGATAAGCAGGTACTTTCCTGTGGGACTTCTTTTCTTCTGGTGCTCGCGGAGATAGATGTCATATTCGAGTCCTAGAACGCTAGACGGATCGGGTACCACTTAAAATCAACATAGGAGTAAAAGCGAATACACTTAGGTTGTAGACAATGAAACGAGACAAGGACCTGTGTTGGATTATACGCACACGTGGACAAGAATATGGAATTAAGTCGAATCAAATGTTATTCCTCCAGTTAAAATGACCTTTCTAAACCCGCAAACAAACTAATCTGAATCATTAGGGATTGAATGGTCTTCAGGCAAAGTGGCAATGAACGAACACAATCCAGGTGGCCTCTCTACCAGCTACATTTCAGAAGATCGTCTCCTACCTAGCAATTAATCTGCCCTCACAATTTGCAATCGAAAGTAAACTTTCACTAATTTTCCATGGGTTCGGGATTGCTGTCATTAAACATTCAACAGTCCTTACTCCGATAAATACGAGTATTGTCTTCTAAATGGTTGTGTTACTGGAGTATCGCAAGAGCTTTTATAGAATGAACATCAGACCTTAAGTGAAGGACATTGCATACATGTTATTACTGATAGGTAGCCGACTCGGAAATAAATGTTATTAATGTCATCCTCGTTATTCCACCATCAGGACTTCATTCGTGAATTAGATACGTCTGTGCAAATATGTGAGAGAACGGAGAGCTAAAGTTGTAGGTGAGGCTTCGCGCCAGGAATATAGTGGGTGGATTATTACAATTGAGGCTGAAAATGTGAAGTGGAATTTGGTTGTATTATAGGCAGGATGCTGGAGAGATAGAAAAGCTCTTTATAAGATATCCGTACGCAACAACTATTAATGATTAAGGACAGGGTTTAACACTAAGCAATAGTAGAGGTTTATTTACACACTGTGATTATATGAGTATATAATTTTTGGATGTCTACAGCGGAATTTCCTTTCTTTGCCTCGCCAATCTAAACAGTCTCGCTTGGAACGGTACCATTCTCAAATATATTCCGAAATACTTTGAAGCCTCGGATGGTTGTCCGTGTGGAGTTTTGATGTGGCGATGCCGGCGTTGGACTGGACTAAACACAGTAAGAAGTCTCACAACACCAGGTTAAAGTCCAACAGGTTTATTTGGTAGCAAATGCCACTTGCTTTTGGAGCGCTGCCCCTTCTCCCGCTCCACCTGACGAAGGGGCAGCGCTCGGAAAGCGAGTGGCATTTGCTACCAAATAAACCTATTGGACTTTAACCTGGTGTTGTTAGACTTCTTCATAGAATCATAGAAACTCTACAGTGCAGAAAGAGGCCATTGGCCCATCGAGTCTGCACCGACCACAATCCCACCCAGGTCCTACCCCCATACCCCTACATATTTACCCACTAATCTCTAACCTACGCATCTCAGGACACTAAGGGGCAATTTTAGCATGGCCAATCAACCTAACCCGCACATCTTTGGACTGTCGGAGGAAACCGGAGCACTCGGAGGAAACCCACGCAGACACAAGGAGAATGTGCAAACTCCACACAGACAGTGACCCAAGCTGGGAATTGAACCCAGGTCTCTGGCGCTGTGAAGCAGCAGTGCTAACCACTGTGCTACCGTGCCGCCCTTCTTACTGTGTGGAGTTTGCACATTCTCCCCATGTCTGTGTGGGTTTCCTCCGGCTGCTCCGGTTTCCTCCCACAGTCCAAAGATGTGCATATTAGATGGATTGGCCGTGTTAAATTGCTCCTTAGTGTCAGCGGGACTAGCTGATGTAAATACGTGGGGTTACGGGGATAGGGACGGTGGGATTATTTTAATAAAATCGAATCAGCCAGTCATTCAAAACGAGTGAGTGAATGATGTGTGTGTCACGATACTTGTTGGATAATGTGCCACTGGCAAAATCTCTCTTACTACATTTGGGAAGAGCTTGCAACCGACATCCCAAACGAAATGCAAAAGAGATTCTCCCACAACAGAATTGATGGCAGGTGTTATGTTTTGAGCTTCTCTAACTACTTCCAGAATTGATCTCAACAAGAATGCTGGTGGGGCCGCTACCATCAGCTCAAGGCAGCTGGGTCGAGGATGGCAGAATAGGACAGGCAGCTCACTCCTGACTGCTATCCAATGATACTTGGCGGAGTGCTTGTGTATGAAGGTTGAGGAAGGACAAAGTGGGAATGAACTTTGATAACTTATGTGACCAGATTGGTCTTTAGAAATTGACCATCAAAGCTCATATGTGCTGAATGTCCACTGTGGAAGGTACTAACTCGGATGCAAACCACTGTACTCCAGCAAACAAAAAAGGGAGGAAAAGAAAACAAAACATTTGTTATGATCTGCCATAAACTTTATTAAATAGTATGGTTTTGGTGGTGACCAGTAACTTTTTTTTTTAAATGCAAAATTTCCAGTTATTAGCTGAAAGAATCATGTCACAAGATTTCATGCTTTAAACATTTTTTAACTGAGGAGTTAGACAAAGCAACTGCTACTAACTTAATACTGTATTTCATAAACATTTTATATGGTAGACCCAAAAAATCTCAACAGCACACTCCCTGTTCTACATTTGTTTCCTCCCAAGAGTTCCCCTACACAGGATCTTAAGAGCTCCTTCATTTTCCTTTGACCAAACCAAGGTGAGACAGCTCTCAGGATGCACTTTGATTCTCCTCAGTGTTCCTGTTACTCTTCAAGGTATGGGTTAATTTGTGATCCTTCCACTAGCATGCAGCTAGGCAGCCCTTCAAATCTCTCAACAGCTCACAATTGTTGATACTCCAGCTCAAACAAGGGCTTTACTGTTTTGTTGCTTACTGACTAAATCAGAAAACACCCTTGGTTTCTGACAACCTACTGCTACTGATCTACAACACCTGGCAGATTCTCTCTCCACTTATCTCAAAGCTAGTCCAAGGCTTCAATTGTCTGCCATTGAGAAACCACATAACAAAAACACAAAACAAAAAAGAACTTCCTTCAATCTATTTCCCTGACAATGTGGCATCCCTGGGATGTCCCAGGTAGAATCCCTACAGTGCAGACAAAGACCATTCAACCCATGAAGCCTATACCGACAACAATCTCACCCAGGCGCTATCCCCATAACCCCCATATTTAGCCTGCTAATCCTCCTGACACTAAAGTGCAATTTAGCATAGCCAATCCACTCACCCTGCACATTGGACTGGACTGTGGGAGGAAACCAGAGAACCTGGAGGAAACCCACGCAGACATGGGAAGAACATGCAAACTCCACAGTCACCCGAGGCCAGAATTGAACCCAGGTCCCTAATGCTGTGAGGCAGCAGTACTAACCACTGTGCCACCGTGACTTTTAAACTTTTTATCTCCAATTCCCAAATCTTCCCTATATTCTGGGAAACCTCTAAATGTCTTATGGAGACAGCTGTCTCCACCAAGAAACTTAGTAAAGGCGGGGGAGGGGAGGCGGGTTCACCCATTGTTTAGTGTTTTCCCACTTCCAAATCTGACCTTATTAAATAAACATAACCATTCTTTGAATTGTAATCACATCAGGTTTGTTCACCAGTTTCTCAAAGCATGAGTCTCGATTTATCCTAAATGTACAAATTTCAATCTCCAAAATAGAAGTTATATTCCTAAAATATATGACATTATATATTCATAAAATTACTTTTGCCTGGTGGTTTATAAGTAAATGCAAAGAAAATATAGACTAAAAGATTATGTTGCAATAATGTAAAATTAGAGCCCTGAAATTAAGCCATGGGGTGCATGCTTTTATACTAATAAACTCTGGCTACAAGACCTCTGTCATTTTAGTGGAGGTGTCAACAGTGCTCATGTTTATATTATATTTAAAAACAGTAAAGTAGCATTAATTCCTCACATCATGTTTCGTGTCCACATTTTTGCATTCTACTTTAGTTTCATTATTATTTCATATTTGACATATTTAATCATTTTAGCAGTACATTAACAATCTTCCTTTTCAAATGACCAATGCCCAGACAAAGTGGAATCCCTCTTCCTAGCACAACACATTTAGTGATGTATTTATTTCCCTAATTTCCTTGTTCTTCCCCATTCAAGTACATGATCAGGGAAATAATCCTGAAATTACTCCCAAGAAATCTTCCTCCTAAACGTGTTCCTGAATCTCTTAAATTAATTGTGCAGGACATCTTCCATAACATTTATCAAAAATGATGTGGAGTTGATGGCGTTGGACTGGGGTAGGCACAGTAAGTAGTCTCTCAGCACTAGGTTAAAGTCCTACAGGTTTATTTGGTAGCACGAGCTTTCAGAGCGAAGGAGCAGTACTCCGAAAGCTCGTGCTACCAAATAAACCTGTTGGACTTTAACCTGGTATTGTGAGACTACTTACTGATTTATCAAAAAGAAATAGAAAGCAAATGATTTAGATTACATCAATGCATGAATCAGAATTATTCACTTGACATAGGCTGGATAATCACATGGAAAAGAGAAACTGAGACATTGGGTGGGAAACATCTATTTTTCCTGTTCCCCCAATTACCTTGACTGTTAATTGCGCAACAAGTTAAAACTAAACCACATAATTTTAAACTGTGGTTACAGAATAAAATCCGCAGATATTATAAATTCTAAAATTATAATAATTCTAGAATTATCAAAATCTTACACATCCTGGGTCAAAAATTAAAAATACCATGAATGCTGAAAATCTGAAGTAAAACCAGCATAAAACTAGGTTGATGAACTTCTGATAACCTGAAATGTTAATTCTGTTTTTCCACTCTCCACTGATGCTTGATCGGCTGAGTATTTCCAGCAGGTTCTGTTCTTACTTCATCCTGAATTCCAATTTACATTCAGAAGCACAATTAAATCCTGATTGACTTTACCCTCTATTGCTCCCACACTAAAGTCTTACTGACCTTAGCAGCAGAATAAAATGGTTTGCATTATTTGATAGAACAATCTAGTCATTATAAAGAAGTGTATCATCTGCTTTACACAAACAATTGTCACAAGAGATCTCCTATACTCTTATGCCCAGTGCACATTTGCTCTATCACAATATGGGAATCAGGTTTGTATGTATGCACCTAATTGGTGTAAACTAATTACTTCTAAAAGAGCAACAATCACAATAGCAGCAGTAAGAAACATACAAATCCAACACAATGGAAGATGTTTAAAAGAAAGTGAGAGGAACTAAAACAGAAGATGCTGGAAAATCTCAGCAGGTCTGACAGCATCTGTGTAGAGAGAATAGAATCAATGTTTTGAGTCAGGATGACCCTTCATGAGAGAAATTACCAGGTACTTATGAAACAACTAATCATAATTTGCCAATAAAAAGGAGAATCAAAAGAAATCAAAATTGCTCCAAAACTGCTACCTTGATTTTTCCATTAAGACGAGGTACAAGAATTAATGTGATTAGCATAGAAGACAAAAATCCTATATAAATTGATTTTGTTTTGGAAGTATTATACACTGTCATGTTTAAAATACCTTTAATCTTTTTCACTGGAGGCTTGTCCCTCAGCTTCCTCAGGGCTATCACTCTAGAAAAAAGATAGAAGCTATGGGGCAACTTATGTGCTGGAATTCTGCTGCCTCACCTGCCAAGGAATCGGAGCGAGTGAGGGGTGGACAACGGAAATATCCGTTGACCTCGAGCAGGAACATCCGGTCTCGCTCAAGCGACATCATAAAATCCCGCCCCATGATGTCCCAAAGTACTTTACAGCCAATTCAATAGTTCTGAAGTGTAGTCACTGTTGTAATGTATGGAACGCAGCAGCCAATTTACACACAAGATTATATAAACAGCAATGAAATAATCACCAGATAACCTGTTATGGTGCTGTAAATTGAGGATAAATATAAGTCAGAAACCAAGAAGTACCACACACTTGTACTCAAAAAAGCACCATGAGACGTTTTATGTCCAGGATGGAGGATGAGGGGCAATGGAGACTTTGGTTTAACATCCGAATGGTGGCACTTCTGAGAAGTCAGCAATTTCTGACTACTATACTAGGAATGTCAGCCTGGATTCCATGCTCAAGTACATGTAGTGGGACTTGAACCCATAACTTCTGGTTCAAAGGCAAGTATACCACCAACAGACCTACAGCCAAAACTACACAGAAGAAGAACTTAATAATGTAGCAAACTACAGTGTGTGCATGCATCAGTATGACTATTTGTAAAAAGTTTGTTTGGAGACTCCTAAGATATACTGAACATGCTTCCCTTGTACTCTTAACTAACCATCAGGATACAAAAGTTCCAGGCAGCCTGGGAGTCTGTGAAGTGGGTTAAAAATCTATTTGATGGTACTGGTCCGTTTAATACTCTCCACACGGTGGCACAATGGGCGACACTGTGGCACAGTGGTTAGCACTGCTGCCTCACAGTGCCAGAGACCCGGGTTTGATTCCTGTCTTGGGTTACTGGCTGTGTGGAGTTTACATATTCTCCCTGTGTCTGCGTGGATTTCCTCCAGGTGCTCTGGTTTCCTCCCACAGTCCAAAGGATGGTTAGGTGCATTGGCTATGCTAAATTCTCTCTCGGTGTACCCGAACAGGAGCCGGAGTGTGGCGACGAGGGGATTTTCACAGTAACTTCATTAATGTAAGCCTACTTGTGACTAATAAATAAACTTAAGCAAACAGGGGAGGACTCCCATGGAGGGAGTGTTGGACTTCCTCTGGTATGCTGTGTTTGCCTGTCATACCTGAAGCATATATTTTGCGTTGAATTGGGTTGGTGTGCCCCGTACATATGTTAGGTTGTGACAAGCCCACATGCCATAGTGTGCCAAGTATGTGTGCTGGGGTATGTCAAAGACATGCACCAGGTGCTTGTGCCTGGATGTGCCTAATGGATGTACTGGAGTGTGTTCAGTGTGGGTGCATGGAGCAATTCCAACACATGGGAAGATGGAGACAGAGTCAGGATGGGTGTGGAGACAGAAGATTCCACATTGAGAAAGGATCTTTGTAAGGACTTGACCCAGTGTCAGCAATTACTTGAGAGTAATGATAAGTATCTGCCTGAAGTGGCAATACAGAGCAATTAGTCTGGTTTTTTTCTGGCTACATTATTTTTTTGTGTTGACAATGGGCAAAGTTAAGATTGACTACCTGGATACTGTGGCAACAGTGTACAAGATTAGGAAACCAAGAGAAAAGTCTCTTAATGGTCTCAATGGTACTACTGTTCACTTAGTGTGCTGCTGCTACTGCAGCTAATGATGACACTATCATAAAGTCTGTAATATTTCATTTTATCATGGAAACCAAGTCTAACTCTGGTTTGCAAGAAATAGCAGTTTTCTGCACTAATCTGGATGGCAATGGAGAATTTTTGCAGAGACCTTTCACAATTTAGTACCTCTGAAGTTTCTGTTAAAGGGAAATACTAATGTGCTTACAATAACTGGAGTAAGGATAATCCAAAGTATAACAGTTGGCTTCTCAAAATCAATGAATTAATGGCTGAATGTATCTTATGTCACCAACAATTTTGTATTAAATATGAAAGGAGATGTTCCATTGTCATGCATACAGAACGTATGTAAAAGATGTGGTGAAAAATCAAGAATGAACACCTTATATTACATTACTTTTGCAACAAAGGAAAATCTTGTGACTGCAGCAGATATAGGAGGTGTTTACCATGTTGTGACTCATTATTTAAAGTTAAGGTTGTGATGAGAAATTCCTTCCAAAATTTCTACCTAGTACAGCAATCAGAAAAGTCTTGTGAATGCATAAAAGAAAGTAGTATAATTGAGAATGTGTTAGCTCCAAAGTTGGAGAAAGTTTTAACTATAGATCTTCAATCAGCACGTATCTCTCTCAATTGGAACAGATACCTGAAATAAGGAATGGAAGAGGTTTCCCTGCCGTTGTATGGCATATTTTAAGTATGAAAGGGGTATTGTTTACTTGATGTTTAATATGATAACGATGAGACAAGTGATGCCATTGCTGCACTCCTTTCAAATACTTCAGAAAAGACTGGCCTTTGCATAACAAAATAAAAGCAAATTACTGCAGATGCTAGAATCTGAAACAAAACCAGAAAATGCGGGAAAACTCAGCAAGTCTTACAGCATCTGTGGTGAGAGAATAGAGCCAATGCTTTGAGTTAGTAAATTGTGTTTCATCCATAAAGCTAATAATTCCACTGTCATTTTTGGGAAATATATGCCAGTTTATCAGAAACTGAAAAGTCCAAATGACAAAATGATCCACGTTGGATATAGAAACATAGAAA
Organism: Mustelus asterias; assembly: GCF_964213995.1. NCBI lineage: Eukaryota > Metazoa > Chordata > Chondrichthyes > Carcharhiniformes > Triakidae > Mustelus > Mustelus asterias. Next base: position 70,040,496 of record NC_135813.1, on the reverse strand, counting down.
ATAGGAGGAGTGGGTCATTCGGCCTTTTGAGCCTGAACCACCATTCATTATGATCATGGCTGATCATCAAATTCAATATCCTGTTCTTGTACTCTTTGATCCCTTTAGCCCCAAGAGCTATATCTAACCCCTACTTGAAAACATACAATATTTTGGCCTCAATTGCTTTCTGTGGTAGTGAATTCCACAGGCTCGCCACTCTCTAGGTGAAGAAATTTCTCATTATCTCAATCCTAGTCTACCCCGTATCCTCAGGCTGTGACTTCTGGTTCTGGGACACCCTGTCATTGGGAACATCCTTCCTGCATCTATTCTGTCTAATCCTGTTAGAATTTTATAAGTTTCTATGAGATTTCCCCCCTCATTCTTCTGAACTCAAGCAAATATAATCTGAACCGACTCACTCTCTCCTCATACATCAGTTCTGCCACCTCAGGAATTAGTCTGGTAAACGTTCACTGCACTCCCTTCATAGTAAGAACATCCTTCCTCAGATAAGGAGAGCAACATTGCACACAATATTCTAGGTGTGGTCTCAATGTATGACTGCAGCAAGCCATCCTTGCTCCTGTACTCAAATCCTCTCGCTACGAAGGCCAACATACCACTTGCCTTCCTTACCGCTTGTTGCCCCTGCATGCTTACCTTCAGCAACTGGCATACAAGGACACCCAGCTTTCTTTGCTTATTCCCCTCTCTTATTTTATAGCCATTCAGATAATAATCCGCCTTCTTGTTTTTGCTACCAAAGTGGATAACCTCACATCCACATTATATGGCATCTGCCATGTTTTTGCTCACTCATTCAACTTGTCCAAATCACACTGAAGCATCTCTGCATCCTCCTCACAGCTCACCATCCTACCCAACTTTGAGTCATCTGCAAATTTGGAGATATTACATTTAGTTCCCATTAAATCATTAATATACATTGTGAATAGCTGGAATCCTAGCACTGATCGCTGCGGTACTCCACTAGTCACTGCCTGCCATTTGGAAAAAGACCCATTTATTCCGACTCTGTTTCCTGTCTGCCAACTAGTTTTTTAACCATCTCAATGCATTACCCCCAATCATGCTTATCTCTTAGGTGGAACCTTTTGAAAATCCAAATAAACTACTCGCATCCCCTTATCAACCCTATTAGTTACATCCTCAAAGAATTCCAATAAATTTGTTAAGCATGATTTCCTTTTCATAAATCTCTGCTGATTTTGTCCGATCCTCCCACTGTTTTCCAAGTGCTTTTTATAATGCACTCGAGAATTTTCCCCACTACCAACATCAGGCTTTCTGGTCTATAATTCCCTATTTTCTTTCTATCTCCCTTTTTAAATAGTGGGGTTACGTTAGCTACCCTCCAATCTGTAGGAACTGTTCCAGCATCTATAGTCTTGGAAGACGACTATCAATGCATCCACTATTCCTCGGGTCACTTCCATAAGTACTCTGGGATGTAGATTATCAGACCCTGGGGATTTATCAGCCTTCAATCCCATCAATTTCCCCACTAATGCTGGTTTCTTCCAGTTCCAACCTCTCACTGAACCTTGTGTTCCTCCACATTTCTGGTACATTACTTGTGTCCTCCTTTTGAAAACAGAACCAAAGTATTTATTTAGTTGGTCAGCCATTTGTTCCCCATTATAAATCCCCCTGTTTGACTGTAAGGGACCTACATTTATCTCCACCAATCTTTTTCTCCTTCACATACCTAGAGATGCTTTTACAGTCAGAATAATTGCCACGTAATTCATAACTGTTTTTGATGTAGGGAGCCTTATTGTGAAACAAGTATGTAACAAGTTCTCTTTGACCAATATAAAGTCTCTCAATTCATTAATTGACTTTGCAGAAATTGACTGCAAAGAACCTCTGCATCATGTGTCAACCTGTGGTGTAGCAAGCCCTGAAATGCTGGCCTGCATTAAAGACATTTTGGCAGGGGGGGGGGAAGAATTATTTGAAACTTTTAATGAGCATGATCATGAACCTCTTCTTCATACAAATCGAAATTACATTTTGCTTCCAACATAACCTCATAGTACAATTACAAATAAATTTTAATGGGCACTTTTAAATTAGCCTTTAATGAGCCTCTTCTGCACCGTATGATTCTGTGATTGTAAGAGATTGTCAAAATCCGTTTCCCTAACAAATCATATGATTCCAAGACCTCTTCTTTTCAAACAAATAACTTAATCCTCTCACTGGACAATTAAATATCCAATATGAGAAGTGTTGAAACAGATGTTTAAAAAAAAGTTGGAACTTCACACTTTTAATCCCAGTCTTAAATGCAAACAGCGATAAAGCTTAATGTCTCAGCTTTGGAGCAAGAAAAGGAACCAGTAAGAAGGTCTTGTGAAGCAGTTATAAATGTAATTGAACTGTCACAATAGTTGCTAAAAAAACAAGTAGTCAATTCAAGTATAGGTTTGCAAAGAAAGCACTGAAGAGTGATTTATAAAATGGATGCAATGACATTTCAAAATTACAGTGACAGTGTTGGGTGAGCAAACCTCCAGGAATACCTTCAGTCTGAGTTGGTAAAGTGGAGTTTAAAGTCATCCATTGTTTGAGTCATCCATTGACTGTCTACACTTCCCGCTGCCTCGGAAAAGCAGCCAGCATAATCGAGGACCCCATGCACCCCAGACATACCGTCTTCCACCTTCTTACGTCAGGAAAAAGATACAAAAGTCTGAGGTCACGCACCAAACAACTCAAGAACAGCTTCTTCCCTGCTGCCATCAGACTTTTGAATGGACCTACCTCATATTATGATTTTTCCCTACACCCTAGCTATGACTGTAACACTACATTCTTCACTCTCTCCTTTCCTTCTCTATGAACGGCATGCTTTGTCTGCATTGCCGCAAGAAACAATACTTTTCACTGTATACTAATACATGTGACAATAATAAATCAAATCAACGGATAAAAAGAAAATTACTGCGGATGCTGGATTCTGAACCAAAAGAGAAAATGCAGGTCTGCCTGCATCTGTAATCTGCAATCTGTATCTGAGGGGAACGTTTGTAGCGCGGAACTAAATGATGAGAACACCCAATTCCACACGGAGCGATTTGAACAGAGGGAACGGTGCAACCAGAAAACGGCTCCGGGCAGCGGGCACTCTTTAACCGGGGATTATGTATATTTTTTGCCGCTGTTCATTGGAATAAAGATTACGGTTATGGATTATGGGCGATAAGGATCTGGAGAAATTCCGACAGCACTGGAAGGACGAGATTGCGAAGCACAACCGCGCGGCCTGCGGCGAAAAGAGCCGCAAGAGGCGGCGCAAGCGGGGGCCTGGGCCCGGTTGCCATGGGGACGGGGACCCGCGCGAGGACAAGCCCAGGGTGGAGGGGCCGAGCGGCCGGCCGCGGGAGGCCCCAGCAGAGGCGGATTATTTCTACCTGGCCGAGAGTCTGTTGGAGGGCCGGAGCAGCCCGCTGAGGGAGCACCTGGGCGGCGGGCTGAGGAGGACAGGGCCGGGGGCGGCGGACAAGCCGCGGGACGCAGCCGGGCAGAACACCGGGGAGAACCTCCTCGATCAGCTCATCCACGACCTGGTAACCAGTGCACCTTTTAAACTTCGCTGTCTCTCACCACTTTTGCAGCCAGGCTTCCACCCAGAGATTTCCCGAGGATTTCCTGGGCGATAAAATAAAAACTAACCCCAGCCACCACGACCTCCAAGCGATCTTTTTAGACCAGAGTTTATCCGTGCTTTGTACCTGCTGTTAATGGCCTCTTAACGTTTTGTTAGGCTTTAGTCTATCAACGCGCACAAGATTATGCGTGTGCTGAATGCCACTGGCGAAGAAGGGAGTAAAACTTGAAGATGAGGAATTCCCTGGGGAGGCTGTCAAAGGTTGATCACTCTGCAGTCTGGTTATTTGCCACAAGTCAAACTGTTTGTTCACCCGTTTAGTTTAAGGTCACGGCCGCAGCTGACAGTCGAAAACCGACGATTTGCAGACGCTGTAATTTTCGAATTGGTGGAAATTGTTTTTGTCCCCTATCAATGTTATTTACTAGTGGAAAATTAACTTTGTTTAGAAACTGAGCTGTGTGTGGGAGTGCAAGGCATTAGGTATTAAACCACCAAGAGATCCCAAGGGCACAATTACTGCCTCTTCATTACATGCGCGAAAGCTCTGTGGCACTGGCAAGCCATAAAGCTAATTGAAGATTGTTATTTGTGAGATCACCCAAGGTATTGGAGTTGAAAGCGGGCACTTGGTTTAAGCTGTTTCAGAATTGTGTTCATTTGTTTTGGCATATCAAGATAACATTTAGGATAGCGTTTAGGAGAATTAAACTTCTTTCGTGATAACAGTAGCTTCCTCTAATATCTTTAATATCAAAAACACAAAATTCATTGTCTATCTAAAAAGGTCACATCAGTGTTCATTAGGTGGGAAGATTTTGATGATCATTTCTCAAGATGTTGCTAACACAAAAATAATATATAAATTAATCTTTTATTCCTGTAACTATCTTCCATTCTCAATTTGCTTTATCTCCCTTCATCCACGTCTCTTCTACTTTGAATTGATTTATTATTGTCATATGTATTAGTATACAGTGAAAAGTATTGTTTCTTGCATGCTAAACAGAAAAAGCATACTGTATATAGAGGAGGAAAGGAGAGAGTGCAGAATGTAGTGTTACAGTCAGAGCTAGGGTGTAGAGAAAGATCAATTTAATGTGACAAATCTATAAGAGATTGAATTAAAGCATTTTAGAGAGCTTAACAGAGTTAGAATGAAGTTTTAGAAACATAGACCCCCCCCCCCCCAACATTCAATAAATCCCCACATTTGCAAAACATTCACCAAAGTAATATTGCATTACTCATTTCTGGTGGACAAAAATGTGTAACTTGTATTTTCAACAGAATTTACCATTAATAGCAGTTGGAACCCCGAGTTTGTTTAATGTTCAGGAATGCCTCTTAAGCATTTATAACTTCGGAATAGTTTCCTGATGTAACCTTAGTAGCACCATTGACTTCTACTAAGATGGCAGTAACATAGTTGCATGACTTGATTTTGAATATAAGATTTTTATATATATAGTCATGCCTTTATGTATGCCCCTATAAGGCAGGAGTTAGGGATGGTAAAAATTACAAAATGGGTGAATTAGTAAGTTTGTAAATTACACAAAGATAGGTGGAGTTGTGGATAGTGTAGAAGGTTGTCAAAGGATACAGCAGGATATAGGTCAGTTGCAGATATGAGCGGAGAAGTGGCAGATGGAGTTTAATCCGGGCAAGTGTGAGGTGCTGCACTTTGGGAGATCAAATGTTAATGGCAGGACCCTGAATAGCATTAATATACAGAGGGATCTTGGGGTTCAAGTCCATAGCTCCTTGAAAGTGACCACACAAGTAGATAGGGTGGTAAAAAAGGTGTATGGCATGCTTGCCTTTATTGGTCAGGGCTTTGAGTACAAAAGTCAGGATGCCATGTTGCACCTTTCTAAAACTTTGGTTAGGCTTCATTTAGAGTATTGCGTTCAATTCTAGTCACCACATTACAGGAAGGATGTGGAGGTTTTGGAGAGCGTGGAGAAGAGCTTTACTAGAATGCTGCCTGGATTAGAGGGTATGAGCTATAAAGAGAGGCTGGACAAACAAGGGTTGTTTTCTCTGGAGCAGCAGAAGCTGAGGGGAGACCTGATAGAAATCTGTAAGATTATGAGAGGCATAGATAGGGTTGACAAAATCTTTTTTCCAGAGTTGAAATGTTTAATACTAGGAGGCAGGTACTTAAGGTGAGAGGAGTAAATTTTTTGCAGAGTGGTAGGTGTCTGGAAGGTGCTGCCAGGGGTGATGGTGGAGGCAGATCTGATAGGGATGTTTAAGGGACGTTTAGATAAGCAGACAAATATGCAAGGAATAGAGGGATATGGACCAAGGGCAGGCAGAAGGGATCAGTTTAATTTAGCATCATGTTCGGCACAACATCATGGGCCAAAGGGCCTATTCCTGTGCTGTACTGTTCTATGAAATCAAAATAAATATGATTCTGTCACGGACTGCTAAAGGTCATTCAGTAATTTGCTTTCCCCAGTAGCTTAGCTGGATCAGGCAGGTTCTGTATAGACTAGAACATAAGAACATAAGAAATAGGAGCAGGAGTAGGCCATCTAGCTCTTCGAGCCTGCCCCGCCATTCAATAAGATCATGGCTGATCTGATGTGGATCAGTTCCACTTACTCACCTGATCCCTATAACCCCTAATTCCCTTAACGATCAGGAATCCATCTATCCGTGATTTAAACATATTCAACGAGGTAGCCTCCGCCACTTCAGTGGGCAGAGAATTCCAGAGATTCACCACCCTCAGAGAGAAGAAGTTCCTCCTCAACTCTGTCCTAAACTGACCCCCCTTTGTTTTGAGGCTGTGCCCTCTAGTTCTAGTTTCCTTTCTAAGTGGAAAGAATCTCTCCACCTCTACCCTATCCAGCCCCTTCATTATCTTATAGGTCTCTATAAGATCCCCCCCTCAGCCTTCTAAATTCCAACGAGTACAAACCCAGGTATCACAGTTGTATTCCACCCTGGTCTCGGGAGATGAAACCCATCAGTATTTCCACTTGTGCTGCTATCCAGCAAACCAGCAGAGAGGGAATGGATGATGGGTGAGGACAGGATTGGGCTTGTCTGGGATGTTCCCAGAAGTTCAGTTCCTTGCTAGGCTCTCTGCTCTCGCTGAAATAGGTAATAGCAAATCTGACACCGCTGGAACTGGAACCTAGCAGATAACTAATACCTTCAGGTGATGAAGTGAGGAAATTGGAAGAAAAAGGAAGGAAATATTCTATTTTTCAACCCAAAAAACATATTGGAGTATACATCTGTTCTACTTGTGATATAGTGTTTGTGTAGACTGAATATGCAGTTGGTTCAAAGTATTTTTAAATGGCTAGTGTCTTGTGCTGAAGCAGTTTCAGTCTTGAAATTATCGACATGTGAAGTGAATTCTTAATCCCATATATTTGAAACAACTAGGTTCACCCAGTAATGTACAATGTGCAATTCCAGCATAATGGATGGCTGGCTGGCTGGCAGTGAGTGTAATTCAATCTTTAGCATTGTGTGTATCAAAACCGCTCCAAATTTATTCTTACGCCTTGTTATGTTCTAAGACCTGCTGGATTGACTTTCTCCCTTAAAAGTACTGGCAAAAAAATTGCTATTTTTTATGGTATAATCTATAATGGTAGACAGCAGAAGCAGTTAGTATCAATTCATTCAAATTCAGATTAGAATTATTTCAGAAAATATCATTTTGGTATACAGTATGAACAATTTTAGACATGATGTGGCAAGTGTAGTATTCTTCTGGGAAGCACGTGACTTTGGATTCATGGTTTGCAGAGTTTTCCACTACTGCTGTTGTCTTCACCTTAAATCTGGATTTATTGTAGACTAATTGATAAAAATTGCTTGCTATGATTAGTCAACAACTTCATTATTAGTGTACCATGCAACTACCTGGATGGTATATAATGAACCAGATAGAACCTGGTCTTTATTTCATCTAGCAATTCCAATAAAGGTTACATTTATAGCTCAATCCGATATTCCTACTACAGGTTACATTTATATTTATATACATTTATATTCCTACTACAGGTTACATTTATAGCTCAATCCGATATGGTCGCGACTGTTCTTTCCATCCAGACTTTTGATTTGTTGCATCTTGTCCTCAACTCAAGCACGCTCATTCCTCCCTCGTCTGGTAGCACTGAAAGAGATTAACATGTCATTCATCACATTAGCTGTTTGTTGGATTTTGCTCTGTGCACAGTGATGATTGCATTTCAAAGAGTCAAAGGGAAATTATTGGATGGTTTGGGACACCTTGGAAAAATGCATCAGCTGTATGAGTTTCTCAGCTATAGCCTGTAGATTCTCCGTCAATTTCCTTTGAGCCTCTTGCAACAGATTTCACCTACGATAAGTAAAATGTCCAGTTCCTTTGCTTAAGAGTTCTGATGTCTTGGGCTTATTTCATTGAATCAGACAGAAGCAATGAAATATTGCTTAAAAACTGTAATCAATCTCTATTAATTTAGGGAATATTACTTTCCCAAGCTATGCTAAATGGAGTCATGTCCAAAATTATCACACGGGGAGATTAAATATTGAGGTCAGCAATCATGTACAAAACAAGAATTGCTTTCACTGCCAAAGATCTGAAGCACTCTCTTTGGGCCTTAGGCTATTTTCCACCTCCGGTCCAATGAATAATGTAGTATCCAATATCCAGACAAAATGATGAACTGCTGCAAATTGTAGCGTAAAACAAATTACTTAAAGTAGTTGATTTATACATTATGAAGCAGCTATTTGAATGAATACTTCTTATTGCATATTTAACACTAAGGAGCAAAAACGAAACTCAATAAAATCAGATAAGCTTGCACCACAGAAGGAGTCCCTTTGGCCCATTCTACTTTGAAAGAGCTATCCAGTTTTCCAGTTTGTTCTACTTCCCTGAACTTTCCCCTATGAAGATGGATGTTATTTTAAAAAATATTTTTGGGGAATATTGTGTCATTCTGTAAAGAAGTGTATCCGTGCGTGTGTGCATGCTTGCTTGCTTTTATAACAGCTTTATCAATGTATTTTGCATCTTCCAATATTTGTGTAAGTAAACCTCCAAGTCTGTGTTTTTAAGTTTATTTTTTCGTGTCATAAGTAGGCTTACGTTAACACTGCAGTGAAGTTACTGTGAAAATCCCCTAGTTGCTCCCCTCCCGCTACTGTTCGGGTACACTGAGGGAGAATTTAGCATGGCCAATGCACCTAACCAGCATGTCTTTCGGACTGTGGGAGGAAACCAGAACACCCAGGAGAAACCCATGCAGACATAGGGTTTCTGCAGCACTTACGATTTTATAATTTAGAAAATTGATTCTGTTGAAAAAGATGTTGGTCAAAGGATAGGCAAAAACTATCTGCTATGGATTTAAGTGTTTTACATCTTGAATGATCAGTTCTGTGGGCCTTCTGGCTTGATGCATGTGTGAACAGGATCACAGTAACAAGCTCCAACATTAGGATTTCAGTCATGCATTCAGTAGAATAGATTTGCACATTTAGGTACAAAGAGAAACAGATGGAAAAGTACTCCGATTACCTCTAACATAATTTGTTAAGACACAGGCAGGTAATTGTGTTTATTTTAAATATCTATTGTAAGCTGTTGCTTTGAGGTGTATAATAACATTTGCACTTGCTGTCTGTTGCAGAATGAAATAAATGAAATCTCATTTTTTGATATTGACCTGCCATATGAGCTTGCACTGAAAATATTTGCATATCTTGGCAAAACTGAACTTGGAAGGTGTGCTCAGGTAAATATAACAGTTTAATCAAATCTATAAATACAAGCAATAAGTTTTTCAGGCAGACTTAATTTGTCAATGTACACTTTTCTGTGTTCTTCAAGTTTTGATTTAAATTTGATTTTAAAATTACAGAAGATGTTTAAGTGGGTCGAGTTTCTTTTTAAGTAGCTTGAATTTGAATATTAGAGGATCAGAAGAAAGGTTGCGAGGAGTTAATGCTGAAACGATTTGAGAACTGAGATCAGCAAAAGCACCTATACTTGTCCAGTTCCATTTAATTTGAACTTAACATGAAATTTTGGAATTCAACAAATTTGAAGATAATAGTACTTCAGCCCCAGAGTAAGAAAATCCTTCATTCATGATGAACTTCGAGATTTTAATTTAGTCAACCTAACTCTAATGTATACTTATCCCTTACAACCCTTAAAGGTACAGTACATCCACTGCTTAACTAATCCCTTGATTCTAGTAATTCTGTCATCTGGCAGAATGCCTCATCACCAGAACTTTCAAACAAGCACCAAGACCTGGCTTGGCTGGTGGTGAGAAGGGCACTTCTCATCAGGTCCTTCATGCACGCTCGAGGTCTCAACACCACCGCACACTGCCCTCGAAGTGGCTGCAGGGGTGATGAGACGGTCGCACACCTCCTCGTGGAATGTGCCTTTTCAAAGAAGGTCTGGAGTGAGATGCAGTGGTATTTGTTGAGGTTCATCCCGAGCAGCTCGGTGATGCAGGATTCTGTACTCTACGGGCTGTTTCCAGGGACGCACACCGAGACAAGTATCAACTGCTGCTGGAGAGTCATCAACTCAGTGAAGGACGCTCTTTGGTCCGCCCAAAACTTGCTGATCTTCCAGTGAAAAGTTTTGTCCTCAACCGAGTGTTGCAGACTGGCACATTCCAAGGTTCAGGACAACGTGCTGAGGGATGCTTTCAAGCTTGGGGCAGCCGTCGCAAAGGCACAATGGGGAAAGGCCACCATTTAAAGCCTTTCAACCAAGGCAAACCGAGGGGCCAGTAACTGTAAAAAACCCTCGGACTGTGTAACTGTGTGCAGCTCTGTAAAAACAGCACACAGTGAAATGTGACGAATGTATATAATTTGTTGAAGAACTGAACTGTAATTAATGTAATGTCTTGGAACTGAGCGCCGTAAAGTATTGTAAATATCACTGTTTGTAATTATTGGAAATGTCGTTTCTGCAATGGTTTATTTCAGTATTTATGAATAAAGTATATTTTTGAAATTAAAAAAATTCTCTCTCTCTGGTGGAGAGAGTTTTAACAAAGACTATTCATTTTCTCTTAAGGGCCTAATACTGATTTGGGTTCTTGCAGCACCACCAACCTGTGACAATTGTCTGTTTTGTTTCTAACACATTTACATCTTTCCTTATAAGAAGACCAATACTGTACACAATACTCCAGATGTGGTCTCACCAATGCCCTGTACGACTGAAGCACAGTTAACTCCCTTCTTAATTCTCTTCGCAATAAACAACTTTCTTTTAACACTCCTAATTACTTATTGTACTTATATACTAGCCTTTTCTGATTCGTGCACTAGCACACTCAGATCCCTCTGCACCTCAGAGCTCCACGATCTCTTACCATTTAGATAATAAGCTTCCTTTTTATTCTTCCTGCCAAATGGACCAATTTCACATTTGCCTGCATTATACTCCATTTGCCAGATTTTTGCCTAATCTATGTCTCTTTGTAACCTCTTTACGTCCTCTTCACCACTTACTTTCCTACCCATCTTAACCTGCTCACCTCCAGTCCCTTCATTTAAGTCATTTATATAAATTGTAAAAAGTTGCGGCCTCAGCCTGATCCTTGTGGCACACCACTCGTCACATCTTGCCAACCAGAATAAGATCAATTTATGCCAACTCTCTGTTTCCTCTTGAACCATAGAATCCCTACAATGCAGAAAAAGGCCACCTGACCCATCGGGTCTGCACCAACTTTCTGAAAGAGCATCCCACCCAGGCCCTCTCCTCCGCCTCATCCCCACAACCCTGTGCATTTACCATGGCTAATCCATCTAACCTACACATCTTTGGACTCTGAGAGAAAATTGGAATACCTGGAGGAAACCCATATAGACACAGGGAGAACATGCAAACTCCACACAGACAGACACCCAAGGCTAGAGTTGAACCCGGGTCTCTAGTGCTATGAGGCAACAGTGCTAACCACTGGTAGCTAACCAATCTTCGATCCATGCCAAAATGTCCCCCCGGCACCATGAGCATTTATTTTCCGCAATAATCTTTGATTATTGGCACCATATCAAACACCTTCTGCAAATCTAAGTACAGTACATCCACCATAGCACATCTTATCCATAGCACATGTGACCCCCTTCAAAGGACTCAAATAAATTGGTTAAACATGACTTCCTTTTCACATGTTCACTCTGTCTGATTGCCTTGAATTTTTCCAAGTGTCCTGCAATAACATCTTTTAATAATGTCTTCTAACTTTTTTCCCATGATAGATGTTAGGCTAATTGGTCTGTAGTTTCTGCTTTCTGTCTCCCTTTTTGAATAAAACAGTTATATTTGCTATACAATCTAGTGGAACCTTCCCCAAATCTCGGGAATTTTGGAAAATTAAAACTAATGCATCAACTATCTCATCAGCTATTTCTTCAAGACCTTAGGATGAAGTTCATCTGGACCCGGGGATTTGTCAATCTGCAGACACAACAATTTGCTTAAACCATGTCCTTGGCGATTGTAATTTTCCTGAGTTCCTCCCTCCCTTTCATTTCCTGATTTGCACCTATTTCTGGGATGTTATTTGTGTCCTGTATAGTGAAAACTAGTGCGAAATGCCTGTTTAATTCATCTGCCATAGCCCTGCTTTCCATTATCAAATCCCCAGACGGACTTTCTATAGGTGTTCACTTTTATTAATTTTTTTCTCACTTTATTACTGGCTGTCTTCTTCTCGTACTCCAGTTTTTTCCCTCCCTCATCAAACCTTTTGTCATTTTTTGATGTTCTTTATATTGTTTCCAATCTTCCGGGCTGCCACTCACCTTCGCGCAAATATATGCTTTTTCTTTAAGTCTTTAAGTTTTATACTATCATTAACTTTTTTTAGTTAACCATGGATGACAGCCCCCTCCCCCCACCCCCAATTGGAAATTTTCTTTCTCATTGGAACATGTCTATTCTGTGCTTTCTGAAATATCCCTTTAAATGTTTGCCACTGAACCACTATTGATCTATCCCTTAAGCACATTGGCCAGTTCACTGTAGCCAGCTCTGCTTTCATGCCCTCATAATTACCGTTGTTTAAATTTAACATACTAGTCCTGGACGTGCTATTCTCTCCCTCAAACTGAATGTAAAATTCAATCATATAATTGCTGCTACCTAGGGATGCCTTCACTATGAGGTTATTAATTAATCCTATCTTGTTGCACAGTACCAGGTTTAGTATAGCTTGCCCTCTGGTTGGCTCCAGAATGTGCTGTTCTATGAAGCTATCCAGAAAGCATTCTGTGAACTCATCTATGCTGTCTTTGCCCATCTGATTTTTTCAATCTATATGTAGACTAAAATCCCCCATGATTATCACCATACCTTGATGACAAGCTTCAATTAACTTTTCTTTCATACTTTGTCCTAACATGTAATTACAGTTTTTGCAGACAGTCATTGCAGCATTCAGCCCATCTATATGTATCCGTGTCACCATTAGAATCATCATAGAATCCCTACATGCAGATGGAGGCCATTCGGCCATTTGATTCAAGATGGCGCCAGAGCATGGCGACTTCTTGCAAGCTGAGCCCAGCATACCCTCTAGTTCTATAGTTCTATATTTTACTCTCATTCTATGCTTCTAAAACTCTATTCTAACTCGTATAAACTCTCTAACAATGTTCTAAGTTGATCTTTCTCTACACCCTAGTTATGACTGTAACACTACATTCTGCACACTCTTTTCCATGATGTGCTTTGTCTGTTTAGCGTGCAAGAAACAATACTTTTCACTGTATATCAATACATGTGACAATACTAGATCAAGCCAAATTAGAGCCTGGACTGACAACAATCCCACCCAGGCCCCACCTGGTTTCTGTTTATTACTAATGCTAGACTCACTGAAGCCCAACTGTGCAAAAGGTATCCTAGATATAACTCCATGTGTTTCTTTTTAAAAGCTGAACCACAGTTTTTTGACACTTAAGGAAATGCCAACTTAAGACTTTGTTAGCAACATTCCAATAATTGATACAAATTAGTACTATTTTCATCTGTAAACTTATATACAGTACAACTTGATAACTTAAGCTTTATTGGTAAAAAAAAAATGTGCCAACAAGTTGAAGTCTAACATAAAGCTCAAATATGTTGTGCTGTTCTTTAAGAAAAAAAATATAGACAAAGCAAAGACTTTATGGGGTTTTGGGGCCCATCTTTTCTTAAAATAACACAACTTTCTTCTCAATTACCATTCCCCCACAAAATACATATTACTTAATTTCACAAAAGCTTGAGTCAATTGACTTTTTGATTTTGTTTGTATTCCCTGATAGGGAAAGTAATAAATATAAATCTGTGTCCTTGCACATTTGGTTGATAAATGTACTGTTACGGTAAGCTGCAATTTGTTGACACATCCTCTACGACATTAGCTGCACAGGGAATATTTGATTTCTTTAATAATAAAAGATTCTTTTGTTTCTCAGGTGAGTAAAGCCTGGAAGGTTATTGCAGAGGATGAGGTGCTTTGGTACAAGCACTGCTTGAAGGCAGGCTATCAAGTTAAGGCAGACATTGGTGACTTCACATGCTGGAAGGCTGTTTTGCGAGATTCCATGAAGAAGGAACAAACATTGCGAGCCAACTGGAAGGTAAATTTGGTAATTGCTTAAAGCATTATTAGTTATTTTATACTGAAGCTGAACTATAGGCATTAAAAGCTAAATTTATCTGTCTATAAAAAGGTATTGAAACATGCCTGTTATGCCTCAGATGGCAGACATTCACATTTTTGGAGTATTTTTTATATAATAAAAAAAAGGAGCCCTCTGATTTACAGCCTTTGAGGAACTTTCTAGAAATAAACTTCTAATTTAGAAAGAGTCATTTGATTACATGACCCTAAAAGAATACATCAGATTTTGCAGCTCTGCATTTTAGGTACAGAATAATGCATTGTGTGTATAATGCTTCTGTACTTTAAAAACATTACATCTTCCTGTGAGCAGCACCATCCATCTCTAAGTAAAACTAGAAATCCCTGGCCTGTGCTGCATTAGCAAATTATAGCAGAGGTGATAGATTTGCCAGGGTTCTGATTCTCGATTATTATCTGGGCACCTGTAGTGAAAATGCATTTGTGTAAATAATGGGTGTTGCAGCCTCCTGACATTCATTGCTCATACACATATTTACTACATGGATGAAGCATCCAGCAATCTAATGGCACTGCTGTGGAGGGGAGATTGATGTGCAAAGGATGGAAGACACACCATTTTGAGTATAATATTAATTTTCCCAATATTTATTTTGTGCATCTGTTTAAAAACTGGACCCAAATCACAATTATTTAATTTGTTCCACTTTTTTTCTCGCACTAGTTTTCCCACTCTCCTCCCTGAGTGTTGACATTGAGCTGGGTTGTGATTCCACAGAACCGAATTCTCAGCTATGTCTGGTTCAAATGACCTCTATTCGTGCATGAGTAGTCTTGATGGTGACTTGAAAAGCTTCACAGTCGCAGAACCATCACAGCTCAGCTATTTTCTGCCCGCCTGGGTTGTTTAGGGATGAGCTTTCAGCAATTGTTACTGCGTTGCAATAGAATATGAGCCCTGTTAAAGTCCCTGATCCCTAATAAACAGTGCTGGTACTGAGTGTAGTGTCTTCACTGATGCTTTTACTGAGATCAGCTAAGTCAACTGACACCAAGAATTAAACTTGGAATTTTTGTAGTCTGTATGTCTCAACCACACACTAGTGAGTGCGCTAAACCATCACAAGATCTGTTTTAATTACTAGTGAAGTGAATGTTACTCTTTCTGCATGCAATTTTTCAGGACATTGTACTGAAATCTTCTGTTACTCTTCAGTTCCTCTCTTTTTAAAAAAAGGGGAGATTAAAAAATGTTGGATACACTATTTTCTGGGTATTATAAGTCTTGTTTCTGTTTTTGTTTGCTGGAGACTTGCATTGTCCTAATATTAAACATTGATGACATCATCGAAGATCTCCCTCGGAGGAGTTTTGTGTCTCAGTATGGGGGGAGTCAAATTAGATTAAGTAGGTAATTCATCAGAGTATTTTAGCAATCTTGTATCTTCTACTGTGTACAACCATTTATCTCCCTTAGACTATTGGATTCATAACTGCCTTCCACAGCTATTTTACTCGGATGTCATTAGCAATGTTAAAAGTAAAGTGTTCAAAAAGTCTGCTGTTAGCAACATTAAAATAAGTTTTTGAAAGGGTGATACATCTTTCTTTTTAAAATTATTTTTCCTTCCTTTTCGGAAGGTACTAACTCTTACTGGGATAGGACTCCTTGAGTGGCAGGGTTCCTTCAGCACCTTGCCCAAATGCTCATTTCACCACTGGTCCATACACGTTTTCCAGCTATCAGTAATTGAAATTCTACCTGAATTTTCCCCATCTTAGCTCCTGACATTTGTAGAGTCCAATCCAATATAAATGAACTCGGTACATACTCACAAATTAACCTGGCAGTGCCAGGTCTCCAGGGCTTGATTCAAAACCAGGCAGTGCATTTGTCTGTTGGTGAGTCATTAGGAGATGAATATTTTCCCTTTTTGAACTTTGTACACAACATGTTTTCTTGGTTAACGATGATAAAGCTGACTTGTCAACTCCCATTCGTGTAGATTTTTCGATGTATATATACAATTGAATGTAAATTGCGAGAGCACATTTTGTTTGTTTCGCTACTTTAGAGAACAAGTTGCTTATACATCCCTTTGAATGTCACTTTTTTGGGATGGCCAAAATATTTATCATGTAACTTGTCACTTGTCATGTCACTGTTCCTCAAATTTTCCTTCCTTTGCGCCCCACCCCACCACCGTTGCCAGGTGAAATATCCTACATCTGTTTGACATTTCTGCATGGTGATAGACTTGTATTAGGAATTTTGCAATACTTGAAATAATTGACAGTTTGTCTGTCTAAGCAGTCTGTACCGCTTGTGGGTTTTTTTTTGAGCCCCCTACACTCTCTTTAGTCCTATAAATTAATGATCTGCCCAGCCAATTGGAAATAATGTTCGAAGGATGACCTCACTGACACCAATACATGTGAGGAGGTTTCATAATGGCTGTTCATTCATGCAACAAAACAAAAACAGCTTTTAACACTGAGTGAATTAACTCCTGCACAAAATAGCACATACATCATATTTATGGAGAATGGCTCCCCCCTTGGCATTTTCAATAAGTCTGTACTACAATGCATATTTGCATACAGTGGTAGTTATAATACAAGTTAGAAAAAGTCATAATAAATAACGCTGGCTGCTGAATAAACTTTTTCAGGTACAGTTTTATCTCATTGGTTTGAATTACTTCTTAATTATTAATTTTAGGATTACTCCAATTGCCCAGAAATTTAACAGTTCTTTATACCAAGGGCAATTAATTCCCATATGCACTCTTGAAAATATATACAAAATTATCAATTTCCATCTTGTACATCTGTGCATATAAATCTCTCTTAAATGTTACATTACAAAAGGAATCTCTGATTAAAACTTATTCCAAAAATACTTATTTGTAAGCCATCATTAGTGTACTTTTGGAAGAAGTCAGAAAAATAATATTCTTTGTACACTCAAAAAAAAACTCCTTTTGCACAGTTGAAGTGAGCAAGAGGATTCGGCTTCATTTTATGTTTCATATCAAATCTGTCATCCTTTTCATAATTCAGCTTTTTTGGAGGTTATTGATAATAGTCTCCAGTTCCAGGGATCTGTTTGCTCTTTGCCCCAACATAAAGCTTTGATCGTCAAAAGCCCCTAAAGTAAAGGTCAGCACCTTGAGCATACCAACTGTGTCTTAAATTAACTTCCTGCTATGAAAACTTGAATATTTTTTCGAATGGGTGAGTGGAGAGATGGAGAGAAATCTAAGCCACTTGAACCCTCCTTTTGTTGGCACAGCAGCTATAAATATAATCAGTAGCATTTCTAATTTGGGATAAAAGATGCTAGAAGGGATCTTCATTGCAACTGTCACTAGACAGGGCAGTTTTTAAAGATATTTTTAAAATGCAGTTCTGAACGAGCCTGTCAGAAATTTGTCTGCTGGGCTTTTACTATATTCTGATCTGTGCTCTCATCATTAACACATCTCATTTTGCAGGACATTACTGTGTGGAAATTCACTATCACTTTTGTTTTTCTATGCATAGGTAACAAAAATTGCTATAATTCAAAAGTAGTTCATTGGCCATGAAGCACTGTATAAATGCAATTTTTTCTCTCTCTAAGTCAAATCATCAACTATTTTCTGACAAGCTATTTACCTTGCACACTGTTTTCTAAGTATTGTCTTGTGAGTATTAATCAATTCTGAATGTCAAACTTATATGGTATAGCATTTTAGAATAAATGTCACAGTATCCCACCACTTCAGTTAAGACAGTGCTGTTAGTCTTTGGTCTGTACCCACATTTCCTCTCTTGGGTCTAATGGTCAAGGGGTATTTGCACCCTCCCTATGAATTGAACTATGACCATATTAACAAATCCCTTTGCTCTGAAGTACATATTGAATTACTACTATAAGCTCTTTATTTTCCAATTAATGCACAAGTAACACTCTGGCAGATCATAAATCTGGAGCAAAAACTACACAGTAGGTGTACTAGGAAACAGAAGTAAGAGCAAACCCAGATTTTGCTAGGTTATGGAATTTTATTTAGCTAGCAGCCTTTGAAAATCATAAAATGTTTTCATGCTGCTCCTTTTTCTGCAGGATTGTTTTTACTTTGGGCTGATGTCCATGATACAGTGTACACTCATACGTTCACAAAGATCTTCACCAGTCTCAACTTAACTGTCTGGCAAGGGAAAGAATAATTGAAGAAACTTTGATATTGAACATCCATTATATCTTGAACAATTAAGTAAAAGAGGCAATAGATTATCTTTCAAAAGCAAATTTAAAAACTCCCTGCCAGATTTTGCTCATTTGTGAGGTTTACATCTGTGTAACAAAGCAACTCGTACAGAAAGCAATGGCCTCCCTTTTGATGGGTTGATTGCAAAGGCCGTAGGTGGACATAATCAATTAACACCCTCGGGACAAACACTAATTATTTCCAGCACCTGGGTGAACTTTGCATCTGCTATTAGTTAGGTCATCTATCTACTTAGAGGTGAACCGTCTGCCTTTGAAATAGCATTTAATCATAAATTAGGCGTATATTTATATGATTTAAGCATGCAACTTGTGGTAACAAATTAAAATAGTCACAAAGTTTGCTAACTACTAAGGTTCCATTAAGAAATACTAAATATAGCCTTTTATGTTTTGAAAAGAGCATTTCACCGATGATAAATTCTTTACATTAGAGAATTTCCACATAATGTGATGTTCACATTACTGAATACTTTTGTTGTCTTCAGTTTTTGCTAGCATTCTAGCCGCTAACCAGTCTCCCAGCCACAGTGACCGTAACACAATTTTAAAAGTTGTGCCTCTGTACACAATCTCTCAAGTTCAGCCTATTTATATTTTTTTGTGTTTCATAACAGTTTTTTAAAAATAAAGTAGCCAAATGATGATTCTTCTTGGCAATGGCATCTTGCAGTTTTGATGTGGAGATGCCGGCGTTGGACTGGGGTAAACACAGTAAGAAGTCTAACAACGCCAGGTTAAAGTACAACAGGTTTATTTGGTGAATAAACCTGTTGGACTTTAACCTTGTGTTGTAAGACTTCTTACTATTCTTTTAAACCCCAGAGAATACAAGCCCAATTTATTTAGTCCGTCATCATAGGCAACTCCCTCATTTTAGGACCAGTTTAGTGAACCTTCGGTCGACCACCTCCAACACATCTATATTCTTTGTTAAATGCGCGAACCAAAACAGCGCACACGACTCCAGATGCAGTCTGCTTGTATCAAGGTTTTTATACAAGGTAGATAAAATAATGTTCGCACAAAAAAGCAGATTAGATTGTTGATTGTTGACTTTTGGATAATTAATCCTTGAAGGCAAATCGATTCCTTTAAAATGGTTAATGTGCAAGTTATCAGTCATGTTGTTCCTATTGATAACTTTGCATTAATGTTATCTTTGGCATGATGGTTGTCAGTCGAGTTAAGTTTATAGCATAATTCTTATTTGAAATAAGATTGTAAATTAGTACTTTTATGCATGTGCTTCCACCATTTTTATAGTGGTGGCCTGAGAAAACAATCAATTCATCCAACTTAATGGTTTAATTTTTCATGTATCACTCCTTTATACCTCTCTGTCTTCTAAAACTAAAATCACTGAAAAGTGGTTTTAGTGGTTTGTACCATTATAATTAACTTAAATATTTTATTTTCTTTCCTGTTTCTGTTTATTTTTTCTTGTTATGTATTTTTGCTTAGAATGTGCTGATTGCCTGTTTTAGTCTGTCCTGGAAGACTCACTAATATAGAACATAGAAAAGCTACAGCACAAACAGGCCCTTTGGCCCACAAGTTGCGCTGAACATGTTCCTACCTACTAGGCTTACCTATAACCCTCTATCTTACTTACTTCCATGAACTTATCCAAAAGTCTCTTAAAAGACTCTATCAAATCCGCCTCCACCACCACTACCGGCAGCCGATTCCACGCACCCACCACCCTCTGAGTGAAAAACCTACCCCTAACATCTCCTCTGTACCTACTCCCCAACACCCTAAACCTGTGACCCCTTGTGGCAACCATTACAGCCCTGGGTAAAAGCTTCTGAGAATCCACTCTATCAATACCCCTCAACATCTTATACACCTCTATCAGGTCACCTCTCATCCTTCACCTCTCCAAGGAGAAAAGACCTAGCTCTCTCAACCTATCCTCATAAGGCATGCCACCTAATCCAGGCAACATCCTTGTAAATCTCCTCTGCATCCTTTCTATGGCTTCCACATCCTTTCTGTAATGAGGCGACCAGAACTGGGCACAGCTGCAGCATTATCTCCCTATTTCTAAACTCAATTCCTGTATTGATGAAGGCCAGTATTCCATACGCCTTCTTAACCACAGCCTCCACCTGCGACACTGCTTTGAGCGTCCTATGAACCCGGACCCCAAGATCCTTCTGATCTTCCACACTGCCATGCGTCTTACCCTTAATATTATATTCTTCCATCCTATTCGACCTGCCAAAATGAACCACCACAGACTTATCTGTGTTGAAGTCCATCTGTGTCTCATTGCAACTGCTGATATCCCTCTACACTATCCACAACCTTTGTGTCATCAGCATACTTGCCAACCCATCCTTCCACTTCCTCATCCAGGTCATTTATAAAAATCACAAAGAGCAAGGGTCCCAGAACAGATCCCTGGGGTACTCCACTGGTGACCGACCTCCATGCTGAAAAAGACCCATCTACAACCACTCTTTGCCTTCTGTGGGCAAGCCAGTTCTGAATCCACAAGGCAATGTCCCCTTGTATCCCATGCCCCTTCACTTTCTCAATGAGCCTTGCATGGGGCACCTTATCAAACGCCTTGCTGAAATCCATATAAACTACATCTACCGCTCTTCCCTCGTCTATGTGTCTAGTTACATCTTCAAAAAATTCAATTAGGCTCGGAAGGCATGATCTGCCTTGGACAAAGCCGTGCTGGCTATTTCTGATCATACTATTCCTCTCCAGATGTTCATAAATCCTGCCTCTCAGGATCTTCTCCATCAACTTACCAACCACTGAGGTTAGACTCACTGGTCTATAATTTCCCAGGCTATCTCTTCTCCCTTTCTTGAATAACGGAACCACATCCGCAATCCTCCGGAACCTCTCCCGTCTCCATTGATGACGCAAAGATCATCGCCAGAGGCTCAGCAATCTCTTCCCTCACCTCGCACAGTAACCTGGGGTACATCCCATCCGGTCCTGGCGATTTATCTAACTTGATGCTTTTCAAAAGCTCCAACACATCCTCTTTCCTAATGTCCACATGCTCAATCTTCTCAGTCCACTGCAAGTCTGCACTGCAACTACCAAGATCCTTTTCCACTGTGAATACTGAAGTAAAGTATTCATTAAATACCTCTGCCATTTCTACCGGTTCTATACAGACTTTCCCACCGTCACATTTGATAGGTCATACTCCTTCACATCTTATCCTCTTGCTCTTAACATACTTGTAGAATGCTTTGGGGTTTTCCTTTATCCTGTCTGTCAAGGCCTTCTCATGACCCCTTCTTGCTCTTCTATTTTCCCTCTTAAGTTCCTTCCTACTAGTCGTATAACTCTTCTAGATTTCTAACATTACCTAGCTCTCTGAACCTTTTGTAGGCTTTTCTTTTCTTCTTGACTAAAATCGTTACAGCTTTCGTGCACCATGGTTCCTGTGACCTACCATAACTCCCCTGTCTCATTGGAACGTTGCTGTGCAGAGCTCCAGACAAATTTTCCTTGAAAAGTTGCCACATTTCTTCTGTACATTTCCCTGAGAAAACCTCCTTCCAATTTATGCCTCTAATTTCCTGCCTAATAGCCTCATAATTGCCCTTACTCCAAATAAACACTTTCCTAGCTTGACTGATCCTATCTCTCTCCAATGCTAATGTAAAGGAGATAGAGTTATGATCACTATCCCCAAAATGCTCTCCCACTGAGAGATCTGACACCTGCCCGGGTTCATTTCCTAATACCAAATCAAGTACAGCCTCTCCTCTTGTAGGCTTATCCACATACCGTGTCAGGAAGCCCCCCTGAGCATGCCTAACAAACTCCTCCCCATCTAAACCCCTTACCCTAGGGATATTCCAATCGATATTTGGGAAATTAAAATCTCCCATCACGACCACTCTGTTATTATCACATCTCTCCAGGATCTGCTTTTCAATATAGGTAATGGAAGGGAGCTGAATAAGTATTTACATTTGAAATGTTCCAATTCCTGGAACGTCCTGGATTAATGATTGTATTTAGTGAAGTTAATTCAGCTTTTTGTTTGAGCGGGTGCAGTAACTCCTTCAAATCAGTTCATGTTTCTTGGACTCACTGATTTCACTTCATTTGTTGCAAACTTAGACTATTTGAGAGAAGTCATGTTAGTGGAAGGCAGTGGAACACTTTTCTACCAATATATACATATCAGGATAACAAAAATGGTGATGGTTCGCATGCTAACTACACTTCAGGATCTACCCTGCAGTTAGTTTTCATTTTTTCCTTCGGATATCACTTACATAAGTTGTGACACTCAAAACTGCAGAAAGGTTTTGAATGGAAACTCTTCTGTTGAGGCAGAATGATCTGGACAAGTAAAATTATAGGGAAAGGCTATTCTTTATTTCTTTGAAAGTCACTGCAGTGTCAAAGAATTTTGTTTGTGTGAGAAAAACTTTACATATGTTGTAGGAACATTTGTGTGTGTCATTTGTTTCAATTAATTGGAGTGTGTAATCTACGCTATGGCTGGTGAGTGGTTTGGTTTTGTATGTGTGTGATATCCCTTTTGTTTTTCTCATAGCTGTGAGTCTCAGTGGTAGTGGATAAAACCACAATAATATCTTTGCATAAAACAATGTGATTAACCCATTGTTCCATAGTTGTGTATATTGAGGTATATGGTTGTTACTATAGCTGGACAAAATGTGATTGGAGCTCTTGAAACTAAATAAAAATTTTTTCAACAGAAACACATTAGGTTCTGAATTTCTTTGTCAGAAGGAGCAGACTGGGAAATTTGAATCAATAAAACTGTTAAAGGTTCTACTTTATTTTCAACATTTATTTTCACCCCTCACTCAGTCCCATATTTTCCAATTCAATCACATAACAATTCCTGGCGCAGCAGAAAGACGAGCAATCTGCTCCCAGTCCTTAGCCAACCCCGTTCTTCAGCCAGCCTTTTGGTGTCTCAAAGTGGCCTGAATGACATGCCCTTATTTGTATGCATGTGTTTTTGCCAGGCTTCTACTAACTGCAGGGAATTCCTCCTTTGTGATTGACCTTTTGCCCTGATGATATAACCTGGCATCAGAAACTTGCAAATTAAATATTTGAAATGCTAAAGAGGCTGCAAGCTGTTCTCGACTGCTTCACCTCCCATTCTCGTGTTCAATAATATTCTTAACTTTTTCTTTATCCTCAGTTATTGTTCCCACCCTTTTCAGAACTACCATCAACTCCTGACTTCTTAAAAAGCTTACCCTTCACCTCTCTTTCCTCTAAATGCAACCTAAGGAGTCTCTTTTACCATCGCCGTATTCAACTGCATACTTGGCAATGAATTCCTTACGTGACTGATCTCATTCTCTTTGATTTTTATTGCTTTAGCACAGTTGACCACTCCATTCTTTACCATCGTCTCTCTTCCATTGTCCACCTCTGCAGCACTGACCTCTCATGATTTCACTCCAACTCCCACCTATTCCATTTTCTGAAATAGTTTCTGTTCTTATGCTGACAATGATTATTCCAGGTTTCTGCACTCGGACACAATGCTGTTCATCATCTATCTGCTGTCTCTTCGGAAATGTCATCTGCAAGTTCAGTTCAGTACCTACATGTATGTTGGTGATGCCCAGCTCTTCAAATCTGCCACTGTAAGATTGTTGCTGTACACTGAGAGTGTGTCCCATGTCCAGTCACTATGAATCAAAATCAATATTAAGGTGGTTGCCAAGGGCCTTTGTGCTGACTGTTTGCGGGGGGGAGCCCCTGGGACCTCCGTGGTGCGGAGGGGGTGAGGTTATTTCTTAGTCTGAGCTGGGTCCCCTTCTGATCTCTGTGGAGCTGGACTTAGTGGCATGTTTATGCCCCACTCCTCAACATGATGGTGTGAAACACATCCCCCCCCCTTGAATTTTGTATTCCAATTAAATTATTAATCAGCAAGCTTCTTTGAGTTTAACATAAAGATGATTATCTGTTTTTATCCACTTAGCCCGCATTAACACAACATCATGCTCTCGGTTTGATGGTCTGTGTTGAATAAGCAAAGGTCATCTGACCCCTTAGCAGGCACCTTAATAGTTGACCGATAAAAAAAAAATTCCAGAAGCTTACTTACAAACTCTGTCCATGTGTAAATTTATGAAGTATAAAATAGTGAATGTAACTCCTTTATTCAAAATGGGAAGGAGACAGAAAGCAGGAAACTACTTGCGAGTTAGCTTAATACCTGACTTGGGGAAAGTATTAGCTATTATTAAAAACATTATAGAAGAGCACTTGGAAAAATTAAAGGGAATCAGGCAGAATGAACGTGGTTTGAGAGAGGGAAATCATGTTTTACCAAATTATGGGAGTTTTTTGAGGCTATAACGTGTGCTGTGGATAAAGGGGAAACAGTAGATATACTGCATTTAGGTTTCCAGAAGGCAGGCTATTGTGGAAAATAAAAGTTCATGATGTAATGGGTAATATAATGGCATGGATAGAAGATTGGCTAGCTAAGAGGAAATAGAGTTGGCATAAAAGGGTAATTTCCATGTTGCTAAGAAGTAACAGGTGGTGTACCACAGGGATGAGTGCCGGGGCTTCAACCTGTTACAATTTATGTACATGACTTGGTTGAAGGAACCAAGGGTATGGTTTTTAAATTTATTGATGACATGAATGTAGGTCAGAAAGTAAGTTGTGAAGAGGACATAGGGAGGCCAGTAAGGGATATAGTGAGTGGGCAACGATCTCACAAATGGAGTATAATGTGGGAAAATATGAAATTGTCAATTTTGGCAGGAAGAATAAAAAAGAAGCATATTATCTAAATAGCGGGAGATTGCAGAGCCCTGAGATGCTGAGGGATTTTGGTATCCTCGTGCATGAATCACGAAAGGTTAGCATATAGACACAGCAAGTGATTAGAAATGCCAATAGGAAATTATTGTTTATTGTGAGTGGAATTGAATACAAAAGTAGGGAGGTTATGCTTCAGTTGTGCAGGCCATTGGTGAGACCACTTAATGTGCACGTTAATGGTCTTCTTAAGGAGGGATATAAATGTGTAGGAAGCAGTTCAAAGAAAGTTAATTAGACTCATTCCTGGAATTGGTGGGTGGTCTTATAAGGAAAGGTTGGAAAGGCTAGGCTTCTACCAGCTGGAGTTTAGAAGAGTTAGAGGTGACTTGCTTGAAATATTTCAGATCATGAGGATTCTTGACAGGATGGATTTGGAGAGGAGGCTTCACCTTGTAGGAGAATCTGAAAAGTAGTTACAACTATTTTACAAACAAGGGGTCAATCACTTAAGACAGAGATGAGGAGAATTATTTCCTGAGTTGTGAGTCTTTGGAACTCTTTTCCTCAAAAGGCAGTGGAAGCAGTCTTTAAATATTTTAAAGACGGAGCTAGATAGATTCTTGATAAGCAAAAGGGTGAAAAGTTATTGGGGTAGGCAGGAATGTGAAGTCCAAGTTACAATTGAATCAGTAGTGATCTTTTTGAATGGTGGAGCAGGCTCGAGGGGTCAAGTGGCATACTCCTGCTCCTACTTCATATGCTTGTGTGAATAGAACCTACCTTTACGGGGCATGACAAGTGGCAAACTTGAAGTCATTCTATTTGTTATTCTGTTTGTGCCTGGCTTACCACATGCTGAAAAGGTTTGCCCACTCCCTCATCATCTCAATGATTAAATTAATCTGTTTAAATTCTCCTGATTTCCTGTGGCCCCACAGATTAATTTTAGGAGCCTTATTCTTATTTTCAAATCTCTGCAAGATCTCACTGCACTTCATCTGTGGAATTTCCAGCCATATGCCAAGACCACATAAGACATTGCCCCGGATTACTGCATGTGTCATTTTGTTCCCTCAATGCCACCATCAGAGATTGAATTTTTTCAGTCACTACTCCGTTATCTGGTGATGTTGTTTTCAAAAACATCTTTGACTTCAGCCTCTCTCCCTGCTTTCTTAAAACATTTCTCTATTTCTGTTTTGGCTTTCTCCCTGCCCAAGTTTCTTCCCATTCTGTTAAGTGTCACCTTCTTTCTCCTTTAAAGCACTCGGAAGCTGTCTTCTATGTATAGTGCTTATAAATATAAATGGCAGCATTAAAGTACATATTCATTTTCATTTGATTGGCATTATTCATCAGCACACCCAAACTGCTTTTTAATATTAGCTGTAAAAGGCTGCAGTGGTTTTCTGTGGAATACACCGCTTGTACAAATCAAGTTTTATGTTGACTATTTTTAATAAGCATTGTGCCCAGGAATGTGTTGTGCACATGGCAATTAAATATGTCTCAGATTGCTTTATTTGAAGTTCTATAAGGTCTTTTATTTTCAACAGAACCGTATTGGAGCTGCAAGCCAGTTGCAGTATGATGTGGGAGGAATATTATGTGATGCACACTCATGCAATGGATTGGTAGTTTCTGGGTAAGGAAATATTTGAATATTCGGAGATTATAGCAACGTTGCAGAACAATTAAGAATTTCTAGATAAAGAGTAATGCATATCTGGAAGTGACTGGAAGGCACAATCTCATGGAAGAGTGGGAAAACCAGATAATCTCATGAGGTTATTATTGTCTTCTGAATGCTGAGATTATGAGTTTTATGTAGATCTTAATGTGTGTAATTTTATTGCACTTTCAGTGTGGATTATGCTTGCCAGTGGATGCTGCTTGTAAATTGTCTATTTTAAAAGTGTTCTAAAACTTTTTTCAAATATAGTGTAATCAGTAGAAAAGGAAGTACAGAAGAAAAGGAAGAAACTCCTTTTGAGTTGCTTAGCATATTCACCAACTTTAGTTTCATATTTACTAGTTATGCCACCATTATAACAGTAGTGCATAATGGTTATCACTGATATAGCAAATTAAAATTAATATCTAAATATAAACAAGAAATAGATGTGCAGAATTAAGTTTTAATGTACCCTATTCAGTCTGGTCATGCAAGTCAAGTGTCTCTTTTAATGAAAAATAGAAGAATATTAGCATTTTGTCTTTGATTAATGTTGCATTCTTTGAAACTGCTTTTGCTTAAAACTGTATTCCTTGTGATCTTATTGGCAAGATATAAAAACAGACCTTCTTGTTTTGCTTTTTACAAAAAAGAACCTTAGATTCATAGTTAATGCCTTGGTGTTGAAAATTAGTAGATTGAATTTTTTCCATTTCCTCCTTGCTCATAGTGCAGAAATGCGTTGAGATATTGATAGGTCAGTGTGAGGACTGCTGTGTTTTAAAGTGAGTGCAATGGGTATGTCCTTACACTGATGCACAAAATTTATCTCTTTGTTCTATTCAAACATCCCTCCTAGCAGCCAGCTAAGGAATGAATTAACTACGTTACATTTCTGAATATTACTTTGGGAAGAGATCCTGATCTTCCAATTGAGGATGCTTTTGTCAATTTAGTGTGGTATTTCAGAAAGGTTGGGTTGTGAAATACATACTCTTAAAAATTGCTAAAGGTTTTGAATCACAAGCGGGTAAATATATATAATTCCTCAATCAAATTTTTTTGTTTAATGGAAACTAGAAAGAAATAACTTGCATTTCTGTAGCTTCTTTAATAACCTCAGTGTTAATTAATTGGATATTTAACTGAATGAAGGTGGTGGACATTAACTGGGAATTCATTTGTTCCTACTGAAACTGTGCGGTTCGGTTTTGCAGTGCCTGTTTGTAATATGTGTAGAAAAAGCTTAAAGTTTATAAGGATTTGGCTCCAGTTCTATATGACATCCCATGGCTATATGAAATGTACTCTTGATGTCCCAAAGCACTTTACAAGCAATGAAGTGTAGTCACCATTATAATGTAGGAAGCACATCAGCCAATGTGCACAGCAATGTTCTCCAAGCAATGATATAGTAATAACCAGATAATCTGCTCTTCGTTATATTGATTGAGGGTAAATATTGCCCAGACAGTGCAGAGGACTCCCTTATCCTTTTTCAAAATACTTCCATGAGAACTTTACATCCACCTGTGAGGATGTTTAATGTTTTATCTGAAAGATGACTCCTCGGACATTCCCTCTATTGCACCTGGATTATTTGCTTATTTATTTTATCTATTTATTATTGTCACAAATAGGCTTACATTAGCACTGCAATGAAGTTACTGTGAAAATCCCCTAGTCGCCACGCTCTGACGCTTGTTCGGGTACACTGAGGGAGCATGTACCATGGCCAATGCACCTAATCAGCATGTCTTTCGGACTGTGGGAGGAAACTGGAGCACCCAGAGGAAAGCCATGCAGACACGGGGAGAACATGCAAATTCCACACAGATTGTGACCCAAGCCGGGAATCGATCCTAGGTCCTGGGCGCTGTGAGGCAGCAGTGCTAACCACTGTGCTACCATGTCTCCGGGCTGGGACTTGAACCCACAATCTTCTGACTCGGAGGCAAGAATATGATTATTGAGCCATGATTGAATCATTGAACTTTTGATCCTGAATATATTTTGAAGTACTGTTGGTCGGCAGAATATGACTGTATGATTAGCTGTATGGCAAGTTTAACAAATCGGCCCTTAGTATTTCACCAGGCTGTTGGAAAGCTTTCAAGTATAGATAAAAGATATTTGCACAATAAGGGAGGGAAAATTAATTAACAAATCACATTAAATTTCTCTTATGCCCCAGTTGGCAGTGAGTTAGTCCGTTTAGGCAAAGACTTGGGAGCTCATCTTTCTCATCCCTTGAACCATTCTTGTAAACCTCTTCTGCACTCTCTCCAATGCGTTCACATATTTCCTACAGTATGGCACCCAGAACTGTACAGACTACTCCAACTGAGGTCAAACTACTGTCTTGTGTAAATTCAGCATAACTTTCTTGCTCTTGTACTTTATGCCCCTATTAATAATAGTCAGGACGCTTTATTAATTGCTCTCTCCACCTGCAACGATCTATGCACATATACACCCAGGTTCCTCTACTCCTGCACCATGTTAAGCATTTTACCCCTTACTTTATATTGTCTGTCCACTTTCTTTCTACCAAAATGTACTGAACTTCATCTGCTATCTATTTGCCCACTCCACTGATTTGTCTATGTCCTTTTGAATTTCTACAATGTCCTCGTCACAGTTTACAATATTTCCAAGTTTTGTATCATCTGCAAACTTTGTAATTGTCCCCTACACACCAAGATCTTGATCATTAATATGTATCAGGAAAAGCAAAGGTCCCATTACCGACCCCTGGGGAACACCACTATAAACATTCCTCCAGACTGGAGCTTTATTCAGCCAATTTTGTATCCATATAGTTACTGTCCCTTTTATTCCTTGAGCTATAGCTTTACTTACAAATCTGTTGTGCGGCACTGCATCAAATGGTTTTTGAAAGTCCATGCACACCATATCAACAGCATTACCCTCATTGACCCTTTCTGTTACCTCTTCAAAAAAGTCCAGCAAGTTACTTAAACATGATTTCCTACTTAGAAAGCTATACTGTTTCTTCCTAATCAACCCACATTTCTCCATGTGACTACCAATTCTATCCCAAATAATTGCTTCTCAAATCTTGTCCACTGCTGAAATGAAACTGGTCTGTAATTGCTGGGCTTATCCTTGCAACCTTTTGAACAAAGGTGTAAAGTTTGCAATTCTCCAGTCCTCTGGCACCTCCCCTGAGTCTCAGGAAAAGTGAAAGATTATGGCTCGCACCGCTGCAATTTCCACTCTCACTTCCTTCAATCCTTCAATATCCTTGAATGCATCTCATCTGCTCCTGGTGCCTTGTCAACTATAAGTACCAACAATCCATCCAACACTTCCTTCTTATCAATTTTGAACTTTTCTAGTGACAGAGTTTCCTCATCTGTCACCATGGCCTGGGTAGCATCTACCTCCTTGGTAAAGTATTCATTTAATATCTCAGCCTTGCCCTTCCTCCATGTGTAAATTTCCTTTCCAACTCGTTTTACCAACCTTTTACTATTTATATTCCTGTAGAAGACTTTGGGATTCCTCTTTATGTTGGCGGCCAGTCTTTTCCCATAATCCCTCTTTGCTTCTCTAATGTGCTTTTTCACCTCTCCTCTGACACTTCTGAACCTCTTGGTTTTCAATTGTATTTTCTACCTGACATCTGTCATAAGCATACTTTTTCTTTGTTATTATAATTTCCATCTCCTTTTTCATGTAGGGAGCTCTGAATTTGTTTGCCCTGCCTTTCCCTTTTAAGGAAATATATCTTGACTGTGCTGGAAGCATTCATTTTTGAAGGGAACCCATTGTTCAGCTATAATTTTTCTTGCCAACCTTCTATTCCAATTTATTCAACGCACTCCATTCTTGCCTCATTGAAGTCTGCTCTCCCGCAGTTAATTACTTTTATTCTCGATTGCCTACTGTCCTTTTCTATCAACATCCTAACCTATGATACAATGATCATTGTCCCCTAAATATTCCCCCACTGGTACATGATCTACTTGGCCACCTCATTTCCAAAAACCAAGTCCAACTGTGCATCCTTTCTTGTTGGACTGAACACACATCTATAAAAGAAATTTCCTGAACATAATCTAGGAACTTTTGCCCGTTTCCGCCCTTTGCTTCCCACTGTCCCAGTCTAAATTTGGGTAATTAAAGCCTCCCTTACAACCATTCTATAATGTTTGCATCTCTCTGTAATTTTCCTGCAGATTTTTTGTTCTTCTACATCTTTCTTACTCGTTGGCAGCCTATAGACTACACCGAGGAATGTAATTGTACCCTTTTTCTTCCTTGGCTCTAGCCAAATAGATTCTTCCCTAGGATCCCCTGGGACATCCTCTTGCTCCAGCATTTCAATGCTCTTTTTAACTAAGAGTGACACCCCTTCCCTTTTTCTTCCTTTCCTAGCTTTTCAGAACACCTTGTACCCAAGGCTATTTAAAGACCTTCCTTGAGCCAGCTCTCTGTTATCGTCACAACCTCATATATCCACCTCAGAATCTGCATCTGTAACTCCCCAATCTAATTTACTATGCTCCGTGCATTCACATACATGTGCAGTAACTCTGATTTAGACACCATTACTTTCTCCCTTACTCCAATTGCACCTATTAACTTACTATTCTCTATAGTAGTGCTACCTGTCACTCTCAGTATTTTGGGCACCCTGATAGTCCTCTTTAATATTTTCTCTTGGTTCCCACACTCCTGCTGAGTTAGTTAAAAGCCCTCCCAACAGCACTAGGAAATATCTTGCAGGGATCTCAGTTCCAGCTCTGTTGAGGTACAACTAGTCAGGCTTGTATAGTTGCCATCTCCCCCAGAGCCACTCTAGTGTCCCTGGAATTTAAAGACCTCCCTCCTGCACCATCTTTCCAGCCATGCGTTCATCTGCCTTATCCTCCTATTTCTGTATTCATTTGTATGTGAGTAATCCAGAGATGACTAAATTTGAGGCCATTCCGATTGCAGGACCACATCCCCTTTCCTACCTAAGTTGTTGGTATCACTGCGGACCTCTGGCTGTTCACCCTGCGTAAGAAGTTTAACAACACCAGGTTAAAGTCCAACAGGTTTATTTGGTAGCAAAAGCCACACAAGCTTTCGGAGCCCCAAGCCCCTTCGTCAGGTGAGCCCCCACTCACCTGAAGAAGGGGCTTGGGGCTCTGAAAGCTTGTGTGGCTTTTGCTACCAAATAAACCTGTTGGACTTTAACCTGGTACATAAGAACATAAGAAATAGGAGCAGGAGTAGGCCATCTAGCCCCTCGAGCCTGCCCCGCCATTCAATAAGATCATGGTTGATCTGAAGTGGATCAGTTCCACTTACCCGCCTGATCCCTGTAACCCCTAATTCCCTTACCGATCAGGAATCCATCTATCCGTGATTTAAACGTATTCAACGAGGTAGCCTCCACCACTTCAGTGGGCAGAGAATTCCAGAGATTCACCACCCTCTGAGAGAAGAAGTTCCTCCTCAACTCTGTCCTAAACTGACCCCCCTTTATTTTGAGGCTGTGCCCTCTAGTTCTAGTTTCCTTTCTAAGTGGAAAGAATCTCTCCACCTCTACAACTGGTGTTGTTAAACTTCTTACTGTGTTCACCCTGCCCCAGAAGAATGCCCAGCAGCCGCTCTGTGATATCCTTGACCCTGCATGGAGGCAACAAGTTGCTAATTCTTTCTAATTTAAAAAGTGATAATTGTAGTCATTGACTTCAAATTCAGATAAGTAATTCCTTCTGGGAGCTTGAACAGATTTCTTCTTGAATGCTGTGCAACCATCAGTAAGGCGATTAGTGAGGGACTAAATTTAGTTTCAAAACATTCAAAAGACAAGCTTTAGCAAAGAAGACAAATTACTTTTATGTAGTTTTGAATGTGGGCTTCCAAAGACCTAAGAAAATGAAACCTTACCTCAAACATTTTAATCATCTATGAATTTCTTTGTGACCCAGATGCATGGCTGAGCAGTGTACCTGCGACTCATTAATACATTAGATGATTCTCACTTGTATTTCATTGGTGATTGTGCTTACCTGCCAGTGACACAATTCTGACCTCTTAGTGAAGTGGATACCCTATTTAGAGTTCATAACTGCAGTAAAGGCATTTTGCAATATTAAATCTGAGCTAGTGAAACCTTTCATATTTTATTAATGTATGTAAAGGCTTGTCGATTGGGAATGATGTTGTTGACAACTGCCTTTTTACTTCGTCTATTGCTGATTTTGTGTTGACCCTTATATGCAAGTGATTTATTAGGTTGTAACAAAACAGGGTAATGCTCTGGCGACCTGGGTTTGAATCCCACCACAGCAGTTGGTGGAATTTGAATTCCATCTAGAAAAAGAAATCTGGACTTAAAAGTCTAATGATGACCATGAAACAAACTATTGTTGATTGTTGCTAAAAAAAATTGGTTTGGTTCTCAAGTATCCTTTAGGCCACTCAGTTGTGACTAGAAAGTCAATAAGGAATGGAATTGGACAGACCGCCGTGCATCAACATTGGCACCAGAAATGACAACGGCAAACTCAGCCCTGTCGATCCTGCAAAGTCCACCTTACTAACATTTAGGGATTTGTGCCAAAATTGAGAGTTGCCTCACAGACAATTCAAGCAACCCCTTGATGTAGTCATCCTCACAGAATCTTACACAACAGATGTTGTCCCAAACACTACCACATATTGTCCCACGACAGGACAGACCTAGCAGAGGTGGAGGCACAGTGGTATAAAGGTGGGAGGGAGTTACCCTGGGAGTCCTCAACATCAAATCTTGGTCCCATGAAGTCTCATGGCATCAAGTCAAACATGGGCAAGGAAACCTCATGCTGATTACCATGCACTGTCCCCCCAAGTTGATGAAACAGTACACCTCCATATTGAATGCCACTTGGAGGATGCACTGAGAGTGGCAAGGGCACAGAAGATGCTCTGGTCGGGGACTTCAATGTCCATCATGAAGAATGGCTCTGAACTAACTGACTGGCAGAGTCCTAAAGGACATGGCTGTTAAACTAGCTCTGCAGCACACCTGCTGAAACAACAAGAGGGCAAAACGTACTTGACCTCGTAATCACCAAACAGCCTTTCGCAGATGCATCTGACCATGGCAGTATAAGGAGGAGTGACCACCACACAGTCCTTGTGGAAACAAAGTCCTGCCTACATTTTGAGGATACCCCCCCCACCTTGTGTGGCATTCCACTGTGCTAAATAGGATAGATTTTAAACAGATCTAGCACTGTGGGCTATTAGCGGCAGCAGAATTCTACTCGGCCACAATCTCTTGTTAGTTCTAATGTACGTTGAGGAAGAATGAGTTTGAAGCCAGCCTGTACCTTAAAATAGATTTATTTCCAAGATAGCAAAGCAAAGGAACAGATTTTCCCATTTCCTCCTCACTTTGGTGTTCCCCCATCAATACCCATCACCTGTTTAACAATGCAATTGCCTTAACAAAGTGATTGCTATTGGATGTTAACCGTGTGGTTAATAAGACATTGACATCTGTAACCTCATGGCCCGGTATTTCCCCACAATTATCACCAATCCAAGAAATAAGAACGTGAGAACTATGAGCAGGAGCCGGCAATTCAGTCCCTTGAGCCAACTCAGTCGTTCAATATGATCGTGGCTAATCTCATCTCAGCCTCAACTCCACTTTCCTGCCCATTCTCCATAACCCTTCAGCCCATTACTAATTAAAAATCTGCTCATCTCCTCAAATTTACTCAATGTTCCGGCACCCACCACACCGTGGAGTAGCGAATTCTAGATTCACGACCCTTTGAGAGAAGTAGTTTCTCCTTGTATGTGTTTTAAACCCCTTATTCTAAAACTGTGATCTCTCGTTCTAGGTTATCCCACAAGAGGAAGCATCCTCTTTACGTCTACTTTGTCAATCTCCTATCTCATCCTAGATGCCTCAATTAGCTATCCACTCATTCTTCTAAACTCTAGAGAGTGTAGGCCTAAACTGCTCAAAGTCCCTTCATAAGATAAACCCCTCATCTTTGGAATCAGTCCAGTGAACCTCCTCTGAACACCAAGGTAGCATTTGGCCAATGAGAATCGGTGGGAAAATTATCCACTGGTTGGAGTCATACTTGGCACAAAGGAAAATGGATGTGGTTGTTGGAGCTCAATCATCTTAGTTCCAGAATGTCACTGCAGGAGTTCCTCACGGTAATTTGCTAGACCCAACCATCTGCTATTGCTTGATCAATCATCTTGTCTCCATTATGTGGTCAGAAGTGGGAATGTTCACTGATTGCACAACATTCAGTACCATTCATAATTCCTCAGATATTGAAGCCATCCATGTCCAAATGCAGCAAGATATGGACAATATCCAGACTTTGGCTGACAAGTGGCAAGTAACATTTGTACCACACAAGTGCTATGCAATGACCATCTCCAGCAAGGGAGAATCTAACTACCTCCTCATGACATTCAATGGAACTACCATCGTTGCATCTCCCACTATCAATATCCTTGGGGCTACCACAGACCAGAAACTTAACTGGATTAGCCATGTAAATACCGTGGCTACAAGAGGAGGTCAGAGCCCAGGAATCCTGCTGCAAGTAACTCGCCTTCTGACTCCCCAAAGCCTGTCCACCATCTCCAAGGCACAAGTCCAGAGTGTGATGAAATACTCTCCACTTGTTTGGATGAATGTTGCTCCAACAACACCCCAGAAGATTGACACCATCCAGGATTAGCATCCCATCCACAAACAAGTGCACAATGGCAGCAGTGTGTACCATCTACAAGATGCAATGCAGGAGCTCACCAAGGCTCCTTAGACAGTGCCTTCCAAACCCATGACCACAACCATTTTGAAGGAGAAAGGCAGCAGACACATGGGAACACCACCAACTGGAGGCTCCCCACAAAGCTATTCACAAGAACATCCTGACTTGGAAATGTACCACTGTTCCTTCACTGTCACCTGGTCAAAATCCTAGATCTCCCTCCCTAACAGCATAATGGGTGTACCTACACCACATGAACTGCAGTGGTGTAAGAAGGCAGTTTACCTCCACCTTCTTGAGGCAATTAGGGATGAGCAGTAAAAATGCTGGCCAAGCAAGTAACGCCTACAAGCCATGAATTAATTTTTTAAAAAATTACTCCTCTTAAACTGGGAGAGACTGGTTGTGCAACATGAAAGCACCTTTTGTCTCGATTGTTGCCATGTATGAAATGTAAGTTGCTATTATGTGTTTGCGTTCATTGTTGGTAGTGATGGTTTGCAATGGACCAAATGTCCTCATTTTGTGCTGTGAGCATTCTAGCATTCTATTCTATGGAAGGGAATAGTGAATATAGGCCGGTTATCCTGACATCAGTAGTAAGTAAAATTCCAGAATCTACTATTCAACATGAGCTAATGGGGCACTTAGCAAATCTTAATTTGATTAGGCAGAATCAGCTTGGTTTTATGATAGTGTTTGAGAACTCTATTCGAATTTTTGAGGTCGAGCAGACAGAGTAGATAAGAAGGGGTCAATGAATGCGATATATTGGAATTTTCATAAAGCATTCAATAAGGTACCACACTTAAAGCTATTGCACAAAATTAGGGCTCATGGGTTTGGGGGTAATATATTAGTATGGATTGAGGTTAATGGACCAGATGCTGCATCACAGCTGTGTCCACAAGTGCTTTGTGGCATTGGTCACTGTTTCCACACTGTAAAAAATGGGCTCCAAGCTCTGCCAAGTTGGAACCAGACTCCTCCATTCTCCTTGACAATTAGAACCATATTTTGTGGCAGGCCAACAAATACACCAAGCATTTCTGTGTGCCTGCTCATCCGTCTTTTCCTGTTTGTTGCTCCATCCAGGTCCTTATCTCAATCCTTTCCAGCAGAGCTCATTTGCAACCTTGCCCTCCAGGGAATTGGCACACATCCTGTCCTTCCTTTTGCCCTGCTGCAGCCCACTCGTGCCTGGTGCCTGATCCTGCCTCAACACCACCCTCTAAACTAAGCACAGTACCAGCATCTGAGCTGCTGACTGAGAATGTCATCTCAATTGACTGCCCTTCTTCAATTGTTGTCTGCTCTTGTTCTTTCCCTTCATTGTTAGGCAGAACAAGCTATCTAGGCAGCAATTCTTGGGTATTCGAAAGCATAAATGCAGAAGGGGAGGATTGGGGTGAGGAGAGGTTGCAGTGTTTTTGGAAAACAGATGTGTAGCTACAGCATCTGCAGCTTGTCCTTCACCCTTGTCTACAATCTGGTATGAAGTGGAATTTGAGAAGATGAATAAGGCAGGAACATACCTTCACTTGGATGATTGCAGTGATGCTGATTGCAGTAGCCTCAGTTACTGCAGTGGCAATAATTCAGTGCAGTGTCTCCTCAAGGGGCTCAGCAGACGTAGCTGTGCCTGTCCTTGTTGGTTCTCTGTTGCTTTCCTGGACTACCTTGTCCTACAAGAGAGGGAAAAGTGGCAGTAAGTAAGTGCATTGTGTTTGGTTGATACCTGTCACAGCTCAAAGCTGCAGTTATGTGGGTGAGGCTTTTGGCAGTTTTAAGTGTGTGAAGGTGCAATGCAGCATATGAATGTTAGAAACGAATCTTGATTGCTTGAGATTTCTGATAGGTGTGTGATGATGAGTGTGGGTACATTAAGTAGTCCATGACAAGAACAGAGGATGCGGAAAAACTCAGCAGGCCTGGCAGCATCTGTAGGAAGAGAGTTAATGTTTCGAGTCAGCTTGGCTCTTCATCAGAACCCGTGAGGTTGGTTGTGCAGTGGGCAGGATATAACATTTGAAAATGCATTCATTGGCCTTGACTATTGATCTCTAAGGCTATCTGTTCCCATTGCCTGCATGCCTGGCCTCTGGAAACATTATCTCTCTCCTCCTCTCAACCTTCTGGACTGGAACCTCTTGTGCTCCATCTGATAACCTGGGAGCCCTCTCTCTGGCATGCTGCTCCATTAGCACACTCTATTCCGTTTGAAAACATTTGTTCTGCGGTTAGAATGCTGTTAAGAGAATGCTGTTTCTGAGGAGAAACTACTTCTCTCAAAGGGTGGTGAATCTATGGAATTCATTACCCCGAAGTGTGCCGGGCCATTGAATAAATTTGATTGAGGAGGAGTTGGATTTTTAATGAGTTGAAGAGTTCTGGAGGATGGGGAGGAAAGTGGAGTTGAAGCTGAGATTAGATCAGCCATGATCGTATTGAATGGTGGAGCAGGCTCAAGGAGCTGAATTGCCTACTCCCGCTCCTAGTTCTTATGTTCTTAAGAAATGCAGGCTAACTTTATCTCTTGCGAGCCTCATGAGCACTGAGCCCCCTGCAGAACATGCAGGCATGTTTAGTGATGTGCTGCACACTGCAGCCATGGAGATGAATAGTGAGCACAAAGTTTGCATGCTGCCTGCAGCATCTGAGTTAATGTGGGGTAATATATAAGTTTTTAGCCTTGTGCGCCTCATGAGAATTTTTCAATTGAATCAACTCTTGCCCTGTTTACAGGTGCCACATTAGATTAGAAATCTGATGAGAACAAACTCTTGCTGCGAAAATCAAGAAAACTATCAGTGAAGTGAAGGCTTACTGTTGTTCCTTTGATGCTGGCAGCAAAATCTGGGCCAACCACATCACCTTCATTTTTAGTAAAGCCATAAGTTGGCCTTGATCCTAAATGGCATAGGCATAATTGCCTACAGGGACAGCTGGAAATTTCCCAATCGTTATTTCATTAGTCCTAAACAGGCATCTTGAGCTGAAGTCCCACTCCCTTTCCTTTTCAATGCAACTTAAGATCAGCGAGAGGATAAAAGTGGAAGATGGAAAGTGAGAACACAGGGAGGCCGGCAGGAGAGTAACTGAGGAGGCTCAAGAGTGAGATCAGAGCAAGATCAATGAAGGGTATAAAAGTGCAGGCTCCTGAGACTGAACACAGAGAGACCAACAGGAGAATAAATGAGAGGCTCGAGAATGAGAGCATCGGGAGGATAAAGAGCGAGTGGGTTCAAAACATTGACTGCATTTTAAAAATCAGTTTGACATTTTAGGAAAGCAGGCAAGTGATTGGTTGGTGAATTTGTTTCTAAATTAGGGTATTAATTCAAATTAGGAGCTAGTAAATGTATAAATGTCAATTGGGGTAAGTATAACAGTTGATGAATTAGTAAGAGTATGAACACAGAGCAGGTCTACATGCATTAATTCAAATTAATAGTTTAAACAAGGTACTAACTAGCTTGTAAAAGAGGTAATAGTTTAATTTTAGATTTCTGCACCATTATGGCAAGCCCTTCACTATCTCCACCCCCACTTCCTTCAGCAACCTGCAATGCAAGATATCCAGACCAAATCACTCTAAACATTGCCAGCCTTTCTGTGACATGTCACATGGCTTGGGGACCACGTGTACAGGAAGTGTCTCCAGCTCCTTCATCTCAAGTTCCGGATTTCCAAGCTTTTAGGGGCAGCTGGAGTTGTTTGGAGCATCAAAAGAGGATGAATCTTTCCTCGATTGTTTGTTCCAGGAGGTGGTCACCCCACAAGTGAGAGTTCAGGATAGTAGAGAGGTGGCCATCTGGAAAAATAGGAGCCTTCAGGGTACGTGCCATTCTCAAACAGGTGTTCATCAGTGGCGACTGCTAAGACTGACAATGCCTTGAACAAAAAGGTATATATATGCTTAGAGGCAGGGCAAAGCCAGAATATGTAATGAGTGCTTATAGCATTGGTGTTTACCAAGGAAGAGGAAGGTGACAAAATATCACTGGAAGGAGAGCTTATAGAGGTGTTTAATGGGGTCAAAATTGCGAGGCAGGAGATTCTGCAAAGGCTGGCAATGCTTAGAGTGAACAAATCATCAGGTCTGGGTATCTTGCAAGTTGCCAAAGGAAGTGGGGTGGAGATAGTGAAGGGCTTGCCTTAATCTTCCAATCTTTCCTAGATATGGGGATAGAGTGGTTAGGGCCTGACTGGATAGCTCTACGAAGAGCTGGCATTGGCTGAAAGGCCTACTTCTGTATTGTAAATGGTTGATTGACTCTACGATGCTTAAGATTTCAGATGTGAGTCAATGAAGAAAGAGATGTATGCCATTCCAGCAGGGAGGTGCTTTACTGGCCTTGTTTAAGGTGCATTGTGTAGTACAATGGGTTAGTTAAATAGAATAGTTGTGGTAATGAGTTAGTGGTGTAGATCATGATGTAATTGTGACATCAGCAATCATATGCTAGAGACTCTGTACAGCAGATGGAACAGTCTGTGCTTGAGATATGTTGTGGAGATGCCGGCGTTGGACTGGCGTAAACACAGCAAGAGTTTTAACAACACCAGGTTAAAGTCCAACAGGTTTATTTGGTAGCAAATGCCATTAGCTTTCGAAGCGCTTATCCTTCGTCAGAAGGAGTGGATATCCACTCCATCAGACGAAGGAGCAGCGCGCCGAAAGCTAATGGCATTTGCTACCAAATAAACCTGTTGGTCTTGAGATATGTGCCTACTGAGTAGCTCACCGTGCATATGGTGCATGTAGTATAAATAAACCAGTTTGCAGTAGTTACCTGAGTCAGACCACAGTTGGTCAAGGTAAGATAGACCCCACGACCAGCATACAAAACACATTGTTGAAGTGAAATAGAGAAAGCTTTAATTAGTTGTCCGACTTGAGAGTCCTTGCTACTGACAGTGGAAATGTAACTGGATATTGATCCGTTCCCAGCCCAGAGATCTAC
Source organism: Mustelus asterias (assembly GCF_964213995.1). NCBI lineage: Eukaryota > Metazoa > Chordata > Chondrichthyes > Carcharhiniformes > Triakidae > Mustelus > Mustelus asterias. Next base: position 69,999,777 of record NC_135813.1, on the reverse strand, counting down.
TGCCCTTGACAAACACAAAAAAAATCAATAAAACTCACCAGTGGTTTGGAGCAGTATATTTTAATCATTCATCTGAGGTGATAATGTTAAATTTAGTGGAGTAGTTTGATTGAAAATTGTGGATCTTATCGGTCTCTTTAAATAGTGACACTCAAAGTTGCCCTTAGAGAAAGACACCGTTATCATGAACTGAAGTACTTGTAAACTTTAAATTTTTAATGAAATCGAAGTCTGTGTGAAATAAGAAATGTTATTCAGACTTTGACCAGTTCGTTGCTAACATTTCTTAATAATATTCCATCTGCACATGGAACGTCTCTTGTAAAATGACTCCAGATCAACTTGTGTATGAGTTTTGAAAACTGAAAAATATACTTAAGGCACCTAGATGTAATTCATGTTTTTAGTGGTTAACATAATAGGATGGTTTTCCTAACCTATGTCCCTGGGGAATGCACATAAATTGAGTGCAAAGATCAGGAAAAATAAGGCAGAGACCTGTTATGGTGGGTCTTCATCCCTTTGCACTGCCTCAGAATTTCTGGGAATTTACTGGTGGGTGGCCATTGGGAATAGAGGAGTAGCAGTGTGTAGCAGAGATTTGATAGAGATGAAGGGGCTGGACAGAGTAGATGGGGAGAAATTGCTTCCCCCTCGTAAAAGGATCAAGAACGAGAGGGCATAGATTTAAGGTGATTTGTAAAAGAAGCAATTGTGATGCGAGAAAAGACTTTTTCACGATGAGTGGTTTGGCTCTGGAATGCACTGCCTGCAAGTGTGATGGAGGCAGGTTCTACTGAGGCATTCAAGAGGATAGTATATGATTATTTGAATAAAAACAATATGCAGGGATATGGGAGAAAGGCAGGGGAATAGCATTAAGCCATAATGCTTGTTTGGAGAGTGGATGCAGACAGAATGGGCCAAGTGGTCAGCTCCTGCGCTGTAACAATTATGTGATTCAGTGGTAAGCTTGCTCCTACAATGAATGTAAGTGCAGCATTGCTAGGATAATGTGATAGATTGAATGGATGCATTCTCAGCTTTGAAGTTCTGCTTGCTGAATTAACTTAGTTAGGAAATAGATATAGTTTTAAGTAAGTTATATTTTTATTTGTGTGTGTTGCGCATAACCAGTAGCTTTAAATTTTAGTTTCATTGTTAAAAGTTGCCTGCAAATTTATGCATTGTAATGAGGTATTACCACCTGAAAGCAAAACCGGGCAACGTAGGACACAGGGAAACAGAAAGCGGTTTGAGTTGAGTTGAAACAGAGTTAACCCAGAAGCGAGATGATTGTCACAGAAGCTGTTGAAGCAGAGACATGAAGAGGGCAGGCCCCAAAATAAAGAACAGAAAATTCCCAGAAACCAAAGAATGGGACAGAAGAGAGTTCCAGGAAGACATTGAAGTTAAGGAACAAGGACAGGGATTGAAAACATTCCCTGTTCAGTGAAGATAAGAGGGAGGCTCCAACTTAAAAAAAAGTTACATTTGTAGAAACTAAATTGAAAGCAAAATAGGCTTGCGAGAAGCCAGAGATCCAAAGTAACCAGAAGATTGGTGACTCCCCTTTGTGGGTCTGTGAAACAGTGGTGTTCTGTTGGAACAGTTGGTAACTGTGGCAATGTGTGAAAGGTGAAGCTTGAATGCACATGACAGTTCAGAAAAGAATAATGAAAGGAGAGGTTGAAACTTTGGAGGGGGATCCTTGGTGAAGAACGAGAAAACATTGTTTGGGAGCAGATTGGAAACCTTTGTGTGGAAGACAGAATTCCAATGAGACCAGTTGGCGCTCAGTGTGACAAACATCTGGGGTGAGTGAGGTGGGAATATTGATGAGAAATCATCATGGGCTGGAAGAATCAGCCCCGAGGTAGTAATTAGGAAAGGGAACCCCAGCTGAAGTTTCCACTCCAAATCAGAAAAGTGGCAGCCCAACTACTCTTCAGCTACATTAGCATAGGCTAGAAACTCAAGCTTAGAACTGTTGGACTTGATGGGCCTTTACTCATGAGGCCACTTACCAAAGATAATTGCCTAATTTTGCTGCACCTCTCCAGATAAGCTTGAGTGTGCCACAAGCCACATTGAATTTGGAGAGTTCTCCAACAGGGTCATACATTGGGAATCTGGGGTTAATCAAGATGAGCTGCTCTTCCCAGAGCCTTTGGCTGCTATTGGAGAATAGCAGAGAGACAGCCACATGCCCAAGAATCCAGTTTTTTTAAAAACAAAATTCTCAATTTCTGGTCTGCTTCCAGACTATCCAGGAAGGGTCCTGGATCAAACTCATGCTATCAGTTTTGTCGGATGGCCTTGCATTTGGGCACCCCATTGAAGTTATAATCCCAGCTGATGTTATTGCTGGACAAGTCAGATCCCCGGATGAAAACTGGCTTGATAGATTCTAATTTTTACTTTTTATTTAGATACGTGGAAGGCAGCTACTAAAAAGAGTCAGCTTTAGCAGCGAAGTGGGCCGGGAGCCTTAAGTGGAGCCCGTTTAATGGGCTTCCCGCTGGACGCCATGGCCTCTGTGCATCTCTGCCCAGTGGGGCTGGCCAGCGGTGCAGAGCTACTGAGCATACGCTGATCTCGGCGCTGACAGTTCGGCACATGTGCAGTGACCCTCTCAGCACTGTGCTGCCAGACTCTCCAGCGGGAATAGGCTTCGCCCAAAGATTTTCAGCCTGATTCATGCTAGGGCTCTCTGTAATGTACAGAGCGTGGGAGATTCATTTTGAAACTTCCACAGAAAGAAACCACCAGTATTTACTCCAGTTTTTACATGAATTTGGCACTTTGAATTTTTTTAGGAGAATCCCACCCCTAGTGTCCCCTGTTGGCATAGTATATGTGTATATATGGACGGTCATCTGTACTTAACACTGGCATCTTTATGAGATAGGACATATGAAAATTGGGAGGAAGATTCTCAAAGTAAAACAAATCTCAAACATTTATTTGAGTCTACATTTGACTGGAAGCTATAATATAGAATGTGATTTTGTGAAGTGATTGGAGGTTGAGGATTCCATGATTAAAAATTTTTGATGGACTATTGCATTAGTTCTTGTGGGTGTGGTGTACCTATAATAATTAGAGCTCATCACCATGTCAGTTGACTTACCTGACTTTTTCATTACAAGCATACGTTGTAAATGCTTTTAAAAGCTGCCACATTAATGGGACTAAATCTAGTTTTATGATAATTCCATAAGAATCTGTCAACAATTTGATTCAATTGAATCCATCGCTTATTTAATTTGCTTTAAATTAGAAAATTTCAGTAGTGCAACTCTCGGGTCCTCTCCTCCCCTGAGATTTTCCCTTTTTCTCCCCCTGCTAATTTACTGAGTGCAATGAAGAAGAACAGAGCAGAATTTCATTTATTGATTTGATGAAATATGAACTGTGCAGCAGTACAGTCCTGTGTCTTTTTCTCATGATAATAGAACCTCATGTTTACAGTCTGACATAAGCCAATTTAATCCAGCCTATGTTCAGACTATCTTGTGTATATCATTAAAAATTTATCAAGTGGTAGAAGTGGCTGTATACTCGGTCAACCCTTGATTCTTGCCATTTGAGACTGTTGACTGTGGTTACCTCATTCTTAATCAATGTTGTGCATTCCAGATTTTCTTTTGCTTCATCTTCGACTTGCTGTCATTTAAACCCATTTATAAAGCACTTTGTAAATATCAACCATAGTTGTCCATCGTACCATTCTTAGTCTGTCTGCAACTTGGGATAATTCAGTAATTGATTAGTAATTTATCATGCATGCTAGGTCGCACACACTTTAAAAAGAATACAGTAATCTTCATAATACGCAATTGATTTTATATTGTGTACTTCTAAAGTGTTTGCTAAATGAAATACATTTTCTACAATAATTTTGTTCCTGAGAATTGACTTTCTACAGCCTATTTTAATCTCTTCAATTCTCCGTGTTGCCAGTTAAATAGAGCAAATGTTTATCTTTAAAATGAAGTAGGACAAGGAATGCATTTCTCTTTCTGGGTCAGAGATTTTACTTGATGGCTTTGAGCTTGAAACGTGCAAACTGGAAACTAGACATTTGTGTGGAGGGAGGATGTCAGGACATATTTCTCCTTTATGAAAGAAACTTGTATCAAAAATAACACAAGAAAAGCTGTGCATGTGTGAGAAATAAATCGATGTATGGAAAAAAAATAGATTGCAAGTTTATTAAGTTGAATACATTCTATAACTCTGGATTTTTGAATTTTAAAAATCATTTTGCACATTTCATTTATGGCCTTGTCTGTGTAGTTAATAGGCCGTTTAAGACTGTCAGGATGAGTTCGCTAAATATAAAAGACTGATGAGTTAGTAAACAGAATGTACTGTGTTATGACCTTGTGTGATCCTTTGCCATGGTTGTTAACCTCTTGACCATACTATGTTAGCATAATAAAAATTCACACCAGCAGGGAGCATCTTCAAAATATATTTGAAGCTGTAGCAGAAATTAGGCATTTTAAAATGTGCTTCTATAATAACTACCCATTCCTTGAGGAAAAGGCCTATATATTTGTTTTCTTAAATTAATTCAGTTTTATATTTTAAGTGGCTCTCATTCCCATTGATTTTCTTTTAAATTGCTCACCCCAACAACTTAGTTCCTTATTTTTAAAGCTTGTAAATTACTGTTGATAGGAAAGTGTCAATTTGACATTATTCTTGGTTTTTCTCATTCAAAATAGTCAAGTGACCCATTTATGATCCTGAAGCAATAGTGTTGTCATGAAGATGGTCTCTCAAGATACTGTACCTTGCTTTAACAGAGCGTGAGATATGCTGCTGAAAACAATGATGTTTTTGTTTCATTAACCACTTGAGATTCTACAATTTATATTTTTTCTTTATTCATTCATGGGACATGGGTGTCGCTGGCTGGACAGCATTTATTGCCCATCTCTAGTTGCCCTTGAGAAGGTTGTGGTGATACAACTGAGTGGCTTGCTGGGCCATTTCAGAGGGCAAATTGCTGTGGCTCTGGAGTCACATGTAGGCCAGACCAAGTAAGGACGGCAGATTTCCTTCCCTAAAGGACATTAGTGAGCCAGATGGATTTTTCCGACAATTGTCAATGGTTTCATGGTCATCAACAGATTCTTAATTCCAGATATTGAATTCAAATTCCACCATCTGCTGTGGCGGGATTCAAACCTGGGACCCCAGAACATTAGCTGAGTTTCTGGTTTAATAGTCTAGTGATAATACCACGAAGCCATCGCTTTAAATGACTTTTCTGATGTGAATGCTTTCAAATCTTTAAGCACCTCCTTTTTTTCTAGTTTTTAACTCTATCCAATATTGCTATTACCACCTCCTCCTTGCCATTTCTTCACTGTTGCTGTGTCATAAATCTACAACTCCCTCCCTTACAGCACTGTGGGTTTGCCTTCACCACATGGACTGCAGCAAAAAAAAACAAAGAACAAAGACCAATACAGCACAGGAATAGGCCCTTCGGCCCTCCAAGCCCGCACCGCTCCCTGGTCCAAACTAGACCATTCTTTTGTATCCCTCCATTCCCACTCCGTTCATGTGGCTATCTAGATAAGTCTTAAACGTTCCCAGTGTGTCCGCCTCCACCACCTTGCCCGGCAGCGCATTCCAGGCCCCCACCACCCTCTGCGTAAAATACGTCCTTCTGATATCCGTGTTAAACTCCGCCCCCCCCCCTCACCTTGAACCTATGACCCCTCGTGAACGTCACCACCGACCTGGGAAAAAGCTTCCCAGCGTTCACCCTATCTGTGCCTTTCATAATTTTATACACCTCTATTAGGTCACCCCTCATCCTCCGTCTTTCCAGTGAGAACAACCCCAGTTTACCCAAACTCTCCTCATAACTAAGCCCTTCCATACCAGGCAACATCCTGGTAAACCTCCTCTTTACTCTCTCTAAAGCCTCCACATCCTTCCAGTAGTGTGGCGACCAGAACTGGGCGCAGTATTCCAAATGCGGCCGAACCAACGTTCTATACAACCGCAACATCAGACCCCAACTTTTATACTCTATGCCCCGCCCTATAAAGGCAAGCACGCCATATGCCTTATTCACTACCTTCTCCACCTGTGACGTCACCTTCAAGGATCTGTGGACTTTCACACCCAGGTCCCTCTGCGTATCTACACCCTTTATGGTTCTGCCATTTATCGTATAGCTCCCCCGTACGTTAGTTCTACCAAAATGCATCACTTTGCATTTATCTGGATTGAACTCCATCTGCCATTTCTTTGCACAAATTTCCAGCCTATCTATATCCTTCTGTAGCCTCTGACAATGTTCCTCACTATCTGCAAGTCCAGCCATTTTCGTGTCGTCCGCAAACTTACTGATCACCCCAGTTACACCTTCTTCCAGATCGTTTATATAAATCACAAACAGCAGAGGTCCCAATACAGAGCCCTGCGGAACACCACTAGTCACAGGCATCCAGCTGGAAAAAGACCCTTCCACTACCACTCTCTGTCTTCTGTGACCAAGTCAGTTCTCCACCCATCTAGCCACCTCCCCCTTTATCCCATGAGATCCAACCTTTTGCACCAACCTACCATGAGGGACTTTATCAAACGCCTTACTAAAGTCCATATAGACGACATCCTCGGCCCCTTCCCTCGTCAACCATTCTAGTCACTTCTTCAAAAAACTCCACCAGGTTAGTGAGGCATGACCTCCCTCTCACAAAACCATGCTGACTATCGTTAATGAGTTTATTCCTTTCTAAATGCGCATACATCCTATCTCTAAGAATCCTCTCCAACAACTTCCCTACCACGGACGTGAAGCTCATCGGCCTATAATTTCCCGGGTTATCCTTCCTACCCTTCTTAAATAACGGGACCACATTAGCTATCCTCCAATCCTCTGGGACCTCACCTGTGTCCAGTGACAAGACAAAGATTTGCATCAGAGCCCCAGCGATTTCACCTCTCGTCTCCCTGAGCAGCCTTGGATAGATTCCATCAGGCCCTGGGGATTTGTCAGTCTTTATATTCCCTAAAAAACCTAACACTTCCTCCCTTGTAATGGAGATTTTCTCTAACGGGTCAACACCCCCCTCCGAGACACTCCCAGTCAACACATCCCTCTCCTTTGTGAATACCGACGCAAAGTATTCACTTAGGATCTCCCCTATTTCTTTGGGCTCTAAGCATAATTCCCCACTTTTGTCCCTGAGAGGTCCGATGTTTTCCCTGACAACCCTTTTGAAATAAAATGCCTTGGGATTCTCCTTAATCCTGTCTGCCAAGGACATTTCATGACCCCTTTTAATTCCTCGTTTGAGTTCTTTCCTACTTTCTTTGTATTCCTCCAGAGCTTCCTCCGTTTTTAGCTGCCTGGACCAAACGTACGCCTCTCTTTTCTTTTTGACCAATCCCTCAATTTCCCTGGTTATCCACGGTTCTCGAATCCTACCCTTCCTATCCTTCTTTATCCTTCTTTTTTACAGGCACATGCCTATCCTGCAGCCCTAACAACTGTTCCTTAAAAGACTCCCACATGCCAGATGTGGATTTACCCTCAAACAGCCTCTCCCAATCAATAGCTGCCAATTTCTGCCTAATCCCACTAAAATTAGCCTTGCCCCAATCCAACACCTTACCCTTGGGACACCACTCATCCTTTTCCATCACTATCCTAAAGCTAACAGAATTGTGGTCACTATTTGCCACATGTTCCCCATCCGAAACTTTGAAGCAGTTCAAGAAGGTGACTCATCACCACCTTCTTGAGGGCAATTAGAGATAGGCAACATATTGCCAACCTTGCCAGCGGTGCTCACATCAGATGAACAATTTTAAAAAAAAGTTAGCCCTCCTTCAGTTAAGAATTTTACATCTATTTATCTTGTCTTACTCCATTAATACTGTAAATGGATGGTATTCTGATCACTGTTCCCAAATGCTTCAGCATTAAAATATCTTGCACATGCTCCATTTGATATAAAGTTTAAAGGTTAAAAGCTTAAATTTTATTTATTAGTGTCACAAGTAGGCTTACATTAACACTGCAATGAAGTTACTGCGAAAATCCCCTAGTTGCCACACTCCTGTTCGGGTAAACTGAGGGAGAATTTTGCATGGCCATTGCACCTAGCCAGCATGTCTTTCAGACTGTGGGAGGAAACCGGAGCACCTGAAGGAAACCTATGCAAACATGGGGAGAATGTGCAAACTCCGCACAGTGACCCAAGCCAGGAATCGAACCCCGGTCCCTAGTGCTGTGAGGCAAAAGTGCTAACCACTGTGCCACCGTGATTTGATTTTGATTTTGATTTGATTTATTATTGTCACATGTATTGGTATGCAGTGAAAAGCATTGATTTCTTGTGAACCATATGAACAAAGCATACCATTCATGGAGTACTCAGGGAGAAGGACAGGGTGCAGAATATAGTGTTACAGTCATAGCTAGGGTGTAGAAAAAGATCAACTTAATATAAGGTAGACCCATTCAAAAGTCTGATGGCAGTAGGGAAGAAGCTGTTCTTGAGTCGGTTCGTATGTGATTTCAGACTTTTGTATCTTTTTCCCGATGGAAGAAGGTGGAAGAGAGAATGTCCAGGGTGCGTGGGGTCCTTAATTATGCTGGCTGCTTTTCCGAGGCAGTGGGAAGTGTAGACGGAGTTAATGGATGGGAGGCAGGTTTGCATGATGAGCTGGACTACGTTCACAACCCTTTGTAGTTTCTTGTGGTTTTGATCAGAGCAGGATCCAAACCGAGCTGTGATACATTCGGAAAGGATAATTTCTATGGTGCATCCGTAAAAATTGGTCGTAGTGGACATGCTGAATTTTCTTAGCCTCCTCAGAAAGTAGGGGCATTGTTGAACTTTCTTAGCTATAGTGTCGGCATGGAGGGACCAGGACAGGTTGTTGGTGATCTGCATTTTATTCCCCAAAGTAGATTGAACATTGCTTCCCGCCTTGTTGGACTGGAAATACTGATCAAAAAGTTCTCTTACAAACTTTTAAGGAATTCTTCCCTCACTTTGCACTTTACCTTTTTACTATCCCAGTCTATAGTAGGATAATCGAAGACCCCATTCATCACAACTGAGTAATTCTTGCAACTTCTAATAATTTTCCTGCAAATATCCTCCACCTATTTCTCATTATTTGACCTATGGTATACGACAAGTAATGTAATAGCTCCTCCATTATTACTTGATTCTAACCAAATAAACTCTGTCATTGTCTCTATGTAATCCCGCTCTGTGCTATAATTATTTTCAGTACTGCCAACCCCCTTAGTTTTCCTTCCTTATTTTCTATGAATATCTTTTAGCAAGGAATATTAAGTTCCTGATTCCCCCCTTATTTTAATCACTATTATTACCGTTACGTTATAGTCTCATGTGACCACTTTTGCCAGAAGGCCATCAACCTTATTTATCACGGTCCATGAATTTACATAGCTGCTTTCTAACCTCCTCTGAGAGTGGAAATATGCAGAGAAATCCATTGTTTTTATTCTAATACTATTTGCCCCTCTCAGTCCTCTGTGGACCTTGTTTCCACTCTAGAATGTTTAATTGCAGCTCCCCTCTCCCAGTCAAGTTAGTTCAAATCTACCCCACAGTCTTAGTTATGCTTCTCATGGTGACATTGATCCCATCACTGTTAAGCTTCGTCTTGAACAGGTCCTACCTGTTTAAGGCGAATAGTGGGTGTATTAGTGGTCATCTTCCAGGATTCTGGAACAGTCCCTGCAGATTGGAGGATAGCCAATGTCACTCCAAAATTCAAAAAGGAAGGTAGAGAGAAAACAGGGAATTATAGATCAGTAAGCTTAACATCGGTAGTGGGGGAAATTCTTGAATCCATTATCAAGGACTTTATAGCAGAGCATTTAGAAAGCAGTGGCAGGATCAGACAGAGTCAGCATGGATTTATGAAGGGGAAATCATGCTTGACAAATCTGTTGGAATTCTTTGAAGATGTAACTAGTAGAGTTGACAAGGGGGAACCAGTAAATGTGGTATATTTGGACTTTCAGAAAGCGTTTGACAAAGTCCTGCACAAGAAATTATCAAGCAAGATTAAAGCACATGGGATTGGGGGAAATGTATTGAGATGGATAGAAAACTGATTGGCAGAGAGGAAACAAAGAGTAGGAATTAATGGGTGCTTTACCAATTGGCAGGCAATAGCTAGTGGGTTATTCACAATATATATTAATAATTTGGATGAGGGAACAAAATGTAACATCTCAAAGTTTGCGGATGATACCAAGTTGGGTGGGAGGGTGAACTGTGACGAGGATGCAGTGATCCTTCAGAATGGACAGATTGGGTGAGTGGGCAAATCAATGGCAGATGCAGTATAATTTGGATAAATGTGAGGTTATTCACTTTGGAAGCAAAAACAAGAAGGCAGATTACTACCTGAATGACTGTAAATTGGTGGAATTACTAGGGGGCATAGGTTTAAGGTGCGAGGGGCAAGGTTTAAAAGAGATGTACGAGGCAGATTTTTTACACAGAGTGGTGGGTGCCTGGAACTCGTTGCCGGGGAAGTAGTGGAAGCGGATATGGTAGTGACTTTTAAGGGGCGTCTTGACAAGTACATGAATGAGATGGTAATAGAGGGATATGGTCCCCGGAAGGGTAGGGGATTTTAGTTAAGTCGGGCAACATGGTCGGTGCAGGCTTGGAGGGCCCTGTTCCTGTGCTGTAATTTTCTTTGTTCTTTGTAAATTGGGAGAGGGAGTGTGCAGCAGGACCTGGGTGTCCTTGTGCACCAGTCACTGAAGATAAGCGTGCAGGTGCAGCAGGCAGCAAAGAAGTCAAATGGCTTGTTGGCCTCATTGCGAGAGGTTTCGAGTACAGGAGCAGGGATGTGTTGCAGCAATTATACAGGGCCTTGGTGAGGCCACACTTAGAGTATTGTGTGCAGTTTTGGTCTCCTTTTCTGAGGAAGGATGTTCTTGCTCTCGAGGGAGTGCAGTGAAGGGTTACCTGGCTGATTCCGGTGACCGATGTATGAAGAGAGATTGACTAGGTTAGGATTGTTTTCGCTGGAGTTGAGACAAATGAGGGAGGATCATTATAAAATTCTAACAGGACTAGACAGAGTAGATGCAGGGAGGATATTCCCGATGGTGGGGGAATCCAGAACGAGGGGTCACAGTCTGAGGATTCCGGGTAGACGATCTAGGACGGAGGTGAGGAGACATTTCTTCACCTAAAGAGTGGTGAGCCTCTGGAATTCATTACCACAGGATGTAATTGATGCCAAAACATTGAAGATATTCAAGAGGCAGCTGGATATGGCACTTGGGGCGAATGGGATCAAGGGTTTGGGGAAAATGCAGGATTAGGCTATTGTTGGATATCCAGCCATGATGGTGATGAATGGCGGAGCAGGCTGGTAAGGTCAAATGGCCTCCTCGTGCTCCTATCTTCTATGTTTCTATTACTGCTGCCCCGGAACTGGTCCCAAAGCTCCAGGATTCTGAAGCCTTTCCTCCTGCACCTCCTAGAAGGTGACCTCCAGGACATTTCAGCTTTCCACATGCTCTCCAGCTGTCCCTCCTACTCAGAAATGCTGGGTTTGATTTTGAGCAGCTGCGGGCACTACCTGCACATATGCGCACCCAGGACTGGGGCACAAATTGTAGGCTACGTGTTACGGCTGCTTCAAAAATTCTCCAGATTGAATTATTTGCTTTGATTTTTATCTTTACTGCCTTTTAGTTCAAAGCAATTGAACTCCTTTCTCCCACGACAATGAATTTCTGTTCTTACAAATTGTTGAAGTCTTTCTTTAGTAGATGTTCTCAGATCTGTGGGCACACCTATTTAGAATCCCTCTCATTACACCTAGTCATAGAATAGAATTCTACAGTGCAGAAGGAGGCCATTTGGCCCATCGAGTCTGCACCAACCACAATTCCACCCATGCCCTATCCTCATAACCCCATCCATTTACCCTAGCTAGTCCCCCTAGCATGGCCAATTCACCTAACCCGCACATCTTTGGACTGTGGGAGGAAACCGGAGCACCCGGAGGAAATTCACACAAACCACAGGGAGAATGTGCAAACTCTGCACAGACAGTGACCCAGGCCAAGAATCGAACCCATGTCCCTGGCGCTGTGAGGCTGCAGTGCTAACCACTGTGCCACCATGCCACCCAATGACTAGCCACTACAATTGAGACTGAGATAGGTATCCACTTAACAGCTGATGCACTCAACCACTAATTTGCAGTATTATGTTTTTGAGTCATAGAGGTTTACAGCATGGAAACAGGCCCTTCGGCCCAACTTGTCCATGCCGCCCTTTTTTTTAAAACCCTAAACTAATCCCAATTGCCCTCATTTGGCTCATATCCCTCTATACCCATCTTATCCATGTAAATATCTAAATGCTTTTTAAAAGACAAAATCGTACCCGCCTCTACTACTACCTCTGGCAGCTTGTTCCAGACACTCACCACCCTCTGTGTGAAAAAATTGCCCCTCTGGACACTTTTGTATCTCTCCCCTCTCACCTTAAACCTATGCCCTCTGGTTTCAGACTCCCCTACCTTTGGGAAAAGATATTGACTATCTAGCTGATCTGTGCCCCTCATTATTTTATAGACCGCTATAAGATCACCCCTCAGCCTCCTACGCTCCAGAGAAAAAAGTCCCAGTCTATCCAGCCTCTCCTTATAACTCAAACCATCAAGTCCCGGTAGCATCCTAGTAAATCTTTTCTACACTCTTTCTAGTTTAATAATATCCTTTCTATAATAGGGTGACCAGAACTGCACACAGTGTTCCAAGTGTGGCCTTACCAATGTCTTGTACAACTTCAACAAGACGTCCCAACTTTTAAAGTAAAACAAAATGTAAATTCTGAATTGATACACAATTTATCCACTACTTACCATTGAATTCTCACTCTTAACCATTGCTACTCTGTTTAGCAGTTTTGTAAGAAATATCCTCCTCAAATGCTTCTCCACCATCATCCACCTGGGTGGGCTTTCCTCACTTGATTCTATTCTTACCTGTTGAGTTTTAGCTAAAGAATTGTCTGCTACCCCTTCTGTTCCTACTCCTGCAGCATTAGTTCTGGAATCGAACCCTTGGTCTCCATTGTAGCATGAGCTAATACGACAAGGAAGCTTTAAATCACAACTGTGATTTATTAAACAACAGCAGCAAAACAATATACATAAGCTCAACACTGATACAGTTTTTGAATCTCCAACTCCTTGGTTTACAATGAGGGTTTCTTCTCCCCGGACCCGTGCTCTACCACTCCATAGGTCAAGGTTTGCATGCTCCATTCCTATAGGTGCCGGGTGGATCATTTGACCCGTGAATGATTGCCCCTTAAAGGGGCTGTGCTATCACATTCCTCCCCCTTAAGTGCCCACACAAATGTACAAAAAACTTTTAACATACAACTATGTACAGCCAAGACAAAATTTCCAAAAAAGGGGGAAAATTGGCAAAGTTCATAAAGTCAGTCTATCCAGGGACTTTTGGACTCTTATGGAGCATTGCAACTCTGCGACTTGCTCCTCCCTTGTTGAGGGAGCAGTGTCTAGAAGGCAGATTTTCAGGTGAGTCAGTGCCAATACCCTCTTCGCTCCTGCTGACACCCGAGATTCCCCTTGGGAGACACTTGGTTCAGTTATCGCCAACTCGGTTGCTGGCACACTTGAAATACTACTGGGTCCACACGTCTAGCTTCGGGGCTGCAGCTTCTTGCCTGCTTAAATGGTCTACATGCTCCCCGCACTTCATGGCCATATGAAGACATATGTTACTGGACTGGCCCTTCCAAAACCATCCTGGCTACCTACACTCGTGTGCCCTCCCACCTCACCTGCCCTGCCAAAGTTACAGACAAAAAACTAAGTCATCCATTTCAAACGACCTGTCCCCCTTAGCTGAGTTGTGGTACTTCTTCTGTGAGGCTTGTTTAGCCTCCCCGTCAAATTGAGGAAAACGAGGTCAAGGTGGGTTCTTTAGTGCCGACCAATAACTTGGCTGGTGTAACCCCTTTCGTAGCCTGAGGGATTGTGTTGGATGAGGGAAGAAAATTGGCAAACCAGAGCGACAGTGGCCTGACTTTGAATTCTAAATGTGTGACCTCATTGGCCTGAAAAGTACACTTTTCCTTTTTCAGGCGTATGTACCCATGCTTCTTTAAATCTCCTGAGGACTTCTTCCAAATTGGCTCTATGCTGTTCGGGTGATGACCCCGTTACTAAGACATTATGCAGATACAAGACTTTTAGGAAAGCGCATGCAGATGAAATACCACCTCCTGAAGTCCCTCCTACTATTTTTCAAATGTATGCTGCTCATTGGCAACATTGTCTGAAAATGCAATGAAAATTTCCACATGATATCAGTGTTACCTAGTTCTACCTCCAACAACCCCTGCAAACTGCTTGTCCAACACACAATACTGGAGGAGCAGAAATTTCCAAAACCTAAATATTGGGAAATCTGCCGGGACCAGACTGTTGACAAACTTGGGCTGAATTTTTCCACAGAGGTGAAGTCCCTTCGCTGGGCCCAAAAACTGGAGCTGACTCTGTACTGGCACCCTGGGGCAACATTTTACCAGAATCAGCCAATAACAGACAATCATCAGAGGTAGCCACTGTTGACTTTGCAGGATGAAGAGGAGGTTGCCAGCAGGTCAAGGTGCTCTTGAAGTCAGGAAGTGTTTTCTTTAACATACCAGGACAGGCAGGTAGCCTCCACTGTCCAACCTCGGAAACGTTTTGAGAGTCTGCCGGTCTTTCCATTTAGCGGCTGATCCTCCTGATGCTGGCAAAATGCTGGCAAAGGTGAGATTAAGTTTTAATTTGCAGCCAAGCCTCTGAGGCTTCAGGTGCTGGTAAAATGCCATGGCAGTGGGAAAATGCCTCCCTCCTCTCCCAATGCCTCTGCCACCATTTTACCAATCTATTTGCATTGAGCAGACAAAATCCAGTCCTTGCTGTCATATTTGACATTGAATCATAGAATCTCCACAGTGCAGAAGGAAGCCATTCAGCCCATTGAGTCTGTACCGACTCTCCGACAGAGCATCCCATCCAGGCTCTATCCCTGTAAGCTCATGTATTCACCTCGCTAATCCATCTTTTCTACACATCTTGGGACACTAAGGGGCAATTTAGCATGGCCAATACACCTAACCTGCACATCTTTGGAGTGTGGGATGAAACCGGAGCACCGGAGGAAACCCACGCAGGCAAGGGAGAAGGTGCAAACTCCACACAGAGGGCCGGAATTGAACCTGGGTCCCTGGTGCTGTGAGGCAGCAGTGCTAACCACTGTGCCACCCGCCAAGATGAGCTTTCAATTGTGTATCCATGCCGTCTCTAAGACCGATTTCCACCTCGCTAACATCCCCCCTTGCCTCGTCTCATCTGCTGTTAAAACCGTCATCCACGTCTTTGTTACTTCGAACACACTTCTGGCTGGCCTGTCATGTTTTTACCCTTGGTAGACTTTAAGTCATCAAAACTGCTACACATGTCCTTACTTGCATCAAATCACATTCAAACAACATTCTGGTGTTAGTGGTGCTACATTGGCTCTAGTTAAGCAATGTCTTGATTTTTAAAATTCTCATCTTTCTTTTCAAATATCTCTCACCACTCCCTTTCCTATCTTTTAACCTCCTCTAGCCCTAAAATCCTAGAAGCCTCTCGAGTTATCTGCGCTCATGCTATTCCAGTCTCTTGAGCATACCTGATATTTGCTCCACTGTTGTTGGCTGTACTTTCAGCTGCCAAAGGCCTAAATTCTGGAATTCCCCTCCCTAAAACTCTGTCTTTTTACTTCTCTTTCCTCTTTTAAGATGCTCCTTAAAACCTAACTTGACCAACTTTTGGTCCTCTGCATGAATATCTCCTTATGCGTTTTGTTGTTGAATTTGTTTGATGCTGCTCCTTAGGACGTTTTACTCTGTTAGAGGTGCAACATAAATAAAAGTTGTTGTTGAAAGGCCAATATCTAATTCACTGCAACACTATTGGCTCAAAGTTCAATATTGTTTGAGGTACAATTCTGTTTGCAGTTGCAAGTATTTGTTACCGACTCAGCAAGGATGCTGCTGTTGGTGACCAGATTTTAGTTCACTCAAGCTGTTAATTAATAAAGCTGAAGGGCTTGTGTTTTTTTTAAAATGTATTTTGTTGCCATGCTTCAAAGACAATGGACAGCACAAAAACTGGATGGTAAAAACGAAACACATGTGTACACATGGGATGTTGGAGGAAAGGATGCATTAGCAGAGGGGTATGTAGCCAACAAGTACAATAGTGTTCTCAGCAAATCAGGCAGGGTGCCCACAACCCACAATAAGCACATGACATTCAGCAACTGCTGCCAGACCAAAGAAGCAGAAAATTATGCAGGTGGTTTACATCAGTTAAGCCTGTCGTACCACATATTGGGTAGCAAGAAAGTCTTGGGTCAGCGTCACATCATTATCAGCAATAGAAGATTTCTGATCACGTCTTAGAGGATTTGTCGGAGCCAAGTTAGACCCCAGTTCAATGGATTGCCTTAGAGTCTAGCTGTTCAGTTTAAAGGTTAGCATAGCCTCTGATCCTTAGAGCAATCTCTCAAATTGAATATAACATGATATGCAGGATTAGCTATTACATTCTTTTGTTTATTTTATAAAAACTCAATGCTTAAACAACTGTGACCAGAAATGTTACATCATATTTTCAGCATTATATCCAACTCTCCCTAATGCGAGATATTCCATATTAATGTACTACAGTAACTTTAAAGTCTTTAACTTCAGCCATTCCATAAATATACAATTTGAGCATGAAATTCTGGTCCAGTTTGACAGTCATATAATGTTTGAAGTATTTGTTCAATCGTCCGTGACATATGCAAAAAAAACCCCATGAATTTTAGGTCTACAGCTGTAAGTTATTTTGCCAATATTATTTTCCCTGGAATTATTTTAAATCTTTGATTATTCTTTGTGCATAATGAGAAAACAATCTAAGCCTCAAAATAAATTATGTAAAGCCTTTTGGATAATACATTGTTACTCAAGTGCATTATCAGTTATGGTATATTTAGAGCTGATTTTCTCCTTTTTGTTAAAGTTAAACGTGTTTTATCTGTTTCCTCAGTGGATTAACTGTTGATTAACGCAGTTTGTTATACATTCGTACAGACCAGAAGGATCCTGAGTTCATCCTAGCCTGTGCTGAGATGGATAATCTCACCAAGAACAGTGGTAGGGATGCTATATTTGTCGTCCTCAGATTAGGATCATAGAATCCCGACAGTGCAGAAGGAGGCCATTCAGCCCATCAAGTCTGCACCGACCACAATCCCACCTAGGCCCTATCCCATAACTCCATGTATTTAGCCTACTAGTCCTCCTGACACTAAGGGGCAATTTAGCATGGCCAATCAACCTAATTTGCACATCTTTGGACTGAGGGAGGAAACCGGAGCACCCAGAGGAAACCCACGCAGACATGGGGAGAATGTGCAAACTCCACACAGACAGTGACCCAAGCTGGGAATCAAACCCGGGTCCTTGGCACTGTGAGGCAGCAGTGCTAACCACTGTGCCACCGTGCTGCTTAGGAAGGTGAACTTTGACCATGCGCCTGATCACTAATCAGAGATCCTGTTGCATGTGCATGTTTGTGATCTTGGTGTGATGATAGAATCGGGTTTACATGTGAATAGCCAGCCTGAAGCCACCATCCAAAATCACGTTTGAAGAATGGACTTTTACGCAATGCAATATAAAGTTATTGGTGCAAATGAAATCATAGATATCTGGAGTGAAAACTTGCCTTCTTATAGGATCTTCTGCATTCTCAGAACGTCTGAAAGTACTAACAGCAAAATAATTGCTTTTGAAATCTCGTTACTGTTTTTGTAAATACCTTCAAGACAGATGGAGGCAAGGATAGAAAGTTGGTGGAATTAGGGAAAAAAGGACACTATTTCTTATACTCACTAAGCCTTGTCTTGTTTGTATATGAACACATGGTAGAATAGAAATTTTATCATGATAAAAATGACAGTGGCTCTTCTGACTCTTCTGCAAAGAGAAATTTTATTTTTATTGTTATTTATTTATATGTCATAAGTAGGCTTACATTAACACTGCAATGAAGTTTCTATGAAAATTCCCGAGTCACCACACTCCGCCGCCTGTTCAGGTACACTGAGGGAGAATTTAGCATGGTCAGTGCACCTAACCAGCACGTCTTTGGATTGTGGGAGGAAACCGGAGCACCCAGAGGAAACCCACGCAGACACAGGGAGAATGTGCAGACTCCGCACAGACAGTGACACAAGCCGGGAATTGAACCCGGCTCCCTGGCACTGTGAGGCAGCAGTGTTAACCACTGTGCCACCGTGTCACCTGTTAGTTTAAATATGGAATAATATTCTGGTTTTACGGCAATGGACATTTAAAGTGTGAGGGAGTTTTCAACTGTCACTAAACTTGCAGACTTTAGGCCGAGAAAATGTGGCAGTTTTGGTACTAAAGTACTGAATGGTGTTTCTCTTGGTTTGCCTTTTAAGGTGCCGGTTCTTAACCAGCAGCATCAATTCGTAGATACCAAGCTTTACGAGTAGAGTAGTAGGACAAAAATGTCACCAGTCCTTCTCACACAGCATGACTTTACTCTTGGATGGATTATCCAGTGAACTTGGGGGGCAGAGGGCGAAAGAGAGAGCAACAGAGGCTACAGCAACCTGGAATGCCTTTGCGCATCTACTAATATTCCCTCTATGGAAGTGTAGCAGGTGTTGTGCCCCCAAATATTTCCTGCAAACAATGCCCGTGGTGAGACTCACAGTAGCAAAGGTAACATTGTAATTTTATGTAATAATAGAATCATTTGAAAATTTTTGTGCCAGTAATTCTATGATCAGAATGATTACTGCTATTTACCTAGACCATAAACCTGATAAATTTGTCTTTTGTTGAGGTGATCGCTATCTTCTGTGGTTTAAATTATGCTCAGTGACCACATTTGCAGCTTGTGAGTCATAAACGTAGCTGCTGATATTATTTCCAATTAGTATCTTCAGTAGGTGGCCAGTATTTGGAATAAACAAGCAGACAATTGAACTGGTTCTTTCAGATACACATCAGGAGACGTGAGAATGTGGGACATAAGCACCTGGGACAGCAGTGCCTTGTATCTGGAAACGTCACGCAGCTCTGCAGAACTTGGACCGCGGCCACACGTCTCTTTTGTGAGGATAAATAGCACCATAGCAGTGGCGGCTTACAAGGGCGGTGAGTACCAAAAACACCACCACAGGGCTGTTCAACAATTAACAGCAGCAGCTGCTGCAGACATTTACTGTGAGGTTTAGAAAGGAACACTTCTGGCCAATAATCTAAATGCATTAGTGGGCAGCACAAACAAATTACCATTAATGTTGCTATTATGTCGTCCTAAAAGTGTAATGCCAGTATTTCAGTTCCAGTATATTGTAATGGGGAAAGGAGCATTTTGGCTGCTCCTCGAGGATGTGAATCTAGTTCAGGATGCTTTTCAAAAATGAACAAATCAATGCACATGAAAAGACAAATTTGAACAGCAAGATGCTTTCGGGAAATCAGTGGAAATACATTTTTTTGGTGGCGTGGCATGGATTTTATTATTTGACCATTTTATTATGACTTATAATGTAATTTTCATCCTATATTTTGAATGTTAAATAATGTAAATAGGATGCAATGTGAAGTACTAAAATAAAATTGGTGGAATTAGGGAAACAAGAGCACCATTTCTTAAAGTTTTTGAAGTTTATTTATTAGTGCCATAAGTAGGCTTACATTAACACTGCAATGAAGTTACTATGAAAATCCCCTGGTTGCCACACTCCAGCACCTGTTTGGGTACACTGAGGGAGAATTTATTGTGACCAATGCACCTAACCAGCATGCCTTTTGGATTGTGGGAGGAAACCGGAGCACCCGAAGGAAACCCATGCCGACGCGGGGAGAACATGCAGACTCCACACAGACAGCGACTTAAGCCGGGAATCGAATCAGGTCCCTGGCACTGTGAAACAGCAGTGCTAACCACTGTATCACTGTGCCCCCTCTTATCATACTTGGGTCACTGTCTGTGCGGAGTCTGCACGTTCTCCCCGTGTCTGCGTGGGTTTCCTCTGGGTGCTCTGGTTTCCTCGCACAGTCCAAAGATGTGCTGGTTAGGTGGATTGGCGATGCTAAATTCTCCCTCAGTGTATCCGAACAGGCACTGGGGTGTGGCAACCAGGGGATTTTCATAGTAACTCCATTGCAGTGTTAATGTAAGCCTACTTGTGATACTGATTAATAAATATCAATGAAATTAAGATTTCTCTTTGCAGAGTGTCTGCATGGGTTTCCTCCGAGTGCTCCGGTTTCCTCCCACAGTCCAAAGGTGTGTAGGTTAGGAGGATTAGCAGGGTAAATATGTGGGGTTACGGGTTAGGGCCTGGGTGGGATGCTCTGTCGGAGAGTCGGTGCAGACTCGATGGACTGAATGGCCTCCTTCTGCACTGTAGGGATACTAAGATTCTATGAAAAGCATAAGTAAAGCTTGCATTCATCTTTGATTGGATTGTTTGTTCAATATGCACAAGCACATGGAAGTGGTAAAAATCACTTGAAGAAGAGCATAATCCAGGCTTCAATGTTCCCTTTCAGACAAATAACACAGGTTAAATCATCACCACATTTTATTGCGTTGCCATTTTGAACATTTTCCACAGTCACTTTCAAACTGTTCACAGCAAGGTGAAGAAAATTTGTTGTGAGGTTGTTCAAACCCCAAACAAAATGTCCCGCAGTGATCAATGTTGCAACGTACCAGTGATTGAATAATCTGCCAACACTTTCTGATTGGCCACACACTAAGGGTGGTTACTTGAGTGAGGTACCAGAGGGTGATCAGCATCATTCACCTTCAGGAGAAATTAAAAGGGTAGAAAGGAGAACCCCAGTTGGAAACTTTGCTGTCAATAATGAATATTATTACTTATTACAAAATTGCCATCAATAACCTTAAGAAACCTTTTGCATTCAAAAATGCAGTAAAAATCAATTGAAGCAATATGATAAAATATGGAAGACATTCAAGACAAGTTGAGAAATAACCAGCAGGATGAAGATTTGAATCTAAACCCCATAATTCTATTATAATGACAGCAGGCAATTTCTCCTTTAACTCGTCTCACTTCCTCCATATAAAAGGTGTGGCTATGGGCACCCGTATGGGTCCCAGTTATGCCTGTCTCTTTATGTGTTATGTGGAGCATTCCCTGTTCCAGTCCTACTCCGGCCCCCTCCCACAACTCCTTTATCAGTACATCGACGATGATTTCGGTGACGCTTCATGCTGTCATCTGGACCTGGAAAAACGTATCAATTTCGCTTCCAATTTCCACCCCTTTATCACCTTCACATGGTCCATCCCTTCCTTGACCTCTCTGTCTCTATTTCTGGTCATAAACTGTCCACTCGTATTCATTACAAGCCCACCGACTCCCACAACTACCTTGACTATAGCTCTTCACACCCCACATCCTGTAAGGACTCCATCCCATTCCTCACCTCTGCTGCATCTGTTCCAATGATGCCACTTTCCGAAATAGCGCTGCTGATATGTCTTCCTTCTTCCCCAATCGTGGTTTTCCACCCTCTGTGGTTGACAGGGCTCTCAACTGCATCCAACCCAGCCCCCGGGCTACTGCTCTAACTCCCTCCCCTCCCTCCCAGAACCAGGATGGCATCTTATCCTCACTTTTCACCCCACCAGTCTCTGCATTCAAAGGATCATCCTCCCACCATTTCCGCCAACTCCAGCATGATGCCACTACTCGAAACATCTTCCCCTCACCCCCCATTCAGGGCAACTGCCATAATTCCCAGGCAGTATCTTAACCATCTGAACCTGTGTCCAGCCATTCACGCATTCTGATCACTTAATGGACACTTTTAGCACCTTCTTAGCTTTCTGTATCCTCGTATACATTCCCTTTGCCCTATTCCACTCCCTCACCCTCACAGTGTAAGTCTTTGCTGATTCTCTTTGTTCTCAGCTCTGACAAAAGATCATCTTGACTCAAAACATTGGCTCTATTCTGTCTCCACAGATGCTGTCAGACCCGCTGAGATTTTCCAGCATTTTCTATTTTTATTTTGATTCATCATTCATTCATAGGATGTGAGCCCTGCTGGCAAGGTCAGATTTTGTTGCCTATCCATAATTGCCCTTGAGAAGGTGATGATGAACTTTCCTGAACTGCTGCAGTAAATTGTGAACAACAGTGGTCCGAGCACTGATTCTTGTGCAGTCCCATTCCTGTTTGCAAAACTATCTTTTACACCTACTGTGTTTTCTCGATTGTAGCCAGCTTGTTATCCATTTTTTCTTCTCCACATACTGTAATCTTAGTCTAGAATGAAGTATGTTATCTAAGGCCCCTTGAAAATCCAAATACAATACATCGATGCACTTCTGTGTTTACTCTTTCTGTTACTTTGAAGAATTCAAAGTATGACGTTGCCTTTTAAAATCTGTGCTGACAGTTCTTTGTTTTCAGTTTTTAGATGATTTTTATTAACTTTTTGAGTAAGGATTCCATTATCCTAGCCTTCCTACCACTGATGACAAGCTAATTGGCCTATTTTTCCCTGGGCTTGTTCTGTCTCCCACATTACATATAGAAATCACATTTTCTCTCTGCCAGTCCTCTGGCACTAATCAATTTTCTAGTAAATTTTTATGTATATGTAATAGTGTCTCAGCTATAACTTCCCTAGTTTCCTTGAAATGTGTGCAGAGACAAACGCTGCAGTCAAGTACACTGCCAGTTAGAGTGTGCCAACTCCAAAATGTTCAGTTTTTTAATACTTTTTTTTGTCTATTAACCAATCCTCAATCCATGACAATATAACTCTCATTTCCTGTGTACTAATTTTGTGTGAAAATCTCTTGTGTAGCACCTTGGTTAATGTTTTTTGAAAGTCTAAAGACATGACATCTACTGGTTCGCATACCCCCCCACCTCCCCATCCCCTCCAACCATCCATTCTACTAGTTACATTGTCAGTAAATTTATCAGTTTACTTTTCACCCATGCTGACTTTGCTTAATCATACTATGCCCTTTTACCACATCCCTAAAATTCTAACATCGTTTTACCACTGATGTGAGATTAATTTACTGTTTTCGCTCTTCCTTCTTAAAAAGCAGGATTAAGTTTGTGAACTTCCAATCCTTGTGATTTTTTTGTCTAGAATTTAAGTAATTCTGGAAGATCAAAACCAACGTATCCACTGTCTCCAAAGCTACATCTTTCAAAAGCCTAGGATGCAGATCGTCAGTCCAAGGGATTCATTGTCATTTGGCCCCATCGATTTCTCCAGTATTATTTCTTTCTTTATTTTGATTTCTTGAATTCCCTCATTCTTGCTAGATTCTTGTTTCATCATGCTTTCTACTGTGAAGACAGATACAAAACATTTGTTCAATGTGTTACGATCCTTGGAAAGACCTCAGGATGTGGGGGAGATCCGGTTAGGGACAAATAGCATTTAGGTTTAGGTTGATCAAGGTTGAGATTCAAGACACCTGCTTTTGGAATAAAGCCACAAAATTCCATGTGTCGTGAACAAACAAAGACAAACTTTACTGTACACACTCAGATAAAACAATCTACAAAGTTTGTCATATGCTCTGATGTTAAAGTAAAAAAGTTTAAAGTTTATTTGTTAGTCACAAGTAGGCTTACATTAACACTGCAATGAAGTTAGTGAAAATCCCCGGCGCCTGTTTGGGTACACTGAGGGAGAATTTAGCATAGCCAATTCACCTAACCTGCACATCTTTGGACTGTGGGAGGAAACCGGAGCACCCGGAGGAAACCCATGCAGACACGGGGAGAACGTGCAAACTCCACACAGACAGTGACCCAAGCCGGGAACTGAGCCCAGGTCCCTGGTGTGTGAAACAGCAGTGCTAACCACTGTGTGCCACCGTGTCATTCAGAGTAAGTCTGAGGTACATGTGAATTAGCAGACTAAATATGGTCGAACACACCAGTACAAGGTAAATGACAGATTTCATGGATTTCTCAGAAACCCACTCAGATGTCAATAAACACCAGGTCAAACGCTCTCATTGAAACACTGTCTTGAGAGGGATACCCATCTTCACCTTCAAAGAATTCTCCTTGGAATTCCCCCAAAAGGTTGCTCCCACTTGGATAGCTTTTAACAATGGCCCAACTCACAGGATTTCAATCTTGCCTTCTGAGATTCCTTTTCCCTGGGTTCCCAGGCACACTCAACGTTACCTTACAAGAACACTTTCGGATTATTTACTGTGCCAAGCAGAACACCACTGCTCCAAAGGAGTACCCTAGCCCCAACGGCTCACAGTACAGAGTCAGTCTGCAAACTGCTGTTCTTGCTATAAAATCGGAGCCTTTTTCTTTGCTGCCTTCTTTTAACTTTCTTAACAGGACCTATCCCTGTCCCCGCGTCTGTAACACCGGCAGACTACTGCTTCAAGAAGAGCTGTTTACTGACCCTTCAATTGACCTGGGAACTAATCAAATCGCTCCCAGAAGGCCTCACCCCGCAGGAACCAACGTGACAGTCATTGAAACATCCTGTATCTTAAATGTTACAATCTCCACAGATTTAGCACCCAGGGACACTTTTTTTTCGAATTTTTATTCAATCCAAATCCAAATTCCAATTGAATTCAATTCAAGGTCCCCACAAGAGAGACAAACAAGATCCAAGCTGACAAGATGAGGCATTGCACCCCATCTTGGGACACAATGACTTGAATTCATAACAAATGTCTCTGCCATACCCTTATTGTGCATAATAATTTCACCTCTCTCTGCCTTCAATGGGCTCACATTTTCTTTCACTAATAGCTTCCTATTTACTTAACCATTGAAAGTTTTATAATTTATTTTTATGTTTCTTGTTGGTCTGCTCTTATCTTTCCTTATCAATTTCATGGCCCTCCTTGGCTGAACTCTAAAATCCTTTCAATCTCATGTTTTGGCAACATTATAAGCTGCTTCTCTGGATCTAATACAACCTTAAAACTCCCATTGTTGGACAACTTTTTCTATGGGAGCTTTTGTGCTTTATGTGAGTTTGCTCACGAGTGCTATTTGAACCCCTGACCTATGGATTCCGAAGTGAGTGCTACCATTGAAGCCAAACTGGCACTTTAAGCTGAGCGTGTACTTCTCAGTACTCCACATATTTTTGAAAACAATAGGATGTGGCTGATGGTAGCCAAGTGACATATTGATTAACCATTCTTGTTGCCCGTGGAATGCGATAGTGGGTTGCTTTCTTGAACTGCTAAAATCCTTCTGGTGTATGTGTTCCCACAGTGGTGTTAGGTAACGACTTCCAAATTATTAGTCCAGTGACAATCAAGCAGCATACATTATAAACTCCCAGTCAGGATGGTGTAGTGCCTCTCGGGTCCTTAGAGGTGATGGTGTTCGCTTGCATAACAGAACTACTTTTGACTTTCTTGATGGCAGAGGCCATTAGGGAGGGAGGTTTTGCCGAAATAACCTTGGTAAGTTGCCACAGTACATCCTATAGATCATACATATTACAGCCATAGTGCACCAATGTACTCTGTAATATTGCACATTTGCCACAGTTAGAATGAATCTACTGTCATCATGATAGAAAAAAGAGAGCTCGTTTTGGGAGAACATGAGTAAGAAACTTAAAATGTCAGTCCAATGGATGGTTGGCCTCCGAATTTGAAACTTACTGATTAGCAGCACTTTGCTGTCCAATAACAAGCAAATGGATAGGATGGGAGTGTTATCTGATATTTGAAACCATAAAGGAGAAAACATTCATTAGCAGCATGTATATTTTATTTTAATTTGCTTTCAGTTCTATTACTTTGGTACATTTGACATCCACATACAGGGCCAGATTTTGCTGGAGAGCAACATCTCATGACACGCCCCATTAGATTAGATTTGTTTGTGCATGTTGAAGCTTTCAAATATTTAACTGACAAAGGAGCTGAAAGTGACTATTTTAATGCACAAATTGGGCAACAATGTAACAGTTTCCAATTCTGTTCAAGATAGGCTGATGTTTTTTCATTAAAAATATTGCGTGCTATTCAAACATCATTATTTTATTCAGCAAAATCCACACATTCATCTGCAGCATGTTAAAGCGTTAAATTTTTGAAGTGCAGTTTTTCCCCAGGTGCGTAAGTATTTCTAGAAGTACTTTATATCAGCATTGTAATTTTATTTTCTGTACTTTCACATGAACGGTGAAAGTTGGATCTATCTTGGGGAGGTGGGGGGCAGGAGTTGGGCACAGAGATTTATAACTTATAATTGTAAATTAATTTAAAAACTATTTTCTCCCCCAATGGAGTGGTTTTTGTTTTTGAAAAAAAACAATTTTGTGCAGTTTGGAAAAAATGATCTTCGGAGGTAAATGCAAGTCAGTAACATTTTAAAAACACAGTTGCTGTTGCAGAGACATTTCCAGGGTTTTGGAACAATCTCTCTGGTCACTGAAAAGTTCTGACTGGCAAATAGCTCACAGATAATAGGTAAATTATTTTGAAAAAAGAGAGTTATACTGTAAAGCAGGACTGAATGATGACATTGCCCAAATTTTCTGGCCTGCAGCAAAGTGATGATGCTCAGCTCCGACCGCCAAAAGAACTGCCCAAAAGCTCTACTGACCTCTGTGATGTGGATTTTATCTTAGCCGACATGAATTCGTTCTGACATTAGCTCATGGGAATTGTCAACGTCCAACAATAGCCATGTCATCAAGCAGGCGAAGCAGCCAATCATGTTGAAGAATCTTCCCAGATTGCAAACTAGGACATAAAAAAGCAGTGATTATCTTTGACTTTTTAGTCATTTTATGGACACAGAAATAAAGATTGGAATTTGGGATCAAGTTGGTGGAATTTGGGATTAAGTTAGAAGCTGAAATTTCGTAAACTTTGAAAAAACATGTTTTAAGAAATCCTTGAAATTTTCTTATCATCGTGGAGGAATTTGGCATTCCACAGTAACATTAGTTTATCAGGGACAGCAAAGTTGTTCAATCAATGATTATGACATGCTACACCATTTTAAAAACCCAAGTAAACTCATTCAACTAAAGCATAACTTTTTCAAAGCCTTTTACAGTGAGACTAAATGTCTCTGAATTAAGTCTCAATGACTCTTAATGGCGTAAAAGTGGAAGTTTACGTGAAATCAAATTACTTTTTAAAGATTTCCATCTATGACGACTTCAGCAGCACATTATTTGGAGGAGCCGAGAATCACTGACAATTTCTAGATTTCTGCATTTGACTACTACAGACATGGATCCCAGAGGTTGCTGTCGCTTTCATAGTTGTATTGACAGTGGACATTGACAGTTCCATTGTCAGCCCAACCACAAAATGAGGGCCACTGAATAAGGTTTAATTGGGGTATTTGAATTGATATGCTGATATGTATATTCACCTTATTAAATGAATCTATGGTATTAATAATTTAACAGGAGCAAACATGAGCCCTTGCCTAATACCACATCAGTAGTCACCTGAAGAAGGGGCTCAGAGCCTCGAAAGCTTGTGTGGCTTTTGCTACCAAATAAACCTGTTGGACTTTAACCTGGTGTTGTTAAACTTCTTACTGTAATACCACATCGACAAACGTTTGTCTATTTGACCACAGTACTCCCTTTAAATTTAGAATGATGAAAGATTATCTCTTCTTTGAAAGCTTAGGCGAATCAGCAAAATAGTACATTCTTGCTGCGGTATTTTATCAGCAGATTAATTCAAGAGCTTTTACATTAGCCTTACATTAGCCAGAATTTTTCTACTGCACATCCCTTAAATTAGTATGTAAAAATTGGATCTAAAATAGCTGTCAGGCACTAACTTCAAGGTGACAGAGTTTAAAGTTAAGGGTGCTAAAAGGAAATAGGAGACGTAAACTATATTTTTTCATAAGATTTTGATAGAAGTTTGGAACAGGCTATCAACAAGGTCGTGGGATTGATAAAAGGACGGGATGAAATCCAATATTTGAATTGAGTGACTTTAAATAAAAACAGTAGATTCTAAATTTGATTTATGGCCATTAGCTCTAGAATTGCAGTGAGGAACCTGTTGGTTACTTTATAGAGAAAAAAATACTTTGAAACAATTACCTGCACAGCCCAATGCTCTTCTGCTGTCTGAAACATCAATGTCACACTGTAGGGAGATACACCATTGGAGCTGGAGTTTTCAGCTGTCCGCTGGAAGATTAGCCAGTACGCACTCTGAAAATGGAGCCAATGGTTCAAAAATAACTAAAGTTCACATGGTGCAGGGAGGAATAAAAAGATTTCAAGTTTTCAACCTTGTACAAGTTTAAGCAAGGATATTAAAACAAAACTGAATTAAAGTTTAAACTTTATTCATTAGTCACAAGTAAGGCTTACATTAGCACTGCAATGAAGTTACTGTGAAATTCCCTAGTCACCACACTCCGGCGCCTGTTCGGGTCAATGCGCCTAACCAGCACACCTTTCAGACTCTGGGAGGAAACCCACGCAGACACGGGGAGTACATACAAACTCCACACACAGACAGTGACCCAAGCCGGGAATCAAACCCAGGTCCCTGGTGCTGTGAGGCAATAGTGCTAACCACTGTGCCACCGTGCCGCCCCACAGTTCAAGGTGTTGCTTATAATTTAGTTTGTTGCTGTGAGATGGTTCATGTTTGTCTTGGGAAATAACAGCAGCAATTTACATTTCTGAAGTGCCTTTGACAGAGAAAAACACCCTAAGACCCTGCAGAGGTGTGAGAAGAAAGGGACAAGAGGGTGAACGTTTATGATGTTCAAAACAAAGTGCAGCCATTGAGTCTAAAGTTAGATCATGATTAACAACCATCTGTTGCTGCAGGAACTTGCTTGAGCTTTGAACATGGGAATAACCTTCTTGGTTATGTCAGTGTTACTTCAACAAGAGCTACAGATCGCCCATAAATATGTCACTAAACACTTGAGAAAAGGATCCCCGTGAAACATAAACAGATGATGCTCATCCACTAAAAATGTTTTATATAATATTCATCTAATGTAAATAAAATTTAAAAATTCACAGCAGCAGCTGGTATTTAGGCACTTCGCAGGAATGTTCTGTAACAAGGTATGACATCAAGCCACGTAGGGAGATCCTAGGTTAGGTAACCAAAAGCTAGGTCAAAGAGGTAGCTTTGAGGGAGTGTCTGAAAAATTGTCTTGCACTCATCAAGATAATTACAAGAATACCAATCAAAAACAGAAAATGCTGGAAAATGCAGCAAATCTGACAGCATTTGTGGGGAGAGTAGAGTGCCAACGTTTCAAGTCTAGAACTGAGAGCAAAGAGAACCCGCAAAGATTTATACTATGAGGGCGGTTGGGGGGGGGGGGGGGGGGAGGAGGGTGGAATGGCACAAAGGGAATGTAAATAAAGATACAGAAGGCTGAGAAAGTGCTAAAAGTGTCCATTAAGTGATCAGAATGCATGAATGGCAGAACAGAGACTACCTGAGGAATGTGGCAGTTGCCCTGAAGGGAGGGGGCGGGGGGCGGGGACAAGTAGAAGAGCTGGAATGGAGAAGTGGAAAAATGGAAGTGAGAGAGAACGATGATGATATAATGAATGAGATGAAACAAAATGAAATAAAATAAATGGAAATGGGGTGAAGGTGGAGGAGAGAGTTCATGCTCTGAAGTTGTTGAACTCAATGTTCAGCTCAGAAGGCTGTAAAGTGCCCAATCGGAAGACGAGGTGCTGTTCCTCCAGTTTGCATTGGGGTTCACTCGAACATTGCAGAAGGCCAAGGATGGACATATGGACAGAAGAGCAGTGTAGCGTGTTGAAGTGGCAAGCAACAGGAAGGTCTGGGTCCTGCTTGCGGACGGACTAAAGATGTTCAGCAAAGCGGTCACCCAGTCTGCGTTTGGTCTCTCCAATGTAGAGTAAACCGCATTGGGAGCAGTGAATGCAATAGACCAGATTGAAGGAGGTGCATGTGAAGTGCTATGAGAGGGAAGACAATTTTGAGGGTATTTGGAGAGATTAGGGTTAACGACGCAGGTGGAGAAGGTAGTCAAGAAGGCATACAGCATGCTTGCCTTCATTGGCCGGAGCATTGGGTTTAAAATTTGGCAAATCATGTTGCAACTTTATAGAACCTTAGGCCGCACTTGGAATATAGCGTTCAATTCTGGTCGCCACACTACAAGAAGGATGTGGAGGCTTTGGAGAGGGTACAGAAAAGATTTGCCAGGATGTTGCCTGGTCTGGAGGGCATTAGCTATGAGGAGAGGTTGGAGAAACTTGGTTTGTTCTCATTGGAACGGCGGAGGTTGAGGGGCGACCTGATAGAAGTCTACAAGATTATGAGAGGCATGGACAGAGTGGATAGTCAGAAGCTTTTTCCCAGGCTGGAAGAGTCAATTACGAGGGGGCATAGGTTTAAGGTGCGAGAGGCAAGGTTTAAAGGAGATGTACGAGGCAGGTATTTTATGTAGAGGGTGGTGGGTGCCTGGAGCTCACTGCCGGGGGAGGTAGTGGAAGCAGATATGATAGTGGCTTTTAAGGGGCGTGTTGACAAATACATGAATAGGATGGGATTGGAGGGATATGGTCTCCAGAAAGATGGGGGGTTTTAGTTAAGTCGGGCAGCATGGTCGGTGCAGGCGTGGAGGGCCAAAGGACCTGTTCCTGTGCTGTAATTTTCTTTGTTCTTTGCTGAAATTTTAGATTTTTATCGTTTTAATTTTTATTTGTGGTGATATGAAATGTACTAGGATACAAGGAAATAAAGTAGCTTTCATCCAAACACAATGTTTTGCGTCCCATATCAGTAATGTAAATGATCTACAGACAAGGTAAATGTAAGACGTTTAATAAAAGAAATAGCTAGCAGATCTCCCTGTGGTCTTGCCCCAGAGTAATCTTGGGAAAGGAGCATATTTTTGTTTGTTTGTGATGATTGAGGGCCGACCTGGGCCATTCCTTCAAGGCCACTGCTTAACTACTTCCTTTTGGGAGCAGGTCAAAATATTTTATGAGATCAGTCATTACAACTTCCTCTGGATTAGCAACCTCCCTGTGGCCACAGCAGGTGCCCCACCTGAAATTCACCATAGAGATTGTTTTGGCATCAAGTGCATTCACATTTCTTTTTTTTTCCTGCCATAATCCAAAATTAGGCATGTTGCAGAAGATGGAGATGGGACATAGGAAATGATCCATGTTGTAGATTGCATATATTTGCTACTAAATACAAAGAAAATTCATCTTTGACATGATGTAGTTGAAATAGAATGGCATGCCATTTGTGTGAAACTTGCATGGTGTCGCGAATAGCAGATATTTGTAGTTGCAGTAAAGGGAACAGACCCATTCAAACTCCCAACAGGCAGTTTTATATACTATAACTGTAACACTGGTTGTTAAATTTGCATGACTCCTACTTTTAAAATGCTCTGTGTCAATAAATCTTAGATTTGGAGGTTTCTAGGAGTTGCACAAAATGTTCATTTTGTGAGTGAGTAATTTATCATGTTGAAGAGATCTGCAATAAATCAGTGACTAATATCTGTATGATGTAGACCATTTGGCATGTCAACGAGATTGCAAAATTGGTCTGTAATGTTTTGTCAGAATAGGATCTTGTGAAATAATACACTTATCATTGCTGGTTTTATCACTTAATATTTAAATTTAGGTGCCCCAAATACATGTTGACACTTGTGAATTCTGCTATAACGTTAAATGGAAAGTAATGGATATCTGGATAATGGATGAGATTAATTACCAAGCAATAGTTTAACTGGTGGGGGAGTTACAAGATCCTACAGTATTGGAGCAGAACTGAAATTTATACCAGCATCTGAAACAGCAAATGAGATTGTGGCCTTAAAAATAATCCATATTATTTTGTATTTCTCATGACGTCGCTTTTGTACATATTAAAAATCATGTATAGATCGTACTACTTGACTTCAAGACTCTTCTTCATTGGGGCATAGAGTCATTTACAGCTCACTCCTTTATATTAACATTTATCATTGTAAATTGATATGCTGTCGTAAGTAGATGAAATGTGGTGATCATGAAAAGGTGGCTCTATGAATAAAGGACTTCGATTTAATATGATGTCTTTCAAAACCTCAGGACATTCCAAAGCACTTTTACAACTAGTGAAGTACTTTTAGAAATGTAGTTACTGTTGTATTGTATAAAACAAGTTTTTTGAAGTCTTTCCCAACCCCATTATTATCTTATACACTAAAAAATGTGCATTCATTAACTGTAGGCAGCACAAGGTGTAATTTACCAGTAAATGCGATGGAATGATCTTGGTCTCCTGGAGACGAGCTTCGAGGCAGGACTGTGAGGAATTCCACAAAAGCTGATGGGTTCCCATCTCCGGGCGATCTTCCGCCCGATTGCAGCAGGTAGCCAATTTGCATCGATAAGTGACCATTTGTGGTCTGACTGAGGTTGCTGCCAGATCTTGCAGATATTGCCGGAGGCAGAAGGGCTGAGGGCCAAAGCCCAGCAGGTTCCTGAACAATAGAGATGCAGTGGCAGACTTTTAAGGAGATATTTAATAACTCTCAGCTAAATTTATCCCGATGAGAAAGAAAGACTCTTTGAGAAGAATGCATCGTGCTTGGCTAAATAAAGAATTTAAGGATAGTATCGAATTGAAAGAAACACTGTATAATCTGCAAAGATCAGACAATTAGGTGGATGTTAAGAACCAGCAAAGAATGACTTAAAAAATAATGAAGAGGGAGAAGGTGGAGTATGAGAGAAAGATGGCTAGAAATATAAAAATAGATAGTAAAAGTTTCTCCCTTACATTAGTTACTCTTTCCCTTTTTAAAGAAAGTGTTAGTGCTCGAGAGAGAGTGTCTGGGGAATTCATAATGGAAAGAAGGAAATTGCAGAAGAGCTGCACAGGTATTTTGTATCTGTCTTCACCATAGAAGACTTTGAAAACTTCGCAAAGATACTGGAAAATCAAGAGGTGAAAGGGAGGGAGGAACTTCAAACTGTCACCATCACCAGGGCAAAGTTACTGGGGAAACAGTGAGACCCACGACCTAATGGCCTGCATCCTGGGGTCTTACAAGAAGTGGCTGCAGTGATAGGAGAGGCATTGGTTCTAATGTTAAAATATTCCTCATATTCTGGAAGAGTTCCAAGAGATTGGAAGATAATAAATGTAACACCTTTATTCAAGGCAGGAGGAAGACAGAAGGTAGGAAACTTTAGGCCACGTAGCCTCACATCTTTCAAAGGGAAATTGCTAGAACCCATTACTAATGAGCCAAAAGCAGAATGGTTAGAAAATTACAATGGGTTCAGACAGAGTCAACATGATTTTGTGAAAGGGAAATCATGTTTAACTAATTAGAGTTATTTGAGGAAGTAACAAGCAAGATGGATAAAGGAGAATCTGTAAATGTGTTGTACTTGGATTTCCAAAAAGCTTTTGATAAGGTGCCACATCAAAGGTTACTCCCAAAACAAGAGCTCAAGGTGTAGGGGGTAACATCTTAGCATGGATAAATGACTGAATAGCTAACAGGAAGTAGAGAGTAGGGATAAATGGGTCTTTTTCAAGTTGGCAAGCTGCAATTAGAGGAATGTTATAGGGATCAGTGCTGGGGACCTCAACTATTTAGAATCTATATTACTGACTTGGATGAAGAAACCGAATGTAATAATAGCTAAATTTTTCCGATGACATCAAGATAGGTAGGAAATTAACTTATCAAGAGGAAGTAAATATAGATAACTTAAATGAACGGGCAAAGTTTGACAGATGGTGTATAATGTGGGAAAATGTGAACTTGTCCACTTTGGCAGGAAGAATAGTAAAGTAGTATACTATTTAAATAGAGAGAGATTGCAGTATAGAGGGATCTGGGTGTCCTGGTACATGATTGTACATGTTTGCTTTTGTGGGGAGACCAGAGCTACGGGCAACAGTTTAAAAATATAAGGTCTCCCTTTTAAAATGGGGATGAGAATCTTTTTCTCCAGGGATCATTTGTTTGTGGAATTATCTTTCTCGGAAATCAGTGGAAGCTGGATCATTGAATTTATT
This sequence comes from Mustelus asterias, assembly GCF_964213995.1. NCBI lineage: Eukaryota > Metazoa > Chordata > Chondrichthyes > Carcharhiniformes > Triakidae > Mustelus > Mustelus asterias. Next base: position 69,965,547 of record NC_135813.1, on the reverse strand, counting down.
CAAAGCTGAGTTAAATAGGTTATTGATAGACAAGGGAAGCTAGGATTATGGGGGAATTGAGGAAAATGACGTTGAGACCACCATTAGATAAACCATGATCTTATTGAATGGTGGAGTAGGTTTGAAGGGCAGAATGGCCTACTCCGCAATCATCTTCCTGTTGAAGTGACATGCAGGTGGCTGGCGTGGAGGTGGTAGGTGAGGTGTTGGTGGTGGGGAGGGATACATGAGGGCTCTTGTATTAACCCCTCCACTTGCTCGACTGGAGCTGCAGCTATCAGTGGGGCACAGCTGCTGCTGCTGGCTATCTTGTGGTCACAGTTTATTTAATTCAATTCGAGCCTGTTCAGCAGACGCCTCGATGGAGACGTCCCGGGGTTCTTCTCTGACAGTGGCAGCACCATCTCTGCCGTCCTTCTAAGGCTGCAGGCCCTCTGATTGGGCTTCTTAATTGGCTGCCTCCAGGCAAATTTCCCAGTTGGGCTCTCTGACAGGCAGAGCAGAGTCGGGATCCAGAAATGGTTCCAACTCAGGATCATAGCCTCAGAGCAGAAGATTCTGCCCACAGTGTTCAACTTACCATCCTTCATTTTAAACAAAATGCCTTAAATTTGAAAAAAAAGACTTTGAAGACAGAATTAAGCCAGTTATTTCCAAAAGGTTTCTTAAGATCTATACTGAGCAACTAATAATAGGAAGGCAAATCAACCTTGAAAGGACATAACCGTTTACCCACAGATTTATTTTGGCAGCAGAATAATAAATTGTGCATAACATGGTTTGAAACAGCACATCTTGTAACAGTTGATTTTTGTGCAAGTTGCTAATCATTTGGGGAGGGATTTAGATTTAGTTTTTTTTGTTCATTGTTTACAGATGTGGGCACCATTGGCTAGATCAGCATTTATTGCCCACCTCTAGTTGCCCTTCATAAGGTGGTGGAGCTGCCTTCTTGAACCTCTGCAGTCCCTGAGGTGTAGGCAGACTCACAGTGCTGTTAGGGAGAGAGTTCCAGAATTTTGACCCAGCCACAGTGAAGGAACTACGATATATTTCCAAGTCTTGGAGGGGAACCTCTAGATGGTGGTGTTCCCAGGCATCGGCTGCCCTTGTCCTTCTAGATGGTCATGGTCCCGGGTTCAAAAGATGCTGCCTAAGGAACTTTGATGAGTTCCTTCAGTGCATTTTGTAGATGGTACACACGTCTGCCACTGTTCGTCAGTGGTGGAGGGAGTGAATGTTTTTGGAAGGGGTAATAATCAAGCAGACTGCTCTGTCCTGGATAGTGTCAAGCTTCTTGACTATTATTGGAGCTGCATTCATGCAGGCAAATGGAGAGTCTTCCATTACACTCCTGATGTGTGCCTTATTAGATGGTGGACAGCTTTGGGGAGTCAGGAGGTGAGTTACTTGCAGCAGGATTCCTAGCCTTTGTCCTACTCTGGTAACCACAGTATTTATGTGGCTAGTCCAGTACAGTTTCTGCTCAGTAAAATCCCCCCCAAGATGTTGATAGTGGGGAATTCAGCAATGGTAATGCCATTGAATGTCAAGAGTGATATTTACATTGCCCCTTGGTCATTGCCTGGCACTTGGCACTTGCCTGGATATTGTCCAAGTCTTGCTACATTTGGACATGGACTGTCTTAGTATCTGAGGAGTTGAAAATGATACTGAACATTTTGTAGTCATTAGCAAACATCCCCACTTATATCCTTATGATGGAAGGAAGATCATTGATGAAGTAGCTGAAGATGGTTGGGCCTAGGACACTACCCAGAGGAACTCGTGCAGTGATGTCCTGGAGCTGAGATGATTGACCTCCAGCCACCACAACCATCTTCCTTTGTGCTAGGTATGACTCCAATCAGCGGGGAGTTTTCCCCCTGATTCCCATTGACTTCAGTTTTGCTAGGGCTCCTTGATGCCATACTTGCTCAAATACTATTTTGATGGGCAGTCACTCTCACCTCACCTATGGCATTCAACTCTTTTGTCCATGTCTGAACCAAGGGTGTAATGAGTTCAGGAGCTGAGTGAACCTGGTGGAACCCAAATGAGCGTCCATGAGCGGATTATTGCTGAGTAAGTGCTGCTTGTTAGCTATTAATGACCTCTTCCACCACTTTGCTGATGATTGAGAGTAGACTGATGGGGCGGTAATTGGCCAGATTGAATTTGTCCTATTTCTTGTGTACAGAACGTACCTGAGCAATTTTCCAGATTGCAGGCTGGATGCCAATGCTGTAGCTGTACTGGGACAGCTTGGCTAGAGGTGCGGCAAGTTTTGGAGCACAGGTCTTCAGTACTATTGCCAGAATATTGTCAGAGCCCAGTGCCTTCAGCTGTTTCTTGGTTTCACGAGAAGTGAAGCCTATTGGCTGAAGACTGATATCAGTGATACCGGGGACCTCCAGAAGAGGCCGTGATAGATAATCCACTCGGCACCTCTGGCTGAAGATTGTTGTGAATGCTTCAGCCTTATCTTTTGCACTGATGAAACCAGTGCACGGTAGCAGTAGGGCGGCACAGTAGCACAGTGGCTAGCACTGCTGCTTCACAGCTCCAGGGACCTGGGTTGGATTCCTGGCTTGGGTCACTGTCTGGGTGGAGTTTGCACATTCTCCTCGTGTCTGCGTGGGTTTCCTCCGGGTGCTCCGGTTTCCTCCCACAGTCCAAAGATGTGCAGGTTAGGTTGATTGGCCATGCTAAAAAATTGTCCTTAGTGTCCTGGGATGCGTAGGTTAGAGGGATTAGTGGGTAAATATGTAGGGATATGGGGGTAGGGCCTGGATGGGATTGTGGTCGGTGCAGACTCGATGGGTCGAATGGCCTCTTTCTGTGCTGGAGGGGTTTCTAAGATTTCTAAGATTCTGATGTGCTGGGCCTTCCTCCATCATTGAGGATGGAGATATTTGTGGAACTTTCTCCTCCATTGTTTAATTGTCCACCACCATTCATGGCTGGATGTGTCAGGACTGCAGAGCTTAGATCTGATCTGTTGGCTAAGGAAGTGCTTAGTTCTGTCCATTACTTGCTGCTTCGCTGTTTGGCCAGCAAGTAGTCCAGTTTTGTAGCTTCACTAAGTTGACACCTCATTTTTAGAAATGCCTGGTGTTGTCCCTGGCGTGTCCTTCTGCACTCTTCATTTTCTGTGTTTCACCGGTCAAAGTTTAGTAACATCGATGTGGTGATATTCAGCCAAGTGGCTTAACACCTTGGCCCATCAATCTGACCAATTTATATCCAGAAGTAACCTGAAGTTGATTTCTGGAAAGTTGTATGCTCAATACATATCAAGTAGACGTCATCAATCATAAATCATCTGGGAGAGATTAAAGAGTCATCATCTGTCTGTGTATTTTAAATAATCTCACAAAGCATGAGAGCAGCACTCTCTGAATAAATCTGAAATGTATGATTTAGACTCTGAATTTCATACTGCATATTTATTCCTTGGTCTTTTTATTCACTTTTTTTTAAATTACGTGATGGTGGCAGTGACAAGCCTTTAACTCTATGCAGCTGATGTCTGATGACAAGCCACATTGAAAGGTTACCAGAAGATTGCTGTGATAAATTGCTGATTACTAGGAAACAATACTGTTAATATAAAAATTGTGTAATTATATCTACAGTACTTATACTTGTGACATTACTGGTAAGGGATGCATACATAGAATAATAGAGGTTATATTTTCAAAAAATTAATGAACTGAAATACAGTACAAGTGTTTTCCAAATGACAGTAAATATACCATCAACGTACTGAATAGATAAGGATTCTTGCATATTTGGTGCATGTTTCTGCACTGAAGTTGTTCGTTAGTGCTTCATGTGTGACTTTAGTGCCCCTGCATATTAAATTTGTTTTCCTACACTTTGGCATTAGACCAGCCTGATTTTATCACTAATTGCATTGTGAAAATGTAACTGAAATGAATCAAATAAAATGCTTTAGTTGAACCATTAGATAAAATGGCAGAGTTGTTTTGATAATGAGCAGATGTAGCTAATGCATGGAGATTTGGCCATTTTCAAGTCCCATCTGCTGTATGCCTGCCTGGATTTGGCGGTGAGCCACTGCTCAGCAGACAGACATAACTTTCTCACAGTCACATCATTTGTCTCTGGTAACGAGACTGCCTGCAGAACCATTATCAGTTTGAGAAAAGAAAAGCCATTTAGTGAAATTGAACATCGTTTTTTTTTGCGTAAGTGAGGAGATGATAAAATTGCACAACACACGGACTGTGACAAGGTGATCTAAGTTGTGAATTAATTGAACTTTTTATGAGGAGTACCTGAGTAATCAAGGTCAATATGAGCTTTCAAATTTCAGAAGACATGGGGAAAGTTTTGTTTTACTTGCCGGTGGTAAGGAAGGGGGAGACTTGATGTAGGAATTTTCTCCGAGTTGCAGTTTTTGAGCTTCGTCAATAATTTATTGTATCATTTCATTGTAACCCTACACTGAGTATTGAATTCGACCATCTCATAACATAGTGATTAGGTATGTTTGTAGGATGATGCTAAAGTAGCATTTATAAATGTTGTTCTCCCTTTGCTGAACACTCTTTATTAGTTAATCTGCCAAAATAAATTGGTTTACATTAAGAAAAGAAAACCTGCTTCTGACTAGCAGATCTCAACCATTTTGCTTCCAAGAGCTCCTCATTATGAAACTTCCATAAACTCCCTGTATCACCACATGGGTAGTATTTTCCGTACAAAACTTAGTTCTACAATTACAAAAAAACTTTGCTTATATATTTCATATTTAGTTTAAAGTCTTTGTAAATTGGAGGCTTTGAAAGATTCTTTGGATGTTCCTTATGCACAAACTGCACGTTGCAATTTATGTTTATCCCTCCTTCCAGTATAAATAAAACAGAAATTCTAGTCGTTGTTTTCATATTTCCTTAATTTTTTAGGATTAATGGCAGCTTTATAATTTTTGACTCTTGCCTTGGCCTCCTCAATGCTCTTCAGCCCTTACAGTTGAACTTGCTGAAGTTAGTTCTGTATCATCATTCTGTGGATTTTGTTGCTTTGAAGCTGATTAAATATGTGACAGTATCTGGAGGTTGTGTGCCGTTACAATAATTGTCCTTTATGATAGCTGCATTACAACTTTGCTTAAAGAGAATGTAATGTATAATCTGCAAACGTATTAACTCCTGTGGTTTCTTCAGGTAATAAACATGGACTATTTGGGGATTGGCACATGTGCCAGTCCTTGCCCATAGTGCAAGAATCAAAATGTATATTAAAAATATCCCAATTTTCACCTGAACAGCGAGTGAAACATGATATCAGAACCTCAAATGGATGAAGATACCATCAGATACTTACACAGGAACACATGCCCCAACCCCTTTTGATGAAGGGTGGCACAGTGGTTAGCACTGCTGCCTCACAGGTTCAATTCCTGGCTTGGGTCACTGGGTCACTGTGGAGTTTGCACATTTTCCCTGTGTCTACATGGGTTTCCTCTGGGTGCTCCGGTTTCCTCCAAAGATGTGCAGGTTAGGTTGATTGGCCATGCTAAATTGACCCTAGTGTCAGAGGGTTAGCAGGTTAAATGAGGGTTATGGGAATAAGGCCTGGGTGGGATTGTGGTCGATGGGCTAAATGGCCGCCTCCTGTACTGTAGAGATTCTGTGGTGAAATGTTGCTTGATTTTTGTGAAGATGTTAACATGTTTGCTGTTATCGGTATGTATACAGTTACAGTAATTTGCTTTTTACCTTCATATCAAGGGAATCCTTTGATAAGTCATATTGTGAACTTAAGAACATAAGAACATAAGAAATAGGAGCAGGAGTAGGCCATCTAGCCCTTCGAGCCTGCCCCGCCATTCAATAAGATCATGGCTGATCTGACGTGGATCAGTACCACTTACCCGCCTGATCCCCATAACCCTTAATTCCCTTACCGATCAGGAATCCATCCATCCGCGCTTTAAACATATTCAGCGAGGTAGCCTCCACCACCTCAGTGGGCAGAGAATTCCAGAGATTCACCACCCTCTGGGAGAAGAAGTTCCTCCTCAACTCTGTCTTAAACCGACCCCCCTTTATTTTGAGGCTGTGTCCTCTAGTTTTAACTTCCTTACTAAGTGGAAAGAATCTCTCCGCCTCCACCCTATCCAGCCCCCGCATTATCTTATAAGTCTCCATAAGATCCCCCCTCATCCTTCTAAACTCCAACGAGTACAAACCCAATCTCCTCAGCCTCTCCTCATAATCCAAACCCCTCATCTCCGGTATCAACCTGGTGAACCTTCTCTGCACTCCCTCCAATGCCAATATATCCTTCCTCATATAAGGGGACCAATACTGCACACAGTATTCCAGCTGCGGCCTCACCAATGCCCTGTACAGGTGCATCAAGACATCCCTGCTTTTATATTCTATCCCCTTCGCAATATAGGCCAACATCCCATTTGCCTTCTTGATCACCTGTTGTACCTGCAGACTGGGCTTTTGCGTCTCATGCACAAGGACCCCCAGGTCCCTTTGCACGGTAGCATGTTTTAATTTGTTTCCATTGAGATAGTAATCCCATTTGTTATTATTTCCTCCAAAGTGTATAACCTCGCATTTCTCAACGTTATACTCCATTTGCCATATCCTCGCCCACTCACTCAGCCTGTCCAAATCTCTCTGCAGATCTTCTCCGTCCTCCACACGATTCACTTTTCCACTTATCTTTGTGTCGTCTGCAAACTTCGTTACCCTACACTCCGTCCCCTCCTCCAGATCATCTATATAAATGGTAAATAGTTGCGGCCCGAGTACCGATCCCTGCGGCACGCCACTAGTTACCTTCCTCCAACCGGAAAAACACCCATTTATTCCGACTCTTTGCTTCCTGTCGGATAGCCAGTCCCCAATCCACTTTAACACACTACCCCCAACTCCGTGTGCCCTAATCTTCTTCAGTAGCCTTTTATGGGGCACCTTATCAAACGCCTTTTGGAAATCCAAAAACACCGCATCCACCGGTTCTCCTCCATCAACCGCCCTAGTCACATCTTCATAAAAATCCAACATGTTCGTCAAGCACGACTTTCCCCTCATGAATCCATGCTGCGTCTGATTGATCGAACCATTTCTATCCAGATGCCCTGCTATCTCCTCTTTAATAATGGATTCCAGCATTTTCCCTACTACAGACGTTAAGCTGACCGGCCTATAGTTACCCGCCTTTTGTCTCCTTCCTTTTTTAAACAGCGGCGTAACATTAGCCGTTTTCCAATCAACCGGCACTACCCCAGAATGCAACGAGTTTTGATAAATAATCACTAACGCATCCACTATTACCTCTGACATTTCTTTCAATACCCTGGGATGCATTCCATCCGGACCCGGGGACTTGTCCACCTTCAGTCCCATTAGTCTACCCAGCACTGCCTCTCTGGTTACATTAATTGTATTAAGTATTTCTCCTGCTGCCAACCCTCTATCGTTAATATTTGGCAAACTATTTGTGTCCTCCACCGTGAAGACCGACACAAAAAACTTATTTAAAGACTCAGCCATATCCTCATTTCCCACTATTAACTCCCCCCTCTCGTCCTCCAAGGGTCCAACATTCACTCTAGCCACTCTATTCCTTTTTATATATTTATAAAAACTTTTACTATCATTTTTTATATTAATTGCTAGCCTAGCTTCATAGTCTATCCTTCCTTTCTTTATCGCTTTCTTAGTCTCTCTTTGTTGTTTCTTAAATTTTTCCAATCACTTGTTTCTCCACTATTTTTGGCCACTCTGTACGCAGCTGTTTTTATTTTAATACTCTCCTTTATTTCCTTCGTTATCCACGGCTGGTTCTCCCTTTTCTTACAATCCTTGTTTTTTGCTGGAATATATTTTTGCTGAGAACTGAAAAGGATCTCCTTAAAACTCCTCCACTGTTCCTCAGCTATCCTACCTGCCAGCCTGCTCTCCCAGTCTACCTTAGCCAATTCATCCCTCATCCTATCATATTTCCCTCTGTTCAAACAGAGGACACTGGTTTGGGACCAAACTTTCTCCTCTTCCATCTGAATCAGAAATTCGACCATATTGTGGTCACTAGACCCAAGAGGGTCCTTCACAATAAGATCCTTAATTCTACCTACCTCGTTACACAATACCAGATCCAAAATAGCTCGTTCCCTCGTCGGTTCCGTAACATGCTGTTCAAGGAAACTATCCCGACAGCATTCTAAGAACTCTTCCTCCATTCCACCCTTACCGACTTGAGTCTGCCAGTCAATGTGCATGTTGAAGTCCCCCATGATTATTGCCGTTCCGTTTTTACACGCATCCCTTATCTGCTTGTTTATAGCCCTCCCCACCTCAACATTATTATTTGGGGGCCTATATACCACACCTACTAGTGTCTTTCTCCCTCTACTATTCCTCATCTCTACCCATAACGATTCCACGTTTTGTTCCTCAGAGCCTATGTCATCCCTCAGTACTACCCTGATATTATCTCTTATTAATAGCGCGACCCCACCACCTTTTCCTTCCTGTCTATTCTTCCTAAACGCCTGATACCCCTGGATATTCATCTCCCAGTCCTGGTCACCTTTCAGCCACGTTTCTGTAATGGCCACTAGATCGTACCCACTCGTGCTGATTTGCACCATCAACTCATATACCTTGTTCCGAATGCTTCGTGCATTCAGGCAAAGTGTCCTTATTCCAGCTTTTATCTGGACCCGCTTTGATGAGTCGCGAACACCCTCTCCCTCTACTCCCTTATCTAAATTACCGCCTTCATTCACTTGCACCCTCTCCTCTACCATTAATTTTGTAATTCCCCTTACCCCTGCATCCTCCACCCCATCAATTAGTTCCTTGATCCTAGTCAACTCTTCTAGCTCCCCTCCCCCCAACCTATCTAGTTTAAATTCTCCCCAGTAACTTTAGCCAACCTACCGGCCAGGATATTGGTCCCCGTGTGATTCAAGTTCCACCCGTTTTTTGTATACAGATCACCCCTGCCCCTAAAGAGGTCCCAATGGTCCAGGAACCTGAATCCCTGCCCCCTGCACCAGTCCCTCAGCCACACATTCATCTTCCACCTCACTCCATTCCTGCCCTCACCTTCCCGTGGCACAGGCAGTAATCCTGAGATTACTACCTTTGCTTTCCTCTTTCTCAGCTGTCTCCCTAATTCCCTGTACTCCCTTTTCATGACCCCTTCTCCCTTCCTACCCACATCAGCGGTACCAATATGTACCGCTACCTCAGGCTCCTCTCCCTCCCACCTCAGGATTTCCGGGACGCGACTAGCGACATCCTGGATCCCGGCCCCAGGGAGGCAGACCACCATGCGAGAATCCCGCCTACCTCCGCAGAAACGCCTGTCTGTCCCCTTCACCATCGAGTCCCCGATTAATACCGCCTTCCTCCTCTTTTCCTTAGCCCTCTGAGTTACAGGGCTGGACTCCACTGCGGAGACACGGCCACTGCTGCTTCCCCCAGGCGGGCTGTCCCCCCCAGCAGTACTCAAGCAGGAGTACTTGTTGTGCAGGGGCAAATCCACTGGGGTGCTCTCAACCACCCTAGCCTTACCCTTCCTGGCCATCACCCACTTGGCCTCCTCCCGTTTCCCTGGTGTGACCACCTGATGATAGCTCTTGTCTATCACCTCCTCATTCTCCCTCATCAGCCTAAGATCCTCGAGCTGCAGTTCCAGCTCCCTAACACGGTCCCTCAGGAACCGCAGCTCGACACACCCCTCACAGATGTGGATGTCCGGGAGGCCAGATGCCTCCAGGACCTCCCACATCCTACACTGGGAACAACACACTGGTTTCACACTCATACTGGACACTTTATGTCAAGTAAGACAGTGAAAAGTTAATAAGAGTGTAAGGAAACAAAAAAATAAATAATTAATTAAAGTCAGAAAACCCACTCTCTTACCCTCAGCCTGCTCCTGGGAACAAATCCCTGATATTAACAACTGATATTAAACCCAAACAACTGAGATTAAACCTAAACAACTGAGATTAAACCCAAACAACTGATATTAAACCCAGAACAACTGAGATTAAACCCAGAACAACTGATATTAAACCCAAACAACTGAGATTAAACCCAAAACAACTGAGATTAAACCTAAACAACTGATATTAAACCCAAACAACTGATACTAAATCCAAACAACTGATATTAAACCCAAACAACTGATACTAAATCCAAACAACTGATATTAAATCCAAACAACTGATACTAAATCCAAACAACTGATATTAAATCCAAACAACTGAGATTAAACCCAAACAACTGATACTAAATCCAAACAACTGATATTAAATCCAAACAACTGATACTAAATCCAAACAACTGATATTAAATCCAAACAACTGAGATTAAACCCAAACAACTGCGATTAAACCCAAACAACTGATACTAAATCCAAACAACTGATATTAAACCCAAACAACTGATATTAAACCCAAACAACCGATACTAAATCCAAACAACTGATATTAAACCCAAACAACTGATATTAAACCCAAACAACTGAGATTAAACCCAAACAACTGAGATTAAACCCAAACAACTGATACTAAATCCAAACAACTGAGATTAAACCCAAACAACTGAGATTAAACCCAAACAACTGATATTAAACCCAAACAACTGATACTAAATCCAAACAACTGATATTAAATCCAAACAACTGAGATTAAACCCAAACAACTGAGATTAAACCCAAACAACTGATATTAAACCCAAACAACTGATACTAAATCCAAACAACTGATATTAAACCCAAAAACCTGATATTAAACCCAAACAACTGATATTAAATCCAAACAACTGATACTAAATCCAAACAACTGATATTAAATCCAAACAACTGAGATTAAATCCAAACAACTGAGATTAAACCCAAACAACTGATATTAAACCCAAACAACAGATACTAAATCCAAACAACTGATATTAAATCCAAACAACTGATATTAAACCCAAACAACTGATACTAAATCCAAACAACTGATATTAAACCCAAAAAACTGATATTAAACCCAAACAACTGATATTAAATCCAAACAACTGATATTAAATCCAAACAACTGATATTAAACCCAAACAACTGATACTAAATCCAAACAACTGATATTAAACCCAAAAAAACTGATATTAAACCCAAAAAACTGATATTAAACCCAAACAACTGAGATTAAACCCAAACAACTGATATTAAATCCAAACAACTGATACTAAATCCAAACAACTGATATTAAATCCAAACAACTGAGATTAAACCCAAACAACTGAGATTAAACCCAAACAACTGATACTAAATCCAAACAACTGATACTAAATCCAAACAACTGAGATTAAACCCAAACAACTGAGATTAAACCCAAACAACTGATATTAAACCCAGAACAACTGAGATTAAACCCAAACAACTGAGATTAAATCCAAACAACTGATATTAAATCCAAACAACTGAGATTAAACCCAAACAACTGAGATTAAATCCAAACAACTGATACTAAATCCAAACAACTGAGATTAAACCCAAACAACTGAGATTAAACCCAAACAACTGATATTAAATCCAAACAACTGATACTAAATCCAAACAACTGATATTAAATCCAAACAACTGAGATTAAACCCAAACAACTGATATTAAACCCAAACAACTGAGATTAAACCCAAACAACTGATACTAAATCCAAACTTGCAGTACATTAAGACCCAGTTCCATGGAGGTGCTGCACAATATGTTGCTGGGCACAATTTCCTGCTTCACAGAGTATTGGAAAGGCTGTCTGCTGATAACTGACTCTTTTTTTTAGTCCTTGGGATGTGAGATGACTCCAAGACCAGTATTTATTTGCCATCTCCAACTGCTGCAATCCATGTGGTGTAGGATACAACCACAACAATGCTAGGGAGGGAATTTAGTGATTTTGACCCAGCAACAGTGAAGAAACAGTGATATTACTCCAAGTCAGGCTGGTGTAAGACACAGAGGGAAACTTACAGGCGATGATGTTTCCCTGTGCTGCTCTTATCAGTGTAGGTAGTAGAGATCGCGGGTTTGGAAGGTGCTGTAAAAGGAACCTTGGATAGTTGCTACAGTGAATCTTGTATATGGTATAACTGTTGCTTCTGTGTACCAGTGGTGGAGGGAGTGGATATTTAAGGTGGTGGATTGGGTGCTAATCAATCGGGCTGCTTTTCTTGAATGGTGTTGAGTTTCTTGAGTGTTGTTGGAACTGCACTCATCCAACAGGTAAGTGGAGAGTATTTCATCACACTCCTGACTTGTGCCTCGTTGATGATGGACAGTGTTATGGCATGGTTGGGTGGTAAGTGCCGAGCTGCCCCAATAGATGGCAAAATGTTTTTTTTTGCAGTGTGTATAGAATGAGGAGAGGTTCTGAAATCCGGAAATTATGTCCCTGACTACTTGTGATAATTTTATAGTAAATATTTATTAAGATCTCAACTTAACTATCCTGCGAGGTAACCTTCCCCTTTTCTGTTCAGCAACACCTTATAGATTTTAAAATCTATAGAATACTCTTATTTTTTTACGCAGTGCCATTGCTTTCTCCTGGGGTGTTGTCTGAGATTGAAAACAGTTGGTTCTTCAGGTCTGGCTCCGTTCATGCTACTTTCTGGGAGTGCCAACCAGCTATTCCTGCTGAGTGATCTAAACTGCTACCCCCTCACATAGGTTTCAGTATCTCCTTAAATACAGTCTTGCTCTTTGATCCTCCATTAACTTAAGCCAGTCTCTTTAGAAATTAGTTTTTCTAAAATTGATTAATGTTTTAAATTTCGCTTTTAGGATTTAAAAGAAATGTAAACTCTCCTTAATTGAGCTGTGACGAAGAGTCGTCCAGACTTGAAACATTAGCTCTGTGTTCTCTCCAAAGATGCTGTCAGATCTACTGAGATTTTCTAGCATTTTCTGTTTTATTTGCTATATTTACTTTAATTACTTCCTTCTTTTTTCACAACCTGCAAATATTCTCCTTTGCACCAAAATGACCCATTCAAATCTACTCTCGTATTGCCTTATGTAAACATCTGTTAGAAGTCTCCCTTGGTTCATTACTATATTAACCACTTATTATTAGTTTAGGTTCTCACAGTTACCCTGTCTCTTGCTCCAGTTACCATGCTCACAAATCCCCAACAGCTTAAGAAATATGACAATGATATTACCAACCCAAAAATATTACATTTTCTTTGTTTTCTTGACACCAGGCTTTGAAAAATCGGGCGGTGAGTTACTTGCTACAAACCTGTTATTTGCGTGGATTGAGGCTAATGCCTGGAACTAACATAATTTTATACTCGGTATCTTAAAGTTGCATCATTACGTATTTTGTGACCATCTTTCATGTCTTTTAAAAATGATGAGACTTTGTAGAAATGGAATTGTTATATTTAATTTTTGGTAGTTTATTGCTAAAAAAAAACTAATTGATTTTTACAATTATTCTGTGATGGCATCCATTGGAAGGTTTGATCCAGCTTTATTTGCCTCATTTTCTCTGTGTATTTTCACGTTTATTCGAGCAGAAATGGTAGCATATGGTTACGATACTGGACTAGCAATCCAAAGGCCTGAATTTATGATCAGAGATACGAGTTTAAATTCCAACATGATCACTGGTGAATTTAAATTCCGCTAACTAAATAAATCCAGAATACAATGCTAGAATCAGTATTGTGGCTAATGGAATTTTATAAAAACCCATCTGGCTCACTAATGTCCATTAGGGAAGGAAATCTTTCCCAGTCTGGCCGACATGTGAATCCAGACCCAGAACAATAAGATTGACTTACAATTTACAGAATAACATAATAAGAATAAACCCGGACAGACCATCTGACATCAAATTAGGCATCAGATTCAGACAGGACAAAGGCACACCTTTGCAAATTTATTCTTGTTAACATCTGGGGACTTGTACCAAAATTATCTCGCACGCAAGTCAACATGGTCATACTCACAGATTAAGCTTTAATCCAACATCCCTGACCCTTGCCCATCGTCAGATGGAGTGGATATCTGCTCTCAAACAGGGCATACAGAGACACAAAATCAAGTTACAGAATACTGATTAGAATGTGAATCTCTACAGCCAACCAGCCTGAAATCTCACAGCATCAGGCCAAACATGAGCGAGGGAACCTGTTGGTTACCACCTGACACTCCTCAAGCTGTTGAATCAGTACACCTTAGTTTTGAAAGAAGCATTCAGGGCAACAAGGACACAACATGCTTTGGGTGGGGGACTTCAACGCCAATCACCAAGAGTTGCTTCAAAACATCATTATGGACCTGGTGGGCTAAGCCCTGAAGTACATAGCTGCCGTATTGTGCTTGCGTCAGGTAGTGAGAGAACCAACATGCAGGAGAAACCTACTTAAACCTTGCTCTCATCTACCTGTTGACAATGTATCTGTACATGATGGTATTGACTGGAGTGATGCACAATCTTTGTGAAGATTTACAAGTGCCATATATGAACTAGCATAAACCCCATTGTGCACGTGTGAATATTGGGTTTTTCTGCTGCTTCTGAAAGCTATCCTCAGGTGTAAAAAAGGTTTTAATTTCTTATTTATCTCAAGAGGCTTGGAATACAAAAGCAGGGATGTACTTCTGAGGCTTTATAAAGCACTGGTTAGGCCCCATTTGGAGTACTGTGAGCAATTTTGGGCCCCACACCTCAGGAAGGACATACTGGCACTGGAGCGGGTCCAGCGGAGATTCACACGGATGATCCCAGGAATGGTAGGCCTGACATACGATGAACGTCTGAGGATCGTGGGATTATATTCATTGGAGTTTAGGAGGTTGAGGGGAGATCTGATAGAAACTTACAAGATAATGAACGGCTTAGATAGGATGGACGTAGGGAAGTTGTTTCCATTAACAGGGGAGACTAGGACGCGGGGGCACAGCCTTAGAATAAAAGGGAGTCACTTTAGAACAGAGATGAGGAGAAATTTCTTCAGCCAGAGAGTGGTGGGTCTGTGGAATTCATTGCCACAGAGGGCTGTGGAGGCCGAGACGTTGAGCGTCTTCAAGACAGAAATTGATAAATTCTTGATTTCTCGAGGAATTAAGGGCTATGGGGAGAGAGCGGGTAAATGGAGTTGAAATCAACCATGATTGAATGGTGGAGTGGACTCGATGGGCCGAATGGCCTTACTTCCGCTCCTATGTCTTATGGTCTTATGGTCTTATGTTCCTGTGTAAAATTGTTTCTTTACACCAAATAATATTTTCATTCATACTTGTACAGATTAATGCTTTGTAATTTAATTCAAGAATGCAAATAGAAAATTAATCCTATGTATTTTCTTACAATGTTTAATCTTTTGTCATTAAATATCCTCCCATTGCTACTAGCACTGTTGTTACCATAACTTCAGAATGGTTTCCATAGATCACAGTGAAATAATGCAGATCTAACCCCCAATCTGCTGCTTACTGGGGGAAATAATGAACAGAAGGCAAGTTTCTCATGGACGGTGGTACTAATGGAGTTCTTCCTAGGTTGTAAACCCACTTATACATTGCAGATTGGCAAAAAAGGAGGAGTTTGGGAATATACGCGACTGAAAAGGAAACAAAAAATTTTCAGAAACCCTAGAAAAAAATTCCCAGTTATTATTATCATCATCACTGCGATGATTTTGTTTTTGGCTAGGCATCAGAATTAAATAGTTAATATGAATGACTACAGTTATTGTCCATTAAGATGGCATTCTCTGATCCTGTAAGTAACAATGTGGGTTGTATCTACAGTACTCTGAAGGGTAATTTTGTTTACAACTCTGAATTGATGAGATTGAAATTGCACTTTGAGATTCATCTGCATATCCTCGATTAGTTGTGCTTTAAGCAAACAGCAGTTTATTCAATCTACATAAGCAAAGATTGAAAAAGCAAATATCTCTTGTGAAGTATTCCAACATGCTGGTTGCAAACAATTGTCGAGGGAGATATAACTAAGGGGATACCATTAGTTTGAAGGGGTTTTGAAAGTACCTTAATTGTCCTGAATTTTTTATCTGTGCCAGATGTCAACCCTTCTCATGCATAGTAAAAATGATTATTTATTAAATCTTTACAATCTATTTAACCTAAGTTAATCAGTTCAGTTGCATGTTGTACTCAGAATAATTAAATAATTGTTTTCTAGGTCTGCATTTTGTAGCCAATTATTAGTGTTCGCAAAATATATTTTCTAACCTCCACAATACTTCAGCCTTATTAAACAGTATTTGTATAATGTAAAGTTTATAAGCTGGTATATGTCAGACCTCTGAGGCATCATATGTCAACTGGATGTAAAACCCCGATTTGCTTAAATAATCACCCAGCTGTTAAATTACCAATCAATATGATTGATGAAGCAAACATTTATCCAAGTGGCACAAACTAACATTGAAGAAAAGTTGATCTTGAGCATTATTTAATCACATGTACAGGGCCTTGTGTTTGAGAAACAAACAGGTTAAAGTAAAGTTTTAGGACATATAGCAGCAAGCTGTTTATCATGTTAAGAGTGATCAATACTTGGAATGGTGTTGTGGGTTAGAAAGCGGGGCGGGGGTGGGAAACCTCTGGAATTATTTAGGAAGTGATTAGATGGTGTGTGAGGGGATATACATGGTTCTATGCAAGAATAAGCTACACAAATGTTTGTTAGTTGTTAGTGGAAGTAACAAGGTTTGAGGAGGACATGCAGTAATTAGATAAAGTTATATTAGACAATAAAGTAAGAAACGATGGAGGAAAAGGCATCAGGCCCTAATACAGAAGATTTTTGGGATGTGGATCACATAATAAGACATTCTGGTGGTAACAGGATTCATAATAACTTTTAAAAGTGCCATCGCCTGAGTAAATGAACATTTCTTTTTAAAGAGGAGTGGAGAAGTGCCTGGGAAAGTGGCTCTGGGTTTTTTTTTACATAGGTGCTTCTCGTTATATGTCTGTCTTTTTTGTCATAGTCCTAGAAGAGACCTGCAGGATTAAAAGGTAGAACAAAGACATATAAAACAGAAAGTACATTATAAGTATCCAGATTTACTTTCAAAATAAAATGCACTGTAATTATAAAGCTTATAGCATATGAAACCTCTGGAAAAAATGTACGTACCTAACTGCCTAATCATTAATTTTAAATGGTATTTTTTTGAACTCACTTTTACAGGAACATTTTTTAAGAGGTCATTCTCTGGTCAATGGTTGAGACAGTATTTAATATTGCTATCTGACCTTTCTATGCACCTGGTTTTGCATAATAATAATAATAGTGACATTAAATGTTAAATTGCGTAATAAATTAAATAAGCAAAATAATGAAGAAGACATTAGTTTGAATCAAAGAGTATCCTACTCGTGTCTTCAGTAGACCCATAGTCTCCGCTGGGTCTAAATTTATTAATTTTAGACTTTACATTTGCATTCTAAACTTTATTTCAAGAAACTCATTGGGTTAATTTTCCCTGCTCGTGATGGCAGGTTTGGTAGCATGGGACCTGCATAATAATGGGGATTCTGATTTGCTGCCCGCACCATAGAAGTGGGTGAACTAATTAAGCCAACTACAGACCAAATTGGGCCAGATTTAGTGGCCATTGCAATGGAAACTGCACATCTGAAGCAGACAGGGTAGATTTCTCCTCCACTGTAATGGACTTAATGGCCCTAAAAGTTTTACCTATAAAGTCACACCTCCGGGAGAGTGTCTCCTTGTTCAGGCATCTTTGCGGTCAGCAAGCTATTTCAGCTGTACCTACCTGTTCCAGTTATGCTGTCGAGGCTCCATAGTTGCCAGTCCATTGTGCTGTCAGTATCGAGAGCCCACCCGGTATGCTATTGGTGAGTGTGGTTTCAACACCCTCTCCCCAACCCGCGGTCCCAATGTTAGTGGCCCGAAACCCATGAGAAATGAGAATCACTATCTGTGATGTTCTCAGGCAACCATTACAATGTTATCTGCATTATTTTGGTTCTTGGATTCAATATAAAATAAAACGTATGGTTAAATATGTGTGCATTTATAAATTATTTTTGTTTTAATGTTATAGTCTGTAAGGCAAAATCAATCACCACTCGAGGAGTTTAGCTTTCTGGTTTCATGTTAAGTTACATTGCAAATACTACTTTCTCTCACAAATAGGTTAGCATATAATTATAATCCATTACTACCCACTATTAAAGTGTATCCTTAATTGTGAGGGAGAATGGCCAAATTTCACTGGAGGGTCTATCATGGAGTATAAACCACCAGTTAGACTTTTCTTGCACCATAAAGCTCAAATTTGCTTTAAATGTGAATTAATAATGGTGTAACTAGGGCAATGGGACATCTGGGACCTCAGTGGGACAAACAGTGCATCTCCTTAACAAACGTGAATTAAAGACCGAGAAAGAAGCAGATGAACAAAGAACAATACAGCACAGGAACAGGCCCTTCGGCCCTCCAAGCCTGCACCGATCATGTGTTCCTAACTAGACCATCCGTTTGTATCCCTCTATTCCCAGTCTGTTCATATGGCTATCTAGATAAGTCTTAAATGATCCTAGCGTGTCTGCCTCAACCACCTTGCTTGGTAGTGTATTCCAGGCCCCCACCACCCTCTGTGTAAAATATGTCCTCCGCATATCTGTATTGAACCTTGAACTTGTGACCCCTTGTGTTTGTCATTTCTGACCTGGGAAAAAGCTTCCAACTGTTCACCCTATCTATGCCTTTCATAATTTTATAAACTTCTATTAGGTCGTCCCTCAACCTCCGTCTTTCCAGGGAGAACAACCCTAGTTTACTCAATCTCTCCTCATAGCTAATACTCTCCATACCAGGCAACATCCTGGTAAACCTTTTCTGCACTCTCTCCAAAGCCTCCACATCCTTCTGGTAGTGTGGCGACCAGAACTGGATGCAGTATTCCAAATGTGGCCTAACCAACGTTCCATATAACTGCAACATCATATGCCAACTTTTATACTCTATGTCCCGTCCAATAAAGGCAAGCATGCCATATGCCTTCTTCACCACCTTTTCCACCTGTGCTGCCACCTTTAAGGATCTGTGGACCCTAACCCTAACCTAGATCCCTCTGTGTGGCCATACTCCTGATGGTTCTGCCATTTATTGTATAGCTCCCCCCTGCATTAGATCTACCAAAATGCATCATTTCGCATTTATCTGGATTAAATTCCATCTGCCATTTCTCCGCCCAATTTTCCAGCCTATCTATATCCTGCTGTATTCTCTGACAATGTTCATCACTATCTGCAACACCAGCAGTCTTTGCGTCGTCCGCAAACTTACTAATCAGACCAGCTACATCTTCTTCCAAATCACAAACAGCAGAGGTCCCAGTACAGAGCCCTGCGGGCTGACGAAGGAGCAGCGCTCCGAAAGCTAATGGCATTTGCTACCAAATAAACCTGTTGGACTTTAACCTGGTGTTGTTAAAACTCTTATTGTGTTTACCCCAGTCCAACGGCGGCATCTCCACATCATGAACACCACTAGTCACAGACCTCCAATCAGAAAAAGACCCCTCCACTGCTACCCTCTGTCTTCTATGGCCAAGCCAGTTCTGTACCCATCTAGCTAGTTCACCTTTGATCCCGTGAGATTTAACCTTTTGCACCAGCCTGCCATGAGGGACCTTGTCAAATGCTTTACTAAAATCCATGTAGACGACATCCACGGCCCTTCCCTCGTCAATCATATTTGTCACCTCCTCAAAAAACTCAACCAAATTTGTGAGGCATGAACGATGGAGAGGAAGGTGAATTAGAGTCAATGTAGGTACAGAACAAATAATGAAGAGAGAAATTTTAAAAATGAATTGAAAGAGAGAGAAGACAGCAAAATGGAAAAAGTAAGAAAAAAATTGACATTTAAAAACATTTTTAACAACAATTTACTACATTCAGGACGAGATTGAACAGTCTATATTGTTCGGTTTCATGGCAATGTAGGTTTATAGGCATTACTTTAACAATTATTATGTTGTTAAAAAGTTATTTGCATTGTTGAGTTCCAGTCTTGCGTAAGGCAAATAATCGGACAGTATTAACCGACGAGCAATTTCTGGAGATTTGCAGCTCTTTCAACCTCATGGACTTCCTGGCCAACATGCACATTAGTAAGACATGCACCATTAACACCCTATTAGTTTTTATCAGCACTACGTGGCCCAATATTTTGTTCTTGTACAACCAATTCATGGAGGTTGTAATGTGTAGAACTGGTGTTACGTTGTAATGCGTGGGATTGTATAAGCAGGCACCTGTCTGACAAGAGTGTTTGTTGTTTAGAAGGCTGCAAAGCAATTAGATTTCAATTAAGTGAAAGGTCGATCCTGACCACAGGGGTGAGGCTGGGGTGAACCCTCCTCCAATAAGGGGTCTCTCCCCTTATGTGTGATCAGGCGTGGGGGAGAAACCCCTAATGGGGGAGGGGGAGGGGGGGCAGGGGGAGGGGGGGCAGGGGGAGGGGGGGAGGGGGAGGGAGGGGGGGGGCAGGGGGAGGGAGGGGGGGGCAGGGGGAGGGAGGGGGGCAGGGGGAGGGAGGGGGGGGAGGGGGGGGCAGGGGGGGCCAGGGGGAGGGGGGGATGCTGGGTGAGTGGTTAGGGAACTTAGATTTTAAATTTAAAAGTGGCGCCCCGATCTCCGTCTCCATAGGGCCGGCCTTCCTGGCTCTACCAGGCCCTGTCTCACCAGAGTGACGGTGCAAACTATGCCTCTAGATTTTCTGTGCACAGTGCCAGAAAACTCGCCCATTTCTGGAGAGAAGCAGGCCGTTTTTCATCCAGACCCTGACACATTGCCATTTTTGGGAAAATTCTGCCCTTTGAGTTTAAAGATCTTCTGTGACAGGCAAAGGAGGGAGTGAGGTGATTTATTTCAACGAGTGTGTCATGGCACAAAACAGACATTCATTATTGATTGGTGAGTTGTAAGCTGAGACTCAGCTAGGGTTGATTATGTCTGGCCATCAGTGAAACGTCAGATTATCAGATGCATTAGCTGTAAGGATCAAATTGGAACTGAGAGTGATGCAGGATTGTAGAAAACACTGTCTGAAGTGATAAAACTGATTGCTCGTCTGATCAATGTTTAAAGAAATTCACTCCCAAATACTGTTCTGCAACAGGCCAATGTTATTGTGTGGAATCATTATCATGTTTTGTGCTGAAACAAGTAATTGCCAGTCATCCAAGTGACAAATCTCTTTAAACACCCTGGCTGATCTGAGCTAATTTTGAATTTTCAGATAATACCCTAAAGCAACATAAAACATCACAACAGTTTTAAAAAAAGAAAGCTCTCATAACAGACCAAGCTGTGATATGTCGGCATTTTATGAGCTGTAAAAGTCTTCAGACGGATTCTAATTGAAAGGCCAGTTTGTCATTGACTTCAAATAGTTCACACGCTGTCATTTTTGGACGGATCGTTATTAACTCCTCAGCATTTTAGCTAAAAATATCGACTTAGGAGAGTAAAACTGTGGTTTTATACTAATCTAGTTCTAAAACTTACCTTGTGTTTATTAAGAATTTATTTTTTGGCCTATACATGAATCCCCTTTGGATAGACATTTGGAAGATTGAGTTTATTTGGGTGTTCGATTTGAAAAAAAGGCTCTGTTGGTTTGGTAAAATATGCTAGGAACAGAGCTGTTGAAAGCCTGCCTTTTCAGTGCTAGAGGAATTATGTAATTACATTGGAATGGTGCATGTTACAAGGAAAAAGCACGATGCGTTCTACAGAGTTCCTCCACTCATGTTTATGGAGGATGTGTAATATAGCCTGAAACATGTCGGGTGGAATTTTCCCAAAAAGTTTTTAAGTGTCATAAAGCGAGAAAACGGGCGGCACGGTAGCACAGTGGTTAGCACTGCTGCTTCACAGCTCCAGGGTCCTGGGTTCGATTCCCGGCTCGGGTCACTGTCTGTGTGGAGTTTGCACATTCTCCTCATGTCTGCGTGGGTTTCCTCCGGGTGCTCCGGTTTCCTCCCACAGTCCAAAGATGTGCGGGTTAGGTTGATTGGCCAGGTTAAAAATTGCCCCTTAGAGTCCTGGGATGCATAGGTTAGAGGGATTAGCGAGTAAATATGTGGGGGTAGGGCCTGGGTGGGATTGTGGTCGGTGCAGACTCGATGGGCCGAATGGCCTCCTTCTGCACTGTAGGGTTTCTATGATCTATGAAAAAAGCAGTCCTCCTCGCCGATATTTTCAGCGATTTCGGCACTGCAATCTTCCAGCACTGTCAATTTTTTGAGAGCTTTGCGCCGGGACAGTGGGGGCTGGAACCTAAATACACCAGTGAAGCTGGCTTCAGTGCACTCGGGCGCCCCCGGTCAACCCCTGACATGATTTTCTTCCTCCTCCCCAACTTACATTGTACATTTATACATTGTGCATAACACCCCATCCCTTTGGCACTGCCCCGGCACACTTACAGTACCCAACCGGGCCCTGCCAGGATGTCAAGTGGGCATTGCTCGGCCATGCCCCCGACCACTGGGGGCTTCAAAGGCCTCCGATACCCCTGGCGTGGCCATGGCGCCTGGTCCCTGCAGTAGTGATTCTAGCCAACGTGGTGGGAAGCATCCGCGAGGGGTGAAGCAGCTGTGCTGGACCCGCTAATCATATGCAGAATCAGGCAGTCTAATGTTAATGAGCTTCACGCCTCTTCTGGGTGTGAAGCCTTTCTTGCCGGTAAAACGGGGCCAGTGAGAATCAGCGCTAATTGAATTTTTGGCCTCTCACGCTAAATTCCTGGCTCACCACACTGATCATCAGGAGCGGTGAGCTGGTAAGATCACATCCGTAGTGTTTTGTCCTATTGCATATGATCCAGGAGCAATACAGGATCAAACTTTCCTAACTTCTGTTAAATTAACAACAACATTATGGTTTCAGAAGATTGCTTGCTGTTTTCTGAAATACTCAGCACTTCACTTTTAAACTTAAAAAATAATTGTGAAACATACTTTATTTTACACAAACGCTGCATCCTCGACATAAAATGCAAAGGAAACACTGACTTGTAGATGTTGACATGAATGCAAATTCTGTTGGACCTAAAAGAAACATCTTGGAGTTTGGTGCACAACTGAGCTAACAGTGTATCTCCTCAACCAGTGAAGTTAAATGATTAATAAATAAGCAGAAGAAAGGTGAATTAGAATAGGTAAATTAAATGTCAAATTAGGTACAGAAAGAGAGATTGGACAAAACAAAATGGGAAGAAAATAGAGGAAGGGTAAGAATTTAAAAATTACTATTTTAAAAAATCTCCAATAACAACTGCAACCTGAAGGAATACTTTTAATAATCACTTTCTGGGCCAGAGAAGTTGATTGGCAATCATTAACAATTAATGATTAATTGTTAAAAGGATACTTATACTATCAGATGCTGGACTTTCCTAAGCGAATTGTGAGTAGTTATTGCAAATGTAGCAACTTCATGAAAATCACAGGCAGGCTAAAGTTGAGATATCGCTTTCACAGCACTCAATGTCAGCTGTGGCTCAGTCGGTGGCTATTTTCCCCTCTAGCCAGAAGGTTGTGGGTTCAAGTTCCATTCCAGGATTTGAGCGCAAAAATCAAGGCTGCCGCTCCAGTGCAAAAGTGAGGGAGTGTTACACTGTTAAAAGTGCCGTTTTTCAGGTGAGACTTTAAACCCAGGTTGCACCTACCTTCTCAGGTGGACATAAAAGATCCCATGGCATTCAAAGAAGAATATGTCCAAGCCAATATCTATCCCTCAATCAATATCATACAAGCAGATTATCTAGTCATTACCAGATTGCTGTTTGTGGGAGCTTGCTGCGTGCAAAATGGTTGCCCCTTTTCCTGTATTGCCAGAGTGCCTACACTTCAGACAAAGATTCATTGTCCATAAAGGGCTTTGAGATAGCTGCTGGTGGTGAAAGGTACTGTATAAATGCAAGTCTTTTTTCCCCTAATGACAGAGCACTGCTGACAACATTTGTGATAGTGCTCAATTAATGAGGCATCTCTTCCTTACAAATTGCTGACTTCACATTAATAATTGTGAGCATTCTTCCCACGACACTTTTTTTCTGCAATGTTGGCTCATGGTTATTTTACTTAGGATCAGGGATTGAAAAGGAATGGGGGCAGAGAGCAACAGTTGATACTCAACAGAAGGAAAAACATGGTGACCAGGGCTGATGTGACCAGGGCTGATGCCACCAGTCAGCAAACTGGGTAGTCGCCTCGAGTTGCAACATTTGGGGGAATGGCGAAAAATGAATGAAACTATATATGTAAACAGGCAAGTTTCAGCAAGGGGAATGAAAGATCTGGATCTGTCAATATACATCCATACATACAGATGTACATATAGATTTATGTATTTACTTTGTCGCCATTCCCAAAATTTCATGTTACATTCCTCATTCTGTTTATGTGGCAATTTTACAAGTTTGTACATCTGCGTGATTATTCTAAAACTGGTAAATAATATCAAAGAACGTAATTTAATCTGGCCCACTCTATTATAATGATTATTGATTGTGTAAATTATGCATACAATCATCTAGTAACTGCTGCAGGAACACAATATTGCATCATGTGATCCACATTACATGTTACTGTGTGCATTTCTCCCATTACATGTCCTGTGAAAAGTGTACAACACTGAGAATGTACAATCAGAATCATAGTCTCACTTTTCATGTAAAATAAATTTAATTATAAATGCAGAATTTTATTCATACTAATGCATAGTACTAATTTTCGAAAATTAATTGTGGGAGTAATGGGGGCAGGTTGGGGAGTTGAAGGTTCACCCAGGGACCTAATATTTATGCACCAGCCCCGTTGGTAATGCATAATCAGTATGGAGTGAGAAGTGGCAGGAGCTGAGCAATCCAAGCTAAGTGTTTAACATACCATTTGTTTAAATATTAAGAGCAGCGAATCCTTTATAAATAAATAGACTTGAGATCTAAGGAAAGGGGAGGGCTGAACTCTGAGCGATTGGGGAATTGCAAAGTGTTGTCACAGCACAAGGAGGGAAAGCAGGTTAATTTACAGGTTAATATTTAATTTAAGCCACCTATAACTTAGATCGCGCAATCTGCTTTAAAAATTAAATAAGGTAAGTTTTTAAATACATAAATCTTAATTAAATAAATAAAGCACAGTTATAAAGGGATGGCAGTACAGATGGTGTGGTGCAACTGCAGCATGTAGGATTCTGTGGAGAGTATTGTGATGGCAGGAAACCACATTTGAAGTGTGTCTGCATTTCAGAAAACTTTGATTCAGAGTTGTTGAACTGGATTCTGAAGTGTAGATATTGCAGGGCATCAGAAAGGGAGAGTTATATAAACACTTTTATCCAGGAGACAGTCAGATTCCTTCAGCGACCAGGTCTAATTAGTGGTCAGAGACTGTGGATCAGGCAGAAGGTTACTCAGGGGCAGTGCAGGAGAAGCCCAGCCCAGCCTTTGTCTTTATCCAGCAGAAATTAGGCTCTAGTTGCCTGTGTGAACAAAGGAAAAGTCTGCAGGGCAGATAGGGTAACAAAGTTTGCAGACGACACAAAGATAAGTGGAAAAGTGAATCGTGTGGAGGGCGTAGAAGGTCTGCAGAGAGATTTGGACAGGCTGAGTGAGTGGGCGAGGATCTGGCAGATGGAGTATAACATTAACAAATGCGAGGTTATTCACTTTGGAAGAAATAATAGCAAATTGGATTATTATCTAAATGGAAAGAAATTACAACATGCTGCTGTGCAGAGGGACCTGGGGGTCCTTGTGCATGAAATGCAAAAATCCAGTCTGCAGGTGCAACAGGTGATCAAGAAGGCAAATGGGATGTTGGCCTATATTGCAAGGGGGATAGAATATAAAAGCAGAGATGTCTTGCTGCATCTGTACAGGGCACTGGTGAGGCCGCAGCTGGAATACTGTGTGCAGTATTGGTCCCCTTGTTTGCGGAAGGATATATTGGCCTTTGGAGGGAGTGCAGAGAAGGTTCACCAGGTTGATACCAGGGATGAGGGGTGTTGATTATGAGGAGAGACTGAGCAGATTGGGTTTGTATTCGTTGGAATTTAGAAGGCTGAGGGGGGATCTTATAGAGACCTATAAGATAATGAAGGGGCTGGATAGGGCAGAGGTGGAGAGATTCTTTCCACTTAGAAAGGAAACTAGAACTAGAGGGCACAGCCTCAAAATAAAGGGGGGTCGGTTTAGGACAGAGTTGAGGAGGAACTTCTTCTCTCAGAGGGTGGTGAATCTCTGGAATTCTCTGCCCACTGAAGTGGTGGAGGCTACCTCGTTGAATATGTTTAAATCACGGATAGATGGATTCCTGATCGGTAAGGGAATTAGGGATTATAGGGATCAGGCGGGTAAGTGGAACTGATCCACTTCAGATCAGCCATGATCTTATTGAATGGCGGGGCAGGCTCAAGGGGTTAGATGGCCTACTCCTGCTCCTATTTCTTATGTTCTTATAAGTAAAGCACTCCTGTGGCGCAGTAAGCCAGTTAAGTGGGGAAAGCGAAAAGTAGTGTGGTGGTGGGGATAGCATAATCGGGGATGGATACTGTTCTCTGCAGTTAGAACTGGGAACTCCAAAGGTTGCGCTGCCTGCCTGGTGTCAGGGTTAAGGGCACCTCCTCATGCTGAAGAACTTGGGGCAGGTGGTCCACATGGGACCCAATGACATAGGGAGAGCAAAGAATGTTTTGCTGAGGGAGTTTGAGAAGTAAGGTCCAAAATAAGTGTCTCCCACACACTGTCTGAACCTCATATTCAACTCTCTGATACCTTTAATCTTTTGCCAATTTGCACGTGAGTTTAAACTAGCGAGAAATACAAAAATTTCTACAAATGTGCAACCAGAAAGAGTTGCAAAAGTAAACTTGGGCTCTTAGAGGCTGAGACAGGAGGAATAATGACAGGAAATAATAAGCGGCAGAGATGTTAAACAGATATTTTGGGCTGGATTTTCAAAGAGTTGGAACAACTCCTAGAACCTTTAAAATTGACTTCTGGACCTGGATGTAGAAATCCAACACCCGTTTCTTTCAGATCCGAGTTAAAGAAGCTTTAATATGTAGAAAAATGAGCTGTGAATAGGACATAAAGGGTAGAATCTTACTGCCTTAGTTTTATTTCCGTAGACATTGCGACCATTTAGGGTCATGAACCTGAATGGTCCTGTCACATATTAAGCTGATCTTTCTCTTCACCCTATCTGTGACTGCAATACTATATTTTGCACCCTCTCCTTTCCTTCTCCCCTATGTACTCTATGAATGGTATGTTTTGTCCGTGTAGCTCACTGTATCCCAATACCTGTGACAATAATAAATCAATTCATCATTGGAGTAAAGGTCCTTCTCTTTGCCGAGGCAAACCAATTTAAAGCCCACTTCCACACTTCTCGATCAGTTGAAGTGGCAAGAATGATGTGGCAGTTTTGTCAGGGCAAGGATTTATGCTTAAAGAGACGACAGCATATTTCAGAGCAGCTCACCAGGGCTTGGGATTTTCAGGCTGTGGCATCCATTGGAATAGTGAGGCTGGTCTCTGGATCTCCCTATTAGCTGGAGATGAGGGAGCTGAGGGGCTGCAGTGAGATGAGTTCTCTGAACAGCAGGAGGAAGAGGACAGGTTATTGGACCAAGCCGACATGGATGGAAGTGGCTGAGGAAGCGAGCAGCAGCAGTGTGGCCTGCCTTTAACCTTGGGGGCCCACCTTTAACCTTGCTAGAATGATCCAGAACTTCAGGAAGGCTTGATATTTGAGTTACTTGACATGGTCAGGCACTGAGCTCCACACTCTGACTTGCACACCGTTATCTTGAACAGCACACCTCACTCATTCCTCTTTCTGCAGGCACCCAACTGAGCAGCCAACACTCAACTCCCCCCCACCGTCCCCCACCCCCCCCCCCCAACCATTTTGCACACTCAACCATGTTTCATAGTCATAACACGCGAATGACCAGAGTTAGAAACATTTGCGAGAAGGGGCATGGCTTCAAGATGAGTTTGCCATTTAGGATTGAGATGAGGAGCAATTTCTTCACTGAGAAAGTTGTGAATCTTTGGAATTCGTTATCCTCGGGGGCTGTGGAGGCCCAGTCTTTAAGCATATTCAGTGCTGGGATGGAAACATTTTTGGATTCCAAGGGAGTGAAAAAATATAGGCGAGGGCAGAAAAGTGGAATCGAGATTAAAGATCACTCTAATCTTATTGAATGGCAGAGCAGCCTCGAGGGCTGTGTTCAACTCTCAATCTTTTGCCAATTTGCACAACTAGCGAGAAATACAAAAATTTCTACAAATGTGCAAACAGAAAGAGTTGCAAAAGTAAACATGGGCTCTTAGAGGCTGGGACAGGAGAAATAATATTATTTCTTATGTTCTGATGTTCTTGCAATTATGTAAAGCAGCAATGGAGACTGAAGGTGGAGAATTCTAGTTCATGTGGTTTCAAGCCTGCATTTTGATTGGTGCTTGAGTTCAGACACTGCTCTTAAATAAATTCCAACAGTCAAGATGTATTGAGGTTGGGCAGTTTCATAAGCCAGAGGACTTCACTGACCCACTGCAATACGCTGTGCCACCCCACCACAGCAAACCCACTTTTGGACCACATGCCAGTGAGGCAAGCAGCCTCATATTCAGGTCTTCAAATGGGCAAGCTGCCAATGAAGGCATGACAGACATCAACAGCTTGCCTAACTTATTGAAATGAGGCCTATACTCCAATTATGATGCAACCTCATTGGTTGGGGCATGTACACCTGCAAAGTGCCAATTCGTGGCCCAGAAAAAGGTGCCCAGATGAATTTCTCCCCTAAATGTGTGATTCCCTCAAAATATGAGGCAGTTGGGAATACAAGTCTATTTAAATTATCCCCTGAATTACTTCAAGGCCTGATGGGAAACCAGCTGCGAAACTAATTGTAATGTGGTATGTGAACTGATCTTTATTTATTTGATTTCAAAAAAGCAGGTTGTTGTCCTGCAATACTTACCTATTGAGATTGATTTTTAGCATTGTATTACGCATTCCCAATGATTTACCCAGGCCAAAGTATCTTACAGAGAAATCGAAAGTTATTGAATCTTGTGTCACTGTTTCTAAATCTGTCAGATTTTAAACATAATACCCAAGCCAAATTATTGTGCAGTGTGCAACCACTGCATTGTGAAGTTTAATCTCTGAAATTTTTCATGTAGTATGAGAAGCGATACACATTTTCTAAATGAAAAGTGATTACTGAGTTATTGAATGTACCAAGTTAAAGGGTTTTAAATAGAATTATAAATGAATATTTTTAGCAGTCACATTGTTTGCATTTACTTTCTGAACCTGTTTGCATTTACTTTCTGACCCGATGTTGCATAATCGTTTTACTAAATTCCTCTTATGTTCACCTGCAGGTGCTGTTGACGTATGGAGTACAGTTCTTGCACGGGAACCAGTTCATCATTATCAGCATTGCCAGGAGATACAGGCTATAGCAGTGGCATCAGACAGCACTGCAATAGCAACTTGCTCAGGCTATCAAGTCAGATTAGAATCAAGTGATGAGAAAGGATATTGGCGGAGACCATACCAGTTTGAACTCCAGAAAACGGTGGGTTTGTGTCTCCATTATATCTATATAGTTCATTTACTAGCCATTGCTTCAGTGCCTTTTACGAGCCTATTCTTTATCACAGATTCGTCAAGTTTGTGTGTCTTCAATATCTCTTAGAATGCCTTAACATATTTCATAAGTTGAGCAATCCAAAGCAAAAACAAAGGTTAATCAATTAAATGTATTTAGGAGAATAAACAATATAAATAAAGTACTAATACTAACATTTATAGAATACTTTATGCTCGGAGATCTCGATCTTCAATTAATTACTTTGGGAATGTAGTGACTATTGTTATGAGCAAGGTTATTTTAGCCCATCACAGATCATGTACAATTTACTCCACCATGGACAATTTGTTGCAATTGATTCAGTTTTCTAAAGGAGGAATCCAATTAGCAGTGAATCTTCAAGAAGGTACCACTGTAAAATATCTCCCCATCCCTAAAATATAGTCATGCAAAACTCCGGAATATTAATCCAGATTTACCTCTTTGGGTTAAAAACAAACAAAGAACAAAGAAGAATACAGCACAGGAACAGGCCCTTCGGCCCTCCAAGCCCGCGCCACTCCCTGGTCCAAACTAGACCATTCTTTTGTATCCCTCCATTCCCACTCTGTTCATGTGGCTATCTAGATAAGTCTTAAACGTTCCCAGTGCGTCCGCCTCCACCACCTTGCCCGGCAGCGAATTCCAGGCCCCCACCACCCTCTGTGTAAAATTCGTCCTTCTGATATCCGTGTTAAACCTTCCCCCCCCCCCTCACCTTGAATCTATGACCCCTCGTGAACGTCACCACCGACCTGGGAAAAAGCTTCCCACCGTTCACCCTATCTATGCCTTTCATAATTTTATATACCTCTATTAGGTCACCCCTCATCCTCCGTCTTTCCAGTGAGAACAACCCCAGTTTACCCAATCTCTCCTCATAACTAAGCTCTTCCATACCAGGCAACATCCTGGTAAACCTCCTCTGCACTCTCTCTAAAGCCTCCATGTCCTTCTGGTAGTGTGGCGACCAGAACTGGGCGCAGTATTCCAAATGCGGCCAAACCAACGTTCTATACAACTGCAACATCAGACCCCAACTTTTATATTCTATGCTCCGTCCTATAAAGGCAAGCATGCCATATGCCTTATTCACTACCTTCTCCACCTGTGACGTCACCTTCAAGGATCTGTGGACTTGCACACCCAGGTTCCTCTGCGTATCTACACCCTTTATGGTTCTGCCATTTATCGTATAGCTCCCCCCCTACGTTAGTTCTACCAAAATGCATCACTTCACATTTATCTGGATTGAACTCCATCTGCCATTTCTTTGCCCAAATTTCCAGCCTATCTATATCCTTCTGTGGCCTCTGACAATGTTCCTCACTATCTGCAAGTCCAGCCATTTTGTGTCGTCCCGGTTGTTACATTCCATGTTTCCAGCAACACTGGAATCATTGTGGTTATTTCAACTTTTCCTTAAAATCTTCGATCACACTCTCAAACAAATATTTAAGGTTTAGTTGACACAACATTAACTGCTCTTGGCAGGAGTTCAAAATACCGGGGGGGGGGGGGGGATCCAATCTTGCTATATCCAGGTTAATGTGGTGTTCTGCTGCTAAAGCAAAGCTATAGATTTGTTTAAGGATGTTATGTCAACACTTTGTGGTCTGTTAAGGTACTGTGTGGATATTATGATTCTGGTCTTTTGCTGCTCTGGTACCTCCTGTTGCTAGAGAGTATGTACATCCCTAGTGACTGCCTCTTTTTGTTCAAGCAAAACACAGGAATTCATTTTAGTGGGCGAGAACTGTAATTCAGCTTAGCGATTGTGCGTGCTAACGTGCAAATAGTATTCATGGTTGCATTATGATTTGTGGCATAGTTGTGTTATTTTAGTAGCAATGGGGAGTGTGCATTCAAAGTAAGTGATGACCTTTGTATTTCTCACTGGTAATTGGAGAATTTGGTGTAGGGAGTTTGAATTTAAGTGAATGAGTTATGGGAGGTGACTTCGGAATTTCAGGTTGGGAGTGATTTTGCTGGATAGAGTGGGAATATTTGAGGGCTAAGGGTTGTGGGTTGTTTCACCAGCTATAATAAACTGAAGAGAAGTACGAGTGGGATTTGGAAGTAGTTGGCAACGTGAAGAGAGCAGTAGTTGAATAAGTGTTGGATTAGGGTGAGTAGTTAATGGAGGGAGAAGACTGATGTTGGTAAGAAAGTTGATTGGGGATATGAAAGAAAAATAATTTTTAATGGTTGGTTTTTGGGCTGGACGAAGTTATATAGTGGGTTTCCTCGGGGGTCACTATTAGAATCATTGTGTTTCTTAAGCTATATTAATTACCTTGACTTGGACGTGCGGGGCTCAATTGCAAAATTTGTAGATGACACCAAACTTTGAAAGAATTGTGAACTGAGGAAGATAGTGATAGACATTAAGAACACATGGACAGGCTGTTGCAATGGCAGGTATGTAGAGTGAGGAGAGGCAATATAAATTAGAAGGGAGTAGATAGGATATACAGCACAAAAAGACACCATTCAGTCGAACCATTCCAGTCTGCATTTTTGCTCTATTTTAGACTCTTCCCATCTTTCCTCATCTAATCTGTCATGATATTCCTCTATTCTCTTCTCTCACATATGCTTGTCTAGCTTCCCCTTAAATGCATCTGTACTATATTTACTTCAACCACTCCCTGTGGTTGTGATTCCACATTCCCACCACTCTTTGGGTAAAAACGTTTCTTCTGAATTCCCTATTGGATTCCTTGGTCACTGTCTTCTTTCGATGACCTCTAGTTATGCTATGACCCAACTGTGGAAACATTATTTTTCTAAATGAAGGATAACATTTTAAAAGGATGTAGGGCAAAGTGACATGAACAAATTGTTGAAGGTGGCAAGGCCAGTTGAGGAATGGTTAATAAAAGCATATGAGATAAAGGCAAAATACTGTGGATGCTGGAATCTGAAACAAAAACAGAAAATGCTGGAGAAACTCAGCAGGCCTGACAGCGTCTGTGGAGAGAGAATAGAGCCAACGTTTCGAGTCAGGATGATCCTTCGTCAGAGTTGAAGGCAAAGAAAATCAGGCATGTGAGATCCTTTATAAATAGAAGCATAAAAATAAATGAAGTAAAATAAAGTTTATTTATTAGTCACAAGTAGGCTTATATTAACACCGCAATGTGAAAATCCCCCTAGTCGCCACACTCTGGCGCCTGTTCTCTGAGGGAGAATTTAGCATGGCCAATGCACCTAACCAGCACATCTTTCAGACTGTAGGCGGAAACCGGAGCACCCAGAGGGAACCCACGCTGACACGGGGAGAACGTGCAGACTCCACACAAACAGCGACCCAAGCCAGGTCCCTGGTGCTGTGAGGCAGCATTGAACCCAGGTCCCTGGTGCTGTGAGGTAGCAGTGCTAACCACTGCCACCATGCCACAGTATAAAAACAACCAAGTTATGTTGAACCATTTATGAGAATGGTTTCAGAGACGAGGTACTTCAGTTATGTGGATAGATTGGAGAAGCTAGAGCTGCTGTCCACAGAGAAAAGTTTGAGAGGGGATTTGATAAATCATGAAGAGATGGGGAGGGTCTTTCCCATTGGCAGAAGGGTTCAGAATCAGAGGACACTGATTTAAGGTAAATGACAAAAGAAGCAAATGCAACATGAAGAAAAGTATTTTTTTGCACAGTGAGTAGTTAGGGTTTACAATGCTGTGTCTGAGAGTTTGGTGCAGGCAGTTTAAATTGTGGCTTACAAAAGAAAATTGGATAATTACCTAAAGTGGAAAAAAAATTGCAGGGATATGGGGAAAAGGTTGGGGAATGGGGCCAGCCAGGTTTGTCTTGCAGCGAACCAGCATGGGCAAGATGGACTGAATAGCCTTCTCCTGTGCTGTAACTAATCATTCATTCTATGATTCTATAAGAAAATATTTATTTATGTTGAATTTTTAAAACGCCATTGAAAAAGTGTTTCTGATTCTCCACTGAAGAAAGACATTGGTTATTGACAGGAATGGCATATTGAATGAGATTGCAGAGAGAGATCAGTATAGAGCAACAGATGCTGGCTGGATTACATAATTTCAATTGGGGGTTGGAAGAGTGGGTACAAACTGGAATAAATAATTTAGGTTTAAAGGGAACAGGGTAATGTTTGGCAGTGAGTGGCAATAAATAATTTTGGGAAAGTTTAGAAGGAATCAAGAGAGAAGCCAGTAGCAATAAACTTGGGCATAATAAATAACTTCAGAAATCGTTAAGAACACTTATTATGATGGCTACAAAGGCCACGGAGGATCATCGATAGATAAGCCATTATGCCTCTTTTCAGGAAACATGAACCCTATGACACTAGCTGGGAAGACTGGGCCCAATACACTGAGTACATGCATTACTCCTTCCGTGCTAACAACATTGAAAGAGATGAAAAACCCAAAAGGTGATATTGTTGACAGCACGCTGACTTTCAGCATGATAAAAAGCCCAGCCTACCTGGATGCCCTGACTCAAAAACTTTTCATGAACTGGGAGACCTGGTAAAAAATCACTAGGAGCCGAGGCCTTTTGTAATCCTCCAGAGATACTGCTTTAACATGACTGGGAAAACTCCTGGGACACTCAGTGAGTTCTTGGCTAGGTTGGCCGAATATTGCGAATTTAGACAGCCTCTTAATGAAATATTGCAAGACAGATTGGTATGTGGCATAAATGACCTCACCACCCAAAAGAAACTGTTGGAAGAACCCGATTTGGATTTTAAAAAGGCATTGAAATATAGCCTTATCACTTGAAAACGCAGAATACGAGGCTCAGGAACTACAAAGGGTCATCAGGCAACAATGTCCTCCAACTAGGGAGAGGGATCTCATATAATCAGTCCTCAATTGAGAATGCTTGTATAAATCAGGTGTTAAAGGGTCCCTGTCAATATAGGAACCCTAATGTCACCACCTGTCAATCAAGGAAAGGCAATGATGACCCCAAGAGTATTAAGAACATATTCCAGAAAGGTGCAGTTGCCAGACAATGGATTATTGTAAGCACTGCCAAAGGACACGGCTGAGGTGAAATTTCAGGAGTAGGCAAAATCTGCCGAGGGAAAAAGCTGAGGCCAGTACCTGCCCGTACCATGTAGGTATCCCCTCCGCCAGAGACAGTGACACTACAACTGAATCATTTCATCAGAACAAAAGTTGCCCCAATAATGGTAGAAGCATGAGTGAATGGCCATCCCTTGAAGATGGAGGTGGATACAAGAGCTATGGACACGAGAGTTATTGGAGAACAAACGTATAAACATTTCCAATATGGCATCCAAAATCTTGAGTTTGGAAGATACGAAGGCCAGACTACCCCCCAAGGGGGGCCTTTACAAAGAAAGGGCAACACCAGTAACTTATCGGCAGCAATCAGCTCGCCTCCTACTTATTGTTGTATGGGGCCATGGACCAAGCCTTATGGGCAGAGAGTGACTCCAGCAGATCTGACTGAACTGGTTAGAGATCTTCAGGCGAGGCGTGAGGGGACTTTATGAAGTTATTAGTAGATATCCTGGAGTTCTCCAAGAAGGCTTGGAGCATAAAAGGAGCCTTTTCACCCGTTGTCAAATGGACTGGCAGAATGGGTGGCTCAAACATTCAAAAACGGCATGAACAAACAACCAGCAGCATCCATGGAGTCCAAATTGGCATAGTTCCTGTTCGATTACAGGACCACACCATGCACAACAACAGGTGTTGCCCCAGTAGACCTGCTAATCGGATGATGGCTTTGTATTAGACTAAGCCTGCTATTTTCAAACTTGGTGAGGAGGGTGGTCCCAAGTAAACCAAAAAAAAAACTGATTCTGCAAGGACAGAAAGGACTTTCTCAATGGGTGATCTGGTTCATGTGAGAAACTTCGGAGATGCTCCCAGTTGGATCCCTGGGATCATTATGGAGAAAAAAGGACTAGTATCGTATAAGGTCAAAGTCCAGGGAAAACCTTGAAGAAGCACTTGGACTGTCTCAGACCCAGGGAGTGCATGCCTGAGCAGGCTCCACTAATGCTCATGGAGGTAGCCACTGCCTCAGCTCAAAACTGATTCCACAATAGCCCCCCTGGATAGTGAAGGTACCAACTTGGAGATGGAGACTGAGGCTCCAAGCTGAAGCAGAACCTGAGTAGGAACCTGCTTCATTAACCCATTGGCGCTCCCTCCGGAAACGAAGGTCCCCTGTTGGTTTATGCTGCCTGACCCAGCCCCACCTTTGACAGACCTCAGACCGATTGCCAGATGATGCAATCGGGATGCTGAGACTGCCTCAGACCTAAGGGGGGAGGGATGTATTGAGGGCCACAAAAGTCACAGGGGATCGCCATGGACTTTGTGGAGTAGGAGAGCTCCCTTATTGAGCACACAGAGGCTTGCCCAATAGGAAGCGTTCAGTGGGGGCTTTTAAGCCTGTTACTTCACCCAGACCGTTGTTGTGGGCCTTGAGGTGTTGAACTAGCTGTGAGCTGCAGAGGGGCCTCTTTCTTGGTTCACAACAGAAGGTGCCTAGTGACGAGAAACTGGTGTTTGGCTGAACTACTCCAATGGAGAATGAGTTGATATTGGCTGGGGCTTCCAGCAGAAATCGGGAGTGGCGGACAATATCAACCCAATGTTGGTAAGCAGCTGAGAACAGACTGAAGGGATACATGAGGCAGAGATCCAGGGGCTTGCGTGACGTGGCTTACAACTATTGCAGAAGCATCATTTTGGCGACAGTTTGTTCTCAAGGAGAGAGGGAACACAATGCATAGCAGGAGGCCTAACTGTTGAAGCATCTAACTTGTGCGTAAATTTCTTGCATACTAAATTGCTATCATAAAGGATGCATTTGTTTCTGATGGGGTTGGGCTATACATTGTTTAAAATCATTCATATGTATGTATGCAAGAACTGGAAGAAATCAGTTTTCATTGCTATCTGGTATGAGAAGCAAAAGATCCAACTGGTGGCCAGGAAGTTCCCATTTTTACATCCAATCTGCTTATGTTTTAGAAAGGATTAATATCTTAATGGACTCACCATCGAAAAGCTTTTGTTCAATCTGGAAATGATCTGACTGTAAGATCAAAATACACGTAATTGAGGAATAACCCTGCAGTCCCCAGTTCCCAGCTTCATACTGCACCACAAAATGGGGCAAACTTGAGCTGTATAAAGGGTTAATTTTCTAGATAATGCAAATCAGAAGCTACTAAAGACGTTAACATTTTGGAATTTTTGTTTGATTTGAAACAGTTAACTTATTATGGATCAAACTTCGTGCTGCTTATTTCTTGCTGTGTCTTTTTGCTTCTGTGTAACTTTAATTACAAAATTATTTGTTAGCCTAAATGTTAGGTGCTGAGTATTATTTACTATCTTTCAATGTAGACAGATGAACATGGTGGGTATTCTATAATCTACATAATGACTACTGCATTTTGCTGTAATTAGGGTTAATTGATTTCCTAAGTTACAACAATGCTGATACTTTAAGAGTACGTTGTTACCTGTGAAGTGCTTTGGGACAGGATGTAGATGGCACAGTGTAAATGCCAGGCTTTCCTTTCTTTCATGGCACACTATCTAATTTATAGCTTGTCTAAGATTGCAAGTTTTGGTTCATAGATTGCACAGTTTTAGTTCATGGGTAAACAGCCTGCTGTTGGGTTGCTATTTTGCTTTAAAGCACTGAGTACAAATATTGAGAAAATCTGAACACTTTAGCAGGGATTGTGCAGCAAAAGCATCTTAAAAGTTGTTGATTTATCTTTTTAAAGCTGGCAGTAATTTTTTCAGTTATTTTCCTTTTGGCTTTTACCCTTTTAATTATACGTTGAGAAAGAGCGACACAAGCCATCCTCTGAACAATGTGTGAAATGTTTATTAATGTGGGCCCTGAGGTATACACACTGAAGTTTTTAAAGAGAACAAAACTCCAGTGGTGATGTATTTCATTTAATTATAGCATCAGTCGCACATCTCTCTAATTACCGTGAATTTCACAGGTGTTAGTTATTCCTCGAATCATTTAACCATGGTCACTCATTTAAACCTGCTGGGTTGCCATGACATCATTTTCTTGCCGAGAATTATATTGGTTTCATTACCTAATGAGAATATAACGCTGGATCTGTGCCAGACTGAGTCTTTAGTAGCATCATTCACTCATTTATAAAAAACTGTGTTTCGGTAAGACAAATAACAAATATTCACTGCATTTGAAACAAACTAAAGCTCTGCTGTATTACTTTTGTTTATCAGCCATAACCAAGATTATCTCAAAGTCATGGAAATTGGTAGATAATCAATAGTCCCTGAATGACACTACAGATTGGTACTGTACATTTTGAATATGTTGCATCCTGCCTCAGCCCTCTGTTGCAGTACTCCCATCCTTTGCTCTGTTTCTGCTGGCAAGATTCACTGGCACTGAATAGCTGATCTGCCATCAAAACTCCCCCATGTACTTGTTCATGACTGCAGCTGCCGCCGGACCAGTCATAAGCCCAAATGAGCAGGCCAAAGTCAATATAGTTCTATTCAATACAGGCTGCACTTGGTGGCATTGGAAACTGTTTGAACAGGCAGGCTTGATATTGATTTTTAAGTCGACAGCTCTACAGTGCTGAGTTTAATGGAGACTGCCAATAGGATAGCTGGAGGTAACCGTATGCATCCTTTCATGCTTACCACTGTAGCTGGCGGATGTCATTCGGGCTTGAGTAGTAGTTTGAGGCCAGTTTTCTTGGGTCTGTTGAGGTTGGTGTGCGTGGATGTTTTGAGCTGGCTGATAAGCTGTTCCAATGCCAGCTGATCTCACTGGCGGGAGCAGAAGAGGTGAGTGGAGTAGAAATAAAGCCACCTCCTGCCAGTCTCATTATTCCATTATTCTTGCAGATAATTAACATGAATAATTGAGGTTACATTATGTGAAAAGCGAGGGTTTAATTCACTTCCTAAAAAGTGAAACTACCATGTATGTCAAACGTGTTTAATACTTCAATTTTTTTCCTTTTCCATTGAAACATGTAATCCATAAAACTATTGAAGACTATATTTATCCCGTTATTTTATAGGTTAGCTACCTCCAGCTTGTTCCAGGTGTTACTGTAAGTACAGATGAAAATCAATCACTAGTAGCAGCAGCTGAAGATACTGTTTACTTACTCAACCCTGATACAGAGCCAAAGGTACTTCACTCCATCTATGGAAATACAGTGACCTGCCTGGATGTATCTATTAATCAAGTTGCCTGTGGCGTCAAAAGCTTTGGTTGGATAATGAGCCATGGCAATAAGGTATTTTTTTTCCCTAATTCTATCACGGATAGTAATATTTTAAAAAGTGGCAGTAACTATTTATATGTTTAAAAATATGTTGAAAGTATTCATAGCATAGAATATTATACTTAATTAATTGGATTTCACTTTATCCTTGTATTTGGTGCTTTATTTATGTTCCAAATCGTATCTTGAATCATCTTAAGTTTTCTGTTGGATTTACCTGGCGATATCCTGTAGTATCTGCATTTGTAATTGGATGCTTTTTACTTTTTTGCAATCCTATTCAATTTAGAATATTACTGTTTACTGGTATGAAAGAAGCAGTTTCAGGATTGATCTTTATTTACTAGCTCCACATTAGATGCCAGTACTTTCATGAAATCAGAAATAGAAATAATGCAGAAGACACATCACGGATGGTGAATTTTTTGAAATTCTGCTTTTCAATGGACGTATAAACTACATTCAGGCCCAGAAACTAGGATTAATTTCACATTTACTGATGCTCAGGAAATTTTCACTTAACTCTGTGACAATAATGTAATTTGTCTTAATACTCCTCCAAGCTTTTGGGACATGCTGCCACTGCAAATAAAATTATACAACAAAATCATTTTAGGAAGGGTAGGTAAAAACCCCATGGTGCTGGAAATCTAGACTAGCTCCATAATACTATTTTTCAATAAACACTGATAGAAAATTACATTTCTATAACTTTTAATCTTTATGGAGAGACAAATAATTCTAGTTGTAAATAAATAACATTTCCCACAAGGACATTAAAACAAAGGTGAAGAAATGTGCCCCATTTGGTGGTAGGTAAACTTCTCTGACCTTTGCTTGTAGCTTACTAACTTTGTACTTGTGATCATTCTTAATACTCTTCTGCATTCTTTCTAAGTCTGTGAATGCAATAAATTCAGCATTCAACCACCTGTTATTCAGTTGTTTATGCAGTACTGCTTTCTAGAGAACATAGTATTGCATGTATGGTCTGAAAATCCATTGTAAATGCTGGTCTTAATCTATGTAAGTTATACACTCGTGGCTCTAGATATCACCATTCCATTTCTCTTAAATCATTTTGATACATTGCATAGGAAGAAAAGGAAAGTGGGAGTTCATATTGTACTTTATCATGTCCTCAGGATATTCCAAAAAGTAGTTCAACTTTGAAAAGGAAGAGACCATGGGGATAAATTTAACTTTGGGTGATGCTGTAAAATTGCAGATGGAGGACTGGCTGCCAATTATACAGTTCTCTCAACTTTCCAAAGGAAAATTTGGCATGGTGTACAGCTGGTCATATAGCTTCCATCTTACACCATTGTTCCAAAGTTAAAATTAACTCTTGTGTTTCTTTCTAAATATCTCTGAGCTAATTAAAGTCTACTTGTGCACATTTTAGGATTTATATGTGTTAGGAAACCAAAACTTACCTTGTTAGAGAGCACAGAGGTAGAGAATTTCAACTACCAACGAGCCTCAGAGCTTTTGCTCATGCTCAGACTGGCCACTAAATCTTCTGGTTCCGCCCATCACAGGAATTGTCAGAGGCGGAATGGAAAATTCCATGGACAAACAATAAGTGGGCAGAAGATTCCGGTCCTGGGGCAGGTGGGACTGAAAACTCCCACCCTGAGTGTGGGATGCATGTGCATAGATCAGCATTTTTACTTTTTTCTTGGCCTAGTGTACTTGAGCATAAGGAAATGGTGTGAAAACCAAAGTCAGGGGACCAGGAGCAGAGCATCCCAGGCAGGGAAGAGGTCCCAAAGCCTTCAGAATTGGAGTGACCTTTCGAGAGAATTCCAAGGTGAGCTCTTTGAAGGTAAAAGCCAGAATCCCTTGTGAGAGAAATAAGAGTTTCCATGAAATTGGTTGGCTCGCAGTGTTCCTGACGTCTGGGTGGCTTGTTGAGAAATCCATGGACTCTTTATATTGATTGCATCTTCCATTTTTTGTGTAGAGTGGTGTATACAACCACAGTTGGCTTGCTAATTCACATGTACCATTTTAAGAGTATAAGATAGATATTGTAAATTGTTTTATCTTTCTAACCTTCTATTGTAGAGTTTATTTCTGTTTGTTCAAAACCTATGAAATCCTGTGCTTTCTTCTTTGAGCAAGTGTTTTGAATCTCAAACTTTGTTTATTATAAACAAAACATTATTGGTCTCTAGCCAAATCTTACCAAACTTTTTGGGTCTGGTCAAGGAGTATAACATAGGCACTATTTCATATTTAATTGTTAAATTAAATTGTTAAATCTTATTAGCATTTTTGGCAATTCTGCAAGGTGTTGGTTGCAAAATCTGTTTTTGTATCATCAACCAACTTGATGTTTATATTTGGTTTAAGCATTCAGCTCACTTGTGTAGTTTGGGAACAATAAAGGCATTAGGGCCTCAGCAGTGATCTTTACAGCACTTCTTCTCATAATCTGACATTACAACTCATTTTCTGCAATTTGACTCTTACAATTCCTTACCTTTTTGTCAGATAATACTTGTTATTGACAAGGTCCCAGCTGTGTCATAATAAAATATTATTGTATTATATGTTCATCTTGGCAAGGACAATATCCTGTGATTTTTAAAATAGAGTTCTTGTTAGCTGTCTGTCCTTTGTATCGGACATTGGTTTAAATGAGTACATAGAAACTGACCAAGCAAGCACACATTTCTAGCAATGGAGGCAACTCACTAGCATGATGATTGCATTGGTTCTTGGGTTAATATTCAAGCTTTTCAACAATGAGATATATATATATATATATTTATATACATACATATGTTCAGTTGACATTGCATTCAATGGATACTCATCAGAATGCTATTTGGATAGAAAATAATTATTGTCTCAAAATTAACACTGATATTTTTAGCTCATTTAGTTTGATCATATTTTCATGTCCTGGGCATTGAGGCAAAATTACATGTGGTAAAGGAATGCAACTATTTCATTAAATGGCTCTATTTAAAGACTTTAGGTTCTAGAGAGCATTGCTATTTCCAGTTCAGGAAGCAAATGGTTATATGCTGTTCTGGCTTTGCTTATTTTGATTTGATGTAAATTATTTTCTTGGAATTAATTTGTCATTTTAGCCTGCACTCGATAGTATGGTATGTTTCTTCTTTTAAAAAAGTGGTCATGTACATGACAGAATAAAACAGAAAATGCACTTAAACGTTCACTGTTTCTCTCGCCACAGATGCTCCAGACCTGTTGATTATTTGCAGTATTTTATGTTTTTATCTTTTGTACCATGTGCATGATGGACTCTCTCCATACATTTTTCAGTATATATAATATATAAGGAGGGTAACCATTAGTGCTGTAACTTACTAATCTATTCACTCCATTCATACATTTATAAAGTTACAATTGCAGATAGACCTTGGCTTGCTCAAAATTGCCTTGTTCCTTTAACATTCAGTAAAAGTGCTCGGGATTCCTTAATTGTAACTTTACTTATCCTGCATATTCTGCATTATAGTTTTGAAAATGTCACTCTTGGCCTCAATTTTTTTTTATTCATTCACGGAACATGGGCATTACTGGCTGGCCAGGATTTATTGCCCATCCCTCGTTGCCCTTGAACTGAGTGGCTTGCTGGGCCATTTCAGAGGGCAGTTGAGAGTCAACCACATTGCTGTGGCTCTGGAGTCACATGTAGGCCAGACCAGGTAAGGACGGCAGATTTCCTTCCCTAAAGGACATTAGTGAACCGGATGGGTTTTTCTGACAATCGACAATGGTTTCATGGACATCAGATTCTTAAATTCAGATAGTTTTTATTGAATTCAAATTCCATCCTCTGCCTTGGCGGCATTCAAACCCCAGAACATTAGCTTAGTTTCTGGATTAATAGTCCAGTGATAATACCACTATGCCATCGCCTCGCCGTGGAGATACTGAGATAACTCTAAAGTATATATCTTGCTCGAATATCCCAGGCTATAATATAATTAATACTGTAATGAAATTTTAATGTTATTATATTTTGTTCCTTATTTATTCCATAAACAACACTGAATAGCAGGCAGTTAAATGCTGAATTTATCACATTTGTGGACCTACTGAATTCACTAATGGGATAAATTATGTATTCAGTAGTTTGCTGTTGCACATTCCATATGTATATCATAATGGATATCTGGCAGTGATTAAAAGACTGCAATCTAAGTAAAATAGATACTGTCAAAACTATAAAAATAACCTTTGAGCAGTTAAGTATCTGCTATCTAAATCTCTAAGATGGCAATTCAGCCTTGGGGTTGATACCTGGTATCTATAATTGTTCCTGATAAATCGCCGATCTCAATGTTATGTTCTGTGCAAAGTAATTATCTTAGTCACTTTCTGTTACTACTGTCAGGCTGCCACTTGATGCATGTTGGCATCCACACAATGAGATTAATGAATGTGACATTATTGCAGGTTTATAATGAAATTGCTTCCAGCTGAGTGCAGGTATCTAATATTCAGTGTAAGACTTTCCTAGCAGTACGTTGCCTATTGGTTGTCTAAAAATTCAATAGGTTCCACTAATTACCCTCCCTTTTATTGATATTTTTCATTTATAGCCTTTTAATTATTTTTTAACATCTTGATTATTTTCAACACATTCTTCCCAATCAGTAACTCTTTATCTTTCCATTCCACAAGCATTCTTCCAGCAGCTCTAATTTACAATGTATTATACAAATTTATTCGGCGCATAAATGCATTTTATTGATTCCTTTTTTCACTAAATTCATCACTGGAGGTGCTGACTGTTCCCTCTAAATGGGTAACGGCACAAAGTCCCTTTAA
The DNA here is from genome assembly GCF_964213995.1 of Mustelus asterias. Classification (NCBI taxonomy): domain Eukaryota; kingdom Metazoa; phylum Chordata; class Chondrichthyes; order Carcharhiniformes; family Triakidae; genus Mustelus; species Mustelus asterias. Next base: position 69,921,710 of record NC_135813.1, on the reverse strand, counting down.
ATCAGCAAGCAAATTGCATTGTGGCTGAGGAGATGTCCATCCTATTGGCATGAGCCAATACCCATTGGCTAGTACCACTTCATGTTTCATGTCATGTATGCTCTGTCCAAAGGAAGGTCCTTGGCTGATTGCCGATGTTTCATCCTCAGTTCGTTCTTGGCGGTTTTTATCAGTGGTAGTTTGCCTTTGACTGCCACTTTCAGGGGCAGGGTCAGGAGGCAGCACCCGAGTCTACCTCAGCTGGAATGGGAATAGAATTTGCACTGTTGGCATTATTCTGAACCACACACTAGCCATCTCACTAACTGAGCTAACCACCCCACTATTTTCTCTCTAGCACCTACATATTACTGTAACGGGAATCTATGATATAACAATAGGACCAATTCAGGAAAATTTCTTGAAGAAATTCGCTATGAAAAGATGGGAGCCATTTTCTGCTTTTTTTCTAAATGTAAATATTTCAGCCCAGCCAGTATTTAATGGTTGTGATTGGGTTGATTATAGTGAACACACCCTACAACATGTTTAATCTCTAGGAGTGAATACAATCTGTACACCTAGAACAGGATTTTGGCTGTTCATTGTCCACCCATTTTTTGTTAGCCATGAGCTGAATGGCCTCTTTCAGTACTGTGTGATTCTATTCCGCAGTTAACGGAAAGGTTGACTACGTGGCAAGTGACTGGATCAAATTTCATGAGTGGTGGGAAGTAATTCTCTATTTTGCTTATGTTTGCCACCTGTCAGAATTTTAATTGCACTTACTGGTAAATTTAATAAACAGTAGGACACGATAAAAAGATCTTGTCAGGGTGGGTATGACTTTCATTATAAGCAGTAGAATGAGATTAAACTGTATGTTTTTGATTTAGAAATAAGCTGTCACAACTGTCAAGAGATGTGTGTCAGGGAAGGTCGTATTAGATAAATTGTCTTTTCTTTTGTGTCTTCGTTGACACCTGGCTTTGACAGCTGTGATGGTTTTATTCCAAAACATATCAAAGCCATTTAATCTTTCACGACTACAAGGAGTTTTTATTTAATGAAAACTACATGTAGGGCACAAAATCTTTCATAGGTTGCTAATAGGTTTTGCATATAAGCAAGTGCAATAACATTTTATTCAAGGTGAAAAGTGCCATTAGTGAGGTATAGGACACATTTCTGTTTTGTGCATTTATTAGAATCTAACACCTCTGTGTCACTTAAACTAAGCCTCCATCTACTCTCCCGTAACAATGTCTGTTCTGCTTGGGCAGTGTCGGCTTGCTTGAGGGCACATTATGGAAATTGTGCTGTGGGCTCGTGTATGAGAGATTGGATTGAACATGTGTAATCATTTTGATTCGACATTAGAAGTAGGGTACTCCTGTGGTAAGCTGGATTCAAACCCAGGTGCTAAATGTGAGAGTGGCCAAAAAGACTTAGGTGTATATAGGTTCCAGCATGCATTTTTGATTTTAGAAAAGTGTCGGTAAATGTTACCAGAATTGTGCACACAAATTTCTTCTTGCAAATTGTTCAGTTTCCTACCTGGCAAATTGCAGCATTCTTACATACATTTCCTCAAATTCATGGGCAAAAAGGTATTAACACTTTCTTTTTCGGATAAATTGAAGATTGTGCTGTTTTCTGTGCTCATCCTTAACTAGAAAATTTGATGGACTTTGCTTCCAATTTCCACCTTTCCCTTATCTTCACATGGTCTGTCTCTGAACTAACTCTTCTCTCCTTGACTTCTCTGTTTCCATTTATGGAAGTAGGCTACCAACCAATATTCATTATAAGCCCACTGACTCCCGCAGCTAGGGTACATACTTGCTAGGAATATAAACTCCAGGGCACAAACTTTACTTGAAGATTGACCTATCCTAATTAAATACCTAAATATTACAGCATCATGCAATCAGTTTTGGAATGATGATTTTCTTTGGTCTTGGTAATAGGAGTGAAGGATTTCTAGATGGTTGCATTGCATTGGACAAAAACCAGTAGCTTTACAGATATTCTCCAAACTGATGCTGTAGTGGTATTTTGTTACTGAGCTGTAGCCAGTGGCAATTATGCTCTGTTTAAATGTCGATGGACCTTATTCAAATCCAATGTGTAACTAAGAAAATGTTTCTGATTTGTTTTGGGAGGTTTTTTAATTTTTCCCTTCCTTTGAGTCGCCTTTATTTTCAGTATGAATGCATCTGTATATGGACTATTCAAAATTGATTATTGGTTACTTCGGTTCAAAGCTGAAAGGTTGGATGGGAGGGGAACCAACCCACTCTAAGATAGTGGATTGACACTTTAAACATTATATTGTGGCTGTGTATTTTATTGCCATTCCCCATATGAAATTTAAAATTGGCTAGCTGGATTTCTTGTGCGCGGGAAACCCAGCAAGTAAACCCAGGTGAGGGAGTGCTGCATCAGGAGGCAAGTGCTTTTCCGTTTACCTGATGGATTCCAATGTGCCTGTTCAGAAAATCGCCTACAATTTAAACACACCAGCTCTTCTACTCTTCTATTCTCTGTCAAACCCCTCCCCTACCTCACTACCAAGGACTCCAATTTCCACCACCGCCCCCTCCACCCCAAACCCACTTCCCCAGAGCTACCTCTATACTTTCTGTTGGCTCTATTTAAAGACTTTGGGTTCTAGAGTTGAAACTAAACCTAACTCCACAGTGTGTGGGGGAGCAACTGTGCTCTGCCAGTTCTCCTGCACCAGGCAGGTCAGGTATGTTGAAATTTCCCACAATTATTGAGCGGCCACAATTTAGAACAATTTGCTTGTTACTTTGCAAATATGAAGCCTTTACAGAGCCACCAAAATATTGCAGACAGAATTTTCCAAATTAGAAATAAGTAATTTAGAATGTGTGTTTCCTGCAAATAGCCATCTATGTCCACTTTAAATAAAACATTTACCTTTGTCAGCATTCTTTGTTACGCTCAGTACAGGCATTAGGATATTGGATATTATGGACTGTAATATGCTTTGTGAACTTGTTAAGGTGGCTGCAACTTAATATTAGGATGATGGGAATTTAAATTGTGGACAGCATTTGAATCTGTGACCAATATTTAATTAAACATGGACCTGAATAAGGGTACTTCACAGCCACCTGTGAAGTTTAAACATCTCAACGTTTAATAATGAACCAGCGTTTGAGGAATATGAAATCTCGAGACTGTTGGTCTCAGAGAGCCACATTGAACAAAGGTGAATATTTGAACTCAAGCTGGGACAGAGATAAAAATGAATGACCATTGTCAACTGCCGTTGTATTGTGGTGGTCTAGAGCCCACAAGTGTTGACACTGCGTTGATGTGACTAATTTTCAGGGACTGCAGTATAATGCAACCTGAACAAAGCAAATCTGGCAGAGAGAAACATCTGAAACAGCCGAACCATCATAGCTTCTAATGCAGCCAAGTTACAGTATTTATTCCAGCTTGTCCCACCTGAGAACAAATTTCCTGGTTATTTGTCTACAAAAGCCTTTCCAGCTTCATGAGAATCCTTTATTTCTCAAAGACCTTCCCTCCAACTTGAGTATCAACTCAACTAAGAGGACATCACGCCTGCATCGAGATAAAGACTCAGTTATAATTTCTATTTTTATAATTATGGTGTTAACTTGACCTGTATCTAATCTTTATGTGTGATAGAATGAGGTGAATGATTGAGACATTGCGTTTCAAACATATCCTGGGCATTCTCTCTTCTATCTACTTCCATCAGGAAAAAGATACAAAGTCTGAGGTTACATACCATCCGACTCAAGAATAGCTTCGTCCTTGCTGCCATCAGACTTTTGAATGGACGTACCTCACGTTAAGTTTCTCTACTTAACATTCTCTACACCCTAGCTATGACTGTAACACTACATTCTGCACTCTCTCCTTTCCTTTTCTATGCACAGTATGCTTTGCCTGTGTAGCACGCAAGAAACAATACTTTTCACTGTATACTAATACATGTAAGAGTTTTAACAACACCAGGTTAAAGTCCAACATGTTTATTTGGTAGCAAATGCCATTAGCTTTCGGAGCGCTGCTCCTTCGTCAGATGGAGTGGAAATCTGCTCTCAAACAGGGCACAGAGACACAAAATCAAGTTACAGAATACTGATTAGAATGCAAATCTCTACAACCAACCAGGTCTTAAAGATATAGACAATGTGAGTGGAGGGAGCATGATACATGTAACAATAATAAATCAAATCAAATGTGAGGAAAGTTTGTGATAATAAGTAACTTTTATTTTTAAAATCATCAAAAAGCCTGCTGCTGTAATTTATTTTTAACTGCTAAAACTCACAAGGAAATACACAGGTTACACAAAAATTTCCTGTTTACGGACTGGAAGGGACCACACAAATTCTGTCCATCAACTTCCTTGATATAAAACCTAATTTAGTACCTTGATGGTGGTATAGTTTTGCATCTTGCCACATTTGCTGAGTGTTTAGTAGCAATGAATTTTAATGGAGAAAGAAAGGCTAAGAGTGTGTTTTAGTGCATGGGGCCAAGGTGTTCGGCTTGGGATACTGGCCCATGTGTTAATCCAACACTGAAGTAGTCATTCAACTGTTTAACTGAGCATGTTACTAAGACTGTTTTAATGGGAAACCAAAAGCTACCATGGAATTGGATTAAAAATACAATAAACCACTCTATTTTAATTTTTGGCAGTAAATCAATAACTTAATCTACTGTGAACATAGTCATCATTCTAATTTGTTTAGATATGCTGGAGTTTAAAGAAGCTCCCTGAAAATGTTAAAAATGAATGATAGGAAGGTGGGGTAAAATAGGCAGAGAGTTGGAGTAATGGGAAATGGAAATCAGACATCAAATTGAAGGGCCATTTAGTAGGATTTCCTGAATTATGTCAATTTCTACAATTGTATTTAACTTTAGCTATATAATTGAATTTGGACATTCTCTGGTAAGGTGACACTCCTATCTAAGATTGCACACAGTTGACCTTTTGACGCAAGGTAAAAAGAGGTGCTTGCCATCACTGGCATTTTTATGGGAAGTTTAGATTTGCTATTGCAGTTTCTTGAGCCAATTGCAGAAGTACTTTTTCCGAGTTCAGGATGTCAATGTATCAGCAATTGCACCTTTTAGCAATTCCATTGTTAAGTCAATTACGCTGTTAAGGACAGATGATGATCATTGGCTCAACCTTCAAAAGAGTATAAATGGACACAACTGGAACAACTGGATGTGGGGAAGCAGAGGTTGTCACTATGTGGAGCTGTTCTGGGAATAAACTTAAGGTAAAAGACCAGTTTCAGACTTATTCCTTCACCACATATTAATATTGGAGTTAACAGAGTGCTCATGGAAAATTTTGAAAATATACTAATTGAAAGGTTCTACAGTGCATTCTTCTTCATTAGTTTTGTGCAGATTTATGACCAGTGTAGGCTTTTGCGGGTTTTTTCAAATTTAGTTCAGAAATGGATTTTGAACTTTAATCTAATTGCATTGCATATTACTTTTCTTAATCTGAGTAAGTTCTTTTTTTAATAAGTAAACATTGGATCATCTGTTCCATATCTTGTGAGGATGTTATGTTAATAGTTGCTTCAGAATAGCTCCATTTAACTGGATTGAGAATTTTGGTTCTAAATATATGATTGGATATGCAAATCTAAATGATCCAATCAAATGGTTCTGTTTCCACCCAGCTGCCGCTGGGTGAGGTTGGTGCAGGTGCCTGGATCACCCTACAGGGAGAAATTAGGGAATCACTGACATCACTTTGATTACTAGGCAGCACAATATTTACTAACTCTGTTTCACACATGGTTGTATTTATTTTCTAAAAATGAATGTCTTCATCATAATAAGAGAACTGATTCAAATATGGAACAATTAATTTTCTGTTTGAAATAATCTGAGCAAAGCATAAAAGCCATTGAGGGAAAGAAAGTACCTTTTTATTTTTGCAAAGGGTAACATATATCTAACGCAGTTAGTGAAATTCTGCCTTCCTTGCAATAATTGTTTTTCTATTTTATCCTATTTTTTTCTTTTGTTATTTATTTCATTCACCTCTTTAGTTTACCCTATATTCCACACCAGCCTTTGCCTAAAAGGGTAGGCAGACCACTATCAGATGATGTATTTTGATGCTAGATGCATCCCCTGTGAACAAGAAGAAATGGCATATGTGCTAGAAATATGTAACACCACTAAAAAGGTACAGATTTATTTAGGTGACCTGAATCATTTTTGTTAGTTTCAAGTTCACATACCTAGATCAAGATTAAAACTCAGATTGGACTAGCAGTCAGTCTTAAAATGAATATCTTGCTTGGCACTAGTGGAGCATGATCAGATGGGTCTGCTGCAAACTTAGCAGATAGATGATTTGGCTTCTGTTCAAAGATTACATCATTTAAAATAAGAGTAAAACTGCTCTTCGATTTGCCATGCATTATTCATACGCAAGTTGCTTTGTTTTTCTTCCTCACCATTTACTGTATGAATTATTTCATAATTTTTGCTCCCTGGGCGATACTTCAAAGAGTCTTGCAGACCCATCAACTACACTTAAGTAGTGGGTCTCTGATCAGCCTCCTGCCTAACAATAATGGCAATCTCAATTACTCTTTTCCTAAATTTGCACTTCATATGAAGTATTTCCATGTCCCAAAATTTTTTTTATATAAGCAGCTATCATATTGCAATATGTGCTCTTTAAAACCTCAACTGCTTGATATTCAAAGATTACAAATTCAAGTCGAGATAGGGAATGCCAATGATTGGACGCCTTTGAAGGAACATCAGTGTGTCTGTTACGTTTCTGGATAGTCTTTATTCCAGGAATAACCAGCTTCAAGATTTCCATACTATGCGATGCCTGTCAGAGAATATTCTAACTGCAGCAGGCACAAGCTCTATCACAGCATGCTCTTTATTTTGTATCTATTTTCCGTGACTACTCTGCAAAATGATCAGTCTGTAATGCCAAATTCAATTTGCAAAACAGTGCTATTTCTGCTCTAATTGCATAACTGCACTTCTTTCAAAGCTTCACTAAAATTATCTGCCAAGTATGTGATAGCCACACTCCTTTAAACAATTTTTAAAGTTCACTTATTTTGACTCTCTTCTTCTCTCTGTACGGGATGCTTTGTCTGTATAGCATGCAAGAAATAATACTTTTTACTCTATATTAATACATGTGACAATAAATCAAATCAAATATATTGTTCTTTGCTGTTAAAGTAGTCAATTGACAGCAACTGATGAGGTTGATCCTACTGGTTTTAACATGGTCAGCAGCATATAAATAGACAGAGTCAAACTTGGAGTTTGGGCATATGCAACTATGTCCCTTTCAACAATTTCCTTTTTGAGGATATATTTAATTACAGAATCCTGGTTCAAAATTACAATATAAGAGTTTTAACAACACCAGGTTAAAGTCCAACAGGTTTATTTGGTAGCAAATGCCATTAGCTTTCAGAGCGCTGCTCCTTCGTCAGATGGAGTGGATAAAGAGCAGATATCCACTCCATCTGACGAAGGAGCAGTGCTCCGAAAGCTAATGGCATTTGCTACCAAATAAACCTGTTGGACTTTAACCTGGTGTTGTTAAAACTCTTACTGTGTTTACCCCAGTCCAACGCCGGCATCTCCACATCAAAATTACAATGCCCTCCACTTCATCCAACTTCTATGGGGTGGTAATTTGCCCAAAGGTAGCAGCACAATTTAGATTGATTCTATTCATCGTTTTCCTCAGTGCCAAAGTGACAAATGCATGTTTGGTGGACTTTTATGTGATCAGCTTGGCATAGACATTTGTGGACTTGTATGTGATCAGCTGAAGTTTGTAGAAATATTAATCTCAGCTAAGCATTGTAAGATGGAATTGTTTATCATGATTCTGCTGTAGCACTATTCCAAGTTTTCATATGATAATGTTTTCTACAATTAGCATTTTATTAAACTTATTATTTATGCACTTGGTAGAAGATTCTTACAATAAGTATAAATGGGCCAATTTCCATTTGTTACTTAATTCAAATATGTGTGCAAAACAACAATAGAAAAGAGGAAACTGGTTTTACAACCATAAGACTGAACTGTTATAGACTTATTGGGACAGCTTTTTATAGAATGGGATGGGTTTGCTGATGATGGACACAAGGAAGCTTTAAAAAAAATTAAAAGCCCTCTCCCAATCCCCTTAGTTGCCTAAAAAAAAGTCTTTAATGTCGCACATAAATAAACAGTTCAATCACCGGAACAAATCTCTGCGCATTACCTCATTTGTCACTTCTTCTGTGATATTGCTTGCGCAGCTACAATTAGAGTATTATTTTGCATGGAATGAAAATGTCTATTAGAGATTATAAAAATGGTGAACTTTGTTCCATTTATTCAGAAAGATGACCATTTTATGCAATTGCAAATAAGTGACAGACAATCATCTTAAAGCATAGATACAAAGCTCAATTTTAAAAAAATTAGAATGTAACGAAAGAAGAAAAGCTAGTTATCTCTAAATTCCATATTCAGCACTTTCACTTTTCAAATCTGACAACAGAGGCCTGTCTGGTTATGATAGAATAATCAGTCTTAGTCACCTCTGTTACTTTAAAACAGTTGCATTGTATTAGATTTGTAAATCAGACTGAAACAGTTCTTTCATTCCTGAGTAGCTCTTAGAAAAGAATCTTGGAAACCCTACAGCACAGAAAGAGGCCATTCGGCCCATCGAGTCTGCACCGACCACAATCCCACCCAGGCCCTACCCCTATATCCCTACATATTTACCCACTAATCCCTCTAACCTACGCATCCCAGTTCACTAAGGGCAATTTTTAGCATGGCCAATCAACCTAACCCGCACATCTTTGGACTGTGGGAGGAAACCGGAGCACCCGGAGGAAACCCACGCAGACACGAGGAGAATGTGCAAACTCCACACAGACAGTGACCCAAACCGGGAATCAAACCCAGGTCATGATGGTGTGTTACATTTCACCCTGAGTCCAAGTTGATATGGCTTTTATGCGCTTAAGCTATGGATAGTGATGGTTACATGGCTGGGCAGAAACCTCTTCTGCTCTTACCACCTGCAACTGGAGGGATTTGCAGATTAATACTCAACCTGCTTGGCTGCACTATGAATGCACCTTCCTTAGCCATCAAGTCTTGGGTGGGATCCAAACCTTCTTGCTCAGAAGCAGAGACACTACCCACTGCGCTACAAGACCACCATGAGGAATTTTATATTTACTGCAAATGGAGGAATGTCATTGTTCTGTTGAGTTTTCCATTACTAAGGAGAAATAATATTTGATGGGTCCTAGCAGTTTTGGTGGTCAGTTTGTAATAAAAAGAACTGGTTGTTTCAGTTGCATGAACTTTGACTACGTTCCTGTGGTGGGCAAGTAGATATTGTAAAGATGCACAAAAAATGAAGTGTAAATAAGCTATAAAGCATATTATTACCTGATAGCTGAGGAAACATACATGCCAGTAAGCAGAAAACTGTATTACTGGCTTACTTAAGTGAGATATGGGCTGAGCATTTGGTCTAACTATAGCCAGAGCAAACAACAAACGATTATCTATAATTTTAGGCATTTATTGACCATCCCTAAATCTCAAAGTGGTGCTGAGCCTCCTTATTGAACTGCTGCAGTCTATGTGGTGTAGGTATCCCACCGTGCAGCTAGAAAGGGAGTTCCAGGTTTTTCACCCAGCCATCTTGAAGGAATGGCAATATAATTCCAAGCCCAAGTGATGATTGGCTTGGAGGGAAACTTGCAGGTGTTCCCAAACATCTAATGCCCTTGTCCTTCTATTTGACAGAGATTGTGGCTCTGGAAGGTGTTGTTGAAGGAGGCTTGGCGAGTTGCTGTAGTGCACCTTGTAGATATTACACATTGCTGCCACTGTATGGGATGCCAATCAAGTGAACTGCTTTGTCCTGGATGGTGCTGAGCTTCTTGAGTGTTGTCAAAATTCAACATATTCAGGCAAGCCGAGTGTATTCCATCACACTACTATAGATGCTGGCAGACTCATGGAGTCAGGAGTAAGTTACTTGCCAGAGAATTCTCAGCCTTTGCTCTGCTCTTGTAGCCATTGTATTTGTATGGCTGATCCAGTTAAGTTTCTGGTCAATGCTAACCCCTAACATGTTGATGGTGGGGGATACAACAATGGTAACACAGTTGAACTTACAGTGCTGCCCTAGGCCTGAGGGAATCGGTTCCAATAACCACAGCTACCTTCCTTTGGGCAAGGTAAGAATCCAATAAGTGGACACTTTTCCCCTGCTTGGACTCCTTGATGCCATACTTGGTCAAATGCTGCCTTGATATCGGGGTAGTCACTCTCATCTCTGCTCTTGAATTCAACTCTTTTGTCCACATTTGGCTGTAATGAGGTCTGGAACTAAATGACCTCAGCCGAACCCAAACTGCAGGGTCTGTTTCTCCATCTCCCCTTGGTTCCCCTTATCCTGTTGACTAAGTAGTCACACATACCCCTTCCTGCATTTGTGTTTTCCTCTGAATCAGGACTGTTCTCTGGCAGGAATTATTCAAAAGTTCTTCCTCCTCTCTTGTGTGATGAAGTGCCTCAAACACACATTCCACTTCAAAGACTCTGAGCTGAAGTCACTTAAGACTTAAGGTGGTTACAGCAGGTGTGACAATCCAAGAGAGTATCACTGTCCACACTGTTCCATGTATTACAGTCCTGTCACATTGCCTCCACTTCCATTTTTTAAAATTTATTTATTGATGATGTTGTGGTTGACTTGTACAAGCTGATCATGGAAGACTCGGGTACAGGCCACAATCATTTATTCAAGCATTCAGAGAAAGCAGTCTTAGCAACCCTTAATAAAGTACTCTGCCAAATCACAAAAGTTTCACCTTGTATATTGTTGATAACGTACACAGAACATTGTTTAAATTCCAGTGTTGCCTACATTTATATTAAACATTTCACCCGAGCAGGTCTCGTTTATCCTCCTAGTAGATACCATTTGTCTTCTCCTTGTCCTAACCAGAGACAATACTTAATCTGTTTCATCTTAATTCCTGTATCCTCTAACAATAAACTAAGTTGATTACCAAGGCCTTACTGGAGAGTTCTGCTGATATAGGTCCTCAGGGTAGAGTCATAGTCATAGAGCCTTGCAGCATGGAAACAGGCCCTTCAGCCCAACTTGTCCATGCTGCCCTTTTTTTTAACCATTAAGCTAGTCCCAATTGCCTGTGTTTAGCCCATATCTCTCTATACCCATTTTACCCATATAAGATGTCTAAATGCTTATTTCTAAATGCTTTTCAAAAGACAAAATTGTACCCGCCTCTATTACTACCTCTGGCAGCTTGTTCATTGGCTGTGTAAGTATTTAGTCCCAAAAATGCAATTACTTGAGTTCCAGTTTATACTTGATGGATGCTTGTTCCTTTTGTTTATTGCCTTTATTTTATTACTTACTTAACTCCTATTTATTATTTGTATGTACTAATCAGTACACAGTTGGTATTAATGTGAGTATTGGTGACTCCAATAGTGTTGAGGAAGGCATTGAATTCTCCAACATCTTTATGGTAGGTATTGATGCCTCTAGTATTGTTACAGTAGATATTGATTCCACCAGTAGTAGTGGGACTAGATCATTTACTTTATAGCCTTACCATTGACGTCAGCAGTGCCACCAGCAGCACATTAGTGTACCTTGCTTTCTTGCCAATTCCAGTCTCTCAAGCCAAATATAATCATCTAACATTGTCCTCCTATGAGCTTCAACACGTAGAGAGTGTTCAACATTTACTTAATCTATTTTAAAATAAAATTTCCCCAGCTGAGCACTCATGGTATTTTCTATTTTGAGAGCTTTATCATTGTTTCCTTTTGTTGACAATGACATCATGATGCTGTAACAGTCCCCCCATTTCAATTGACTCTCAGGCTGTGCACTCTAGATCCTAACCACTCACTGCGTAAAAAAAGTTTCTCCTCGCATCGCTTTTAGTTCTTTTGCCATTAGCCTTGAATTGGGATCCTCTAGTTCTAGACCCTTCCTCCAATGGGAACAGTTTATCCCTAAGGATGCTGTCCAGAGCCCTGACGAATTTGAACACCTCTATCAAATCTCTTCTTAACCTTCTGTTCTCCAAGCTCCAGCCTCTCTAATCTACCAAAGTAACTGAAGTTCCTCATCCCTGGAACCATTCTTGCAAATCTTATTGCACTCTCCAATGCCTTCACATCCTTCGTAATATTATGGTGTTCAGGAATGGACACAATACTCCATTTGAGGCAAATCAGAGTTTTATACTGATATTCCTTGCTTTTGCACTCTCAACACTCATGTGATACCTAAATAGAAACATAGAAAGATAGAAAACAGAAACAGGACTAGGCCATTCAGCCCTTCAAGCCTGCTCCGTCATTCATTTTGATCATGGCTGATCATAAAATTCAATATCCTGATCTCACCTCCCCCCCCCTATATCCCTTGATCCCTTTAACTTTAACCCCAAGAGCTACATCTAATTTCTTATTGAAATCACACAACCTTTTGGCCTCGACTACTTTCTGTGGTAGTGAATTCCACAGATTCACCACTCTTTGGGTGAAGAAATTTCTCCTCACCTCAGTCCTAAAAGATTTACCCATTATCCTCAAACTATGACCCCTACTTCTGGACTCCCCCATTTCTAATGTAAACTCAGTGATAACTGTTTAGCTGTTAAATATCGGATTTTGAGGTGCATTGCACGCAAATCACATCAACCATTGTCTGACTTGTCTGATTTCTTTCTCTCAAAATGTTCATTCAGACATGTATTCATGTCAAAACTGTTACCCACTAGTTAGAAGCATGGAATGCAATTGCAAGGCAGGTTTATCCAGTGGCCTTTTTGGAGGAGGTAGTCACAGTGAAGCAGACTTACTGTTGTGTTTTATGCACTCAGCATATACCCAATTCTTTAAACACAAACAAGTTTCTAATTCCTTTGTATCACTGATGTGTCATACTTAATTGAGATTTGAAAGTACAACCTAACAAGTTGTAAAATAGTTTTACCTTTAAGAAGCTAGGAAAAGTAGTCAAGCTAGGAAAGTGTTTATTTGGAGTAAGGGCAATTATGAGGCTATTAGGCAGGAAATTAGAGGCATAAATTGGAAGGAGGTTTTCTCAGGGAAACGTACAGAAGAAATGTGACAAATTTTCAAGGAAAATTTGTCTGGAGCTCTGCACAGCAACGTTCCAATGAGACAGGGGAGTTATGGTAGGTCACAGGAACCATGGTGCACGAAAGCTGTAACGAATTTAGTCAAGAAGAAAAGAAAAGGTTCAGGGAGCTAGGTAATGTTAGAAATCTAGAAGAGTATATGACTAGTAGGAAGGAACTTAAGAGGGAAATTAGCAGAGCAAGAAGGGGTCATGAGAAGGTCTTGGCAGACAGGATAAAGGAAAACCCCAAGGCCATTCTACGAGTATGTTAAGAGCAAGAGGATAAGATGTGAAGGAGTATGACCTGTCAAATGTGACGGTGGGAAAGTCTGTATAGAACTGATAGAAATGGCAGCGGTATTCAATGAATACTTTGCTTCAGTATTCACAATGGAAAAGGATCTTGGTAGTTGCAGTGCAGACTTGCAGTGGACTGAGAAGATTGAGCATGTGGACATTAGGAAAGAGGATGTGTTGGAGCTTTTGAAAAGCATCAAGTTAGATAAATCGCTGGGACCGGATGGGATGTACCCCAGGTTACTGTGGGAGGCGAGGGAAGAGATTGCTGAGCCTCTGGCAATGATCTTTGCGTCATCAATGGAGACGGGAGAGATTCCGGAGGATTGGAGGATTGTGGATGTGATTCCGTTATTCAAGAAAGGGAGAAGAGATAGCCCGGGAAATTATAGACCGGTGAGTCTAACCTCAGTGGTTGGTAAGTTGATGGAGAAGATCCTGAGAGGTAGGATTTATGAATATCTGGAGAGGAATAGTATGATCAGAAATAGCCAGCACGGCTTTGTCCAAGGCAGCTCATGCCTTACGAGCCTAATTGAATTTTTTGAAGATGTAACTAGACACATAGACGAGGGAAGAGCCGTAGATGTAGTTTATATGGATTTCAGCAAGGCGTTTGATAAGGTACCCCATGCAAGGCTCATTGAGAAAGTGAAGGGGCATGGGATACAAGGGGACATTGCTTTGTGGATTCAGAACTGGCTTGCCCACAGAAAGCAAAGAGTGGTTGTAGATGGGTCTTTTTCAGCATGGAGGTTGGTCACCAGTGGAATGCCCCAGGGATCTGTTCTGAGACCCTTGCTCTTTGTGATTTTTATAAATGACCTGGATGAGGAAGTGGAAGGATGGGTTGGCAAATTTGCTGATGACACAAAGGTTGGTGGGGTTGTGGATAGTGTAGAGGGATGTCAGCAGTTGCAACGAGACATAGATAAGATGCAAGACTGGGCGGAGAAGTGGCAGATGGACTTCAACCCAGATAAATGTGTCGTGGTTCATTTTGACAGGTCGAATAGGATGAAAGAATATAATATTAAGGGTAAGGCGCTTGGCAGTGTGGAAGATCAAAAGGATCTTGGGGTCCGGGTTCATGGGACGCTCAAAGCAGCGTCGCAGGTGGAGTCTGTGGTTAAGAAGGCGTATGGAATACTGGCCTTCATCAAAAGAGGAATTGAGTTTAGAATTCAGGAGATAATGCTGCAGCTGTATAGGACCCTGGTCAGACCCCACCTGGAGTACTGTGCCCAGTTCTGGTTGCCTCATTACAGAAAGGATGTGGAAGCCATAGAAAGGGTGCAGAGGAGATTTACAAGGATGTTGCCTGGATTAGGTGGCATGCCTTATGAGGATAGGTTGAGAGAGCTAAGTCTTTTCTCCTTGGAGAGGTGCAAGATGAGAGGTGATAGAGGTGTATAAGATGTCGAGAAGTATTGATAGAGTGGATTCTCAGAGGCTTTTACCCAGGGCTGAAATGGTTGCCACAAGAGGTCACAGGTTTAGGGTGCTGGGGAGTAGGTACAGAGGAGATGTTAAGGGTAAGTTTTTCACTCAGAGGGTGGTGGGTGCGTGGAATTGGCTGCCGGTAGTGGTGGTGGAGGCGGATTCGATAGGGTCTTTTAAGAGACTTTTGGATAAGTTCATGGAAGTTAGTAAGATAGAGGGTTACAGGTAAGCCTAGTAGGTAGGGACATGTTCGGCGCAACTTGTGGGCCGAAGGGCCTGTTTGTGCTGTAGCTTTTCTATGTTCTATGTTCTAAGCTTAGCGAATGGAAACTATGGGCTGTTGAACATTGAGACTGTCTAATGCAAGTGAATGTTGGCACTGATTCAGTGTGCTGCGGTCAAGGTAAAGTGTCTAAAGTAAGTTGTCACTCAAAAACATGAATTATAGCTTATAACAAATTCCTTTGTGTATATGCATGTATATCAAAACAATAGTTCAATAAAGGGGTTTCATAGTGTAACATTTTATGGATTTGATACACTTTTCTAAGTGCCATATATGCATGAATAATTTACATTATCAGACAGGGCAAGTAAAATGAATGTCTTGTTTGGTCAGCTTTGGGAGGGAGAAGTGGGCTCTGCTACTTAAAGCATTTTTCACATATCAATCACCTACACTGAGGTGGCTAATGTTTTATAATTCTCATTATGATTATAACTAAAACTAATGCTGAAGCTCATTTGGGAGTTGTAAATTGGTCATATCTCAAGAAACTTTTATTCTTGCTCTAAATGTGTAGCTTTTCCTGAAAAGAAGTTGTAATTGCTGTGAAGTTACCTTCAATGCTAGCTTTTGTCTCCCAGTTATTCGTAATTCAGGATGCTATGCTATAGCCATTTCATTCACAAGTATCACTTTGGTTGTCAAAAGCTGCTATTCAAACATTAAAAGAGAAACAGCATAAAGTAACAAGCAGAATGCTATGATTTTGTAGTCTGGTTCAGGCTGGGCAGGTTGTCAGACAAATAGTCTAGCATCTGAGTGATGATGTTGACACTGAGGGAAGCGATGGAAACATAGAACTGGATGCCAACAGCTACATAGGAGAACAGCGTGAGAGTGGGTAGGAAGCAGCAGAACAAATAATCTCGATCTTGGGGATAATGAAATGCATGAAATTTAATATTGATGGTCAGGGGTGGAGCAAAGAGTTTGAGAAGGCTTGATGTGGAGTTGCCATTGTTGGACTGGGATAGGCACAGTAAGTAGCCTCAAAACACCAGGTTAAAGTCCAACAGGTTTATTTGGTAGCACGAGCTTTCGGAGCACCACTCCTTCACTTGATGAAGGAGCGGCGCTCCGAAAACTCGTGCTACCAAATAAATCTGTTGGACTTTAACCTGGTGATGTGAGACTACCTACTTTGACAAGACTGATTTTGTAGAGAAAATAAATCATGTACTTGTTTTCCAAGTTGATCCTAGATTAGTTGGGAGAATTTAACTGAAATCCTGAAGACAATCCACAAGACCCAATACCATGTCTGCTTGACTTACTGATATCTGGGCAAGGAATCAAAGTTATGTTTACTAAGGTTTCACTTGAAGCAGAAAGACAATATATCTCTCAAACGTGGGGCAATTTAGAAACCCTCCCAACAAAAAGAAACTATGGGTCATCCGCGAAGCAAAATAAGTTATGCATTAACTGCACCTATAACTAGGTAATGCTTGGAGATATCCAAACATGTTCTCTGCTCACCCTCAAAACCAAAGGTCACCCTAGGCCTCTCCTTGAGGAATAAAACCCTTTGACTTCACCACAACAAAGTCCAAGCACTACCACCTGCCAGTGCCCAATGCTAACTCTCCCTCTTGCCTCGTGTATCATGAATCCCAGGGCGGCACGGTAGCACAGTGGTTAGCACTGCTGCTTCACAGCTCCAGGGTCCTGGGTTCGATTCCTGGCTCGGGTCCCTGTCTGTGTGGAGTTTGCACATTCTCCTCGTGTCTGCGTGGGTTTCCTCCGGGTGCTCCGGTTTCCTCCCACAGTCCAAAGATGTGCGGGTTAGGTTGATTGGCCAGGTTAAAAAAAAAAATTGCCCCTGGGATGCGTGGATTAGCGGGTAAATATGTGGGGGTAGGGCCTGGGTGGGATTGTGGTCGGTGCAGACTCGATGGGCCGAATGGCCTCCTTCTGCACTGTAGAGTTTCTATGAATTTCCTCTGACGAGGATTGACCCTTCTCTTGCCAGTTACTGTCCCTGCCATAATGTGAAGAACTAAACGGATTTATAGGACTTTCAATGTGTCTGCAATGACTATGTAACCTATAAATCAGTATGTGTGCTGCAGCATGTCTTTTCTAATCTGTAAAAGAATATAAATCAAAGATCCTTCAGAACAAAACATTGTATTCATTAGCTATAAACAAAAAAGTGTTCACATTAATTTGTGATTAAATACTCTTGGATACAATCGCACCACTTATTTCACATATTCTTGCTGAGTGTGTGACCAGTGCAAAGACTGCTGTCCATGAGAACCTGAATTGAAATGACCTGAATCTTTCATTGGAAATCCCTTGCAGCAATCAAGGTAAAAGATCTTTATCCCATCTGTCTTCTGTCTGGGTTATATTTGATTCAGGCCTCAAAGGTGATGCACTGTGCTTTCCCTACACTCCTAGTTACTTTATTTAAGCAAATTTCCCAAGTGGCATTGCACTATTGATCAATAATGCATGTTGTAGGTTCTTAAATGCCACTACAGATTTTTATTCTGATAAAATTCCTGTTGCAGTTACTTTCTTGGCAAGCAGAAAGTGACTGTTACATCACTGGTTTCAATGTGTGATTATACTTAAATGCTGTGTTCAGCTTTGCGTGTTTCTAAAATACTTTTCTAACTTTCACTATGAAAATAGCAGTCATGGACTATTGTCCTACTGTGCTGTAGGACTGCAAAGCCACAGGCCAAGAGATTCCAATTCATAGTGGAACCCTGAGATGTACCAGTGTTCTCTCCAGGGAGAAGGTGTAAAAACTGTATAATAAATCATCTCAGACTCAAATGATTTATAACATATTTATGAAAAAGATGTTTTGATCACACTGTGTGTAATTTTTGACTGCATTCATATATAATTACAGATGCCTTAAAGTCAGGAGCATTGTGATCTGATTGTACTGAACTATAATTACTGTTAATCCTATTTTTCATCTGAAAAGAAATTCATTCTTAAAAGTTGTACAGTTGTTGTTAAATTAATGATGGGAAATACCTTATGATCTTCTGGACTTCTCCATTACAATTGTTAGATTTTATTCACTCAATTATTATTAATAGAAGAAAGGGGTGGATGCAGTTAACAATTCAATTTATTCTTTAAGCGCTATTAAGATTTGTAAATGTTTTGCTTGTTACTTGTCCCAACCCCCTCACCATGCTATCATATATAATCTACCTGATAGGATGACTGACTGACTGAAGCTCTCTGCAGCTGCAGTCAGTACAGCTTTGGTTTACTTATCATAATATACACTACTGAACCTCTTTACTAATGCCTCTTTGATCGATACCCCGTGTTTTTAATTGTATTAATACATTAACTGAGAGAGATAGTGTTACTCACACCTTGAAAGCTGCAGTATCCTATTTCCAATAATCAGCTCTTCTATTTCAACTGTAAATTCCACGTGTCTATAAATTTCACATGTATACCAACAAACGTTAACAGCTGGCTTTTCTAGTTCAAATGCTATTGCGGAAGGAGCATTGGCGTTTGAATGAACTTCAGATTCTTAATCCAAATAATTAGCTGTAATACACTATTAAAAGCAGTAGCCGGTTCAGAGGAGAGAGAGAGGGGGAAGCCGCCAGAAGGCAGTATTACATTTCACTATGCTGTACCTTTCTTAGAGGGATTGCACAATTGTTCAACAAGGAACAAAGTATGCAGTGTCTGATCTCTTCAACAAAGGACACATCAGGTCATAGTCAATACAACACCACTGCTATCTGCTACCAGGTTGGGAAACATGCAACACCCTATCAGGCCACCAGGTCGTTTTTGGTACAATTATACGATGTTGGAGTAGCAAGAAAAAACATTAGCAAGAAGAACCAATGTTGATATTTATTACTGGATCACCAGGGTTGTTAGCGCACAATGTTGAAAATATGTTTACTTCCTGTCCAAGCTCCTGAAAAGATAAAGGCAAAATACTGCAGATGCTGGAATCTGAAACAAAAATAGAAAATGCTGGAGAAACTCAGCAGACCTGACAGCATCTATGGAGAGAGAATAGAGCCAACGTTTCGAGTCTGAATGAGCCTGTGTCAGAGCTTGAGTTTTATACATAACTAATGCCGTTTCTTGTGAAACAGAATATATAAATGCAGTTTGTTGCAAAGCAGAATATATGCAAATTAAGTACAGCTAAATGGCTCAATTAATAAATGTCATAGAGGTCTCCAGTCTAACTTTTGGGTTAATCTATACTTGGCCTCAGCACCATTGAGCTAGATCGGGGAAAATTAGTCCGGATCCTGCTCTTCATCTTCACCCAGTGACATGCTGGAATACACATGGCTGGGTTTGTTAGGCTAACAGAATCACCTCAGTGGCAATGTCCCCTCACCCATGAACAAATGGTCTCCTGACACTCGTATATCTGGTTATATTGGATCAGATTTAGATATGTGTAACAAAAGAAAGAAAGTAATTTATCGAATTTTCTTATCGAATTTTCCTATCAAAGCATGGTTCAGTTTTCAATAATTCTCAATTTAAGATCTGACTCCAGAGCTACTCTGTCGCCCGTGTAAAACAGTTATCTTCAATATAAAAAAAATACTGGAGAAATTGCAGTCCATCCGCACATTCTAAAATTTCCTTTATTGAAATGTGGGATTGGTGTGTGTACTGGCAAATGAATGGTCCTGTAGTATGGTATGATCAACACAGTAAAATAATATATCTACCTCACTAAAACCATATTTCCATTTGTGAGATGTTCCTATCTTCATCCAAATTTGTACCATTTCAAAATGTGACTTTTTCAATGTAATGTAAGCAACTTTTTCAGAATTCCACTACTCAGATCTTAACCGTATATGGCCAGAGGTTTTGCTGCACTCCCTGGACATCATTTGTCAATGCATTAATTTTAAAGAAACAGAAAATGCTAGAAATAGTTAATAGATGAAACAGCATCTTTTGAGAGAGAAACAGTATTAGTGGGCCAGATTTGGCTACCAACATGGGTACCTCCAGTGGGGAAATTTTCGGACTCACTGGATCCGCCTCCATTTAGAAGTACCCTGAAAGGCATTTTTGCTCCAGGGTGGATAGGCGTGGGATGGAGTTAGTCCTATCAACCATGGAGGCAGTGCACAGACAGCCACAGGGGCGGGCAAGTGCCAAGGTGGGCTGGTTAGAAGATCCACTTCAGTTCTCAGGAACTTTGTTCCAGTTGTTTTAGAAGTTGTTTGGCCCTGTAGTTCTCACAACTCCCTCACCACCCACCATGGCCCCTCATGCTTTTCATTCCACCTCCATTGCCACTCACCTAGTATCTACCATCGGCAGACCTCAGGAGCTATGTGAGAATGAAAAAAATTCTTCTAACAATATATTTCGGCTCTCCTAAACACTTGATGGTGAAAAATCTGTCATTAATAATATCCATTCAAAACTTTTAAATTTCTTATAACATTCAGACTCCACGTCAAAGATGGCTCATCTTTGAATAACCTCTAAGATGCCAATCAAACTGTGAACTTAGAAGTCCCTGCTGAGCTAATAGTTGCTTTTGAAACTCAGTCAAACATTCAGCATTGTCCTTGGGGAAATGTCAACAAGGAACTCTATTGAAACTGCATGACCATGGGCAGAATTTTCCCAAATAAATTTCTAAGTATCATAATGGTAAGAAAAATGGGGTGACCTGCGCCGGTCTCTCTGGATCATAATCGTCTCACACTTAGTCACTTTTTTGGAGAATTGTGTGGCAGTACTGAGGGTGGGCATGACCTAAACACACTGGTGAGCTGGCTGCAGAGAACACGGGCGCCGTTTCGTAAGGGTTCCCCGATCTCTCAGTGCACTGGGAGACCACCTCGCTCCCCCCCCACGGACATTGAACCCCCCCCCCCAATCGATGGTATGATCCCTCACCGACAAGCATTGCCGGCATTGGGGACCCACATACCCACATCATGACCCCCAACATGCCACACTCTTCATGATCCACCCCTGCACAACCCATACTGTGCCATAACCACCACCCCCCCCCTCCCTCCCGTCATGGTCCCAATCATAGCCCCTGGTCACTCCCACCAGCCCCACCACCTTGACACTGCACTGGCACAGGCACTGCCCGACCATGCCCCGATCACACGGGATCTTCAATGGGCTCAGATTCCCTTGGCGTGGCCAGCAGAGACCAGTACTGATTTGTGCCGTTGTGATATCTCAGAGTTGGGAAGCATCCGGGAGGGGGGGAAGCATGCATGCCGAAGTCACAATGATATTGAAATCCAATCGCTCTCATGCAAATAAGCTTTGCGTCCTTGGAAAGGGGCCGGGAACAAAGCAAACTGTTTGGCAGCAGGCATGAATCGTATTCTTAGCGTCGCACACTAGTTTCCTGGCTCACCACGCTGGGCACGGCGAGGTGGTAAAATCGCACCCATTATGTTTCTTTTTCTAGGCTTGTCAATGAAAACAATCCAGCAGAGGGTGGTTTTTAATACTCAGTTGAGTGCTGCCATTGAAGCGGGGCATTTGAAAAACTTCAGACCATGACAGTATTACAGACCTTATCCTACCCATCAAGAGTGCTAATATTAAATTCATCACTTTGTAGGTTAAAATCCTAGCAAAATAAAGACGGGGTCTGTTTGAACTCAGTTTGAATAGCCCTGCTGAGCTCAGGTTTCCTTCCTGTATAAATCATACCTGCCCTTTCCCCAAAAATTGGATCTAGCAGATAAGCTGACCGAGCTGCCACTTTTAAAGATCTACAAGCATTTCAGTTTGGTGTCCTTTCATCAGAACTGAAAAAGTTAGAGATGTAACAGATCCGAAACAGATGCAAGGAAAGTGGGCAGGGAAAGACAGAACAAACAGAAGGGAAGGTCTGTGATAGAGCGGGAAGGCAAGAACTATGAAAAGACTAAAGAAGAGCGGCACGGTGGTACAGTGGTTAGCACTGCTGCCTCACAGCGCAGGGGACCCGGGTTCAATTATAACTTGGGTCACTGTCTGTGCGGAGTTTGTACATTCTCCCCTTGTCTGCATGGGTTTCTTCCAGGTGCTCCAGTTTCTTCGCACAGTCCAAAGATGTGCGGGTTAGGTTGATTGGTCATGCTAAAAATTGCCCCTTAGAGTCCTGAGATGTGTAGGTTTGAGGGATTAGCGGGGGGGATATGGGGGTAGGGTCTGGGTGGGATTGTGGTCGGTGCAGACTCGATGGGCCGAATGGCCTCCTTCTGCACTGTAGAGTTTCTATGATTTCTAATCTGAAAGATTGGCCATGCTAAATTGTCCCTTAGTGTCAGGGGGATTAGCAGGATAAATACATGGGGTTATGGGATAGGCCTTGGGTGGGATTGTTGTCAGTGCAGGCTCGATGAGCCAAATGGCCTCCTCCTGCACTGTAGGGATTCTATGAATCTAAGAGATGACAGCAAGCAAAAAGCGATTGTAATGGGACAAGTAAAAGGGATAGAAGAAGAGAAAATGTAAATGGCGATAGCAGAATCGTTATCAACAGCTGTTGTTCAAACAATTGGTAGAGTGGAGGTGAGGGGCTGGGCCAAGCAACAAGCAAAACATTTACAAAGTATAGAAAATAGATCAGTAATATACAAATTAATTCTACCCATTCTTCTATTAAAAGTAATTGGGAACTTTAAAAAATCAAATTACTTACAAAGGAGAAGTCCAGACCATCATCTCCATCATAAAAATAGCAACTGCACAATTTTTGGAATAAATGCAGCAAGTAGGTGAAGACTGGGACATTTAATTACGTTTATTTTCATCCAAAACCAAATTCATGAACTCCTGTAACGCATTTCAGGTGAAAACACTGACAGTAATTATGATCCGTAATGTCAAAATTCTGGTCCTATTTGTAAATTATTTCCTTAACCCTATCTCTGTTGTTTCTACCAGCCCTGTGTCTCTGTCAGCTTGTGTACTTTTGGACTACTTTGTGCACTCCTCTCTTTCAGTTAAATCATTGCTGGCAGCACTTTTAGCTGTCAAACAATCACAGATTAAGAATGTTGGTTAGATCAAGTATCAGTAGTGTTCCCAGATACATCTACTTTGCTGCACATTTTTTAAAAACTGCTAAGTACCTGCCTCTTCCTCACATCTCCACTAACCTTCCCTACAGGCACTATGTAAGTGAAAGTTTATGATGTTAAGGCTCCATATTAGGCAGATGTGCTATATGTTTGGAAATCCATGTTTGAGTATTGAATCTCTGAAATCAAGAATGGAATACTGACATTAGAAAACTTTATTCTTTTATCTGAAAATCCTCTCTCTATTAGCAGAAATCATAGAATCCCTACAGTGCAGAAAGAGGCCTTTTGGCCCATCGAGCCTGTACTGACAAACAATCCCACCCAGGCCCTATCCCCTTGACATTATTTACCCTGCTAGTACCCCTTACACGAAGGGGCAATTTAGCATGGCCAATCAACCTAACCCATTTATCTTAAATCGGCTAAGAATACAGCAGTGGAGACAGGAATCGTTGATCGATACACGGATTTATACAACAGTAATTCACATTGCAATTTCAGGGCTTAGGAAAAATAAAATAAAAATCACAACTGAATTTTAGCACGGCAATCTGTGACCTTGTCCTGATCAAAGTTTATGTAAATTTCAGATCCACAACTTGCAGCCCCAAATTTACAATTTGCAAGGCACTGAGGTTTGCTGATTATTACAGTCTGCGGCACCCAATAATGTTAGTGGAGGTTACATAATGCTTTCATCCCGGAACACTCAAGGTGAAAGTTTCTGCCCTTAACTATTTAAGCATTTCTTGCAGCTTTATTCAGGTGATTTATTATTTAAATATTTGCATATGAAAATTGTTTAATGATAATAATAATAGAATAATTTGAAAAGTCTTAAAGCCAATTCTGTGACAGTTATAATTCTCCTGCACCAAAGTTAGGGAATTTGTGGACCAAAGAAGAATGAAGCCTTGAATTAAGTAAACTCCCAGACTACTTCATGCCCGAACAATATATTCAGAAATAAGACCTGCAAAGCAAAAGGTAGCCCAAGCCTGAGACTATAAACCGATGCTTTGATTACATCTGAAACAAATGGTTTGTCTCGGAAATCGATTGATTTTTAAGTACATTAATCAGATGCATTTTGACCTTTTTTTGTAAAATATCACAATAATTATGCATAATTCTTCTCTGCGTTCTGCCATCAGCTCCTGGTAGTGTTACTCATTGTTCCAATCTGGAATATTGAAAATTGAATTACTCACTTAGTGGTTTCTTGCAGTCAGTCCATTACTGTTTCAAAAGCCACGCTGTGCTCCTGGGAACATTACTTAACTCTTTTTGATGACCTTTTTAAAATTTTGACGAGTTGACCAAGTACAGCAATATTCAATACATTAGGTAACAAAGAAAATAATCAATTAACTGAGTCAGTAATGGATTCATAGGGCTAATCAGTGACCTGTGTAAAATGACATAAATGGCAGGGAAAAATAGTTGCTAAATATAAATTCAGAGACCTCGCAAGTACAAACTTTTTTTTTAAGCCTTTTGTTTGGTTGGTTTTAACCAGGTTTAATAATTTACATTATGATCCATCTGTTAAAGGCTGATATCAGGTCAATCCTTTGTGGCATTGTTTTACTACTTTTGAAAAATTTCCAAAATTTTCAGTCACCCAGGATCAACATAGCAGTTGCATTTAGTATGTTACAGTCATCCGCAGGGACAGATCTGAGTTGGTCCTGAGGCTATTTTTTCACCCATTCTGGCAGGAAAATGGAGCACGAAAATAGGTATTGACTGCTCACCTTGCTGACATTGAAATAAATACTAATATTTGCAACAAAATAAGATTTGTTGCCTTGTTCTGGTTTTTAGTCATTTCAGTCTGGTGTACATAACTTTTATTATTTTCTAGATCCAGGTTTACTGCCTACAAACAGCTCAACCTTTGGCAACACTGGGGAACTCTGCAGGAGACTTCACCTGTGTGAACCTGAAGGACAGTCCTCCTTATCTAGCTGTTACTGGAAACAAGGACAGGAGGTATGTGGAAAATATTTATATAAAACCTGGATTGTTGTGCTTGATTGTTTGCATTGGTTTAATGTCCTTTTCATCTTTATTCCCCCCTGAGGGAAAGTAATTTTACTTCAGCATTTTAATGCAATTGCTTTGTCAGATTTGATCAAACTATGTAAATGGGAAACATTAGGATCCTTTTGAAAATGAGCATTATTGAACTTGTAAACACCACTGTATGACTTAGTTAACAGAAGCACACTTGGATTTTTACAAACTCAGTAAGTAACTTTCTCTTATTGGTTCCTAGGTTCCCTTCAAAATTAGTTTAGATATCAAAGCTTAAAGAAATAAAGACCTTTCCTTTATATAGTGCTGTTCGTGACCCATTCTTTATCTCTTCCAATATGAATTGACAAGTGCTAGGTGTACCTGCAGCTTAACTTGTGATGCTATATCCCATCGCTTTTGCAAACTGGTCAAGTGTTGGTCAAATCTTCTAAAACGGTGTATATATACTTGTACTGCCACTTTCGAGGAGATCTCACTTCACAGCATATTAAAATAGGAGGAATGAAACTCCAGCAGTTGTAATCTGTTAGTTCACATTTGGTAGTATAACTTTTAGTATAAATCAGGACATTGGCTGAACCCTGGTACATCAGCTCAGCGACAAAGAATTGTTGAAAATTCTGTCTTTGTTATTCTCCCATCTCTCATGATGGCTCAAGAACAGCTTCTTCCCTGCTGCCATCAGACTTTTGAATGGACCTAACTCGCACTAAAGTTGATCTTTCTCCACACCCTAGCTATGACTGTAACACTACATTCTGCACTCTCTTCTTTCCTTCTCTATGGACAGTATGCTTTGTCTGTATAAGCGCGCAAGAAACAATACTTTTCACTGTGTACTAATACATGTGGCAATAAGTCAAATCAAGATGGCCAGCAATAGTTTCTTCCATTAGTTTCCACCTTCACCTTCGGATGTCCCAATTTTTGCTGGGACAGTCCTGGTTTTGCATTAAAGGTCCCAGTATCTTGAAAGTTTTCTCCAAATTGCTCAAATATCTGTGTTTTCACATTTCCTGGCCCGCACAGCATCAGAGTCTTTCTACACTTTCTATCTCCTGAGTCCCCACCCCTCGTGTTCCATTTAGTGTTGGCAAAAAAAAAGACCCTGTCACTGCATTGCACTATGCTAATCAGGGTGTCACCCACTCACCAACCTGCGAGACCGCACGAGATGCTCCCACATACCCAGAAGTTCTTCTCACCGCCTGGCACCCAGAGCCATGAGGGAATCAGCTGGGGTGACAACAGAAGATTGACACTGGAAGCCGCACGTGTAGATGTAGCACCAGTCAGCACAGATGAAGGGGGCAGGCAAGTTCAGCTGAGCCGTGAAATGCAATCAAGCTTCTCGTGTTCTCACTTGTTTTCCTGGTTGAGACTCTGGGTATAATTCTCTGCCACTTGAAGTACATTCACTAGTTTCCAGCTTCTGGTGAAAACATCCATTTTATTGTTAGCGTCCCTAATGTGTAAATGCCAATGAAAATTAGTTAGGCTTTTAAATGATCCTGTGATTTTGTATTGGCTGGTAATAATGCTGTCATTTCACCGCGGGGTCCCGACTCTTTCCCCACCGCACCTTGGAACAAGGTTTAAAATGCTGAAGGAGGATTGAAATCTAATTACCCTTTTTGTTATTTTCTAAGGTGAGGAAAAAAGCCCTTTGAAATGTACAGTTGTCCATCTCTAGAGTAACTGCTAATAATCCTACTGGTTCTGTAACTGTTGCCACTGAGATTACATAGTTGACTGGGGAAATCAACTACCGTTGACCTCCAAATTATTTGACTATAGAGGACATAGTATTCCATTAAGGAAGGCAGTAGGCTGGTGAGAATATCACTGGACCAGTAATCGAGAAGTCCAAGTTAATGCTTTGGGTTCATCCACAGGGCTTCAAATCCCACCACAGCAACTGGTGGAGTCTGAATTCAATTAGTAAAATTTGGAATTGAAAGCTCGTGTCAATTTTTGTAAAACCCACCTGGTTCATTTTTGCCCTTTAGGGAAGGGAACGTGCCTACCTTAACCTGGTCTGACCTACAAGTGACTCCAGACCCAGAGCAATGTGCAAAATGCTCTCTGAAATGGCCAAACAAGCGACTACACGTTCAAGGGCAATTCTTTTGGGCAACAAATGCTGGCTTTGCCTGCGATGCTTATATCCCATGAAAGAATTTTAAAAAGCGATTGTTTGCATTCCACAAAACATTCCAGATGGAGCCTTTCACGGTGAATCATCACCCAATGTATTCCAGCGGTTATTTTCAGTCTAGATATAGGATATCTTCCAGTCTGAGTTTTTCAGGGTCAATTGTCATGAAGCAGTATAATAATTTCTGAAAATCTGGTCACCCTATATGATTGCAGTGTTATGCAGAAATGTACCTGTGTGACACTGATGTCCATTTTCACACACATCCTGGAAGTAAGAACCCACTTTAGAGTTTTTGAGATAAAGAAATCTAAATGCTTTGTCCAATTCTTGTACACTCCGATGTAAACCAATCTTACACTGTTATGCTCAGTACGAGATAGTGAATTTTCCTCGTGTTCAAAATTTAAAGCATGTCTGCCTCTACCATAGTGGAAATAAATCAAAGAAATGATTTACTCTGTTAACATTAATGTGGTTGTGCCATTTTCATTGTTGTGGTCGTTAGTCAGAGGAATTATTGGTGCAGTTAGCATTAAACTGCTTGCATCAGCTTCACTCACGTTGCAGAATTACGTTACATTTCTGGGTCCAGTTCATTAAACTGCTTCAAATGGGAGTACCAGCAGAAGCATAACAATTTTAAAGAACATCTTGTATGTCTGACTGAGAGATAATATTGCTAAATACTGCATGTGTTGTTGGTTTGTTAAACATTTTGCTGTGGAAATTAATATTATCAGGTTTGAGCGAGAAACTCTCTTTGTTATATGTGATTGAGAAAGTCATAGGAACAATGTACATCGCTCCGGTGTGACAGCCTTTGACCTGGAAGCAGTAACAGTAAGGGACATTTGCGATTACTCAGGCGTAAAAATGTTGAAAAGGAACTTTTAGGAGTTTGTATCACTTGTAAAGACAATTATAATTTTTGGTTGATGAGAAAGACTGGTCTTTGGGACCTGACAACCCTTTGATCCGGAAGCTTTGACATCAGGAAGGAAGTCAATAGATGGAGGCTGTGCAGCACTCAGATGATTAGAAGAAACAGCACAGCTGAAGAGGAGAGTTGAGAAGGCTCCAGAAAGTAATGCACCATATAGGGAAGATTGCTTGGGTGGATTCCCGTTTATGTGGAATCGGCTACATCCTTGAAGGAAAGGAATTGGGATTCTGTGGCTGAAGTTGAAATCCTACAGGTGGAATGGATTGCAGATTTGAAGTTTGTAGCAATTGTGATTTGCCTGTTAAAATATCAGAATAAATGTAAATTATGAAGCTTTTGAAATTACGAAGAGAAGTGGCAAAATGCAGCAATTGGAGGATGTTTCATGAAGCCGAGCACTTGACACTATTGGTAGTGACAATGAGGAAAGTAGGAAACTACTAGCTAGGGTAATCAGGGGTCATGGGCATCAGTGGCTTTCCCATTTGATGCCCATCCCCAATTGCCATTGAACTGAGTGGTTTGCTAGGCCTTTGCTGAGAGCATTTAAGAGTCTGTGGGTCTGGAGTCACATGTAGGCCAGACTAGGTAAGGAAATGCAGATTTTCTACCCTCAAGGACATTATTGAACCATGTCAATTTTATGACAGTTGGCAATGATTTCATAGTCATCATTGGACTTTTAATTCTAGATTTTTATTGAATTCAAATTTCACCATCTGCTGTGGTGGGATTCGATCCCATAGCTTTACGCTGGGTCTCTGGATTACTAGTCCAGTGACAATACCACTACGCCACCACCTCCACATATAACACTAAACATCAGTAAGCTCTGAGCCATAGAACATAGAACATAGAACATTACAGCGCAGAACAGGCCCTTCGGCCCACGATGTTGCACCGACCAGTTAAAAAAAAACTGTGACCCTCCAACCTAAACCAATTTCTTTTCGTCCATGAACCTATCTACGGATCTCTTAAACGCCCCCAAACTAGGCGCATTTACTACTGATGCTGGCAGGGCATTCCAATCCCTCACCACCCTCTGGGTAAAGAACCTACCCCTGACATCGGTTCTATAACTACCCCCCCTCAATTTAAAGCCATGCCCCCTCGTGCTGGATTTCTCCATCAGAGGAAAAAGGCTATCACTATCCACCCTATCTAAACCTCTAATCATCTTATATGTTTCAATAAGATCCCCTCTTAGCCGCCGCCTTTCCAGCGAAAACAATCCCAAATCCCTCAGCCTCTCCTCATAGGATCTCCCCTCCATACCAGGCAACATCCTGGTAAACCTCCTCTGCACCCTCTCCAAAGCCTCCACATCCTTCCTGTAATGTGGGGACCAGAACTGCACACAGTACTCCAAGTGCGGCCGCACCAGAGTTGTGTACAGTTGCAACATAACGCTACGACTCCTAAATTCAATCCCCCTACCAATAAACGCCAAGACACCATATGCCTTCTTAACAACCTTATCTACTTGATTCCCAACTTTCAGGGATCTATGCACACATACACCTAGATCCCTCTGCTCCTCCACACTATTCAAAGTCCTCCCGTTAGCCCTATACTCAACACATCTGTTATTCCTACCAAAGTGAATTACCTCACACTTCTCCGCATTAAACTCCATCCGCCACCTCTCGGCCCAACTTTGCAACCTGTCTAAGTCTTCCTGCAAACTACGACACCCTTCCTCACTGTCTACCACACCACCGACTTTGGTGTCATCAGCAAATTTGCTAATCCACCCAACTATACCCTCATCCAGATCATTAATAAATATTACAAACAGCAGTGGCCCCAAAACAGATCCCTGAGGTACACCACTTGTAACCGCACTCCATGATGAATATTTACTATCAACCACCACCCTCTGTTTCCTATCCGCTAGCCAATTCCTGATCCAATTTCCTAGATCACCCCCAATCCCATACATCTGCATTTTCTGCAGAAGCCTACCATGGTGAACCTTATCAAACGCCTTACTAAAATCCATATATACCACGTCCACTGCCTTGCCCCCATCCACCTCCTTGGTCACTTTCTCAAAAAACTCAATAAGGTTAGTAAGGCACGACCTACCTGCCACAAAACCATGGTGCCAATATCTCGTATTGGCTGACTTCCTGAATTCAAAATAAATGTTCACTTCTTAAAACACTTCTTTGACCAAACCTTTGGTCATCTTGCCTAATACCTCCTTTTGTGACATGGTGTCTTACTTTGTTTTAAACTGCTCCTACAAAGCACCTTGGGGCATTATGTTACATGCAAAGGCGCCATATAAATATACGTTATTATTTTTAAAAATAGAATGTTTTCACCGTTGCAGAGGGATGTGGGTAAAGATCACCTCCATTTTTGCCAACTAAATAAATTGAATACAATTGCTTTTTACCTGACACCATTAAAATTTTGACAAAATCCTGAACACAACATAAGAATTATTTTTAAAGAGGAGGGCAATTTTTTCTCATGTGAGGTGGTGCCTGAGACCCCTTTCTTCGAACTGTAATTAAGGCTTCCTCCAAATTGCTGCAATAACCTTTTTTATTCATTATGAGAATTGTTTCTGAAGATGCCATGAGATGTTGGCTTTGCCACTAAGGATTTTGTGATTTGTTGCTTAAGACATTTCTAATTGCTCAGGCGGTGCTTGTACTCATGGGGCGTAGGTGAGCATGAATACTGTGTGTCAGCAAAGTCCTTATACAGGTTTGTGCTCTGTGTCTAAACAGTTCTACCTTATAGTTTGGTGGTACTCCGCTTCCAACACAGAATTTCCCATGTCTGAGATCCATGACCAAGCTGGGGGATTGTGGTAAAAAGAGCAAACTGTTGGTTGGGGCTCGGATTTTTCCCGTAACTTCCTTCTAACCACACAAACCAATGCCATAACGGATAGAGTGGACCGAGATGGGTATGAATGGCAAACAACCAAAAAATTCATTTTGTAGTGGAGGCACCCATGATTTAAATGAAATTGTAATAATTGTCTACCCGAGCTTCAAAAATGAAGCTGATCAATAATTGAGGGGAAGGGAACCAAGATACAGTGGTAATGCCACATGTTGGGAAACGAGATGCAGTCCCAGTGTCAAAAGGAACAGAGAGTGTATCCAATATTGTGAAGTGAAAGGTGAGTCAACACGATATCTCCATGTAAGTTTAAGGATATTGAAATCCATTCACTGAGGTGTGGAAAGTCAGTGAAGGTCAAAAAGCATGGGGTTGCTGGGAAAGCACATGATGAATTGAGTGTGTTTTAGTTTTTTTAGAGGATGGAAGCCAACTGGGAGTGCATTAGAGAAGTTGCACTTTGAGCTGATTAGAATATCAGTACTGCCGAGGGAAACTCGGAAGAGAGTTGGGTGCAGTGGTGGGGGGCTAAGAAAACAGCACTCCAGTTAACATAGCAAAAAAAACGGAAGAGGCTGCAACTAGAAGTTGATGAATATGCCAAGGATTCTCTCTGCTAGACCTAGCCTGAGGTGGCAACTGGAAAGTTTGAAGGCATCAGATAACGTCAGACTATAACGTTTGACAGGCGCTCGGGGAATGTAGCAACTTGCCAACGCTTCTTTGGCAACAACTCCCAAACCTGTGAGCTCTACAACTTGGAACAACAAGGACAGAAGGTACATGGGAATACCAGAACATTCCCCTTCAAGTCACATGCCATCCGGACTTGGAAATAGATTGCAGTTCTTTCATAATTGCTAGGTCACTAGTCTGGATTCCCTGCCCAACAGCACTATGGGAATACCTTCACTATATGAACAGCATGGGTTCAAGAATGCAGGTCGCTACCACTTTTTCGAGGGCAATTAGGGATGGGCAAAAAATGCTGGCCTTGCCCAGATTTCGTGGGGACAAAAATGCCTTGCTTGTTAATTCCTGTTTGTAATTTTTAAATACACCAATTCGGTTCCATTGAGCAAGAAATACAGCAAGCAAT
The DNA here is from genome assembly GCF_964213995.1 of Mustelus asterias. Classification (NCBI taxonomy): domain Eukaryota; kingdom Metazoa; phylum Chordata; class Chondrichthyes; order Carcharhiniformes; family Triakidae; genus Mustelus; species Mustelus asterias. The sequence continues at coordinate 69,889,285 of NC_135813.1, read as the reverse complement.
ATGCTCAAAAAAAATTTACAAGTGCACCAGATGGGACTCTGGGTCAGAATATTGCTGCCCAGTACAGTGAGTATCAATTATCTTTTGGTTGCATCACAGTCCACTGGATTGTATCTTAAATGTCAATCTTGGCTCGGTGTAGCACATTTGCCCAAGTCAGAAGGTTGTGGGTCCATGTCCCACTCCAGAGACTTGAGCAGAAAGTGTCGGCAGATGCTCCAATACAGTCCTGCAGGGGTTGCTGCACCTTCTTCCATATGAATCATTAAACTGAGCCCCTATCTATCCTTTCAGGTGGATGTAAAAGATTCTATAGCACTATTTCGAAGGATAGTGGAATTAACCCCAGTGTCCAGCCAATATTTATCCCTCAATAAACATCAGTAAAAACAAGCTATCCTGTCATTACATTATTGTTTCCAGGATATTGTGTGCAAATTTTTCTGCCACATTTCCTATATTACAACAGTGACAATGGTGTACTTCCTGAAGTAAAGTATTTTGAGATGTCATGGAAAGTGCTGTAATCCATTTAAAAAAAATAATACTTGACAATTGAAGTAGTGACACTGTTCACTTTATTTATGGAGCTGTGTGTTTACATAAAATAATGAGTACAAATAAATTGAAACTTGACATTTGTGGCCATCGTATGACAGTCTCATGTCAAATGCAAAATGGTGGTGTCATGGCTGTCATTTGCCACAAGTGAAGAATACAAATTATATCTATATGCAGCAGTAAAAATGGAGATTGTCTGCTATCTGGTCATTAATTATCTTTTGATAGGAAAATTCAGATTGCTTTGCAATGTTTTGAAAGAAATACTTGAGTGTACTTTACCTTTTTTTGAGAAAAGAGCCCTGCAATTTGAAATCTTGATGGATGGTGGGTCTGGTTTATCCCTAGAGTTTGTCTTGTTCACTAAGTAAATGGATAGCATTTGGTTGATGCTTTTAGTATTCCAATGAGAACTGTTAAAAGATTTTTTTTCTTGATCACAAAATATATTTGGCAAGGAAAGACTTGCTTTAAAATTAAAGACTGAACACTACCGTATAAAAACCAACATGTCTGTGTGGTGAGAATGAGGGAACATGTGTACGGAGAGCGCTCCAGTAGCAATTCTGTGGAATAAAAGCTCCAATGGGCAGATTTTGGATTCCATTTAGTTGATTAAAGGCACCAAAAAGGTCCTTGTTTCAGGTGCTTTAGAGATTTCCTCAGACAGTCCTTTGGCTAAGCTGCTCAAAATGATAACAGTGGGGAAATTGTAATAGCAGTACAAATATCGTAGAATTGTGGCACAAGGCCAAAGTTTAATGGATTTTTCTTTGCTTCTGAGGAGCAGACTTTTAGCTGTAAATTGTGGGTGCAGTTGGCAGCCCAGTCCCACAGTAGGTGTCAGATTGTGGGGTATAGTGTGCTTGCCAAGAAAAGGATACTTGTGTCTGAGTAGCAGCTTGCAGAATAATTGATTAATTGTCAAATTACTTTATGAACTTTAGATTGATTAATTCTAGAGCACTTTGCCTGGCAAATTCTTACAAATGAATAATAAAAGCTCTTGTTTGTCTTTGTATTTAAATTGATACTGCTTCTGCATTAGCAGATGTGAGTGTCTGTAAAAGCACTAGCCCTGTGATGAAGGCTTGTTGTCTTTTTCCCATGATGATTCTCCTGTGGGGAATGAGATTTGATTTGGTAAGTAGTTTTGGAAAAAATTGCTTTAGGATGTGTGGGTTGTTGTCACGTTGCAGACCAAAGACCCATGTTAGAAGGGAACTGGAATGCAGTGATGGATTGGGAATTTGTAATCTCTGAACACTGTTACAGAGCGTATCATGGGTTCTATTACACAAGTTCACAAAAATAGAGTGACTAAATGGCTACTTACCAACCATGTGCATAACTTCAAAACTCCCACAGAATACTGGTTTTCTTTGGATCTGCTTGCAATGTATTCATCACAAAGTAGAAATTATCACTGGGCTAAAAAGAATAGAACTAATCTATCATTTTTGTCTAGATGCCATCTTCAATTATTCGAGAGTCAGTGAGCCACAGTTTTATATGCCATATTTTTACTATAGGGCAGGGCGAGGAAACAGGCCCCAAGTCTATCTCAGCCAGAACAGGAATCAAACACCGCTATTGGCGTTACTCTGAGCCATACATTAGCCAACTTTCGTCCCCTCTCCACACCCACTCAACCCCCCCCCCCCCCACCCCTTCTTTGGTCCAGTTATTCCTCCATCCTCTAACCCCACTTGGCCTGAATGGTATTGAGAAGTTATTGATCTAGCTTTCTTTCCCCCCCCCCCCCCCCCCCCACCCCGCCCCTGCCACCATGCCAAAAGATTTGAGAGTTATATTTCTCCTCTAATTAGAGGACATAATAGGTGCGTAGAAAAGAAATGAAGAGGTGAAGTTGGTTTTCAGTTGTGTAAAACAGCTTATGGTTGACTCAACACCCTTTTTAGACCGCGCTCAAATTTATTTCTGTTACAAACTTATCAAATTGATGGACAGAAAGTTGACCAGTTGGTCCATCTGGCTTTCTCCACATTCTTGATGCCTGGGGCATCATGACTAGATACTTTATATGCTCCAGCAGCCATGCAAAGTAACTCCAGGCTGGAAGGAAAACAAAATCTGAAAAAATTCTCCCTCACTACCTCAGGCTGGTTTGGAGACAAAATCAGCCATGTTTATAAAAACTGCTAACATTTCATAGAATCATAGAATCCCTACAGTACAGAAGGAAGCCATTCCGCCCATCAATCCTGTACCGACAACAGTCCCACCCAGGCCCTATCCCCGTAACACCCCCATATTTACCCTGCTAGTCTCCCTGACACAAAGGATCAATTTAGCATGGCCAATCCACTGAACCCGCACATCTTTGGACTATGGGAGAAAACCCACGCAGACACATGGAGAACATGCAAACTCCACACAATTACCCAAGGCCAGAATTGAACCCGGGTCCCTTTTGCTGTGAGGCAGCAGTGTTAACTACTAGAAATCATAGAAATCCTACAGTGCAGAAGGAGGCCATTCGGCCCATCGAGTCTGCACCGACCACAATCCCACCCAGGCCCTACCCCCACATATATTTTACCCGCTAATCCCTCTAATCGACGCATCCCAGGACTCTAAGGGACAATTTTTAACCTGGCCAATCAACCTAACCCACACATCTTTGGACTGTGGGAGGAAACCGGAGCACCCGGAGGAAACCCACGCAGACACGAGGAGAATGTGCAAACTCCACACAGACAGTGACCCGAGCCGGGAATCGAACCCGGGACCCTGGAGCTGTGAAGCAGCAGTGCTAACCACTGTGCTACTGTGCCACCGTGAAGCCCCATAGTCTCACTACACTCTAAGAGAAGAATTGCCTACATCTAGTCTACTACTCTGTGTACTTTAAATAGTTCTGTCCAGTCTATCAATAGATTTGAAACCAAACTCTTTTGTTGTTTTATAAACTTCCACTGGCTCACCTCTAAGTCGATGCTGTTCTGAAGTAAATAGACCCAATTCTCTCAATCTATCTGAGTAATTAATGTTCTTGAAGATGGAATTTTTTTAAATGTGTGTGTGCGCAGTAACCACCAAGCCAGACATAGCTTCCGCAGTGGCTAGATGGAGCTGTCCTCGCTGAATTTTGTCAGGTGACAGTCTTCAGTGATGACTCATTGATTGGAGTGCTCCACAGCTGCAGTCCAGGTTCCCTGCATGGCCCCATTTATGCCGATATGCTGCACAAAGGCCATGGCCAGTGCAGAAATGATGGAAGAGTGCCCAGCATTGCCATGGCAGTTTGAAGTTGAGTGGGCAGGTTGTGGACTCTGTGATAAAGGAGTGGTTTTTAATGGGAGCGTGTTGGTTCCATTCCAGTCTTGTAGATACCCAAAACAACACAACCCAGATCAGCACAACAATACGTATCATCTCAGGTACCCTCCAATTAATTCAGTATTTTTGTTTAAGGCCACTATATCACCCACCAGGCTCGAGGACCAAAACTAGACCTACCGCTCCAGATGCAATATAACAAAGGACTTCTAAGGATAGAACATCTTGTATTCACGGGTTCTATAAATGTAGTCTAATATCCCATTTCAAACACAAGCGAAATACTGCATATGCTGTAAATCTGAAATCAAAACAAAAATATCTGGAAATATGCAACAGGTCAGACAGCATCGGTGGAGAATCCTTCATCAGAATGTGAGAAAATTAGAATGTCATAGGTTCTGACAAGTAGGGTGGGGAATATAAAGGGTCAGAGTGGTTGTGTGGAAGAACAAAAGGGAAAATCTACTCTAGGATAGAGGACAGGAGAGATTATTGACAAAATGTTTCATGAAACAAAGCCAGAGTGGTTATAGGTACAGTAAAGAAACAACGGCTGTGTCCAGGTGAGCTATGAATGCTGCATAGGAGCCATCTGAATGCAACATGAAGAAATGAGACCAAACCTGCAAAGAGTATGAGACAAAGTAGAGACGAGAAGTTGTGTAAAATTGTTTTGTGTTGAGTCCAGAGGGCTGTAGTGGCAAGACAAAAGATGAGATGCTGTTCCTCCAGCTTGTGTTAAGCTTCATTGGAAGACTGCAGCAGGTCAAGGATAAAGGCCAAAGTGGCAGCAAATTAATTAAAATGACAGCTGACAGGAAGCTCAGGGTCCTGTTTATGGACTGAATCTGAAGTGTTCTGCAAAGTGGTCACCAGTTTGTATTTGGTCTCCCCAATGTAGAGGAGACCACATCATAAGCAGCAAACACAATATATAAAATTGAAAGAAGTGCTAGTAAATTACTGTTTCACCTGGAAGGAATGTTTAGGACCCTGGATGGTGAGAAGGGAGGAGACGCAACTAGGATTGTTACACCATTCCAGTGAAGCTCAACACAAACTCAAGGAACAACATCTTATCTTTCAACTCTGCACACTCCTACAGCCCTCTGGACTCAACATTCAGTTCAACAATTTTAGATTATGACCTCTGCCTCCATTTTGTTCCTTTTTTTTTCCCACAGATTTGGTTCTGTCTTGTTTATAGAAGACAAATTAAGAGCAGAAATGGGCCCCTCAAGCCCATTCAGTATGCTTATTGCTGATCTATTTGTGTTTTGAGTTTCACATTCCCATCTACCCCCATTAATCTTTTATTTCCTTGTTCAACAAGAATCTATTTACATAAAAGCAAAATACTGCGGATGCTGGAATCTGAAACAAAAACAGAAAATGCTGGAAAATCTCAGCAAGTCTGACAGCATCTGTGGAGAGAGAATAGAGCCAACATTTTGAGTCTAGATGACCCTTCATCTGAGCCCCCACTTCCAGTGCCTTCTGAGACAGACAGCTCCAAAGTCGCACAACCCTCGGAGGAAAAATAATTCTACTCTCTGTCCTAATGTTAAAATAATCACCCCTAATTCTGGACTCCTCACTGGAGGAAACATCCTTTCCACAGTATCTTGTCAAGACCATTCAGGACCTTGTATACTTCAATTAAGTCACTCCTTACTCTTCTAAACTCCAGTAGAAACAAGTCCAGCCTGTCCAAACTTTCCTCCATAAGACAACCCGCTCATTTCAGATATAAATCTGGTAAACCTGCTCTGAACCACCTCCAACACATTTGCATCCTTCCTTAAATCAGGAGACTAAAATTGCACACGGTACTCGAGATGCAATCTCATCAATGGCCTATATAACTGAAGCATAACGTCCTTACTTTCTTTATTCCTTCAAGTTGCATTCAAAGTTGTGATGCAGCCATTCACACCCCATCTGGACACGTCCTTTGTTTTTTTACTATATCCATTACCACCCCCTTTAGCTTTTTGTACTATGAAAAATTCTGTCATTTAACTTGTCCTGTCCTTCACCCTATCACTAGCCTTTATTTTTGCTCATGGAATCATAGAATCATGGGGGTAGGGCCTGGGTGGGATTGTGGTCGGTGCAGACTCGATGGGCCGAATGGCCTCCTTCTGCACTGTAGGGTTTCTATGATTCTATGAGTTTAATCTGGACAAATGTGAGGTAATGCATTTTGGAAGGTTTAATACAGAGGGGAAATATACAGTAAATGGCAGAACCCTTAAGAGTATTGATAGGCAGAGGCATCTGGATGTACAAGTACACAGGTTACTGAAAGTGGCAACACAGGTGGAGAAGGTAGTCAAGAAGGCATACGGCATGCTTGCCTTCATTGGTGGGGCATTGAATTTAAAAGTTAGCAAGTCATGTTGCAGCTTTATAGAACATTAGTTAGGTCGCACTTGGAATATAGTGTTCAATTCTGGTCGCCACACTATCAGAAGGATGTGGAGGCTTTGGAAAGGGTACAGAAAAGATTTATCAGGATGTTGCCTGGTATGGAGGGCATTAGCTATGAAAAGACATTGGAGAAACTTGGTTTGTTCTCACTGGAATGACGGAGGTTGAGGGGCGACCTGATAGAAGTCTACAAGATTATGAGGGGCATGGACAGAGTAGATAGTCAGAAGCTTTCTCCTAGGGTGGAAGAGTCAATTACCAGGGGGCATAGGTTTAAGGTGCGAGGGGCAAGGTTTAAAGGAGATGTATGAGGCAAGTATTTTACACAGAGGGTGTGGGGTGCCTGAAACTCGCTGTCGGGGGAGGTAGTGAAAGCAGATTTGAAAGTGACTTTTAAGGGGTGTCTTGACAAATATGTGAATAGGATGGGAATAGAGGGATATGGTCTGTGGAAGGGTAGGGGCTTTTAGTTCAGTGGGGCAATATGGCCGGTGCAGGTTTGGAGGGTTGAAGAGCCTGTAATTTTCTTTGTTCTAATCCTACAGTGCAGAAGGAGACCATTCAGCCCATTGAGTCTGCACTGTCCACAATCCCACCCAGACCCAATTCCCATAACCCCATGCATTTACCCTAGCTAGTCCCTGTGATACAAAGAGACAATTTAGAATGGCCAATCCACCTAACCCGCACATCTTTGGACTGTTGGAGGAAATCCAGAGCACTCAAAGGAAACCCACGCAGACACAGGGAGAATGTGCCGGGAATCGATCCACTGTGCCACCATGCTAGCCACTGTACCACCCCTTCCAAACCCTCCCATATTCAACTTGCTGAAAATCTATTACATTTCTAACTTTCCTTAGGTTAAGGGACATTATGACCTGAAATGTTAACTCTGTTTGTCTGCTGACACTCTAATACACTGTTTACTTCAGCTGTGGCTTCCCTGCATTGACCATGAAACTTGAGCCATTTTCGTTTTGCCCAATAACGGCACATTCTTTTCTCTTCCTCCACCAATTTCACTACTGTTTCTTATAAATGGTAAATATATTCTGTATTGGTCCTTGTCACGACTATGTATCATGTGCAATGTGGAATACTAATCCTTAGTTTCATTGGCTGGTGTAATGCCTGAGATCGTTTTTATAAAGGAAAGAAATAGCTAGAACTGCAAAAACACCGTTTTAAAATGACTGCGAAACTCACTTGATCTACAAATTGGCCCAAGTTTCTAGAAGCTTCAGAAAGGGGATTAACACTGGACATGTTGAGGCACTTCCCCTAATGGACTTCACACCAGCTATTATTTGAACTCTCTGCAAAACACAAGGACAGTAGGCCACCAGACTTCCTGACTCCAGAAACTGCCAGGAACAAGATTAACGAAACTTAAGCTAAGGACCCTCCTATCTGTTTCGGTGGCACTTCTGAGAGGTTTGTTAAGGGGAGATCGAATATGGACTAATAATTTTTAATATGGATTGTCCTTTTGATTTGATTTATTATTGTCACATGTATTAACATACAGTGAAAAGTATTGTTTCTTGCACGCTATACAGACAAAACATACCGTTCAGAGAGAAGGAAACGAAAGAGTGCAGAATGTAGTGTTATAGTCATAGCTAGGGTGTAGAGAAAGATCAACATAATGCAAGGTAAGTCCATTCAAAAGTCTGACAGCAGCAGGAAAGAAGCTGTTCTTGAATCGGTTGGTACGTGATCTCAGACTTTTGTATCTTTTTCCCGAAGGTGGAAGAGAGAATGTCCGGGGAGCGTGGGGTCCTTAATTATGCTGGCTGCTTTGCCGAGGCAGCAGGAAGTGTAGACAGAGTCAATAGATGGGAGGCTGGTTTGCGTGATGGATTGGGCTACATTCACAACCTTTTGTAGTTCCTTGTGGTCTTGGGCAGAGCAGGAGCCATACCAAGCTGTGATACAACCAGAAAGAATGCTTTCCATGGTGCATCTGTAAAAGTTGGTGAGAGTCATAGCTGACATGCCAAATTTCCTTAGTCTTCTGAGAAAGTAGAGGCGTTGGTGGGCTTTCCTAACTATAGTGTCGGCATGGGGAGACCAGGACAAGTTGTTGGTGATCTGGACACCTAAAAACTTGAAGCTCTCGACCCTTTCTACTTCATCCCCATTGATGTAGACAGGGGCATGTTTTCCTTTACGCTTACTGAAGTCGATGACAATCTCCTTCGTTTTGTTGACATTGAGGGAGAGATTTTTGTTGCCGCATCAGTTCACCAGATTCTCTATCTCATTCCTGTACTCTGTCTCGTCAGTGTTTGAGATCTGACCCACTCGGGTGGTGTCATCAGCAAACCTGAAAATCGAATTGGAGGGGAATTTGGCCACACAGTCATAGGTATATAAGGAGTATAGTAGGGGGCTCAGAACACAGCCTTGTGGGGCACCGGTGTTGAAGATGATAATGGAGGAGGTGTTGTTGTCTATCCTTACTGATTGTGGTCTGTGAGTTAGGAAGTTCAGGATCCAGTCACAGAGGGAGGTGCCGAGGCCCAGGCCACGGAGTTTGGAGATGAGTTTCGTGTGAATAATAGTGTGGAAGGTGGAGCTGTAGTCAATAAATAGGAGTCTGACATAGGTGTCCTTGTTATCTAGGTGTTCCAGAGTTGAGTGCAGGACCCAGGAAATGGTGTCCGCTGTGGTCCTGTTGCGGCGGTAGGCAAACTGTAGTGGATCCCAGGTAGTCTGGGAGGCTGGAATTGATCCTCCATTGTGCATCAATAGCAACTGTCACATGATCAAAACTCCAGTTGTGAAAAGTTATAATTTTAAGCTTGTCCATTTGTTACAGCAACAGGAGTCTGTGGAAGGCATTTGTGACACATAGAAAAAGACTGCAAAATGTGATATCATCTCCCTCTTGCTATTCTCAAATTCATCCCTATCTCTGTTACATTTTTGAAACATATAACAAAGGTAGAGAATTTTAATCAAAAGGAGTTTCAAATAGTATATCATCCATAGGGGAGGTGATGGCCTCGTGATATTATCGCGAGATTATTAATCCAGAAACTCAGCTAATGTTCTGGGGACCTGGATTCGAACCCCACAACAGCAGATGTTGGAATTTGAATTCAATAAAAAATATCTGGAATTTAGAATCTACTGATGTCCATGAAACCATTATCAATTGTTGGAAAAACCCATCTGGTTCATTAATGTCCTTTAGGGAAGGAAATCTGCCATCCTTACCTGGTCTGGCCTACAAGTGGCTCCAGAGCCACAGCAATGTTGTTGACTCTCAAGTGCCCTTGGGTAACTAGGAATGGACAATAAATGCTGGCCAGCCAGCAATGCCCATGTCCCATGAATGAATAAAAATAAATCCACTTTGGAAAAAGTTTAAAAGAGACAGTCTCCAGAAAAATAACCAGGTTATGTCAGCTGCAACATCCCTGGAATTTCAAGACCACCAAAGGAATGTTTTTTTAAAATCTTACCAACCCCAACTCTTACCAATTCCACCTCCACTCTGTAAATTGTTCTGTTTTGTACGTTAGTGTGTGTGTGTGGATTTGGGACGTGTTTTTACCTTTTTAATAATCTTATACTTTTGGCTGAGTGAGTTTTTAACAATTAAACTATCTCCTTACTTGTTAACTCAAGATCTGGCTGGCCTGTTTATTTATATAACTTTAAGTACATGAACTGACAAATTGGTTTCTAAAAATTCAAACTCTGTTATAACCAAGCGCAGGAGCAGAAATTTGAATTATTTATTCACCTCTCTGGACTTGGTCATAACAGTCCTGCCGACATGCACCACACCCAATTTGTTTAGGTTAAATGCCATTTGTTAATATTGGGCCCATTTCTCTAGTGCACCTAATCTTTTTGGAGAAAACTATACTTTGCTACAGGTTGAACACTCAAACAAGTACTTGTATCAACTGCTGATCATATCCCAACATATCTGTCCAAATCTTTAATGAAAACTGAACAGTATTAGGCCTAATACTAAACCACAACCATTGACTACAACTTTTGCCTGTGGGTTGTAGCTAATTCTTAACCAGTGTATTACCACTGATACTTCAAAACTTCTCTTTTATGGAGTAATCTGATTTTTTTTTAACTTCAAGTAATCTTAAGTCAACAGAAAAGCAAAGAATCCATAGTATAAAATGGGCTGGCGATATGTAGAGCTCCTTACTGGTTAAGCCCAAATTCATCCTACATTTGCACATAGCAGTCTCTTCGAGCATGGTGCATTCCAGTTTCCTGATTTTTCTCCCTTCCTGGTCCCATCTGCATACTGCACCTGGGACGACACATTGGCTGCCCTTTGTTGCTAAAATCTGTTCTCTGGCCATTGCTAGAAGGTGCTTATGAATGGATTGTGCCATTTATAATACAAAAAGCCTAGACCTTACAGGCAAAGGATTCATGAGAACTATTTAATCTTTTCTTTAAACAAAAAAACATTTTTCATAACGATTGTTGTGTTTCATCTGGTTTCAGTTCCAGCCTCTCTTTCTTTCCCCTCTGGAGGGTGGATTTGCCGTAATTCCAGGAATCTGTTACTATAGAAGTGTTCTTTTCTGATCTTTGTCCAGCTGGAACATGAATTATAGCTTAACAACTGGTGCTGTGTTGTGGCTGGAACCTGCAACACTAATAAGGATCAGGTTTCCTTACATTGAGACTGTCCGCTAGAGTTAAAAGTGCCGCTTAAGTTTCTGTCTGAATCGGAACCCTCGTGGGCATTTTCATTCTTCTTCATCCCTAATTTGGATTCAGGAAACCCATCCAAAGCAAAATAAAGCTGACTAAAATGAAAAATGTATTTAAAATAAAGTTGTAAAAATCATCAGAATTAAGTTATTTTTCTCTCCGATATTTTTAAGAGGTCACAGCGATTTATTAACTCACAGATGCAGAACAGGAATTCTGACAATTACCATATGCAGGGAAAGCAGTATTCTACCTTACGCAGTGAAAGTAATATTCTAATGTGTGCAGCTGGTTTGTCAGGGTCCAAGAAGCAAATCAACTGAATTTTTATGATCAATTGACACAAAGCCGCTGGGAATCCGTAAATCAAAGGAACCAAATTTATTGAACAACCCCCAAAATGAAGGAATTACCAAAAAGGTTTCATTTTTTTTGTAACATTTACTTTTACACAAATCAGAATCAGATGCAAATTTAAACATAAATTAACAGGCCAATCACAGTCAGTACGAACTATAAATTTTACATGGAATGTTGGATATAGCAAAAGATATATCTCGCGAATCTTCCAAGCTGTCCACTCCACCTGTATGTCACAAATTTCAGCCACACAGTTTTTTTCAAGCTCAGGTTGCCGTTGTGAGGAACTTCAGTCCCTTTCCTTCAAGGACTTGGCTAATTCTTCAGAAATAGGATTCATCTACATAATGTCACTCATTCGGATCCTTCTCAGCTCCCATTGGTTGTGGTAGCACGGATCTACCAGAACCGCTCTTTTCTTCATCTGGAATGGCCTATTCTGGGCATTTAGACACTTGGAATTAAAAGAATAGCAGCAGTCCAAAACATGCTTTCTGACTACTCAGAGATCCATCTTTCCATCCTTGCTCACTGACCGCCTAATTGTTTCCTTACTGTTATACCTGTTCTGGGTACAAGGCCATCACACAGTAAAGAGAACAAAGGAATAAGCAGACCAGAAGACAAGTATTCATACTTTTTGAAGGAGAGAGATTTTGACAACTTTCCAACACAGTGGTTAACATCATTTTTAAAATATGTTACTCAAATGTTTAAACTAATGGCTCATTATTTCTTGCATTCGTTAAAAGGAATCTTGGAAATTGATGATCAATTACTAGTCTTTAAATGGTAAAATTATGAGTAATGAGCCATTAGCTTAAACATTTGAGTAACATATTTTTAAAATGATGTTAACCACACAGTTGTAATGAGATAGATAAACCGTTAAGAACCTGGAATGTTGTACCCCATTTTGAGGGATAGGTTTTTCTAACTCTCTTCTCAATTGCAATACGGAAAACCACAAGATAATGGAGCAAACAGTCCCCAGTGATGAAAAGTGTTAGAAGCACCTTCCCCTTAGTGGGAAGAGTAAATCCATTACAGACGAGACAATCCTTACATCTCAAAGATGAGGAAGGACAGCAAGCAACATAATTTAGGAATCAAACCAAAAGGGGAGGGGAGTTTGAGGGGGGAGTGAAAACATCAGTAACATGGTCAAGCTTACAATTTGGACGCAGTCAGGAAATTAGTCACAAAGTGTGTTTGAAATTGGGATGTTTTTATGAAATAAAATTGGGGTTCAAGCTTCCACTCCGTATCATCTGTATAATCAGAAATTTTAAATCTTCACTCAACTAGCGTAATTGCTAATCAAACTTGGCCGGAATTTTACCGGCACGCCCGCCCAAGGCTCGTAAGATTGCACCCGAGGCCAACGGGGTTTTATATGCCCCAGTTTCAGGGAGGGAGTGCTGGTAAAATCAGGGCCATTGTTTCTCTTTCCTTACAGTAGTAAATTGTAACATGGTGGTTAAAGTTACTGAGCCAGTAATCCAGAGGCATGCACTAATTCTCTAGAGCCACAAGTTCAAATCCCACCACAGAAACTGGTGGAATTTAATATAGAATCATCATTAATCCCTACAGTGCAGAAGGAACCCATTCAGCTCATTGAGTCTGCACCGACAACAATCCCACCCAGGCCCTATCCCCGTAACCCCACATTTATCCTGCTAATCCCCCTGACACTAAGGGGCAATTTAGCATGGCCAATCCACCTAACCTGCACATCTTTTGACTGTGGGAGGAAACCAAGGATCCAGAGGAAACCCAGGGAGAATGTGCAAACTCAACATAGACAATTACCCGAAGCCGGAATTGAACCTGGGTCCCAGGTGCTGTGAGGCAGCAGTGCTAATCACTGTGCCACCATGCTGCTTGGAACCTGGAATGAAAAGCTAAGTTAATTAACGTCCTGCCCTTATCAGATCTTGTCTTGTTTGGCCCACATGCGACTCCAGACCACAGCACTGTGGTTGTCTCTTAACTGCCCTCTGAAATGACTGAGCAACTCACTCAGTTAGAATAAAAGCAAAAGCGAATGATGGAATATGAAATAAAAACAGTAAAGGATGGAAAAATACAACAGGTCTGGCAGAATCTTTGGTCAGAGAAAACCGTATCCACCCAGTTAGAAGACAGCTCCCTACTACCTCCCTCAAGGGCAATGTAGAGTGGGCAACAAATATTGGCCTTACCAGTAACACTGTCATCCCATAATCAAATAGAAAAAAAGTATTCATTGGTGTATTTAAAATGGTAACTTTGTGCAATATTATTAATACAGCTGAAAATAGGTTTATCACATTAATGAAGCATTTTTATAAGAGTTTATTGTTCTCTATCTCATAGTTCTTAACCTGGGTTTGTACACCACTGGTTAACAGGACTTTCCAGGGTCTTCACAAATCAGTGTAAAAAGTCCTGACTGAGCAGCACTGACCGTGGGGTGGACGACACGGGCAAAGGTCCAGGGCATCATGATCAGGACTTGGCTCTCACCTAATCACCATGTAGCCACTCAAGGAGACCTGCCACTTTGCGAGGCTCTCAGCTTTTTAGTTAAAAGCCATGCATGGCGAATATTAATGAAGTCTGCAGCCTCTTGCATTGGTGCACTGTCACTCAAGGAGATGCACAAAGCTGTCAGGATAGTCACAGATCACCCTTCAGCTGGTCTACCAATGCTTTGCTGGGCCATTGCTCCGACTGAATAAATCAAATTCTATTTTTAATTATTTGAATCTTTTTATGGATGTACTGGGGAAACCACTTTCTGCAATTATACATACTCCACCATGATAAACCAGATAATGTTAGCTTTTTTGCAGAATGATTTATGAGTGTTCTTGTCAAACATCAAACAAAGAATAGACAGACACTCCAGTGAGAAACAGGCACACCCATCTCGCTGATATTGTAAATAAATAATCCATTGAAAAGGGATCCTTCAACTAATATCTGCTGCACTACCTTAAACAGCCCTCTGTTATTTCACCAAAGTACTCCAGAATGTTTTTTAAACTAGCATCATAGATCGCAGGAACTCAGTTTAGATTTGATGCAACTTGCTTTTAAAATTCCCCATCTTTTCCCGTGTTAAGTTGCCCAATTTCAAGCAGGTTGTGCTGATATAGCCAACAGAAACTCAAGACCACCTTATTCCTTTATAAGAGATAACCATTCAGTTTGTTAGTGATAAATCTATTTTAGTTTTGGTTATTTGCAGGAAGATTGCACATTTTTTAATGTATGAATATGCCTTTCATATTGGCACCATAAGTAAACATGAATAAGTAAACTGTGGTAAAATATAAGTTACTTATAAATAATCTATTTTATTGAACATAAAATAGTACAGCACAGTACAGGCCCTTCGGCCCTCGATGTTGTGCCGAGCTTTGTCCGAAACCAAGATCAAGCTATCCCACTCCCTATCATTCTGGTGTGCTCCATGTGCCTATCCAATAACTGCTTGAAAGTTCCTAAAGTATCACAGCAGATAGTCCATTCCACACCCCAACCACTCTCTGAGTAAAGAACCTACCTCGGACATCCCTCCTATATCTCCCACCATGAACCTTATAGTTATGCCCCCTAGCAACAGCTACATCCACCCGAGGAAATAGTCTCTGAACATCCACTCTATCTATCCCCTCATCATCTTATAAACCTCTATTAAGTCGCCTCTCATCCTCCTCCGCTCTAAAGAGAAAAGCCCTAGCTCCCTCAACCTTTCCTCATAAGACCTATCCTCCAAACCAGGCAGCATCCTGGTAAATCTCCTCTGCACTCTCTCCAATGCTTCCACATCCTTCTTATAGTGAGGTGACCAGAACTGCACACAATATTCCAAATGTGGTCTCACCAAGGTCCTGTACAGTTGCAGCATAACCCCATGGCTCTTAAACTCAAACCCCCTGTTAATAAATGCTAACACACTATAGTTCTTCTTCATGGCTCTCTCCACTTTAGTGGCAACCTTCAGAGATCTGTGCATATGAACCCCAAGATCTCTTTGTTCCTCCACATTCCTCAGAACCCTGCCGTTGACCCTGTAATCCGCATTCAAATTTGTCCTACCAAAATGAATCTCCTTGCACTCATCAGGGTTAAACTTCATCTGCCATTTTTCAGCCCAGCTCTGCATCCTATCAATGTCTCTTTGCAGCCTACAACAGCCTTCCACCTCATCCACTACTCCACCAATCTTGGTGTCATCAGCAAATTTACTGACCCACCCTTCAGCCTCCTCCTCCAAGTCATTGATAAAAATCACAAATAGCAGAGGACCCAGCACTGATCCCTGTGGTACACCGCTGGTAACTGGTCTCCAGTCTGAAAATTTTCCATCCACCACCACCCTCTGTCTTCTATGAGATAGTAATAGTTTTAACAACACCAGGTTAAAGTCCAACAGGTTTATTTGGTAGCAAATGCCATTAGCTTTCGGAGCGCTGCTCCTTCGTCAGATGGAGTGGATATCTGCTCACAAACAAGGCACACAGAGACACAAAATCAAGTTACAGAATACTGATTAGAATGCGAATCTTTACAGCTAATCAAGTCTTAAAGATACAGACAATGTGAGTGGAGGGAGCATTAGGCACAGGTTAAAGAAACAGCAACCTTTGCAAGACGTGCCGGATCATCGACACGGATGTCATGATCTCACATGAGAACACCATCTACCAGGTACACGGTACCTACTCTTGCAACTCGGCCAACGTTGTCTACCTGATACGCTGAAGGAAAGGATGTCCCGAGACCTGGTACATTGGGGAAACCATGCAGACGCTACGACAATGGATGAATGAACGCCGTTCGACAATCACCAGGCAAGACTATTCTCTTCCTGTGGGGGAGCACTTCAGTGGTCACGGGCATTCGGCCTCTGATCTTCACTTAAGCGTTCTCCAAGGCGGCCTTCACGACACACGACAGCGCAGAGTCGCTGAGCAGAAACTGATAGCTAAGTTCCGCAAACATGAGGACGGCCTAAACCGGGATCTTGGCTTCATGTCACACTATCGGTAACCCCCACAGTTTGCCTCCTGGACTTGCAGAATCTCACTGGCTGTCCTGTCTGGAGACGATATACATTTCTTTAACCTGTGCCTAATGCTCCCTCCACTCATATTGTCTGTATATTTAAGACTTGATTAGCTGTAAAGATTCACAATCAGTATTCTGTAACTTGATTTTGTGTCTCTGTGCCCTGTTTGAGAGCAGATATCCACTCCATCTGACGAAGGAGCAGCGCTCCGAAAGCTAATGGTATTTGCTACCAAATAAACCTGTTGGACTTTAACTTGGTGTTGTTAAAACTCTTACTGTGTTTACCCCAGTCCAACGCCGGCATCTCCACATCATGACTTCTATGAGATAGCCAGTTACTTATCCAATTGGCCAAATTTCCCTCTATCCCACACCTCCTTACTTTCTTCATGAGCCGACCATGGGGAACCTTATCAAACGCCTTACTAAAATCCATCAACTGCTCTACCTTCATCTACACACTTAGTTACCTCCTCAAAGAATTCAATCAAATTTGTGAGGCAAGACTTACCCTTCACGAATCCGTGTTGACTATCCTGGATTAATATTATTTTAAATAGTTGAAGGGATTCTGCTTTGAATCGATGTCCATTTTTTTAACAGACTTATAAGCATTACTTGTATTGAATACAGCACATACTGAATCGTTTGATTAAGACTAACATATTTTCAGACAAACATTTCATTATACCTTTTATGATCCTTTGAAAAATGTGCTTTCCCTGGAGGATTCAGGTAGACTGTAAAATACAAAAATTGAATTGATATTTCAGAAAATTATCTGGCTGTAATATATTAATAAAAATAGTCCCTATAATCTCACTAGTCAATATAGTATTATTTCTATTTTGAGGAGTCTAATAGCGTGAACATGTGTAATTATGAAGATACACAGTGTTCCCTTCACAAGGGCGGCACGGTGGCGCAGTGGTTAGCACAGCTGCCTCAGTGCCAGGGACCCAGGTTCAATTCCGGCTTGTGTATGTGTGGAGTTTGCACGTTCTCTCCTTATCTGAGTGGGTTTCCTCTGGGTGATCCGGTTCACACAGTCCATCGATGTGCCGTTAGGTGGATTGGCCATGCTAAATTGCCCCTTTAGTATCTCAAGGTGTGTGGGTTAGCTAGATCAGTGGGGTAAATACATGGGGTATTGGGGATAGGACCTGAGTAAGATGCTCTGTCGGCAAGTTGGAGCAGACTCAATGGACCGAATGGCCTCTTTTCTGCACTGTAGAGATGCTATGATTCCAGGAAAATGTCATGAATTGAGGAAAGAAGAACTTCTGAAAAGGAGATTTACTCCCAAATAATAATCAAAGAAGTTTAAATAACAAAAATGTGAGTTTCCTTTTACCATCAGTCTGTGTGCACTGTTCCACTTTGGCACAGTTTTAGTATGTCAACTCTTCTCTTTTAGGGTGAGAGTGTATGACCTTCGGACAAGTAAAGAAGTGATGTCACTCTATGGCCATCAGCTGGGTGTGTCATCAGTGCAAATGGATGATTGGAAGATTGTCAGTGGTGGTGAAGAAGGATTGGTTTGTGTATGGGAACAGCGAATGGGAACCAAACTCTGGGAAATGCATTCCAGGTATGAAGTTATTGAACTTAGATTTTTTTTAAATGAAGCTAAATGCTCATCAGCTATCTCGTTGATTGATCTCACAAGAAATACATTTCAGCTGTAACAATTTGTTCACTAAATGTAGCTTTGCTTGCGGCAATTGCGAAGTATTGATTGTGGTTTTCTGAAATCTGCCAAAGATCTTTTTCTCACTCCCAAATTTTGAAAACTTATTTGTGCACCTTGTCACGTCTTCCAAACATAGTGTGTCACATATAGCGAATTTCCAAATGTAATTTGTGTAGGGCACAATCAAGCAGACAGTAATGAGATTAAAAACTAATTAATGATTGATGAATTAAAGAAATATTGGCCAGGGGACGAGGAAATTCTCTGGTCCTTTTTCCGTTAAAGCCAGATGATTTCTTTAATACATGTAGAAGTAACTCCTGCATTGAAAAGCACCTCAATTTCTTCCTCAATACAGTAAGTTCTCGCTTAACAGTAGTTGGCCAAACAATGTTTTAGTTCAACATCATTAATAAATTAGTGTCTTTTTAACAATGCCAGTTTCATTTTAACATTATTTTTGTTTTGTATGCTGGTTGCATGGCCTATCTTGAGTAACTGTGTTCTGACTCAGATAATTAATTCAAACTGATTTAGTAGCACTATATGCAAGATGGCTTACAGAATAAGGATGTCTCTCATCAGTACAGACTGCTCCATCTGCTACACAGGGAGTCTCTACCACCTCCTGGTGATGTCACTGTTATATCATGATTATTAATCCATTATACTAACCCCCCCCCCCCACCCCGGTATAATATCAACTTCTTTAAGAATGATAAACTATTAAATTATTTACATTACATTTCTGACAGTTTATTTTTGTAGCTCCTACTCTGCTCCCTCTATACCTCTGCGCTCAGGAATCTTCGGCTCCCTAGTAACACGCTGGAGAAAGACCTGAGAAGACAAAGGATCTTCAACACCAATGAAGACTTTCACAGTGTAACATTGACTGCTGCATTGAGGATGAGAGAAGTATTGCAGATCTGAGATTCTAATAAATCTAGACAATGAAAGAAGTTTGACAGAATTCCCATTGATATTGCAGGAGATGAATAAGATATGGTTTCCGGATGACATTTCGGAAGTGATGTTTACTTTTGGTAGGCAATGGTAACATTGCCACACTTTCCTCCATGCAAGGTTGCTCCACCATGGGCAATGAAAAGACTGTGAGGATAAGAACATAAGGCAACACCATTTTCAGAAATGGAATGAATCTCCAGAACTACATGAAGAAAAGATTATTGTACTGGATTCTGAAGCAGCTCTGAAGATTTAGCCTCAGCTTCCGCACTGAAGGACAGCTTTAGTGAGAAGAAGATTTTCTGATGAGATTGAAGCATGTATGTCAACTTAATTTCACCCAAGCTAACAGACTATACCATCGCTCTGGCATTATGATCCTTTGTGGAATCAAGCATGGTTTAACAGCAACGTACAGGCATCTCAGTGGTGGATTCAGTAGGACAATGGTATGAATGCTGTTCCTCCACTCCTCAAAGAAAACAAAATTCATATGCTTCAGCAGTAGGTTCAAATAGCATACTAACCTCTAGGATATCCTCTTCCAATGGATCACTCTGTACTACAACAGCTTCTTTCTCATTACATAGAAACTAAAAGCAGGAGTAGGCTATTCGGCCCTTCAAGCCTGCTTCGACATTCATCTTGATCATGGCTGATCATCAAATTCAATATCCTGATTCCGCCCCCCCCCCCCCCCACTTCTTCCCATATCCCTTGATCCCTTTATCCCCAAGAGCTATATCTAATTTCTTCTTGAAATCAGACAATGTTTTAGCCTCAACTGGAATTCACTTCTGTGGTAGTGAATTCCACACATTCACCACCCTCTGGGTGAAGAAATTTTTCCTCACCTCAGTTCTAAAAGGTTTACCCCTTATCCTCAAACTATGACCCCTAGATCTGAACTCCCTCCCCATTGGGAATATTCTTTCTGAATCTACCATGTCTAACCCTGTTAGAATTTTGTAGGTGTCTATGAGATCCCCTCTCACTCTTCTAAACTCCAGTGAATATAAGCCTAACCGACTTAGTCTCTCTTCACATGACAGATCTGCTATCCCAGGAATCAGCCTGGTAAACCTTCATTGTACTTCCTCTATAGCAAGGATATCCTTCCTCAGGTAAGGACACCAAAACCGCACACAATACTCCAGGTGTGGCCTCACCAATGCCCTATAACAAAGAACAATACAGCACAGGAACAGGCCCTTCGGCCCTCCAAGCCTGCACCGATCATGTGTTCCTAACTAGACCATCCGTTTGTATCCCTCTATTCCCAGTCTGTTCATGTGGCTATCTAGATAAGTCTTAAATGATCCTAGCGTGTCTGTCCCCCGCATATCTGTATTGAACCTTGCCCCCCCCCCTTACCTTAAACTTGTGACCCCTTGTGTTTGTCATTTCTGACCTGGGAAAAAGCTTCCAACTGTTCACCCTATCTATGCCCTTCATAATTTTATAAACTTCTATTAGGTCGCCCCTCAACCTCCATCTTTCCAGGGAGAACAACCCTAGTTTACTCAATCTCTCCTCATAGCTAATACCCTCCATACCAGGCAACATCCTGGTAAACCTTTTCTGCACTCTCTCCAAAGCCTCCACGTCCTACAATTATACAATTGCAACAAAACATCCCTATCCCTATACTCAAATCCTCTCGCTATGAAGGTCAACATACCATTTGCCTTCTTTACTGCGCTTCCTTTCAGCAACTGATGACTCCAAGGTCTCATTGAGCATCCACCCCTCTCAATTTACACCCATTCAAGTAATAATCTGTCTTCCTATTATTCCTACTAAAGTGGATAACCTCACATTTATCCACATTATACTGCATCTCCCGTGCAGATGCCCTCACATTCAGCCTGTCCAACTCACGCTGAAGCATCTCATAGCTCACCCTCCCGCCCAACTTTGTATCATCTGCAAATTTGGAGATAATGCATTCAGTCCCCTCTTCCAAATCATTAATATATATTGTGAACAGCTGGGGTCCTAGCATAGGTCCCTGCAGAACCCCATTAGTCACCGACTGCCAATCAGAAAAAGACCCATTTATGCCGACTCTTTGCTTCCTATCTGCTAACCAGCTTTCAATCCCATGTACTTTAACTTTACATAGTAGTCTGTTATGTGAGACCTTGTCGAAAGCCTTCTGAAAGTCTAAGTAAACCACATCCTCTGGTTCTCTTCGATCAACTCTACTAGTTACATCCTCAAAAAATTCCAATAGATTCAGCAAGCATTGTTTCCTTTTTGTACTTTCTTCAGGACAGAGTCAAGATACATCCTAAGAGTGCTCTTGCGGATGGCCACCGACTGTTGCACTGCCCCCTGTGTCCACATCTTCCAGCTTATCTTGAAAAAGAACTGACAGATCCACAAATATCGAGTTCACAGTCGTCCTCTGCAGAATACCCATTTGTGAACAGATATCGCCATTCATTAAAGATATGTGTTGATTGTAGACAACATGGAAGGTGTCAAAAATCTGTCGCTCCTTGTATCGAAGAGTGGTAATTAGCTGACCTTTTATTGGTAGGTTTGTACCCCCATGACCTTGCAATTTAATATCTGATAGGGCGATTTGTTTGGAGCCAGTCCAAATTATCAGTTAATGTTTAATTTTAGAAATCATAGAAACCCTACAGTGCAGAAGGAGGCCATTCGGCCCATCGAGTCTGCACCGACCACAATCCCACCCAGGCCCTATCCCCACATATTTTACCCGCTAATCCCTCTAACCTACGCATCCCAGGACTCTAAGGGGCAATTTTTAACCTGGCCAATCAACCTAACCCGCACATCTTTGGACTGTGGGAGGAAACCGGAGCACCCGGAGGAAACCCACGCAGACACGAGGAGAATGTGCAAACTCCACACAGACAGTGACCCGAGCCGGGAATCGAACACGGGACCCTGGAGCTGTGAAGCAGCAGTGCTAACCACTGTGCTACCGTGCCGCCCAAAGTCCATGTTAAAGCCTTTAACTTTCATTGTGACTGACCGATACTCTTGATCAAGATCATTTACTTTCCCAAGGAACTCAGTGTGTGTCATTATTTCCAATTTCTTGAATAGTTTGCAACTCATAAATATTTCCTTGTCTTCTTCCTCTGTTTGACTTACAGAAGCGCTTGTCCTGCCTTCCCACACTGGAAACGTTCTGCGCCCCTGCTGGGGCAATCTTGGCATCTGTGCTACTTCTTTGCACCACAGCATAAGTGCCTCAAGATATCTGCTGTAAGGTTTCCTGCCCTTTCACCCATTTTGACTGGATTTTGACTGGGTCGTGCTACCACCCTTGGGTCTACCCAGCTATTGGAGTCAGCTAGAGCCTCGTTGTTGTGACGGACTGTACCTGAATTTGTCCAAGTTCAGCCTGCCTCGCGTTCTGAACTGTTCGACCATAAGCGATGTAATTTATCATCTGGCAAAAAATCTGACAGCTTTTTATCATGGACTCTGATGAACATCATCTTTCAATGCACCATATCCGCAAGAACTAGCTAGGTGATATAGGTCATTCAGAAGTAATTCGACAGATTCACCTAGCTTTTCGGATCTTTGATTAAGTCAGAGGGCTTCATTTTGGACCAAAATGTGTGCATTCAGGACGGTCTTGAAGTCTGAAGAGGTCCCTTCTACCCCTGTTTCAATGAAATCATCAGCAATTTTACTGTGTAAAGGAATGAACTAACCTGGTGCTTCTGCTCTTTAGCATGCAGGCTCAATGCTGCTCAACACCAAAGAAAGTGTTTCTTCCATAACTCTCACGTTTAGCCTCTCTGCAGGCCCTCGAGACTTTCAAACAGGTGAGGTAGGGGCAGTGATTGGTTGTTGCTTCCTCCTTGGGTAGGTTTGCAGATTCTCACTTCCATCAGGTGCTCTTCCGGTTTTGCCAAATGGTGTTCAATGGATGACACCAACCCTTTCCTCAATTGGTGTCACCGCTGCTGCTTCCATGTTTCTTTCTAATGCTGGTTGCATGTCCTATCTTATCTTGTAATTATGTTCTGACTGAGGTAGTTATTTCATTGTTTATTACGCTATGTACAAAATAGGTTATAGAGTCTCTCTTGATACCGACTATTCCATCTGCTCTACAGAGTCTCCAGCACCTGATTGCTCATATCACTGTGATAACATGATGTACACACTAACTCTTTAACATTACTATCCTATTAGCCCATTTATGCTACAGTTCGCCACAGACTTCCTCTTCTGTGGCTTATCTGCTCACATTACTTTTTCTACGGTGTTTCCACCCTTGCCCTCAGACCCTCAACTGCCCGCTCCCGGCCTTGCTTCTTCCAACACCCCCCGCCACCCCCTCCGCCACCTGGCCTTGACTCCCTCCCAGCCTTGCCTCACGCTACCTTGCTGACTGCCCCCCTTGCCTCCCTGCCTAACTGACTGCTCGCTCCCACTCTTGCCTCCAAACCTCTGTTCGTCCTTAATCCACAGGATCTGTTCTTAAGTGGCTCCTAACCTCTGGCTCTCCTACTGGCTTCACTACTGAACTCACACCATGTCATGGCCTCCATCTAGTGGCAGAAGTTGGTTGTTGCAGATAGTCAAGACATTAGCTGCTAACTGCACCCTCTGCCACTAGATGGGGCCTGGTCAATGTAAAAGTGTAGTAAGAGTTTTAACAACACCAGGTTAAAGTCCAACAGGTTTATTTGGTAGCAAATGCCATTAGCTTTTGGAGCGCTGCTCCTTCGTCAGATGGAGTGGATATCTGCTCTCAAACAGGGCATACAGAGACACAAAATCAAGTTACAGAATACTGATTAGAATGCGAATCTTTACAGCTGATCAGGTCTTAAAGATACAGACAATGTGAGTGGAGGGAGCATTAGGCACAGGTTAAAGAAATGTGTATTGTCTCCAGACAGGACAGCCAGTGAGATTCTGCAAGTCCAGGAGGCAAGCTGTGGGGGTTACCGATAGTGTGACATGAAGCCAAGATCCCGGTTTAGGCCGTCCTCATGTGTGCAGAACTTGGCTATCAGTTTCTGCTCAGCGACTCTGCGCTGTCATGTGTCGTGAAGGCCGCCTTGGAGAACGCTTACCTGAAGATCAGAGGCTGAATGCCCGTGACCACTGAAGTGCTCCCCCACGGGAAGAGAACAGTCTTGCCTGGTGATTGTCGAGCGGTGTTCATTCATCCGTTGTCGCAGTGTCTGCATGGTTTCCCCAATGTACCATGCCTAGGGACATCCTTTCTTGCAGCGTATCAGGTAGACAACGTTGGCCGAGTTGCAAGAGTAGGTACCGTGTACCTGGTAGATGGTGTTCTCACGTGAGATGATGGCATCCGTGTCGATGATCCGGCATGTCTTGCAGAGGTTGCTGTGGCTTGGTTGTGTGGTGTCGTGGTCACTGTTCTCCTGAAGGCTGGGTAGTTTGCTGCGGACAATGGTCTGTTTGAGGTTGTGCGGTTGTTTGAAGGCAAGAAGTGGGGGTGTGGGGATGGCCTTGGCAAGATGTTCGTCTTCATCAATGACATGTTGAAGGCTCCGGAGGAGATGCCGGAGCTTCTCTGCTCCGGGGAAGTACTGGACGACGAAGGGTACTCTGTCCACCGTGTCCCGTGTTTGTCTTTTCTGAGGAGGTCGGTGCGGTTTTTTTGCTGTGGTGCATCGGAACTGTCGATCGATGAGTCGAGCGCCATATCCTGTTCTTATGAGGGCATCTTTCAGCGTCTGGAGGTGTCTGTTGCGATCCTCCTCATCCGAGCAGATCCTGTGTATATGGAGGGCTTGTCCATAGGGGATGGCTTCTTTAACGTGTTTAGGGTGGAAGCTGGAGAAGTGGAGCATCGTGAGGTTATCCGTGGGCTTGCGGTACAGTGAGTGCTGAGGTGACCGTCCTTAATGGAGTTTCGTGTGTCCAAGAATGCAACCGATTCCGAAGAGTAGTCCATGGTGAGTCTGATGGTGAGATGGAACTTGTTGATGTCATCATATCGTTGTTTCAGTGATTGTTCACCATGAGTCCAAAGGAAGAAAATGTCATCGATGATGCTATACACTAGATACTAGATACAATGTAAAAGTACCATGCACTGAGATGAGTGCTGTTACTTTTTTAAAAGAATTTAATTGTATATTGCATTTCTTTTACAATGAATTAGTGATGCATTTTATTTTGCAAGTTATTTTGGCCAAGTATGCACAGTGTGGCACAGCATGTATGGTATAATATTTCAGCTTCAACATTGATTCCTATGGGAACTATGATTCACTTAAAGTCACAATGCTCAAGAATGCAACCACAACTTTAAGTGAGAACTTACTGTACTGCTCCACCAATGATCATTAGTACCAGCCTAGATTATGCGCACAAGCTCTAATGTGGGGCTTGAACCCAACAATCTTGTCAAATTTGAGCCCTACCCTCCTGGGAACATGGATTCCTTGCTTCACAACCACTGGAGCACCACCCCCCCCCCCACCCCCCCCGTGATACTTTGTCCAAGTGGCCGTTTTTACTGAGGGTCTTGCACAGTGAGTCTATGCATTTCTGAGCCAATACTGTTTGCTAGTTAGAGGTGCATATGTACAGCAGGAACCTCTGGTATCAATCGAGATCTGTCAAGTTTCAATTCTTAACCCAGGAACTCGAAGGACATTCAAGCTACCACTTGACTGAGATCAGTTCAGTATGGATCATGGGTTGAAATGGATCTAACACCTTCCAGATTCTCCATGACTCACTGGCAAAAGTCACTAAGCCGTTAGGGTTGCAATGGTATTTTTTAAATCAACAGCTAAAAGTGAAGATTTTCATATGAGGCAGAATTTAGAAAATCAAACTGATAAAAAAAATATACAAATGCTGGAAACCTGAAATGAAAAGCAAAAATTTTAAGAATGCACAGAAAGATTGATCAGTATTTGAAAGCAAAAGCTAGGTCAACATTTATCCTTCCAGAGGCAGACTAACGTGCTGTACATTTCCAGTTTCTTCTGTTGCATTGCTGGAAAGGAACAATTGCAGGTACAGTGCTGGGATCCAGGCTAATCTTGCCATTACTGTTCCATTACAGGCATCCTGTACGGCATCTACGTTTTGGTGCACACACACTGGTCACAGCAAATATACCTGATGAGAAATGTCCAAGAGGAGCCAGTATCATGGATGATGATTTAACCGCTCATCGTAGGTGAGACAGATCTACAATATGATCATGCTGTTCTGTCTATGTAACACCCAAAGTGGAGCAACCTTGTGTATCCCGTCCAAATAGAATCGTCTGGCTTTCTCTCTCTCTTCCAGGTCCATTCATTCTCAAAAAGAACAAACATGTCAATTATAAGGAAGCCTTAATTTTAAAAGCAAACTTTCCTACCTTAGATCTTTAACTATGTGTTTGATTATTATACTTTGCACCTGCAATTTGCATGTTGATTACCTTTTATGACAGCTTAAGTGATGAATTTGCTCAATAAGATTTTTTAAAAACTCCTTTAAAATCATTAACTACCAATTATTGTTTTACAGACATCGAGGAATTATTTACGTCTATGACTTTTCAATCGATAAATCCGCTCCTGTCTTGCCAATCTGTCGTTCAACGTATGATGAAGATGTTGGCTACAGCTACAACATAGCACTTTCAATGCCCTATGACCAAATCAAGTGAATATCTGTCATCTCGTGGATATATTGGTTCCATTACAGTCAGATAGTAATTCTAAAAGTATGCTTGTAATTAACTTACATTTCAATATGTAAGGAAGTAATACTTCTCAGGAGAACTCATAAGGAGGCATCGAGGACATTGGAGAGACATCTGAACTAGAAATGACCCTCAGCCCTGCAATTCCCCAAGGACTTACCACCGAACTTTGAAGTAAAATGTCAACAAATGGTTGTTTCAGCTAAGTTTCACCAGGAGTTCTAGCAATCTCCCACCTAAATTATAGCGGGAAACCGTCTCTCCTGTTTTAAATGTTTCTATTTCTTTTGATCCCTCTTCCTTTTATAATTTGTTTCTCATGAATTTTAGAGCAACTGTTTTTGTGTATGGTTATGTGAGGACAGGAACTTGGGCTTCAGATTCAAGAGCATAATTCACAGGATGATATGTTTCGTAAATTAAAAATAATGCAAAGGAAGCAGAAGATGAGATTGTTTTCAACAAATAGTATATTGTTTTAAGTTTTCAATAAATTTCCTATATTGCGCTTTGTGTTTTTCTATTTGCTTAAATCACTGCCCCAGCCCACAGGCCCTGAAGGTGGTAACTTATTTTGGAATAGAGGCCACATGGTGTGTAAAGTCGAGTGAGATGGAGAGGGTTGGAACCAGGGCCATGCCCGTCTCCTTCACTGGTATTTTACTATCAGCAGGGTAGAAGGCAGGCAGCCTGCCTACCCTTAGGTCAATTAAGGCCATTAAGTGGCAAATTAAGGGCCCCTTCCCACCAGGGCTGGTATTTTATCAGCAGCGAATGGATAACTCGCCACCTGGGAAAGTCACTAATTAAACCTAGTGTTCCTGCAAGCTCAGCAAAGGCAGGTGGTCCCGACTGATCGGGCACCATGTGTCCTATGGAGAGTGGAAAGTGTGGACCCCTCTGGATGAGTCTCCCCCCCACTACTGATCAGCCTCTCCTTGCCCCTCTGCTGGAACTAGCCTGATTGACCCTGATGAGACCCAACAACAGACCGGAGGTGCCCTCTGCTCCTGATGACATTGCTGGTACTGGCTGGCCATTTTTTGGAATATGGGACATTCTGCCTCAGAGCGCCCAAAACCAGAATTTCAGGCTATTAAATTCCTCAACAGCATAATATGGAGTCATGGTTTCCAGGGCCAATGGAGGCAGACTTGTCCAAAGTTTCTAGCTGGTGGATGGGGGCACCGTCTTGATGTTAAATCACAGCCACAGTTTCAAAGGCGTTGACCACCCTCGTATTTTATAAAAGGGACTATTTGTTGCAGTGAGTGTTGACAAGCTGCTTGAGAAAGGTCTCATGGTGCCCTCAGCCGATAGCTACCAATGCTCATGTTCTAGCAGGAGCCCTTGGACTAACTAGTTTCTCACTACTGCAGACCTGGGGATCTAATGAATATTTAAGCTCATCTTAGTCAGGACAGGGCACAACCTAGCAATCAACGCACGGACCTTCCTAGTCTTAATGGCTCAGCACCAGATCAAATTGTAAACTGCGCTTTTGGTAGAGATGCATTTTTCTTGTAGCAAACTTACTACAATGGAGGGACATTTTGGATCAGATAATGCATCTCTGTGCTGAACCTCTGCTCCTCGAGTACTATACATACCTGCGCACAAATGAACTGACCTCGCTCGGTAATACAAAGTAAGGGTCTGTGAATTCTTATCTGGTGCTGCCAGCACGTCATTCATATGCCAGGGATCAGGTGCCAGCCAGCGTCAGTGAAGGGTTGCTGGCTGATTGTGGAATGGAGAAAGGGGAGGCGATGATATGTAGAGAAGCAGAGCACTTGGGGGAGCAATGAGTAAAAGAAGCAGGATGTCTTAAAGAAAAATCCCACCCCTTGAGCCACCATTCTGAATGGCGTTTGCTGTGATTGCATAATGAGAGGCCTCTAGCTCTGTTTTCGTAGTCCAAATGAGCCGCATGCATAGTGTGCACTCATTGTTTCACACTGGCCACCTGCATTGTGCTCATCGGGAAATTCCCATTCTGTGTGGACATATACCTTCACGTTATCAGCCCCTTCATTCCTCAGCTGTCAGCATTCAACGTTATGTTTGAGTATAATATAAATCATAAGTGAGATTGTTGGTTCACCTAGTGACATCCTTGTCTTTGACTTATCATTGTTATACCAAAGAAATAATGGAACCGAATATTATTGAACCATTCAATGCTTTCTCCCTCTGCGAATTTGGGAAAAGCTAAAATTTTGGTCACCATGAAATCTTAAACAAATATTTTATTTTCAAGTAAGAATACTGCACTTTTAATCATGTGAAAGCAGCTAATTTTTATGTGATTTATAGAACGAAACTGGACTGCGAGGAGTTGCATAAGCACTACTGAATAAACAAGTCTTAGACTCAATAGGTAAAGGCCAAACCTAGATGAAATTTGGCAGCAAATATTTTCTATATGTTATACATCAAAGTTTTAATAATTTTACTGGTTGTCTCATGTATTGTGATTTGCCCTGGTTTAACTCTCGGTGTAATCTACCATTAATCCATCTCCTCTGCCATTTCTGTGGATGTTTTCCATGATTCCCATAAAATAGAATCTGTCCTTTTGTTTAGTCGATAAAACCATCACAAATCTAATACTTGTATCATGCAACTGTAAAATGATTACTCCTGATCATGCAGCATTTTTTAAAATGGAATTAAGCCACATTGAAATGGCTCCAGGTGTAAATGATAAATTATAATTGTCGTCTCTTCTCTGGAAATTTGCCTCATAATCTTATTTTTAAAATGTTACCATATATCCAGTACAATTGGAGGCTGCTGTGGCAATCTTTATAAGAGGACAGGCTCCTGAAATGTATGATACATTTATGGAACCATTCTTTTTATACTGATGTGTTACAAAGAAAACAAGACCAATCTAGACATTTGGAAAAGGTTCAAAGGAAACCTTTTCAGCTAATGTTTATTTACACTTTCACACAAAGCTTAATTGTGGAAGCAACAGCTGTAAAGTATAAGCTTTGGTGGATGCAGTATTCCCTGATATGACCCACTCTTAATTCAAAATTGCTGAATTCAGATTATTTGGCAATTAATTTTTTGAACAAGAAAATTCCCACTTTGCTTATTTACGGTGCTTGATTCAAATTAATGAATAATTCTAATCTTTGTTAACACAAAAACATAACTATATGGATAATCAGCAGTAGACTGTAATTAGCTGTAGATTGTTTCTTGTAACACAGCAGTAATGATGCCATGCACATTGATCCTCATGAAGGTTGTTATACATCAACATCCAAGAAAATGTGTGTCAGAGTGGGTGATGATCGCCAAAGTCCAAAAACTGACCCCAACATAAAATGAAAACCAAATAGATAAAATGAAAAAAGTATAAAGTGATCTAATCTGTAATCTAATCTTAACAGTTCAGATAGCGAATGCAAGTATCCCACGGTTCACTCTTAATGTTTATGACATCACTTAAATCCCCTGATCATGTTACAGCCTTGAAAAAGCTCCACTGTGTGTCCGTGATCTATGCATTATGACCAATGGGATACAGTGACTGGGTTCAATTCATCACAATCTGTCATATGTGTAGCAGCCAGAAGATGTTGAAAACTGTACTTGAATGTAATGCTTGCACTGCTTTGTTAACACACGGTCCCATAACAAACTTTAATTTCTTCAATGCATTTAAGGAAATGGTTGCTAGATGATTTTTCTGGCCGCTGCAGAATATGAAATATAATAAAATTACTGAAAGGTAGCTCGGTACTCTTCAAATAATTAGTTCCAGCCACTAAGGGGATGACAGTACAGAGATACACTTCATAATGATAAAATCATGCCTAATACTAAAGCACCACACAGTGGCAGAAAATGTGAAGAGCACCAATAATTTACACTGCATACAGCAACAAAAGAATGCATTATGTGTGGAGGGGAAAGAAAGAACAATACATGTTGAATTTAGAAAGCATCTAAATGGTGCAGTGCCTTCCAAATTTATACAATGGTTAAGAATTTCAGTAAAATCCTAGGTCTGTATACAAAAAAATTGATATAATGTGGCTGAAGTTTATGCTAGTCACAGACAAGTATTTTTTCATAAGGAACAAGCCCCAACATTAGTGATTGCCGACTATTGCTTCACATGTGTTAGCAGTGGCTGATAATGGGATTGCATTTTAAATTTGCCAATTTAAAACCACTGCAGCCCCAAATTCACTTGAAGTGCCATTTCAGATTAACTTCAGATGCTGCAGCGTTGGGGGGAGGGGGGGGTGTAAATGTTTGTAATATTTTACTCTGACTGCCGTGCATGTATGGAATGTTTAAATTTATGATGTTGCTGTGATGATAGATTCTGTCTATAAGGTTGTTAATTCCCATGGTCACAATATTAAACCAACAAGTATGGAACTCAAGTGGTGGCCTTTTGGCATGTTTATTTCTACAGATTGCTGTAGCTTTTAAAATGATGGAAAAATTTATGATTTAAAATTATGCATCATTAACACATCATGGACTATCTTTAAAAATGTTTCTTGTTCAATTTTGTTAGTTGTTTGCCCTCAATGAGGATGGGCTTAATTCGGAGCAGTCAATGATTCTCAACTCTTGACTGGAAGATGTCCCAGAACAAGACTTTCTTGGCAGAATTTGACCATTCCCCCGAGTTACAGGGATGGAGTCCTTGGGGGTCCGGTAATATAACGGGGAGCCATGTATGCAGTGCCACTTCCGGGGAAGTTTCCCATCGAGGGGATGCTTGCCCCGTAGAGGCAGGCAGCCAGTTTGGATCATTAAATGCCTATTGAGTGCCATTTAAAGGACGGCCAACATTTTTGCTGGCAGGGTTGCCCCTCATCACACTGCCTCAGGGGAGGCTGCTACCCTCATGGAGGCACCTGACTGCATCAGCCTGGGGGGTAGGGGGAGCAGCCTGGGGAAGGTGGGTTGTGGTTTGCTGGGGGAGTTAAGGGGCAGGTTGCGGGTTAGGAGGTTGTTAGGGCAACCTGGGGGAGTGGGTTAGGGAAGCAGGCTGGGGTGTGGGGGGCAGGCTGGCATGGGGGAGGTTAGTCGAGCTGGGGGTGTCGGGGGGGCAGGCTGGAGGTCATTAGGCGCAGGCTAGGGCAATCGTTCGGGGGGGTAGAGGGCAACTTTGGGGGGGGGGGGCAGGCTGGGAGGTGGGGGTGGAAGAGAACTGGTCGCGTGGCATGACCTGACCACCCTCCTTCAGAGGCGTTTCCCCTATGATGATCTTCAGGTTCTCCAAATTCCTTCAGCAGCCGGTCACACTGCCGTAGCTCAGAGCTACCGGCATTGGGAACCTCCTCTCCACCCTTAATTGCACTGTGGGCCCATGGACGGCAAACTCGGAGGCGGTAAAATTGCCAAGTCGGGTCCCACTGCCCTCAAGAAGTATGGGCTCCAGATTCGCTTTCAGGGCCAATGTTCGGACTCTGAATCCCGTGGTAAAACTCAATCCTCTTGTCTCGAGGCACTCGAGGCAACAGATTGACCGGTTGAATCCAACCAACTTTTAACAGAAAGTACAGATAGTTTTGGAATAACCAGCTTGAAAGTGGACCTGACCTGAGAATGTTACAGGTTCATCTTTGTTATTTTCTCGTGAAATGAGAGGGCATGGGATCCAAGGGGCTGTTGCCTTGTGGATCCAGAACTGGCTTGCCTGCAGAAGGCAGAGAGTGGCTGTGGAGGGGTCTTTCTCTGCATGGAGGTCAGTGACCAGTGGAGTGCCCCAGGGATCTGTTCTGGGACCCTTGCTGTTTGTCATTTTCATAAATGACCTGGATGAGGAAGTGGAGGGATGGGTTGGTAAGTTTGCTGACGACACCAAGGTAGGTGGTGTTGTGGATAGTTTGGAGGGATGTCAGAAGTTGCAGCGAGACATAGATAGAATGCAAGACTGGGCGGAGAAGTGGCAGATGGACTTCAACCCGGATAAGTGTGTAGTGATCCATTTTGGCAGATCCAATGGGATGAAGCAGCAGTATAAAATGAAGGGTACCATTCTTAGCAGTGTAGAGGATCAGAAGGACCTTGGGGTCCGGGTCCATAGGACTCTTAAATCGGCCTCGCAGGTGGAGGATGCGGTCAAGAAGGCGTATGGCGTACTAGCCTTCATTAATCGAGGGATTGAGTTTAGGAGTCGGGAGATAATGCTGCAGCTTTATAGGACCCTGGTTAGACCCCACTTGGAGTACTGCGCGCAGTTCTGGTCACCTCATTACAGGAAAGATGTTGAAGCCATTGAAAGGGTGCAGAGGAGATTTACAAGGATGTTGCCTGGATTGGGGGGCATGCCTTATGAGGATAGGTTGAGGGAGCTTGGTCTCTTCTCCCTGGAGAGACGAAGGATGAGAGGTGACCTGATAGAGGTTTACAAGATGTTGAGGGGTCTGGATAGGGTGGACTCTCAGAGGCTATTTCCAAGGGCTGAAATGGTTGCTACGAGAGGACACAGGTTTAAGGTGCTGGGGGGTAGGTACAGGGGGGATGTCAGGGGTAAGTTTTTCACTCAGAGGGTGGTGGGTGAGTGGAATCGGCTGACGTCGGTGGTGGTGGAGGCAAACTCGTTGGGGTCTTTTAAGAGACTTCTGGATGAGTACATGGGATTTAATGGGATTGAGGGCTATAGATAGGCCTAGAGGTGGGGATGTGATCGGCGCAACTTGTGGGCCGAAGGGCCTGTTTGTGCTGTGGCTTTCTATGTTCTATGTTCTATGAAATAAGGAGCACAGTGAAATGACATTGCTGAGAAAACTGAATTCTCTACATCCACACTCTACTTGGGCGATCTCGTTAGTCCTTCCTCAAGCTATAACCAGTTGACTGTCTCTCTCTAATGGAGAGGCCTATGGTCCTTTTTAGGCTAATTACTTACTTCTGTGATCACTGAGCACCACAAGAGATCTGCAACATTCAATCTTTTCTCATAAGTACGGGAGTAAATACCCAGAAATGATTTCAGCTTGCGTGAGTCAACTATACTTCATTAAATGGTAATCTCCAGGGAAGAGAGTCCTTGAAGAATGGTCACTGCCAACCCAACTGACCATCCAGAATAGAACAATCATGCTGTGAGCCATTAGGAAATGGTAGGTTGAAAGCACACGTGCCAACTTATGAATGGTCGTATTTCTTTTCTCACCGAATACAATCTTCCGCTTGAAAATCAATCCATGTGGACAGACTTGCAATGAAACACACAACACTGCAGCGTGGGGCTCTGGCAATTGGTGGGGCGAAGGGGGCATACTGAGAAAGGGCATGGTAATTCTGAATTTGCTGATGGGCTTTGGCCTATCTGCAGACAATGCAGAACAACATCGGGCTCTGATTGATTGAGTCCTCTTAGAGCAATACAGTCCTGGGTGTTGAGAGGTGGTGGTGATTTGAAAGCAGTTCAGACTTAGCTCCCGATTGTCTGGCCTGAAGTTTCTGAACTTGAGAGAGAGAGAGACGACTGGGCCACAACCGGACCAGTGAGGACATGGCCGCTCACCGAGGGTAAGAAGAGGCCAGGGCAGGCCAGATAAAGCCCAGAGCAGCAGGCAGGCAGCCAGTCAAGGGCACATGTGGTCGTTGAGGCTCAAGGCCCAGCAACCCAAGCGAGAGGGGAGTAGTCAGGAGGTGCGAGGGTACCACTGGTGTGGTTCTCATGGAGCAGCAGGGCGACTCAATCAGAGACCAGGGCTGAGAGTGAGGAGGACTGGGCAACCGGACCAGCGAGGGTAAGAGCAGAGGCCAGGCCATGTAGCCAGCAGCAGTAGCCAGGCAACCAGTAAGCCACCAGCATACCTGCGAGCTTAGGTCATCAAGGGGAGCAGCTGCAGGGCCAACTCAACCCCCAGGATGGGGCTAAGGAGGGCTAGGCAAGTGAAGGCAAGGCCATACCATGGCCAGGCAGTCTGAGCCATCAGTGAGGCAAGGTCACTGAAGTCAACAGGGCAATGTGACCCCCCCCCCCCTCCCCCCCCCCCCCCAAGGCTGAGGAGGACAAAGAAGCCTGCTCTTTCTGAAAATTCATATTTGTTTAAGTAAAGGCAGATCAGTCAATATGAAGCGACACTCTGAAATGCAGAAAGTTGAAGGTGAGACAAGAGGACGAAGCTAGGCAAAAAGACAGTTTGGCACTTAACTTTAAAATGTTTGAAGTATTGAGCAGTGCCCAAACTGCACATTCATCATCAACAACAACATCCACCAAAGGTTTTGGTGATTTGTCTGATAATCTTAACTTGCCTGAAAAACCTGAACAAGATGTCGACTCTGAAATGGGAATGGAACTACAAGATGCTGCTCAAACTCACTCTTCTGCAGCTGAAGTAAAGGAAGAAACCAACCTTAAAGACATTGATTGCTGAACATCACGACTGCACTCCAGAGAATACAGAAGAGGCCAGAATTAGAGGATCAAAGTGCTGGCAACAGATGGACTGATGAAGTGGCAGCGGTGGTGATTTTACACAGGTGAAAATAGATGGGAATTTTGAATAGTGATCAGAGATGGTCTTCTGTTCAAGATCATGGGAACAGAGAAGCCATGGTTGAGGGGGTAAGTATGGATATAAGTAGAAGAGTTAATACAGAGCGAGTGTTTGAAGGGGGATTTGATGGAGAGGATAAGGAAATGAAAGTTCACCTTGGAATTGAGTAAGAGCTAAGGTTGGCAGCAGTTCAGCTCAATTTGAGGTGGTGGCCAGGAAGACATGGAATGAAGGCAATGGTTTGTAGTGGTATGCAGTGACAGTGGCTTTAGTCTTCTCAGTGGGTAACGAGTAAATTATAACTTGTGCCACACTGGATTTAGGACAAGCAGTCCAACAGCGCAGTGAATGTGGAGAGCTTGAGGAAAGTGGTAGAGAAAGAGAACTCGGTATAACAATATTTGTGTGGAAGGTAATCCTATTTCTCCCAATGCCAAGGGACAGTATGTAAATGAGGAAGGTGAAGGCAAGGATAGATCCTTAGAGGGTTTCAGGGATAATGGTAGGCAAAGAAACTGTTGCTGGAAATGCTGTAGTTATAATTGGATAGTAAAGGTGGAACCAAGGGATTGCAGTACCACTGAGTTGGATAACAGAGATGTGTTGAAGTAGAGTGATGTGGCAAATCATGTCAAAGGCCGCAGAGTGGAAAAGCATTACATTTACAGAGGATGTTGTTCAGTGCTGTGGAGGAGTGGAAATTTAATTAGAGAGATTCAAGTAGGGAGCTGCAGCTAAAATGGGTACGGATTTATGTATTTGAGGGCCTTGCAGGAAAGGGAGGTTGTACATGGTGCAATAGTTTATAAAGACAGAGGGGATGAAGATGATTTTGTTTGTAGAAGTAGATGATGGGAATTTTGAATAGGAGTGATCAGAGATGGTCTTCTGTTCAAGATCATGGGAATAGAGAAGCCATGGTTGAGGGGGTAAGTATGGATATAAGTAGAAGAGTTAATACAGAGCGAGTGTTTGAAGGGGTATTTGAAATCAGAGCAGAGAGATCAAGATGAATTGAAGTGGAGATTGAAATCACTGGGATGATGACTCACTGTGCAGTGCCTAAGGGGAATGGTGGCAAAATATACTTGGGAGAGGCTGGTGATGGGGCAGTAAAGTATTTTAAAGCAAGCAGGGTGGGAAAAGGGTGTGGTGTTCAAAGGAGTAATTAAATTGACTTCAATTTTCTCACACCTTGTTGCATCTTCATTCACAAGGCAAATACTGCAAGTGCAGGAAACCTGAAACTAAAACAAAACACTGAAAACAAAGTCAGTTACCTTCTATTGAGAGAAGAGACCAGTTTGCATCTACATGTTACCCCTCAGCAACTTGATGAGTTTTTATTTGCCAAAGACACCCAGCTCTCCCTCAGCAACACATCTAGTCCCCCACCTACTCCACCTCCTCTGCACCTCCACTGCTTCTGATTTGTTATACTGCTTGTCTGACATCCAGTCCTGGATATGCTGGTGTTTCCTCTAACTAAATGTTTGGAAGACTGACACTGATGCCTTTCGTCCCATTTACAAAATATGATCTCTAGCCATCTATCCCATTCTGCTCTCTGGCCACTGGCTGAACCAGGTGATTTGCAACCTTGGCTTCCTAGTTGATCTCAAGATGAACTCAAGCCCATATCTGATCCGTCATGAAGAATATCTACTTCAGCCTTAGAGGGAAGCAGTGGCGTAGTGATAACATCACTGGACTAGTAATCCAGAGGCCCAGGCTAATGCTCTGGAGACACAGGATTGAATTCTACCATGGCAGCTTATGAAATTAAAAATCAGTTAATGAATCTGGAATTAAAAAACTAATCTCAGTAATTTGGATCACAAAACCATTGTTGATTGTTGTAAAAACCTATCTGCTTCACCAATGTCCTTCAGGAAAGGAAATCTGTCAACTTTACATGTCACTTTAACTCCAGATCCGCAGCAATGTGGTTGACTCTTAAATGCCCTCTGAAATAGCCTAGCAAGCCACTCAGTTGCATCAAACTGCAACAAAAAAATGAAACCAAACGAATCACCCAGCATTGACCAAAGCACTGGAAACTACAATATCACACCCAGCCCATCGCCCTTTCCAAGTTCTCCTCATTTCTCAAGGTTTGTGCCAAAATTGAGAGAGCTATTTTACAGATTAATCACACAACAGCTTGACAGTCACCTTTATGGAATTATACCTTCCAGACAATGTCCCAGACACCATCATCAGCATCCGTGGGTATGTCACAGCAGACTGACAGGACAGAACCAGCAGAGATCAGTAGGGAGTTCCTTCCACAGTCCAAAGGTGTGTGGGTTAGGTGGATTGGCTGTGCTAAATTGCCCCTTAGTGTCAGGGAGACTAGCTAGGGTAAATACATGGGGTTATGGGGATAGGATTGGGTGGGATTGTGGTTGGTGCAGACTCGATAGGCCAAATGGCCTCCTTTCTGTACTGTAGGATTCTATGATTCTATAAGACAGCTCACCACCACCTTCTCAAGGACAACTAGGGATGGGTAATTAAAAATGCTGGCTGAACCAGCAATGGTCATGTCCCATGAAATAATTAAAAAAGCTGCTATAATATTGTGTTTCTCTATGTCTGCCTCAGCGTACCTGCTGCCAAAACCCTCCATGCCTTTTCTTATCTCTCAACTCAACTATTCCAATGTTCTCCTGGCCTGCGGACCACTTTGCAGCTTCCATCACCTTCATTGCCTATACCCTAACTCACAGCAAGTCCCTTTCAACTATCATCCCTGTGCTCAGTAACCTACACTGACTTTCTGTGTGACGGTGCCTCAATTTCCATATTCTCATCAATAAGCCAGTATGATTTAAAATCATATGACTGCTTTGATTTAAAATCAGTTAGACCATTTATTGACAAACTTTCCACACCTCCTCACTCACTGCTGGTATCACACTTCACATTGCTGAACATACCAAAGGGCCACAAATTATTTCTCAATTATACATCAAAACCGCAAGCACCCATTTTAGTTCCAGTTTACAGAACAATGTACTTGTGGTATCATGTCGGTATTATCTAAAAGAACATTAGGAGACATGCAGAGTACACTTTGAAAACTTAATTCATTATCGAAGGTCAGATAACATACTTGAAATTGTAGCTGGCGGTGGAATGATTGTTAGGATAGAAATTTTGTAAAAAGATTTTACTCCATTCTTGAAGTTACAAAGCCAATGCAGAGTGGACCAGGCAAGATCTTGGGGTGGCACAGTGGTTAGCACTGCTGTCTCACAGCAGCAGGGATCCAGGTTCAATTCCCGGTTTGGGTCACTGTCTGCGCAGAATCTGCACGTTCTCCCCGTGTCTGCATGGGTTTCCTCTCACAGTCTGAAAGATGTGCTGGTTAGGTGCTAAATTCTCCCTCAGTGTACCTGAACAGGCGCCTGAGTGCAGCGACTAGGGGATTTTCACAGTAACTTCATTGAAGTCTTGTGACACAAATAAATAAACTTTAAACTTAATCCATTTCTTTGCTTGCTCCAAAAACCAATTCAAATTGAATCCAATTCATGGTCCCCACAAGAGACACATACAAAATCCAAGCTAACAAGAAAGGGCATTGCAGCTCACCTTGGGTTTGATCTTGGACAAAAACCCAGGTTCAATTCCGACCTTGGGTGACTGTCTATGGAGTATGCATGTTCTCCCGTGTGTCTGTGAGTTTCCCCTGGATGCTCTGGTTTCCCCTCCACAGTCCCAAGATGTGCAGGTTAGGTTGATTAGCTATGCTAACGCGGCATTAAGGGGAGAGGGCCTGGTTGGGATTGTTGTCAGTGCAGGCTAGATGGGCTGATTGGCCTCCTTCTGCATTGTAGAATATTTATGATTCTACGTAGAACAGTACAGCACAGTACAGGCCCTTCGGCCCTCGATGTTGTGCCGAGCTTTGTCCGAAACCAAGATCAAGCTCCCCCACTCCCTATCATTCTGGTGTGCTCCATGAGCCTATCCCATAACCACTTGAAAGTTCCTAAAGTGTCCAACTCCACTATCACAGCAGGCAGTCCATTCCACACCCACATTCCACCACACTCTCTGAGTAAAGAACCTACCTCGGACATCCCTCCTATATCTCCCACCATGAACCTTATAGTTATGCCAAATTCTAATTCTAAAGTAAAGTTTCTAAAGTTTATTCATTAGTCACAAGTAGGCTTACATTAACACTGCAATGAAGTTACTGTGAAAAACCCCTAGTCGCCACACTGTGGCGCCTGTTCGGGTACACTGAGGGAGAATTTAACATGGCCAATGCACCTAACCAGCACGTCTTTTGGACTGTGGGAGGAAACCGGAGCACCTGGAGGAAACCCACTGGGAGAACGTGCAGACCCTGCACAGTGACCCAAGCCGGGAATCGAACCCGGGTCCCTGGCGCTGTGAGGCAGCGATGCTAACCACTGTGCCACCGTCTGTCAAAGAGCATGAATATTATTGCTTTTTGTGTGATGGTCATTTTGGAATGATTGTAATGTTCTCACAGATTTATGAATAAAGTATATTTTCGGAAAAAAAGAAAGTTGTGGCGGGAGGCGGTATTTACCTGGGCAGGGTGTTCAGTAGCGACTCTCGAGCGCAGCTTACCTGTGCCCACAGGTGTGCCGGGATGAGGTGTGCCGCGCGTGCGTACACGCGCCAGCAGGAAGTGCGAAAGGTTATTGTCCTCGGCTGAAAGTTGCTCAGCCAGCCCGTCCGCCAGCACAATGGGCTGCAGCAATTACCTGCAGCTCGCTGCTCTCTTAGCTCTAACCTTGTGTACTTTGATCGCAGCAGGTAGGGGTTTTATTTAAACATGATTCATTTTACAATGTAAACTAATCGAGCACTCGACGTGGTTTCTTTTTAAAAAGAATTGTTTGTGTGTGTTTCTACCTACTGTGGGACGAGTCTGCCTTCGACATGTTTGTGTAGGTTGGTTTGCATTTTGTTTACCTGTACTACTCCTTGACAGTGTTTATATTTATTTAGGGTTTTTCAATCGTTAAAGCAGCATTGAGAATGAATGTTTTACTGATTGGGGGGGTCAATTATATTTATCATGTCCTCAGTAGCAGAAAGAGGCTTTTATTTTAAAGGTGAAGCATATATTTCTTCGTGTTGTTAGAGATTCAACTTTATATCAATGCGAGATGGTTGTAACTGCTGTCGCTCTAACATGTTTTTAGTTCTATTTAAAGCCGTAAGAAGTCTCTCTCTCTTCCCCCACCCAGCGCATGTTGCTGTGACGGCCTAATTGTAATGAACCTTTCTATTGCGCCTCTGGCAATCCTCCGTGTGGGTGGATATTACAGGCAAACTGTGTTCAACTGTTTTTTTCCCCCCTGGTGTGTTTGACGTCGTGATTTAGATTTCCCTGATCACGCAAGACAGATTTGCCGATCTGAATAAAATCCTGATGCCACCCATCTAAATGTTTCCAGCGTTTTTAAACTTCCAGATGGAAGAGTGGTAGTTGTAGACTCTTTATGTTGAGGACACAAATGTATGAAGAACTTCCTGATATCTGTTCTAAAAATAATCTTGTTCAGTTTAAACCTGTATCCCAAGTTTATATTCATTTTTAGAACATAGAAAAGCTACAGCACAAACAGGACCTTCGGCCCACAAGTTGCGCCGAACGTGTCCCGACCTACTAGGCTTACCTATAACCCTCTATCTTACTAACTTCCATGAACTTATCCAAAAGTCTCTTAAAAGACCCCCTATCGAATCCGCCTTCGCCACCACTACCGGCAGCCGATTCCACGCACCCACCACCCTCTGAGTGAAAAACTTACCCCTAACATCTCCTCTATACCTACTCCCCAGCACCCTAAACCTGTGACCTCTTGTGGCAACCATTTCAGCCCTGGGTAAAAGCCTCTGAGAATCCACTCTATCAATACCTCTCAACATCTTATACACCTCTATCAGGTCACCTCTCATCTTTCGCTTCTCCAAGGAGAAAAGACCTAGCTCTCTCAACCTATCCTCATAAGGCATGCCACCTAATCCAGGCAACATCCTTATAAATCTCCTCTGCACCCTTTCTATGGCTTCCACATCCTTTCTGTAATGAGGCAACCAGAACTGGGCACAGTACTCCAGGTGGGGTCTCACAAGCTGCGTTATACAGCTGCAGCATTATCTCCTGATTTCTAAACTCAATTCCTCGATTGATGAAGGCCTGTATTCCGTACACCTTCTTAACCACAGCCTCTACCTGTGACGCTGCTTTGAGCGTCCTATGAACCCAGACCCCAAGATCCTCCTGACCTTCCACACTGCCAAGCGTCTTACCCTTAATATTATATCCTTCCATCCTATTCGACCTGCCAAAATGAACCACCACACACTTAGCTGGGTTGAAGTCCATCTGCCACTTCTCCGCCCAGTCTTGCATCTTATCTATGTCTCGTTGCAACTGCTGACATCCCTCTACACTATCCACAACCCCACCAACCTTTGTGTCATCAGCATACTTGCCAACCCATCCTTCCACTTTCTCATCCAGGTCATTTATAAAAATCACAAAGAGCAAGGGTCCCAGAACAGATCCCTGGGGCACTCCACTGGTGACCGACCTCCATGCTGAAAAAGACCCATCTACAACCACTCTTTGCCTTCTGTGGGCAAGCCAGTTCTGAATCCACAAGGCAATGTCCCCTTGTATCCCATGCCCCTTCACTTTCTCAGTAAGCCTTGCATTAGGCACCTTATCAAACGCCTTGCTGAAATCCATATAAACTACATCTACCGCTCTTCCCTCGTCTATGTGTCTAGTTACATCTTCAAAAAATTCAGTTAGGCTCGGAAGGCATGATCTGCCTTGGACAAAGCTGTGCTGGCTATTTCTGATCATACTATTCCTCTCCAGATGTTCATAAATCCTGCCTCTCAGGATCTTCTCCATCAACTTACCAACCACTGAGGTTAGACTCACTGGTCTATAATTTCCCAGGCTATCTCTTCTCCCTTTCTTGAATAACGGAACCACATCTGCAATCCTCCAATCCTCCGGAACCTCTCCCGTCTCCATTGATGACGCAAAGATCATCGCCAGAGGCTCAGCAATCTCTTCCCTCGCCTCCCACAGTAACCTGGGGTACATCCCATCCGGTCCCGGCGATTTATCTAACTTGATGCTTTTCAAAAGCTCCAACACATCCTCTTTCCTAATGTCCACATGCTCAATCTTCTCAGTCCACTGCAAGTCTGCACTGCAACTACCAAGATCCTTTTCCACTGTGAATACTGAAGTAAAATATTCATTGAGTACCTCTGCTATTTCTACCGGTTCAATACAGACTTTCCCACTGTCACATTTGACAGGTCCTACTCCTTCACATCTTATCTTCTTGCTCTTAACATCCTTGTAGAATGCCTTGGGGTTTTCCTTTATCCTGTCTGCCAAGGCCTTATCATGACCCCTTCTTGCTCTTCTAATTTCCCTCTTAAGTCCCTTCCTACTAGTCGTATACTCTTCTAGATTTCTAACATTACCTAGCTCCCTGAACCTTTTGAGGCTTTTCTTTTCTTCTTGACTAAATTCGTTACAGCTTTCGTGCACCATGGTTCCTGTAACCTACCATAACTCCCCTGTCTCATTGGAACGTTGCTGTGCAGAGCTCCAGACAAATTTTCCTTGAAAATTTGCCACATTTCTTCTGTACACTTCCCTGAGAAAACCTCCTTCCAATTTATGCCTCTAATTTCCTGCCTAATAGCCTCATAATTGTCCTTACTCCAAATAAACACTTTCCTAGCTTGACTGATCCTATCTCTCTCCAATGCTAATGTAAAGGAGATAGAGTTATGATCACTATCCCCAAAATGCTCTCCCACTGAGAGATCTGACATCTGCCCAGGTTCATT
The DNA here is from genome assembly GCF_964213995.1 of Mustelus asterias. Lineage (NCBI taxonomy): Eukaryota > Metazoa > Chordata > Chondrichthyes > Carcharhiniformes > Triakidae > Mustelus > Mustelus asterias. The sequence continues at coordinate 69,846,108 of NC_135813.1, read as the reverse complement.
CCCTAATACCAAATCAAGTACAGCCTCTCCTCTTGTAGGCTTATCCACATACTGTCTCAGGAAGCCCTCCTGAACACACCTAACAAACTCCTCCCCATCTAAACCCCTTACCCTAGGGATATTCCAATCGATATTTTGGAAATTAAAATCTCCCATCACGACCACTCTGTTATTATCACATCTCTCCAGGATCTGCTTCCCAATCTGCTCCTCCACATCCCTGCTACTATTGGGCGGCCTATAGAAAACACCCAGTAAAGTTATTGACCCCTTCCTGTTGCGAACCTCCACCCACAGAGATTCCATAGACAATCCCTCTGTGGCGTCCATCTTTTCTACAGCCGTGACACTATCCCTGATCAACAGTGCCACTCCCCCAGCTCTTTTGCCTCCTTCCCTGAGCCTCCTGAAACATCTGAAACCCGGCACTTGAACAAAGAAGAACAAAGAACAGTACAGCACAGGAAACAGGCCCTTCGGCCCTCCAAGCCTGTGCTGCTCCTTGGTCCAAGTAGACCAATCGTTTGTATCCCTCCATTCCCAGGCTGCTCATGTGACTATCCAGGTAAGTCTTAAACGATGTCAGCGTGCCTGCCTCCACCACCCTACTTGGCAGTGCATTCCAGGCCCCCACCACCCTCTGTGTAAAAAACATCCCTCTTATATCTGAGTTATACTTCGCCCCTCTCATCTTGAGCCCGTGACCCCTCGTGAACGTCACTTCTGATCTGGGAAAAAGCTTCCCACCGTTCACCCTATCTATCCCCTTCATAATCTTGTACACCTCTATTAGATCTCCCCTCATTCTCCGTCTTTCCAGGGAGAACAACCCCAGTTTACCCAATCTCTCCTCATAGCTAAGACCCTCCATACCAGGCAACATCCTAGTAAACCTTCTCTGCACTCTCTCTAACGCCTCCACGTCCTTCTGGTACTGCGGCGACCAGAACTGGACGCAGTACTCCAAATGTGGCCTAACCAGCGTTCTATACAGCTGCATCATCAGACTCCAGCTTTTATACTCTATACCCCGTCCTATAAAGGCAAGCATACCATATGCCTTCTTCACCACCTTCTCCACCTGTGTTGCCACCTTCAAGGATTTGTGGACTTGCACACCTAGGTCCCTCTGTGTTTCTATACTCCTGATGAGTATGTGGCAGTATCCAGTCCTGTCCCTGAGATAACCAAGTCTCTGTAATGGCCACCACATCACACTTCCAAGTAGTGATCCACGCTCTAAGCTCATCCATTTTGTTCACTACACTCCTTGCGTTAAAATAAACACATCTCAACCCTTCGGTCTGAGCACTCCCCTTCTCCGTCACCTGCATATCCTCCCTCTCACACTATCTACAAGCCCCTTTTATTTTTAAGCTCACCTCCTCTCTCCCAGTCACCTCATTTTGATTCCCACCCCCCCCCCCCCCCCCCCCCCAACCATTCTAGTTTAAACACTCCCCAGTAGCCTTAGCAAACCTTCCCGCCAGGATATTGGTCCCCCTGGGATTTAAGTGAAACCCGTCCTTTTTGTACAGGTCGCACCTGCCCCTTAAAGAGGTCCCAATGATCCAGGAACCTGAATCCCTGACCCCTGCTCCAATCCCTCAGCCACGCATTTATCCTCCAGCTTATTCCATTCCTTCCCTCACTGTCTCGTGGCACAGGCAGCAATCCCGAGATTACTACCTTTGCGTTCCTCCTTCTTAACTCCCTACCTAACTTCCTATATTTTCCTTTCATAACCCCTTCCCCTTTCCTGCCTATGTCAGTGGTACCAGTATGCACCACAACCTCTGTCTCCTCTCCCTCCCACTTCAGGATTTCTTGGATACGGTCAGAAACATCCCTGATCCCGGCACCAGGGAGGCAAACCACCATCCGCGTTTCTCGACTTCCTCCACAAATATTTTAATATTTTTAGGGCTTATTTTCATCATATCAGTTTTTTTTATATCTCCATTTAAAATTGCATTCTTGCCCATCAGCCCAAACTTCTCCACTCAAATCCCTTGGACTGGAGTTCAGCCTAGTGGATCCTCTCTCTTCTACTTCCAGCCCTCTCCTGCTGACCAGATTGGATGCAGTGTTCAAAGTGTGAACTTGAGTGGGATGCTATAATGCTAGATTATTACCAGCTCTTGCCGGTAATGGTGGGTGGAGTGCCTGGGTTGCCATGTTCTCCTTTCTCTGTCAATAGAATCCCTACAGTACAGAAAGAGACCATTTGGCCCATCGAGTCTGCACTGACCACAAACCCACCCTACCCGCATATCCCTACATATTTACCCACTAATCCCTCTAACCTACGCATCTCAGGAGACTAAGGGCAATTTTTAGCATGGCCAATCAACCTAACCCGCACATCTTTGGACTGTGGGAGGAAACTGGAGCACCCGGAGGAAACCCACGCAGACACGAGGAGAAAGTGCAAACTCCACACAGACAATGACCCAAGCCGGGAATCAAACCCAGGTCCCTGGAGCTGTGAAGCAGTAGTGCTAATCACTGTGCTACCGTGCCGCCCCTTGGGTCAACACTTGGCTTCAGCTTGATCTCAGCGATGAAACTCGAGGCGTTCAGCTCCTTAAAGGCAAAATACTGTGGATGCTGGAATCTGAAACAAAAGCAGAAAATGCTGGAAAATCTCAGCAGGTCTGACAGCATCTGTGGCCCTAGAAGAGTCATCGAGATTGAAAACGTTGGCTCTATTCTCTCCCCACAGATGCTACCAGACCTGCTGAGATTTTCCAGCATTTTCTGTTTTTGCATTCAGCTCCTTTCTGGATGCTTTTTCTCCACTTCAGGCTGTCTTGAGCCAGGGATTTCCAGGTGTCAATGGGATGTTGCACTTTTTCAAGGAGGCCTGAGGATGTCCTTGAAGCATTTCTTCTGCCCTCTTGGGGCTTGCTTGCCATGTTGAAGCTCTGAGTTACGTGCTTGTTTTGGAAGTCTGATGTCAGGCGTGCTGATGATGTGGCCTCCCCAGCGGAGCTGATTGAGTGGTCAGTGGTTCAATGCTGGGGATGTTGGTTTGAGCAAAAACATTTAATGTTGGTGTTCCTCTCCTGCCAATGGATTTGCAGGATCTTGTGGATGCAGCGCTGGTGGTGCTTCTCCAGAATTTTGCAGTGCCTGCTGTACATAGTCCACCTCTGTGAACCATGTAGAAGGGCAGGTATCAGTACTGCTCTGTCAACCATGAGCTAGAAGCTGGGTCTGAGATCCTGGCCTTCAAACACCCACTTCCTCAGATGACTGAAGGCTTTGCTGGCACACAGAAGGCAGTGTTGATGTCTGTGCTTGTTGACAAAAGGCTCTCAAGGTATGGAAAGTGTCCATGTTGTCCAAGGCCTTGTCATGGATTTTGATAACTGGGGGGCAGTGCTGTATGCTGGGGACAGGTTCGTAGAGGATCTTCATCTTACGGATGTTTAGTGTAAGGTCTATGCTTTCATACGCTTTGGTGAAGGTGTTGACAATGGCTTATAGCTCAGCCTCCAAGTGTGCGCTAATGCAAGCACTGTCTGGTTTACATGTCCCACAAAGGTACATTATAGCTCTATGAACACCATGGCCAATGAGTTGTGTTGGTTGAGAGTCTCTCTCTCTCAACTTCATCCATAGTTATTTCAACACTGTTCTTGAAGTATGCTTGTTTTTATCTATCTCTGTGTTACTTTATATTTTGTCGTTACTAAATTTCATGAGCTGTTCTACCCACATGTAAACATTTTATATACTTTCTGAGGTGGTACTTCTGATTCTAGTGCATTCCCTCCCAACATACATACGTGCACACAATTTTGATGTATGCAAATTTACACAGTGCCTGAATCAAAGTCACATGTAAGTTGGAAACTGTAGTGGTTCTGCAGTGAATCTGAAGGCATCCTGCTCTCTACCTTCCCATTTCTGATATAACTTTTTAATGAGTATTGGTTGACTTATCATCTCTAGCAATTTCTAACCCGTTCCCATGGGTTAGTAAGAACAGACCAGGACTAGCCAGATCCACAATCTGGCCTGTGCTAAGTTGTTGACCTGGGCAATGGCAAAGCAGCAATACAGTTACCACTGAGACAGAAAGGTGGCTGGGTTCCTCCAGTCTTATGTTTGTCTCAACCAGTCAATGAATTAGTACAGAATATAATTTTTTTTTTAACTGGCCAAAAATGAATAAAACTGCCACATTGGCAATAAACAGTTATAGATTACTTTCTTTCTCTACAGTGCTGCCTGACCTGTTGAGATTTTCTAGCATTTTGTGTTTTTATTACAGATGATCATTTTACTGACCACCTCCATTCTATCTATGTGCGTGTGTCCTTCAGTCCTCTGTGGGTGGTGGAGCCGGGATGCGTCACATCCTTTTAAAAAGTACCTGGATGAGTACTTGGCACGCCATAACATTCAAGGCTATGGGCCAAATGCTGGCAAGTGGGATTAGGTGGGCAGGTCAGGATATTTCATGCATCGGTGCAGGCTAGATGGGCCAAGGGCCTCTTCTGCGCTGTAGTATTCTGTGAATTGCTTTAACTTCTTCTTCTCATTCAGTCTGACCATCCTATCTTTGGCCTCTCTCTCAATTGCAACAGATCCCTAGTGGAAACTAATATGACAAAAGCTCATATTTGTCCTGTAGCCCTCTGGCCAAAGATCAACATCACTGAATTCAATTGTTGGTTGTATCCATTTTTTTTAAACGGCAAAGATTACTGCAGAGTAATTGTAGGGTGCTCTGGTGTCTAATGGAGAAGATTTTTTAAAAATGATTTATGACAACAGCATGTTGTGGAAGACAGTAATCAGTGGGATGGTGAGTAGTGAGAATGGGAAGGATCGGTACCCTCTGTTCACCCATTTTTGCCAGCTGTGTCGAGTTTACATTTCAAACTTGATTGATATCCTTTAATTTTCATCCTACTTCCCACACAGACCTTCACTACCTTAGCTATTTACGTATTATTTATCTATTTCTTTACTATCATTGTCCTTTATTTCCACTGCTTGACTGAAATGATGAGATCATCCCACTGATTTTTGTGGTTTTTTGACTTTTTACTTTCCACCTTTTTTCCTGATTTTACCAATATGCCTTCTCACTTCATCACTTCTCAATTCTGAAGAGGGGCCAAGTTGAACTGTTGACTGGTCTCGCCACAGATGTTGGCTGACCTGCATTTCCCGCCTTTTCTATTTATTGCTTGATTTCCAACACACCACCTTTTATTAAAAATGCTTATAATAAGTAACTTGTACTTAATATTGGTGAGTATTCATTCCTTTTATTATGAACACCAGGGATTATCAACATTTTGGCTTCTGAGACCCTCTTTTTAAAAAAAATAATTATTCAGTTAGCAATTTTTTGTTTTGCTTACAACTTTGCCACTATAACCTCCAGTCTTTGCAATTCTTGGGCTGAGATTCTGTTTTACTTCCACACTTCAATTGACGAGAAACATCTAACATTATTCTTCCAATATGCTAATTCTTTGTACCTAAAATGAGCATAAAAATGCATTTTTTACTTTTTGTTCATTTATTCATTCATGGGACATGGGCATCACTGGCTGGACAGTATTTATTGCCCATCCCTAGTTGCCCTTGGCGGGCAGTTGAGAGTCAAGTACATTGCTGTGGCTCTGGAGTCACATGTAGGCTAGACCAGGTAAGGGCAGCAAATTTCCTTCCCTAAAGGACACTAGTGAACCGGATGGTTTTTTTCCCCAACAATCGACAATGGTCATCAATAGGTTCTTAATTCCAGGATTTTTTTAATTGAATTCAAATTCCACTACTTCAGGAGATAGTAACTTAGTTGTTGGTGGGACAGTAACAGAGGGAGAGTAAAACCACATTCGGGAACCAAGGAGAAATTAAATCACAAAGGAAACATGGAGTGTTTTGTCAACTGATTTGACAAAATCACTTGTGTTACTGGGGAAGGAAGAGATGAAGCTTTAAATCATGGTCTCTCTCACTCTTGATTCTCAATGCCATTTCTTCAGCAAAGACTTATAGTACCACATCCTCTTCCCTTTCTAGGGCAGTGGTTCCCAAACTTTTATATTTCATGGCATACTTCACCTCAAGGTTTTTTTAAAAATAGTGTTATCTCCTATTTTCTCTGTCTTCTTCCCATACTGGGAACTTCATTTTTAACTTCTCCCTGTCCTCTCGCCTGTTTTGTTTTTAAACTTTTCCCTGTCTCCCTCACTTCTCTTGGGTTTTTTTTGGTCGCTTTTTGTACAGGCGCAAGGGACCCTCATCTTCAGCACCAAGTCCCATTGGTCATCCATATGGGCCTGACCAATATAAAACGTCTAAGCCACACTTGTGTGGCTCTTTCCCAGCCGGTGCATGCAGGAGAGGCCCAACCTTCATCGGATCTTGGAGATGCCATCTACAGAGCTGAAGATGAAGATTAATTTTAATTTAATTACATCAATTTTGAATCTTTTTTTTAATGACACACTTGGGTGCCTTCGGCACACCAAATTACTGTTTTAAGGTATTCCTTTGCAGGTTACATCCAAACGGCAACAGACACCTTTGTCAGATGTGTTCACTGGCTTTTCTTTTTTTTCCTTCCTTCTGCTTATCTTTCCACTCTTCAACCAGAACTGTGTGGACCTTGACTCCGATTCACTCTCATTGAACGGAATCCCATAATTGACAAGACATGTCAGCTGCCAATTGTCCAGGCTCAAATTTTGATTGGTCCACCATCAGGCCAACCTTTCTTTTCTACATGTTCTTTTAGCAAACTCCTTGAAATCACCTTGTGGATTCTTAGTGGAATGTGGACCCTGGTTGAAAATCCAGGATGTGCACAGTCTTGGAGAAGATGAGAATCGTTAACTATGTCACTGCTCACTTCAACATGATTTCTTAACTTTTTTTTAAGAAAATGACTACTTTCTTGTATACTATGTTTTACAATGAGAAAAGGCAATGATGTTACCATCAGCAAGAAAGACTTAAATCTGAGAGGTTTAACGCAACCCCATTTAAACACAGAGGTTGTTTATAAACTGAATTGGGGGAGGTCTGAATTTTAGCCCCAGCCTTCTTATAGACCATATGTGATTTTCCCCAAATTTCAGCATTCTGAGTACGTGAATATACATGAGCATAGAATCACAATTTTGCCCTATATCACTTGATTACCATCACATTTATTCCAAAACCTAGTTTAATGTGGCCATCTACCTTACTGACCCCTGACTGGTTTTCTTATAAAGGTGACATTCCCATGGTCATAACACTGCTAATTTGCTCAAACAATCCAAACATATGATAGGCAATCTTAGTAAGAAACTACTGTTAAACAATCAGAATGTGCATTTATCTAGCAGTTAGTGCTGTTACCAATGTGGTGTTGCTTTGGCTTCTGACTAAAATGTGCTTTTTGCACTGGCAGATGATGCTGAGAAATTTACCATTACCATCAGTCCTGGAGAAGAGTTGCCAAATAAAACAATGTATATAATCAAACACAAAAATGTCTCCTTCAGCTGCTCAAGCATGTTGCAACAAAAGCTGAACATATCGTGGATCTTTGTTCGTCCAGATACAAATCAGGAAGTTTTTACAAGTGTTGTGGGGAACCATACAGAATTTACACTTTTCAATGTAGATTATGACAACCAGGGGAACTATACTTGCTCAAAAAACTTCAGCGATACCAAGGAAGTCCTTGTCTATTGTAAGTAACATTTACGCTTACTTTGTAATATCTGAGATAACTTTTACTAATGGTAGAGCATCATTTTTCACGTTTTGGAAATTAGCATGTAGTTAAATACAAGTATTTTAAATTTATTGTTTTTGCCATTTCAAACTATTTCATTTCTTATCAGTAAGTCTTCATTAATATGAGAAAAGTTTAAAAAAAGAAAATAAACAATTTATTACATTTTTGTCTTTGCTTAGTGTTAGGATTTTGATTTGATTTATTGTTGTCGCATGTATTAGTACACACTGAAAATTGTTGTTTCTTGCATGCTATGCAGACAAAACATACCGTTCATAGAGAAGGAAAGGAGAGAGTGCAGATTGTAGTGTTACAGTCATTGCTAAGGTGTAGAGAAAGATCAACTTAGTGCGAGGTAGGTCCATTCAAAAGTCTGACAGCAGCAGGGAAGAAGCTGTTGGTATGTGACCTCAGACTTTTGTATCTTTTTCCCAACAGAAGAAGGTGGAAGAGAGAATGTCCAGGGTGCGTGGGGTCCTTAATTATGCTGGCTGCTTTGCTGAGGAAGCGGGAAGTGTAGACAGAGTCAATGCCACTGATACTAAGTTTAGATCGGTTCCTGCATTAAAGGAGCCAGAAAAATCCTTGGTTTAAATCACTGAGTGATACCTGGAGTGACTTTCAACAAAGGGTGTGTGGGAATATAAATCTGGCGGGGAATTATGTTTGGGGGTTCCCGGCATCCTTCTTATTTTCACAAATACTTTGAACTTGGATCACTTTGAAGCCAGCTGTGAGGTTGCTGAGGCATCAGGCAGGTGGCTGAATGAGAGAATAGATAGTGAGAGGGTGGAACCTTACAGCAAAAAAAAAATGCATTTAATGGCTATAAGTGGTACAAAATAAGCAGTCAGGCTACGTAAAAATGTTACCCGTGTTAAATTATGAGGTGTTTTTGCATAAATGTTTATATTCTTTTTGAGTGTAGGACATTGATGGGATAGCTGGTTTCAAGGTGATTTAGTTGAAGCATTTAACATGGTAAAGGGATTCAATACGATACCTACAGTGAAACTATTTCTTGTGCTGGGCAGTATCCTAGAATTAGAACTTGGTCATTTTCGAGTGAAATAGGGAAGCACCATTAAACACCGGCATTGCCAATGTGGAACACACTCTCTATAAAATTCTTTGGATGTTGTTAAGTGAAACTTTTAAAACTGAAGTTCATTGATTTTTGTTGAGTAACAATTTTTGTTGAGGACAATGTTCCCCTTGGGCTGTTCCCAGGCTGTGCAGCAACCTGACAGGCCTCACGTACAAGCTGGCCCCCATAAGTTACCATGCAAGAAAAACAAATAGCCTGTGCACTCAAAAGAAATTAGAGGGTGGGTTGATCAAGGGATATGGATCAAAGGTGGAATTCCCTTGCTAAACATCTGCCTTTCATCTCTTTTTAAGAAGCTCCTTAAAACCCAAATCTTGGATGAAGCTTTGATCACCTCTTTAAGTGGCTCTGTCAAATTTTATTTGATAGTTCTCCTGTGAAGTCAACATGGCTTCTATGGGATTTTCACAGCAGCAGGGCTGGATAATTCCAGCCGCAGGAGAGGTCAGAGAATTCTGGCCAATGACTTCAATAGTTTCAGAATAGTTGCTTCCTGATTTTCTTTCTGGGTCTTTCCAATAGATGTATTTCACATTCTGATCCATTTTGGAATATTCTCTTTTTGATATTATTTACTTATTGTTTGTATAGCATTCAGCACTAGTCAAAGATTTGGCTGCACGCTAAATTCTCCATCCTCACTGGCAGTGGTAGCGGGGCATGTAAGACCAGAGAATTCTGGCCACAGGGTTGAAAGGTTCTAGAAGGGAAGATACTGCCCTTGCAAGCATGTATAGTGTTTTTTCATTCAACAAACTTCATGTACACCAATTCAGGTACTATGAAGGATGAGTTAGTATGCTTTGACATTTTAATGTTCATTTTTCAGATCCACCAAAGGGGTCTCCAATGTGCCATGCAGAATTTCTTAATGATAACGTGCAACTATTTTGTTCTTGGACTGAAGGATATCCCTATCCCGCATTTGCTTGGTCAAGTGAGAATCAGGAAATGGGACCTAATGATCATCCAGATGGGCTACCAGGGTCAAATGATACCAATGTACTACAGGTTAAAGGGTCAACAGTACATGATGGTCAAATGTTTAAATGTGTGGGTCATCACATTGCATATGAACAAAGGATGGAGCAATCATGCTCATTGACGTTAAGTAAGTAAAATATTGTTCAGTGTGCCATTAAAAGCCGAAACATGTAATGGGAAGTTAGTACAATATTGTAGCTTTTTAAAAAAAAAAATCATGTTTGTAATGGTTCAAGTCATAAACAAATTCTTAAAATAGCTCTCTTGGAGCAAGTGCCTGATAAAACAGTATGTAGCTGTTAACACGTTTCACATGAAACTGGAAGAGTAAAGTACAGAACTGAGGACCTCAAGGCTACTGTCCAGATGCACATGTTTTGCTTTGGTGTTGAAGCAGTCCTGATTGAATGGAGTTTTTTTTTTCAATAGCCATGAGAAGTTATTCACCGTTGCCTACACACAATGTGACGGGTATTTTGCTGAATGTGTAATGTCCCGTATCACAGTAAATTGAGTGTAAAAGAAACAAAAACCGATCAGCCATTAAGAATAACTTAAAGTACCAATATGATGCTCAGATATCAAACTACAGTCTCTTACCTAATCTGTTTATTAAACTTTAATGCAGGCAGCCTAACTGAGGCGAGGAAGAACTATCACAAGCATTGGGTGTTGCCTGGACCATAACTCTTGTTTCATTTCAGAGGCTCCGCTTCCTGAGTCACAACCTCTTGTAACTGGATACATAGGGAAAAATACAACTTTGACTTGTCACAGTAAGGAAGGAAATCCACCTCCCAAATTAACCTGGTGGAGAAACAATGACACTGAAATTTTCTCCAACGCCAAATATGTAATCTCACAAGAAGGTGTTGTTTCAAGCTTGACGATATTGATGGCCTCAAAAGACCAGGATGAAGGAAGATACATTTGCAAGAGTGAGAATCCTCTGGGGATTAAAGAAGTAGAAATATGGGTGTCCTTTAACAGTGAGTAATTTCCTGTAACTCTTAACCTGAAAATAAACAATTTTGGTTGCTGCTATACTCGAGGAATAAAATTGTTTTACAAAAACTTGCACATTGTCTTTTAAAGTCATTGCCACTAGTCTTTGAATTATTTTGTATGTTTTTCCTCTATACAAACAGCTAAAATCATTTCTGGATTGGTTGGAGGAATTACTGTCTTTTTACTTCTAAGCGCTGCAGCAATTCTTGGACTTATTCTGCACAGGAACTGGGACAAATTTATCACCAGTAAGTATGGAGTGCAGTTTCAACAGCAATTCTTGAGCAGGATTGCATAGGAATAATTATTCCAGTGGAATTTCAGTAAAACATAATTGTTTGCGAAATTTCCATACCAGGTCCAGTTGAACTTGAGTATTCGGAGTGACAATTTATAAATGTTATCCTGCTCGGCTTATTCTGCTTAGGGAGACCATTCTGAGCTTGTCTCGTTATTGCTTGGTAAAGTGTAGTACCACTCTTCTTGGCTTTTCATACATTTCAGCAAGATGTTAGCCTTTTGTACTTTGCAGTGTAATTCAAAGGCCACTTTTGGTAGCTAGTTTTTTTTTTTGTTAAAGCTTTAGTTTTAAATATGTTTCGGGACATTTTTTTGTTAGCTGACCTTTGTACTTTACAGTGGGTTTGAAGCCCCACATACTAATCTCTAATTTCATAGTTATCGTTGGGCTCAAACTGTAAATCAGTAACTTTCTTCTGTTTTAATAATACAGTCTACACTTGCATGTTTAAGAGTAATGGTAAGAAGTTTGTTTCTTTTGGTTTTGCTGCTTGTACAGTCTTGCAGTATGGGAGACAAACTTCCCATATACTGCAGCTTGTCTGTTAACAGGTCTGTACTCTGCCATTGGTGCTCTTTGTGTGAAATACGGATGGGGGTGGGGGTTTAAAGACTTTTCAATCATTTTATATTGTAATATTCATAACATTGAAACATTTTGTTTCGGCATCAAAACATGTTGGTTTTAGTTTTTCAATTTAACACATCAGTATGCTAAAGAAAAATCTGGGAATATTGTATGTAATTATTCTGTTGATTGTAATTGTGAATATTTCAAAGTTGTGAAATATGATAGCAGCAAGAATTTCTTTAGATGTGACCATTTCTTCACATCCCCTCATCCCAATCCCCATCAATCTGCAAGAACCATATACAGCATTGAAGCTTTAACAAGAGTTTTTATTCTTCAAGACAGAGGGTCTCTTGGAATAGAATAACTTTACAATTTTCTTCCTTCCAAACTGATGTGGTAATAAGGCATTCGTGTGAATCGGTCAACGATGACACAACTTTGTTAACTTTGTTTGACCGTTAGCTTTAGCGATAGTTCCTATAACCAGCAAACGAAAATGTTCATTTTGGCTTGCTAACCTATATTGGGATCCTGCTATTCATTCCATGTTGTTAGCCTTCCAGTAAGTAATCTGACAGCTAATACAGAATGACTGGGGCTTTGTCCCTCTTGTATGGAAAATGGTTCTTATGACGTTTGCACAAATCAAATTTTGTTTGTTCTTGGTCCCACTGTGAGGACAAGAACTTAGGTAATAGGGAATGTGCACAGTCTGTCTCAGTAGCTTATTGCATTTCTTCACTGTGCTTGATGAGTAAAGTAAATTAAGCCTGTAAGCAATTTAGTTTTCTTTTGGAGAAAATGTTTATTTAACTGTTAACAGGCTGTTAGATTTATCCGGCATACTTTTGAACCACACTGTGAAGTGTTGATATTTTGCTTAACAATTGCACGCCATTGCTGCTAAACTTATGAATTTTACTTTTCTTTTTTTTTCAGGAAGACATTTTTGGTAAGTAATTTTAAAAATAAATGTTAAAATGAGGCTGCGGGGTGTTACTTTAATTTGATCTCCGTTCACAGTGGTCTGCTGTCACTTGATGCTGATTTCTAAAGCCATAGTGGGTTGAGATGGAGTGGGAATTTAAGAGAATAACTGCTGAATGAGAACGTGAAAATGTCATCAGAGGTAACATGTTTATTCCAGCTCCAACATGTGAACATATCAGGACACTGGCATCAGCTTAGTACTAACTCTCTGGGAGCATTCAATTCTCACTTGCCCTGTTACTTCATTCAAGTTACTGGACAACACAAAAACATTAGTATAAAACAGAGCTTCTACACGAGTAGACTATGTATGATTTGGACTCCAGCTTAGGAAGCTTCATTTTCAAATCTCCTGACAATAATGGGTATTTGATGAACCCATCTGGTTCAGTAATGCCCCTTAGGGAAGGAAATCTGCCATCCTTACCTAGTCTGGACTACACGTGACTGCAGACCCACAGCAATTTGGTTGACTCTTAAATGGCCTGAAAAGCCACTCACCACGAGGGCAATTAGAAATGAGCAATAAATGCTGACCCAGCCAGTGACGCCCACATTCCATGAATGAATTTAAAGAAAAAAGGGTGGTAGACTTTAAAATATTTGCAGAATAGTTAGTGAAATGAGCAGTCAGGCAGTGAATTTAATTTAATGCAGAAATGATAGGATTTGGAAGGAGCAACTGAATGCAAGTATGCACTCAATGGAAGGATGCTGAAAGATATGGAAGAGCAGAGAAACTCTTTTTTGAAGAGTTTAAAGTTTATTTACTAGCGTCACAAATAGGCTTCCATTAACACTGAAGTTACTGTGAAAATCCCCTAGTCGCCACACTCTGGCATCTGTTCGGGTACGCAGAGGGAGAATTTAACATGGTCAATGCATCTGACCAGCACGTCTTTCAGACTGTGGGAGGAAACCGGAGCACCCAGAGGAAACCCACGCAGACACGGGGACAACGTGCAGACTCCGCACAGTCAGTGACCCAAACCAGGAATCGAACCCGGGTTCCTGGTGCTGTGAATTAGCAGTGCTAACCACTGTGCCACCATGCCACCCAAAGTGTGGCCAAATAAGGGTATAAATTGGCCACAAGCACTGTTTTAGTTTATGACGAGAAATAAAGTACAAGGGTAACGGGGTGATTAAATTTGTACAAGGCAATGGTTAAGTCAGGTTTTTGAACACTGTGTGTAGTTTTTAGTACTCCATTACAGAAAAGCTCTTAAGCCACAGCTTGGATTCTCAAGGATGATTGGGAGTGAGGAACCATTTAAGCTCTAGCAAGTGTCCTTGTTGAAGCAAAGACCCCGCATTTCTTAAAGAAAAACTATCCGGCCAAAAGAGTGAAAAGGGAAAAGAAACTTTTCATACAAAGTGTTGCTGGAGCTTGGTTTGCTTTACCGTAGGGAGTAGTTGTAGCAAAAACCATCGATCATGGGATGAATAAACAAACTTTTGAAACAGATGAAAATAACAGGAGTGGTAAGGCAGTAGCTGGTCAATGGAAAGCACCCACAGAGAACGTTGCTCTCCTCCTGTTTTCTAAATTTTAAAGTTTAATTCTGTCTGTTTTCTTAACATATTGTTTATAATTGGCTTATTTGTTTATAGTGTCTGAATAAGTTAATATTGCTCAATAATATGGTATTCCATTACTTGTATTAATGTTTTAAGGTCCCTGTTCTGTGAAACCTGAAAACCAGTATTCATAAGTCTTTATTTTCTATTACTACAGCAATTGATCACTCCCTGCTTTATCCTAAGAGCATACTTGAGGTGTTTCATCAAGTTCTCATTACTGAAGCATTAACAATTGCAACCTTGGGATCAAGAATTGTGTTTGTCTCGAGCAGCATATTTTTTGAAAGCATGAACTGGGTCAAAAAAATGAAATAGATGCAAATAGTAGACTGACGACTTGATAGGCTGAATTTTAACACTGGCTACGGGACCCCCGTGCCGGCGCCAAACCGGGGTCCCAAGCCCACAACTGCAGCCCAGTCTTCTTGGAGGCAGCCTCCAGTTTGGCTACCTCTGTGCTCGCATTCTTATTCAGAAAGGAAGTGGGGTGAGCTCCTGATGCTGCCTCCCTAGGAGAGGAAATCACTGCTGAGACAGGTTGAGGATCGTGAAGGTGCCTCAACATGGGAGATATCCTTGTCTTAAGTTGGGTCTCTCAGAGTGGAGGATGAATTGAGCGGCTCTTCCTGCCCACGGCAACGGCCTGCTTTTTCGGGCACAGATCCTCTCACTTCGGCCACCCCATGCTGCCTGCAGGCACAAAAGGCCATTAAGTTGGTGAGCTTGCAAAGTCATCCCTAACTGGGGCCTTAAACATTTCAATATTCTGTCCACTTCTGTGGAGTGGGCAGCTGATCCTAATCCAAGCCAAATCTTGAGAAAGTTCCCTGGTGATGGAAATGCATAGGGACAGCGTCTGGTCAGCTCCTGGCTATCCTGCTGGCTGCCTCTACCTTCAAGCCCATCATCACTAGGATGGGAAAATTCAGCCTATTGTATCCACTCTCCATCGTGCTTTGGACACGCCGAGTATTTGGCATTGTGGAATGGTTTAAACCATTGTTTTTGTTGAGTAGATAGTGTTGGGAAATGGTGGGGGGAAAATATCTAGCACTGGTGACAAAGCTAATAACTGATGTGTTTTCCCCTAAATTAAATCCTGGAGACAGAAGATTGTAGATCATAATTTTCAACCAATGTTGTGTACAAGATTCTCGCACTTCTTTGTTTGAATCTAGAACCACTTTCTCTTCCTAATAATTTGTTTTGATCATAGCATTTCTTGATTTTTAGGCAAACAGGTTCTACTGTTTTTACCCTAGTGGACTCTGAGGAAGAAAATGACTTTGTGGATGAGGGTCCATCAGGAGTAACCTCTGTTGTTAATCATCAAACTGGCCAGATGATGAACGGTCATACCTTTGTAGAAGGTAAATAACCTTTGGTCTGAGTGATGTGGAAATATACCCTATTCTATCTTTTTTCAGTTTAGAGTAAATTTATATTGCAATATTCTTATATGTATTTTTGGTTCCGGGTAATTTTCTGCTTCCTAACATTTTGTGACGCACCTCAAATCAGTCTTTCTGTGCCAGACGCCTTCCACATCTTGGGGAATAGTGAGACAGGAGTATTCTCCACTAATGTTTGACTAAATTCAGGAATTCTGTATAATAAACATGGTATCTGTGAATGAAGAATGTACATCTCCTTTGCACAAATAATATTTACATTATTGATGTTTGCATTGACTGTTACAAATACTTCAATTTCTAAATATGCCAAAATATACATGCAGTAATTAATGCCTATGATACACCATTTCATTCCTTCCTTTGCAAACATCATACAAAACCACCTTTTAACCCCTTGCCCTTCAAACCTCTGGAATTTCATTCCTGAAGCTCTTAAAACCAACCTTTTTAAGTTTTTGGTCACCCTGCTACTCATTTTTTCCTTGGCTTGGCAATGTCTTTCTACTTTAAAGGTGCTACATAAGTGCAAGTTGCTGCAGTAGTGGTTAATAGTAGTAAATATACACCGTTGATCAACTTTGTCATCCTTGATTGTGTTGTATTTTTACCAAATCCGTAAGAATGATCAACCTGGCAATAATATTACCACACAATGCTTTACTTCCTCATGGAGGAAGTGAGCTGGAATGCACTTCCTTTGTAATTCTGCCAAAATACCTGGTGTACTTGGGTAATAGTCCATGTGAAATCTTGTAACCAAGTAGTGTAACAAACTGCTTCAATATGGAGAATCTCTCTTTAAAGGCCAAATCAGGTCTCATGCCCACAAGGGGCAGCGTACTTATTGTTTTCAACAAAATGCTTGAAGCCATGAACAATGAAGCAGAGTGAATTGTTGTATAAATCTGTGCCATACCATGCATGCGGCAGAGAGGCTGAATGAATGGGTTTAGTCAGAGGCTGAAGTTAGTGATGAAATCTATCTTCTGTTTTGAATTGTTTTGGAATATTTCCTTGAAAAGGGATTTCTTGTTGAGTTGCGTATAGTGAGGATTGTCAGGCAGAACAGTCTCTATTCCTATCTGTTTTTATTTACCATAAATGGACAAATGAGTAAACACGGTGCTAAGAATCAATACTTTTAAGCGCAGAATAACTAGAAAAACTGATGATTGGCCATTCCTGTTTGTAGAAGTGAGTAAATATTGGTTCTAACTGAACCTTGGGTGCAATATAAATTACTACACTCTGTGTTTGAACATTGGGTAATTATCTGATCAGGACTGACAAAAGAAAATGACTTTCCACACAAATGTATTTTCGGCTGCTTGCCAAAATGATAAACAGCAAATATTACCATACTAAGAGAGGTTGTGTGGTGCATTGGTAGCATTCCTGGCCATGAGCCAATTGCTTCATGTTTTGAATCCCACTCCAGGATTTGGTAGCCAAGGAAGGTGTGTAATGCAGCCAAAACAGGTTAATCATTAACCTACAACTCATCCTGATATGCGTATGGCAGGCAATAAGAGTGGGACGGATTCCTGGCATGGTTACCATTGCTGTCTCAGAGCTCCAGGGACTCGGGTTCAATTCCAGCTTTGGGTGACTATCTGGGTGGAGTTTGCACATTCATAGAATCATAGAATCCTACAGTGCAGAAGGAGGCCATTCGGCCCATCGAGTCTGCACCGACCACAATCCCACCCAGGCCCTATCCCCATAACCCCATGCATTAACCCTAGCTAGTCCCCCTATCGCTAAGGGGCAATTTAGCATGGCCGATCTACCTAATTTGCACATCTTTGGACTGTGGGAGGAAACCGGAGCATCCGGAGGAAACCCACGCAGACACAGAGAGAACGTGCAGACTCCGCACAGACAGTGACCCAAGCCGGGAATTGAACCCGGGTCCCTGGCGCTGTAAGGCAGCAGTGCTAACCACTGTGCCACCGTGCTGCGACAACGTTCTCCCCTTGTCTTCGTGGGTTTCCTCTGCACGACCAAGATGTAAGCATGTGCTTTATCTGCCTCGTGAGTCTCTAGATGCAGGAAGAGAATATGAGTGAATATTATCATACTAATTACTGATGAGCTGCGAGAAGGTACTATTATCTCCATTGATACAATCACATTTTAAATCCATTTATTTTAAATATTCAGTGATTTCAATAAAATGACACCATTCTAAATTTGTATAGCTCTCAAAGGAACTGAACATTTGTATATTTCTGTTACTCATATTAACTAAATGATAATCTGCCTCAGCAGTTTCGTTTTCATATCTGCTCCATGACTTGCAGACAAATTTATGACATTAGTTTTTTTTTAAGTAAAGACCCTAAATTGGGAATTTATTAATTTACATATTAATCAAAGATTTTTGTTCTATAAACCAAGAGGACAAGTGAATTGATACCCATGAGATTGTGCATTATGCTTCCTATTATCTATTTAATGACACTTTGGAATAAGTTGTGAACTTAATGGCAAATATTTTCTCCAAAAGAATGGCAACAGCTATTAGCAAGAGATGAACGTGGATTCCTCACAAATCTTGTTGACAAGATTTGTGAGGAATCCACGTTCATCTCTTGCCAATAGCCGTTGCCATTCTTTTGGAGAAAATATTTTTAAGATTTACTTTAAAATATTCTAGGATCCACTGTTTACTTCAGAAGTATAGACTGATGTGGCCACCCACAGCACTCTAACTCCAAAAGCACTGAGATAAATGAATCATGTATTAGTCATGGAATTGTACTCGATGCTTTAGAATTCGTTATGCTGCAGGCATGTGCACAAAGTGAGTCTATTTCATATAATTGCAATTGTTTTACTGTTAAACCATGAGTTCAAATATAATGTGAAGCATGTTATGACTTAAGCTCAACAAAACTTTGATTTATATGCTGTCTGATTTCCTGTTGCAGTTGCTTCTGAAGGCCCACAAACAACTTTTAATGATAGGCTCCCGCGTGAGGAAAGAAATGAATCAGACGCTTAAAGGTAGGCAATTTAATTTTTGTTGTGGAGTGTTAATGCTGAATTAGCGGTTCTTTTTCATTTCGGTTGAGGGTGATGGACTTGAGAGATGATCCAAAGTCCCCTGGGCAAAATTTCAGAAAGATTTTACTGTGCCGTAGAATGAGAAATAAAATAATTATCATGCAGTAGTGGGTCGGGTATTGTAATGATAATGGCTAGGCTAGGTTGACAGGCCCCACCTGCCAAGAGCAGTCACGTTTGAGGTCCCGAACACTCACGTTTGTACCTCTACTCAGAGTTCTAAACAGGATCAGCACATGAAGCCGAGCAGTAGCAGTTTGATTAAGAGGCTATTTGAGGCACTTGTCCATGTAGGACTTTTTGTGGGTGAAGAGCATCTTAACTCTCCTCCATTCTGGTCCTTTGTAACACTTTAATCCCTGTGTTTGAAGCTCATCAGTCTTTGCTGGCAGCCTAAAAGAAGAAAAAATTTGCTTATTAAACATTTCCCACCAGGCGGTCAAATGATGAAGTATTGATCTGCTGACAGTGCAAAACACTGTCTGTGTTATCTGAGTGGATGGGGATGTAGAAATGTCAAGGAGAGACTTTCCAGCTTGTTCAGCAACTCATCTAGGAGAATGACAACAGCAAGGTGAAAAACTGCATCCTTTCAGCTGCTGCATTTGTGCCACATTTTAAACCAGTTCAGCATTAGCTGCCTTGGACAAGAGAGGAGGAGGGGCTCTGCACAAACCTCACCTCCTTAAAGATGCAGATTATTCTTCAAAACTCAGGCTACCCAGCCCTGTGGCAATGGGGAAAGTATCCACTGGAACAGGTAGAGGATGCTACTGGCAGTTTTCAGTCAGGAGGTCTATGGTTAATGGCCACCTTCCACAGATTGCGGCAGATGTATCCTCCTAAGGTGATAGGGCAGGATTTTTTAGTTCCAGAGCTACCATCCCCAAGATGGAGAAAGGGAAGAAAAGAAACCATAAACACAACCTGGCTTCACTGCACCTTCCAGTTCACCACTTCTGGCTGGTCACCAATCACTGAGGTCGAAACATAAAAACTCCAAAGGACTACTAACAATTGGATGATTCGCTGCTCAAGGAATGTCATAGAATCACTACAGTGCAGAAGGAGGCTATTCGGTCCATCAAGTCTGCACTGACTTTCCAACAAAGCATTTTACCCAAGCCCATCACCTGCCCCATTCCCACAAAACCCACGCATTTATCCCCCTAAATATTGTCAGAATATTTCTAGACAATCTAAAGCCAGGGTGTAGAACAGTCCTCATAGGCAGAACACTGGGCAGGTACAATATGAATGGAGTGGTCATAAGGGTTGCAGAGGATCCTCATTTTGTGGAAGTTGCTAAAACTATTTGTTCGAGATCCAAAGACCAGCCAAGAGAGTCACTTGTGGGCTTTGTTCCATCTGAATTTGCACACCAGTTCAATTTCCAAGGGTATCAGTAACTGACTCAGGATTGTTTGTATGCCACCACCTGAAAGTTTTTCTCCAAGCTACTCACCATTCTGACTTGGAAATATATCATTGTTGCTGGGCCAAAATCCTGGAGCTCCCTCCCTAACAGCACTAGGTGTACCTACATCACATGGAGCCGAAGGCAGCTCACCACCACCTTCTCAAGGACAATTGGGGATGGGCAATGAATGTTGACCTAGCCAGCAGAAGCCCACATTCTTTGAATTTTTAAAAAAAGTCATATTGAAAAGCAGCATGCAACACTCATCAGCACCTATGCACCAATGATTACACATAAAGACAGGGTCAAAGAAGGACTCTATGATGATCTTAGCAAGATCAGAGCAGTACAATGCCCTCAGCAGAATCATCAGAGAAGTACCTCACCAAGTCAAACTTATCATCCTTGGTGATTTTAAAATGTCCATGTTGGGTGACTGTAAAACATGGAGGGGAGAACTGGGGCAACACTGCATTAGTGGAGTAAACTCCAATGGTCACTTGCTTTAAGTACAGTGAGTTCGACCTCACCAACACAAACTCAATCTTCTGATAAACTGGGAACAATTTGGATACATCCTAAGTCTAAACTTTAGCATGTGTTGGACTACATTATTGTATGACAGAGATCTAAAGGACATGTGCTATACTCGCTGTCTTGCTGAATTCCAGTCAGACCATCGGCTTGTCAGGAGTGCTATGGCACAAAGTTGAACTACAGAGGAAACTTCACATAACTATCCTAAAAGTGTGGCCGAGAGACAGGAACTGGAACAAAAATGAGCCATTGACCTTTCTGGTATCCCAGAAGATAACAGAGATATTGAAGATGCTTGGAAGAAATTAAGAGATGTCACTCATAGCATAGTATCTGAGGACCTTGGGTTTATTAAATAGAAGCACCGGCGTTGATTCAACAAGAGCTACCAAAATTTAGCCAAGCTGCTAGATGATTGCACAATTCCCACAATCCCACGTATCTTACAAAAATATCACCAGCAAGAGAAGCTAGGTACCATTTAAGGAAAAGTCAGCCAGCAGCCCAACCTGAGGGGTGGAGAACCATACTGTGGGAGGTTCAGGATGCTGCTGATACATATGACCTGAAGGCTCTTCATGGAGGTCTCCAATCTATCTATGGCCTCAAAACCAACAGTACAACATTCGTCCTCAACAAGTGGCAATCAGCTCCTTACAAACAGGAATAAGATTTTCTCTCGTTGTGCAGAGCACTTTAACAATTAAGAATCCACAGGCTGTGAAGATGCTATTAAATCATTCCCACAGCATTGTGTTCTGGATGAACTAGTTCTCAGTACATCTCAATCCAAAGTCATAAGTCACTGGGAGCCAATGGCATTCCACCTGAAGTATTCGAGTATGGGGGAGCTCGCATGGTTTGGAGACTCCCAAGCTGCTTCTGCTTAATCTGGAACTATGGCATTGAGACCCAAGATTACAAGGATGCTTCCTTTACCCACCTGTACAAAAGAAAATGAAGCAAAACCATCGATAACAGTCCTCATGGTGTTTCACTTCTATCCACAGCAGGAAAAATTCTTGCAAGGGTTATTCTCAATGAGATTTTTGTCCTCTTGCAGACTGTGTACCTGGAGTCACAGTTTCGCTTTCTTGCTGGACATGGAATACTCAGCACGATCTTTGGCATGTCAAATTCAAGAAAAGTTCCCTGAATGCCACAAAGACTTATGCATGGTGTTCATTGACCTAAGACCTTTGACACAGTAAACTGTGAAGGTGTGTGGAAGAGATACCAATATGCAGGTGGACTGGGTAAATAATGTTGCCAGTGGACCCAAAGAAAGGGAATTCATTGAATGTTTACAGGATGGCTTTTTGGAACAGCTTGTGATGGAGCCCACGAGGGAACAGGCTATTCTGGACTTAGTGTTATGTAATGAGCCAGACGTGATAAAAGATCTTAAAGTAAGGGAACACTTAGGAAGCAGTGATCATAATATGGTAGAATTCAGTCTGCAATTTGAAAGAAGGAAGGCAGAATCAGATGTGAAGGTTCTACAGTTAAATAAAGGTAATTACAGGCGCATGAGGGAGGAACTGACAAAAATTGACTGGAAGCAGAGCCTAGTGGGAAAGACAGTAGAACAGCAATGGCAGGAGTTTCTGGGAGTAATTGAGGACACAGTGCAGAGGTTCATCCCAAACAAAAGAAAGGTTATCAGAGGGGGGATTAGGCAGCCATGGCTGACAAAGGAAGTCAGGGAATGCATCAAGGCAAAAGAGAGAGCCTATAATGTGGCAAAGAGTAGTGGGAAGTCAGAAGATTGGGAAGGCTATAAAAACAAACAGAGGATAACAAAGAGAGAAATAAGGAAGGAGAGGATCAAATATGAAGGTAGGCTAGCCAGTAACATTAGGCATGATAGTAAAAGTTTCTTTAAATACATTAAAAACAAACGGGAGGCAAAAGTAGACATTGGGCCGCTCCAAAATGACGCTGGTAATCTAGTGATGGGAGACAAGGAAATAGCTGAGGAACTTAATAAGTACTTTGCGTCAGTCTTCACAGTAGAAGACATGAGTAATATCCCAACAATTCAGGAAAGTCAGGGGGCAGAGTTGAATATGGTTGCCATCACAAAGGAGAAAGTGCTAGAGAAACTAAAAGGTCTGAAAATTGATAAATCTCCAGGCCCAGATGGGCTACATCCTAGAGTTCTAAAGGAGATAGCTGAAGAAATAGTGGAGGCGTTAGTTATGATCTTTCAAAAGTCACTGGAGTCAGGGAAAGTCCCAGAGGATTGGAAAATCGCTGTTGTAACCCCACTGTTCAAGAAGGGAACAAGAAAAAAGATGGAAAATTATAGGCCAATTAGCCTAACCTCAGTTGTTGGCAAAATTCTAGAATCCATCGTTAAGGATGAGATTTCTAAATTCTTGGAAGTGCAGGGTCGGATTAGGACAAGTCAGCATGGATTTAGTAAGGGGAGGTCGTGCCTGACAAACCTGTTAGAGTTCTTTGAAGAGATAACAAATAGGTTAGACCAAGGAGAGCCAATGGATGTTATCTATCTTGACTTCCAAAAGGCCTTTGACAAGGTGCCTCACGGGAGACTGCTGAGTAAAATAAGGGCCCATGGTATTCGAGGCAAGGTACTAACATGGATTGACGATTGGCTGTCAGACAGAAGGCAGAGAGTTGGGATAAAAGGTTCTTTCTCAGAATGGCAACCGGTGACAAGTGGTGTCCCGCAGGGTTCAGTGTTGGGGCCACAGCTGTTCTCTTTATATATTAACGATCTAGATGACGGGACTGGGGGCATTCTGGTCAAGTTTGCCGATGATACAAAAATAGGTGGAGGGGCAGGTAGTATTGAGGAGGTGGGGAGGCTGCAGAAAGATTTAGACAGTTTAGGAGAGTGGTCCAAGAAGTGGCTGATGAAATTCAACGTGGGCAAGTGCGAGGTCGTACACTTTGGAAAAAAGAATAGAGGCATGGACTATTTTCTAAACGGTGACAAAATTCATAATGCTAAAGTGCAAAGGGACTTGGGAGTCCTAGTCCAGGATTCTCTAAAGGTAAACTTGCAGGTTGAGTCCGTAATTAAGAAAGCAAATGTAATGTTGTCATTTATCTCAAGAGACTTGGAATACAAAAGCAGGGATGTACTTCTGAGGCTTTATAAAGCACTGGTTAGGCCCCATTTGGAGTACTGTGAGCAATTTTGGGCCCCACACCTCAGGAAGGACATACTGGCACTGGAGCGGGTCCAGCGGAGATTCACACGGATGATCCCAGGAATGGTAGGCCTGACATACGATGAACGTCTGAGGATCGTGGGATTATATTCATTGGAGTTTAGGAGGTTGAGGGGAGATCTGATAGAAACTTACAAGATAATGAACGGCTTAGATAGGATGGACGTAGGGAAGTTGTTTCCATTAACGGGGGAGACTAGGACGCGGGGGCACAGCCTTAGAATAAAAGGGAGTCACTTTAGAACAGAGATGAGGAGAAATTTCTTCAGCCAGAGAGTGGTGGGTCTGTGGAATTCATTGCCACAGAGGGCTGTGGAGGCCGAGACGTTGAGCGTCTTCAAGACAGAAATTGATAAATTCTTGATTTCTCGAGGAATTAAGGGCTATGGGGAGAGAGCGGGTAAATGGAGTTGAAATCAACCATGATTGAATGGTGGAGTGGACTCGATGGGCCGAATGGCCTTACTTCCGCTCCTATGTCTTATGGTCTTATGGATACTGTACAAATATACTTGCCCTGCAAAGATAACCCAGATCAGTGGCACAATAGCACAGTGGTTAGCACTGCTGCCTCACAACACCCAGGGCCCAGGTTCGATTCCTGGCTTGGGTCACTGCCTGTGCAGAGTCTGCACATTCTCCCCATGTCTGTGTGGGTTTCCTCCCACAGTCCAAAAGACGTGCTGGTTAGGCGCATTGGCCATGCTAAATTCTCCCTCAGTATATCCAAACAGGCGCCAGAGTGTGGCAACTCGGGGATTTTCACCGTAACTTCATTGCGGTGTTAATGTAAGCCTACTTGTGACACTAATAAATAAACTTTAAACATTTCAAGAGGCACAGTGGTTGGTGTAACGCAAAATGGTGCTTCATTAGATGCAAGGTTGCGTAATGGCCTCCTCCTATCTTCTATATTTCTTCTATGAAATCACACATCACCTGGCGCAAACAGACTCTGCATTCGGCAAGCTCGCACAGTTTTTGGAGAGAGTGTGGAGTTTGCCTCTAAAGGTAAATCAAAATCTACCAGGCAGTTTGAATCTACATTTCAGCCATCTTTTTGTGTGCACACAAAGATCTTGACTAGGGGTACACTTTCAGTTCAATACAGATGCCAATCTCTTCAATCTGCAATGTCTCAGATCGCAGAACAGCTACTAAGGAAAGTCTTGCCAACTAGTGGTCACTCGTAGCACACACCCCACCAGAGGACATTCAGCTGCTTGTTGAGCATTTTGTCCAAATTGTCAAAATGCTTTGGCCTCCCTGGAAGTGTGAAAAAGATTGAGATCTTGTACCAACCTGCTTCTGGCCATAACTCCAGGACCTCATAGTCACATTCAACAATATATTCTTAAACTCCATTCAAAATGTTCTGTTATCCTGAGATTATCTTCTCCAGCAGTTCTACATTGGATGATCAGCCATGAATTGTAATGAATGGCGGAGCAGGCTCAAAGAGCCAAATGGCCTCCTCCTGCTCCTAGCTTCTATATTTCTTCTATGAAATCACACCTCACCTGGCAAACACAGGCTCTGCATTCAGCAAGCTCGCACAGTTTTTGGAGAGAGCGTGGAGTTTGCCTCTCAAGGTAAATCAAAACCTACCAGGCAGTGGTTCTCACATCACTTTTTGGCAGTGAGACATAGATAACTTGCTGGTGTCACATAAAGCAACTCGAAGGATTTCACCTTCACTCCTTAAGATCCATCTGCAACATCAAATTGCAGGACAAAAAATCTCCAACAACAAATGTCTTACAAGGTGCTGCGTACATGTTATCTAAAGCATGCTTAGCTTTGCTGAGTAAGTCATGTGGATCAGGTGGGAGATTTCCACATACCAAAGGCAGCATTCTACAACATGGGAATCCACACCATAGGGCATCCCAAATTCCGATACAAAGACGTTCTGAAAACCAATCTCGGAGCCTGTAAATTGGACCCTGTGGGAAAGAACAACTCTGTACAGATCCAAATGGAGAAGTTTCTCTCATCAGAGTCAGATACCTACAAGACGAGCGAATACACCACAAAGCTATTGTCTTCATCCAGCTCTCCAGACAGTGATGTCATATGTAATATTTACAATCAGACCTGCAAGTCAGGATTTGGCGTAATATCACATATGGAATGACACCAAACTAGATGGTGAATAGTTGGGTCTCCTTGCTGAACTTTCACCCATTGAAGTGAAGGGAAAATAAATGTGAGTTGGACAAAATATGCAAGCCACCAGAGTTGACTTGAGCCTCATTTTCTACTTCCCCCTCCATTTTCTTCTACCTGGACATTTGGCTAGGGTTGATTTTTTTTTGGGGGGTGGTGGTGAGGGTGATTGGGCAGTGGTGATTATCCATTCCATCTTGAGGAGGGCTAATTATTGGTCCCCCAACATTCAAACCTGGGATCTTCCTGTTCTGTATAAATAATTACCATGAGTACCTTTGCATTTGGAGAAAGCGGAGAGTAGCACCCAAGTGTAAAGTATGTTGAATCTTTGATTACCACTTTGTCTCTAGACAACAATGGCTAGATAAATATTAAATGCAGTTAAGGTTACTTCTGTAGTTACACATACAATTCATATCGGTGGATACAGAATCACCTTTGCATGCTGGCCTTCATTGGTCAGGGCATTGAGTATAGGAATTGGAAAATCATGTTGCAGCTGTATAAGACTGGTTAGGCCACATTTGAAGTATTGTGTACAATTCTGGACGCCACACTTCCAGAAGGATATTGGTGCATTGGAATGGGTGCAGAAGATGGATGTTGCCTGGTTTGGAGGATATGGACTATGAAGAAAGGTTGAAAAATTTGGATTGTTTTCATTGGAGCGTTGGAGGATGAGGGGGGAACCTGATAGAGGTTTACAAGATTATGACAGGCTTGGATAGGGTGGATAGTCAGAGTCTTTTTCCCAGGTCAAAGGGTCGATTACTCGGGGGCATAGGTTGAAAGTGAGAGGGGGAAAGTTTAAAAAAGATGTGTAAGGGGCAAGTTTTTCTCACGCTGCTGGAGGAGGTGGTGGAAGCAGATTCTACAACAATGTTCAAGAGGCATCTGGATAGATACATGAATAGGCAGGGAATAGAGGGATGTGGACCATGTAGAGGCAAGAAAATATTAGATTAGAGAGGCATCTGTGTCGGCACAGACTTGGAGAGCTGAAGGGCCTTTTCCTGTGCTGTACTGTTCTTTGTTCTTGACTGTTAGACACACACACTTATTTTCATCAATATGAATATTTTATCTCCAGAGCTAATAACCGGTATTCAAGGATTAAAAACTCATTGGATTCTGAATAAGTGTGGATGTTAAATTGGTGTCACCCAGGTGGAAGAAATACATGACAGCTAATCCTCTTCAGTTTCCCTAAACAGTAATTGCTGTCAGGAGAGGGGGAGGGGAGGTGGTAATATCCCTGAAGAGGCCTTTTGTTCTCTGGGTCCATATCCAGTTGGATTAACAATTCAATCAGGTGAAGTATTGGGGAGTGATTCCTGTTGAACCAATGTTGTTGCTTTTTCTCCCTCTTCACCATCTAATTAACTGCAATGATACCAATTGAAAAATGTCCGGTATTTTGTACAAAGCATTTGTAAATCCATATCATCCATAATTTTGAAAAGTGTGTTGGGCAGCACCTTGTATGTAAATCTAATCTTTCTCTGAACTTTGCTCCTGTCATCACAGAGGAAAGTGAAATTGATAGCTTATTGGTGTCAACACCTGCCTAAATTAAAAATCTGAGTGACCAATTATTCATTAATTTTAAGAATGTTTGGTTTTGTATTCATACACTGTCCTCCAGATGGGGAACGGATGTTCTTATTAGGAGTTATTCCACAAGATAATAGGATTTGAAGGCATTTATTGGCTTTCATATAAATTGATAACTAATGCCAATAACTATACATTACAAATAATATTTGCACAAATGCTTGTGACACTTGCAGTAAAAACTAATTCACTGTGTCACATGTTTTCAGCTCAACGGGAATCTCTGGCCAAGTCACGTCGCGATTTGAAGTACCTATTCTAGCACCCCTCTTTTTATATGCTTCTTTCACTCTCTGGCTTTTTGAAAATTCAGTAAGAAGTCTCACACAACACCAGGTTAATGTCCAACAGGTTTATTTGGTAGCAAAAGCCACTAGCTTTCGGAGTGCTGCTCCTTCGTCAGGTGAGTGGGATTTCAGTTCACAAACAGGGCATATAAAGACAAGAGAATTCACATTATTTCATCCAATTAGCTGCAGTAACATCAGTTTAACAAGAATCATTCCCCAAACCTTCATCTTGATTGAACTGCTAATCAAGCCATTCAAGTGGGGACTATTCCAGAAACAAAGGCCCTCTTTCAGAGACATTACAAAACTGTCCTTTGAAGGGTCACTATCTAAAGATAAGACTTCTCGACGTCATAGTTGAAAAATATCCATAGATATCTCAACAATGAGATATCTCTCAAAGCTGAATGAACAAAGGCAATTTGTACCCTCTCCTTATCAGGCAAAGCTCCATATGACTGGAATCATTTTTACAAGTTGAACATTGTGAACAGAAATTGACTTAAAAGCTAATTAAATGTTTCCTGATCCTTCCAAGAATTTTCTACATTTGGGCAAAATACTTGTGTTTGTTCTAGTAAATTTTGAGACTCAAGATGCTTGTTAAATGAATAAAGCCACAAGATTCCATGAGTTTTGAACAAACAAAAGCAAACTTTTACTATACAAGTAAAGATAAAGCAATTTGCAAAATCTATCTGGTATCTCGTACTCTAACATTCAGTGTAAGTATATGTGAATTAATAGGCAAAGTGTGGTTGAACACAACACATTACACAAAACCAAACCTTCCATGGATTTCTCAACAACACACGCTGATGTTTTATACATTGAGCCAACCAATCTCGTTGAAACTATCTTTATGATGAAGGTTTCCTAGTTTCATCTTTTAAAGACCTTGCCTTGGAATTTTCTCCAAAAGTTGTTGCCATTTGAACAGCTTCAACAATAGAACAATAGAAAATAGGTGCAGGAGTAGGCCATTCGGCCCTTCGTGCCTGCGCCACCATTCAATATGATCATGGCTGATCATGCACTCTCAGTATCCCACTCCAACTTTCCATACCCTTGATCCCTTTAGCCACAAGGGCCACGTTCAGCTTCCTCTTGAACATATTTAACGAAGTGGTCCCAGCAGCTTTCTGTGGTAGAGAATTCCACAGATTCACAACACTCCTGAGTGAAGACGTTCTTCCTCATCTCAGTCCTGAATCAACCATGTTGTAGGGTTTTGATCCCTCATTTGGAGGTTTCCATCCCCTGGATCTCTAACTATACCTCAGCTTCAACTTCCAAGCAGAATTTCAGATCTTTGGCACTGCCAGGCAGAGTGCCTCTGTTTGCCCCAGTAGCCAACAGCACAGAATCACCAACCTTCAGCTGCTTTCTCAGATTGTGCCCACTTCACTAGAAGTCTTCCCCTTGTAGCTCATTCTTTAATTTGGAGCCTTACTTAGGGGGACAGAAATTGATCCTGTTAAACAGTCTTTGTCCCTTACTTGGGAATTCCATTTGGGACCTCTCCCTGTCCCCCTCCCTGGTTTGCATCCTATCCCTGGGACACTTGCTCAACAATGACGCTCTGTACTAGGTCACCTGACCTTGGTTTTCACACCATTCTTCTTTCTCTCTTCCAAACAGGCATGCAGGGCCATTCCTCGGCCTGAAGAACAAAAAATAACCGAACTGCGCGTGTGCAGCCAGTTTCCAGCTGGCACATGGTCCAAGGATCATTTGGAAATTGGAATTCCTCACCTCTGAACTTCAAACTAAGTATAGGTTTCTTAACAGGTCTAAGTAACTAATGTCCCAGCCACCTGAAACATAAAGCATTGGATCATCACCAAAGTACACAGAGCCAGAAAATATTAATATTGATTTGACAAAGCCATGCCGAACGAATGACGTTTTAAAATACAAAACATTCCATTAGCTGACACATGACTGGTTTAACTCTCTCTAACTGCTACTGCTATCGAATGTTCAGCAACACTATATTGCGAAAGATCAGTTGATTAATTTCTAACAAGTTAAATATTACATAACTCTGCTGGGGCCATCAGGAAAATGACCCAAGATAACAGTCTCCCCATCCCCGCTCTCACCTTGGGACATATGAGAGGTTTCCTTCTCTAAAGGGCGTTGGCAAACCAGATGGGTTCATAGAAATCATAGAAACCCTACAGTGCAGAAGGAGGCCATTCGGCCCATCGAGTCTGCACCGACCATAATCCCACCCAGGCCCTACCCCCACATATTTACCTGCTAATCCCTCTAACCTATGCATCCCAGGACTCTGAGGGGCAATTTTTAACCTAGCCAATCAACCTAACACGCACATCTTTGGACTGTGGGAGGAAACCGGAGCACCCGGAGGAAACCCACGCAGACACGAGGAGAATGTGCAAACTCCACACAGACAGTGACCCGAGCCGGGAATCGAACCCAGGACCCTGGAGCTGTGAAGCAGCAGTGCTAACCACTGTGCTACCGTGCCGCCCATAACCTATACAATCTATTATAGTTTTATGGCCACCACTGTTGAGACTAGCTTTCAATTCCGGGTTTTATTAATTGAATTTAAATTCTTCCAGCTGTCCTAGAACTTCAGAATCATTACAGAGCAGGAGGAGGCCATTCAGCCCATCCTGTCTGTGCCGGCTTTCCAAATCAGCAATTCCCCCAGTACCATTCCCCCATAACCCAACACTTTCTTCCTTTTTCAGATAACCATCCTAATTCCTTTTTCAATGCCTCAGTTGAACCTGCCTCTCTCAAACAAAGCACTCCAGACCCTTAACCACTCACTCGGTGAAAAAGCTTTTCCATGGTATCTCTTTTTTTGCTTCTTTTACCGATTACCTTAATTCTGTGCCTACTCATTCTCGATCCTTTCATGAGTGGAAACAGTTCTTCCCTGTCTACTCTGTGAAGGCCACCCATGATTTTGAATACCTCTGTCAGATCTGCTCTCAGCCTTCTTTTCTCCAAGAAAAAGAGTCCCAACTTCAGCAACCTCTCTTTATAATTGAAGTTCCTCACCCCTGGCACGATTCTCGTGAATTTTTTCTGCACTCTCCAAATTTCTTCACATCCTTCCAGATGCCGGCTCATCTCTCTCTCTCTCGACGTGCTCTGGTGCTCGTTTGTCACATGGGCTGGGTACCAAGGTTAATTTGACCGCACATCCACCCGCCCCCACACCCCCCACAACCTCTACTACAGTGTCATCTGTTGTTTGTGGTGGGGGCATGGTTCAACATCGTACCTGAAAGATGCCCATCTCTCGCCAGCACAGAGGGGGCACCATCCTGTCGGAGGTGTCATCTTTCAGGAGGAGACATCAAACCGAGACCCCTCCCTCTCTGCTGGGTGTATAAGATCCCACCGCCACTATTGGAAATGAGTGGGGGTTTGTTTTCCCGGGTGTCCTGGAGCCAGCACTCACCTTTCAACCAACATCGCTAAAGTCAGGTGAACAGGGTCATTGTCACATTGTAGTCTGTGGGATCTTCCTGTGCATAAATTAGCTGCCGCATTTCCTACATTACAACATTACTTTTGAAAAGTACTTTAGTCATCCTGTGGTCCCGAATGCAAATCTTTATCTTCATTATATATGCACATACACAATTTCACTTAGATATGCAGACATAGTCAGTTTGTTTGTTTCTGCACACATTTGTCTATCAGGCAGAAATCTCCACCTCAATAACAGCCACTGAATCACCCACACTGAGTCATGGTGGGATTTGAACTCTTGCCGGTTAACCCAGAGCCTGGTCCAGTGACGTTACCACTGCACCACTGTCTCCCCATTTGCAGAAGACTGCAAGTATACACCTTAGTATGATCTTTGTGGTATGGACAATGTAGAAAGGACTTTGTACAAAAGCTGCTGTAGCTTATGAACTTGTAGGATCAACATTAGTTGTGGTGTGCTTGTGATTTGAGTCTTACTCATTTACTGAAGCAGTCTTGCAGCAGTGCAATGTCAAATGTTTTTAATGTTCTCATCGATTCATTCTTTTAGGACCAGAAGAAATGTGATTGCTTCTGTGCAATATTTTCTACCTTATTGAGAAGTCTGCTGGGAAAGTGCTTTCCAGCAAGCTCTGGTTGAGCTAATGTACTACTTTGAAACATTTATACTGATGTTACTGTAAAGTATAGCTTATTTCTGGGCATATTGGAACAAATGACAAAATAGCATTCTGAACTGCTTTTAAAAGCCTAGAAAAAGCTAGCTGAAAGTGTACAATAGTTTGTACTCACGATTTAACTGTGAAACTGTGTGTTTTAAAGTGTTTGCT
The DNA here is from genome assembly GCF_964213995.1 of Mustelus asterias. Lineage (NCBI taxonomy): Eukaryota > Metazoa > Chordata > Chondrichthyes > Carcharhiniformes > Triakidae > Mustelus > Mustelus asterias. The sequence goes on along the minus strand of NC_135813.1, from coordinate 69,813,765 downwards.
GTGTCTGTTTTGTATCTAACCTGTTGGCTTGTAGCTAATTTAGTTTTAAAACTTTTAAGTGAACGTGCTCTGTGTCTTACTACTTTGTTTTCTGGTTAAAAGATGATGTTTTGCATTCACTCTAAAAATGGTTGTTTGCAATCATTGCAAAAATAATTGGACTTTTTTTTAGTAAGAGCAACCCTTTTGTAAAACTACATAATTGTTGAATTGATACCATGCGTTTTGGTTTTGTTCAAAGCTTGACTTGTTTATACATTTAGGAATCCAGATTGTGTGAATATGCGAGGACAAACTGACATGCAATGTATTTAATTTTTATAAATTCTTTTTTGCTATTTGTGTAGCATAGCCAATAGGTCCTGTTTTTTTAATTATACTAAATGTATTTTGTGTTTTAAATTCCTGCAAAATAAAGATTCATTTCTATAACAACTTGGATTTGTACAGCGTTTCTCATGGGTAACATCAACAGCAGCTTACATTTATATAACCAATTTAATATACAAGGGGCGGTGGTACCATAGTGGTATTGTCACTGAATGGGTAATCCTGAGACCCAGGGTAATGCTCTGGGGACCTGGGTTCAAATCCCACCATGGCAAATGGTATTTGAATACAATAAAAATCTGGAATTAGAAGTCTAATGATTGTTGATTGTCGTAAAAATCCATCTGGTTCACTAATAACTTGTAGGAAAGGAAATCTGCCGTCCTTACCTGGTCTGACTTGCATGTGACTCCAGATCCACAGCAGTGTGACTCTTGAGTGCCCTCTGAATTGGCCGAGCAAGCCATTCAGTTCAAGGGCAGTTGGGGATGGGCAACAAATGCTGGCCCAGTCGACAACACCCACATTCCATAAATGAGTTAATTAAAACATCCCAAGGAACAAGAGCATCCCAAGAGGTGTAATTGGAATAGTAATCGGAACAAAAATTGACATTGTACATTGGTCATCTTCTTTGACTCAAGAAAGGAATTTTAAGGAGAGCTTCAAAGGAGTCGAGGCAGGTTCGCACAGTTGGGGGTGCGAGGTTTAGGAGGGATGACCTAGTCCTGTAAGTATGACTGGTGATAGTGGGATAAAATGGGCAGAAACACATAACAGCCGGAGTGGGAAAGATTGTGTGAGAGTTGCTTTTAAGGCTGGAGGAGCTTAGCAACAGAGAGGGGGAAAGGCCATAAAATGACTTAAGCATGAGGAAGAGTATTTAAATTTAAGGCATTGGGAAGGACTAGACTTTGAAGGGAATTCTTGGGGCAAGAAGCCAAACTAAATGCCTCTGAATTTCCATTATCTTTAAATCTACAAATGGAATGTTTCTGCTGCAATTTATAAACTGGAATTTCCAGCTCCCTGGAACAGTGCAGCAAGATTACTGATTGCATACCTGAGCCCAACCATGAAGACCTTAAGTACACACCTTAATTTTTTAAGTTACTTCATCTTGCCTGAAGTGGCAAAAGGTCATGGTCATGAAGCCAACAATTAACTCTGGTTCCCACTCATACTACCCATCACTATCCTTGACTATGACCAATGTGTGTTCTGAGGATAGGATCAGGTTTCATTGGGATGTCCTACCACAGTTGACTAGCCCATTGATGCTCAATGTGAAGGTTCACACATGAACAATTAGTATTTATGCAAGCTGTCAGAGTGGGTTTATCACTTGTGCGACTGTACCTTCATAACTAAACAGTGCATTTGGAGAGTTAAGGGAACAAATTTGCCAGCGCAATGGTAGAGGTAAGGCAGAAACATGGGGATGGATTCTACGGTTGCAGGTCAGGCATGCCACCCTCTCCACTTCATCCACCCCATATGCTTGTAAAATACAGCATGATGGTAAGCCAGTCTCCTACATTATGAAAGGTGAGTGGACAATAATGAGCTTGCTAAAGAGCCACTTATATGGTGCTTTTAGAATCGTAACCTTTCTGTGAAGTCAATTGGATCTGGAGTATCACTAAACTAATTTTCCTCCACTTCAGCCAGAGGGAGCTAGACTTCAGAACACGCAATTTGGGTCCACAGGGTCAAACTAGCTCCCCGTCCAAAGGAAGAAAAGTCAGTCCAGAGTGTTACCTTCCTCGTGCTCATCTAAAATTCAATTTTTTTTTTTAGCTAGATTGTAATTTCCTAGATAGGGTGGCACAGTGGTTAGCACTGTTGCCTCACAGCGCCAGGGACCCGGGTTCGATTCTCAGCTTCGGTCACTGTCTGTGCAGAGTCTGCATGTTCTCCCTATATCTGCATGGATTTCCTCTGGGTGCTCCAGTTTTCTCCCACAGTCCGAAAGGTGTGCTGGTTAGGTGCATTGTTCATGCTAAATTCTCCCTCAGTGTACCCGAACAGACATCGGAGTGTGGCAACTAGGAGATTTTTGCAATAACTTAATTGTAGTGTTAATATAAGCCTACTTGTGACAAATAAATAGACTTAAACTTAAAAATAAACTTAGATATTGTAAAGGTCCAGGTGAGAACTCAAATTATTCCCCCAACAAAGGAAATAGGAATTGAATTTGCAGGGTGTTTGATACAGAAGATTAGATGAGGCAATTTAAGTTTAAAGTAAACATATGAGTTTAATATTATGAAAGAATGTAATTTGGTGGTTGTTAGCATATCTTCACACCTATACTGTTTTTTTACCCTTTGGGGAATAGTTGTGGAAGGATATCCAAGTTGATTATTAGCCTGAACACTCCTTCCATGGCCAACAAGTCCTGGCATTGGACTCGAACCCAGAGCTTCTGATCTTGTGGTAGAGGCACTACCACAGCGCCGTAATGCCTCTCAATTTGGTGGTTATACAAACTGCAATGCTTACACAATATATCGTAAAGATAACATTCTTATATCTATGAGAGAATACCAAATGTAAACTTTTACTTGATATAAATGCTAGACTTTAAAAGAGGACTTGGATACCCATCAACAATCAAAGTAATGTTACCTTGATCCCCGAGAGTGAGACTCATTAGGTTTAAGATGGATCTCACATGAGGGTGACCACTAATACCCCTAACAAAGCCTAATAATTCAAACCACATGGAAATATTTATAATGGATTTTTGGTGTTGTATATTTAAAAGATGGCAAGGAGGATGGTCATTTGCTCAATTATAAACCACCCCTAAGCATTTATCCTATATTAGGTGAAAAACCCATTGTGATTAAGTTGTCTATTCAATTTCTAAGAAATGTTTTTCTGAATTTATTCTTGAAAAACTAGAGTTGGCTCACAGTCACGTTGGTCAATTTGCTTGGTCAACGTGCTGCCTCCTGCCTCCTGTAAGATTAATAAGACTTGGGGCCTAGTGTTCCTTTTATCAGATTGTGGGTTTACTTATCCAAACCAGCATTGTACTCTAGTGCTAGTTGTCAATGTAAGGTCCCTTAGGATAGTGGCTTCTAGATACGTGTAACCTTTGTCAACAATATCACATTGATGTGAAGGGAGTTGACCATGTAAATGCATGGTCAACTTTGCTCTTAGAAAATGCAGCTTGCTGTAAGTTTTACTGAAAAGACATTTTTATATTAATTTCTTTCATCTATGCCATATGTTACAGCCCTTATTCCTTTACACTTGGAACATTTTTTTGTTGCCCACTGCATTTTTGTGCATCAGATGGGAAAAGAGTTTGGAAGCATGTTACGGCAGGCATATTGCTAGACTATTAATCCTGAAACTCAGCTAATGTTTGGGGACCCGGGTTCAAATCCCGCCACGGCAGATTGTGGAATTTGAATTCAATACAAAAATTGGGAATTAAGAAACTACGGATGACCAAGAAACCATTGTCGATTGTCAGAAAAACCCATCTGGTTCACTAATGTCCTTTAGGGAAGGAAATCTGCTGTCCTTATCTGGTCTGGCCTACCTGTGACTCCAGAGCCACAGCAATGTGGTTAACTCTCAACTGCCCTCAGGCAATTGGGAATGGGCAATAAATGCTGGCCAGCCAGCGACGCCCATGTCCCATGAATGAATTTTTTAAAACATGTACCAGCAGCTTCTGTTGGTGAAGATGGCAGCATCTGCATGATTTTTCAATTCATTTTTTTAGCTTTCAATTAAAAGTTAAGGGCCAATTCAGAGAACAGTTGCTCTTTAAATTTGTAGCCATAACCGATTTTCTGTTTGTGACAAAAATCCCTCTGCCACATGCCATCTTAGCCTAAACGGCTGACTAAGCTCAGAGCCCCCGGTTGCACCGCTAATTGGTAGCCTTCCTGCCGGGTGGCTGTGAATTGACCATCTGACACTTGTTTCGATGAGCTGAGGTGGTGGGTGTGGGATAAGTAGACCAGTCACTTTTCATTCCATCTCCCACACCCCACCGGAAATCATAAAATCCAGTCCATCGGATAGCAAAAGCTACAAGTGTATTAAGAGAAAAAATGCGTCAATGCTGATTAAAATAGGAAGACTACAAATTCTGTCTTACATTTTTACTCCTCCATACTTATGAGCTGAGTAAGGTTAGTTACTTACCTGCTTCTGACAGTTAAGTAACTTATCCTGCAATCAATGGGGATATGTGTCATCTCTGTAGAAGGCTGGTGAAATAAGTTGTTGCTGGTCAAGTATCATGCAGACTATTGAATTGTAATTTTTGAATATATGAAGATATATACATTAACTGAAATGGGTTTCAGCCAAATTTTCTGTTTTTCTTTAAGGTGAATTTATTAATGGGGATGCTGAAGTTAACTTTTAATTGATTTGAACAGACCACTTCAATACTCGGAACCCAATTTTTAAATAAATCACTCTCTAATGTTTTAAATGGTGTGTTGGAAACTGGACTCTGTTATCAAGTCACTGTTTCACTGCTCTCTTGCTGCAGTTGGCAAAAATCTTGATACCCAGAAACTTGCCCTGACAAAGCAGTTGGCCAAAGTGTAAAGAGGCAATATATAAATATAGAGAAAATGTTGTCAAACTTCATTTTACAAGGGAGGTGTTCCTATCTAAAGGAAGTGACGAATGCTGGGTCCGGTTCCACCTTAGTTTGCAATCTATCACAAGACAATTTGCGTGAATTTGGACGGTGACTGACATGCCAAAGGGTTTTGAAGTTCAGCTATGCCTTATGCTCTCATGTCTGCACACCCAGTTTGCTGAAGGATTGTTCATGAAGAGCAGGTATAATTGTTTTGTGTCAAGTTCACATCGTCTCTTAAGGCGAGCCCTTGAACTGGATATCTCTTCATAGTCAGATTTTCCTGTAAGATTCTCCTTTGTCATGATGAACTCTGTCACTGCTCCATGCAATCTTTATGTCCACTCGTGCGCAAACATTGGCTGCTGCTGCAGGTCTGACACCACTCCGTTTTAGTTTCTGACCATTCCTGCCCAAACTCTGCTCCCTCCACCTCTTTGTCCTTAACCATGCTCCCCAGCACATTGTCCCTCTCAATTCCTCCACCCACTCAACATCAGTATGTAACCCTTCCTCTTTCCTGCAACCATCTGTTTACGCTTGTTTTAATATTCCCTGCCACAAACATGGGATAATACCTTCCAGCATCCCAACATTTTTTTCCACTGACTTTAGTTGCAAGGCTACAGCCCAAGTGCCTGAAAATGGGATTAGAATAGATAGGTGCTTGGTGGTCCGCACAGACACGATGGGCCAAAGGGCCTCTTTCTGTGCTGTAAAATTCTATGACTCGATGTGACCACCTGCCTAGCTGGTTTCTAAATGGTCGTTAACTTTGTCCCATTTCACTTAACCGTTTCTTTTTGTGCAACCCAATCCCCCTCCCCCTTCACCCCCACCCCCTTGTTCACCCCTCCTGTTCCAGTTGACTCTGCCAGTGGACAATCAACTAATACCTTGCTCCACACCACCATTCGGAATATTTGTTCTCTCATAAATGAGACCCCAGTAGAGGAATTTCGGCTCTCCTGGATCTGGGATAAATCTGTTTTAATGAGGGTCAACTTCTCACCCAAATCACCCATTTAGACATTCCTACACTTACCTCTGACCAAATGTTCTGCTGGCGGCATAGCTCGTATTGCTGAGACCCACTTCAGCCATCCCCTTACTCCACTCACAAGTCGAGCTTCAAGCACCTGACCATCTCCCATCTCCTGAACATCTCACTTAAAATCAACATCATCTACTGCTATCTCACCTAGATTCATAGAAATCTCTCAGCATTTCTCGATTGACTGGGTGAAACTGGCAGATAGATTCCAATGCAGCAAAGTGTGAGGCTGTCCATTTTGGAGCATAAATAGGTGAATTTGAATATTATTGAAATGGTGAGACACTTGGAACAGTGGAGGACCAAAAAGCTTTAGGACATCCATGTACACAGATCAATGTAGTAGCCAGGTATAAATAAAAATCCAAAAGGCAAAAGGCCTTTATAAATAGAACATGAAGAGGAAGACATTTTGCTACAAGCATACAAAGTCTTGGTTAGATCATCTCCAAATCCACATCTCTCATCTGCTTCCCCAGGGAAATAAATACTTTCTCGCTGGCTCATGCCTCCTTGTCAAATTTACATTTCAATGCTTAATTCTTTGATTGGTCTTCCAATCTTTGCTGTTATCAGCTGCTCCCTTCCCTTGCTGATTGGTGTTCTGAGATTGCTTTGTTGTCCATCCTAAAGAAAAAGGAACCTGTCATTAAAGCAATATTTTTTTTACATTGAAGTAGGAGTAGACCAGTCAGCCCCTTGAGCCTGTTCTGTCACTCAATTCGATCATGGCTGATCTTTATGTTAATTCCATTAATTCCACCCACCTTTGTTCCATAAATTTTCAATTGATCCCAAGCTTCAACAATGTTTAAGTTTTTAAAAGTTTATTTATTAGTGTCACAAGCAGGCTTACATTAACACTGCAATGAAGCTACTGTGAAAATCCCCTAGTCGCCACACTCCAGCGCCTGTTCGGGTACACTGAGGAAGAATTTAGCCTGGCCAATGCACCTAACCAGCACATCTTTTGGACTGTGGGTGGAAACCGGAGGAAACCCATGCAGACACAGAGAGAACATGCGGACTCTACACAGATAGTGACCCAAGCCGGAATTGAACCTGGGTCCCTGGAGCCGTGAGGCAGCAGTGCTAACCGCTGTCGCACCGTGAGATATCAAGATTTCCACAACACTTTTCATGAAGAAATTATTTTTTTTATTATTCATTCAAGGGGTGTGGGCTTTCCTCATAAAGCCAGCATTCATTGCCCATCCCTAATGCCCTTGAGAAGATGGTGGTGCGCTTCCTTCTTGAGCTACTGCAATCCATGTGATGTATGTACACCCACAGTGCTGTTAGAGAGGGAGCTCTGGGATTTTGACCTACATCAAACATCACTCCTAAATGACATAAATCTAATTTTATGTTTCTACTTTATTAATTGCTTTAATCATTTTGCACACCTCAATTAAATAATCCCTTAATTTTCTATACCAGAGAAAATGTATAAACAATGATAATGTATAATGTAGAAAAGAAAGTGTCTTTCCGAGTTATATAATTCCACAGAAATCCCATTAGCACAACCCAGCTATATTTTTAGCAGTAGCTCTTGTCATGGTAAACGCCAACAGCAAATTTGCACAGAGCAAGATCCTACGACAGAAAATTAGATAGGTCGCCATAAGATGTCTGCCTAATCTCCAGGCGCACTTCTCAAAATAGCCAAATTTCATGGTCACCTGCCGCTCATGTGACTGATGCCCTGAGTTACCAGCGCCAGCAGTCGTTTGATCAAATACCCATGCTGCACTTGGCACCTTAAACAACTGCTGCAGGCAAGCAGTTGTCAGTGAATGAAGAGCCAAAGGTGAAGCAAAGGTGAGCCGAACACACTCCAACACACTTGGGCTTGTTCACCCCACACAAAACGAACATCAAACTCCACTGAGCTGCTAATCCACCTATCAGATTTGAATGTGATGAAAGGCTAGGTGCATTACAGAACCTGCTGATTAAAGAACCCATTGCCAACTAACAGATTTAGTGGTGGCACATTGGTCCAACCCCACATTGGTGCCCTAAGTTAAACCGTTTATTTTGGAGGTGGGTAAAAATACTTACAGCTGATTTCGAGGTCCCATTCTTAATAATAAATGGGATAGCACCAACACTGGTCCCTCTCACTCCCTCTTGTTAGCTCTGCTAGCAGAATAGATTTTTTAAAAAGTTTATTCTTGAAAGATGCAGATTTGGTGGATCTCTTGAAAGTTTCTTGCAGACCACTGATTGAGAACCCCCTCCTCGCCCTATATTCTGAGAAATATGATCCAACCTAACTTCTCCTCAGTAAACTTTATTAGCCCAGGTGTTCCATTGAATCTGTGCTGTAGCCTCTCTAAGGTCATTATGTCCTTCCTGAAGTGTGAAGCCCAAATACTGAATGCAGTATTCCAAACGTTAGCAAATATTCGAAGCAAGTATTAAAGATGTGTCATAGTGTGAAAGGCAGTGTATGAGGGAGTGTGTGAAGTGTAATCTATACAGTGCAGAAGGACGCCATTTGGCCCATCAAGTCTGCACCCACTCTCCAACAGAGCATCCCACTAGATCCTATCCCTGTAGCTCCGTGCTTGCCCTGCTGGTCCGTCTGGCCTACGCATCTTGGGACATTGGGGACAGTTTGGCATGGCCGGTCACCCAAGCCTGCACACCTTTTGACTGTGGGAGGAAGCCAGAGAGCCCAGGGGAGACCCACGCAGACACAGGGAGAACGTGCAAACTCCACACAGTCACTCAAGGCCGGAATTGATCCCGGGTCCCTGGCACTGTGAGGCAGCAGTGTAACCACTGTGCCGCCTGTGTAACCCATCAAGTTTGTACAGGTCCCACCTCCCTCAGAACGGGTCCTAATGCCCCAGGAATCTGAAAATCTCCCCCTCATGCTATATTTGTAGCTACGTATTCATCTAATATATGCTGCTGTTTCTACTCTATCACATGGCACTAGTCGTAATGCTGAGATAACTACCTTTGAGGTTCTACTTTTCAACTTGCTTCCTCAATCCCTATATTCTGCTTTTCAGCCCTCATCCCTATTTTTACCCATGTTGTTTTGTGCCATTGTGTACCATGACCACTGGCTGTTCATCCTGCCCCCTTCAAAAGGTCCCCTAGCCACTCTGAGACATCCTTGACCCTAGCACCAGAGAGGCAACATACCATCCTGGAGTCTCTTTTGCAGCCACAGAAACGCCCATCTGTTTGTCTTATAATTGAATCCCCTGTGGCGATTGCATTTCTACGCTTTTTGCTACTCCCCTGTGCAACAATTGCTAGAGGAGAGTCCTGCACTGCTTGCCTACTCTTATTTTGCCTGATGGTCACCCATTCCCTTCATGCCTGTGGTGAGCGAGCTTGCGGTGTGACCCTGCGGTGTGGCCACCTCTCTATATGTGTTACCTACAATACTCTCGGCCTCACAGATTATAGATAAAATGCCTACAGTGCACGTGGAGGCAATTTGGCCCATCAAGCCTCAACAATCCCCATCCAGGCCCTATCCCTGTAACCCCATGTACTGACCCTGCTAATCTCCCTAACACTTAGGGTCAATTTAGCATGGCCAATCCACGTAACCCACACATCTTTGAACTATGGGAGGAAACCGGAGCATACGCAGGAATCATAAAATCTAAAGTGCAGAAGGAGGCCATTCGGCCCATCGAGTCTGCACTGACCACAAGCCCACCCAGGCCCTATCCCCACAACCCCATGCATTTTACCCTAGGTAGTCCCTGACACCAAGGGGCAATTTAGCATGGCCAATCCACCTAACTCACCTAACCTGCACATCTTTGGATTGTGGGAGGAAACTGGAGCACCCGGAGGAAGCCCACGCAGACACGGGGAGAATGTGCAAACTCCACCCAAGCTGGGAATCGAGCCTGGGTTCCTGGCACTGTGCCACCATGACACCCCAAACCTATGCAAACACTGGAACAACATACAAACTTCATACAGTCATCTGAGGCCGGAATTGAACACGTGTGCCTGGCTCTGTGAGGCAGCTGTGCTAACCACTGTGCCGCCAAGTGTGGATGCTCCACAGTATCCCCAGCTGCCGCTCCAGCTCTGAGACCCAGGCTTTCAGGAACTGCAGCTGGAGATACTAGCTGCACATATGTGAGGCTGATAAATGTGAGGTGATTCATTTTGGTAGGAGTAATTTAAATGTGGATTACAGGGTCAAAGGTAGGGTTCTGAAGACTGTGGAGGAACAGAGAGATCTTGGGGTCCATATCCACAGACCTCTAAAGGTTGCCACTCAAGTGGATAGAGCTGTGAAGAAGGCCTATAGTGTGTTAGCTTTTATTAACAGGGGGTTGGAGTTTAAGAGCCGTGGGGTTATGCTGCAACTGTACAGGACCTTGGTGAGACCACATTTGGAATATTGTGTGCAGTTCTGGTCACCTCACTATAAGAAGGATGTGGAAGCGCTGGAAAGAGTGCAGAGGAGATTTACCAGGATGCTGCCTGGTTTGGAGGGTAGGTCTTATGAGGAAAGGTTGAGGGAGCTAGGGCTGTTCTCTCTGGAGCGGAGGAGGCTGAGGGGAGACTTAATAGAGGTTTATAAAATGATGAAGGGGATAGATAGAGTGAACGTTCAGAGACTATTTCCTCGGGTGGATGGAGCTATTACAAGGGGGCATAACTATAGGGTTCATGGTGGGAGATATAGGAAGGATATCAGAGGTAGGTTCTTTATGCAGAGAGTGGTTGGGGTGTGGAATGGACTGCCTGCAGTGATAGTGGAGTCAGACACTTTAGGAACATTTAAGCGGTTATTGGGTAGGCACATGGAGCACACCAGGATGATAGAGAGTGGGATAGCTTGATCTTGGTTTCAGATAAAGCTCGGCACAACATCGTGGGCCGAAGGGCCTGTTCTGTGCTGTACTGTTCTATGTCCTATGTCTATGTTATAGCAGGGCACTTAGAAAGCTTGAAGGTATTCAGGCAGAGTCAACATGGTTTTGTGAAAGAGAAATCATGTTTAACCAATTTAATGGAGTTCTTTGATGAATTAATGTGCTGTTGCTAAAGTGAATGTACTGTAATTAGATTTCCAGAAGGTATTTCATAAAGTGCCTTATCAAAGGTTATTGTGAAAAATAAAAACTCATTGTGTAGGGGCTTATATATTGGCATTTTCAGGTGCGATTCTGATCTCGATGGATCCCCGGGTCTGATAAGATTGCGATAGATGAGAAATCGGGTATGAACCCAATTTTCCGCGCCTCTCATGATCTTACCGGCTTGCCCCGCCCATTGACCAGCGGGAGGAGAAGGTAAGATTGCCCCCTAATAGTCAACCAAAAAGTCTCAAAGCAAGAGCTGTGCCATTAGTAATTTGTCCCAAGATCGACGAACAATTAGTATGATTTGTTAACACCGGTAAATTAGAGCCAGTTACAATGAGTGACCAGGCTACCCCCATTGGACCTGTCATGAAACTAGATGGTTCCATTTGTATTAGTGGTGATTTTTAAACAAACATAAATCCAGTGTTTTGTGCTGATCAATTTCCTTTCATTGAAAATTTGTTTGCTGGGTTATCATGTGAGCAGAAATTCAGCATGATTGATCTTTCACAAGCATAATTACAAATGTATGTAGCTGCTGAATCTCAAACATTGCTTACCATTGTTACTCATAAAGGTCTTTTTCATTATAAAAGATTGCCTTTTGGAATGACATCTACACCAGCCCTATTCCAAAGATCAATGGGTCTGATTTTAAGTGGTCTCTCTGGGATACAATGTTACCTGGATGATATTCAATTACAGGGTCCAATGAACAGGAGCACTTGAATAATTTCGAAGCAACATTAGAATCTCTTCAAGCATGTGGTCTGCATATCAAGAAAGAAAAGTGACTTTTTCCAGTCATCAGTCCAGTATTTGGGTCACATTATTGAGAGTAAATGCTTACAAAAAGCATCTAAAAAGATGGAAGCTATTTTAAAAGCAACCTGTTCAATAAATGCAACACAATTGACATTCTTTCTAGGATTAGTAAATTATTGTGGCAAATTTGTTCCTACTTAGCTGCCAAGTAGGGTGGTGGAGGCGGGCACGCTGACATCGTTTAAGACTTACCTGGATAGTCACATGAGCAGCCTGGGAATGGAGGGATACAAACGATTGGTCTAGTTGGACCAAGGAGCGGCACAGGCTTGGAGGGTCGAAGGGCCTGTTTCCTGTGCTGTACTGTTCTTTGTTCTTTGTTCTTTGTTCTTTATTGAAGCCATTGCATAATTTACTATGTGTGAAACAGTATTGGACTAAACAAAGGAATGTGAGAAAGCATATCAAAGATGCTTTGCAGAAGTCTAAAGCATTGGTTCATTTGATGCGATACTACTTCTTTAGTTCCATAAGGTGATTTGATTCACCTTATGGAACTAAAGAAGTACTAACTTCTTTAGTCCCTAGTGCTGTGAATACTACTATGGAAGATTGAATTGAATCTGAGTTGCCTGTTAATTGTGTCTTAGCTGCTATACAGCGTGAGAATGATACAGAATTAGTTCCAAGAGAAGAAGTGTCTATTGAAGTTCCAGACTCGGAGCATCAAGGAAAGCCAAATTAAGTAAAGTAAATTTATTAGTCACAAATAAGGTTTACATTAAGATTGCAATGAAGTTACTATGAAATTCCCCTAGTCGCCACACTCCGGTGCCTGTTCCAGTCAATGCACCTAATCAGCATGTCTTTCAGACTGTGGGAGGAAACCGGAAGACCTGGAGGAAACCTACGCAGACACGGGGAGAACATGCAGACTCCACACAGACAGTGATCCAAGCCGGCAGTCAAAATTGGGTCTCTGGTGCTGTGAGGCAGCAGTGCTAACCACTGAGCACCATGCCAGAACATTCCAGAACATCATATACAGTCAAAGAGGAATAAATGTCCTCCTGATTGATTTTGTTATTGACTGTGCGTAATGATTAGTGATGTATGGTACGGTGTCTAGAATATTATGTACAACATCGTAGTAATTTGTTGTCATAATCACAGAAGTAAAGGGGCAGGCATGTTATATATTTAAATAGTTGCATAGTTGCTTTAAGAGCTGATCGCATGATTTCATGGTGATGTCATTGGAGTGTTTCACAGGCACCTGCTTTTACTTTCAGTTTGTATTCTGTACAGGCAAGACTTCAGTGAATAAATCTGTCGTTAGTTTGAATCTGCGGGTGCAAACCATAGCTTTTACTTTTTGTCAAAGCAAACCCTAACAGTTTGGACATTACAGAAGGAAAAACCAGTAAAATTTGGAAGAGTACCAGTAAAATGGACCTGAGTTGGTCTTGTATAACTTAGAATGGAACTCTAGTAGTACTGGTGTCTAATTTTTATTGGGATTTGGAATTTTTCAACTGGGCTGGCTTTTACTGATTTCTGCATTTGGACCCCTGAATTTCTCTTCTCCTCCACAGTTGAAAGCTTCTTGCTATTTCTGATATAATTTGATTTGATTTATTATTGTCACATGCATTAGTATACAGTGAAAAGTATTGTTTCTTGCATGCTATACAGACAAAGCATATCGTACATAGGGAAGGAAAGCAGAGAGTGCAGAATGTAGTGTTACAGTCATAGCTAGGGCGTAGAGAAAGATCAACTTAGTGCGAGGTAGGTCCATTCATCTGGACACCTAAACGTTTGAAGCTCTCGACCATTTCTACTTTATCCCCATTGATGTTGACAGTGGCATACCCTCCACTACGCTTCCTGAAGTCGATGACTATCTCTTTCATTTTGTTGATATTGAGGGAAAAAATTATTGCCGTCACACCAGTTCACCAGATTCTCTATCTCTTTCCTATACTTTGTCTTGTCATTTTTGAGATCCGACTCACAACGGTGATGTCATCAGCAAACTTGAAAATCGAGTTGGAGTGGAATTTGGCCACACAGTCATAGGCGTATAAGGAGTATAGTAAGGGGCTGAAGATGATCATGGAGGAGGTGTTGTTGCCTATCCTTACTGACTGCAGTCTGTGGGTTAGGAAGTCTAGGATCCAGTTGCAGAGGGAGAAGCTGAGCTCCAGGCCATGAAGTTTGGAGATGAGTCTCGTAGGAATAATGGAGTTGAAGGCTGAGCTGTAGTCTATGCATAGGAGTCTGACATAGATGTCTTTGTTATCTAGGTGTTCCAGGGTTGTAGGGCAAGGAGACGATGTCTGCTGTGGACCTTTTGCGACAATAGGTGAACGGTAGTGGAGTCAGGCAGTCTGGTGGGCAGGAATTGATTTGTGCCATGACTAATTTTTCGAAGCACTTTATAATGATGGATGTCAGAGCCACTGGACAATAGTCATTAAAGCACGCTGCCTTGCTTTTCCTTGGTACCAGGATGATGGTCATGTTCTTGAAGCAGGTAGGGACCTCAGATTAGTATAAAGAGAGGTTGAAGATGTCTGCGAATACCCCCGCCAGCCGGCCCGCACAGGACCTGAGTGCTCGTCCAGGTACCCCATCCGGGCAGTTGCTTTCTGTGGGTTGGCTTTTGATTTCCGTGGGTTGACTTATGAAAATTTTGAAAATATTCTGATAGATCTTTCTTAGGTGCAGAGAGAATGCCCTCATACTTTGCCACATTGAAGTCCATAAGCCACAATTTTTTGATTGATCCTCATTTTTAAGTGTTGCAAGGGTCAAGGAAAGAGACCATTTTAAGTTGCATTTTTGGAATTGAAATTCACCTGAATGACAAAGTGACACTGATACCTTCCAGCTGTCTGCTACTTGGTTCACTGCTCTTCATTCCGGGACCTGAGGGAGCAGCAAACCACAAATCCTACTGTTTTAAACACACAAAATCAGATGTAAGATGCATTTCATAATATTATTGTGAGCTACTCAATTTTCATGTAAGTTTTCATAGAATCATAGAATCCCTACAGTGCAGAAGGAGGCCATTTGTCCCATCAAGCCTACAACGTCAACAATCTCACCCAGGCCCTATCCCCGTAACCTCATGTATTTTTGATTGGACTTGATTTGATTTATTATTTGTCACATGTATTAGTTTAGTTTGAAAAGTATTGTTTCTTGTGTGCTATACAGACAAAGCATACAGTACATAGATAAGGATAGGAGAAAGTGCTGAATGCAGTGTTACAGACCTAGCTCGGGTGTAGAGAAAGATCAACTTAATGTGAGGTAGGTCCATTCACAGTCTGATGGCAGCAGAGAAGAAGCTGTTTTTGAGTCGGTTGGTACGTATCCTCACACTTTTGTATCTTTTTCTTGGACGGAAGAAGGTGGAAGAGAGTATGATCAAGGTGCGTGGGGTCTTTGATTATGCTGGCTGCTTTTCCGAGGCAGCAGGAAGTGTAAACAGTGTCAATGGATAGAAGGCTGGTTTGTGTGATGGACTGGGCTTCGTTCACGACCCTTTGTAGTTTCTTGCGGTCTTGGACAGAGCAGGAGCCATACCAAGCTATGATACAACCAGAAAGAATGCTTTCTATGGTGCATCTGTAAAAGTTGGTGAGGGTTGTAGGGGACATGCCAAATTTCCTTAGTCTCCTGAGAAAGTAGAGGCGTTAGTGGGTTTTCTTAACTATAGCATCGGCATGGAGGGACGAGAACAGGTTGTTGGTGATCTGGACACCTAAAAACTTGAAGCTCTCTACCATTTCCACTTCATCCCTGTTGATGTAGACAGGGGCATGTCCTCCACTATGCTGCCAATCCTTCTGACACCAAGGGGCAATTTAGCATGGCCAATCAACCTAACCCGCACGTCTTTGGAGTGTGTGGGGAAACCAGAGCACCTGGAGGAAACCCACGCAAACACGGGGAGAATGTGCAAACTCCACACACACTGTGACCTGAGGCCAGAATCGAACCTGGGTCCCTGGCACTGTGAGGCAGCAGCATTAACCACTGTGCCTTATGTTAGAAACCTGATTTTCCTGATTCAATCCTGAGCTTACTAACAATTCTAGGTAGCAGATGCAGCTATTTTCAATATTTTTATTAATTATTTTATGGGTAATCTTGCACTTTTTTCAGTTACTTCTATTATGCAGCTGGCTGATTCTTGTCTACTAGTGAATTCTGTTCCAGACAGTCCTGCTACAACTGGAGCTCTGGCTCAGAATTTTGCATGGGCACCCAGCAGGATTCTTAGCTTCATTGGAACCTCCATTCTCCCCTGTTCATTCCATGTGTGTTACGGGATCCTATAAAACACATGTAACCCATACATGTAAAATACTAACAGCCTGTTGGACAGTACAAAGATGGTTTTGGTCATGGAGGGAACTTTCACACTCTGCCCTGTCAGTCTGTTAATCAGCCTGCAATCTTTCCACAATGTCAACAGGCTCTCCAAGAAGCTGCAAAGATATGAAAAGAGCAGTCGGCTAATTGATACTTTGCCTACCTTTTCAATTGTGAGTTATTGGTATTTTATGAAAATTATACTTTAGCTGTTCAATGCTATTCATTAAAGTGTGAATTCAAACTGAAGCTTTGTGCTAAGATGAATTGCTAGTGAGGGTTGATGAGGGTAATGTGGCAGTTGTGACATGGACTTCTAATATGTTTGATAAAGTGCCACATAACAGCCTTGCCAGTGATGTAAATTAAATAAAAGGGACAATGGCTGCATGGATACAAAATTGGCTGAGTGGGAGGAAACAGAGAGTAGTTGTTTTTCGGACTGGAGGAAGGTATGTAATGAGGCTCCTCAGGGATCAGTATTAGGACCATTTCATTTCTTGATATAAATTAATGACCCAGACTTGGCTGATTTCAAAATGTGTAGATGATGTAATATTGGAAGTATTGTGAACTGTGAGGAGGATAGCGAAAGACTTCAAGAGGATGTAGACAGGCTAGTGGAATAGGTGGACACATGACAGGTATAATAATATTATTAATACAGAGAAGTATGAAGAGATACGTTTTGGTAGGAAGAACAAGGTGGGGCTTTATTACTAAACGGCACAATTCTAAAGGGGTGCATTAACAGAGAGACCTGGTGGGATTTGTGTACACAAATCATTGAATGTGACAGGGCCAATCAAGAAAGTGATCAAAAAGGCATAATTATCCTGGGTGTTATAAATAGCTGTAAGGTGTACAAAAGCAAGGAGGTTATAATGAACCTTTATAACACACAGGTTCAGCCTCGCATTGTGTCCAATGCTGGGCACCACACTTTAGGAAGGATGTGAAGGCTTTAGATAAGGTGCAGAGAAGATTTAGGAGAATTGTCCTAGAGATGAGGGATTTCAGTTACGTGGATAGTTTGGAGATGCCAGGATTCTCATTAGAGAAGAGAAGGTTTCGAGGAAATTTGATACAGGTGTTCAAAATCAGCAAAGAAACTATTCAGATTGGCAAAACAGTAGAAGAGAACACTGATTTAAGATACTTTCAAAAACCAACAGCGAGCGATATGTTTTTTTTAGTGTAGTGAATGATTAGTATCTGGAATGCACTACCTGAGAGACAAGTTCAATCATGGCTTTCCAACAGGATTTGGATAAGCATCAAAAGAACAAGAATGCAGGGCTACAGGGAAAGGGAGGGAGTGGGACTTGCTATATTACTAGCAGAGAACTGCATAGATGTGACAGAGTAGCCTCCTTCTGTGCTGTAATTATTCTACTGTTCTTGAATGGGTGGAGGTTAGATGCAAGACATAGTGATGGATGAAATAAGTAGACTCGATCCAGTACTGAGGGCTGTTTGTGAAGGATCATCTTCAGAAGGGGTCCAAGGCTCCGTGGTTAGGTAGGTGTAAAAACGCTATTGAATTATTTGATGATTGGAGTGCAGGAACTGAGCCCTTCCATTTTGTGCATAACAAGGATCCATCAATGGGAATATGGCACCAACCAGATCACTTGTTTTTTAACCAATATTGGTTGATGGATAAATATTGGCCAGGGCACTGGGAAAGACGCCTCTTGCTTCTCTTCAATGGGATATGTCACATCTAGCTAAGAGGGCAGACGAGGCTTCGATTCAGCATCTCATCTGAAACACAGAACCCTTGACAGTGTAGCACTCTTGTAGCACCGTCCACCTAGAATTGATAATCTGCCAAGAATTGGTCTTGAACCCACAGCCTTCCACATGGCAGTGCTGCCATTCAGCCAAGGCTGACAGCAATAATAGCAATTGGATTTTAAAAAGTTATTAATTGGCTGTGAATCCGAGGAGCTGATTGGGGGGGGGGGGGGGGTGGAAATTGAAATGAATCAAAGGGTTTGTTTTAATTTTCAGGGGGTATTTATTTGGTCCTCCTGGCTGCAAGGGGGCAGTAGAGGGTTGGGTCATATGGTGCAGCTCAGCTGGTTACAGGGAGGGGCTGGGTTGAGCTCAGCTGTTGCAATGTAACTAGTGGCCAGAGCTTTCAAACACAGCTAAACACCAGGTGGTCATTGGTGATAAGACAGTATGGAAAATTGTACTTTATAAAAAAACAAACCCCGAATGGATTGGAGAGGGAGAGGGAGAGGGAGATGAGTTGAAGCTGCGTTGAAACCAAAACGAAAAGTGTTCACCGTTTGTTGTATCCCCATGAGGACACAGCCTGACAACTGCCCCAGGGATTGATGGACGGATCGACAGGCTGCAGCCCCCAGCCTGCAGGTGAGTGAGTGCGCGCTGCAAGGACACTCCTGGCAATCACCTTTGTACACATCCCAATGACCTGTTTACACTGTAACCACGCACAGGAAGCTTCGTAAGGTTTGGGTCTTTTGTTAATGCGTCGGATAGTTAAATAATGTTTCTCCTTAAAGGGACACCGTCCCTTGTTTTAAAAGGCGTTTGCCTAGCACGCGTTCAGGACAACAATCCGCTACCAACCAAGGCTCAGATGATGGCCAAGGAGTCACGTTATAGGTTCCAAGTCCCACTCCCAGAAACTTGAGCATCGATTCTGGCAGCGCAGTATGGAGGGAGTGCTGCACTGTAGGCGGTACACCGTTTGGATGAGCGGTCACATTGAAGCCCTATCCTCCATTCCGCCCTCCCCCCTCCCCCCAATGGCAGTATTGCAAAGACGAACATTCTCCCGTGGTGTCCTGATAATATCCCTCAATCAGCATCGCTAAAACAGACCTTCTGGCCGTTTTCACATTGTTGTTTGTAGGATTTGCTGTGTGCAAACTGGTTAATACATCATGATCAAGGTAAAATACTGTGGATGCTGGAATCTGAAACAAAAACAGAAAATGCTGGGAAATCTCAGGTCTGTCAGCGTTTGTGGAGGGAGAATAAATAGAGCCAATGTGGAAACGTTAGCTCTATTCTCTCCACAGATGAAGTCACACCTGCTGAGATTCTCCAGCATTTTCTGTTTTTGGTTAATACATTCTATGCATTACAACAGCGAGATTATTGGCTGTAAAGTGCTTTTGAGATTACATCTGGGTGTGAAAGTTGTAATATAAATGCAAGCCTTTCTTACTGAAATACGTTGCATAGTCAACCTTAATCATGCATTCCAGTTTCTGGAGTGGAGCGTGATCTTGCAATGTTCTGATTTATAGACCTGACTAGATAATATTGAAATTAGCAGCTCCTCAAGATTAGATTGAATGATTCTCATCTAATGGGTAGTGAGGTGACCCATTTCTTGGAACACGTTACTCCATTTTTTTAAATGTCGCTCTGTCTGTAAGGGTGAAATGTGCTTAGTAGTTTTCACTGGCTAACGGAATTGCTCTTCCAAGGCTAAAGGTACCCTGTTGGACAGAATCAAGAGAGCTTGACTCTTGCATTTCAGTGTGTGCTATACATGTATTGAATGCTCAATACTGACGCTGGATGACTGTAATGGGAGGAATGTCTCTCCACATGGCGTCCCTCCACTTGATAACTTTTCCAAAGCAAAAACGTGAAAAAAATTGCAAGAATTGGTAACTAAGGGTTCTAATTCTGAGACTTCAGCCAAGCCCTGAAACTAGCTATGTAATGTTTTAGAAAGTGATGGGGCACGAGATTTGAATCACAAGGGACTGACCGTGATGTTTAATTTTGGATTGTCACCATTTGAGGAAGCATGAATAAATCAGTTAAATGGCCCATGAAAAATGAATTTAATTTTAAACTAAAATTGCTTCTACGGTAACCAAGAAGTGATTTCATTTTCCACTTGAAATAATTTAGCATGAGCATGAAGGAATAATGACTTGTGCCTTTTTTTTGTATATTTTAGCAGGTCTTTTTAAGGAAAATTGAAACCTCTGGTGAAATTGCAATGATAATATGGTTAAATGGTGTGGCCTCATAATGGATTTTTCCTCGGTATGAAAGGATGACTTAACATGTAAATATTATCTGAAAATGTGCTTGTTGTGGGTGAAGAGACAGGACGGTTGTAGGGCACATTTTAATGAGCGTCATATTATGTACCTGTTTAATAACCAGCGTAATGCTTTGTTTTGTTTTACAGCAGCTGAGTCTCTCCTGCTGGCAAAACTGATACCCAGCAGATCCCATGAATTAGCTTGTAAATCCGGCTGTGAGACTTGGAGTGTGGCATTTTCCCCTGATAGCTTGTACTTTGCATGGTCACAGGGGCACAATATTGTGAAGTTGGTACCTTGGCCACTTGAAGATCCCAAAATGTAAGTTTACAAATTCATTGCTTGAGGAATTCAGGAGAAACTATTATTAGAAATGTTTATTCTTGAGCATTTCCTGTGCTACATTTTTCACTTTTTAAAAATTCATACATGGGTGTCGCTGGCTGGCCAGCATGTGTTGCCCGAGGGCAGTTGAGAGCCAACCACATTACTGTGTTCTCTGGAGTCGCATGTAAGCCAGACCAGATAAGGACAGCGGATTTCCTTCCCTCAAGAACATTAGTGAACCAGATGGGTTTTTCCGACAATCGACAATGGTTTCGTGGTCATCAGTAGATTCTTAATTCCCGATTATTTTTGTTTTTTTGAATTCAAATTCCACTATCTGCCGTGGAGGGATTCAAACCGAGGTCCCCAGAACATTAGTTGAGTTCAATGAAAGTATGTTGCACTGAAATTTCCATTATTCTCTATGATTGAGTACCCCACTCCCAAAATATTCAGATTATTGAGGTAGAAAATTTGGTGCTTCATACATAAATGAAACGGGCATGGGATTAAAGATGAACAAAAGAAACGTGTGATTTTGTACACCAAGCAAATGTAAGATAAAATGATTGAGCAATGTCATTTAGCCATTGTGATAGAACAGCTCTGTGTGGCTTGATAATGTTCTGCAAATATACGTACATCACCCTCTCCCTAAGGCAAAACTGTGCTTAAATGCAAAAGGAGCAAAACGTGAGGCTAGCGAGAAATAATTTTCCAAGTTATCTTCTCTTTTTGTATATACCTGAAAAGTATAATAGAAATGTTAGCAGTCTTTGGAGTATAATGTAACTGCTGGCATTGTTTCAAAAGATGTTCTGATTTTAATGAGGTAATTCTTTCCTCTGAAAATTCCCTTCAGTTTTATAAATATGCCCATATTGCTTGTTAATTGCAGCAAAAAGTTTTAATAATTTCAAATGAGTTTTGGCATTGACTCCCATGAAGAATAATTAAATGTTGTAGAGATTTTTTTTTGTTGCTTAGTCAGTAGCCCAGTTGTGTTCAGGATTTAGCAGAAGCAAGATGGTGAATTAAAATACATAGTGAAAAGCGATCTTGCCATTTTAAATCAGTGACAACGAGCCCAAAAGACTGCCATCCAGCACGGCTATGGCTATGATGGAATGGGAATCATAGCCCACAGGTAGCCAAAATGCACCACTGTTAATAATACACCACTGTTTGTGGTGTCTGTGCGTGCCTGCATCCAATATTGGTGCTTTGTTGGGTGCGTGCTGGTTGCGACGATGTGTTGGGTTACTGCCTACGTACAGAATGAACTGATTCAGCCGCACTTAGTGTTTTCTGAGGGCTTCATATTGTGATCTTAGTTTGGAACAATCCTTTGGGATTTATTTCTACTGGTGTAAGGTCCAAATCGACAGTACTTGTTGCCATCCGGTAGGTTAGGGGTGCAGGAGATGGGACCAACAGGAACTCGATAAATGATGCCATCCACCCGTTCTGGCATCCTTTTTTATACTTCAAACTGTACAAGAATAGACAAGTTCTTTGAATCGTCATTCCAATGGATTATTAGTATGATCAGGCCACACTTCAGTTCCTTCCCCACCTTTCTTAAGCGGATGAACTCTCAGGCTTGTTCTGTTCCTCAGTTTTTCTACGACAATATTTCTTGCAGATGATGTCATAAACAATCGCTGTTTAAATGGAAGTATTCTCAACACGTGATCAGAAACTAAAGCAAGTCATGTTGAAGTTGATGAAATCTATTTAATGTAGTGATTTTTCAAAATAATACAGATAGGAATGCCCTCTACTTCTGTCAATTTTCTCTCTTCTCCTCCCCTCTGTCCCTGAAGACATCTCCCAATTTCTTATTCAAATACCTGGATGAGTGTAGTTCCAACAGCATTCAAAAGCTCAAAACCAGCCAAAACAAAACAACCCCATTGGCGACCCATCCACCACCTTAAATGTTAATTTTCACCAATACAGTGGCAGCAGTGTGTGCCAGGTACTAGATCATAGAACCCTACAGTGCAGAAGGAGGCCATTTGGCCCATCGAGTCTGCACCAACCACAATCCCACCCAGGTACTATCCCCATACACAGAGGGTGGTGGGTGCCTGGAACTCTGGACAAATGCATGAATACGATGGGACTAGAGGGATATGGTCCCCGGAAGGGTAGGGGCTTTTAGTTCAGTTGGGCAGCATGGTGGGCGCAGGCTCAGAGGGCCGGAGGACCTGTTCCTGTGCTTTGATTTTCTTTGTAACCCCATGCATTTACCCAAGCTTGTTCCCCTGACACTAAGAGGCAATTTAGCATGGCCACTCCACCTAACCCACATATCTTTGATGCAGTGCAGCAACTTGCCGAGGCCAGTGTACATACACTACATGGACTACAGCAGTTCAAGAAGGAGGCTCACCAGCCCCCCCTCAAGGGCAATTAGGGATGGACAATAAATGCTAACCTTGCCAGTGATGTTCACCTCCCACGTATGTACAAAAGAAATATATATTTGTGTGAGCTTAGACAGTGACAATTTGTAATGTGTGATAATTGAGCCTGTCCTCTTCTCACCCTGCCCCCACAAGTACACATCTTCAGCAGAGACTGTGAATGGCCATTGGGAACTATGGATAATATGTCTCCTTCCTAGCTCAAAGGTTGAGCCCAATTTGAAGTGCCTCATTGTTGACCAACATGAACGTCAGAGTTTTTCACCATTACACAATACACCTAGTTTTTTACATATTCCTTTTCCTTCTTCTTTTATCTACAATATTTCTTCTGTGCAAAAGATAATTAACTCCTTGCTTGGGCTATGATTCCATGTCTATTGGTCAAGTGGTCTGTTTTGACTGAGGCTGGTAACTGTGCGATGTTACCATGCAGCATATCACCCAGACTCGTCCACCATTAATCCTCATCTTCTGTCTAGGCATGCATATTTTTAGCAAGCATTGCTGTATCTTGATCAGGAGCAAGAACTTTTGGCAGATCTTCTTGACCACAATGCAGGGGTGCTGAGACCAATGTAACACCTCTACTGTTGCCCCCAACTGAGATAAGCTAACTCGCCATGGACTTGTCCATTGGGAAAAGACGAACAGCCTGGGTCGCTTGTCTTTCTCTTGAAAACAGAAGGCTGAGGGGTGGCCCAAGGGAGGTTCTTAAAATTATGAAAGGTTTTGATAGAGTAAAACATCCTGTGGGAAAGAGCAATGCATGAGGCCATGAATAGAAGATGGTCACCAAGAAATATGATAGGGAATTCAGGAGAAACTACCCAGAGAGTAGTGAGAATGTGGAATTCACTACCACCAGAAGTCAGAGGTGAATAGTATAACTGCACTTAAGGGGAAAATGAAACGGGCACATGAAAGAAGGGAATTGAGGGTTATGCTGATTTTAGATGAGAAAAGACTGGGAGGTTTGAGTGGAACTTAAGTGCTGGCATGAAATGGTCGAGCAGAATGGTTCTGTTACTGTATATCCTATGTAATATCATGTATCTTTTATCAATTATCAATAAAAACTACAATTAAAATGGTAACATTCCACAATCGTGGATTAAGCTATCTTTGCTTTTAACAATAAGGAACGTTTCAACAGATTAGTCAGCATTTCACAATGCTGAATTGTGGATTAAATGCCAGGACCAGCACAAGTTGCAGGTTAGCAGGAATCGCTATTTAGGTGTGCACAGACAGCAGATTTTGAACCTAATTAGGTTAGCATATCTTCAGTGAATTCTTCCTCTGTTCATGCTTTTTCCTTATTTTCTTTTGGCAGAAGCTATAAAAGTACACATCGTCTTAAAGCAGATGGAAGTGCAAAGGGCCAGGGCGGAGAAAGGATAATCGATTGTGGTCAAACAGTGTGGGGGTTATCGTTTGGAACAGGTCCATCTGAGAATGGAAATCAGTCATCCGAGAACCAGCACAAATGCTTGGGTACAATCCTTGCCACGGGTCTCGCCAATGGAGAAATCAAGTTGTGGAAAGTGCCTACTGGTAAAATAACTTGCGATATCTCTGAACACAGGCCAGTGCCCTCATAGTGCTGAAAGAATGTAATTGTCGCTTACTGTCTTTAAACAGTTTGCATTCAAAGCAGTAATCCTTTTCCTCTTCACTCCTCAAGGTATAAACTCTTGCTTAGTTACTGATTCAGGCTGCAACACTTTGTTCAATTGTCCACTGCATGTGTTTCAGCTATGTCATGGAGTGTTGGCAGTCACTACAATTACAGGGTGGATCACAGCCAAGCCTAATCCTGTCTACACCCTTAATTCTCACACATCTAACATGCTTTATAATCATGTGTGGAAATCCTGACTGATTTTCCTCTTACTAATTTAAGGGCACTGAAGCTAATTGTAGTGCTCCAATTCTTGTCTTGGTCAAAATGAGCTCACTTGGTAAGAAGCCTTGGCATTTTCTGTATGGCTCAATTGTTCAATGGATGAACTTGCTCAACTATCGAGGGAGCTAAGGACACCTTTCGGATATCAATGCAGATTCATTTTCTTATCACTTTGCGTACACCAGGAGAAACATCTTGATTCATTTCTTCATAATGACTTTTTGTTTATCATCAAAGCCTTGCCCGCTAATTTTTCTCCTCTTCCCAACCTAAATAAAGGAATTGCGAAGGAGTAATGAAATAAGGTGAGGATTGAATTATGAGAGAGGTGCCCAGGCATACTTGGCTTCCTTTTGAATTCCGGCTTTAGATACCAGGACAGAAAAGGATGCTAATTGGTGGAATTTCCTGTGGAGCTTTGTACTAGTCATCTCCTCCACTTTTGCCATTTGTCCCTTATGCAAACTAGACCGCTAAATTGTGGTCCTCCAGGTTGGAGGAAAAATGTGAAAATTCAATGGTTGTCCAACACTAGTGCTTTGTGTTTTAAAAACAAAATACTTTGAACTAATACTAATTGGGAAGGAGGTTGCTAATACATAATTGAAAATTCCCTCTTAATCCTTTTTTATCAGTGGCCTATGTGTACAATTGGATAATTATGTCCATTATATGCATGAAATTGTACTGGTTTGGCTTCAGGTTTCCACTAAAATCCATTTGCATAAACACAAGCATATATTCTGCCATGAACCTGTGCATCAGGCACTATAGTCAAACATAATTTGCTGCCCAAAAATATTCCTTGATATATTTGAGTTTTATTAATACAATTGAAGATTTTATCAGCAAAAATAACCATTTTTAATAATTGTCCAGTCTTCCACTTCTGAATGACTTTGAAAAAGAAACAAACTGCTGAACTATTCAACAATTACATTGGTGCCTGTTGTGGGAAAAATGCCACTTCGGAGTCGGACTGGAGATTTCAACAATACAGTTTTATTTTAACGAAGCTTCGTGGAGAAAAGGCACTAGTACTCTGCAGCACACTAGACAGAACAAAGAACAATACAGCACAGGAACAGGCCCTTCGGCCCTCCAAGCCCGTGCCGCTCCCCGGTCCAGGATTGAATCCTGAATCCAGGATCCCCGCCCAATTTTCCAGCCTATCTACATACTAATATCCTATCCACCGAGCTGTCCCTCACAGCTATGATGCTTTGTTCATCACAACCTATTAACTCACCCCTACCCCCCCATTCCAGACCATGTGATCTCCAGGGAGAGGCGAAAACCCAGAGTGAAAACCCCAGGACCAATATGGGGAAAAAAAAACTGGGAAATTCCTCTCCGACCCCCTGAGGCGATCGAAATGAGTCCAGGAGATCACACTGGCCCTGATCGGAAAATGCTTCCCAACCCTATTCATTTCCACTTCCACGAACACCATATGAATTCCCTGCCCCCGAGACAGGTTCCCAACTATCCGCAGTCTCGCTCTGTACTGGCACCAGCAAGATGATCATAGAATGAAGCCTTGAAACGAGAAACAAAGAACAATTAGTCCGCGCCGCTCCCTGGTCCAAACTAGATCAAGTAGGTATCCCTCCATTCCCACTCCGTTCATATAGCTGTCTAGATAAGTCTTAAACGTTCCCAGTGTGTCCGCCTCCACCACCTTGCCCGGCAATCCATTCCAGGCCCCCACGACCCTCTGTGTAAAATATGTCCTTCTGATATCTGTGTTAAACCTCCCCCCCCTTCACCTTGAACCTATGACCCCTCGTGAACGTCACCACCGACCCGGGGAAAAGCTTCCCACCGTTCACCCTATCTATGCCTTTCATAATTTTATACACCTCTATTAAGTTTCCCCTCATCCTCCGTCTTTCCAAGGAGAACAACCCCAGTTTCCCCAATCTCTCCTCATAACCAAGCCCCTCCATACCAGGCAACATCCTGGTAAACCTCCTCTGTACTCTCTCCAAAGCCTCCACGTCCTTCTGGTAGTGTGGCGACCAGAACTGGATGCAGTATTCCAAATGCGGCCGAACCAACGTTCTATACATCTGCAACATCAGACCCCAACTTTTATACTCTATGCCCCGTCCTATAAAGGCAAGCATGCCAAAGGACAGCTACCTTCTCTCAATGAGACAATAGGAGCGGTCCATCTTTATACTTTTTTACACAATAGATGGACCGGACATCTAGCCATTGTCAGATCGTTGTAATCAAGTAGGTGATCTATCGTTAACACATCGTTATAGACAAATACAGACAGAAGCATGTTAACATCGCATTGTTCTATGAATGGATACATTTCCTACGTCAGTGACAGCTGTTTGTTTGTTATTTTGTGGGCAAATGCACCCATTGCATTATTTGACAAAGTACAAATGCAAGTCTTCTGTGTTTGAGTTGAGGGTATGTTAGGACTGACATCCGATTGAAAGGTACTGTGTAAAAGGACACATAGCCTTTTTGGTGTTTTCAAAATTTTTCGACCAACCATTTTGAATTTGATCTTGTATAGAACAGAGATTGTCCTGGTTGCTATTTTATATTCTGGCCTGTATGAGAGAAATTGAC
Organism: Mustelus asterias; assembly: GCF_964213995.1. Lineage (NCBI taxonomy): Eukaryota > Metazoa > Chordata > Chondrichthyes > Carcharhiniformes > Triakidae > Mustelus > Mustelus asterias. The sequence continues at coordinate 69,786,195 of NC_135813.1, read as the reverse complement.
TTTGAAAAATAATTATATGTAAAGATCCATTTTTTTTCACGTGTGGAATCTGTAATAATTGGGTGGAGCGCAGCTAAGTGGATTGCATTGTAGCATGGGGTATGAAGTCAAGGATTCATGTCTGCAATTGTAATTGGGCTTTATGTAAAATGTTGAAAGAATTATGATTAGTCTTTTTTCATAGCTTTTGTTTGCAAGTGAAAGCTATTGATGGGAACTGATTGAAAGGAGTGCTATTAACAGTGTGAGGTTTCTAAGTTAACATTGGATCATTATTTGTGTCTGTGAGATTGCAATTGTCACTTAAATGGCAGTGGCATCATCAGAAGTGACGCTGTCACACAAACAAACCAGCGCTAGTTTTGCGAAAGGCTCAAACTTCTGGTTCATTTTGCGGATGATGACACTTGCTTTCTGTCTGCTTTTGATGCTGTGTAGGGACATATTCTCAGACATGCATGGGGAAAAGCCCTGGGAAGATTCACAGTCCTAAAGGTAGCCCGTACTAACTGCATATTGTTCAATGTTGGGTAATTTGGGAACTGTGGTATGTGCTAATTCGGCTCTCTCCCACTGAACACACTCCCTCCACCAAACCATGGTCATCAGCTTTTAATGTTTGCAGAGATAAAGGGGAAAAATGCCAATGCATTCGGACTACAAAAGGCACAAGAAGCAAATTCCACTTTTAACTGTGTTTAATCTTTAAAGGAGAGTACTGATAGTCTCGATTAACAACCAGGTAGATGATTCAATGGTTTTCACGCTAACAGTTTCAATATTAGCTATTTCTGCTTTTATGACTTTCACGGACAGCTAGTATTGATTCGCCCTCATTGATAGTGTTAAAGTTCTGCTAAGTACCCAAGCTTGCCTCAACAATGGTCATTTAAAAACTAAAACATGTAGGAACATGTTTCTGTTCTGATTCATTTGTAACTAAGAAATTTCTGATCCACTTTTGTGGTTTGCAGCAACCGAAAGCGCAAACATTATGTTGGACAAGTACCAAAGTCAACTATTTAGTAATTTTATATTTGGACAGATGCCTGCCGTATGTGCTGAGTATTTCAACCCTGTTACAAATCCTTTTACTTGATCAATTGTTTAAAGACTGGAACTGACGCCTTCAGAACAAGAAGGTCACCGGTTTAATCTCTAACGGTCAACTGATGTCGCTTCACTGGGGTACCACTGATCACTGCGAAACCTTTTTGATCCCAGGGGATAAAATCAATCAGCCAGGGTTCCTCCTCACTATCACTACCATGGTGACTCCCCATGCCAGGTGCAATATATTGGGTTAGGGCAGGTGAGTTCTTGGCTGTAATGCCTGCTGTAGTTGAGTGTCTTGGCTATCATTCAACATCTGAGTTAATAAGAATGATCTCGGGTGAGGGATTGGAAAACTGACACTTCTGGAAGCCTCCTTGTCGCCTCCTTGTCCAGAGACTGAACTGACGAACTTCACCATTTTTTCATGACATGTAGTTTTAAACATTTCCTATTTCTGTTGCAGCACATCTTCTCTTCAATTTAAAAGGACATCAATCTGTAGTGAGGTGTTTTGCTTTTATTTCCAATGAAAACTTCATGTTGATTTCTGCGTCACGAGACACAACAATGCGTGTATGGGATCTTAAACAGGATGGTACGTGGACATAATTTTCTGCCTATATTGTTAAAGAGAAACCTGGTATTTAACTTGTGTTGTGAGCACCCAGGGCCTCCAGTGAGACTATAAATTAGAAGAAATATCCCCCCCACTGCGGCTAGTAATCCCACATCAGACTTGAGTAGTAATTTCTTCAAAAGTTGTATGTGGAGGGCAACAGTTCTGGGTTGAATAGTAGGAGCTGTGAGAATGGATTTACAGTATTTTCAATTCTCCCTTTTTATCAGCTTACTTTCCTCCATACTCACCAACACGATGCCAAAGCAGTAAATGTTTAATGAAATAGTCTGGTGAAAGTACCAGGTGGGAATTCAGGAGTTTTTGTTGATGACTTTAACTCGGGAAGCATTTTTATGTAGCACTGACCCTACGCTTTCTAAAATGGGTGAGGCAGTGTGTATAATGGACTACACAAGCTCGGGCTTGGTGAACAGTTCAATGGTTTTTGATACAGCACAGGAGGAGGCCATTTGGCTGATTGTAACTGTTTCAAACAGCTGTCCAATTAGTTTTTACTCCCCTGCTCTTTCCCCATAGTCGTCTAATTATATTTATTTTGGATATTTATCCAATTCCCTTTTTCAAAGTTATTATTGAATCTGCTTCCACCACCTTTTTCAGGCAGTACACTTCTGCTCGCAACAACTCTCTGAGTAATTGTTTTCCTTGTGCTGCCTCTATTTTTCTTTCTGCCTTATCTATGTCCTCTGGTTATCGATCCTTCTGCCATCCACATCCCCACCATGGCTGATGTCCCTCATCTGTGGTACCATTTGAGTAAATCCATTATCCATGCCTTTTTAAGGCCTGTCTACATCCTTCCTCAAGTGTAGTATCCAGGATAGAGCATGGATCAGCCCTAATCAGTATTTTTAGAAAGATTCAGCCAAACGTCCCTGTTTTTAAATGTACGCCTCTGATGATAAAGCCAAGGCTCCTGAATGTTTTATTTTTTGAGAGCGACCCCCTCGGATTGTCCTGCCACCTTCAAGCATTTTTGTAAATACATACTCCGCTGTCAAGTCTTTTTTTTGATGTTGTGCCATTTAGTTCATTTTGCCTCTTTCTCATTCTTGCTACAAAAATGTGTCAATTCGCACCTCTGTTAAACCTCATCTTCATGTGTCTGCCCGTTTCACCAGTCTGTCTTTAACCTCCTGAAGTCTGTTCTGTTAACCCTTTTTGCTCATGTGATGTGGCTATCACTGTCAACATCAGTATTTATTTCCAATCTCTAATTGCTCTTGAGAAGGTGATGGTGAGCGCCGCCTTAAACTGCTGCTGTCGCTGAAGATATACCCACAGTGCTGTTAGGGAGGGAGTTCCAGGATTTTGACCCAGTGTCAGTGATTGAATGAATGGCAATACATTTCCAAGTCAGTATGTTGTGTAATTTGAAGGGGAGCTTTATGGAAACGTTCACAAGTGCCTGCCAACTTTGTCCTTTTAGCCGAGGTAGTGGTTTTGGGAGGTGCTGTCAAAGAAGGAGTAAACATGAGGTGGTGGATAAGGTGCAAATCAAGTGGGCTGCTTTAGTTTTGGAAGGTATTGAACGTTTTCTGTATTCTTGGAGCTGTATTCAGTCATATTTCTGACTTGTACCTTGTAGATGGTGGACATGCTTCGGCAAGTCACTTGTTACAGAAAATGCAACTCTGACCTGCTCTTGTAGCCACGGTATTTATGCGGCTGGTCCATTCTAAGTTTCCGATCAATTGTAAGCCCCAGGATGTTAGGGAATTTAGTGATGCTAATCCCAGTGAATGTCATGGGGAGATGATTAGACTTCCCTATTGTTGGAATGGTCATTACTTGGCATTTGTGTGATATGAACGTTACTTGCTACCTATCGGCCTAAGGAAGAACAGTCTTGTTCCATATGAGCATGGACTGATTTGGTATCTGAGGAGTCACAAGTGGTATTGAACACCATGCAATCAAAACATCCCTACTTCTGACCTTGTGATGGAAGGTAGGTTGCTGAAGATGACTGGGCCTAGAACGCTGCCCTGAGGAACTCCTCCTCAATTGACGTTCTATTGGATTGGCCTCCACAACAGCACATTATCCTTTGTGTATGGTATGACTCCAGCCATTGGAGAGTTTTCTCTAATTCCTATTGACTTAAATTTTATTAAGAGCTCCTTGATGCCACACTTGTTCAAACACTGCTTAATGTCAAGTGCAGTTAGTTTCACTTCCCTTCACCTCTGGAATTCAGGTATTTCACATATATTTAGACCAAAGCCGTAAGGAGCTCTGGAGCTGTGGCCCTGGTGGAACTTGAGCTAAGCATCAGCGAATAAGTGCTGCTTGATAGCATAATAGATGGAAGTTTCTCTAAATCAAACTGGCTGAAGTCTGACATCCGAGGTCAATAAAGTGAAGGATGTTTTTGTGGTTTCTTCCTCCCATTAGCTGTTTAATTGTCCATCAGAAATCATGACAATTCATTTACAATTCCCCCCCCCCAAACCGTGTTTATATTCTATACTTTGTCCAATAAAGGAAATCACTCCATGTTTGTGACCATATGGCCTGTGGAGATGCACTCAAGTCTCACTTCACCTACTCCTATCCTCCCATTTGTGTATTCCATAGCTTTGTCTGCCCTCTCCAAATGTGCGCACACTTCTCTGGATTGAATTCCACATGCCATTTTTTTTTCATCTACTCCACCAAAACATCTTTCTGGAGACAACAGCTATTCTTTCTCACCGTCAACTACATGGCCAATTTTTCTGTCATCTGAAAATGTTACAATCATGCATCCACCTTCAAGTCCAACAAACAATCCTCCTTTTCCCCTAGCAGAGGTGTCAGTTACCAGGGGGCACAGATTTGAGATGATTGATAGAAGGATTAGAGGGGACATGAGGAAATTATTCTTGACTCGGAGGGTGTTTGGAATTCGCTGCCTGGTTTGGAGGTGGAGGCAGAAACTATCAGCTCATTGAAAAGGCACCTGGATCTGAACCTGAAGTGCTATAACCTGCAAGGCAATGCACTGGGTGCTGAAAGGTGGGATTGGAATGGGGCAGCTAATTTTTTGTTCAACCGGCACATACACAATAGGCTGAATGGCCTCATTCTGTGCTGCAACATTTCTATGGCAACATTTATCTGTCTTCTGGCATTACTCCTTTTATCAAAGGCAGTTTAGTGCCCAGATCCTTTGCAGTTTCCACCTTTTTACTTCCTTCAGTAACCTTTGAAAGCATCCCATTCAGGCCAGGTGACTTTTCTGTCTTTTTTTTACGTGCTTCCTCTATCTATTTTTATCCTATCTAAATTTGTTATTAGCTTCCACTTTGCTATGTTAGTAGCATTCTCTTCCCAAGGGAAGACGGATGCAAATTATTCATTTAGTACCTCAGCAATGCCTTGTGCCTCCACAGAAACTTTTATTTTTTTGACTTTAATTGGACCCAACTCTCCTATCTTTCTGCTATAAAAGATTTTTGGGTTCTTTTTTTTGCTCTTAATCATACTACTTGTTGCATGGACTATTGATCATCCAATATATTATTCTACAGAGTGGAAGCAAATTAATGCCTATAGCCCGATGGTGGTTGGACAGTGACAAAGTGCTTCTACATAAGAGGGGGTGAGGAGACCGAAAGTCAAATCACATTGGGACATTCATGCCCACCTGTTAATGATTGGTTTATATGTAATATAGGCAGCAGGCACTCAGCATCCTGACTTGGAAAAAATCCCTGTTCCATCACGTTTGCCGGGCCAAAATCCTGGAATTCCCTCCCTAACACTGTGCGTTTATCTGCACCTTGGGGACTGCAATGGTTCAAGAAGTGGAGATGCCGGTGTTGGACTGGGGTAAACACAGTAAGGAGTTTAACAACACCAGGTTTAAGTCCAACAGGTTTATTTGGCCAAAGAAACCTGTTGGACTTAAACCTGGTGTTGTTAAACTTCTTACAATGGTTCAAGAAGACAGCTCACCACCAACTTCTGAAGGGCAACTAGGGATGGGCGATTAAATACTGGCCTAGCCCACAACCCCACATCCTGTAAATGAATTTTAAAAAGGCATTATAGAGAAAAAAATACATTGGCGCATGAAGCAAATTTAAATTAAAATTATAATTGTGTTCTCAACATTAATTTTTGGTTTTTCAGTATTAGTGTCGCAGCTTCAAGATTTTATTGTATGCCATTATGGTTCTCCGGATGTTGTTTTTGATATTCTGATGATCAGAAAGGTGCTTTTTTTATTAAACCATTCGGTATTTTAATCAACTGTCAACTAGATGTGTGAATCATATTTAATAGTTGACGGTATATGATGACTAAGAATCTAAAATTGCTTTTGTTAAATGCTTTAGATACTTTATCTGTCAATCAGAATTCTTAGCATTTTCTGTCATACAAAATGTTTCTCATAGTTCGATACTTCTCGTTTGTCACAATTATGATGCCTTCCATAGCTGAGGATTGTTTAACGATGATACATTGCTACTTTATTTCTTTCTCTCCATCCTTTCCAGGTAAACTATTGCATATATTAAATGGCCATAACCAATGGATTTATTGTTGTGCTGTCACTCCTGACTCAAGTATGCTTTGTTCTGTGGGAGGAGGAAAGACTGTAAGTTTCCAACCTGAACTATAAAGATCAATCAGTATGAGCCTTTTGGACAAGAACCATTTATTTTACATATGATGTGTCTTGTAGATAATTAAACAATGACACTAAGATGCTGCTGAGTTACGAATGACACTAGTTTTATAAAAAGTACATAGTAATTCGAAAAGAATGTTCTGTTGAACATTTCAACAGAGTTCTGGAAGTTAACTCCCATTATTTAATGTTCTTACCCACCCAGTTTCGGACCATAAATAGCCATTACTAACATTTGTGGGTTGTTAGGAAAATTCACACCCTTCTGATCAAAGTCGATTACTCAACTTTAGGTGCAGCAGTAATTAGTGAATGAAGGTTATCTATGACTCGTGGATAAGGTCAAATGAACTTGTCATTTGTGACAACTATATCAGACACCAGGCAATATTTTCTTGTTGAATTTATTAGATCAGCCGCTGTGTCTGCATTTGTTTACAACCAGAGGAAGCATTCGGATATAAAGTTCAATGAGACTATTGACTCATTTCTTTGTGGCTATCTTGGGAGTTTGGGGTGGTGTATGTGATTTATTTTAATTTACTTTTGCATCTGATCTTTATTTCTTTCCTTTTGGTTCCTTTACCACCTTCAATATTCATTTCTCTCCTTGCATTACTGAAATAGCTGAGATGTCTGTGGCTGTGAAGAAGGCTGTCAAATTAGAATTGCGAAACAATTTTATAACCTATCTGCATTGTGTTCCCTTAATGGGAAGGTGTGGCAGTGTCCCAGGGGTTCAGTACCATCTTCCCGTATTGTAGATTAGATATCTGAACCAGTAACTTTGTTTGTACCTTACCTTGTTTTCATTTTAATTTGACAGTAACTTCAATGATCCTACTTGCACTACTATACCTACTTGGGATGTCTTCGCGGACCTAGCTTTATTCTATGATGTACTTGCATGTGCTCCTCTGTATATTTATCAACCTCCTCTCTCCTTTTTAAGATCCTCTGTAAAACCAACATGTTTGACCGTGCTATCGGTCTGCCCTCCTTGTATCTCATTTTGTCTGATTATTCCTCAAACTTTCAACAATGCTTCAACATGAAAGAAATTATTACACAAATATAAACTCTTGTATTTGCAATTGCAAGTCTTGGGTGGATTTTGTCGCTATATCAATTTGAAGGAATCTTGGAAACTGATTTGAAATGAGCATGTAATTTATTTTGTCTTGGCAAATAGTTCCAACATCAGTCCTTCTGCTACAGAAATATTGTCTCGTGTCTGGATGTTTACAGGACAGAATCTGGCCTGTCTGTGTGTGAGGGAGGTGAATCTCCGAAAATTGAATTTTTACAATATCAGAAATCAATTTAACTGGTGTCAACATTTCTGATAAGGGCAGTAGGTCCCTGGGTTTTTTGATGTGTATTTGCAGAGGTACTCATTACATGCGAGGACCTGGGAAATCTATCCTAATAATACTTTTGGTATGAACATTAAATAGTGCACTTGCTAGTTAATTATTTTGGGTTTGACGGTTTTCTATGGCATTAAGAAGTTGTAAGTTTAGCTGTATGGTGATTATAGGTGTTGCTGTGGAGTACGGTATCGTACACAGTGATTCGGAAACTTGAAGGACATGGTGGCGATGTCATATCATGTGCATTTTCCCCCAATGGGGCATTACTAGCTACTGCATCTTATGACACACAAGTGATTGTATGGGACCCCCACACTGGAGAAAGCCTGATGAAGCTGAGGTAAAGAAGCAATTCATGCAAAATTAAACAGCCCAATTTGTTTTTGCTTTGTTACATAGCAATTGTTTCCAATGTGGTGTATGAAATGATATTGAACATTTAAATCCTAATGTTTGTGTATATTTGTACAATGAGTGAGTTTGATCTTGAACTCTTCTATTTGGGTATAAATTTGGCATTAAAAGAGTAAGAGTTATTGAGCTGGATTAATGGCCACATTGGTAGACCCATCCACTGCCTGTTGAGCCAGTGACAACCCTAGCTTTGACAAAGGGTCGTCTGGACTCGAAACGTCAGCTCTTTTCTCTCGTTACAGATGCTGCCAGACCTGCTGAGGTTTTCCAGCACTTTCTCTTTTTTTTTTTGGTTTGACTGTGGCCATTCCAGAAAGCCCCAAAAGTGCTATCCTGTACTTCAGTTACTTTCCTGTCATTGGGGCTCCCAAGGTCTTCCAGTGGATTTTCCTGCCTCCAAAAGCTGATGCCTAATTGGAACAAACAGACCTGATTTTTGGCTTTGGGAAGTTGCGCCCAGCCACGTGAATTAGGGGAAGAAATTTTGTATAAAGTTTGTATTTTTTTTCAAAAAAAAACTGAGGATGTATCACTGGAAACCAGGTTAAAAGTGGATTCTAAACATCCTTGGTTATAAATCAGAACAAATTTTGTTAACATTTCCTGTATTGCAGGCATTGTTCCCCATTTGCTGATCTGGATGTTAATGATGGCTTCAGTACTGGATTTGTACGAGCAGTCTCCTTTTCCAAGGAAGGACTAAATATTACCTCTGTAGCAGATGATGGGTGAGATCAATGTACCCTCTTAAGTGGTGGGGGGGGGAGATCCTTTTTTATTCAGGAACTGTATATTGTGATATTTATTAATGATGCAACCTGAGTAGTTACTCCTGGGTCTAAAGGGAGGAAGTGCCCTGGAAGTTAGGATTTTTGTTCTGGCGGGGTGGGTGAATATTGCCGTCATGGCTACCACAACTGGAAAGAGTTTGGAGGCAGCTGAGGTGGGTGGGCAAAAAGGCCAGCCTCAGTGATCTACCACTTTGGAGATAAAAAGAAACAAAACAAAAATACAGCCCACCAAAACTCTCCCCTGACAAACTCCCTACTAACCCGTGCCACCTGATGCCTCCCCACTGATCCCCATAAATATTTATAGCCCCTATGCTATCTTTGTGCCAAATCATGCCAGCCAGGATATGACATACCCCCAACATATCACCCTTTTTGCCCTATTTCCTCTATGCCAACTCATTTAGTAACCGTCATGGCAGACCTCGGGACCCAAGCTAAGATTAAATTTTAAGTGTCTATTGATGTATGCACTGTTTCGATGAAAACTGTCATTGATTTTTAAAAATCATACAACATTTAACTTTTAAACACTGAAGTTTATTTTTCAAAAATTTAAAGAACAGGAGATTTAAATCCCTTTGACAGTTCCAATGATTTTCATGCATTTTTTTTTACACACATTCATGTCTACCTTTAACAATAGCATGGAGTACCTAGCTGCTCCCAAAAGAATCCTGGGGGAATATCCAAAAGGGTATCCTATCTCTCCAAAGAATACTGGCAAGTCTAGATCTTCTACCAGGTCTAAAGTGTGCATATCATGTTACAGATATGTTACTACTGGAGGTCAGATCTGACTGAAGCAGCTCCATTGTCCGTGAATGTGTTATTTAGAACCTGCCCCCACCTCCCCTTGAAAAAATGGCATGTGTAGGGTTCAAGGGTGGGATTTTGGATTTGTGACTCCGCAGCTACTTTTGTTGGGACGGAGAGCCTCTTCATTTGTGTGAAAATTCAGCCCAAGTTTTCAACAAGGTGTCATTACATCTGATTAGATTTGTAATCTGCAGTTAGTTTTTGTTAAATTTTGCTCCACTAATTTACTCATTGTGCCTACCTAACATGCCATTGTTCATGCTACTTGGGTTAAAGGCCAATCTATCTTTGTTCAATATGAAAACTGCAGATCATAATTTTTAATTCAAAGTATTTTTGTGTCTAGGTTGCTGAGAATTTGGTGCTTGGAATCACAAAGGACAACCTATGTTGCTCCTCTGGCCAATGGACTCTGTTGTACATTCTCTCCACATGGTAGTGTACTAGCAACAGGGTAAGGATGCTTTGAGGTTTAACACTATGAAAGGGTTTAACTGTTGATCTGTATGTTTGAGCAGTAAATTTACCAACTGCATACCAAAATGGTGTCATGAGTGATTCCTGCTGGTGAGACCCAGATCTTAGCTGTTCTTTTGGGTACTGAGTAGAAGGAAATCACAGAGATTCATCAGTTACGGAACTGAATTCTAGAGAAAAATGGCTGACAAAATATTCTCTCTGTAGGATTCTTTATTATATGTACTTGTACAAACTAGTTTACAACTTACACTTTCCCGTCCCTACTGTTCCAGGACAAGAGATGGCCATGTTAAGTTCTGGACAATATCAAGGGTGCTGCCAACTCTGCAACACATTTGTCGCAACACTCTGCGCCGTGTGATGACGACTCACCAAGTTATGCTCTTGCCCATTCCAAAGAAAATAAAAGAGTTTTTGGTTTATAAGAAGTTCTAGTTTGCACTTGCAGGATGGGAGGAAAATCTTATCTCCGTGATATCTGAGTGAATTTTTTACCAAGATTTATTTGATTTGTTGTGATTAAAAACATGATTACAATAAGAATTGGGTCACCAAAAAGAGCCTTGCACGTTTCTAAAAGTTGCTTACGTTATGTTCAATTAGAAATTGAGCCATCTGCAAGAATCTCTTTTGCATACCACTGGAATGTTTTACTTTATAAAGTCAAATGAGTGATCGAAAGTAGGACACAATGAATGTTCAAAAAGATGATCAGGGCTGAAGATTAAAATGTTTTGTTAATGAAACTTCCAATCATTTAGAGAAGCAAAACCCATAAGTGTTGTACAACCTTCTTGTCTCCAGTTTACTTAACCAATCATGTATCCACAAAAATTGTGTGGCTCAGAATTGCACAAGACAAATATGGTTGTTCATTTATCCATCTGTCTAGAATGACACTACAGTCTTAATTGTTCCTTTAAATAATTTATCCTCACTAATTAAGTCCATAAATGTGAGTCCTAAAATTTACCTTTTACGAATTTGTACCTTATCTTGCCAACAGTTGAAAAAATATTTTAGATTTATCTTTTAATTCTTCTCCAATTGAAATCTCCTCACAACTGCTACCTATAAATACACTTCATTTCTAAAACGTTCCTCCTTGTTTGTATTTTCTTACTGTCCTGTGGTAACTTTTCACCTTTTCTCTTTTGGATTAGTGATTTTTCTTAGCCTAGAATCAGAATTTTACAGTACAGAAGCAGACGCGCTTTGACCCATTGCACCTATGCTACCTCTAAGCTAGTCTGCCTTCTAACTTTGCACTTCTATTGTTGTTTTTCACGTGCACTAGATTTAAATCCAGTGTGCAAGTGACAGATTTTTAAAAGAAATGTAGAAAATAAACAAATGTCAAAGAAAACTGGCTAAAGCGGCGACGCAAGCAAAATTCTGAAAACATAATCACCTCAGTGGTACAAAGTTATTAGGTTTGTGTGCATTTTTTGATATCAATAGATGTGCAGATTGATTATCATCAATGATAAACTTTCCATGGAATGGAATTTCTTTTCAGTGTTGTCACACATTTGAATTAAGAAATCACTTGCAACTAACTCCACATTTGCTTCTCGCCACTGCACCAAGATGTTTTATACCTCTGATTTAATTTAACAAGTGCAAAATATCTCCACTTGAAGATTTGATATTAAATATTGTTTGTATAAGCCTGTTTATTTTCATTATATTTAAAAAATACAATATATTTTCAGTACTCTTGTCTGACTTTTAGAAATAAAACAATTTAAAGTTGCTTTTAATGTTGTCTGCATATTTTAAGGCTCTGCCACCTTCTCTGTGGTTAAGTCTTTGCTCAACCCATTAATTTCCAGGTTACAAACAGCAATGCTTTTCACCTTGACCAGTGCCCCCATCTCCACCTGCTCTGCTATTCAATAAAATCATGGTTGATTGGATTGTGGCTTTGACTGCACTTTCCTTCCTGTCCTCCATCCAATCAAGTATCTAACTCAGCCTTGAATATGTTGAGTGCCCCGGCCTCCACTACTCTGTGGAACAGAATTCCAAAAACTAATAACGCTCAAGAAGTTCCTTCTTTGCTGTATTAAATAGGAGACCCCTTACATTTTTAATAGAATGTACCCTCTAGTTCTAGATTCCTCCATGAGAGGAAGCATCTCAACATCTACCATGTCAAACCCCCTTCTCATCTCATAACAAAACGCCAATGAGTTTAACCCAAATAAGACAATCAATTGCAAGAACGATCAGCGAACTTTCTCGGTGGATGGTTTTACTATTCTATTCCATCTCCCTTGCATTAAAGGCCAACATTCCATTTGCCTTCATAATTATTTACTGTACCTGCATGCTAACTTTTGTGATCATGTACAAGGACAGCAATCTGCAGTCTCTCTCCATTTAAATAGTATTCTGATTTTCTATTTTTCCCATGAACAGGTTAGCATTTTCCAAATTGCATTCCATCTAAATTTTTGTCCACTCAACTTGCTTTGCTACTTATTTTCGTACCATCAGCAAAGTTTGCTATAACAGTCAGTCCCTTCATCCAAGTCATTTAGTATAGATCATAAATAGTTGAAGTCTCAGCATTGATCCCTATGGCACTCCACTAGTTGAGATTTGATTGGTGAGTTGATGGCATTTATTTGGTGTGGCAAAAGAGCAGGGACATATAATACAATTTACTATTCAAAAGCTATTCATGCTGAAAAATGAAAATCCATTAGATTTGAATAAAAAAGTTCTTCTGGCAAAGCTGTCAGGTGAATTAAAAGAAAACATCAGCATTGATTGGAGTGGCACTGGAGAGCACTGTTACCTCAGTGCCAGGGACCCAGGTTCGATTCCCAGCTTGGGTCACTGCCTGTGTGAAGTTTGCACATTCTCCCCATGTCTGCATGGGTTTCTGCTGGGTGTTCTGGTTTTCTCCCACAGTCCAAAGATGTGTGGGTTAGGTGGATTGGTCATGCTTTGCCCCTTAGTGTCAAGGAGACTAACTAGGGTAAATGTATGGGGATAGGGCCAGGGTGGGATCGTGGTCAATGCAGACTTGGGCCAAATGGCTGCCTCCTGCACTGTAGATTCTATGATTATACAGATTGATTACTGTCCACATCCTACAATGTTTCTAAATGGTCACCCAAAAAGAAGTACCATCATCTCATCCAACCCTCCAGCTAGGTTAACTTTGTTGCGCTGTGCACCACACGCACCTAACCTGGGTCACTTACCAGCCACTTTTTACTCTTCACCAACTCCCCACTGCCATCATCCATGAGCAGTAGCATGCACATCAGATGCTTCAGGTTTTCCACATTCTTACGCAGCTTGGACATAACCGCTGCAGCCAACTGAGAAGAGGGCCCAGAGAAAACAGAGGCCAGTGAATTGTGCATTATCTTAGGCCACTGTCATCTTCTGCAGCAAATACTGCAGAGATTGCCATGTTGGTGTGGCTCAGGAAATTCCATTCTAAGAGTTGCTTGACAGAACTAACCCCCAAGCACAATGGGGACGTCAGTGCACAAACTTAGGAGTTGCTGTGAAAACTGGATCCTAAACAAGGCCTCTCAGGGAAAGTTGTTTCTTTTGATGGCTGATGCTGATATTATAACTGACAGACTGAGGAAATAACGAGCCTGCTATTTCAACTTGAGAAAAAAGTTCCAAACTGGACTTTTATATCCTGTGACTATAATAAATAAGTCACAAGGCCGGACTCTTAAATTTCATATTTCTATTCCTAAACCTGTTTTATACATGAACAGCATTATGCAGCTTTTATTCTCCCAAAGTGAGAAGTTTTGATTCTGTTAAAGGCTTTGGTGAAAGAGTAACCTGTATTTAAAGAAGTACTGCTGCAATATATGTACTAATTTGACTCCATGTTTTCCAGGTCACTGCTAATTAACACATTCTTTAATTTACAGTCTTAAATGCAAATTCCTATGTTTTGATGGGGGACAAAATTATATAACTGGTAGATTACTTAATTAAATTTAGTGGAACAAAGTTCCCATTCTAGTTAAAAATGGTACAGCAATTATCATGGGGGAACTTTAATCTACATGTTGATTGGTCAAACCAGGTCCATCAAAGCAGCCTTGAGGAGGAGTTCATAGAATGTATCTGCGATAGTTTCCTCGAACAGTATTTAATGGAACCTACAAGGGAGCAAGCTAGCCTAGATCTGGTCCTGTGCAATGAGACAGAAATAATTAATGATGTCACAGTTAGGAATCTTCTCAGAAGAAGCGATCACAGTCTGGTTGAACTTAAAATACAGATGGAGCGTGAGAAGGTAAAATCCAACATCAGTGTCTTGTGATTAAACAAAGGAGACTATAATGGAATGAGGGAGGAGTTGGCCAGGGTAGACTGGGAGCATAAACTGTATGGTGGGACAATTGAGGAACAGTGGAGGAGGACTTTCAAAGCGATTTTTTTTTTCCACTAGTGATAAGGAAGGAGTGTAGAATAAGAGATAATCAGCTATGGATTTCTAAGGAAACAAAGGAGGGTATCAAATTGAAAGAAAATGCATACAAAGTGGCAAAGATTAGTGGGAAACTAGAGGATTGGAAAATCTTTAAAGGTCAATAGAAAGCCACAAAAAAAACTATAAAGAAAAGTAAGATCGATTGAGAGTCAACTAGCTCAGAATATAAAAACAGATAGCAAATGTTTCTATAAATATATAAAAAGAAAGTGACTAAGGTAAACACTGGCCCTTTAGAGGACAAGAAGGGGGATTTAATAATGGGAAATGAGGAAATGGCTGAGGCATTGAACAGGTATATTGTGTTGGTCTTCACAGTGGAAGACACATTTGCCAAAAATTGATGACAAGAAGCAGGTGAGGACCTAGAAATTATCAACATCACTAAAGAAGCAGTGTTAGGTAAGCTAATGGGGGCTAAAGGTAGACAAGTCTCCTAGCCCTGATGGAATGCATCCCAGGGTATAAAAGAGATGATGTGGAGATGCCGGCGTTGGGCTGGGGTGAACACCGTAAGAAGTCTCACAACACCAGGTGAAAGTCCAACAGGTTTATTTGGTAGCAAATACCATAAGCTTTCGGAGCGCTGCTCCTTCGTCAGATGGAGTGGAAATGTGCTCTCAAACAGGGCACAGACACAAAATCAAGTTACAGAATACTGATTAGAATGCGAATCCCTAAAGTCAGCCAGGCCTTAAAGGTACAGACAATGTGTGTGGAGGGAGCATTAAACACAGGTTAAAGAGATGTGTATTGTCTCCAGACAGAACAGCTAGTGAGATTCTGCAAGCCCAGGAGGCAAGCTGTGGGGGTTACTGATAATGTGACATAAATCCAACATCCTGGTTTAGGTCGTCCTCATGTGTGCGGAACTTGGCTATCAGTTTCTGCTCAGCGACTCTACGCTGTCGTATGTCGTGAAGGCCGCCTTGGAGAACGCTTACGAGACAATACACATTTCTTTAACCTGTGTTTAATGCTCCCTCCACCCACATTGTCTGTTCCTTTAAGACCTAGCTGGCTTTAGGGATTCGCATTCTAATCAGTATTCTGTAACTTGATTTTGTGTCTGTGCCCTGTTTGAGAGCACATTTCCACTCCATCTGACGAAGGAGCAGCGCTCCGAAAGCTTATGGTATTTGCTACCAAATAAACATGTTGGACTTTAACCTGGTGTTGTGAGACTTCTTACTATAAAAGAGATGGCAGGGGAAATAGCAAAAGCACTCATGGTGATTTACCAAAATTCGCTGGACTCTGTGGCGGTTCCAGCAGATTGGAAAACAGCAAATGTGATGCCACTGTTTTTAAAAAAAGAGGTAGACAAAAGATGGGTAACTATAGGCCGGTTAGCTTAACTTCTGTAGTGGGGAAAATGCATGAATCTATCATCAAGGAAGAAATAGCGAGACATCTGGATAGAAATTGTCCCATGGGGAAGACGTAGCATAGGTTCATGAAAGACAGATCATGTTTAACTAATTTGGAGGAATTCTTTGAGGACATGATGGACAACTGGGAAACGGTGGATGTGGTGTATCTGGATTTCCAGATGGCATTCGACAAGGTGCCATACAGAAGGCTGCTGCATAAGATAAAGGTGTACAGCATTATGGGTAATGCATTAGCATGGATAGAGGATTGATTAACTAACAGAAAGCAAAGAGTGGGGATAAATGGGTGTTTTTCTGGTTGGCAATCAGTGACTAGTGGTGTGCCTCCGGGGTCAGTGTTGGGACTGCAATTGTTTACAATTTAGAAAGATAATTTGGAGTTGGGGACCAAGTGTTATGTGTCAGAGTTCGCAGATGACACTAAGATGAGTGGTAGAGCAAAGTGTGCAGAGGACACTGAACGTCTGCAAAGGGATATAGACAGTTTGCGAGTGGGCAAGGATCTGGCAGATGGAGGACAATGTTGGTAAATGTAAGGTCATCCATTTTGATAGAAATAACAGCATAATGGACCATTATTTAAATGGTAAAAAAATTGTCGCATGCTGCTGTGCAGAGGGACATGAATCACAAAAAATTGGTTTGCAGGTGCAGCAGATAATTAAGAAGGCAAATAGAATTTTGCCCTTTATTGCTAGAGGGATAAGAGTTTAAAAACAGAGAGGTTATGTTGCAGCTATATTAGGCAGCTGGCGAGGCAACACCTGGAGTAGTGTGTACAGTTTTGGTCTCCTTACCTGAGAGGATTATACTGGCACTGGAGGGGATGCAGAGGAGATTCACTAGGTTGATTCTGGAGTTGAGAGGATAGGCTTATGAGGACAGACTGAGTCGACTGGGACTATACTCATTGGAATTTAGAAGAATGAGGGGGGATCTTATGGAAACATATAAAATTATGAAGGGAATAGATAAGGTAGAAGCAGGGAGGTTGTTTCCACTGGCAGGTGAAACCAGCACGAGGGGGCATAGGCTCAAAATAAGAGGAAGCAGATTTAAGACAGAATTGAGGAGGAATGTCTTCACCCAAAGGGCTGTGAATCTGTGGAATTCCAGCCCAGTGAGCAGTTGTGGCTATCTCATTGAATGTTTTTAAGGCAAAGATGGATAGACTTTTGAACATTAAAGGGTAATGGTGAGCGGGCGGGTAAGTGGAGCTGAGTCCACGAAAAGATCAGCCATGATCTTATTGAATTAGGGAGTAAGCTCGAGGGACCAAATGGCCTACTCGTGCTCCTCGTTCTTATTAAATGGCAACTCTCACAATTCTTGCTGCAAGAACAGTAAAACTATTCAACTGAATGTAATGTCATTACAAGATTCAAAAATATTTATATAGAAGCAGCAGAAAGCAGTCAATTTAGATATGAACAGAAGAGTAGAAATGTATGCTTGTATGTTAGACTCTTGAAACACTCTGTTTGGTGGAGCAGCTATTTGTGCCATTAATTACTGAGCATCTAAAGAAAGGGAAAGCTTTTTGCAAGGTACCATTTGCTGGAAGTAATGAAACAAATGCGTTTTGTTTGAACATAAGACTTACAGCATTTGCCTTAAATCGTCATTTTGTCCAAAGTGTTTATCATTCAGCAGGCTGGGAATTTTTAAAAAACTATCACTGCTTAATGTTGCGTTGGAGAGATTTCAGGATGGCAGCAGTCATAGCTTAATTGGTATGATGCAAGGCCTTAGAATCCTTAGGAGCCCGAGTTCCAATCTTGTTGAATAATTTTACTCTATTTATTAGACAATATTTAAAAAGCATAAACTCTTCAATGATTCATAAATTTTAATACCTAATTTTTGTTGCAATAGAAATGAGCTATTGAGGATGAACTTTAACTTCATCTGTGTTTATCAACAGCACTGTAACATGTTTGTCTAAAGAAGTCATTTCTTTGCAAAATACTTAGTGCAAGATTCTCTGGCCTTCCCTCAGCGTTTTTCTCGGCGGCAGGAGGCAGGACACGGTTCGTTGGAGGTGGGATCATCTGATCCCGCCACCGTCAATGGGAATTCCTATTGAAGCCACTCCCCACCGCCGGGACTGTGCTGCTGGCGAGACTAGAGAATCCTGCCAGCGTGAATTCTGGCCGTAGACTTGACGTGATATGGTACCATTTAAATTTGACTGCAATACAATACTATTTAAATTTGATTACTTAGTCGCACCGTTGCCATATCTTGTGAAGATTGAAAAAAATGAGCCCGTGCTTGCGAGAATTGCAATGCTACATCCATTGCCATCGCTGAGACCGCCCATTTCCACCTCTCAGCACCTGACTCTATCCCTGCCTTGATTCATCTACTGCTGACACCCTGCTTCAGATCTTTGAATAGTCAAATCTATGCGTAACAAACACACTCCTGGCTGGCGTCCTTGTTCTACCTTGTGTAAACTTGTCATCCAAAACTCTGCCCACTAAATCCCATCCACCCCTCTTGCTGACCGACAATGATTCCCAATTAAGCGATTTTAAAAAAATCCCCACCCTGGTTTTATAATTCCTTCACGCCCTCGCCTCTCTAATTTACTCTACAATCCTCATATCTACACTCCATCAATTCTGGCTCTTGGGCATCCCCGGCTTTAATTGCTGGAAGTTTACTGGCCAGACCTTCGGCCTCCAAGACCTAAACTCGATAATTCCTTTCTAAATCTCTCTCTCTCCTTTTGGGAACTCCTTAAAACAACCCTTTGACAGAGCGAATATCACCCTTCCCATTCAAATTCTGTTTACTGCACCTTTAAAGTGCCTTGGGATGATTTTACTAGATTAAAGCTGCAATATAAATGCAAATTGTTACTGCCACCACAATAAATATTAAACATGAACTGTGGCATTACTGTAAATAAATTGTCTTTTTAGTCGATAATGCAAGCAACAAACCACTTCAGTATATGATGAAAATAGACAAGTGCATTCATTTCTTGTTCAATTTTATTTCATTACTTTTTTACAGACATAAGGGCGCAATTCACCCAGCTCACTACGCTGCTCAGGTAGTGCAGCGGACGGCGGTCATGAGTCTCTCAGGCCATTTTTTAAACAATGTAATCAGCCGGAAATCAGCATGAGGCTGATTACAATATAGGAGTGTCAATTTCCATATCATTAGCAAGTCCGGGATGGTATACTTCGGGCTCGCTAATCTCTCCCTGCCCACCAGGAGAGTTACTCACCAGGGATTAAAGCTGGTTTCCCCATGAATGGGGACCAGGTGTGTGATCACCCCGCTGGTGGAACAGAGGCCATTGAGGCCCCCCTGGGGATGTTGGGGGCAGGGGCATGCCTGGTGGGCAGTGCCAGCCTGGCACCATGGCACTGCCCATCAGGCAGTGCCAAGGGGGCAGAGCCAGAGGTGGTGGTGATGGGTGGGGTGGTGGGGACCCGCTGCGCACTCTGCATTAGGGATTGATGGGGTTGGAAGGGTGGAGGGCGATCGGTGGAGGGGTGGGGTGGGGTGGGGTGGAGAGTAGGGATTGGGATCGGGCTGGCCATAGTGAGGCGGGAGGGGGGGGGAGGGGGGGGGAAGAGTAGGGATTGGGATCGGGCTGGCCATAGTGAGGCGGGGGGGGGGGGGGGGGGGGGGGAGAGGGGTGATGGGAAGCACGGACTCCGTTTGCACAGAGTCCCGGAGATTCATTCCTTTCAGCTCGCCCAAAAACAGGCGGGGAAAAACTCCTGTTTCCCTGCTCGTTGGGCGCTTAGTTCTTTTTTGGGAGAATCGCCCCCAAGATATGAGTAATGGCTTAAAAACTGATTCTTCTTGTTACTACCTTGTATTAAGTTGCCTATCATGGGTGGGATTTTACGACCTCACTTGTCCTGAAACTATAAAATCCCGCCCGAGGTCAACCGAGCTTTCTGCGGTCCACTCCTCGCCCGCTACAATTCCTGTGGTGGGTGGGACGGTAAAATTCCGGCCCATACGTTCTGACCATGGCCAGGGTTTTACCGCCCCCCCCCGCCGCCACGGGAATCAGAGCAGGCAAGGGGCGGACAATGGGAAGGTCTATTGACCTCGGGCCCGATTTTATGTTTTCCGGATGAGCAAGGCTGTAAAATCCTGCCCCATGTATCCTCTTCCAACTCAAATCCACAAAATAACATTATTAGAAAATGTCCAGTAGATGGCACTTGTTTAATAGCAAAGCTAAGTATGGAAACAATCATTGCATTTTTCTCTAAAGCTGCTTTAAGTATATTTTTAAAGAAATTGAAATACCAAGATTCTAATTTAGAATATTTGAATTGTAAATCTTGGCACAGGCCTATTTAAAGTGAGACCCACTTGGGGTGGGGGGGGTAGGGGCGGGGAGGGTGGTAGGGGCGGGGAGGGTGGTAGGGGCGGGGAGGGTGGTGGGGCGGGTGGTAAGGACGGGGAGGGTGGTAGGGGCGGGGGGGTGGTAGGGGCGGGGGGGGTGGTAGGGACGGGGGGGTGGTGGGGACGGGGGGGTGGTGGGGGCGGGGGGGTGGTAGGGGCGGGGGGGTGGTAGGGGCGGGGGGGTGGTAGGGGCGGGGGGGTGGTAGGGGCGGGGGGGTGGTAGGGGCGGGGGGTGGTAGGGGCGGGGGGTGGTAGGGGCGGGGGGGTGGTAGGGGCGGGGGGGTGGTAGGGGCGGGGGGGTGGTAGGGGCGGGGAGGGTGGTAGGGGCGGGGAGGGTGGTAGGGGCGGGGAGGGTGGTAGGGGCGGGGAGGGTGGTAGGGGCGGGGAGGGTGGTAGGGGCGGGGAGGGTGGTAGGGGCGGGGAGGGTGGTAGGGGCGGGGAGGGTGGTAGGGGCGGGGAGGGGAGTAGGGGTGGGGTGGGGAACCCAAAGATGACATACAAGAGGTGTTCTTCTTGCATGATGGGGCCAACACAAATCTTCCAATTATTTGGTATCTACTAAAGCACGAGCTTGGGAAAACAGCTTAAAATGTTCTGGAAATGTGGATCAATTTTCGACCCAATAAATAATGCCCACGGGATGTGACTTTGTGGCTTAGGCTTAGAGCAGAGTCCTGTATTCCTTCAGTCCCAGGTGAACTTGCCTGAATGCAAGTTCAATTCTGCTTCTTATATTAATAGTTGCATCCATCGCGATTACAACTTGCTGCTTTGAGAGTTTAAAAAATTCTGTTTCAAGAATGTTGACAAAACACCAAACAAAGCCTCTGTTTCTAAACAAAAGGAAATGTAACTTTAATCAAACACATTTAATGGTATCAAATCATTTTTCATATACATAACATAAACTCACTAAGCTTCAGCAACAACCATATCACGAGCAACTTGAAATGCAGCAATAAGTGAGCTCAGTTGAATTTTCTCACTGGTTCCTGAAGCAAGCCTGTACCTATGAAAGTAAAGAAAGTTAGTTATTTCCACAATCCCACTTTTTAAAGAGTTTTGCTCCTTTTCACTCAAATTAACCATGTAACTCGAAAGCTGTCCACAGTGTGTTCCTTAAATATTATTTGGTTCCCTTTCAGATATCCATTAGTGCATCAGGAAAATATAGTCAATAATACACAAATCAATTGCTCTGACCTACATTACTCCGCTCCCGAAAGCTATTTGTGGTGTTATCCGCTTAACTCAAATGAGGCGAGCACTGGGGAAAAATAAGCCCCAATTATTTACATAGTAGTGGCAACAATGTCCACTAACATTGCACATATGGTAATCTACCATTTGTTGGGTTCCTTTGTGTAACAATAAACAGTCCAAATTAGTTTAACCATAGCAACATCGTTGCCAAGAGCAGTTGTTATTGACTGCCCCATGTTTTAAATAAGTTATTTGCAATTACTAAGGTAATCAACACTATAGCCTATTGACCAAAATCCACTATAAGCCTACTGATTCTCATAGCTATCTTCCTGCACTTCCTACCATCCCACTTCCTGTAAGGACTCTCTTCCAGTTTCATCATTACACGTGTTCTGATGATACCATCTTCCACATACCGGTGCTTCCGAAATGACTTTTCTTTCCTTCAACCGCTGTTGACAGGGCTGCCAATTTTGTCCATCCTATTTCCTGGACTTCACTCTCCCTTTCCCTTCTCCAAAACTACAATTGAGTCCCCTTTCCATCACACTAGAAACACCTTCACCCCCTCCCCTTTCAGCATTTCAGAAAAGACTGTTCCTTCTGCAATGTCCTGATCTATTCTTCAATCCACCACCAGTTGCGAGTTGTCTTAAAACCTCCACCCTCATCATCCATTCCAGGTAAAAGGGCAAATTACTTGTACTTCTTTCCATTATTGTACTGTATTCATTACTCACAACACTGTCTTCTCAAATTGGAGAAACTACATGCAAATAAGCTGATCACCTCTTTCCTGCCTGCAAATATGACCCTGAGCTTCCAGTGATCCATCATCAGACCATAAGACATAGGAGCAGAATTAGGCCACTCGGCCCATCGAGTCTGCTCCGCCATTCAATCATGGCTGATATTTTTCTCATCCCATTCTTCTGCCTTTTCCCCATAACCCCTGATCTCCTTATTAATCAAGAACCTATCTATCGCTGTCTTAAAAACACTCAATGACCTGGCCTCCACAGCCTTCTTAACATCTGTCCTCAAACTTCCAATGAAGCTCAACACAAGTTTGAAGAACAACATCCTGTCTTTTCATTAGGCGCATTACAACCTTCTGGATTTAGAATTCAATAATTTCAGATCACAACCACTGCTTTTTTTTTTGGACAATAGCTTTTTAATAATAGTCTTTTATTCAATAAAGACTCACAGTCCAAAGGCTGAATTGCAGTGTAGCTTACGTTGAAAAATTCATATATAGGCTAAGCGATCGGATTGAGAACAAACATATTACAATCATGTCAAAACAAAAATAGATAAATTGATCAGCTAATAGGGAAGTTGTGGATGGATATTGTAATAATTCAGCAAAATGCCAATTTCCCATCACCAAACACCCTTTATTGTGTACCAAGAAAGAGACCGCTTCCGCAGCTCACCGCTAGGTAGTGCAACACCTTGAGACCTACACCAATGGTCTGGGTGAAGTAACAGGTTTAAAAGCCCCCCGCTGAACGTTTCCTCTTGGGAAAGCCTCAGTTTGCTCAATAAGGGAGCTCGTACTCAATGGGACATCGTTTGATGATGCTTTGTGGCCATCATAACAGATATTAAGAGTAAAATCGAATTAATATTAAGTTAAAATTACAAACCAGCACACCATTCCTACATCATAGGCACTGAAGTACATATAATTTCTTCATTTAAGTACTTCACTCGGACCCAAACCATATAATGAATAGGGTTACAGCAGTACCTTTCTGTCCTACTCTTTATGGGGTTGAATTTAGTCAAACGTCTGAGTTGCTCTGATTGTTCTGGGTGTGGTAGGGATAGTAAGAAGTCTCACAACACCAGGTTAAAGTCCAACAGGTTTATTTGGCAGCACTAGCTTTCGGAGTCTCACTAGCTTTCGGAGTCTCAGACTCCTTCAACAGGTGAGTGAGGACTCACTAACTGTCCTGGCTGAAGACAATACACATCTCTTTAACCTGTGCTTGGCCCTCTCTCCACTCACATTGTCTGTACCTTTAAGACTTGATTACCTGTAAAGACTCACATTTCAACCATTATCTTGTAAATTGAATTTGTGCCTGTATATGACCTGTTTGTGAACACAAGTCCTCACTCACCTGATGAAGGAGCCTTAGACTCCGAAAGCTAGTGCTGCCAAATAAACCTGTTGGACTTTAACCTGGTGTTGTGAGACTTCTTACTGTGCTTACCCCAGTCCAACGTCGGCATCTCCACACTGTGGTAGAGATGGCCAGTTCTGAAATTGGGTAGATTGCCTAAGGGATTTTCTGGAAATACAAATATTAACTCTTTCCTGTTTTTAGAAGTTTGAGATTTGTGACATGAAGGATACTGTCGTATGACTTGATGCTGAGGGCCCAAGATCAATCTGAATAAGGCCAGACTGACACACAGGCATAGCAAGGGACAATGTAGTCAGCATAAATCAACAAAAGGCAATGGACAGGAAGCCTAACGGGATGAGGGATCTGAGAATGAAGATCCATAAACTTGTTTTGTTTTAAATCATATTGTCCACTGAGCTATCCCGCTTCTAATTGGCTTGAATGTGTATATCCAGCATTTTCAAGGTCTAAGTTTAAGTTTATTTATTAGAGTCACAAGTAGGCTTACATCAACACTACCATGAAATTACTGTGAAAATCCCCTAGTCGCCACACTCCGGCACTTGTTCGGGCACACTGTATGTCAGGGTGTAGTTGCCTAACTTTATGTCAAGAGTCTATGTCCATGGCATTACATTTAGTATCATTTAACTGCAGTTTTCTCGTCATCATGTTTCCTGGATGTCACTGACCATACTTCCATGGCCTAGACTCTGCAACCGTCATATTGTCCATGTACTTACAGCATTTGAGACCAGAAGAACACAATATCATTAATGAGGATTAGGAAAAGTATTGGCCTTACCCAAGTGCCCTGGGCACACTTGCTGTTAATTGAACACTTTTGCAAGGACAGTCACTGTATCTTATATAGAGTGCAATGGACAAGAATCTCAAATTTAACAGCTTCATAACTATGACTTATAATCAACCCCGTCAAAACATCTTTGAAAAATCTGTTATATCAGTGGTTGGTGTTGCAAAAATGCTGATAATATTAGAACAAAATTAGTTCACAACATCAACGAGACAGTTGGCGTTAGATCTTTCAGCCCAGCTGGAAAACTGATGACAGTCAAGTAAGGGATTGATGTCTAATAGTAACTACTTCATCATAAACAGCTCTGCAACCTTGGAGAAGTAGCTATTCGTAATTCTGTTATTCTCATTTATACTTCCATTAGAACCATCTTTTGATCTACTACTTGTCCTTTTACCATTACATTCCCTTTTTCCTTGCACCATTATCTCTTTTGTCATTGCATCTCTCTTACCTTCCACCTTATCACAGGTATAGGAGTAGTTTAAAGTTTAAAAGTTTATTTATTGGTGTCATAAGTAAGCTTATATTAACACTGCAATGAAGTTACTGTGAAAATCCCCTATTTGCCACACTCGGGCTCCTGTTTGGGTACACAGAGAGAGAATTTAGCATGGCCAATGCACCTAACCTGCACATCATTCAGACTGTGGGAGGAAACCCACACAGACATGGGGAGAACGTGCAGACTCCGCACAAACAGCAACCCAAGCTGGGAATCAAATCCAGGTCCCTGGTGCTGAGGCAGCAGTGTTAACCACTGTGCCACCGTGCAGTTTTTTTTTTAGGCCATTTAAACCCTCGAGCCTTTTCCACCATTCAATTCAGATTGGAAGTAGCTAATATAAGCCTGCTATTCAAAAAGGGAGGTAGAGAGAAAGCAAGGAACTATAGACCAGTGAGCCTAACATCAGTACTGGGGAAGTTGCTTGAGTCTATTATCAAGGATTTCATAACTTGGCATTTGGAAGGCAGTATTATAAGCAAAGTCAGCATGGAATTACAAAAGGGAAATCATGCTTGATGAATCTACTGGAATTCTTTAAGGATATAACTAGTAGAGTTGACCGAGGAGAACCAGTGGATGTGGTTTATTTAGACTTTCAGAAGGCTTTTGACAAGGTCTCACATTAACGGACTACTATGTAAAGTTAAAGCACATGGGATTGCAGGTAATGTCTTGAAATGGTTAGAAAGCTGGTTAGCAGATAGGAAGCAAAGGGTTGGCATAAATGGGTCTTTTTCTGATTGGCAGTCAGTGTCTAGTGGGGTTCCACAGGGATCTGTGCTAGGACCCCAATTGTTCACATTATATGTTAATGATTTGGAAGAGGGAACTGAATGTATTATCTCCACATTTGCAGATGATACAAAGTTGGGTGGGAGGGTGAGCTGTGAGGAGGATGCAGAGATGCTTCAGCGTGATTTAGACAGGCTGAGTGTGTGAGCATCTGCATGGCAGATGCAGTAGAATGTGGATAAATGTGAGGTAGCAATAATAGGAAGACAGATTATTACTTGAATGGGTGTAAATTGAGAGAGGTGGATACTCAACGAGACCTTGGAGTTCTCATGCATTAGTCGCTGAAAGTAAGCACGCAGGTACAGCAGGCAGTAAAGAAGGCAAATGGTATGTTAGCCTTCATAGCAAGAAGATTTGAGTATAGGCTAGGGATTTTTGCTGCAATTGTATAGGGTGTTGGTGAGGCAACACTGGGAGTATTGTGTGTAGTTTTGGTGTCCTTATCTGAGGTCCTTGCTATAGAGGGAATACAGCGAAGATTTACCAGGCTGATTCCTGGAATGGCAGGTCTGTCATATGAGGAGAGACTAAATTGGTTAGGATTATATTCACTGGAGTTTAGAAGAGAGAGGGGATCTCATAGACACTTATAAAATTCTAACAGGGTAGACTCAGAAAGAATGTTCCCAATGGTGGGGGGAGTCCAGAAGCAGGGGTCATATTTTGGGGATAAGAGGTGAACCTTTTGGAACTGAGGTGAGGAGAAATTTCTTCACCCAGAGGGTGATGAATATGTGGTATTCACTACCACATAGATGAGTCCAAAACGTTGTGTGATTTCAAGAAGAAATTAGATAGAGCTTTTGGGGCTAAAGGGATCAAGGCATATTGGAGGGGGGGGGGGGGGGATCAGGATATTGAATTTGATGATCAGCCATGATCAAGATGAATGGCACAGCAGGCTCGAAGGGCTGAATGGCCTTCTAGAAACTGCTTCTAGTTTCTATCAGGGCTACCTGTGATAAAAATTCTATATACCTGACTTTCCCCCATATTCTTTAACATTCCTTTGGTTAACAAAAATCAATCTTAGTTTTAAGGGTAACAGTTGATTTCGTATCAACTGTTGTTTGAAGAGACTTATAAACCTCTATACACTTTGCACGAAGAAATGTTTCTCAATTTCACTCCTCAAATGTTTGACACTAAATTTTAGACTATGTCCCCAGCCCTAGAATCTCCAATTAGCACAAAATCGTGAACAGCTCTATCTGCTCCCTTAGTGCCTTAAAAATCAATCAAATCACCCCATCAATCTTTCAAATTCCAGGGGTTACACCCCTAAATCTTTTCTTTTTAGCTGAGTCCTCAAGTGTCTAGTCATAGGTTCTCATAAATCTATGTTGCATTCCCTCCAAGGTCAACATATCCTTCTTAAGGTATGGCTCCCAGAACTTCTTGCAGTACTCCAGGTGTGGTCTAACCAGGATTTTGTATTGCAAAAGCATAACTTTTACTCCCTTATTTCCTATTCCACTAGGTACAAAGGACAACATTACATTAAACATTTTGATTTTTTTCTGTACTTGCTAATGGCATTTTTATGACCTGTCCCTGGACCCCCAAGTGTATTTGGGCTTCCACTGTTTCCAGCTCTTTGCCCATACTCTTCTATCCTTTTTAGGCCCCAAATAGATGACCTCACATCGAAATTCAGTTGCCACAGTTATGCCAATTCACTTGATCCATCCGTATCTTCTTTATAATTTCCTGCTTCTGTCTACACAGCTTAGCATTCTCCCAATCTTTATTTCAACAGAAAATGTAGCTTTATATCCTATTACCAAGTCATTAATAGTTAAAGGCCCCTGCCCTAGATGGCATAGTGGTAGGCACTGCTGCCTCACAGCGCCAGGGACCCAAGTTCAAATCCAGCCTCGGGTCACTGTCTGTGTGGAGTTTGCACGTTCTCTCCGTGTCTGTATGGGTTTCCTCTGGGTGCTCTGGTTTCCTCCCACGGGTGTGCGGGTTAGGTTGATTGGCCATGCTAAATTGACCCCAGTGTCAGGGATTAACAGGGTAAATACATGGGGTTACAGGAATAGGGCCTGGGTGGGATTGTGGTCGGTGCAGGCTTGATGGGCCAAGCAGCCCCCTTCTGCACTGTAGTGATTCTATGATTGTCCCTACTCTCTCTTTCCATTCAGTCAATTTCCTCAAAAATTAATAACTTCCCTTCAATTGCATGAGCTTCAACAGTCTCTCATGAGGAACTTTTATCAAATGCCATCTGGAAGTCCATATAAAAAATGTCCCTAGACATTTCACTGTCCACTGTTTTCAAGTCTTTTAAAGCTGAAAGTTTATTTATTAGTGTCACAAGTAGGCTTACATTAACACTGCAATGAAGTTACTGTGAAAATCCCCTAGTCACCACACTCCGGTGCCTGTTTGGGTACACTGAGGGAGAATTTAGCATAGCCAGTGCACCTAACCAGCATGTCTTTTGGACTGTGGGAGGAAACCGGTGCACTTGGAGGCAACCCATGCAGACACAGGGAGAACGTGCAGACTCTGCACAGTGATCCAAGCTGGGAATCAAACCTGGGCCCCTGGCGCTGTGAGGCAGCAGCGCTAACCAATGTGCCACCGTGCCGCTCTCTAAAGAAATTAATCATACCCTCAAAAGAAAATTTCATCAGCTGAAAATGTTCAAAGTGTTCAGTCATCCTATCCTTAATTATAGACTCAACAATCGACATTAGGCTTACTGGTCTGTAATTTCCTGGTTACTATCTGTCACCTTTCTCAAATTGCAGGGTGACATGCACAATTTTTGAATCTAAAGGAACAATTCTGGAATCAAGAGAAATTTGGAAGATTACGATGAGGGCATCTGCAATGTTTTAACTTATTTAATTTAAAATCCTGGGATGGAAACTGTGACCTTCCTTCTTGTTTTTTTTATTCCTCCTTTACCCATTCCCAAGCTGTTATATCTCTAACTTTTTCCAGTTCTGATGAACAGTCATTGACTTGAAATGTTAACTTAGCTTCTATCTCCCAAATGCTGTCTGACCTACTGAGTATTTTCAGCATTTTCTGTTTTTGTTTCCGATTTCCAGTATCATCACATTTTGTTATCCAAGTAATCAACACACTTTACTACACAGAATAATGTAAAAGGACAGGTAGGGTAGTTTTCTGTGTGAACATTGCAAGACTGACCAAAAATGCTCGTGGGTCAAAACACGATTTCTTTTAGCAATGCTTTTCCATTCAGAAAATGGGTGTTAAAGTGCTTATTAACACTTTGTTAATCAATTTCGTAACAGTTCATACTCATATCTCAATTTATGGTCTCTACTGATTTGTAACAAAACAATTAGAAGTACTGTTCCATGAACAAATGTATTTGAGGCAGTTATAGATCTTGTTCTTGATTAGTTTCTCAGGTTTCATTCATTTTCCGTGCAGATTCCTAATGATAGAAGGTTCAGTTAAGCAAGTAGGGTAGAGATGGAGTTATATAGTATGAGTTTAATCCAGCTATCGAGTTTCAGGTGCAGGGTCCTGCTTGATCTTTGTACATTGTTGTGTATGGCACAATGACACAGTGGTTAGCACTGCTGCCTCACAGCGCCAGGGACCCGAGTTTGATGCCCAGCTTGGTTCACTGTCCGTGTGGAGTTTGCACTTTCTCCCCGTGTCTGCGTGGGTTTCCTCCGGCTGCTCTGGTTTCCCCCCCCAGTCTGAAAGACGTGCTGGTTAGGTGCATTGACCTGAACAGGCACCGGAGTGTGGTGACTAGGGGAATTTCACAGTAACTTCATTGCAGCGTCATTTGTGACTAATAAAAAATTTTAAAAATTAAAAAACTGCTTATTCTTTTAAGAATGTTAACCACATTGCTGATTGCAGCTCTGATGAAGGGTCATCCAGACTTGAAACATTGGCTCTATTCTCTCTCTCCACAGATGCTGTCAGATCTGCTGAGTTTCTCCAGCTTTTTCTGTTTTTGTTTCAGATTCTGGCATCTGCAGTAGTTTGCTTTTATCTTGTTGATTTTATGTTCGGTATTATTTTGTTAGGAGTCCATTTAGAACTAGTCAGCAGCTTTTATGAGTTTTTTTTCAATTAAAACTAATGTACCATTCAGTACTTGTAATATGTTTGTAAAGCTACTCCCCCCACCAATTTTATTCCTGTTTGTACACTATCGTCCTGTGCATATACATTTTCTAAACAGGGACTGTTGACTAAAGTTTCAGGATATCTCGGCTGTTTTTTTCATCTATTCTGGATCCAGATGAAGATACCCCTTGAGCTACTTGGTGAAGTTCCCATAATAAAAGGGTGACAAAACTAAAAGTAATCTTGTTCGTGCCATGAAGGGAATGATATTTTATATTTTATCACCATGCAACGATACACAAAATTCTAACCTGATCTTAATGGAGTGTTTGAATAAATTATTTTAAATAAGTTCAGCAAATTTCAGTTTTACAAAAATCCCTTGGATGACACCAATTTGCTAATTTCACCAGTACTTTTACATTTTCATACGCAGATGCGCAGATCCTAGAATTATCCATTTAAGCAGAAAAATATGAAATAATACTTACTCGATATCAGCCATCTTGATCAATAAGTGAATACGAACCGAAGGTGGTAAATCAACTGAAAAACAGAAATACTATACATATAATCACAACACTACGTGATAATCTTCTTGTTAAAAATCTATACAGAGGGACAAAACTGAAAAAAAAACATGGACTGGGTGGTAGCAATTCCCAATGACTAGTGTCATGCACTTCCTAATGACCAGTTTTATGTGCTCAGAAATAGGATCAAATGATAGAATCAAATTAGTTTTCCAAACAAAAGTGCTCAGTGGCAAGATATAGGTTGGCAACTTTGCTTAGTTCACAAATTCTTACAAGAATTGTGTAAAAACCACCACTGTTACTTTTATCACAGCAGGAACTCACTTTTATCACAGCAGGAACTCAAATACACGCAGATTACGAATAGCATTTGTACATGAACGTTTTTCAATCAAACAGAAGAGATAACTAATCGGGAATTCAGTACACTTATTAAAATTAAGTAATGTTAGTTTTTTTTTCCTTAGGCCAAGGCAAAGGCAATTGCATCAGTTTACATTTGGGGAACAGTAGCACAGTGGCTATGTAGTAGATTAGTAATCAAGAGACCTGGACGAATGATCCAAAGACAAGAGAAGCCCATTTTGGCAGCTGGGAATTTAAATTCACTTAACTAAATAAATCTGGAATTTAAAAGCTAGTATCAAGTAGCTACCAGATTGTTGTAAAAGTCCATCTGGTTCCCTCATGTCTTTTAGGGAAAGAAATTTTCCATCTTTACCCTATCTGGTCTATATGTGACTCAATGTAGTTAACTCTTATCTGCTCTGAAATGGCCAAGCGAGCTACTCTGTTAAGGTAATTTCGAATGGGCAATAAATGTGGTCTTATCAGCCCACATCCGTGAATGAATAAAAGAAGCTCACATTTAATAGCACATTTAAATGTAGAAAAGTATCCAGAGTACCTCATGAAGCTGGAAGAGAAATTAGGAGCTATAATCAAAGGCCTGGTCAAGGGTGAGTTTTAAGGAGGGTCTTAAGTAGGTGGAGAAGTTATTATATTATTGAATGGTGGAGTAGGCTTGAGGGGCCAGATGGCCTACTCCTACTTTTAGTTCTTATGTTCAATGTCCAGGGTGAATGTTCTAGAGAGTGGGAGGTAGGCACCTGGCAGCATAGCCACTGATTTGGGAAGGGGGAAAGGGGCAGCAATGGGAGGGACAGATGTGAGGGGTGGGTGGTAGTGCAGATGAAAGATTATGATACCGAAAGAGAAAATGCTGGAAAATCTCAGCAGGTCTGGCAGCATCTGTAAGGAGAGAAAAGAGCTGACATTTCGAGTCCAGATGACCCTTTGTCAAAGCAGAGATTCTGATGCCTGAGATTCACATATAAAATAAGACCAACTGTTAAGATTTGGATTTGGTACATTTTTCTACCTTAACCAAAAGTTTCAAGTTGAAATTTCTATTTTAAGTAAAACACCAAATTGAAAAATCCTAATATATAAAACCTGGAGGGCGGAGTAGGAGGTCAAGCTACCATAAAATATTTAAATGTGTCCAGTTTCAGTACTGAATCCAATTGTGGATTTTTTGTTGCGTACAAGTTAATTTGTTGCACACAAGTAAATCACAGTATATTCCTGCAATAAGCTGACAGCAGCAGCAGTAACCTGAAATGGGGCAACAGACCAAAGTTGATGCAAATCAAAACCTACCAAAATCAAATCTTACTGTTTATTGAGACACACTTTAATAACTTATTAGATCATACACTCAAAATCCACCAAGTGGTACCTCCTACAAGAGAACATCTTGTTGTTATGGAAACACCAATGGTCTCCAAGGAGACAGGAGCAAGAAAACATCCAGCATCACCTAGCAGATGGTGTCAGTTGCAGGACCTGGTCTCTACTGAGTATTTGAATGCACACAGCTGTAACAAAGCTATCAACTACACTGTTTGCTGAATGCGCCCTTGAGATTTCCCCAAACATCTCCTTATTAATACATAGCAACACGAAACACCCAGTTTACATGACATAAGAGATAGGCTGAAACAATTTTTCCTGAATTCTCAGAAAAAATCGAACTAAGATTACTTTATACAAAGAAACTTGTGCTTATAGACTGAATTTACACCATCAATTTTTTTCAAAGAGTGCCTTATATATTGCTTTTTGTATAATTTAAGCAGTGTTCAGCATCTTACTGAGGCACTTGCATTTATTTTACTGAGTTTTGTATTAAAAATTATTACAAAAATTTGGATCTAATTCTTCAAGAGATTCAGGATGCTCTGTGTTTAGCTACTTGGGTTCTTCCCTTATTAAGAATGTTCTTTTTTTTAAAAAAAAAGGCACATGGTACTTATTTCAAAAACAACGGTGGTTGAGTTGAACAAAGTCCAAATTCAGGTTGGTTGCCCAAAATAGATAGGCCCAAATCATCTGATCCCAATAGCAGTGAAAGCAGAGATGTTCCCTGCTATTGAGCACTGTAACGACATCGGAAGTTATGGAGCGCCGATTTTTACTGGAACCCTGAACTTCCACTTGGTCAGAAATGGCTCCACAGAACCCTCGCTGATAGTCTACCCGAGACCTGTCAGCATGTAAACTTAGGAGGTTTGCCTGGTACTTGTATAGCTTTTTACCCTGATTTACTTGCGCTGTTCTTAGTTGCTAGTCCTGTAAATCAAGAGAAGTGTCAAAGCAGAGTTGGTCATGACAGGGTGGTGGGCACCTAGAATTAAAAACAATTAACAGGTACATGGGCGGCACGGTGGCACAGTGGTTAACACTGCTGCCTCACAGCTCCAGAGACTGGGTTCGATTCTGGCCTTGGGACACTGTCTGTGTGGAGTTTACATGTTCTCACTGTGTCTGCATGGGTTTCCACCAGGTGCTCCGGTTTCCTCCCACAGTCCAAAGATGTGTGGGTTAGGTTGATTGGCCATGCTAAATTGCCCCTTAGTGTCTGGGGGTTAGCAGGGTAAATAAGTGGGGTTATGGGGATAGGGCCAGGGTGGGATTGGGGTCAGTGCAGACTCGATGGGCCAAATGGCCTCCTTCTACGCTGTAAGGATTTTACGATTCTACATTTGAAAGTAACGAAAGTATCTGAACTGAAGACAAGCCTTAAGGTGCGCAGTCTTGTCTATATGTGACCTTTAACCACTTTCTTTAATGGCCTTGCAAGCCACTGAGCTGTGCCAGGAATGAATAATGATACCAGGAATGCCAGCAATACCATAATTCTAAGCATTAAATTAAAGGGCACCAGGAGGAATCCCTGAACTACTCTATAGTGTCATGGGATTTTTTATATTAAGTGTTCACCTGAAAAGACAGATGAGGCTTCAGTTTAACATCTTATTAAAAGATGAAATGCATGTCCAAAGTGCTGGACTGAAATGACACCTATATTATCTGCTTGATTTTTGCAGTGTGAACTATAACTCAAGTGCTGAGAGTGCTACCTGATGTGCCAAGCTAGCAATATTAACCGTACCAAAATATAACATCACAGAGTCTTTGGATTGGAAGTAATCAGATTTTCCCCGGAACTTGCCTAACAGAGCAAAAATTTAATTGTTTTATTCAAGACTCTCAGAGGGATGGAACATAGCTTTTCTAGAATTCACCAAAAATATTAACTTTACAATTATAGCTAATAAAACAATGGTCACCTTTGTACAATTGTCTGAGTAAAATAGAAAACTCAAAATGTCACATTGCCCTCATCAGGACTTCAGTCTGACCTTTTCCCAGATGGTATAAAGAAATGATACTAATCCCCAGTTTAATGAAATATAGCCAGAATGAAAGACATTTAAATACAAAATTAGACTGAATGTTTAGGAGCTGGTCATTAATCTGTGAAAATACAAAGATATCTTACATAAAGGCAATGCAACGGGCAATTTTTTGGCAGTGATGTTGTATTTAAATGTTTACTACTGATCATTTTAACGAAAAATGTAAATAAAACTGCAACATGCCACTGATTTTGTTAAATCAAGACCACTTACCTCTATGCACAAAAGTATGAATCTCAGTCAAAATGTCATGCAGGGCTAAACCTTTTAATGTCTTTAATTCCATGATATCTGAAGAGAAAGTTAAGGGATTTTAAAAAGACCGGCTGGAATTTACTGGCCGTTCACACCAGCGATATTCTCTGGTCCTGCCAGCAGAGCACCCCTGCCTGGGTTTCCTGGCAGTGTGGGGTGGCCCCGATGGTAAATCCCATCAACAGTGGTGGAACCAGAGAATCCCATTGCCTGCAAATGGCACACCGCCTCCCACCGCCAAGAAGCACACGGCTGGTAGGCCGGAGAATCCCATCCACCATGTTCGTTTAAACTAAATATCCTGCCAAATTACTTTTAAAAAGCTGTAGCACAATAGCCTGGAAAACTTCTGTTTACAGTATAAAGTCATTGCACAAGATCTTTAATAGGCCATTATACATAGTGACACTTTCTAATAAAATTCTCTCAACTTCCCAAAGTTTTGCATATATATATTTTGAGAAGGCACTGTACAATACAACTTATATTTATATCTTTAACAAAATTAAAGCATCCATGTCACGCCCCAGAGGCATTAGAAAACAAAATATGATACAAAACAACACATGAAGATGTTAGGGCAGATGCCCAAAAGCTTAGTCAAAGAGGTAGGATTTAAGGAAAAAAAACAAAGTAGAGAGGCAATGAGACGTAGGGAGGGAATTCTAGAACATCAGGCCTAGGCAGCTGAAAGCACACCCATAGCACAGGTGGAGCATATAAAATCTGGGATGTTCAACAGGCCAGAGTTAGAGGAGTACAGGTATCTCAGGGGGTTGCAGAACTAGGAGAGATTAAACCTTGAGATGAAGGAGCAGAAGTAGACCATTCAGGCCATCCACTCTGGTCCACCATTCAATGAGATAATAACTGATCTGATATAATTCTCAACTCAACTTCCCCACCATATCTCTATAACCCTTGACAAAAATGTTTAAATGAATTTAAAATTATTAAAAATCTATCTCAGCCGTGAACATACTTAATGGCCCAGCCTGTACAGCTCTCTGCAGTAAAGAATTCCACAGATTCACTACCCTCAGAGAAGTTCCTCCTCATCTCTGTTTTAAATGGGTGACTCCTTACTGTGAGATTACTCTGGTCTTAGACTCTCCCACAGGGGGAAACAACCTCTCAAGTGGTGAGAATGTCACCTACTGAGCCAAGCTAGCAATATTAACTATACCACTATATATCATAAAGTCCTTGGATTGGAAGTAAATCAAATTTTTCCAGGAACTTGCTTAACAGAGCAAAAAATTGTTTTATTCAAGACTCTTCCCTGTCAAGCCCCTGAGAATCCTGAATGTTTCAATAAGGTTGCCTCTCATTCTTCGAAATTCCAATGAGTACAGGCCCAACCCTACTTAACCTCCCCTCGTAAGAAAATCCCTCCATACCTGGGTTTAACCTAGTGAGGCTTCTGTGGACTGCCTCCAATGCCGGTATATCTTTCTTTAAATAAGGGAATCAAAAGTGTTCACGGTATTCCGGGTGTGGTATAACTAGTGCCTTGTATAGTTTTAGAAAGACATCCCTATTTTTATACTCCATTCCCTTTGAAATAAAGGTCAACGTTCTATTTGCCTTCCCAATTACCTGCTGAACTTGCCTGCGAGCTTTTTGTGACTTACGCACAAGGATCCCCAGATCCCTCTGTGCTGCAGTTTTCTGCAGTCTTTCTTCATTTAAATAATATTCAGCTCCTTTATTCTTCCTATCAAAGTGCATAACTTCACATTTTCCTGCATTATATTACATCTGCCACTCACTTAACCCGTCTATATCCCTCTGTAGACTTGTTGTGCCATCCTCACCTCTTGTCTTTCCACCTATTTTTGTGTCGTCCGCAAACTTGGCAATAGTACATTCAGTTCCCTCGTCCAAGTCTTTAATATATATTGTAAATAATTGTGGCCCCAGCATTGATCCGTGGCACTCCATTAGTTACAGGTTGCCATTCTGAAAATGCTCTCCTTCTTCTGACTTTCTGCCCTCTATCTATGCTAATATACGATCCCTAACACCATCTTGTTAAGTAGACTTTTGTGTAGTTCCTTATCAAATGCTTTTTGGAAATCCAAGTATATTACATCTACTGGTTCCCCTTTATCTACCCTGCTTGCTACTACCTCAAAGAATTCTAATCAATTGGTCAGGCATGATTTCCCCTTCGTGAAGCCATGATGACTTTGCTTGATTATATTGTGCATTTCTAGATGCTCTGCTATTACATCCTTTATAATGGACTCTAACATCTCCCAGTGACAGAAGGTAAGCTAACTAGCCTATAGTTACCTGGTTTTGTCTCCCACCTTTTTTGAATAAGGATATTACATTGGCAGTTTTCCAGTCCTCTGTGACTTTTTCAGAATTTAAGGATTTTTGGAAGATTACAGGGATAGGTAGAGTCCAGGTCATGGAGCGATTTAAAAACTAGGATGAGAATTTTGTAATTGGCTCCTGGAGCCAAACAACATGACAGGGTAAATCAACGAGCACGGGGGTGATGAATGAACAGCATGTATAGGGTTGCAAGTTAGAACATGGGCAGTAGTTTTGGATTACTGCAAGTTTACAAATAATAGAATGTAGGAGGCCAGCCAGGTGTGTGTTAGAATAGTCAAGTCTAGAAGTAACAAAGGCATGGATGAAGGTTTCAGAACAGTACTGACTGGCGATGCAGGCTTGAGGGGCTTTATGGCCTAATTCAGTTCCTCTTTTAATGTTCTTACATTTTAATGAGGTGGTGTTGATGAGGTAGAATTGGATGTTGTCAGCTTATATGTGAAAACTAATGTGTTTCAGATGATAGCACCAAAGTGCAACATGTACATGAGAAACAGGAGGATCTTTGGGGGAGGAACACCAGAAATAATAGTACAGGAGTGGGAAACCACTGGGGCGAATCTTGGGCTAGGATTAGACAGAAATGAGTGACCTAGGCCAGTGTTGTCCCACTCAACTGGACAACATTGGAGACACGGTAAGAAGTTTAACAACACCAGGTTAAAGTCCAACAGGTTTATTTGGTAGCAAAAGCCACACAAGCTTTCGGAGCTCTAAGCCCCTTCTTACTGTGTTTACCCCAGTCCAACGCCGGCATCTCCACATCACAACATTGGAGAGGCATTGGAGGACAGTGTGGTCAGCTTCAGGCAGAACGAGGAAGGAAAGTTTACCTTTGTCACAGTGACATAGGTAAGAGCAGTTTGCTGTGGCAGGGCCAGAAATCTGAAGTGGGGGGGGGGGATTCAAACATGGTCTTCCAAGAAAGATGGGGATAAATTTGGGAGGTGCCAATATGTTCAAGGATTTTAGAGACTTATACAAAATTGACTGCTAGGGAGAGCAAATGAGGTGCATGCATCATTGTTGGAAGAGGTATCTATAGATTATGTGTAGTAAAGAAAGCTATCTTTAGTGTGTATGAATTGATTCCTGAGGCTTCCGTCCATGCTTTTTCAAATGCAAAGAAGGACCTGAACAAGCTCAGATTGAATTTGAGGGGGTAAAACAAAATAATTTTGACCTTTGGATATGGGCAATAAAGATGGATAAAGCCCCTAGAGAGATTTTTGATAGTCACTAAAAATCATCTTATATTTTGCTTCTGAATGGCTTTCCACTGATATTAATAAACCACGATTACAAGCCACCTTTATTTTAAATATTATTTAAATATGCAGTCACCAAAGCAGAACTATTCATGATGAATTAAAGTCAAGACATATTGGTGAACCTATACAAAACTTCAGTTAGCCACAACTGAGTAGTATGAGCAGTTCTCAGCTCAACATGAAAGGATGTTGAGGCAACTTAGAGGATGCAGCACAGATTAATTGGAATGCTATCTGGTCTGAGGAAGCAACGATGACAAAAATTGGGGTTGTTTTCATTAGGAGAGGAAATTGAAGACTGATTGGATGTTTTAAATTGTGGGCTGAATTTTACATTTGGAGCATGCCCCAAAATATGAAGCCTGTTCACAGAACTTTGGTGAGGCCACAGCTAGAGTACTGTGTACAGTTCTGGTCACCGCCACATTATAGGAAGGACATGAATGCTCTGGAGGGGGTGCAGAGGAGATTCACCAGAATGCTGCCTGAGATGGAAAGTTATAAAGAGAAGTTGGATAGGCTTGGGTTGTTTTCGTTGGAACAGAGAAGACTGAGGGGCCACCTGATTGAGGCGTTCAAGATTATGGGGGGCATGGGCAGGGTGGATAGGGAGCAGCTGTTCCCCTTAGTTGAAGGGTCAGTTTCGAGGGGACACAAGTTAAAAGTGAGGGGTGAGGTGTTTAGGGGGATTTGAGGAAAACCTTTTTTACTCAGAGGGTGGTGATGGAATGCACTGCCTAGGAGGGTGGTGGAGGCGGCATGCCTCATATCCTTTAAAAAGTACCTGGATGAGTACTTGGCACGCCATAACATTCAAGGCAATGGGCCAAGTGCTGGCAAGTGGGATTAGGTAGACAGGTCAGGGCCTTTCATGCATTGGTGAAGACTCGATGGACCGAAGGGCCTCTTCTGCACTGTAGTATTCTGTGATCTGTTCCTGCCTGAGATCGTGTTGGTAATGTGATATTACACTGACTGGCCAATTAATGGCCATCCAGTGTGAAACGCGCTCTGTGAAAGGCTGAGCACTGCTGGGGAGGGTGGGTGGAGGCTGGGCACCGAGAAAAGGCAACGCTCGGGCTGGCGCTTCCAATGTGCTCGCTCAGGGGCACATCTGCTGTAGAGATGCCCGAGGGAGCTGCCGACCTGCAAAAATATAGATTTCAGTGGAACAACTATGCCGCGAGTGTCTAGGCAGCACAATCATACACAGACCTCAGTTCCCAGACACCTTTGTTAATTTTGAGCCCCGACTTTCATCTTGCCCTGGGTCGAGGTTGCAGCTTAAATGTAAAGGCCATCTTGCCAATCGGCCCGCTTGCCAATCATAAAAGCAGACGGGCAATGTAAAATCCCTGTCAATTGCTGTTTAATTCATTTAAGTTGGTTTTTTGATTGGTGATTCCCCCCATCTGAAATATTGCGTGAATGTGATGATATCGGGACATGTGCCTGACGTCTTCCCGCGTATTTTTACATGCTTTCGGGTTGGGCGCATGCTCACCAAGCATCGTAAAATCCTGGCTATAGAAGCAATAAGAAAGGTAGACAGAAACAGCTTGTTCTCAGTGACTATGAGGCCTGGAATGAGAGGAAAGAGATACAAAATTAAATATTAGTTTTAAGACAGAGAGCAGAAAAGAAACCTTTATTCTTATACACAGGGTGATCAGAATGTGGGCTGCACTACTAGAATTAGCGGTTCAAATAGAGACTATATCAACATTAAAGAATAGGTTAGATATGTGGCTGAAGGAAAGGAGGGGTCGTCAGAATCAGGCTCACTGGACTATGCTCATTTGGAAAATAAACATTAAGCTGAATTCTCTGTTTCCATGCTTTAATTTCCATGTAATTCCATGAGTCAGGTCTAAACAGAAACAATGTACAAATATCATATCAGTAAAAACATCGATATTACATATAACCTCTTCTACTTTCAATCCCAAAGGATACTCCTGTATGCAGTGGTGAAGTCTTTGTTTAACATCCAGTCAAGGATGTTTGCGATGTCTGATTTCAGTGGATGACCAGTACAGGTATACACCGTATCCTCGCTCACTTTATCATACGCCATATTCGTGCTCTGTTTGGTTCAGTACACAATTTGGTTAGTGTCAAACAAGGAAATGCCAGCACTTCCAACTCTTGTACAACACAAACAAATAACTGACCTGCAAAATATTCAAAGATCGACGCATATCACCATTGGAAAGTGTCACAATGGCTTTCATTCCATCTGGAGTTATGTTGACACTGTAATGACAAGTTCACAATAACTATTTCAGTAAGCTTGTCTTGAAAAATTCAGGGAGCATTTTGTTTATGGCCAGATTATCAATGATATAACCACTGTCATAAGTGCAAAACATGTATTCTGGGGTATGCTAGCTTGAAAATTAATTTTTACATTCTGAGATTCTTGCAAGGTACAAAAGGCATTCTGCTATAGTCAAGTATTCCTAATTAATATCCTTGTAACATCTTGGACTATGCCCAACTAAAGTGGGTAAAAGATATGAAATACTAAACTAAAGGGCGGCACAGTGACACAGTGGTTAGCATTGCTGCCTCACAGCGCCAGGGTCCCGGGTTCAATTCCAGCCTTGGGTCACTGTCTGTGTGGAGTTTACACATTCTCCCCATGTCTGCGTGGGTTTCCTCCAGGTGCTCTGGTTTCCTCCCACACTCCAAAGATATGCACGTTAGGTGATTTGACGTGGTA
The DNA here is from genome assembly GCF_964213995.1 of Mustelus asterias. Lineage (NCBI taxonomy): Eukaryota > Metazoa > Chordata > Chondrichthyes > Carcharhiniformes > Triakidae > Mustelus > Mustelus asterias. The sequence continues at coordinate 69,745,288 of NC_135813.1, read as the reverse complement.
AATTGCCCCTTAGTGTCATGGGATTAGCAGGGTAAACATGTGGGGTTACAAGAATAGGTCCTGGGCAGGATTGTGGTCGGTGCAGACTCAATGGACCGAATGGCCTCCTTCCCCACTGTAGGAATTCTATGATACTAACAAAAGGAAATTTCAACACGATTCTGGAAATCTGAAATTAAATAAAAACTGCTGAAAACACTCATCAAGTCAGGCAATATCTATGGGGAAAGAAGCAGATTTAACATTTCAGGTGAGAAGCCTTTCATCAGATCTGGTGCTAGACAAACAATGTTACTTTCTTTGGGCAAGTAACTCTCAGCAGGACCATACGCAAAGTGAGGAAAGACTGAACAGGTTGGATCTATACGCACTGGAGTTAAGAATAATGAGAGGTGATTTTATTGAAACATAAAAGATTCTGAGGGGGCTTTACAGAGTAGATGCTTACTCTCATAGGAGAATCCAGAATTAAGGGGCACAGTTCCAACAATTAAGATGGAGATAGGAGGAATTTCTTCGCTCAGAGAATATCTTTGAAATTCACTACCTCAGAGCAGTGGAGACTGGGGTCATTGAACATATTCAAGGCTGAATTACACAGATTTCTGACATACAGGCAGAAAAGTAGAGCTAAGGCCACAATCAAATCAGACATTGTCCTATCGAATGACAGAGCAGGCTCGAGGGGCCAAGTATCCACACCTACTATTATTTCTTATGTTCTTATGAGTATGAGGGGGCAGAATTTTCCAGTCCTGCCCACCACAGGAATTGTAGTGGGCGTGGGCATGCAAAGGTCTGTTGACCTTGGGTAGCAATTTGCGGCCTTGGGGCGAGTCCGGCCGGAAAATCCCACACAGGGTGATCCCAGAGTACATTTTTAGACAATCTCAACAACATGTAATGTACTGGGGAGAAGTCAAAAAATAAGAGGGACAAAATGGCAGTACAAGAATGGATTGGTAGCTTAGATAAAAGGGAATCCAAATGGTCATCTACGAGCATGTTAACAGTAAAAAGGTTCTCAGATGAACGATTGGGTCAATAAGGGACGAAAATAGGAGGCCTATTGTTGGAGGCAGTAGGTGGGTGGGGGGTTGGGCTACTAAAATAAATACTTTTGCATCATTGTTTGTCAAGGAAGGGGTGCTTGCCAAAGCTGCAGTAAACAAGGAGGTTGTCAGTATACCAGATGAAATTTTTTAAAAAAGATAATGAGGGAGTACTATAAAGGCTGGAAGTACTTAAATGCATAAGTCACCTGGACAGTATACATCCTAGGTTACGGAGGGAGGTCAGGTAGAAAATTGCAAGGGGTGCTGGTCATCTTCTCCCAATGCTCCTTAAATACAAGGTGCCATAGGATTGTGAATTTTACACTCTTGCTCAAAAAAAGGATAAACGTAGTGATTATAAACCAGTCAGATTAACATCACTGGTGGGGAAGTTTTTAGAAACAATAGTCAAGGAGAAAATTAACTATCTGTATAAGCATGGACTAATAAATGAGAGCCAGCACTGATTTGTTAATGGCAAAATGTGCTTGGATATTTTGAGTTTTATGATGAGATAATAAAGGATGGATAAGGGTAGTGTGGTTGATATTGTGTATGTGTACTTTCAAAAGTGCCAGAAATTATTCTCATTAGAAAATTGAAGTCCAATGGATAAAATGGGCAGCAGCAGCATGAATACAAAATTGTTAAAGGGAGAGTTATGGTAAATAGCTGCTTTTTAGACTTAAGAGGAGTATGTAGTGGTATTCCCCAGGTTCCCACCAGGATGGCTAATTTCTTTTTCAATGTATACATCAATAACTTATTTGGAGCTACAGGGCACATTTTTGAAATTTGACATGAAACTTGATAATGTGGTAATGTGAAGAAGATAGTAATGGATTTGAAGAGAACATGGGAAGGGCTGGTGGAATGGGAGGACACATGGTAGAAAAATTTAAGGTGATACATTTTGGTAGGAAGAATGAGGAGAGACAATACAATTAAATGGTACAATTTTGAAAGTGGGTGTAAGAACGGAATAACATGGGTTTTTGTGCAGGTTAACAAAGGTAGTTAATAAAGCATTCTGGGCTTTATAAATAGAAGCACAGAGTACCATATCCAGGAAGGGATGTTAAGTCTTTAAAAAACATCAGTTTAGCAACAGCTGGAGTATTGTGTTCAAACCTGGGCACCACACATTAGATAGGCTTCAATGATTCTAGGAATGAGGGATTACAGTTACGTACATAGACAGGGGAAGCTGGTGGTTGCTCTCCTTAGAGCAGAGAAGGTCAAGGATTTAGAGTGAGTAAATAAAGATCAACTGATTCCAATGGCTGAAGGGTCAAAAAACTGAGGGCACAGATTTAAGACAAGAACCAGAGGTTCTTAAGAACCAGAAATGACCCTTTATACAGTGAGAGATTAGGATCTCAAATGCACTGCCTGGTAGGCTGGTAATAAAGGTTCAATTCTAGCCTTCAAAAGAAAAATGAGTAAAGATTGAGAGAAAGAAATTGCAAGACCATGTGGGACTAACTGGATTCCCCTTCAAACGAGTTGGCACAGGTTCAATTGCTGAATGGCCTCCTTCTGTGCCACGCCTATGAAGTCATGTACCTGTTGGAAGAGAATGGTCATCAGAAACGAGGGGGTGAATTTTCCCATTCTGCCCACTACGGGAATCGTAGCGGGCAAGGGGCGAACCACGGAAAGGTCCCGTTGACCTTGGGCAAGGTTTTGGGGCACGCACGGCCGGAAATTCCTTCCCTAAATCTCTTTATTGTGCTTTATTGTTCAGCTTATAATTTAGTTTGCTGGATGATATTTTTACTACCATCATCAGTACTTAAAACCAGTATTAATTGTCGATGTTGTTAAGTCAAAGTTGTCTTTGGTCTAGTGTCGGCATTTAACAAAGGTGGCAGGGACCTCGTCAGCTGGCTGGAGAGTCAACAAGAGCCCTGCAGGGTAGGCCTACTGATTTAAGTAACACTCGGGCATTTAGGTAACAGCAGTGGGCCCTTCTCCTGGATCAAGGTTCCAGGGGAGGCAAAAGTCCCATCTGCTGAGGCTGGCAGCTCTCCTGAACAGCAGTGTCATCAGGGAGGCGAAGCTGTTGTCAGTATGGCACCTATCCAAGGCCTAGGATCATCGCTGGATCATAGCCCATAGATGAGTTATCTGCAAGAGACCAGAAGCAAGGGCAGGGTGATGATTTCTATCAGGCACAGGTCCCACAATCAAGTACTATGTGTCTTTGAATCAAGAACCCCCGGGAGGCACATTTGGTTGTCATGCTTCCTGCCTGGAAAACCTGCTGTCCTTCCCTGTTAAAGGCCTCATTTCGCAGATGCTGGTATTGTGGGAATAATCACCCACTTAAAGTCCTCAATTGGTGATAGGAGGTTGAGACTCACTAACTTAATCAGGGTGAAGGTAGGATGATGGCAGGGTCCCCACCCACAACCCTCATGTCTGATTAAATGCCCCCATCATCAAACTTGCCATGATAAGGGCACTAAATTCCACACTGCGGGTGGTATTTTCCAGCTGTGCTCGCCACAAGACCAGAAAATCCCGCCCGAGGTCAGCAACCTTTGCATGGTCTACCCCCCTCCCTTCCTCCGCACGCTAGCCACAGTGGGTGGGACAGGAAAATTCCACCCTATATGTCTGACCCGGCAAGTAGGATTTAAGCTACAATTCATTCACTGTTCCGATGAAACAGGTAAAACAGAGCTGCTAAAGAGGTTGGCATCACTCAAAGTTAACAAGTCACTTGGCCCAGATGGGATGCCTCTTAAGTTGCTGATGGTGATAGAAGAAGCCCTGGCAACAATTTTTCAATCTCCTCAGACATAGAGAGGTGCCAGAGGGCGGAACGATTGCACATGTTACACACTTATTCAAAAAAAAAGGGCCGGGGGGGGGGGGGGGGATAAATCTTGTAACTATAGGCCAGAAAATGAGATGACAAATTATTACAATCCAGCAGTTTCATACTTGTCTCTCAACTTAGATAACAGTGCGGCAGTCATTTAAACTAGCTTGTGCTTTCTGTGAAGGTTTTTTAATAATGAGTCAGAACAGATGTTGGTGCACTACAAATGAACAAAAAGAGGACAGTGTTGTCCTGCAAAATCACAACTTTTGCTAAGTCGGGTTACAGCTGTTACAACAGGAGTGACACGGAACTCTAGAATCCACATCTGCCTGAAAGATGGTGAGTATGTGGCAGATTTAAGTGTTGATATGAAATTTTATTTCAAATTTGATTACAGTATTAATAAACTCCATTTTCTTCTAAACATTGAGTGTATGTTATTACAAATCATAACTGATATTGTAAGAATAATTTTATTCTCTGAAGATAAGCAATTTAATCGGGATTGTTAATGTTTAAAATAATGAGTGGTCAAGAGTTAATGAAGTTCGAATCTCACCAACTCCAAATTTTCCTAAAAGCCTAGAAGAAGCTTGATTACAGAAATTTAAAAAATATTTTCCTTTGATTGGTCACAACGTTCATGATAGAGGATCACTGTATTCACGCAACATATACACAGAGTGAATATGTGATTAGTTAGTGGGAAGATGGAATGGGATAATACTTCAGCAATTTAACTTGAACACAATGATTTTAATTGAGTCATGAAAGCCTACTCCTTAAGTCCAATGAACTCCATTTTGATTCCTACGACTGTTTCAACCTTGATCATAAAAATGCTGATTCTGGAACATATTAATTGGAGGCCTAGGCATCTCTCCACGGGAAAGAAAAATCAGAAGGGAAAATCACTGCAATTACATGATTCCTAGTGGCCTGTTTCACACCACCACCGTTGGAAAATTCAGAGCAGGTGCACATGCCTTCTCAGCAAAGAATAATGTGATTGCAGCGACACCTAATTGAGGAACAGGACATAGATAGTGATTAATTATCTTTTAAATAAAACAGCATGCAATAAATAGCATGAACAGACATCAGCTGGGCGGCATTTTAGCTGAGCACCCACTTCTACTCCCACCTTAAAAACGAGAAGTGAGGCTAGATTTCCACATAGCTAAATTTCAGAAGAAATCTTTGAAAAGTTAGAAAAAAAATTAAGTAAACAGGAATGGTGGTAACATTTTTATTAATAGCATATGAGTGGGTATAAAACTTACAAACTGGGAAATTGTAAAAATGCAACTTCGCATAAGATTAGAATCTACCTAGGTTACTACTGAAAGCAACCTGGTGAAGTGTGGGGGAAAAAGAGCAAAAAAAATAGGAATCCAATAGATTTTAAAAATAATCTCTGCTAAAATGTCTTTTGCACATCTCTGTCAGCTAACAGATTTCACTATAGGATAACTGAAGGCAAAAAATAATGGAAACTACTTTAAAAAGTACATCGGCCAGTATAGTTTCTGTATTAATTTTCTAGTTATATGTGAAGCAGTAGGATTAAGAAACTCACTTTTCTTCCTTGATGACAAATTCCAATCTTGGAATCATCTGTTCCGGCGACAGTGGTCCAAAGCGGAACCTGGTACATCGGGACTGTAAGGCAGGGATGATCTTTGACAGGTAGTTGCAGATCAAGCAAAATCTGGTGTTTTCTGTAAATTTTTCAATAACTGCACCACAAACAATGAATTATTGTTGAGTTTGGAATGTAGAGAAACAGTACATGTAGTAGTGGGCAATATAACTTTTTTGACTGGATTTAGACACTGAAAGAAAATATTCCATTATCAGCTTTAAAAATAAGTTGCTATTTTAAATACAACTATAACATCCAATCATCAATTTTTTACAAGATTAAATACAAATATATTGCTAATTAAAGTTGGTAGACAACAATGTGAATTTTCAATGATTTCAGTTCCACTTGAATTGTTCATGAAGGCATGCAGTATATTTGGAAGCATCTAAGGCCACCTCTGCATTTTTAATATCCAGACTTGTAGCTAAAAATAAGAAGCTTGGGGGCAGTGTGGTACAGAATGTGCAGTTGCCACTAGGGAAGAAAACAAGCAAAGTAACCCAACATGGAGGGTAACCAAACTGGAATGAAAAAGCCATAGTAGAATTTATTTCTGTATTCAAATTCTAGTTCATGAAATGCAGAGATAGGGACTCATGACAGGTTACTTCTCTGCGTTAACAGTCAGAGATTAGTGTGCAAGGGGAGGTGAGACAAGATTTAAAACAAGGAATAAATATTAAAGAGAAAAGGATGATAATGTGCTGTGTTATCTGTGTTCAAAAGTCCTCCCTTCCTGCCCTCTTGCAATGCTTTAAACCACCCACTTCTAGCTAGTTTACCGGAGGTTATTAAAACACTGCCTTACATGGTTACCCTTACGGCAAACAGGTGAAAATATGAACATATATCACAGCACCAACAATGCTCGTCCTAAATGTACAGTAAAAAGAGGAAAACTGGGAAACAGGCCAATTGTTCCATTAAAATCAGCTCTTACCTCTTCTGAGAGCATTCTGAGCATCTTGAGTCATGGCATCTGCCTCATCTAGGATAACAAGCTTGAAACCTTTTCTGAAAGAATATTAAAATAATTGAATCTTTTCTTGTGAATGATTCAAGGCTGATAGCACTCAATAGCCAATGAGTGGGACTAACACTGTAAACATTCTGTATTGAATTTCACAAGAGGAGATTACGGAACTACAGAAAGTGCGCAGAAGCTACCTTAAAATAATAAATAGTTGCTGGATTACAAAAATGAAAATGTAAATAACCTTAATCAGCAAAGAATTGGCCGTACTTCACGTGAACCTGAACAGAGTGTGTCAGTATGTTGTTCAAACCTTGTGCAACATACCTATACAAGCAATTGGGTCAATCAAGATTGAGAAGTTTTACCAACATTCCTCTCCTTTCCAAGCCCAGAAAAATTATGTGCAATCTGGTTGATATCAATTAACAGCAGAGAGTCAAACCTGGGACAATATAGTATCTGATTTATACTATATCATATCTGTATACTAATTTCTGCCCGACACTGCACTGAGCCATACAGATCAGGTAGGCCACAGGTTTGATCCTTTGCTGTGAAATTGTGGGCAGCAACTTCCAAGCTCCCCAGTGAGGGCCGGATTTGGGGATGTATCCGAGAAATGCACAGGAGAAGCTCTTTCGGAAGTTCATAGGCAAAGGTTTGCACGGCAATGGGCCAGAAGAGCTCATTTTCTCTGGGCAACTACCCTGAGCAGGGAACCATCTAAAAACGTGATTTAAATCTCAACTTCTGGATAGTTCTGGCTGTGTTACACAGATAGTTAACCAGAAAAAGTTAGAAGAATTAAAACCTCTTCTAACTTCTGGGTAACTATTGTACAGACACAAAACAACAGCCTCCCCGCGCTCCCACAACCACCATCACAGAGACCGACCTGACCTACACCAGCCCAATCCAACAAACCCCTCCTCCCACTCCAGTGGTCTGATACCCCACCAAAGTCTGACATCACCTCCTATGTCCAACAACCCCCCACCACATGTCCGACCTACCCATCCAACCTGTCCCAACATCCCTGCCCCTAATTTTGATACCCCAATCTCGACCTCCCACTCCCCACCCATCACTTACCTCAGATTCTTACCGTCCCCTGGCCTGTCAATTTCAATGGACATTTAAACTTAAATGGTGTTCAGCAGCTGGTTCTGCATCCTCCTTTAATTTACCACTTCTGCCCATCAATGCTGAGCCATAGAGACAACTGCACTCCCCGGATTTTGCCTGGCCCTTGTCTGATGGCCAGGTGAGACAGGCACAGAAGAAATTTCACAGGAGCAATGGGATACAGAGTGGTAATCCGATGTCAATTGCCTCTCCGAGGAATTTACAGCCATATATGAACCAGGGTAGCTTATGTTTATTGAGTACATAACCCAAAACAATCAAAATAGTCACATAACTTAAGAAAAAGGAGAAATCGAAAAGCAAGTTGAGTCAGGAAACCTAAAATTCCTAGGTTTTCTCCCAATTTTAAAGTGCAGTCTTGTTCTAATAAATTCATTAAGTGACCTGAAGCAAAGTGAGAGAAGATCAGAGCTCAATGACTGATAAGACAAAGAGAAATAATAACTATTTCAACACAAATGAACCGCAATGAACTGTGTGGCAGCACAGTCATTAGCACTGCTGCCTCACAGCACCAGGGACCCGGGTCCAATTATTGGCTTGGGTGACTGTGCAGAGTTTACACGTTCTCCCTGTGTCTGCGTGGGTTGCCTCCGGGTGCTCCGGTTTCCTCCCACAATCCAAAAGATGCGCTGGTTAGGTGCACTGGCCATGCTAAGTTCTCCCTCAGTGTACCCGAACAGGCGCCGGAGTATGTCGACTAGGGGATTTTCACAGTAACCTCATTGCAGTGTTAATGTAAGCATACTTGTGACACTAATAATAAACTTAAAACTATTTACTATATCAGTTATAGGCTAAGGAAAAATTACATGAATGCTCAATGACAGACCCATTGCAATTAGTTACGGCTTTTCAAGTAAGTGGCATTTGAACCGACACCCACTGAAGATATGTCTCACCATTCGGCACATATTATAAAACTAAAGATGTAACAAAAAGACATCCTGGGTAGAGTTTTCGCTAGTAATACAGTATCTGGGTGATATCAGCTAAATCAGCACAGTAGAAAAGGGAATTTTAAATGTAATGAGTTTTCTACTAGATTAAGGTTTACTTCAGCCAGCCCAGCCTCTGCCCAAAAACATGCCATGTCCCTGGTCAATGTTACAAGATTCTGCTGGTTAGAGAAGGCTCCTCAAATTTCAGGCACTCATTCACAGGCAAGTTTTACAAGTTTTTTTTCAACTGCCAAATATTTAGTTTAACGAAGTGTAGTTTCTTGAAAAAGTAACTTTCAGTGATCTTAAATCACATTATTCAGATACACACTTAATAAAAATGCTTATTGTAGTGATAAACCCATTTTCAGCCAGTTACCATTCTTAAATGCATAATTGAATACTGCTAGTGGAAAGAAATGAAACCAATTACATTTACTGCACTGGGGTTTTAAGTTTGTGATTTTGTCAATTAATTTTATCTTAAACTGTCACATAACCAGCTAAGACTTCATCTGTGTCTATGTGATGTTGCAGTTATGATTGGGAAAAGCAAATCATCAGACACCAATTCCATCTTGCAAGAATACAACTCCATTGGAGATCCCACAGTTGTTCAGTGAATAAATGCACCACATAATGAGATTCAGATTCAGTACAATTCGATTTTGATCCCTGGAGAGGTGGTGGCCTAGTGGTATTATCGCTGAACTATTAATCCAGAAACTCAGCTAATGTTCTGGGGACCCGGGTTCAAATCTTTGCCATGGTGGAATTTGAATTAAATAAAATATCTGGAATTAAGAATCTATTGATAACCATGAAACCATTGTCGATTGTCGGAAAAACCCATCTGGTTCGCTAATGTCCTTTAGGGAAGAAAATCTGCAATCCTTACCTCGTCTGGCCTACATGTGACTCCACAGCCTCAACAATGTGGTTGACTCTCAACTGCCCTCGGGAAACTAGGATGGGCAATAAACGCTGGTCAGCCAGCGAGGCCCATTTCCCACAAATGAATGAATTACTCTGTATTGACTTACTAAATTCAGATAGGATTGTAGGGGCACTTTAACTGTCATCAAATCTAAAATATTTTTAAAATCAGGGTTCCTGAATGTAATAGTGGCTTCTGCTGGAAGCATGCATGTTGATGTTGGGCAAGAGCAAGATTCAGTCATTATGAGGACCCAATAAATGAATAATCAAACATAATTAACACTCAGTGACTAGACTTACACATGAAGAATGCTCACTGAAGCATATATTATTGGGCCACTGACACCATATTCTCGCTGTTAGGAAAAGAGATAAGGAGCTATGTTAAAAAACTCAGCCAAAGTTACTTGCTGTTCTTTCAGTCACCTGACTATATCAGGATTATCAGCACCTTACAACTGATGTAACAAAGTTTGTAAATAAACTTTTTCTTATGAGCTGACATCTTTATGGTGCTTACTTGAAAATTGTCCTGGTACTGGCAAAATTCAGGATAGGTCCACGTACGATGTCAATACCTCGATCATCTGAGGCATTCAACTACAAAGAAAAATAAGTAATAACAGTTTTAAATGGCCTCATGGCAAATAAATCATATTCCTTTTAATTGGCATGGAGATACACTATCTCTTAAGCAACCCTGATGTTGGCAGGATTGAATAAAATTGATAAATTAACTGTACCCAAAAAAGCAGTACCATTTTTAGGTCATTATTCTATTATCAAAGAAACACTAATTTTCCTAATTACTGTTGCAACTCGACTTTAACTAAATCACAGCAACTGGGCCAGTGTTACCACTGAAATTGCAGTAAACTAGAATATGAAACTTTTGAACTGTGAAAAACACCCACTGATTACAATGTTACATAGCTCAAAGATTTTTCTGTAGAAACAATGAAGCATTTGTGGCTTGTCACTGGGCACAATTTCAACAGCACACAAGCATATTAATATATTGGCTCAAGTACAATTGTTCCTCAAAACAATGTACAGGCAGTCCTCAACTTTACAACATTCAAGATGGCACTTATGGCATTTATGAATCTGCATTCTGTTTTGGCTTTACCATGCCGATTTCGACCGTACAACTTTCTGTGTCGCCCGTCTTTTATATTTTTGGCTGCAAGTGAGCGTGTGGAGGCAGAGAATCGTCCCTTCGATTTTGTGGTAAAAATTTGGCCTTACAGTTTAGACGTACGGAGATAGAGACAAACAGGATGGTAGATGGACAGGGAATAGTGGAGAGGAAGAAGCAATGTTCTCTGTCTTGATTTTGTGTGCCTCGTTTAGACAGACCTGGTGCTGCTGGCATATTTACTGTGCTCTCATGCTTTCACACTAGGTTCATCTCCTAGCATATCCATGTGGTTTAATTTTCTACTAACTTATTGGCTAACAAATAGTTTCAGATAAGTTACCACCACACAGGACCACCAAGCAGGTACCAAAAACAACCTGAAGGACTGGACATTAACATGTGTCCATGAACCAAATCACCCATTTTCAACAGTGTACCAATGAGAAAATTGGTTCTGACTTACCATGTTTCAACTTATGGCACGGTTATGTCAGAATCATAGAAACCCTACAGTGCAGAAAGAGGCCATTCGGCCCATTGAGTCTGCAGCGACCACAATCCCACCCAGGCCCTACCCCGTATCCCTACATATTTACCCGCTAATCCCTCTAAGCTACGCATCTCGGGGCACTAAGGGGTAATTTAGCATGGCCAATCAACCTAACCCGCACATCTTTGGACTTTGGAAGTCCGAGGACTGCCTGGACCAACAAGCTAGATATACTTAATGTTATCATGCTGTCACTATGGATTTTCTATTGAACTGAAGAAATTATTACACATTTCTACTGTGAAATTTTCTGACTCAGAAATGGCACAGTGGTTAGCACTGCTGCCTCACAGCCCCAGGGACCCCAGTTTGATTCCTGGCTTGGGCCACTGCCTGTGCGGAGTCTGAATGTTCTCCCAGTGTCTGCGTGGGTTTCCTCTGGGTGCTCCAGTTTCCTTCCACAGTCTGAAAGACGTGCTGGTTAGATGCATTGGCCATGCTAAATTCTCCCTCAGAGTACCTGAACAGGTGCCAGAGTGTGGCGACTAGGGGATTTTCACAGTAACTTCATTGCAGTGTTAATGTAAGCCTATTTGACACTAATAAATACACTTTAAATTTGTGTTATGGAAAGCACTTCTACCAACTGTACACATTACATTAGATTAAGTAAGAGTGTTTAATACATGTATAGGCATTTATTTCTGTGGTTTAAAGGGTCAGAGGTATTTTCATCAATGTGTTTCTTGGCTATACTGGCTTCCTAGCCTTTACCAACTGCACACTATCATAGATTGTCTTACCAATTTTGATCACTCTCAGAAATTAAACATGTGAACGCAAACAGAAGCGGCAATTTTGAACAAATTTTGTACAACTAAAAAATGTTTTAAAAATAATCAATTTTTACTCCAATTTTGGAATTGCACAAAATAATCAGTCTTGAGACTCTTACACATATGTGGATTCAAAGGTTGGAATAGATCAAGGATCTGTGATTTAAGTGTACGAGCAGTTAATGTAATTAAAGAGATAATTAAAATTTCATACACTTGGGGTTGAAAACTATTATCAGATGAATAGGATTTTTTCTACTAATAAGACAATCCTTGATGTCAAACAAGGTACAGTTTAAAATCTAGTATCCCTTTTCACCTAGGTCTTACTTGAATTATTAAAATCCCATCTACTTGTCTTGTTTTAAACAAATGGTCTGCACTAAAAAAATACTCTTGCGGCCACCGATTTAAATGCATAAATCAGGTTGATTTCTCTTATCTACTCTTCTTGAATGTCTTGGCTCATGCATTGTTTTATTAGCACCCCTCCAATATCTTGCCATGGCCATTTATCGTATCCAAGTCTAGCTAGCATATATTGGCAAACGTTTGGATCATCATCAAGAATATTACAGTGAGCTCAAACCGATTGTCATCAAATTTTCAGACAAGAAAGAAACTGGCTGAGCATTACCCTTTTCCAACCCACCACACAAGCTTAGGTCACTTGTCACATTTCCAGTGCTTCCCAAATTAAGAAGTCTCACAACACCTTGTTAAAGTCCAACAGGCTTATTTGGAATCACGAGCTTTCGGAGCGCTGCTCTTTCACCCACCCCACTGGGTACACCCCAGTCCAACGCTGGCACCACCACATCATGGCTTCCCAAATTAATTACTAGATCTGTGTTGATGTGGAGAATGATCTAAGGAAGAACATCTCATCTGAAATGAAAGCCAAAGTTATTGGGGACGATTCTTATTGGGAGCTGTTAAAGCAGCCCAGCGGGCTGGGAGACTCAAGCAGAGGCCGTGTAGTGGGCTTCCCGCTGGACACCATGGCCTCCGTGCGTCTCCAGCAGCCGGATTTCCGGCGCCGTCAGCTCTGCACCAGAAATTGGCACAGCGCTGTATAAATTATGCAAATGGCGATTAAAATGTATTCTCCAGGCCCGCTGGCCTCTCTCCCCACCACTGCCAGGAGTGTTTCACTCCAAAGGGGTTTGCAATGGCTCCCCACTAGCAAGGGGTTGGTGGCCTGACCCTGCTGGAGTGAAGGGGGAACATGGAGGCCCCCTAGGAGGTTGGGGGTAAGGGGGGTGCCCCCTGGGCATTGCCAGCTTAGCAGTGCCAGCCTGGCCCCCTGGCACTGCCCAAGGGGCAAAGTGGCAATGCCCGGGGGCACCTTGGCACTGCCCACCTGGTATCAGGCAATTCCAAGGGGGGCAGAGCCTATAAGGGGGGAGATCGGTGGGCCTGGGGGGTCCCTCTGCCACTTTGCAGTTGGCAGTGACAGAGGGAGGGAGGCCAGCGATCTGGCCACTGGGGTGGGGAGAAAAAAAAAAAATCGGGACTATTGGTGCGGGGTTGGGGGAGCGGCGGTTTGGGGCTCAATGCGGACTGGGGGGGGGGGGGGGCTGCAGTCGAGGCTGGCTGGACACGTCCGGGAGGACAGCAATCAGGAGGCCGGCAGTGCGGGGCTATTGTGCATGTGCCGATCTCAGCGCTGACAGATCGGCGCACGGGCAGTGGCCCGCTCAACACTATGCTACCAGCCTCTCGGGTGGGAATCGCACCGCCTCCTGATTTTTAATGATATTCATGCTAGTGCAGTCTGTAGTGCACAGAATGTGAGAGATTCATTTTGAAAATCCCGCTGAAAAAATGCAGCATGATTTACTCCAGTTTTTATGCAAATTCAACACTTCGAATATTTTTGAGAGAATAGTTCTTATTAACTTTCAGTGCAATGTAGCACCAAGCATACTGTTTTAGTTTGTTTCATTGGCAGTCAGAATTAGTGCATGCCATGTTTTACAGTTTTCATTTTTGTTAAAGGTGGCTAACCCTTCGGATTGCTCCAGATCTCCTGGGTGACATGTGATCAAAGGGGCAAGCAAGCAACCTGTTCCTTGGGCTCACTAATGCTGCTGTAAGGTCATGATAGCGGTCCTGAGACAACCTGGTACTTCATATCCCTCCTCTCAAAATAAAATGTGTCCCTGCTTTAAGGACTGCCGATGGGATAATTAGAACCGCATTCCACTGCATGGTGCAATGTCACATTATAGTATTTTAGGATTCAGAAAGAGTCAGCTGTTACCTCTAAAACCATCGAGTTTAGCTCTTTGTCCTTATACAGGCGTTTGGCACTGGCCAAAATAGTAGATGTTTTCCCAGTTCCAGGCGGCCCATAGAACAGCAGGTGAGGGAATCGGTCTTCATTGATAAACCGCTGAACTGAAATGAAGCAAATCCAAAAGATGTTATTTTAGTCAGATCAACCAGTCAAAGGCCATTGACCTGAAACATTAACTTTGTTTCACTCTCCACAAGTACTACCCGGCTAACTGAGTGCAGCATTTTCTGTTTCTATTTCAAAACGCGTCATTGTTAGCTGAGTAATACCAATTCCTGTCAATGGGACTGGTAAGAAACTGACAACTAACAGGTAACATAAGGCCAACTAGTTAAATAGTTCAAAACATTTTGAAAGTGGTTTTAGCAACTCTCTTAGTATATCACTAATAATCTTTTGGTTGTTAATTTACATTATAATTCCTAAATAACTCTAAGCTACAAAAATCTGTTTTAACCCAGAACTGCAACAACTTCCCTCCTCCATAAGTAGACAGCCTCTTTTATTATCGGGAAAATACCCGGTTCTGCAAATCGGACTCCGGAGAAGTTGCTCTGGATGGTCTAGTTTTTGTTCTGGGGGCAGGCGTTAGGAGTCGGGGCACTGGTCCCAGAAGAGGTCTGTAGGCAGCCACAAGGGCTGCCATGTGTGGAGGAGGGCTGTGCAAAATCCAAGGCTTTATCCCAGGCGTTTAAAAAACAAATCCCTCAGCACCCTACCCATGCCCATTCATGCCAACCCATGGTTATCCACCATCCCCCGATTCTTTTTTCTTATAGCCCTTATGCAAATTTATCTCATTGTACGCACCTCATGACTCTTTTTAGCTCATATGCTGACTTAGTGCCAATCCATGTCCCCCCACCATCCATTATCTTTACCCTCATCCAAAATAAAAGCAGGACAAGACAAACCCAACTCAGCCAATTACTATCCAATCTATTCTCGATCATCAGCAACTTGATGGAAGAGATCATCTGTATCAAGCGATGCTAACTCAGAAACAACCTCCTCACTGGCATTCACTTTGGGTTCCGCCAGGGCCACTTAGCTCTTGATATTATTAGAATTTTAGTCCAAACGTGGACAAAAGAGTTGAATGCCAGAGGTGAGGTGAGAGTGACTGCCCTTGACATCAAGATATTTGACTGAGTGTGGCATCATGGAGCTCTAGAAAAACTAAAGTCAATGGGAATCAGGGGGAAAACTCTTCACTAGTTGGAGTCATACCTAGCACAAAAGAAGACAGTTGTTGGAGGTCAATCATGTCAGTCCCAAGATATCACTGCAGAGTTCCTCAGGGTAGTATCCTAGGCCAGCTATCTTCTTTTGGAGAGTCGGTGCAGATATAATGGGTCAAATGGCCTCCTTCTGCACCGTAGGGATTCTATGATTCAGTGTGTACCATTTACAAGATGGACTGCAGAATCTCTCCAAAGTTCGTCCGACAGCACCTTCCAAATGTGTGATCTCTAACAACCAGAAGGACAAGGGCAACAGATGCATGGGAACACCACCACTAGTAAGTTCCCCTTCAAGACACACACCATCCTGATATAGAACTATATTGCCATATCTTCTCTGTTGCTGGATCAAAATCCTGGAACTCCCTCCCTAATGGCACTTACACCTCATGGGCTGCAGCAGCTCAAAAAGTCAGCTTCTCAAGGGCAATTAGGGATGGACAATAAATGCTGGCCTATCCAGCGACACCCATATCCCAAAAAATTCACCGAGTACCCACCATGGGCAGACCTCAGGACCCATGCTGAGAGGAAATGAAATACATTTTTACAGCCTGAGTTTTCATTCCTGGATTGGGAGCACAGAGGTGGGAAAATTCCTGAGTCTGCAAACTCAACTTGGGAGAAAGTGTCCTGGATAGTCAGATTTTTGTTCCAGGTTTGGGAGCGGGGCGGGGGGGGGGGGGTTTGTTCCAGGTTTTGGGGGTGGAAGGTGGGGGGAGAGACAGAGAGAGAGAGAGGAAACAGGAGATAATGGAAGTTGGGCCTTTTGCTCCTTGAACCAGTGTAGAGGAAGCCACAGTGGCTGCCAGCTGCAGATCTGGGCTACCTGAAAGGCCATCCTCGGTGCTCTGGCATTTTGTTCCAGCTATAAAAATGAGAAAACAGAAACAGCTCTTACCCTCTGTACATTCTCCATGCCAACCCATGCCCACCATGGCCCCTCAGAGTATCCATGCTAACCTATGCCGCTACCCACTACCATGCCCCCTTAAGCCCATGTCAACTTAATGTGAACTCATGCCAACCCCTGCCCCTCAGCTACTCCTTGCCCTGACACACACTTTGTCAACTCTCCGTGGATAGACTTCATGAGCCATACTGAGGGGAAATAAATTAAAGTTCTAAGTATCTACTGATGAATTCACGAAAAGCTTTCATTCATAAAATCCCATTCATGACATTTACATTACTTCAACTATTTAAATCTTTACAAAAATAAGCAGTTTATTCAGAGTTCCACATTAAATATTCTATAACCACTTGGGGCTATCAAACTATGAACTGGTGAGCACCCACTACAATAATGATTGATGCAGCACAAATTCAATAATGATAACAATTGGCTTATATTAACGGAGTGAAATAGTAAGTACCGATTTTCTTTAAACTGCAATTTTTAAAAAATAGTTTGAGGCGAGATGATTTAAATACCTTGAATGCTCCAATGCCTTTGACAGTTCTCATGATATTTGAAAGTTTGAAAGCTCCAATGGGTTTATCCACTTTTCGTGTGCATTCATGTTTACTGTTAACAATCCCAAAGGGAACCTGTCCTCTCCCAAAGGGCCCACAAGTCACGTTTTGGACGACCCTCTAGCGAAAGTTGGATGTGTTTGAAGGTAGCTTCGCTTTTACATGTGCAGCTACGTCCATGAGCCATAAATTTGCTAACTATAATCCACCCCCTGGCAAAAATGGTGTGTGCTGGGTTAAAGGGTGGGACTTATGGAATCAGATCTCCAGAGCTATTTTGGCTAAGCCAGACACCCTCTCCATCTTTACGAAACCTCAGGCTCTAAAGTTTGCTGCAGTTAGAATTCAGAAACGTGAAAAAAGCACACATTCCACTGCTCTAATAAAGAGAAGTCAGGAGTTTGCGTAGCTGATTTTAGTTTCATCTTTCAGCTGAGCAAGTTTCAGATATAATCAAAACAGGGCTGCACAAAACTCGTTAATTAGGTTAGTAAAACTTTTAAACCATTAGACATTAAGGCATTGACAGAACTACCAGCATTAAGTTAAATGGCGTTTAAAATAGGCTTATGAGCTAACAAGAAAGCTGTTTACATACATGAGATGCAGTAAGAGACTTAAGTGATTATGATTTTAAAACATATATGTTGATAGTTTGAATGTGGAGTTATGGGGATAGGGCCTGGGTGGGATTGTGGTTGGTGCAGACTCGATGGGCTGAATGGCCTCCTGCACTGTAGGATTCTGATTCTATGTGACGATAATAAATAAATCAATCAATTAATACATTCAAACCAAGCAATAATACAACCAGAAAGAATGCTTTCTATGGTGCATCTGTAGAAGTTGGTGAGAGTTGTAGCGAACATGCCAAATTTCCTTAGTGTCCTGAGAAAGTAGAGGCATTGGTGGGCTTTCTTAACCATAGTGTCCGCATGGAGGGACCAGGACAGGTTGGTGATCTGGACACCTAAAAACCTGAAGCTTTCGACCATTTCTACTTCATCCCCATTGATGTAGAGGGGGGGCATGCCCTCCACTACGCTTTCTGAAGTTGATGACTATCTCCATCATTTTGTTGACATTATGGGAAAGATTATTGTCACTGCACCAGTTTACCAGATTCTCTATCTCTTTCCTGTACTGCATCTTGTCATTGTTTGAGATCTGACCCACAACGGTGGTATCATCATCAAATTTGAAAATCGAGTTGGAGTGAAATTTGGCCACACATTCAGAAGTGTATAGGAAGTATAGTAAGGGGCTGAGGACACAGTCTTGCGGAGCACCGGTGTTGAGGATGATCGAGGAGGAGGTGATGTTGCCTATCCTTACTGACTGTAGTTAGGAATTCTAGGATCCAGTTGCAGAGGGAAGAGCTGAGCCCCAGGCCACGAAGTTTGGAGATGAGTCTCATAGGAATAATGGTGTTAAAGGCTGAGCTGTCGTCTATGAATAGATGTCTGACATAGGTGTCTTTGTTGTCTAGGTGTTCCTGGGTTGAGTGTAGGGCCAGGGAGATGGCATCTGCTGTGGACCTAATGCGGCAATAGGTGAACTGTAGTGGATCCAGGCAGTCTGGGATACAGGAATTGATTTGTGCTATGCCACCGGACGTTAGTCATTGAGGCACGCTGCCTTGTTTTTCTTTGGTACTGCAATGATGGTTGTCTTCTTGAAGCAGGTAGGGACCTCAGATTGGTGTAAAGAGAGGTTGAAGATGTCTGCGAATACCCCTGCCAGCTGGTCCACACTGGGCCTGTGTGCTCATCCGGGTACTCCATCTTGGGCAGTTGCGTTCTGTTGGTTGACTTTTGAGAAGGCTGCTCTGATGTCGGCAATGGTGACTTCGGATACAGGTTTGTCTGAGGCTTCCGGGATAGAGGGTTTGCTCTCGCTGACCTTGCGCTCAAAACAGGCATAAAATGTGTTGAGCTTATTGGGGAGGGGTGCATTGGAGCCGATGATTTTACCTGCCTTTATCTTGTAGCCTGTTATGTCTTGCAGACCTTGCCATAGTCGCCGGGAATCCGTGTGGCTAGCCTGGGATTCTAGCTTGGTCCGGTAGTGTCTTTTGGCATCTTTAATGGATCTCCATAGATCATTTACTGTCTATACAAAGCCAGATGAGTTTTAACAACACCAGGTTAAAGTCCAACAGGTTTATTTGGTAGCAAATACCATTAGCTTTCGGAGCGCTGCTCCTTCGTCAGATGGAGTGGAAATCTGCTCTCAAACCGGTTTGAGAGCAGATTTCCACTCCATCTGATGAAGGAGCAGCGCTCCAAAAACTAATGGTATTTGCTACCAAATAAACCTGTTGGACTTTAACCTGGTGTTGTTAAAACTCTTACTGTATTTACTCCAGTCCAACGCCGGCATCTCCACATCATTTCTTGTATA
Source organism: Mustelus asterias (assembly GCF_964213995.1). Classification (NCBI taxonomy): domain Eukaryota; kingdom Metazoa; phylum Chordata; class Chondrichthyes; order Carcharhiniformes; family Triakidae; genus Mustelus; species Mustelus asterias. The sequence goes on along the minus strand of NC_135813.1, from coordinate 69,725,858 downwards.
AGTCAGGGTTGCCTGACTTGAACACCTCAGATCTACACTTCAGCAGGCAATGGATATTCCCGTTCATCCATGGTTTCTAGTTGGAAAACATGCAAATTTATTTCTTTGGCACATAGTCTTCTACAGCCTCGATCCTCTCAAGTGTTTCTAGACTTGTCAGAAGGGTGAACAAACAGCGTTAAGCCCAGAGGCCAGCCCATTCAATCAGCAGAGCTGGCTCAGACAGTCCGTTCACCACCTTGCTCCCTTTTCTCATCATCTCCTTATGGACATCAAGTTGGAACCATTTCAAAAGAAACGGAGAAATTCTTCACTGATCATTTCAAGCAAGCTTGCACAGATGGTGACTGCCCATGATTCATCATAAAACACAATGAATTAACTATTCTAACTAAGAAATGCCATCATGAAAACTCCAAACTCACTACTTTGTTCGAGCAGGAAATGACTCCCTGTTTAACATATCTAACTTCTAACGTAACGTTTTGCCAACTGATTTTATAAATACAACCCCTCATCCTCAGTCCTTATTCATTTCAAATAACATTTAACTGGACTTTATGTGGTCATTTCCTTGTTTTAAATTTTTCAATAACCACCCTTGTTAAGGCTACTTTCCTCCAAAGTAAATAGCCATAATTCTTGGGAGATTATTTTACATAACAAGAAGAGCTGTACAATTTGGCATTGTCCTAGCTGCCCTACACTGCGCCATTTAGCATGTGCAGTGAATAAAAGTGGACAGAAATACTCCAAACACAAGCATAGCAGAGCCTTAGATGACTCAAGAATAGTACTCTTCACTTGTGCTGAATGGTCCTATTAATGCAACCTTGCATCTTATAAGTTTTGCTAAGCCTCTCAGGCGGTTTGTGCACTTTTAATGAGTGATCTATTAACGCCAGGTCACTTTCTTGATCTGTAACCTCGATGGGTGCTTTTGAATGATAAATCATGGCCCATAAATTCCTAAACCAAATCCTTGACACTGCACTTGTCTACATTAAATGGCATCCACCACACATTGGTGTCATTCACTTAATTTTCCAAATCAGCCTGTAACCTATTGATTTGATCTGAATCACTAACTTCTGCATTTTCCATAAATCTAAGAGTAATTATATTTAAACCTCCCGTCCTCTAGATCATTAATAAATTCCCAATTAAGAGCCCTGTTGAACTCTTACATAAACAGATAGTTTCCCATGAACAACCCTCTGCTTTAATGGGTTCAATAAATGTTCAAAAATTAAAATTCCTTCAACATCTATTTTCCTCCTCCTCCATTGTGGTACTTTACCAAAGAGTTTTTGGAAGTTAAGTCATCTTCAATCACAATGCTCGTCACTCTCTCAAAGAACTCAATATAGTTACTGAGTTGGGACACAAACGTTTTCTAAAGCTATAAAAAAAATATATTAATTGCCAATGTCTCCAAGTGAGTATACATCATATTCTTTCTAATACCTTCATTATCAAATTCAAACTTAGTGGTGTATCATATGTAGCAGTGATCATCAATAATGGGACCAAATAATTCACCCATTTATCCATGGGAAACAATCCTGGTCTCAAATATCTACTGAATACATAAATTAGTGGTTCACTTACAACCTTCCTCTTTCATTGAGTACTCTGGAGTAAATTGGTCCTCAAACACCCCATAAGTTTTAAGTGCATTAATCGTAACATTTCTATGATTATTTCTGGTGAAGTGATTTTGGCTGCACACCTATTCCACAAACAGACTGTGGCAACACAAACATCAGCACAAACTTAATTTGATCCATGATATGCCAACACTGCTGAAGATCTGAAGAACTTGGTCAGAGACTAGAGTTGCCTTCCTGGGGTTCATTAACATTAGCCTCATTCCCAGTCAACAGCTGCACACAAAAAAACGGGGTTCCATGGGGACGGTCTTCACCAAAGATGAGTTATGACACAGAGGTTAATCCCCTGCACTTTGCGTTGTAATCTGCTACAATTATTTGGGACGGTGTTATCTGTTCTTAATTAACGGTTAGAGGTTCATTAATATAAAGGCCTGACACTCGCTTTAAGTGAAGTTAACAAGGTATTTTGTTTAAATAACCAGGAACTTTAACTAAACAAGTAGCGTATTAATCAAGGTACAGTTCGACTGAAATGCTGTTCAAAATAAAGACAAGGGCCATTCAGTATTAAAACATTAATAACATAATCTTAGTCACTCTCAAAGAAATGATACAACCGGACTTGATGGAATTTGGAAGCTTTCTGGAGTTCTTCTATAGTGTCCGCTGACTAACATCTTTCTGACTCAGTATCCTTTGGTTAGATAGCTGGATAATTCTCTTAAGAGAATTTTAAACTGGCAGTGTGGAGTGCTGTTCTAGAGAGGAATGCTGGCTGTTTCACTGGCTGTCCTGGCCACTGGAGATGTTCTTCCAAGATGTTCTCACGATGTTCTCTCTCAAAATGGCTGTTGCTTTTTCCTTTATACCTGTGATAACCTCGCACATTTCTTACACCACAATTGGTTTGATGCTGTCCACACTACTAAATTCAATTCTGACAGGCTCTTAATAGTGAAGTGTTTTCTTTAAACTTATAGGCTGTTAGCCGAGTGTCTTCTTTAAACTCATAGGCTAACACAAATGCAAAAACCTGCAGAGCCGATTACCAAGGCAACCCTGATGCTTTTGGTCTGAATCAAATGTTGCCATTTGTGTACACAGTATACCTGCATTTTAACATTCCAGTATTGAACACAAAAACAGCTTTTTAAAGGGACCACACGTGGTCATTTTCCCCCTCTAACAGTTTTTACAATTCTTTTAATCCTTACAAACTTTCTTTACATCTTTACAAACTCAACTTCACAACAAATAGCACATTTCTACTTACAACAATCTGCATGATATAGATCCAACAATGTTCTTAGAAATCATAGAATCCTACAGTACAGAAAGAGGCCATTCGGCCCATCGGGTCTGCACCAACCACAATCCCACCCAGGCCCTATCCCCTTATCCCTACATATTTATCCGCTAATCCCTCTAACCTATGCATCCCGGGACACTAAGGGGCAATTTAAAAATGGCCAATCAACCTAGCCCGCACATCTTTGGACTGTGGGAGGAAACCGGAGCACCCGGAGGAAACCCACGCAGACACAGGGAGAATGTGCAAACTCCACAACTCTCTTCAAGTAACAGGAACAACTGCAGCATCTGTATATTACCTATTCTCAGGTACTGGCCTTTATTCTAGCCTTTGTCTTCTTCAGCCAACTTGCACTGCACCACTGGGATCATCGTCATCTGAGCTCTGAATCCTTACATATATTGGTTTCAACCAGTTTCAGTTGCTCCAGAAATCTGGCTTCCAATCACAATTTTAGTGGACCTAGGTCCACTTTCCTTTATCAGCCTCCCATTTCAAGTGGGAAAATTACAAGCTTACCTTATTAATACAAACTTAAGCTCTGGACAGAGCATCAGCAGTCACATTGTTTTTCCAGCAAGGTTGGCGGGCAGCAGCATCAAACTCCAGCAGAACAACCATGCAGAGGCTCTCCAAAAATGTAAGTGGATTATGATCAGTATAAATTTAGGCCTCCCCTTGATTATTCAAAACATATATTTCAAACTGTTGAACAGCCAAGTAGAACTTAACCTTTCCATCTCAATTGTGGAATACTTGCATTGATGCATATTAAGTTTTCTTGAGAAATAACTGACTGGTTGCTCTGTACCAGTATCATTATCTTGTAGCAACACCACTTCTACACACATATCACGAGCATCAATAGCTATTTTGAATGGTTTATTGAAATTTGAGCCACCAAAATAGATTACTTTATTAATATGGCCCTTAACTTTTCTAAAGGGTGACCTGACAATACTCTGTCCAAATAACATTTATATTTTTCTTCAATAAATTTGTTAATGGAGCAAATATGGAGCTGAAATTTGGAAAACTTCCTGTAAATCCCAACATATTCCAAGGAGCTGTAGTTTTTCCTGTTTGGTTTTGGGACTGGAGAGTCTATAATTGCTTGAACTTTAGCTTCTCTGGACAACACCTAACCTTGCCCCATGACACGTTCCAAATATGTGACTTTGACCTGGGCAAACTCACTCCACCAAATCAGCTTTTTGCAGTATATCAAATAGACCACTTAGGTGTTCCAAGTGTTACCACAGACCATTGATATCTGCTTGGTTTGTCAATCTTTGAAAGGCAGCTGGTACATTCTTCATTCCAAGTGTCACAACCATACATAGGTAAAGACGTCTGGGGTTACAAAAGCAGAGATTTCTTTGGTTTGATTGGTTAATGCAACTTGCCAGTAACATTTTAACAAATTAATCTTGCTAACAAATTCTGAATTTCCAATTTTATCAATGCAATCCTCAAGTTGGGAAATTGGATACGAATCATATTTTGTTACAGCATAATCGATGCAGAATCTTAGTGGTCCATCAGATTTTGTACCAGTGGACCTGGAGAACTCCAGCGACTTTGATTTGGTTCATTGTACCCTTGTCCAACAAAAATGCAATTTCCATTTGGACTTGAGCCAATTTCCTAGGATTGAATCAGGAAGACTTTTGTTTGATTCCCCACATAGCATCATGCACAGCTGAAGAAGTTTGCCCTGGTCCATATATACATATTTTTAGCAGTTTAGTTTGGCTATGTTGCCATAAGACTTCTCTGGAAGATGGTGCAATATTTTATCCAAATGTTTTTAAAACAACTCCATGTTAGCTAATTTCATTAGTGGGGATTTGATCCAAAAACGTTCAATCTCCGATTCATAGTTTCAACCATCAAGTGAATCCACATCACTATTTTCCTTCTTTACTACCTGGGGGGCACACACTGGATGACTAGCCTCTTTGTCATAATACCGTTTCCACATATTTACATGATACACTTGCTGATGATTACTTTTGCCCCGTACTAATTAGAGAGTTTACCTCATTGAATCTCTTTTAAACATAGTAAGGTCCATTAATCTAGCTTTCAATGGTTCACCCTGCAAAGGTAACAGAATTAGTATTTTATTCCCAGGTTTAAAGTTTCAGTTTGAACTTCAGTTTCAACTATTAGTGTAACACTGGCAGAATCATCTGAAGTTAGCGAGTTCGATTGCTTTGTTGGATGGCTCCCAGCACAGCGCAATTGCCATGGGGAAGTTAGCGCTTCTGGACAATTGCTGTATAAACCCCTACCTGGGAAACTCTGAGAGGGATTCCCCAGTGTATCATTGGGGTACCTCTGAAAACCAATGCTGGGGAGCCAGTAATTTACAGGTCATTATTAATCAGCTCTCCAGAAACATTGACAATTCAAGAACAATTTGTTCCTAACTCATTTTGTGCAATGTAGTCCAAAAAGGTACACATAGGTGGAACACAATAAATTGGAGCAGGCCCATGGAGCTTGCCCACCACTCAATGCAATCATGGCTGGTCTTGAGCTTCAACTCCATTTTCCCACCACTTCCCATATCCCATAATTCCCTGAGAGATCAAAAATCTGTTTCTCCCAGCCTTAAATATATTCAACCCTCAACTACAACCCTCTGGGACAGAGAATTCTAAAGATTCACAACATTCTGTGTGAAATAAATTTTCCTCCTCTCAGTCCTAAATGATCAGCTTCCTATTCTGAAACTGTGTTTTAGAGTCCCTGACCAGTGGAAACAATTTCTCAACGTCTGCCCTATTAACCCTTTTCGGAGTTTCTATAAGATCACCTCTCATTCTTCTAAACTCCCGACAACATAAGCCCAATTTACCTCTCGATTTAGGAAAATCCCTCATCCCAAGGACCAATTTAGTGAATCTTTGCTGTACTGCAAGAATATCCTTTCTTAAATATGGAGCACAAAACCGTGCACAGTATTCCACATGTCTCACCAAAACCATGCACAAATGTACCCATGACGTGTTTGCCTTCCTAATTGCTTGCTGCATCTGCATGCTAACTTTCTATATTCTTTGTTTAAGCACACTTAAGTCTCACACCTTCCAAAAAATATTCTGCTTTTCTATTCTTATGACCAAATGGAATAATTTCACACTACTCTGCATAATACTGCATCTGCTAGCTTGTTACTCACTCACATAACCAGTCTACAGGCTAGATCTTACAACCTCATCCCGTCCATTGTTGGGCGAGGTGGTAAGATTTTGCAACGCCAAAAATCGGGTTCGCGCCCGGTTTCTCGCCTCATGCAATCTTACCAGCCTCATTTTGCCTCCCAGTTCACTGGGAGATCGGAGTGCTTACTTAATGGCACTCCAAGCAGTCTGCAGCTGGTTTCACTGATGAGTTTAGGCTCCGCCACCATCCTTACTCGTGAGAATCACATTTCTATCCAAAAAAATGTCATAAGATTGCATTTTCAAACTCGCACAAAAAACAGGTCTGAAACTCTCATGATTTCTCACTTGTTCAGCACAGAATCTTTTTCGTAAGATGGTGCCCTATATCTATTTGTAGCCTCTCTATATCCTTCCTGCAGCTTCCCTTCCTCTTAGGATGGCATCATCAGCAAACTCTTTGCTCTCACAAATAAATTACTGTTAACACAAATGCACTGAAGATCAAGGACTTTTTGCTACAAATCAGGAAATTAATAATATTAGCAGTGCCTAACTCCTGCAGACCAATTCAAATGTCTAACATGGAAAAGGTTATTTTTTCATTTTTTATAAAAAATAGGACTAATGACTCATTGCACCAAATCCATGTGCATAGTATCAGTTACCTATTGACCTATTACTTTTTTTAAAAAGATTTAAATAAATAGGTAAGAAAAGAAATGCAGTTTAGCATTACCATTACCCAACAACAAATTTGAAATCAACGATAAAGTTAAGCTTATGATACTAATGACCTTTCAGAAAATTCTCACATAGACACAGGCTTTTAAAGTTGATAATTTGGGCTCAAGTCAAAACACATCTCAAATTTCAACATGACATTTTGTTTGTGCTGCAGTGGGTCACAGTATGCCAAGATGGTGGGCAGGAAAGAGCTTCAGGAAAAAGAAAGCTGAACCATCCCTTGCATTATTATCTAGAAATGGAAGATTCTAGTTCTTTTTATCTTTAAACTACTGTGAACATATCTCTCTCTCATTTAAATCTTTGCAATTCTATTTACCGTGCAGGAGCTGTCTTGTGTCTCTCCTATGTGACTAATTCTCTTCCAGAAAGTACCATATAAACCTATGCACCTTAAAAAGGGAAAGGTAAATGATTTTCTAGACAGGGGTTTTACAACTTTTTAAAACAAAAGATTATTGAGCTGCACCTTCACTATCTTTTCACCATCACTGAATGTATTCAAGAGGCTGCTAGATATAGCACTTGGGGTGAATGGGATCAAAGGTTCTGGGGAGAAAGCAGGATTAGGTGTAAGTTTTTCGGGCAACTCAGGCCTTTTTTTTATGAGCTGGGAAAAGGACTTGAACCCTAAAGAACTGTGAAAGTGGCCACACTTGACTGCAGGACTTGACCAAAAAATGTCCCAGGGAGCCCAGCCAGCCTGTGTGTGTGTGTGTGTATGAAGGGGCCCAGTCCAAAAATTGCAAGCAGCCAGAAACCAGACAGACTGCTGATTAGGTTATCGACAATCACCAGGCAAGACTGTTCTCTTCCTGTTGGGGAGCACTTCAGCGGTCACGGGCATTCAGCCTCTGATATTCGGGTAAGCGTTCTCCAAGGCGGCCTTCGCGACACACGACAGCGCAGAGTCGCTGAGCAGAAACTGATAGCCAAGTTCCGCACACACAAGGACGGCCTCAACCGGGATATTGGGTTTATGTCACACTATTTGTAACTCCCACAGTTGCGTGGACCTGCAGAGTTTCACTGGCTGTCTTGTCTGGAGACAATACACATCTTTTTAGCCTGTCTTGATGCTCTCTCCACTCCCATTGTTTTGTTTCTTAAAGACTGGATTAGTTGTAAGTATTCGCATTCCAACCATTATTCATGTAAATTGAGTCTGTGTCTTTATAAGTTCTGTTTGTGAACAGAATTCCCACTCACCTGAAGAAGGGGCTCAGAGCCTCGAAAGCTTGTGTGGCTTTTGCTACCAAATAAACCTGTTGGACTTTAACCTGGTGTTGTTAAACTTCTTACTGTGTTTACCCCAGTCCAACGCCGGCATCTCCACATCATGATTAGGTTATCAACAGCACAAAAAGAACCTCACGACATCACCAGACTAGGCAGGCAGCAAGACAATGCACCTGGTCTGGACTCAATACAGGTGATAATGGCCTTGTCCCAGAGCGAGGAGAAGCCCATTTCCCTAATGGGAAAACAATTAAACGATCTCCGATGGAACAATGCAGGACAGCAAGGGACCTATCACCTGGGATGGCACCATCTGGTCTCTATGGACTGTAAGATCGCAGCTGCAAATAACGAGCAAGCCTTTGTCTGTGGAAACTGCCGGTTGGAAGGGGGGCGGAGTTGGCTGGAAAAAGAATTCAAGTTTACAATATAAAAGGATGGCCAGGCCGGCCATGCTTGCTCTTTTCTCTTCGGACCAGCATGACAGCACTCTCCACTCGGTCGTCTCCAGTACGCAGCCTGAAGCCCACTGAGCAATTTAAACTAGGATTGTGAGTATCCCCTGGTAATTCGCAAAGTTCCCGAGATCATCATAGTGGATGAGGCTTTGGGGAAAGTGGGGGGGCTTTTGCATGCATCTTTCATAGTTTAAGACACTGGTAAACTTGTATAAAGTAAGAATTCCGAGGTGTCCGTTTTAGTATTCCTTCCATAGCTTATAGTCTTATAGAGCATAAGGCATGGTGTGTTGTTTTCCTGGTGTTTGGTGACCTTTGACCTTGATGTTTTAATAATATATATATATATACATATCTTTGACTTCCGTTGGAGTCCGTTTTGATCTTTTCAATTTCTCACCAATGATCTCTGACTAAGTCACAATATAAATATTCCTTACCATAATTCCGGAGTCTAGAACTGAGGGTACTCTGGGCGCTTCGAAACCGCCCACTCAGGAAAGGCTGCCAGGTAGGGGATAGGCAGCAGTTTCCTTTTCTCTCTCTTGGGAGCGCTACTCGAGTGAAGTAGACGCAAGGTGGCCGTTGTTCCACCGGCGAGAGAGAGAATCACTCGGGCATTGGTGGAGTTTGGGTGACGGAGAACCAAACCTAAGATAAGCCCAGTGGAGTTAAAAGAGGGATCCCGCTACATAGGCTATTGAGTTGGATGATCAGGCATGATTGTGCTGAATGGTGGAACAGGCTCGAAGGGCCAAATGGCCTCCCCCTGCTCCTATCTTCTATGTTTCATTTACACACAAACTGTTGGCTCATCTCTCAACCCAGTCCTGTGCCCTCATTAACATTTCAGACCCCACTGGATTGTCCTACCAATACGAAAACCAAAAATCAGCATCAAACAACACATGGTGATTTCTGGCACAATTAGAATTTTAAAATGCTGAACTTATAATATGCCACACAAAATAATAAATACCAGAAGGTGCCAGACTTTGATTAGAACCCACTCCCAAGTGTGGGTTCTAATCAAAGTCTTGAAATAACTCCTTGCAATTAAGAATATTCTGTTCAATTCATGAAGTTTGCTAGTCTTAATAATTTCACCTGCCATTCTATGCTGAAAAAGCACAAAGCAAGAAATATTTATTTTAAACAGTGCATTGCACTAATATCACAGTGAAAGAAGCACTACAATCGTCAGTGATAGAGAGAGTTAATGGAAGCAGAGGCAATATTTATTGCCAATATTTTTGGAGACACCCAGTTCCTTGGAGGGTACTGTAGTAAATAAGACAGTTTAAAACAGTGCAAAAAAGATACGAACGTGGTCAAGAAGCACACCAATTTCAGCGATTATATTTTGTTCTGTATTTTGTATTACAGCTAATGGAAAACAGCCTCTTTGGTCTCTCACCAGGAAGAAGAACAATTCACAAGTTACCAGCTTATTTCAATGCAGTCATGCATCATAAATACCTGCAGTATTTTCAATACATTTACACTCTATAGGATTGCTACATTACTTGAACTGTTTGCAGAGAAATATACATATTTTATAGTAACTAAGGGAAAATTAATAAAAGTCTTTTATTAATCTTTGTACGAAGATTAATCGCCACTACAGAAGTATAATTAAATCAGAGTTTGCCACAAATGTGCTGTTAAATTCTTACTTAAATGTTAATTAATGCTCAAACTTAAGACGTTCCTTTGCACATACCTACAGCAATGCAATATCCCAGTCCAATAAATATATACTTGTTGCGAGGAAGTTTCTTCTTTCTTAGACAGAAACATATTGGGTAATTTCAAAAGCAAAATACTGCAGATGCTGGAAATCTGAAATAAAAACAGAAAATGCTGGAAATATTCATCTGTGGAGAGAGAAATATACAACGGAGTTCTGATGAAATGTTAACGCTGTTTCTCTCTACAGATGTTGCCTGGCCAGCTGAGCAATTTCAATATTTTCTGTTTTTATTACAGTTAATTTCATTCTTTGGCTTACAGCAAGCTTCTGTCTTATCTTGATGACAAAAACTCACTTGTATTGAGGATGTCCTGATGCGAAATAAGATCATCCAGAGTCTGGGGCCGATACTTTTCCACCCTGGAATAAAAGTTTTAAATTAAAGTAGATCGAATCAATTTCAGTGCATACATGATTCTAAATCAAGGATGCATGGCAGGCATACTATCTGAGAAACAGCACTTGTTTGTATGATACTCACCTTTCCACATACATACAAAGTTCCATGACATTAGAACAGTTTAAAATACATTTTAACACCAAGAGATTAAAGGTTAAGACTTTTTGTTTAGGATTGCAACCAGTCAGTATCACTTCCAAGTTCTGACCACACTCCGAGGGAGGAAGCAGTCAAAGGCCACAATTTTCCTGGAAGTCAGCCCTAATTTTCTGGAGGGAGGTTTGGTGGCCAATTAGGGATGGCAGGTGGGGGAGGCAAAGTGTTCAGGCTCAGTTTAAAGCAACAATGGCAGCCAGTATTGTGGGAGCATTTTGTAATGCAATGGCAGATAGAAGTGAGGAGAAGGGTTAGAGACCAGGTAACTGTGACAGGACTGCCCCATGATTTAGTGATGCTGCTCTTTAGGTGCAGCACAACATTCAGATGATAGCCCTCCTGGTCTGCAGCCACTAGCAGACACACTAGCTGAGTAAACGGAGGATGCATGGCACTTCTGAACATGGGAGTGTACCCAGGGTAATTACTGACCTGTCAGCAAAGTTGAAATCCCTAGCGCTACTGAAGAGCTACCAGCACTGATAAATGCAGCATCGCATTTAAATTAGTTGCTGGAATTGGCTAAGAGGGGCCAGAACTGCCTAATCTCTCTCGTTTGTTCTTGTAGAAGAGGGCACACAATGCTAGGGAGAAGGGCTGCACAGGTGGGGAAGTCCCCCAGCTCACCATCCTGACTTCAGGTGGAGGAGACAGCACTTGACACAATATACATTAATGATTTGGACAAAGGAATTGAATGCCATATCTCCAAATTTGCAGACGACACTAAGCTGGGTGCGCTGTGAGGAGGATGCTAAGAGGCTGCAGGGTGACTTGGACAGGATGACTGAATGGGCAAATACTTGGCAGATGCAATATAAGGTGGATAAATGTGAGGTTGTCTACTTTGATGGCAAAAACAGGAAGGAAGATCATTATCTGAATGGTGGCAGTTTAGTAAAGTGGAAGTGCAACGTGACCTGGGTGTCATGTGGAACAGTCACTGAAGGTTGGCATGCAGGTACAGCAGGTGGTGAGGAAAGCTAATGGCACGTTGGCCTTCATAGCAAGAGGATTTGGATTTGAGTACAGGAGTAGGGATGTCTTGCAGCAGTTATATAGGGCCTTGGTGAGGACACACCTTGTGTATTGTGTGCAGTTTTGGTCTCCTGGTCTGAGGAAGGACATTCCTGCTATTGAGAGAGTCCAGTTCACAGACTCATTTCCAGAATGGCAGGACTGACATATGAAGGAAGACTGGTTCAACTGAGTTTGTACTCACTGGAATTTAGAAGAATGAGAGAGGATCTCATAGAAACATATAAAATCCTGATGGGACTGGACAGGCTAGATGCGGGAAGAATGTTTCTAATGTTGGGAAGCCCAGAACTAGGGGTCACAGATGAAGAATAAGGAGTAAGCCATTCAGGACTGAGATGTGGAAGAAGTTCTTCACTCAGAGAGTTGTGAACCTGTGGAATTCTCAATCACAGAAAGCTGTTGGGGCCAGTTTGTTAGATATGTTCAAGAGGGAGCTGGCCCTTATGGCTAATGGGATCAAAAGGTATGGAGCGAAAATGGGAGTGGGATACTGAGAGTGCACAAATAGACATGATCATATTGAATGGTGGTGCAGGCTCGAAGGGTCAAAAGGCCTACTCCTACACCTATTTTCTGTGTTTCTATGTTTGACATCACATGAGGAAGTGGCCAATGGGGGAATGGGAATACTTGTAAAAGAGGGTGAAAAGATATTGAATTCCGTAGAAGGGGATAAATTGCACTCCCTTGCGCCCAAAAGCTAGCCAAATCTTCAGCTACATTGTAAATTCTCAATTCTGCAACTGCTATTGGAAGCAACTTCTCATGACCACAACTCTCTGAGTGAAAAAGTTCTTCCACATCTCAGTCCTGAATGAGTCACCCCTTATTCTTCGACTGTGACTCCTGGTTCTGGACTTGCCAACATTGGGAACATTCTTCCCGCATCTAGCCTATCCAGTCCCATCAGGATTTTATATGTTTCTATGAGGGCCAGTGAGTTGCGGAGAGAGAGCATGCCACTGCTTCAGCAACATGACTCAGGTCCTCACACGAGAGAAGCCATCAACCTAGAACTGTCACATCATTCAAATGCACCCTCACCAAAGCTAATAAATTTACATCAGTGATCATCATGCAGGGTTAGAAATGGTGGCACTGAATGGAAAGCAGATCACAAGTGAGCAGAAGGTGAAAAGGGCAGGGGCAACAGTGGACAATCCCATTCAGATGATGGACAACAGATGCAGTCAGGCTCAACTGGACACATGCACAACATTGGGAATCACATATAAGACAGTTCTGCTTTGACTGAAGTGTGAGATATGTGGCCACATGTCAGACGGAGGTCCCTGAGGTAGTGTGGAGCTCTGGTCTACGAATGCAGGAGTCTATTCAGCCCAAGTGCATCATCATGGCTTAGGGTTTTGAACAGATGAGCTTCTCCATTGAGAATGTGGCAAACCTCATGGAAAACCACATGCGACAGTACTCAAGTAATCAGGGAACAGCGCACTAATAGAACGCAAGCTACACTTTGAAGCCCATTGATTGGTTAGTAACGCTAACGGTGCAAAGATGCATGGAGTGAATGCCAGTTGCAACCCAGCTGGTTGTTCCCTCTAACAATCCAGAACATCAAGCAGCTGAGGCATTCACTGATGAGGAAGTGCGTGTCACTCCTTACAAGAGCCCCATTATTATCAGTCTCCTTGGTGCCTCTGGGCAAAGGCCCTGTGACAGAGATTGCCCCTGCATTGATACCGATGCAGCAACCTTTGGAGATGCTCCTACTAGTACCTCAATGAGGATGGCTGTCCTGGGCATCTCAGCCGCAAGCAAGACACATATGAGCAGGTTGCCTCCATCTCAATTACAAGGGGGGAGTACTACATCGAATTGTCAAGAATGATTGGGTGACTTTCATTTGCGATTGTGTAAATTGTTATTTTTTAATTCCTCGTCCTGGACTGTAACAATTCTGTGATTCTGTAATTATATTAGCAATGTTGAACCATTATCTCAGATGTGTGAGCTTCTATTCTTTAATGGTAAAACTAGAAAAGATGGAAGGGAAGAGCAATCGTAAAACAAAATATTACATAATATATACTTTGCACATGGGCTATGCGGAGTATAAATGTTTCTAAAACATTTATGATAGCCAGGTCAGACATTTGTTTTAGTTTTGCTCTTGGAGGTTTACACAAGGTCATTGATTGTAAGTGTTGCTAGTTTTGTACTGGCTAGGCTACAGCTCATGCATTGCTTGCTACTCCATTAAATGAGGGACATTCGAGACATTGAATGGATGCAGTGAAGATTGAATAATGCAATGACTCAGAAGTTGTAATTTTTAAGAAAGACCCAAAACAATTTGGAGCTCCTTGCACTGGAAACAGGGAAGGTAAAGTCAGATCAAATAAGAGTTTTCAAAATTCATAAAGGTTTTTATTAGGGCAACCTGTGAAAGATAGGTTCCACGACTTGGCAAATTATCAAAAAGAAATAAACTCAGGCTTGTTTCTACAATGAAAAAAGGGAAATGAGAAAAATCCTTTCCACACAGTAAATGTTTAGAAGGAAAAGAGGAAAAAGTTAGCATCAGCACAAGCATGATGGGCCAAATGCCCCTCCCTTTAGTTTTACGTTTATTTACTAGTGTTACAAGTAGGTTTACATTAACACTGCAATGAAGTAACTGTGAAAATCTCCTACTCACCACACTCCAGCACCTGTCCGGGTACACGGAGGGAGAATTTAGTGCTGTAGTTGCTGCAATTTTAGTTTTATATCAGCATTAAATTTCAAAGATACCCAATTTAGCAGGGTTAGCAAATAGAATTGTGTTCAAGCATAATGGCTGGGTATCCCAAAGTGGAGTACCAACAGCCAGAATGGGCTGCGAATCCCCGATGTCCACCGACACCGAATGTTCTGCATCCCTAAATGTTTGGGGAAGAAGTGGTGCCCTATTCAGCTGTGTTGGGGGAGAGAGGGGGAACAAAAGGGTGGACTTTAGAATGAAAATTAATACAATAATAAATACAAAAAACTGACTAAACGAACAAGATTGGCACCTGAACCAAATGTGCAATCTGCACCAACGCGGAGGACCATCAACTCAGTAAAAGACACTTTTTGATCTGCCCAAAACTTGTTGATCTTTTAGTGCAAGGAACTGCCCATGACCAAATGTTGCAAACTGGTACATTCCAAGGTTCAGGACTATGTGCTCAGGGACATATTAAAGCTTGGGACAGCATCTTAAAAGCCCAATGGGGAACGGCAAAGCTCACAGTCTAAAGTCCTCCTGCTGATGGGCAGGGGTGGGGGGGCTTCTGCTTGAACAGAATTCCAGTTGTCAACACTACAAAGATATATCTAAATTTACTGCTGTTATAAATAAGAGGCACTTTGACCAAGGGAGGCGATAGCAGTGGGGGTTACTGGTGACTATGTGGAGGGAGGGGCTTAAGTTCAACTAAAATTTGCAGTGTATCTTATTAAGTCAGAATATTATCATCTCTCTCCTAGCCGACGCATTTGGGATCCCAGTACAGATCAATCAAGCTCAAGACAGCACAGTGGTTAATGGTTAGCACTGCTGTCTCCAGAGCCAGGGTCCCGGGTTCAATTCAGGCCTTGGGTGACTGTCATGTTCTCCCCATGTCTGCGTAGGTTTCCCCCAGGTGTTCCGATTTCCTCCCACAGTCCAAATATTAGGTGGATTGGCTATGCTAAATTGCCCCTTAGTGTCCCAAGATGTGTAGGTTAGGGGGATTAGCCAATGGAAATGTGTGGGGTTGCAGAGATAGGGCAGGGGAAAGGGGCTGGGTGAGGTACTCTGTCAGAGAGAGTTGGGTAAGAAGTCTCACAACATCAGGTTAAAGTCCAACAGGTTTATTTGGTAGCACAAGCCACAAGCTTTTGGAGCACTGCCCCTTCATCAGGTGAGTGGGAGTTGTGTTCACAAACAGGGCATATAATTTCCAGTCCAATGCCGGCATCTCCACATCAGAGAGAGTTGGTGCAGAGCTGATGGACTGAAGGACCTCCCTCTGCACTGTAGGGATTCTAAGACTCTCTGGGATCAGTCTCCCACAGGCTGCCTGAGAACTAAGGGACCAAAGATGTTTTTAAAGTTTATTTATTAGTATCACAAATAGGCTTACATTAACACTTCAATGACGTTACTGTGAAAATCCCCTAGTCGCCACACTCCGGCACCTGTTCGGGTACATGAAGGGAGAATTTAGCATGGGCAATGCAACTAACCAGCACGTCTTCCAGACTTTGGAAGGAAACCGGAGCACCCAGAGGAAACCCACACAGACACGGGGAGAATGTGCATATGCCGCACAGACAATGATCCAAGCCAGGAATTGAACCTGGGTCACTGAGATAGCAGTGCTAACCACTGTCCAACCCAGTCCCATAAGGGACACAGGACAGGCAGTCAAAATAAGGATCAATCCCTTAAAATACAGGAGATTGGTCACCCTGTTCTGGCTGCATACGTCAGAGAGTGCTTGATATGAAATGTAAACTGTCAATATGTGGAGTCTAGCAACTGAAATTGCCACAAATCGCACTGAAGAATGGTTAGCACTGCTGCCTCACAGCGCCAGGGACCTGGCTTTGATTTCCAGCTTGGGTCACTGTCTGTGTGGAGTCTGCATGTTCTCCCCGTGTTTGCGCGCGTTTCCTCCAGGTGCTCCGGTTTCCTCCCAGTCTGAAAGACATGCTGGTTAGGTGCATTGACCCGAACAGGCGCCGGAGGGTGGCAACTGGGGGAATTTCACTAACTTCATTGCAGTACTAATGTAAGCCTTACTTGTGACTATTAAATAAACTTTTACTTTAACTTTGAAGGAACCTGACCTCATGTCATATCATGTCGAATTTAGTAATGTAATGCACTTTCATAAAGGTCATGTGTTTTGTAAAGCACTGTAATGCGGGTCAGGGGATTACAATGAACAAATATAAAGAGCCGAGCTTTCTGGAATCTGCAAGTCCTATAAGAGTAGGCCCACCCGTGGCTGGCACTAAACTGTTGGGGGCCACAAGCATTTTGCACCCCGGGGAGGTGCTGAGCCACCACGACAAAGCCCCTGACTCCCGCTCCCCCTGGCCCGGGCCGGAGCTCTGTGCCCAGCAGCCCAGCGCGCGGACTTTCCGTTTCATTTCAAACCTGCAGCTGGCTCGCGCTGGCCGGTCGACCAGCCGGGCCCAACAACAACCGTTCACTCTGCAGACAAGCAACCCCTCCCGGAGCTTCGGTGCGGTGCATCCAATACAATGCAAAACAAAAGGCTTTCTGCAATCTACCGGGCACCGCAACTCTCTCCCTTTTCCCTCCCAGCCGCTCTTACCAGGGAAGGTTCCGACTCCTGGGATCTTTCACCGTCGCCATAGTGACCGCGATTTGGCGCCAAATCCCAGTGCGGGGACGGAGCTCTCGCGAGTTTGAACCACTCGCTCGCGTGCCCGCCCCTGATGGGGGGAGGAACACCTGACTGAGACTCCAGCACATCTCACCTGGACAGGTGAAGACAAGATCAGAACAACCATGAAGCACAAGTTAGAGGTGTGCTGAATGAGGGGACAAAAAAGTTTTTAAAAAGGGACACAAAGAATGATCAGCTGGATGGAATAAACTTCCAGAGAAATTGACCCCTTTTCTTCCCCCCCATGAACGCCTCAGGGCCACCAAAGCATCATTGGCTGGAATCTTCCAGAAGCTTATCGACGTGAGAAAATTTATTGTGGCAGGAGGCCAAAAATCACTTTTCCCATGGCGGGATGAAATTTTGAAATTATGGCCGGGATTTTCTGGCCTCACTGTTTTAAAGTTTATTCATTAGTGTCACCAGTAGGCTTACATTAACACTGCAATGAAGTTACTGCAAAAATCCCCCAGTCGTCACTTTCCAGCACCTGTTCGGGTACACGGAGGGAGAATTTAGCACGGCCAATGCACCTGACCAACAAGTCTTTTGGACTGTGCGAGGAAACCGGAGCACCCAGAGGAAATCCATGCAGATACAGGGAGAATGTGCAGACTCCAAACAGACAATGACCCAAGGTGGGAATCAAACCCGGGTCCCTGGCACTGTGAGGCAACAATGCTAACCACTGTTCCACCCTTGCTGCGGTGGGTTCCTCTGCGGCAGATCCATTCGAATGTCTATTGACTTCAACGGGACTGGAAGATCCCGCCAGTCGTAAGTTTTTGGGGCTTTTAAGGCAGGTCAAATTTCCCAATGAACACCATCAGAAAGGCTTTTTTGCCAATGCACGCTCGCTAAGTCTCCCCTCCATATAAGTTCCCCGCCAGTCAAAAATTAGAACATTCACTTTTGCAACTGTGTAGAAGTGGCGTGCACCTGGCAAAGTTGACTCCTTCTATGACTTGAAGTGAGTGGCCGCTGCTTTGGCCGAATTGTGGACCACTCAAAATGTCAGCCTCTTAAAGAGATCAGTGCTGATAGGCTAGGCTATGCAGAGGCTGGAATGGAAAGAAGGACTGGTTGACAAGGGTAAAATGAAAGCTGGATAGAGGAGTCAGACTAAACAGAGAAGGGTGGGAGGCTGTTCTGGGAAGGAAGATAGGCTGTCAAGTTTAAAGTTTATTAGTGTCACAAGTAGGCTTACATTAACACTGAAATGAAGTTACTGTATCTGGATTTCTTGTATAGGTCAGAGTCGCCTGACTTGAACGCCTCAGACCTGGACTTCAGCAAGCAATGGATATCTCTGTTCATCTATGATTTCCAGTTAGAACAAAAGTACAGTACAGCACAGGAACAGGCCCTTTAGCCCACCAAGTCTGTGCCAACACAGATGTCTCTCTAATCTAATATTTTCCTGATTCTCCGTGGTCCATATCCCTCGATTCTCTGCCTATTCATGTATCCATCCAGATACCTCGAACAGTTTGATTTGATTATTGTCACATGTATTAACATACAATGAAAAGTATTGTTTCTTGCACGTTATACAGGCAAAACATACCGTTCAGAGAGAAGGAAATGAGAGAGTGCAGAATGTAGTGTTACAGTCATAGCTAAGGTGGAGAGAAAGATCAACTTAATGCAAGGTAAGTCCATTCAAGGAAGAAGCTGTTCTTGAGTCAGTTGGTACGTGACCTTTGTATCTTTTTCCCGAAGGAAGAAGGTGGAAGAGAGAATGTCCGGGGTGTGTGGGGTCCTTAATTATGCTGGCTGCTTTGCCAAGGCAGCGGGAAGTGTAGACAGAGTCAATGGATGGGAGGCTGGTTTGCTGGATTGGGCTACATTCATGACCTTTTGTAGTTCCTTGTAGTCTTGGGCAGAGCAGGAGCCATACCAAGCTGTGATACAACCAGAAAGAATGCTTTCTATGGTGCATCTGTAAAAGTTGGTGAGAGTCGTAGCTGACATGCCAAATTTCCTTAATCTTCTGAGAAAGTAGAGGCGTTGGTGGGCTTTCTTAACTATAGTGTTGGCATGGGGGGACCAAGACAAGTTGTTGGTGATCTGAACACCTAAAAACTTGAAGCTCTCAACCCTTTCTACTTCGTCCCCATTGATGTAGACAGGGGCATGTTCTCCTTTATGCTTCCTGAAGTCGATGACAATCTCCTTCATTTTGTTGACATTGAGGGAGAGATTATTGTTGCCACACCAATTCACCGGATTCTCTATCTCATTCCTGTACTCTGTCTCGTCATTATTTGCGATCCAACCCACTACGGTGGTGTCGTCAGCAAACTTGAAAATCGAATTGGAGGGGAATTTGGCTGCACAGTCATAGGTGTACAAGGAGTATAGTAGGGGGCTGAGAACACAGCCTTGTGGGGCACCGGTGTTGAGGATGATCGTGGAAGAGTTGTTGTTGTCTATCCTTACTGATTGTGGTCTAGTAGTTTAAAGTTTAAAAGAGATGTAAGGGGCACGTTTTTCCACACAGGGTGGTGAATGCCTGGAACACGCTGCCGGAGGAGGTGGTGGAAGCAGATTCTATAACAATAGAGTATTTAAAAACTCTGCAACCAGCCTGAACGAGTATGCCACTACAGTAACTGACTTCATTAGTAAGTGTACAGCTGCAACATGATTTTCCAATTCCTATATTCAACGCCCCGACCAATGAAGGCCAGTATGTGATACACCTTCTTGACCACCATGTCCACCTGAGTTGCCACCTTCAGGTAACTGTGGATCTGCATGACTAGATCCCTCTGTATGCTAATATTTCTAAGGGCTCTACCATTTAATGAATACTTTCCTTCTGTGGTAGACTTTCCAAATGGCATCATCTCACATTTGTCCAGGTTAAATTTCATCTGCCATCTTTAAGCCCAGGTCTCCAGCTGATTTATATCCTGATGTATACTCTGACAACCCTCCTCACTATCCCGCTACTCCTCCAGTTTTTGTATCGTCTGCAAATTTATTAATCAGACCACCTACATTTTCCTCCAAATCATTTATATACATTACAAACAACTAAGGCCCCAGCACTGATCCTTGTGGAACACCACTTGTCAAAACATGGATTTGGCACACAGTCTTCTCTGTGCTTATGAATGAAGTCTGTTACTATAGTAGCATATTCATTCATGTTGGTCACTGAGTTCTTAAATATTGTTCAGTCCACTGACTCAAAACAGTCCCATAGGAGATCATCCAATTCCTCAGATCAACACTGCAAGCCTTTCTCAATCGGATTCTCCTTTTTCAGTTTTTGCTTGTAAGCCAGGAGCAGGAGCACAGCCTTGTGGTCTGATTTGCCAAAGTGTGGGCGGGCGATAGAGCAGTAGGTATGTTTGATGTTTCTGTAGCAGTGGCCTAGGATGTTTGGGCCTCTGCTGTTGGTTGTGTCTTGGTAGAACGCTCTTGAGCTTGTCCTGGTTGAAGTCCCTGACCCTGATGAAAAAGGGCTCGGGATGTTTTGTCTGAAGGCTATTTGTGATGGTATATATTTTGTCCAGCACGGTCTTCATGTCCGCATGGGGTGGGATGTAAACTGCTGTCAGGATAACAAAGGTGAACTCCCACGGAAGGTCGTAGAGGCGGCACTTCAGTGTCAGGTATTCTAAGTCCATGGAGCAGAAACTCGCTAGTGTTGCTACATCTAGGCACCAAGAGGCAGCCCCACCTCTCCTAGCCTTGCCTGAGGCTACTATATGATCCATTCGGTGGATTGAGAAACCTCCTGGTTGGAGAGCAAAGTCCGGTGAAGCTGGAGTGAGCCATGTCTCCTTGAAACAGAGCACACAGCAGTCTCTCAGTTTCCTTTGAAAAGTGAGTTGGCTTTAAGTTTGTCTAGCTTGTATTCCAGGAGTAAGCTGGGGAGGAGGACCTTGGGATCATGTTGTTTCACTCTCACCTGCAGGCCTGTACATTTCCCACGCTTCCTGGAATGGCTGCTTCTTTTCGTGTCTGGGAGATGAAGAGAGTAGTATGTGGTATTAAGAATCTAGGTGTGTCCAGTGAGGTTCTTTGCTTTGGTCCGTGTGTGAATGGAGAATTTGTTTCCATAGTCGTGATTCCTGCGTTGGTAGTTGAGTCTGTGCAGTTGCACATTCTGGGTTGCTGTTGGGCTGCGGTTTGGCTTCGGAGGTCGGAGGATATCCAGACCACACTCCGCCATGCGGTCCTGCTTTTGACCGACCCCAGACCAATTGCCAAGTGGCATAAATCCCTTCCAACAATGGATTTGAAACATTATTTCTCAAAATATCAGGAGTTGAAGATAGAAGATGGCGTCATTTTATGGGGACCCCGGGTTAGAGACCTGGGCTTCAAGAATTGTAAATTGGGCTCCCACGGGCTCACCTGATGAAGGGGCAGCACTCCAAAAGTTCGTGCTACCAAATAAACCTGTTGGCCTTTAACCTGGTGTTGTGAGACTTCTTACTGTGCCTATCCCAGTTCAACCCCAGCATCTCCACATCATGATTCCCAAATTTGGGCAGCAAAGTTATGTTAAAACAAGAAGCCCAGAAACATGTCCACGATGGACAGAGACCGGATAGAGTCTTCAAGCCGAGAGATATGGTCCACAAGAGGAACTTCAGTGGTGGCTCTCCCTGGATACCAGGAGTTATCCTCGAGAAAACAGGACCTGTGACCTAGAAGGTGCAAACCAGGGAGAAGACCATCAAAAAGCACATTGATTATCTCCATCACAGGGAACCCATAGGCAATGGGTTCTATGGACATGTCACTGTTGGCATCCTTCACACTGGCCTGTGGACGAGACATTCCACCCACTAAAACTTCAAGAGCCAATCCTCAGGACACTGATGATTCTGGCTCAGACGTGGAGACAGAGGCAGCGGAAACCCGGACAGAGTTCACCACTGAAGACGAGCACCCTACAGTGGTTGGTTCTTCAGCACTCTGCACGAAAGAGGCATGCACTGACCCATTATATGACCCCTGACCAGACCCTACAAGCACTGGAGAGGAGGCCACGGGTGAAGAGATGGAGAAGGTCCCATCATCATGGGAGCGAGGGGGTACCCTTGGACCCAGAGAGGGAGAGGTGTAATGACCCTCATGTGATCCATGGGCAATCACTGATTGACCTCCCTGTGAGGCTTGTTGAGTATGAGTTCTCTGGTAACAGGCTTGCCTGTTATTCAGCTTGCCCAGCTGGAACTCATTCCTTAAGCCTTTTATAAAGCAGACCCAGGGCTGGGCAGGCAGAACTACTTGGGAGTAGTGTGTATACCACGGTTTTACTTTGCTTTATGTAAATAAACTATGCTCCTTTCCAGTCAGGCTTCTTGAGTTATTAATTTCATTTGCCACACTTGTTACACCCTTGACCAAACATGTAGGGGATTTTCGCAGTAACTTCATTGCAGTGTTAATGTAAGCCTACTTGTGACTAATGAATAGACTTTAACTTTAGTCCTATTCTGTGAGTGATGGCAGGCACATTTGGTAAACACAGTAAGAAGTCTAACAACACCAGGTTAAAGTCCAACAACACCAGGTTAAAGTCCAACAACACCAGGTTAAAGTCCAACAACACCAGGTTAAAGTCCAACAGGTTTATTTGGTAGCAAAAGCCATTAGCTTTCGGAACAGGCTGTTCCTTCGTCAGGTGGGTGGAAGTTCTGATCACAAACAGGGCACAAAGACACAAACTCAATTTACATGAATAATGATTGGAATATGAGTCTTTACAGCTAATCAAGTCTTAAAGGTACAGACAATGTGAGAGGAGGGAGCATTAAGCACAGGTTAAAGAGATGTGTATTGTCTCCAGACAGGACAGCGAGTGAGCTAATCCATTGGTTGATGGATGATAAGATGCAGGTTTTATGTGCTGAATATCATTTACTTTGAGGTAATCCCCAAATTCTATGAAAAAACTGTGAACCTTATGGCTAACAATCTGTTCCAGTTTATCAAATTTTGCAAAAATGTTGTCAAATTTTTCAATGGTTTGTTCAGATGTAGAAGATCTCATGATTACTTCTGGCCACTTTGAGTGTGCATCAATTATGACTAAGAACATATAACCCTCAAATGGACCAGCAAAATTTACATGAAATTGTTGCCTTCACATTTTAGGCCACTCCCAAGGATGTAAAGACAGTGGTGTATTTATTATTCATGCACAGGATTAACACGGTCTCACTTTTTCTTCAATCTGAGCATCCAGATCCGGCCACCAAAATTAACTACATTATAGTTCTATCATCTGGACTATACGAGGATGTTCTTCATCTAGTTGTTTAACAACTCTTCCACATAGACTAGGAGGAATGATCACTCAGATTCCCCACCTTAGATGGTCAATTCAAGCTTTCTTGACACACGTGGTTTCAAATCTTATGATATTTTCCACTCATCATTCCTTTCAGTACCATATCTATTACCTTCTCCATCACATGATCATTTCTGGTATGTCTTTGAACTTGAGAAGTTGTCACCAACAAATGCTCTGCTGGAATAAAAATAAAGAATATTAGCAAAACTAGCTGGTGGCATCTGCTCAATAGGTAAAGGTAAGTGTGATAATGCATTAGTATTAGCATGGCACTCTGATTAATGATACTTTATATCGTAAGAGTGTGTAGATAAGATCAGTGACCATCTTTGCAATTGGCTGGCAGCTAACAAAAGTATACCTTTTATATGACCCAAAAATAGTAGTCAAGGATCGATGATCAGTCAATAATTTGAAATGACAACCACATAAGCAATGATGAAACCTTTGTACTCTGAAACTTATACTCAATGCTCCTTTTTTAACTAAGCATAGCTATATTCAGTACTAGTCAGAGTATGCAAAGCAAAAGCTCTTAGTTGTTATTCTCCCGAAGGCATAATACGTGAAACTACTGCCCCGCTCCATAAGGTGAAGCATCATAAGCAAGCAGCAATGGTAGCTTTGGATTAATATAAACCAATACTCAAGACTTCTGTAAAGCATCATTGACATCCTTGTTTGCTTTCTCACATTCTGCTGTCCAGTCCCATGACTGTTTCACACACAGTAAATTATGCAACGGTTTCAATAATGTAGCTAAATTAGGAACAAATTTGCCACAACAATTTACTAATCCTAGAAAGGACCTCAATTCCATCAGACGTGGTGCTTTGAAAATGGTGCCCAGCTTTTTAGATGCTTTATGTTGGCCTTTGCTATCAATAATGGGACCCAAATACTGGATTTCTGGAAAAAGTCATGCTTCTCTTTCTTGCTACACAGACCATGTGCTTGAAGACGATCCAATATTGCTTCTAAATTATTCAAGTACTCTTGTTCAATGCACCCTGTAATTAGAATATCATCCAGATAACATCGTCCACCAAGAGAGCACTTAAAATTTGATCCATTGATCTTTGGAATAGGGCTGGAGTGGATATTATTCTAAAAGGCAATCTTTTATAACGAAAAACACTTTATGAGTAACGATGGTAAGCAATAGTTGAGATTCAGCAGCTACATACATTTGTAAATATGCTTCTGAAAGACCAATCTTGATGAATTTCTGCTCACATGATAACCCAGCAAACAAATCTTCAATTAAAGGAAATGGATGTTGATCAGTACACAACACTGGATTTATGGTCATTTTAAAATCACTACAAATATGAACTAAACCATCTCGTTTCATGACAGGTACAATGGGGGTAGTCCAGTCACTCATTGTAACTGGCTCTAATACAGAGTGATAAACAAGTCGTACTAATTCCTCTTTGACCTTGGATGAATTACGTATGACACAGCTCTTGCTTTGAGATTTTTCATTGACTATTAGGCTTTATCTTGAGTTTCACTTGTACTCCCTTCATTGAGTCAAGTGTTTCTTCAAATGCACTCCTGTATTTATCCAGAAGTTGCCTTAGGTCTGTTATGACATCAACCAGTCTATTGACAGTACTCCAGTTAAGCTTCAACTTCTCCAACCATGATCTCCCTAATAGAGATGGAAAATTACCACTGACCACAGAGAGGCAACTCCACTGTTTGTCCACTAAACTCTATGTTGACCATGATGTAACCTTTTAAAGGCATGATCTCTTCTGTCTATGTCCTTAAAATCACATCAGCTGGATTGGAATAGAGATGCTTCAGCTTTTGTTGGCAGATACAGCAGCACCAGTATCAACCTCCACCCTAATAGGTTGTTCACTGAAATTTGGAATCACCCAGAATCTATGTGATTCATCCTGTGCAGATAAGATGTTATGTTGGAGCTCTTCATCATATTTCTGGACATTCTCTTCTTCAAAGTTGTGATTCTTTTCTTCCATGGTGTAAATTCTTTTTGTCGAATGCAACTTGTTCTTCATCTTGAAGGTGTCCAGATTCTTCTTCTGAATATTTTTCTCAGGGGAAGCTGGTCTAGCCCAACAATGTTTTGCAATGTGATCCATTTTGCCACAATTCTTGCATTGGCTATCCTTGCTCCAGCACTCACTCACTGGCCCATTTTGACACATCTGTGACATGCTTGTAGCTGTTTTGACTTCTTATGAGCAGTTCTGAATCTTCATTCTTGTACCAAATTGTGAAGTCTCCTTAGTAGCCAGTTCCATCGACACTGCGATTTCTACTGCTCTTTTTAAAGTCAAAGCATGTACAGTGAGCAGTCTTCTTTGGATAGCCTCATTTTGGACAAAGAGTATCTTCTAATGACTCATAAAACTCACAATGTTGTGCCAGCCTTTTTAAGGTTTCCATAAACCGAGCAATGCTTCCGCCTTCTACTTGATTCATTTGGTAGAATGCGAACCATTCTGCAATGATCAATGGCTTTGCAGAGTAATGCTCTTCAATGATTTTTGTCAAGTCATTGTAAGTTTTAATTCCTGGCTTTTCTGGTTGAACTAAGCTCTGGGGCAAATTGAATGTTTTACTTCCTGTTGTACGGAGAAAAGCTGGTACAAGCAACTCATTTGCAATTTTATTCGCTTGCATAAAGTACTGAAAATGATCTACATAGTAACTCCAAGGTTCATTTTCTTCCTTGAAAGGACATATAGTGCCTAACTGATCCACAATTTTTCTTGCAGGCACGAGTGACTCAAAACTGCTCAGTATATCTTTATTTCTTTGCTATGTTCTCAGTACTCCACTTTTTGACCCTGGAGACTGTTGACTTGATTTTTTTTTCCAAATGACTCCAGCTGTACAGCAAAGCACCCCTTTGCAAAAATACCAGATACTACCTGGAATCTCACCCTTTTCTGATTGGAAACCCCCCTGTTTTAAAACCACACAGAGCTTCCACCCTTTTCAACTGTGTAGTGAGTCTCCTGCTCTGCTGCTACACACTACAACACAAGCATGTGCCCTGCAGTTTAGAGGAATCTACACAATTTATTTCTGGTAAGAAACACATTTTTTCCCCCTTACTTTGTCTCCTTCGTTGGCACTTCAATCTTTAATCCTATTGTTGATTTTCCCAACTTGCTAATATTCGCTTGAGTACCCATCATTTTCTTTTCTACTTAGGACTTTTTCTCAGTGAAATGAAATCCTGACTCGTCGCCAGTTTGTTTTATTACATCCTAACTATGTTAGGAATTGTGGGTTTTAAACAAAATGAAAAAGATGTGGGTTGCACACATAGATTCAGACTAACAACAACAGATTCATTCTGGAAGATCTTGCCTGTCAGGGTAGAAACTGAAACAGCAGCCTGTGAAACACCCTAAAATGACATCACCATCAAATTATATGATCAGCTCTTAAAGCAATCACACAAACATTTAAATATATAACAGATTGATAATTAACCTATTTGTCCACATTATAAACACACCTTCCATGGCCATTAGGTCCAGAGTGGGACTCAAACCTGGAGGTCCTGGCTCATAGATGGGGACACTACCCATTGCAACCCAAGACTTTCAACTTCATCAGTATCATAGATGTAAACAATTTCTTACTGAACTCAATGACATTGTAGCACCTTTCTTATTACAGCACCTTTCTTATTACCATTCTGATTGCAGTTAGGTTTTGGCTCAGTGGTAGAATTTTGACCTCTTGAGACAAGAAATACAGTGTTCCAATTCCATTCTCCCCACACAGTCCTACTGAGCGGGGATCATAGTATTGGTTTTTCATTTTGTGCTGACTTCCAGTGGGATATTTGCATTCATTGATATGAATTATAGGGTCCCCTGGAGGCTGGTTGGCAGGTGGAAGGCGTAAAACTGCACACCATTTCATAGACATAGTCCCTCGCAACTACTCACCAGCTCCCTTCCCTCCACCGTAATCTTACATTCTCCAACCACCATTTCAATTTTACCCACAAACCAAGAGGCCAACAGCAACTTTGCAGCCCGGCAAGTTTCACTGTTTGGGGTGTTGGGCTTGGAGGGGGGGGTGGGGGGTGCCTCCTTTTATGGGCACCCTCGGCCCTTTGGCTGCCCCCCAAGATCTTGCCACCCTAAATTTTTTGCTCTCCCATCCCTATCCACCATGGCCCCCCACTCACCAATGCTGAGGCCCACCAGCCCGGCCTGGTGAGATCCAAGACTCACCTTAAAGTGTGATCCATCCTAGTAGATAGATGTTATGGCTATTGAAGATGAGTTCATGTTATGGACTGTTCGATTTATAATCTGCCTAGGATTCTTTCAACCACTTCACACTATTCTCCAAGGGAGACTGAAGATATGAAAACAATAACCATGCAAAAAAAAAAAGAATTGGAACAGAAATTTTGTAGCCAATTGGAGATGGGTTTCAATGCATGCTGTGAGTTAAATTGTCTGAAATTGATATAAGGTTAGGATCCCGACATCATGGTGTTCACTTCCAGCTTTCCCCAAGGCAGGTTTGAGTCCACTGGGAATTCCTTTGTATATAGCTGGAAAGCAATCAAGTGAATTAAGAATGCAATTAAGAGCTTTTTAAACCTTAGATTCCTTCTTTCCCAACAGCACATGGGTCCCATGCTGTGTTTGCATCTTGCCAAGGTCACCAAGGTCAGTGCAAAGCAGTGAAAACTTGTTCAGTGAAACTGACAGGATGGGACGGCTTTGATCAGTGACAGTGAAGACCTCCAGCCATGGCCAGGTGAGAGCTTCTGTGTTTCTATGTTTTAAAAAGTGAAATCCTGTTAATTGGTTTCTTCCATGTGGTTGTTTAGGAAACTCACTTTTTAAAAAGTTATCTGTCTCTACTGGGATTGTAAAACCTCCTTCCTGGTGGAACAGGTGAGCATGGATTGTCAGTAGCCAAAAGATACCTGTCACTGGAGGGCTACTTCCACACAGGGCTCTGCCTGTTGTAAAATTATTTGCTCTCTTCTGCAAGAAGAGACAGCAGAGAGTTATTGCTGGCCTGAGAAGAAGATAATAGTGAGTCATAGTCATGGAACTGTACAGCACAGAAAGAGGTTCTTCGGTCCGTCGTATATTCCCTTGCCTTGTTAGTCTTCCCAAAATGTGTCACCTCACGCATTTCAGAGTTAAATCCATTTGCCACTGTTCTTCTTATCTGACCAGCCCTTCTATATTGTCCTGAAATCTGAGGATTTCCTTCTCGCTATTTACCACACCTCCAATTTTTGTGTCACTTGCAAACTTACATTCATGACTAGATCATTAGTGTACATTACAAACAGCAAGGGACTCAGCACTGATCCCTGCAGTACACCACTGGACACAGGCTTACAGTCACAAAATCAACCTTCAACCATCACCCCTTGCCTGCTGTCCCCAAGACAATTTTGAATCCAACTTGCGAAATTGTCTTGGATCCCATGGGCTCTTAAGTTCTTGATCAGTCTCATATGTGGTATCTTGTCAAAGTCTTATTGAATTCCATGTAGGCTACATCAACTGCACTGCCCTCATCTACATAACTTAGTCACCTACTCGAAAAATTCAATCAAATTTGTTAGACATGATCTCCCCCCGACAAAGCCATGCTGACTATTCTTGATTAATCCTTGCCTCTCCAAATGGGGATTAATTGCGTCCCTCAGAATTTTTTCCAATAATATCCTTATCACTGATGTTTGACTTACTGGCTTGTAATTACCTGTTTTCCTACTTTCCTACTACCTACTTCCCTTCTTGAATAATGGTACCATATTAGCAGCCCTCCAGTTCTCTGGCACCTTTCTTGTGGCCAGATAGAATTTGAAAATTAGCGTCAGAGCCTCTGCAATCTCCTCCCTTGCATCACACAGCAACCCAAGATACATCTGGGCCTGGGTATTTATCCTCTTAAGTCCACTAAAGCTGCTAACACCTCCTTCCTCCCAATGCTAATCTACTCAATTATACAGTCCCCCTCCCTGCTTTCTATACCTACATTGTCCTTCTCCATAATGAACACAGATACAAAATACTCATTTAATATCTCACCTACATCTTCCAATTCCACATAGATTGCCATTTTAGCCCCGAATGGGTCCTACTCTTTCTCCTGTTACCTACTTGCCCTTAACATACTTATAAAACACCTTGGAATTTTCCTTTATTTTTCCCACCAGTGTTTCTTCATGCACCCTCTTCACTCTCATTTTTTTTTTTAAGTACCTCTCCTGCACTTCCTATACTCATCTAAGGCAACCACTGTCTTGAGTTCCCGTTACCTGCCATAAGCCTCCCTTTCTATCCTTACCCAATCCTGAATATCCCTTGACATCCAGGGTTCCCTGGACTTTTTGGTCCCATCCTTTACCTTTACTGGAACATGTTTTTCCTTTTCGAATAGCTCCCACTGAAAAGCAACATGGGTCTGAATTTGAAACCAAACTGTGTTCGGCACGGAAGAATTTGGGGAACTGTTGTGAGGTCAGGAAACCCAGAACAACATATTTCCCAACTTCCCGACAATATTAAACTACAAGACTCCTTTAAGTTAGCTTCCTGCTCGCTGACAGCCTGATTGACAAGATAGAGTCCTTGGGAACGCAGCTTGCTTCACAGGAGTGAACCCGAGGTAGGTGTATTGGGATTAGGAGAGATTGTGGTGGAAGCTGTATCAATCACAGGGAGTAAAATGGTAATATGGAGGTTCAATGATCTTTGCAGAAGGGGTGAGGGTGCAGGATGGTGGGGATGGGGGAGGGGATAATGGACAGATTAAGGGATGGGTTATTTACTGAGTAGCTTGTTGGGCCTGCAGAAAGGACTCATGCTCCTCCTGCCCCACAAGCAATTCTTTAAAGGCACTTACTTACCCGATGGATTCAGCACTTCTTGCATTCTTTAAGCAACGTGGTTGACTCTCAATTGCCCTCTGAACAAGGGCAACTAGGGAAGGGCAATAAATGCTGGTCAGCCAGCGACGCCCAGGTCCCACAAATAAAAAAAACCTTTCGGCTGATGAGTTTTCTGAGACCTGTAATGACTGCTGAAATGAAGGTATGCAGTCTCATTCTGTTTAGAGATTAAACAGTTCCTTCAGGAGGGTTGGTTACCCACCCCTCATCCTGAGACTATTAAAAATATAAGTTGGTAGGATTCAGTTCCTGCTCCACCCACCTCTGCACTTTCCCAAGCTTGTCTTCCCTCTGAGAGGCCCAAGAAGCCCGTGGCCCAACAGCAGATGGCAACCTTAGGAACAGTGCTTCCCCCACCCTGGTCTCCCCCGAGTTTTGCCCCATGCTCTCCCAAGCTAACCTCCTGATGTTTCCCCAGTCAAACCCTGATATCTCCCGAGTCAACCCCTTGATCTCCCGAGTCTTACTGCCCCCCTTCCCCCGGGTCCGGTCTTCCCCTGAACCGTCCCCCTCGTCAACAAGATTTGGACAACGTCCAGGCTTGGGCTGACAAATGGCAAGTAACATTTGCATCATGCAAATGCCAGGCAATGATCATTACCAATAAAAGAGACACTAACCACTGCTCCTTGACTAAATCCCCCACTGTCAACATCCTTGAGGTTACCATTGACCTGGCAGTCAACTGGATTTGCCACAAACACAGTGGCTACAAGAGCAGGTCAGAGGCGAGGAACACTGTGGCAAGTAACTCATCGCCTGAATCCCCAAAGCCTGTCCACCATCTGCAAGGCACGAGTCAGGAGTGTTATGGAATACTCCCCACTTGCCTGAATGGATGTAGCGCCAACACTCAAGAAGCTTGATACCAGCCAGGACAAAGCAGCCTGCTTGATTGGCACCACATCCACAAATATTCACTCCCTCCACCACCAACCACCAACACTCAGTAGCAGCAGTGTCCCCCATCTACAAGATGCACTGCAGCAATTCACCAAAGACCCTTAGATAGCACCTTCCAAATCCACGACCACTTCCATCTCGGAGGACAAGGGCAGCAGATACATAGGAACACCACCACCTGCACGTTCCCTCCAAGCCTTTCACCATCTTGACTTCGAAATATATTTCCCTTTCTTTGCAGTCACTGGGTCAAAGTCCTGGAATTCCCTCCCTAACAGCATTGTGGGTCAACCCACTGCGCATGTGGAGATGCCGGCGTTGGACTGGGTTGCTCCTGATGACTCACCTCATGAAAGCAGTGCTCCAAAAGCTTGATACCAAATAAACCTGTTGGACTTTAACCTGGTGTTGTGAAACTTCTTACTGTGCCTACAGCACATAGACTGCAGAGATTCAAAAAGGCAGATCACCACCACCTTCTCAAGGGCAACTAGGTATGGGCAATAAATGTTGGCCAGCCAGCCATGCCATGTCCCACGAATTAATGAAAAAAAACAATAAAATTTGGTTTTGTTTAAGAATGTGAAATCTTTTAGTTCAGTCAGTAAATTGCTGGTTGTTTGGATTTCTTCTTTAAACACTAATACTTCCTAACCAGATCATAACACTATCCTCTGGAGATCCTGGCTGTGGGGTACTGAAGGATGCTGCTAGACCTAACCAAGTGTCTGAATTGCATCCTCACCATCCCAATGACTTGCTCAATTCAACATTTAAGAGTTTATATTGCTCTTGTTGCACTCCTTCATTTCATTGGTGGGTTTCCTCTCAGATGAGCCAGTTTTGAAGGAGCTATGCCCTGCATACAAAGAATCAATCCTTAAGGCTGCTTCCTGGTATCCAAAGGTCTGGAAGCTTGAATTGCTGAGGTCTGCTTGCAATGTAGCAGCTTCCAGGGTGTCTGACACAGACCTGTATGAACCTCTTGCTGTGAGTGCATACCAGCTGCATATTAATGAACTAATATGCCTTGCAGTTTATGAAACTCCTAGTTGCTGTGGTGATGCTTGGATTATCATGTTGGTGCAATCAACGGTTGGTTCCCTTTACCTGTGAGAATCCAGCAGGGAGATAAATCTGAGTGCCCTCTCAGCCTGATTGTTTCCATCACAGTGGAAGCTTATGTAATTCCCATCCCTGGTAATCAATGGATATATCACCTGTCTAATGCATTCAAGTGCAGTAAACTGTGAGACCTTCAAAATGTCTCTGGTAGCATCCTGGAAGGAAATGACTTGAGGGCAGTGGTGACCATCATAGGTATTGCTAATGTTTGGCCACCAGGTTCAACAAGTTGCAGGTCTTCTCCTACGAGGCTGCAAATGTCTGCAACCACATGATGTGACAAGTTCAGCCTGCAGAAGCATTCCTCTTCTGGGAAGGCAAGGAAACCAAACTTTTCTTGGTAAACCTTGTGATGTGGGTAGTGCTTCCTGTAGCCATGGTTCTTTTCCCATGTAATTCCTCCCTCACATTTGTGCACCTGCTGATCCAGTTACGTCATGTTATCATTGCCATTGATTGTGATGGTTTTTCTTTTCTGACGTACTAAATACATCCAGTGCGCCTCTTGAAATTGTCATTTTGACAGACTGCAAAGTCTAGAAAAAGCTGTATCCAAACAAGAACTTTATGTCAAAGATTTGCCAGAATGATTTGATTTATTGTCACATGTATTAACATAGTGAAAAGTATTGTTTCTTGCGCGCTATACAGACAAAACACACTGTTCATAGAGAAGGAAACGAGAGAGTGCAGAATGTAGTGTTACAGTCATAGCTAGGGTGTAGAGAAAGATCAACTTAATGCAAGGTAAGTCCACTCAAAAGTCTGACAGCAGCAGGGAAGCAGCTGTTCTGGAGTCGGTTGGTACGTGACCTCAGACTTTTGTATCTTTTTCCCGAAGGAAGAAGATGGAAGAGAGAATATCCAGGGTGCGTGGGGTCCTTAATAATGCTGGCTGCTTTGCCGAGGCAGCGGGAAGTGTAGACAGAGTCAATGGATGGGAGGATGGCTTGTGTGATGGATTGGGCTACATTCACGACTTTTTGTACTTCCTTGCGGTCTTGGACAGAGCAGGAGCCATACCAAGCTGTGATACAACCAGAAAGAATGCTTTCTACGGTGCATCTGTAAAAATTGGAGAGTTGTAGCTGACATGCCAGATTTCCTTAGTCTTCTGGAGAAAGTAGAGGCACTGGTGGGCTTTCTTAACTATAGTGTCAGCATGGGAGGACCAGAACAGGTTGTTGGTGATCTGGACACCTAAAAATTTGAAGCTCTCAACCCTTTCTACTTCGTCCCCATTGATGTAGACAGGGGCATGTTCTCCTTTATGCTTCCTGAAGTCGATAACAATCTCCTTCATTTTGTTAACATTGGGGAGAGATTATTGTTGCCGCACCAGTTCATCAGATTCTCTATCTCATTCCTGTACTCTGTCTCGTCATTGCTTGAGATCCGACCCACTACGGTGGTGTCATCAACAAACTTGAGATTGAATTGGAGGGGAATTTGGCCACACAGTCATGGGTGTATAAGGAGTATAATAGAGGTCTGAGAACAGCCTTGTGGGGCACCGGTGTTGAGGATGATCGTGAGGAAATGTTGTTGCCTAGCCTTACTGATTGCGGTCCGCGAGTTAGGAAATTCAGGATCCAGTCGCAGAGGGAAGTGCCGAGGCCCAGGCCACGGAGTTTGGAGATAAGTTTCGTGGGAATAATAGTGTTGAAGGCTGAGCTGTAGTCAATAAATTGGAGTCTGACATAGGTGTCCTTGTTATCTAGGTGTTCCAGGGTTGGGTGCACGGCCAGGGAAATGGCATCTGCTGTGGACCTGTTGCGGTGGTAGGCAAAGTTTAGTGGATCCAGGTATTCTGGGAGGCTGGAATTGATTCGTGCCATGACTAACCTTTCGAAGTATTTCATAATGATGGATGTCAGAACCACCGGCCGATAGTCATTAAGGCACGCTGCTTGGTTTTTCTTAGGTATCGGGATAATGGTTGTCTTCTTGAAGCAGATAGGGACCTCAGATTGTTGTAAAGAGAGGTTGAAGATGTTTGTGAATACCTCCGCCAGCTGATCCGCACAGGATCTGAGTGCATTTCTGGGTACCCCATCCGGGCCAGTTGCTTTCCATAGGTTGACCTTCAAGAAAGCTGCTCTGAGATCTGCAATGGTGACCCCAGATACAGGTTAATCCAGGGCTCCCAGGGGGAGGGCATGCTCTCGCTGACCTCTTGCTCAAAACGGGTGTCGAATGCATTGAGCTCATGAGGGAGGGGTGCGTTACATGCCTTCATCTTGTAACCTGTTGTTATGTCTTGCAGACCTTGCCATAGTCGGCGGGGGTCGGTGTGGCTAGCCTGGGACTCTAGCTTGGTCTGGTACTGTCCTTTGGCATCTTTGATCGATCTCCTTAGATCGTATCTGGCTTTCTTGTATAGGTCTGTGTCAACTGACTTGGATACCTCAGATCTGGACATCAGCAAGCAATGGATATTCCTGTTCAGCCATGGTTTCCAGTTGGGGAACACACAAATTTGCAATGAGCTGAAATATCAATTGAAATACGTAACCTTTTATTCAGATGGCACAATCATAAAATTAAAATACCCAACTCAGACTTACTTCTGTTTTACTGGTACATTTCCAGAGCCCTGAGAAACTCATGCTGAATGGGTTAAATGTGTGCCTAAATAGAGTTCAATTTAGAAATACCTCCATAAAGGGTGTTGATTACAGCAATATACACCTGCTTATCCACTAACTAATGCTCCAATTTCAACAAATAGATTACTTGTGGGCATTCAAATGCCCCTGTTAAACTTGGAAATGGGTGTATGGAGCCAGGTTGTGGCAACAATCCAATAATGTATTTCTCTTAATCCAGTTTGTTTGTCTTCACTTCTCTTTCTGTGACATTGAATTCACTCACTCTAATTTACTCTTTTTGCACTGTTTTGCACTGTTAATTTTGTAATCCTATCTTTCCTATAATGTATGTCATGTATCTATGTAAAAACATCACTCTGCAGTTACATATTGGGTCAATGGGATCCTACAAATCACTGAAAATGATTTCTGACTTTTAAAATGCTGTTTTTCCTCCCTAAATTACTAATGTACAAAAATGGGACATGATACGTTTAAAAAAAATCATATTCCTAATAACATTGTTAAATTACCTTCAATAGAATAAAAATCAACCGCATTCTACAAAGACCAGGCATTCTGCTCCATTGAATTATCACCCAATTAGTAAAGATAAAAATCCTTGCACTTTCAATTGCTAATACTGTGAGAAGGTAAAAATGACAGAAAATTATATTTCCTCCCATTAACTTATTTCATAAGGAGGAAGTCAGTTGAATATTGAGTAATAATAAATATCCAACTATCCATTGTACAAATACAACAACTCACGTGATTCAAATGCAGTTCAAATGTGAGGCAGGTATTTTCATGAAACTAACAATGAAGGGAGGCAGTGGTGTCACTGGACTAGTAATCCAGAGGGAATTGGACAGAATGGGAGGGGGGAAGGGAAGAGGCGCCAGGATGAGGATGAGGAGGCAAGAAAGAAAATGGGAGTGAAATAAGTGGGTAGAGGGTGAAGGATGAGGTGAGTGACTGCAGAATGAGGGGAATTTGAGGGTACAAGTGTTTCGTGGGTATTTCAAAGTGGCACAAGTTGGAGATGAAGGTGACAAGGTTGGGGACATAATGAAAGTGACGGCATAGAGTGGAAGCATAAGCAATCGGAGGAGAGGATGAAATTAGTTGTTTTGTTCCAGATTTTCCCCATGGTCCCACCTCAAAAAGAGACAACTAATTAGAGTTTCCATTCCCTGGTTCACTATGTCAGCACGCTCTCTCACATGAAAGAAAAAAATAAACACAGAGCAGCAAGAGGGGCCAGAGAGGGAAGCAAAAACGAGTGAAGGAGAGAAGTTGAAGTGAAGAGAAAGACAAGAATAGAGAAGGAGAGAAAGGTGTAGTATGTCATGGGTTCCTTATGTTTTTACCATGAGACAGGTGTTCTTGAACTGTTTCAGTACTATCTCAGGGTCTACTTTTTCCTCCTCTGTCTGGAAAACAAACGACTCAAAACTTTAAAAATGGCCTTGGGGGTCATCAAAAGGTTTAATAGGGTATAAGCTTGTACCTTTTTCTACTTGTCAGAGCGTGCAACACCAGAGTAAATATGCCAATCCTGGAAATTTTCCTAACTATCTGCAATGGGATTAGGATATTATAGCTATTACTGAAACATGGCTAGGGGAGGGACAGGACTGGCAGCTCAATGTTCCAGGGTACAGATGCTATAGGAAAGATAGAACAGGAGGTAAGAGCGGAGGGGGAGTTGAGTTTTTGATTAGGGAGAACATCACGGCAGTACTAAGAGGGGACATTTCTGAGGATTTTCCCACTGAGTCTATATGGGTAGAATGAAGAAATAAGAAGGGGGAGATCACTTTGATAGGATTATACTATAGGCCCCGAAATAGTCAGTGGGAAATTGAGGAGCAAATATACAAGGAGATTTCAGATAGCTCCAAGAAAAATAGGGTGGTAATAGTAGGGGACTTTAACTTTCCCAACATTGACTGGGATAGCCATAGTATTAGGGGCTTGGATGGAAAGAAATTTCCTGAGTGTATTCAGGAGGAATTTCTCACTCAGTATGTGGATGGCCCAACTAAAGACGGGGCAAAACCTGACCTCCTGTTGGGAAATAAGGGCAGGTGACAGAAGTGTTTGGGACCAATGACTATAATTCCATTAGTTTTAAGATAGCTATCGAGAATGATAGGTCTGGCCCAAAACTTAAAGTTTTAAATTGGGGCAAGGCTAATTTTGATGGTATTAGATAGGAACTTTCAAAAGTTGATTGGGGAGTCTGTTGGCAGGCAAAGGGACATCTGATAAGTGGGAGGTTTTCAAAAGTGTGTTCAGCATTGTTCAGGGTAAGCACATTCCTTTTAGAGTGAAGGGCAAGGCTGTAGAAGTAGGGAACCGTGGATGACTCAGGATATTGAGGCCCTAGTCAAGAAGAAGAAGGAGGCATGTGACATGCATAGGCAGCTGGGATCAAATGAATCCCTTGAAGAGTATAGAGGGTATAGGAGTAGAATTAAGAGAGAAATCAGGAGGGCAAAAAGGGGACACGAGATTGCTTTGGCATATAAGACAAAGGAGAATCCAAAGAGCTTCGACAAATACATGAAGGGCAAAAGTGTAACTAGCGAGAGAGTAGGGCCTCTTAAGGATTAACAAGGACATCTATGTGCGAATCCACAAGAGATGGATATTTCTCATCTGTTGAATT
Organism: Mustelus asterias; assembly: GCF_964213995.1. NCBI lineage: Eukaryota > Metazoa > Chordata > Chondrichthyes > Carcharhiniformes > Triakidae > Mustelus > Mustelus asterias. The sequence continues at coordinate 69,688,012 of NC_135813.1, read as the reverse complement.
CAGCATGGATGTTAAGAAATTTGGGGAAATAAATAAAGATGTCTTGAGCAGTGTATATATTACAGAGGTGGTGGTGCTGGAAGTCTTAAAGCGCATCAAGGTAGATAAATCCCTGGGACGTGATGAAGTGTATCCCAGGACATTGTGGGAGGCTAGGGAGGAAATTGCAGGTCCTCTAGCAGAGATATTTGAATCATCGACAGCCACAGCTGAGGTATCTTAAGATTGGAGGGTGGCAAATGTTGTGCCTTTGTTTAAGGGCTGCAGGGAAAAGCCTGGGAATTACAGACCGGTGAGCCTAACATCTGTAGTGGGTAAGTTGTTCGAAGGTATTTTAAGAGACAAGATCTACATGCATTTAGAGAGGTAAGGACTGTTTAGGGATAGTCAGCATGGCTTTGTGAGCAGAAAATCATGTCTCATGAATTTGATTGATTTTTTGAAAGGGTAACCAAGAAGGTAGATGAGGGCAGTGCAGTCGACATTGTCTACGTGGACTTTAGCAAGGCCTTATTCAACAACCTACCATATGGTACCTTGTCAAAGGTTAAATCTCACAGGATCCAGGGTGAGGTAGCCAATTGGATATAAAATTAGCTTGACAACAGAAGACGGAGGGTGGTTGTAGAGGCTTGGTTTTCAAACTGGAGGCCTGAGGTCAGCGGTGTGCCTCAGGGATCGGTGCTGGATCCACTGTTATTTGTTATATTAATGATTTGGATGAAAATTTAGGAGGCATGGTTAGTAAGTTTGCAGATGACACCAAGATTGGTGGCATAGTGGACAATGAAGGTTATCCAAGATTGCAACGGGATCTTGATCAATTGGGCCAATGGGCTGATGAATGGCAGATGGAGTTTACTTTAGATGAATGCGAGGTGATGCATTTTGATAGATCGAACCAGGGCAGGACTTACTCAGTTAATGGTAGGGCATTGAGGAGAGTTATAGAACAAAGATCTAGGGGTACAGGCTCATAGATCCTTGAACAAAGAACAATACAGCACAGGAACAGGCCCTTCGGCCCTCCAAGCCTGCACCGATCATAACTAGACCATCCGTTTGTATCCCTCTATTCCCAGTCTGTTCATGTGTCTATCTAGATAAGTCTTAAATGATCCTAGCATGTCTGCCTCAACCATCTTGCTTGGTAGTGCATTCCAGGCCCCCATCACCCTGTGTGTAAAATACGTCCCCCGCATATCTGTATTGAACCTTGCCCCCCTTACCTTGAACTTGTGACCCCTTGTGTTTGTCATTTCTGACCTGGGAAAAAGCTTCCAACTGTTCACCCTATCTATGCCCTTCATAATTTTATAAACTTCTATTAGGTCGCCCCTCAACCTCTGTCTTTCCAGGGAGAACAACCCTAGTTTACTCAATCTCACCTCATAGCCAATACCCTCCATACCAGGCCACATCTTGGTAAACCTTTTCTGCACTCTCTCCAAAGCCTCCACGTCCTTCTGGTAGTGTGGCGACCAGAACTGGACGCAGTATTCCAAATGTGGCCTAACCAACGTTCTATATAACTGCAACATCATATGCCAACTTTTATACTCTATGCCCCGTCCAATAAAGGCAAGCATGCCATATGCCTTCTTCACCACCTTTTCCACCTGTGCTGCCACCTTTAAGGATGTGTACTTGCACACCCAGATCCCTCTGTGTGTGTATACTCCTGATGGTTCTGCCATTTATTGTATAGCTCCCCCCTGCATTAGATCTGCCAAAATGCATCACTTCGCATTTATCTGGATTAAATTCCATCTGCCATTTCTCCACCCAATTTTCCAGCCCATCTATATCCTGCTGTATTCTCTGACAATGTTCATCACTATCCGCAACTCCAGAAATCTTTGTGTCGTGCGCAAACTTACTAATCAGACCAGCTACATCTTCTTCAAAATCATTTATATATATCACAAACAGCAGAGGTCCCAGTACAGAGCCCTGCGGAACACCACTAGTCCCAGACCTCCATTCAGAAAAAGACCCATCCACTGCTACCCTCTGTCTTCTATGGCCAAGCCAGTTCTGTACCCATCTAGCTAGTTCACCTTTGATCCCGTGAGATTTAACCTTTTGCACCAGCCTGCCATGAGGGACCTTGTCAAATGCTTTACTAAAATCCATGTAGACGACATCCACAGCCCTTCCCTCGTCAATCATTTTTGTCACCTCCTCAAAAAACCCAACCAAATTTGTGAGGCATGACCTCCCTCGTACAAAACCATGTTGTCTATCGCTAATGAAACTATTCAGTTCCAAATGTGCATAGATCCTATCTCTAAGAATCTTATCCAACAATTTCCCTACCACGGACGTCAAGCTCACTGGCCTATAATTAACCAGGTTATCCTTGCTACTCTTCTTAAATAATGTGAAAGTGGTGTCACAGGTGGACAGGGTGGTGAAGGCGACATTCGGCATGCTTGGTTTCATTGGTCAGAACATTGAATACAAGAGTTGGGACATTTTGTTGAAGTTGTATAAGACATTGGTGAGGCCACACTTGGAATACTGTGTACAGTTCTGATCACCCTATTATAGAAAGGATATTATTAAACTAGAAAGAGTGCAGAAAGGATTTACTGGGATGCTACCGGGACTTGATAGTTTGAGTTATAAGGAGAGGCTAGACTGACTGGGACTTTTTTCCCCTGAAGCGTTGAAGGCTAAGGGATGATCTTATAGAGATCTATAAGATAATGAGGGGCATAGATAGATAGTCAACATCTTTCCCCAAAGACAGGGGAGTCTAAAACTAGAGGGCATAGGTTTAGGGTGAGGGGAGAGAGATATAAAAAGGGTCCAGAGGGGCAATTTCTTTCACACAGAGGGTGGTGATTGTCTGGAACAAGCTGCCAGAGATAGTAGTACAATTTTTTCTTTTAAAAAGCATTTAAACAGTTACATGGGTAAGATTGGTATAGAGGGATATGGGCCAAACACAGGCAATTGGGACTAGCTTAATGGTAGAAACTGGAGGCATGGACAAGTTGGGCCGAAGGGCTTGCTTCCATGCTGTAAACCTCTATGACTCTTTAATGTTTTCATCAAAGACAAGTGGGTTGATACAGTTAAATTTTCGTGCCATACTGCCAATTTCTGACATCACGTAGAATGTTCTGGGTTCCTGACATCACGGATATAAAGGACTTCCAACAAAGGTAGTTTATCCCTGAACTCAACAGCTGTATACAACATTTGTGCTTTGCTATGCTGTTGGGGATAATTCCCACCCTCCCACCATGTGTCCTCTTCTGTAGCTCTGTCATCACGTTCTCACATGCCTAATTGAGAGAAAAAAGAGAGAGATATGTATGCACTAAGAAACCCAATAAAAGAGCTATAGAAACACTACTCAGAATACTTGAAGGAAAGCCAGGTGCCTATTTCATAATGGAAAGTAGAATTAGCTTCTGCTTTCTCCCCCACTTTGTGATACACACGCAGATAAACCTATTCAAATAGCAATTATGTGCAATGAACATATTTACTTATTTATTAGCATTTGCAGTGTGCTTCATATTCTCCAGGAACGAATCAAAACCACTTAAATTAACAGAATTTACATTTTGAATCGTTTAATAAGTCTGAACATAAAACACTGGTATCAGCAAAGGTGATGACAAAGCTGTTAGATTTTTGTAAAATTCCAACAAGTTCACAGTTATTTTTATGAAAGGAGACCTACTGCATATACCATACCCCTCGGCACGGTGGCACAGTGGTTAGCACTGCTGCCTCAGTGCCAGGGACCCGTGTTTGAATCCCAGCTTGGGTCCCTGTCTGTGCGGAGTCTGCATGTTCTCCCTGTGTATGCATGGGTTTCCTCCCAGTCTGAAAGATGTGCTGGTTAGGTACATTGACCATGCTAAATTCTCCCTCAGTGTGTCCCAGCAGGCGCTGGAGTGTGGTGACTAGGGGATTTTCACAGTAATTTCATTGCAGTGTTAATGGAAGCCTACTTGTGACACGAATAAATATACTTAAATTTATGTCCCTGTAGTCCCACACCAATATGGTTGACTCTTAATGGTTTGCTTCAGAAAGCGTTTAAGTTGTCAGGGCAACAAGAAATGGGCAATAAATGATGACCTTTCAATGATCCCCCCATTCTGAGAATTCTCTTTTAAAAGAGCTGCGTCCCCCTATTTCCAAATCCTTTCAGTGACAGTGTGCACCCAAAACCTACATCCCAGCATCCATTCTACGTAACAATTTAACCTCTGCCACTGTGAGTAATGTCATGCAAACTTCGCTGGTGTGTTATAAAGACAAATTTTAAGGTTTTAAAGTTTAAAAGTTAAAGTTTAAAATTTTGTTGTTTTTGAATAGTGTCATACAAGGTCAGTGTCACAAACCACTCTGATATTATCTGTGAGGGTATCTCAACGTGAGATTTGAGGTGGTGTGTATTTTTGTTTTGGAATGTTGTGAGGAGGTACATGAAATCACCTGTGAGAATAAGAAGCCCAGTTGTAGTGCAACACTTGCTAAAGACTATTTAATAAATTAAAGACAAATACATATGAACAGGACTATAATGCTATAAGACAAAAAAACACCAGAAGTAATAAATCGACACACAGTTTTATCTAGAATTTACCCTGGTTCCAAACTATATCTACAATATATGAACTCAGTAAGATTGCCCCATTCCCCAAATAACATCCACCTTAAACAAATTTATAAGTCAAATCCAGCTTATGGTCACCACACAATACCAGGAGAATGATCCAGTCTGGGAACATCTTTGCCTGGTTCAGTGAAGATACCTTTACGAAGGTTTCTGTACCAGTTTGGCTGTAAAATTAGCTTCTTCGGTTAGCTGGCCTTCCTGTTAGGATGTTAAACTGGCCTATCTGCTTCCACAGGAGTTGTCAGTTTTACCCTGGTTCTCTCTTTGATTCTGCCTACTGTATTTTGGGCAATCTGTCTCTCTCATATTCCGCGACTCTCAAAAATTAGCACCTGTATAACGCCACTGTTCTCTCCATTGGCTAGGTTAACTGCTTCCTGATGATAGAGCTATTTACATCTGATCTTATCTAGATGCCTGCTAATCTTGTTAAAGACACATCTCATCATCCTCTTTGAATGTTGCCTACTGCTGTTGCCAGGCATATTCTCCCCTGTTGCTGGGTAGATTACATTCTATAATTTCCTTAAATAATTCTGGGTCCTGCTGTTATCAGGCAAATCCATGACAGTCAGATATTAAATGTTTATGTTTTTGATCTGGTAACAAAATAATAAATTTGGTATATCATTGTAAATGAACATGAATCAGATTACAACAATTCACAACAGCACAATACTCTATTTGCAAACATGTAAAAAGAAAAGTGCAAATAGTGCTAAAGTGAGCTCTTGACTAAGAATATATGAAAGCCATGGAATGAGAGAAGACTATTTATCACGTCTTTAATATGGATGGGTAATACACTATTTAATTATTTGAGGGAATGTTCCACATAAATAGTGCCTCGGTCCAGAATATCTATCCATCTACACACTAATGACATAGGTAAGGAGGTGCTCAGGGGTTTTAAACTCATATTTCTGATCCCTACTTTTGAAAACACCTTAGACAATTTAATAAAACACAAAAACGATTCATGTCCTTCCAGAACTGGTCAGTTTTGCAATTTTATCAGTGGAAACCGATTACTTAGATTTTTCTTGTTCGCTGTGAAAGTAGAAAAGTTATTGATAGACCAGCAACACATAACTGGTGCTAGGATTTTGTGCTTTAGAGCTTTTAGTGACCTGTACTAATTTTAATTTTCTTATTTTGCTTTTTGATTAGATTAATACAAGTAATAATGCTTATATTTAAACCTTATTGTGAATTTACAATTTGAAAAAGACATTTTTAAGTTTTATTATATTTAATCTTAAACATTGCTATCTTTTTAGCTCTTTTATGAAGCGGCTAGTGAACACAACATCAACTACTGATCCACGATTTATCCATTGCTACACACGGAAACAAATCCTCTAATCTCACTTGAGGTTTGCTTACTTTGAAACTGTACAAAATAATTCTGTGCTTACAAGTCAAATACACTTACATCATTTATGTCTCAGCATTTTAGGATGCGTTTACACTACATGCCTTATGTTGGTGTGAAACAGTTTCCACGTTTATGCTTTGCACTGATGCCAAACCGATGGGGTGTAAGAATGAGGGCCCAGCTTGACTCTGAAGTGAAACTCCCCGGGGAGGAGGGCATTTCATTTTTATTGCCTTTCCCAGCCAGGTAATTAACGTTGGCCAAAAAGATTGGTAATTAACCCTGGTAATTAAAGAGCCCTCCGTTCTTAGCTTGCAATTACACCTTAATTGGAGCGTCGGTGGAAAATTAAATGGTCGTGCAGTTCCCCTCCAAATGAAATATAAATGTTCCCAAAGAGATTTGGCTCGAATAACCGAACTCCAGCTCATTTTCCCAATGAAAACAAGTTCAGCGTCCACTAGTTCCTTTCTCAGCTGGTCGTTATTCGTGAGCATTGTGAAAATTTTGATTTTAGTGCATTTGCAAAGTATGCTACCAACCCACAAAATATAGGCAGATATTCCTATTTTCGGTGGGTTTTATTGCGACGTGAAAATATCCACCAGCATGCAGAGTGGCACATTAACTAGGGGCCAAAGGCAGAATGGGTGGAAAGGCTGTTTGCTCGCGGGAAATCAACAGCACGGATGTGTGAAAGACTGATGCCGAATTAAGAGCAACCGGGGCTGACAACAGAAGTTTCTTTCGCTGTTTGCGAGCTTTTTTTTTTGCAAAATTTCAATCGCGCTATCTCGCGAGAGCTGGCGCACAGCCTCCCTCCCTTTGATTGACAACCAAGATGTCGGTGGAGAAAGAGCTCCCCGGTGCAAGCTGTTGGGAACGGCGACAACAAACACCTGCAGCAGAGGCGCGCAGCTCTCCATAGCATCAGCAGCACAAACTGCTCTACCGAACAAGGCCACTGTCTCTCTCATCAAATTCCACCCAGCCGCATGGAGCCAATTTGAAATATATATATTTAATTCCCTCAGATTTATTATTCAGTCTTGGCTGCCCTATAATAAGTATTTTTTTAAAATACCAATAATTTCCAGCCATGGATGAAGATAGCACGACAAGGAGCGAAGAGCAGCATCTAACTTTGCAGAAAGCATTGCAGCAATGTGAATTGGTCCAAAATATGATAGACATCAGCATCTCCAGTCTGGAAGGGTTAAGGACTAAATGTGCCACATCAAATGACCTCACGCAAAAAGAAATAAGGACACTGGAGGTAAGGAAAATTACGATTAAAAAATGAATTAAAATATTTGACCCCCCCCCCAAAAATAATTGTATCTGCATTGAAATTTGAATAAATGATGTAAGCTTGACATATAAAGAAGGCTGGCTGCGGGCTAGGTGTCTGCTGTATTTTGTTTATATACAATGGTGTTGTGTGCAGTGTTATAAATTAAGGAGCTGCAGCAGAATGAAGTGAGCCTGCGCATTCTGCAGGTGGTGGCAAGGTGGTGGGTTCTGTATTATAATTCTTAGTATTTATTATTTATTTACACATATTTTAAAAAATGAATACATGTCATTTCAACAAATCCCGAATTCCACTTTTGTCTCGATGGTTCCTGATAAGGACGTCCATCCAACTGGATAATAAAAACGGTGATTTTAAAAGAGTGTACTTCTATCTACCCGCGGCTCAAGATGAATTGCAAACCGTTACATGGCCATAATTGATCATATATCTGGTGAGGCGCTCTGCCTTTTGCATGGCTCTGACATCAAGGGACATAGATGCTTAGCTAGCTGCCTGATGTCTTCTCATGTACAACACATGGTGATTGGGACCAGTCACACTGATGATGGTGCGTTCGTAGGTGGGGATTTTTTTCGGCTCTTAACTTCACAGGGATTCAAATGACTGCGCTATTGAAGTGTGACTTATTTCTGTAGTTCTGAATCATTATGGTCGGTTCAGCTTTCGACTTGTCTTAAGTTGAAATGTCGCAAAATTCTCATGTTTAAAGCAAAACGCCTGGTTTCTATTGCAAAGAACCTGCACTTAGATTGACTTTAGACTCCCTTCAAATGGTGACATGTCGAGATACAAACTTGCAGGCGGTGCATAACTATTGCACAGGGAATTGAAATTAACATTAATTTTCCAAACAGGGTATTGATGTTCTCCGTGCACTGTTCTTGCATTATAGTGGGGACTACATCCAATATTGCAGATTACACGTTTCTGAAGGCTGCACCAATGTTTGACGCGGATTGCTTTACAATATTTTCAGCAGTACTGTATCTCTGGACGCTGTATGATTCCAGTTACAGTATTCTTGGGCTCTCTGTCCTCCTCGAGGGATAGATTTAGCAACGTATGGATATCTGTTTCATCTGCACGGAGTGAGAGATGGTCTAAATTCCAGCAAGTGCATCAGTATATTGTCGAGATGTTGAAGTTTCTCAAGCTATGCAGAGGATGAACACGGCGCTTGGCTCCCCGTGTAACTGGCGACATCTACTGTTCGCCGTGTCTCCTCGAAGTAACTGCGAAAAAACATAGCCTGCTGGTCAAAACAGTCCGAATGAAATCCTGGACCACGGGCCGTGATTTCCACTCGCATTTGATGCAGTGGTTTACGAAATTACCAACTCTGTACCAACCTACAGAAAGTGGCAGGCATTAGTTGACCTGAAATGTTCACGTTAGTTTTTTTTATTTTCTTGCTGCAGGTGATCAGAAATTGAGTTTTTTGTAACTTAGGAGCTGAGATGGATTCATATGTTTAATTTCTGAAGGGAAAATCTATTTTCCACGTTAGATTTCATAGAAAAATATTGTTTTAACTTGATTTATTTAGTTAAAAAAAAGCCCCAAGTAATTTTGAAAGACATACAAAACATATGTTGGACTAATCATGAATCTTGAATAATGATAGTTCTGTAATAATGCAAATACGTTTAAAGGTATTTTCCTTGTCTTATGGACCTGTCGCAGATGAGTGCTTTTTTTGAAGTCTTGTTTAAGGAGCTGAAACTCGGGGTTGTTTTGAATGAGGCTCATCTTACCTCTCGCTTAAACAGGCACTGATTATTTTCTTTCTATTCTCGGTTACAAGTAGCAGAAGCGATGAGAAAGTTCAGGAATTGATGGCAGTTGACCTAAAATGAGGAGTGTGTTGCAATTTTCAGTATGCAAATTCAGTTAATTTTTTTTGCTTCTCGTCGCTTCGAGCCCCCACTGCGAGGTCCCTCCCAGAAGGGTTGGATGTGTAATAGTGTGGTTAGAAGCAGGCTGTGTTGCCCACGCTTTGCTTTGTAGCCCAAGTTCCCGACCTCATCTCGGACAAATATGCACGCAAAGTGAAGTCAAAATCATGCAATGGGGCCAGGTCTTATCGTACTTCGACTGACACACAGCATCTATATTGACAAGGTGCAAGCGCTTTTGCGTGCACTTAAAGAACACCAGGCAAATATACATTAGCACAGCAGTCTGACCACAAAGCCCTTAACATTCAGATGTAGAATGTGCTAAGAACATTGCTTTGCCTCGTTCTAAAATTAGTGCCGATTTCCAGTTGCCATGGTGTAAAATTGGAAGCTAGGTGACTATTTTCACATGACTACATATAATTAGCACAAATGCAATCTTAAAATGCTTATGGATTGGTGGATGTTTCAATCGAAATTGTAATGAATATGTTCCTCTTATGGTGGCCCGTTGGCATCGGCCTCAGGGGAGCAATATGTGGAGGTTATTCAGGAAGGCCCAGTCTTCTCAATCTTGCCCCTCGTCTGAGGTATGGTGATCCTCAAGTTTAAGAAAAAAATCACCACCAGTCAGCTCTTTCTCTTTCTCTCTCAAGGGGGAGAGCAACCTGTGGTCATCTGGGACTATAGCAACTTTACCTTGACCTTGATAGAGTTTCTGTGACTTTGTATCTAATGCACTCTTGGCATTATTACAGTCAGAAAAGAGCAATTTCCAACAGGGAAGAAAGAAATCCGCTGGATCATGCTATTATGTCTCTTAAGCAAGTGAAGAGGGCATTCCTCCACCACATTGTTATTACAATGAGTTAATACAATTACGCAGTTCTTCCTTAAAGTTTTTCCCTACCTGGTCGGTGCTCTAACTACAAAGCTGAAAAAAAATCATTTATTGTCGTGGACAGTTTTCTCATCTCTTGGCTGACCGCAACAGGATATAGGCTGGAATTCTCCAGTCTCGCATGACACGCAACTACTGCTAGGAAGCACGAAGAATTTGGTGCTCTCTTTTCACAGCAGCGGGATAAAATAATCCAAGCCACATGTGAGGTCGGAGAATCCCAACCATATTTTTTTCAGAAGGAGTGCTTTAACACTTTGATGTGACTTTTAAGAACAGGCTTTATTGTAAGTTTAAATCAAAAGTAAGGATAAACGTGCATTATTTTCACAACACACGAAATGTAAGCACAACAAGAACCCAATCCACATTCACATCTGAAAAACACATACATGAGAAAAGTTTATTTTTAAAGATGCAGCATGCATTTGGTTCAAAGTTTGCAAGATAATAGTTGTAACAATGCAGATCTGAAGGATTATCTCTCGATGCACTGAAGATAAATTAAAGTCGAAGGTTTCTGGTGATGGATTCAGCTTTCCAGTCAAAGTTCGCCGAGCTCCTGTGCTGAAAAGCGATATCCTTGTGAGTAAAATGAATGAGCTTCACTTCTCTACCTAATGTGACTTTTCAGGAAAGATCCTTCCTTGTGCTGGGTGAGAGAAGGCTTTCCTCTAGTCTTGTATCCAAGATGGGATTGTCCTTGTGGATTAATAAGGTACTTAGCGTCATAGAGGTTTACAGCATGAAAACAGGCCCTTCAGCCCAACTTGTCCATGCTGCCCAGTTTTTACCAGTAAACCAGTCCCAATTGCCCGCATTTGGCCCATATCCCTCTATGCCAATCTTACCCATGTAACTGTCTAAATGCTTTTTAAAAGACAAAATTGTACCTGCCTCTACTACTACCTATGGCATGGGGAGGCCCTAATGGTATTATCATCAGACTGTTAATCCAAAAACTCAGCTAATGTTCTGGGGACCCAGATTTGAAGCCCACCACGCATACGGCGGAATTTGAATTCAATAAAAATATTTGGAATTACGAATCTGCTGATGACCATGAAATCATTGTCGATTGTTGGAAAAACCCATCTGGATCACTAATGTCCTTTAGGGAAGGAAATCTGCTGTCCTTAGCTGGTCTGGTCTACATGTGGCTCCAGAGCTACAGCAATGTGGTTGACTCTCAACTGCACTCGGGCAACTAGGAATGGGCAATAAATACTGGCCAGCCAGCGACACCCATGTCTTATGAATGAATTTTAAAAAAGCTAATTCCAGACCTCACTACCCTCTGTGTGAAAAAATTGCCCCTCTGGACCCTTTTGTATCTCTCCCCTCTCACCTTGGACCTATGCCCTCCAGTTTTAGACTCCCATACCTTTGAGAAAATATGTTGGCTATCTGCCTTATCTAAGCCCCTGATTTTATAGGCCTCTATAAGATCACCCTCCGCCTCCTATGCTCCAGGGAAAAAAGTCACAGTCTATCCAGCCTCTCCTTGTACCTGAAACCATTAAGTCCTGGTAGCATCCTAGTAAATCTTTTCTGCACTCTTTCTAGTTTAGTAATATCCTTTTTATAATAGGGTGATCAGAACTGTACACAGTATTCCAAGTGTGGCCTTACTAATGTCTTATACAACTTCAGCAAGATGTCCCAACTTTTGTATTCAATGTTCTGACCAATGAAACCAAGCATGCCAAATGCCTTCTTCACCATCCTGTCTACCTGTGACTCCACTTTCAAGGAGCTATGAACCTGTACCCCTCGATCTTTGTTCTATAACTCTCTCCTACACCCTACCATTAACTGAGTAAGTCCTGCCATAGTTCAATCTACCAAAATGCATCACCTCGCATTTATCTAAATTAAACTCCATCTGCCATTCATCAACCCATTGGCCCAATTAATCAAGATCCCGTTGCAATCCTAGACAACCTTCTTCACCGTCCACTATGCCACCGATCTTGGTATCACTTGCAAACCTACTAACCATGCCTACTAAATTCTCATCCAAATCATTAATACAAATGACAAATAACAGTGGGCCTAGCACCAATCCCTGAGGCACACCACTGATCACAGGCTTCCAGTTTGATAAACAATCCTCTACAACCACCCTCTTGTCTCCTGTCATCAAGCCAATTTTGTATCCAATTGGCTACCTCATCTTGGATCCTGGAAGATTTAACCTTGTGCAACAACCTACTATGCGGTACCTTGTCAAAGGCCTTTCTAAAGTCCATGTAGACAATGCCAGCTGCACTGCCCTCATCTACCTTCTTGGTTACCTCTTCATAAAAATTAATCAAATTCGTGAGACATGATGTTCCACTCACAAAGCCATGCTGACTGTCCCTAATCAGTCCTCGCCTCTCTAAATGCCTGTAGATCTTGTCCCTTAAAATACCTTCTAACAACTTGCCCATTACAGACTTTAGGTTCACCGGTCTGTAGATCCCAGGCTTTTCCTTGCAGCTCTTAAACAAAGACACAATATTTGCCACCCTTCAATCTTCAGGCACCCCACCTGTGGTTGTCGATGACTCAAGTATCTCTACTAGGGAACCTGCAATTTCCTCCCTAGCCTCCCACAACGTACTGGGATACACTTCATCTGGTCCTGGGGATTTATCTACCTTGATGCACTTTAAGACTTCCAGCTGCACCTTCTCTGTAATATGTACACTGCTCAAGACATCACTATTTATTTCCCCAAGTTCCCTAACATCCATGCCTTTCTCAACAGGAAAAATACTGATGAGAAATATTCATTTAGGATCTCAAGTTCTGGGGATTTATCTACCTTGATGCACTTCCAGATATCTTTTATCATGTGCCAATTTCTGTCATGCGATAACAGTAACACTATTTTCCATTGTCCACATAATGAGTTGACGGTTGAGCAATTCTCCATGCAATGGAGGGTGTTTGATAAGCCATCACAATCCCAGCCGTGAATAGTCTCTGAAATCTCTTTATTTGCAATTCCATCTTCTTGGGGCCAACATGTATAAAAGTCATTACAACATAGAACATAGAAACCCTACAGTGTAGAAAGAGGCCATTCGGCCCATCGAGTCTACACCGACCACAATCCCACCCAGGCCCTACCCCCATATCCCTACATATTTACCCGCTAATCCCTCTAACCTACCCATCTCAAGACACTAAGGGGCAATTTTAGCATGGCCAATCAACCTAACCCGCACATCTTTGGACTGTGGGAGGAAACCGGAGCCCCCGGAGGAAACCCACGCAGACAGTTACTTTAAAATAAAAGCAAAATGCTGGAAAAGCGCAGCAGATCTGGCAGCATCTGTGGAGAGAGAAACAGGATTAGTGTTTGAAGTCTGTATGACTCTTCAGAGTTAAAGAGGGAGAAATTGATGGATTTTGTAAGAGGGGTTGGCATAGGTGGAGCAAAGTAAAAGGTCAGGGATTGGTGGGAACTGGGAGAGATTGGACAAAGATGTTATGGGCACAAGACAAATGGAACGTTAATGGTGGTGTTTAAAAACTAAAGAAGGTACTAACACCGGCATTAAGGTAAGATAGCAGAATGTGTTAATGGCAGAACAAAGGTCAACAGCACTCTGTGAAAACAAAACTTTTTCTAAATGTCAGAAGTCCAGAAGGTTGTAAATTGGCTTTTCGGAAGGTGAGGTGCTGCGTTGGGCTTTACTGGAGCATTGCAATAGGCCAAGGGCGGGCATGTGGCATGAGAGCAAGATGATGAATTGAAGTGGCAAGTGACAGGAAGATTGGGGTTATGCTTGTGGACTGAGTGAAGGTGTTCCTTAAAGTGGCCACCCAGTCCGCGTTTAGTCTCCCCAGTGTAGAGGAGACCGCATTGGGAGCTGTGAATACAGTAAACCAAATTGAAGGAAGTGCAAATAAAATGCTGCATCACCTGAAAAGTATGTTTGGGACTTTGGATGTTGAGGAGGGGCGAGATAAAGGGGCAGGTGTTGCACCTTGCATGATTGCATGGGAAGTTGCCAAAATAAGTTGGGGCTGATGGAGGAGTGGACCAGGGTATCACAGGGAGTGGTCCCTGTGAAATGCTAAAAGGGAAGGTGAGGGGAAGATATGTTTGGTGGTGGCATCATGCTGGAGTTGGAAGAAATGGTGGAAGATGATTCTTTGAATGTGGAGGCTGGTTGGGTAAAAAATGAGGACAAACTGAGACCTATCATGGTTCTGGTAGGGAGGGGAAAGGTGAGAGCAAACATGTGGGAGAAGGGTCGGACATGGTTGAGCACCCTGTCTCTCCAATGGAAGGTCCTCCAAGATCATTTGTATTTGAATACATTTCCACAGGCGTGCCCAACTAGTCCCTGTCTGTTAAGAAGCCACAAAAGAAGTCACTATGTGAAGGTAATTGTCCACATTTCAGGCTGCCTTTGAAATAAAGTATGAGGTGACTCTGACATTATTAAAGGCTTCCTTGTCACTGAGAAGGTTTCAGCCCGATCCACATCTTACTTTCTGGTTAAGATATGTCATAATTTGCCCTTCTAATACTCTTCCAAAGAGGGATTTATGTTTGGGTTATATGGTATATGGGATAGGTGATAGTCATGGTGGTGGACTGCTTAATTTGCGGAAGCAAAGTTGGCTTAGAGCCAGCCTACCCTGCAGCCATGCACTGTGGATGGGTTCAACAAAGGTCAAATGGGACTTTTGCTGCTCAGTGGGGAGACGTCCTGCCATCTGGAGGGATTGGCTGCATTTTCGTCATGTCAGTGGCTGCTACTGGGACTATGACAGGAGGAGGGAGAAAGCCTATGGATCCCAAAGTTGGGAAGTCTGGGGTCTTCGGCAGGGAGGATTTGGTAGGTCATGGATGGGTGGCAGGGTGGATAGTTTGGCTTTAAGTCTGTAGGAGGTTAGAAGACAAGGGGGTTCCATCTTAGGTTGGCTGCCTCCCCAGTCAGCAAAGGGCAGCCCTCAAAGATTGAATACTTCCTTCCTGTCTTTGAATGTAAAAAAAAGCAGGCAGCTTGCTACCACCTGACTGCTCACACCTGACATTTTATGGTAACAAGCATAATTGACCCTTGATTACCTATTTAAATATGGTGGGTAGGCTGCCAATTTTGCCTCCCACCCATGCACCCATGTTATGAGGGTGAGCTTGGGGATGGTTAGAAGGTTGTGCATGGGCATCTGCCCTTTTTGTTAACATGTCCGCACACCTCCGCGGTGGGGACACATTTTTATTTAAAAAAAAGAGCAGGTGAAGGCAAGCAAAATGTAACCCAATAGGATATACTTCAGTGCAGGAAGGAAATATTCTGTGTTGCTGGAGGTATCAACTTTGAGGCCATTTGTGGGATCTTGCTGTGTGCTGGTTGGCTGTGATATTTGCCTACATAACAATATTGAATACAACCTAAGTAATTGAATGGTTGTGAAGCAGCTCAGGGTTTTCCTAGTACATGAACAGAGCTATATGATTGCAGATTTTTTCTGTTGGTCTCTTTGTAGCAGCAAATGCTGAAAATATTTAGCAGTAGATTTGTGAAAACCTAGTTCCTTGTTTTTTTAAAAAACATTTTATTACATAAACATTTATTATGCCATGAACACAGTAGATATTGTTAAGAAATACTTTTCAAATATCTTTTCACAATAAAAAGTTAGCATTGAAATTTTAATTATGGAACAATAGAATTTTACAACACATAAGGAGACCATTCAGCCCATCATGCCTGTGTGGATCTTTGAAAGAGCTATCCAATTAGTCCCACTCCCCGGCTGTTTTCCCAAACCCTAAACAAATTTCTCCCTTTCGAGCATTTATCCAATTCACCTTGAAACTTACTCTTCGGTCTGCTTACACCACCCTTTCAATGCAATCCTGACAACTCTCTCTGAAAGAAAGTTCTCCTCATTTCACCTCTGGTTCATTAGTTAATTGCCTTTAATCTGTTTTCTCTGTTTACTGACCCTTCTCCACTGGAAGTAATTTCCTTCTTACTTGATCAAAACCCTTCATAATTTGTATTATGTTCAAGAATATCAAAATCTCCAGTTAAATATTTAAACTTTTCCAGGATAGACGTGGTCACTAGAATTATAATATTGTACAGAATATTTGAAAATTAGTAAACTTGGGAATCAGTTTCCGATTTGATGTAAAAGAAGTACCCGACTGTTGATCTTCCCTCCCCCTCACCACATGGTGTGCCTGTGTGTTCTGAGAAATAAGCCATTAAGTCTCACACAAACATTATCCAATAACAAAATAAATCTGAGCTGTGTCCATCCTTTAGAAAATCCATCTCCTGATTTAGTCATCTAAGTGACATGACTTGCTGTTTTCAAAGTGTCTGAATCATACTTATCACTGATTTATGTCACTTAGTCCTATTAATGGTCTCAGTTCTCAAGAAAAATGTGTTAAGCTATGTGGATTTTTAACCAAACTCTCAAATTCAGCAGGCTCAGAGGATAAGATCAATGAGGTTCTACTTATGGGTGATTTGCTCCAGGGGTGTAATTTAATGTACATGACAAAATAGTAGCATAGACAAATTTCATAATGGTAATTGTTTGAGGAACAGTTTGGTCCAATGGTCTAGAACAGTGTTGATTGACATCTTGAATATAAATTTCAATTCAGTCCAAATCGAATTTGGCCAAAATGGTTTAACAGCTCTGCTGTTTTGAATTGAATTTAGCCAATTTTAGTCTAATTTCTACTGGGTATGGGCAGAGCATTCTTAGATTATGCCGACAACAGAACTTCCCACCTTGTACAATTTTTCCAGTCAGTGGACAGCATTTGCCACCATAATTTTTAGATAAACTACCCGCTGCCTAAAGGCCCTGTGGGTGTTATAGAAAATTATAAAATTTCTACCGTAACAACCCATACCACAAAACTTTCCATACTTTGGAAATGATTCACATGAGCTGCTAATTTCACTCAAGGTGTCATTTGCACTTTAAATTTAACATTGCAACAAAGTGGTTTCTGATGTGCTAAAATTGGACTGCAAGTACGATTCAGATCAACAAACGTTGAAACTAAAACTGAAACCCTTAGCACTGGACGTTTCAGACCTCGCGCTCAGATTCCTTACTGTCATGTGAACAGCACCTTCTTGTAGTTTGACTTTTCCAGCTCCAGTTTCTTTCTGTCTATAGTATTGTGAGGTCACAACATGAATTTAGGTTGACGTTTCTCCTACCAAATGCACTTTTTTTTTCAAATTGTTCGTTATGTAGCACCTGTATCAAGGTGTACATTCCAGTCCATAGATCATAGAATCCCTACAGTACAAAAGGAGGACATTCAGCCCATCAAGCCTGCACTGACAACAATCCCACCCTATCCCCGTAACACCACATATATACCCTGCTAATCCCCCCCAAAACTAGGGTCAATTTAGCATGGCCAATCAACCTAACCTGCGCATCTTTGGACTGTGGGAGGAAACCGGAGCACCTGGAGGAAACCCATGCAGACATGGGGAGAATGTGCAAACTCCACACAGACAGTGAGCCAAGCTGGGAATCGAATCCGTATCCCTGGCGCTGTGAGTCAGCAGTGCTAACCACTGTGCCACCGTGACGCCATGGATAAATCCATTTAATTTTAAGTAAGATATTATCAAAAGCAATTGTCATTGGAACTTACTTCCTCAGGTAAAACGAGATGCCATAGTCTTCACTACTAGTTCACACAACAACTGTTTATTACACAAGTGAACTTAAACACAGATTATAATAATGGCTGAACAACATGAGCAAATTTAAATATGATCAAACAGAAACCCAAATCCAGTTACCCAGGTATCAATGTGCAATGAATGTTTATGTTTCTGCTAATCTACCCTGCTGTTATAGTAATTTGCAAATGTAATACCATACCACATAGTGAATTATTTTATTTCCATGACGCTCTACCCACCAGCGCTCTCATTGTTGTTCAGCATGCTGGGATATCACTTCAGCATTTTCTATTGCTCTTAATTATTGCAGCTTGGATGGAAGCTGTGCCAGATTCTCTGAAATAGTTAACCTGACTGTCCAGAATCACAGTGAGTTTGAGTGATCTGCTTTCAGCTTTTTTGGGGGGCAGTGATGCTGTAGTCCAGCTGTAAATATGGCACATGTTTATGGAAATGTCACACTGGTGCAGTAAGGTATGCCTTTTGATGTTGGGATATATATTCCAATCCCCAGTTCTAACGTGTCTCCATTTGGAAGAAAACAAAAAATAATCCTATCAAAAGTAGCCTTTTCCTTTTATCGTAGTGTAAAATATTTATATTTAATACAGAGTTCACATGAAAATCTCATTATCTGTCATAGAAAGGAGATTGTATTTAACTGCGACTCAGTTGGTTTTATATTAGGTTGCATATCAGTTTTAAAGCAGAATTTACTCTCTGTAAAGTTCGTGTAGAATGTTATGAAAGACCTGAAAGTTTGGTTGGTTCAGTGACTATTCATGCAGATACAAGTCCTAAGACATCGAAACATAACTGGACCAGCCACATCTGGCTACAAGAACAGCTCAGAGGCTCAGTACTCTGCAGCAAGCAACTGATATCCTGAACACCCCCCACCCGCCATGTGCGCGCATATACACACACACCACCTAAGTCTTTTCACTACCTATGAGGCTCAAGTTAGGATTGCGAAGGAATATTCTTCACTTACTTGTAGCTCCAACAGTACTCAAGAAGCTTGACATCATCTGGGACAAAACACCCTCAAACATTCACTCTGCACATCCTGGCTACTGTGAGTGTGGCTGCATGTGGGCATCAGCACTGTGAATGGAGCTGAACACTGACCAATCTATGAACAGTTCCTTTTGATGGAGGCAAACAACTGGAAATAGTTGGGTATATGATGTACCCAAAGAATACCTGGGCATACAGAGATATCCTGGGATTGAGATGATTGGCTTCTAACAATGATAGTTATCTTCCATTGTGCCAGATACGACTCCAGATGCTGAAAAATATTTCCCCGATCCCAGTTAGTTTTACTCGCTCAAGAAAGCACGTTTGACCAAATACTGCCTTGATATCAAAGGAAAACACTCTTATATCTGGAATTGAGCTCCTGTCAATGTTTGGACTAAAGCTGTAATATGGTGTTGAACTGATTGGTCCAAGTGGAACCTGAACTGTATTGGTGAACAGCCTCTTGGTCAGTAAAGGCCATTTGATGAATCCTTCGATCATTTTGTTTGAGGTCAATAAGGTGATAATTGATCAGGTTGGATTTGTCCTGCTTTTATTGAGATAGGATAAACATGGAAATTGTTCACATTGGGTAGGATCTTGAGCCCACACTCTCCATCTGTGAGATTGTGGGAGGGGGCTCAAAATCCGGCAAAACCAGGAAATCGCAAACCTCACTGGCAAGCTCACAATCTCCAATTTTTGCCGCCACTTGTCAGTGACATAATCTGGTTCACACCCATAATGTTTCCCCACCGTGCCAAATTCTACCCCCTCACTAGATTTTCGTACCTCGCCGCGTGACATAATTTTTACAACAGGTTCACCCAGACATGAACCTGTCGTGGGGACTCCCCCAGGGGGTGCAAAGGTCACTATAGTCCATGGGGGAGAGGGACATGTCCAGGTAGTGCCCCCTTGCTCTGTCTCTGGCACAGCCTTGGCATATGTTGGCAGTGCCAGTCTGGTAGTGCCAACCCAGCAGCACCAATCTGACAATGTCAAACTGTGCAAAGGGGCAATGCCACAGGTGCAGGCCATAGGGGGAGCCTCACATGCAGGGACCCATCTATTTGTGGTGGGGGGGAGCAAACCTAGAGCCACGGGGTGCTCTTGATGATGGAGGGGAGGGGATGGGGTGATGCTGGTGTGATGGGATGCTGGAGTTGATCGAGGGGAGGGGGTGGGATGAAGGCCATAGATACCTCCATGGTGGAGGCACAAAGATTAATATTTATTCCAGTGATTGGGGCACCCCAATCTTAGTGGAACTAGATCTTGGCTCTAAGGGTCCCCACCTCACCAGAGTGACGGTGTAAACAATGCCCACTCTTTTCTTTGGCATTTAAAGGGACAAGATTTGGGGAGAAATCTAACCAGGAGCTGGAGAGTTCCACCCCAGTTTTCTCTCCAGAGCTGACACTCTGCTGAAGTCTCATAAGGTTATCCATGTTGGGTAAGTGCTGTTATTATAGCTGTGTAGGAATGTCTAGAAACATGGCTAGTTCAGAAGCATAGGTCTTCGAGATGACACCTGGGATGTTTTTAGGGTTCCCCCAGCATACCTACACACCTTTATTCTACATTCTCAGACTGCTCCATCACCATCCGTGAACATGTTCCATCAACAAGAATGATTGATCAGAGGTGGCAGCCTGTGGCATTAGGTCAAACATGCCAAAGAAACCTCCTGCTGATTACCACCTATTACCCTCTCTCAACTGATGAATCAGTATCCTGTGTTGAATATCCCTTGGAAGAAGCACTGAGGGTAGCAAGGCCACAGAATGTACACTGGGTGGGAGATTTCAATGTCCGTCACAAAGAGTGGCTTGGTAGGACCACCACTGACTGAGCTGGCTGAGTCCTGAAGGACACATCTGCTATACAGGGTCTGGGGCAGGCAGTGAGAGAACCAACAGGAGGGTAAAGCTTACTTACTTGATCACCACCTGTCACATGCATCTGGACACAAATATTGGTAGGAGTGACCACGACGTTCCTTGTGGAGACCAAATATGGTCTACACATTGAGCACATCCCCTGTCATGCTGTGTGGCAGTACCACGATGCCAAATGGGATAGATTCGGAACAAATCTGGCAGCTCAAAACTGGGCATTTGTGAAGTGCTGTCAGACATCATGAGCAGCAGAATTATATCCAACCACAATCTGTAACCTCATAGCTTGCATATCCCTCACTTTACCATTACCATCAAGCTAAAGGGCCGACCAGGATTCGTAGAGGTGTGTGGTAGAGCATGCCAAGATCAGCACCAGACACACCTAAAAATAAGATTCTAACTTGATTAAGCTACAGCAAAGGGCTAAGTGCATAGTAACAGCAGAAGTAGCAAGGTATGGACAGAGCTAAATTTCTTATGACCAAAGTTCTACAGTCTTTCCACACCAAATCATGAATGGAAGTGGACAATTAACAGGAGGAGGAGGCGCCTCAAATGATTCTATGCTCAATGTTAGGGCAGCCCAACACGTCAATCTGAAGTGCTGCAGTCACTGTGCAATTTGATCTCCTCTCCCACGGGTAACTGACATGTACAATTCCACTTCTAAATTATCCTTTAAATTAAATGCTGTGTCAGGATCTGAGCTTGTAGCTGTGAATGATGGTGTGTCTTTGTCACCAGTGTCTTCCTGCTTCTCCATATCTTGTTGTTCCATCATGGGCTGACTTGGTTGCAGTTCTTGGGTATCTGAAAGCAGGAAAGCACAAGGTAAGGTTGTGGCAAAAGCTGAGGGTACATGTTTCACCATATGCAACTTATTGAAACAGAGAAACATAGAAAATAGGAACAGCAGTAGGCCATTCGGCCCATCAAGCCTGCTGCACCATTTGATATGATAATAGTTAATCCTCTATCTCAATGCCATACTTCCAATCTTTTCCCTTGCTCCATGATGTCTCCAGTATCTAGAAATCTATCTATTTCCTTCTTAAATATGTTTGGTAAGTTGGTCTCCACAGCCTTTTGTGATAGAGAATGCCACATGTTCACCACACTCTGAATGAAGAATTTCTCCTCTTAGTCCTAATTGCTCCACCTGAGATTATGAACCCTTGTTCTAGACCTCTCAGTAAGAAGTCTCACAACACCAGGTTAAAGTCCAACAGGTTTATTTGGTAGCAAATACCATAAGCTTTCGGAGCACTGCTCCTTCGTCAGATGGAGTGGAAATGTGCTCTCAAACAGTGCAAACAGACAAAATCAAGTTACAGAATACGGATTAGAATGAGAATCCTCCAGCCAGCCAGGTCTTAAAGGTACAGACAATGTGGGTGGAGGGAACATTAAACACAGGTTAAAGAGATGTGTATTCTATTCTAGAATACACATCTCTTTAACCTGTGTTTAATGTTCCCTCCACCCACATTGTCTGTACCTTTAAGACCTGGCTGGCTGGAGGATTCGCATTCTAATCAGTATTCTGCAACTTGATTTTGTCTGTTTGCACTGTTTGAGAGCACATTTCCACTCCATCTGACGAAGGAGCAGTGCTCCGAAAGCTTATGGTATTTGCTACCAAATAAACCTGTTGGACTTTAACCTGGTGTTGTGAGACTTCTTACTGTGTTCACCCTAGTCCAATGCCGGCATCTCCACATCTAGACCTCTCAGCCAGGGGAAATATCATCCTTGCACCCAGTCTGTCCAGCCTTGCCAGAAATTTATACGTTTCAGTGAGATCCCCGCCCATTTTCTAAACGCCAGTGAATACAGGCCTAGTCGACCCATTCTCTCCTCGTACAACAACCCTACCATCTCAGGAATCTGTCTTGTGAACCTTATGAGAGAGAAATGGAATATGAGAAGGGTTAGGCATGGGAAGTTCTCAGTTCTGCTAATGGTCACAATCAAAATCATGGCTGCTTCAAATGCAGAGGGAGCCATGTTAATAAGAATATGCAGCTATGCTTTATCCCTTGCTGTGTAGTTGATCCTGCCAACGTTTAGTATCACCTTATCCTGCAAGAGAGAGAGAAAAAGTGTATCACTTAGTGTGGTGCAATTTATTTGGGTAATGTGGTTCTCATGGTTGATTAGCTGGCAGTGTAGGAGAGTTGAGAGATCTAGGGACAAGGCTTTCAGTTAAATGTGTAAGGGCAATGTGACGCTATGAATGTTATGTTTGAGTTATAATTGATGGTAGCTGTGATAGCTAAGTGATGGAGTTGTGAGGTATTGAGCAGTGTGTGAGGTTACTGGTGCAGTTGGTGGAATACAGCATTTGAAGATGCATTTACTGACCTTGATCAATTTTGTGAGGTTATTGAAGTTCTTGTTGCACTGCATCCAGTCCCTGGAGCTAGACTCCTAGTATTGAACACAATGGTCTTCTTGTCCCACTGTGTTGTGAAGTTAGTGTTTGCAAAATTATAAAAAAAACTTGTAAAATTGCATGGTCTGTTTTTTTTAAGAAAAGGTTTTTTTTTGCCACGGTTAGTTAAGAGATTCAGGTGCAAATGCAGTATACAGAGAGCACAGAGTGAAACATTGTATTGCGAGCTTCGGCAGTAGTGCTGCCAAGATGACGACAGGTTGTTCTTGAATTTTAGCCAATCAGTTTAAACTAGGCATTTAAATAACGGCAGCCTATCAGATTTGAATTTCATGTTTTTGTGTGGGGATTTTGCTATGTCATTGGGGGTATAAGAGTCAGTTCCCAGCTTCAGAGAGCCAGACACCAACTGCCTCACCGCTTGAGAGAGAGAAAGACATAGGCAGCAACTGTTCTGCCAGCGTAACAGCCACATTTATATCTTAAAGGAAAGCCTCATCTCTAGTGAAGACAGAAAAAATCAGCTAAGAAGACAGAAGATTCCGCAAGGTGACAAACCTGGTTGAAATTCTGAGAATGACTAAAGGTTCTTTTTTTTTTTGTTAATAAGTAGGTATTGGATTTATCTAAACAGCATTCCATTAGAGTAGTGTTTTATTTAGTTTGTTAATAGTTTAGTTAACCTGTTCACTGTTAGTTAGATAAATAAAGTGTTACTTGTTGCTTTTACAGAGAGTGTCTCAGGTTGTTATTTTGATTTAACCACAAAGTTGCTGAAGTGCAGATATTACCCCTTCTCAAACATACTTTAATAGATTATAAAGTGAGATACTTCTCTGAGTGGTTGAGTGTTAGTTCTCGGAGAGGACATCAACCTCCCCCTTCATAACACACTGTCTTCATAAAGTTTGTTTGGCTAGCCTCCTGCTCCACCCACCCTCCCTGCTGTGGATAGATGGCGCTTTCCTCCCCAAAGCCTCCCTTGCAACTTCAGACTATTTTAGAGCCCTCTTTGTGTTATATTGTGTCTTTCCCAGTTCATAATTGTTATTAGAATAACTTCCATCAAGTTGCTGCGACCAAAATGCATTTTAAGAGGCTTTAAGTAGCAGAAGTTAGCTAGCTTGAATTTCTACTTGCCTCTCATGATTTTGAAGCCCTGCCCAGGTATGCAGCTACTCAACAGCTTAAACTGGGCTGTACACTATATCCATTCAAATTAACAGACAGCACAAAGTTTGTATTTTGCCTGCATTCTGTAATGTCAAATAATGATTTTTAATCCATCAGCTGGAAAGCGGAATTGAGCTTTTTAAAAACAGATTTTAAAACGCAGACAAAGTTACTTGGGATGACAGCCAAAGGTGGCACCCCAAGTTGTATCACTATGCATTTTGTGTTCCAACTCAATTGGGATGGACATGCACTGACTGCAAGACCCACCAAAGGCAACGACCTCCTGGGGAATGTGAATGACATAGATCTTCTGCTCTATTAACAAGGCGTTAAGTCAATCACCTGAGGTATTCAACTGTTGGAGATGGACAATTAAGACTCACTTGGGGTAATT
Source organism: Mustelus asterias (assembly GCF_964213995.1). NCBI lineage: Eukaryota > Metazoa > Chordata > Chondrichthyes > Carcharhiniformes > Triakidae > Mustelus > Mustelus asterias. The sequence goes on along the minus strand of NC_135813.1, from coordinate 69,663,283 downwards.
GAATTTCACAGCCTGATATTCCATATTAATTTCTGAGGTGCTTTGATTTCATGCCCAAAATAAATGTTGAATTCTAGGGTTTTTCATTGCACGCTGAGAATTGCCACAAAAATCTAGCACATCAGATGTTAGAAATTCACAAATTGATAGAATAATAAACTACGAATCACACTAAGTTTATCACTAATTATAACATGTTACTGAATTCCTTTTCTTTTTTTAATTTACTGCTGTTTTAATTATTTTTATATTTGTTTCTCTACACTTCTTATCTCTTTGGGTCTGTTCGTACTATTTGCCCGGTTTTATTAGGCTATGCATGGATCCATTCCTAGGCGACTATGTATTTGATTCCTAAATTGGCTGCTAAAAGCAATTATGGCTCAAACTAACTCAGCTGTAAAATTCAGAATTGGGTGTTATGTGTTGCATAATGTAAATGATTGGGTATATTGAAGAAATTAGGATAATGTCCTGATCTCTCCTTCTTTCTCTTTTTTTTCCTGTCTCTCTTTTCTCTCTCTCCTCTCTCTCCCTTTCTCTTTACTCCACACTCGCTCGCTCTCTGCACCTCGCGTCCCCATCATGGGTAAGGGGGCTGTGTGGGTGGGGGATGGCAGGATGTCTCCCTGCATGAAGGGTGTAAGTCCCATCTCCATTTAATCAATACTTGTTGGAGTGTAAAATGACAGCCGGGCACATAAGGATGTGCTCTCCACAGACTGTTCGGCTGGTGAGAAAGGAAACCCTATCATCCTAAAAATCCTGACCATAATCTCAATATAGATAATTTTGGATTAACTATCGAATAAAGCATTTACTATTTAAGGACTCACCAATGCAAGTTACAGCTGGCTGTCGTGGCATGGGAGAGTAGTTTCATTGCTGCTTATAAGGGCTAAAACTCTGGTATATGATGTGAAATTTCTGCTTATTGCTATAATATATGTTCTTTCCATTGGGTAATGTGGGATTTCCTGGTGTATTTCATCTATTTATTTTTACTATAGAACTTATGCAGTCTAGCCTATGTGTGACAGTTTAACACACATGGTGACCTAACCACATAACCCACAAGCAAAGCAATCAAGAATCTGTTACATTGGTTAAGCCACTGGTTCTGAAGAAAATCATTTTACTGGTATACTTTAGCTAAACAATTTGTAACATGAAAGCATTGAAGAAATGTCATTTTTTTTTTCTGTAAATGATTTGCTTCACAGTTCCATTGAACCTTCACTGATGGTTCGTTTGGGAAATGCACAGCTCATTGTTACACTGAGTCATGCAGACCACTAAGGTTCCCGGTCTAAGGTGAGTTAGCTGATCTTGGTAGTGTTGTGGCAGAGTAACTACAAACGGCCCCAGTGTACTTGAATTAGGGAGAGGAAATTTAAGTGCGTTTATTACTGCTGACTACCCCCAGTTGGATAGTTTGTGTAGATGGAGTCAGGTGAACAAAGGCTCACGTTCTGTACTGCATTCAGCCGTTGAATAATCTCATTCACCACTGCTCTGAATGAATCCATGTGCTGATATTAACAAATGGACAGAACATGCTATATTTGAAGCATGATTGTTTGGGACAAGAAGGCAGCAAGAATCTATGAAACCACATGACCGGTCAGGAAGCACTTTTGGGAGAGGGAGAATATTCGGAAGTTAAGTAGTCAAATTTGACCATGTTTGATATTGTTCAACAGAATGATCCTGCAATGTATTGAATCATGAAGAATATTTCACGATGCAGTGTTCTCGTGGAGATTGAGAGACAATTTATCTTTCTGATCAGTGTTTTCCTTTTATTGCTCGATATAGACAGAACACATGAATATAGAAAAGTATTATAGCTTAATAAAAGAGAGTGCATTGTATCTTTATAAAGCCTGAGGATTCTGCCCTGATACCTTTTGGTGCTGAAATTGTGTTTTTGCTTCCTCTGTGTTCATCATTTTCTCTATCATATGCACAAAGAGCCACCCCAGAAAAATGTAGTATTTTATTTTGTATATTTTCCACAGCCTATAATAATGTCAACACTGGGTTCATGACAGCTGTGAATATTTTTGTTTTACTTTAATATTTTGCAGTAGGTTTGAATGAAGAAAAGATTTTGCTGTAATGTTGCACCTTTCATTTACATAAGGGTGTTCTAAAGTAATTTGTAACCAATGAATTGTTCTTGGATGTAGTCACTGTTGTTTTGTGAGCAAATGTGGAAGCCAGTTTGCACACAGCAAGACCTCACAAACAGAAAATTAGATAAATTATTGGACTGGTTGGTTGATGGATAATGTTGGTTCGGGCAACAAAATAATTCATGCACATCTTTGAATAGTCCCATGGGATTGTTTATGACAACCAAGACCACATCTGTCTCTCAGGTTGTCATATATTATCTGAAAGCCAGGACCTCCAACAATGTAGTCTTCACTCATAACTAGCTTAGGTGTTCCAGTGTGTAACTTCAACCAATGATCTTCTAAGTCAGAGGCTCAATTTTTTGAACAGGAAGACCAGTTAGTACATCAGTGAAGGGAGTAGTAAGGGTTTTTAGTAAGTTCAGTTTGGACAGCCTTAGGCTGTAGTTACACTGAACTTGTGCATTATAAATTGGATGTTAAGGCCCACATTGACTCATGAGTGAAGTAGAGTGAGACTCCATCCCAGTGATGTCCCACTCTGCTTCATTCTGGAGATTGGTCTTGGTCTGTACTGAGGCTGAGACATGATGTGAAGGGAATTTGCAGCAGTTGTACAGCTGGAACTGTGGGTGTTTTTTTCACTGCATGGCACGATTTTACTTGGAGTTGATGTACTTGGTCACTGCCTTTGTTCCCTCCGACACAGCTTGGCCAGTTCCCTGGGCAGCATCAAGCACATGGTCGTCTGGATCTCCCAAGAGCTGCTGGTCTGTTGCTTGTTGTAATGGGCTAGGTGGGAAGCCTTGCCGGCGATGCAGTAGAAGATGTTGTTAATGAACGAGTTCATGATGCTTATGGCCTTGGAGGAGATACCAGTGTCGGGGTGAATCTGTTTCATCACTTTGTAGATGTGGATGGTGTAACTCTCTTTCCTGGATTTCCTCCTCTTCTTCCTGCCCTTTGGGGCCATTTTCAGGATTATCTTTTTGGAACCCTTCTTGGGAGCTCCTGCTTTCTTGTCCTTAGCCATGGTACAGTTGCCCATGCACCTTGAACCCAGATCATGTTGGGCATAATTCCACAGCATAGAGCTGCTTCTAATTCAGTACTAATTGATATTAAATTGGCAAACTCACTCACAGGTCAAAAGGCAATTGATGTGGGAAGTGGGAAAAGTAATTTAAATGGAGTTTATAGTGCTCTTTTGATGAGGGGAGAGAAAGCCTAACTCTACATATAATATTGTACCTGACCAGGATTAGTCTCTTTCAACTAAATTAACACAAGAATTATAAATGAAAAGAATAGTTAGCACTTCTGTTCAAATCTCATTCGTTGCCGACTAACATGTGGATTGATTTAAGACTAGTGAGTGCACACATTGTGAGGCTGAATTATATTGTGTTAATCCAGTATGAATATTATTCACAAAATCATTTCTTTCCTTACTCTCCAATGTGCAGCATTTTATGTTCTCTAGGTTTTCTGGGCCATGAGTGAAATAATGTCACAGACATTCGATTTTACATCACATAAACACAATTGCGATAAGCAATTTTGAGAACAATGCAGCAAAATTCTCAGAAATTGAAACATCATGGGGTTAGTTTATGAGGAGAGATTGAGTAGATTGGGCCTGTACTCGTTGGAGTTTAGAAGGCTGAGGGGAGAGCTTATAGAGACATATAAGATAATGAAGGGGCTAGACAGGGTAGAGGCAGAGAGATTCTTTCCACTTAGAAAGGAAACAAGAACTAGAGGACACAGCCTCAAAATAAGGGGGAGTCAGTTTAGAACAGAGTTGAGGAGGAACTTCTTCTCTCAGAGGGTGGTGAATCTCTGGAATTCTCTGCCCATTGAAGCAGTGGAGGCTACCTCGTTAAATATGTTTAAGTCACAGGTAGATAGATTTCTGATCAATAAGGGTATTAAGGGTTATGGGGAGCGGGCTGGTAAGTGGAACTAAACCACTATCAGATCAGCTATGATATTGAATGGCGGGGCAGGCTCGAGGAGCTAGATGGCCTACTCCTGCTCCTATTTCTTATGTTATGTTTCCATTAGAAGCTTCCCACCTACAATCTACAGGCTTTGAAGAACTCAAGCTTTCTGCCATCTGATTTGCCTCCGTTTCTTGCCTAATTTTACAACCTTCGCAATATTCTGTACTGAGGCCCTTAGGATTCTTACTAACCATAAAGGTCACATAATCAAATATTGGATTATTGCATTTTGAACACAGCAAGGATGGCTGTAGCTTCAGGCAACCCATACTGCATTTACTTTATTGTAATCTACATTAAACAATCTTTCTTCTCTTGTGTTGAGATATTTTGCAAAATGATTACTGAGACAGGAATTTTATTAAGCTTGTCACGGTCAATATTTAGTTGTTAAATAATGTGATTTTAAGCTTTTTTTTAAAAGACTGCTTTCATTCTGCAACATATAAAAATTACTTTAGCTGCTTACATGTTCTACAATGTCCCCTCATGATCAGACACTTAAAAAAACATTGGCCTGACTGACAAGTGGAAATTTTTATAATTTTTGTACTTTTGAGCAGATGTGAATTCCCTATACGCAAAGGACTTGATTTCATTTTTTCTCATTAGCAAACAGCAGTGCCGCTCTTTGAACCTGGCAGTAGGATTAGCATCCATCTTATTGAATAAATGTGGACCCTGCTGAAACTTTGTGGGTTATGCTAATTTTTAATAAAGAACACTAGTTTGCAACCTATGGTGAATGCAGCACTGTGAGCAAGTATTGATAGCACTGAGGGTGATGAGCACAATATTGTGTCTTAACTGTGTGTAAAAGCTGATAGCAAGGGAAATTTAAAAGATGCTGCCACTTAAAGTAAATTTGCCACATTAGATCCAGAGGTTTTGTAAACCTTTGAAAGGTGGTAACATTTTATTAGCATGTTTGATCCTTTTCAAAGACTCTCTGAGGCAAAAAAGAAACAGGCAAAATGTAATGACTGGTACAATTAACGTGGGAGAAGAAAAGAGTCTTTGAGTTAGTGATCAAGCACTTAACACTTTATTAATGAAAAGGAATGCGTTGCTGAATCAGGAGGATTGCTCGGTTTGCCAATCATCGGCACCCACCTCCGAGAACAATATACCAGTCAGTGACCCTTCTGCATGCACTATCTGTAGGACCTGAGAACAAATGTGGATGAAGATGGTATCCATGGAAGCTTCCCAATGAGTCTGTTTACTGAGGCGCGGAGACGTAGAGAAGATCTGATTGTCATAATTAAAATCAGTAAAGGCAAGGGCAACATAATACTACGTGCTGTGTTTGAAGTGATGTGGTCAGAAGGCCTACCCATATGAATTGAGCAGCCTGATTGAGGTTTGGGTTTTACTTTTTCTGAGAACAATTTTAGATGTATTGAAGAATGATTCTTTACATTCCTTCGAGAAGACAGTTGATGAATTTGTTGGAAAAGAATGGGGTTACAGCAGCAAAATCTATATTTATAAAGCATCCTAAGATGTTTCACATGAGCAATTTAAAAGAAAGTATGATATGAAACCATATTAGGACGTAACTAAAAACTTCGTTGCAAAAATAGGTATTCAGGCAGGTCTTAAAAGAGGAAAGAGAGGTAGAAAAGTGTAGGGAGTGTATTTCAGAGCTTGTGGCACATCTGTCAATTGTGGAGCAGATAAAATCAGGATTGCGTAAGAGAATGGAATTTGAGGAGTGGCGATATCTTAGGGTGTTGGAGGAGATTAGAGATACAGAGGGGTGAAGCCACGGAGGGTTTTGAAAACAAATGAGAATTTTGAATCAAGATGCTGCTTGACCAGGAGCTCATGTAGGTTAGCGCGCAAACAGCATGTAGAAAATAAAATATACCGACTAAACCATTCTTGTTGGTAACTAATGGAGTTGGGTCTTCCTTGTCCATGAAGGATGGAGAAGAATTTTGGATGGAGGGCTGTTAACTTTACTACAGGTTCATGTATGTTGGCCCTTCCTGGAACTTGGTGGGGGAATCGGTGGGGGAATCGGAAAGGTATGTTGAAACTCATGAAATTAGTACAGTTGGGAGTAAATGTGCATGGACTTTGTGGCCTTTTCTTGACCTTGATACATATGTGGCTACAGGAGGACATAGACGTATTGGTGAATTGGCCAGACTCATGACAAATGCAGTTTAATATAGAAAGTGAGAAGTGTTTCAGTTTGGTAGGAAGAATGAAGAGAGGCAATATAAACTCAATAGTACAATTTAAGATGGAGTATAGGAACAGAGAGACTTGGGTGTCCATACACACAATTTGGGACAAGTTGAGAAGACTGCTAAAGGGGTGGAACCAGAGGCCTTGAAGCTAGGAAGAAAGCAGCAAGTCAAAGGCAGGACTTTTGAGTGGCAATATGGGCTAGGATCCTAAGGCAGCTGGAAGTTGTTGAGGAGCCAAGAAGGGGAATTGGGACTATTCAGGCTGACTAGCAGCACTCTTGAATCTGAGAGGCCTCATGGAGAGAGAGGGGAGCAGGACCGCAGCCAGAAGCTGGAAGCAAGGCAAGCATGAATATGCCTGCTGGATGATGCAGTAAGGAGACAGGGCCCCAACTAGAACAGATCTGGAGCATTGATGATGAATATTCTCTGTAAATAATTGTTTCTTGGCATTGTATATAGTTTTAACGACAATGGAATAAAGGAGCCATGGCCGGATTTCTCCAGTCTGGCATGCCCTTCTTAAGTTTACGTTTTTATTTATTAGTCACAAGTAAGGCTTGCATTAACACTACAATGAAGTTACTGTGAAATTCCCCTAGTCACTGCCCTTTGGCACCAGTTCAGATCAATGCACCTAACCAGCACGTCTTTCAGATTGTGGGAGGAAACCGGAGCACCCGGAGGAAACCCACACAGACACGGGGAGAACATGCAAACTCCACACAGACAGTGACTCAAGCTGGGAATCGTCCTGGCGCTGTGAGGCAGCAGTGCTAACCACTGTCCCACCGTGCTGCCCAACTGCTGCCAGCCAGGACGGAGAATTTGGCGCTCGGCCAAATCTCCATTCACTGCAACGGGACCGGAGAATTCCAGCCCATGTTTTTTAACCTTTGTGCAGTCTGTGTACTTAAATTGCATGTTGTAAGTGGACAACTAAAAAGGCTATACATAGTATCCTTAGCTTTATAAACAGAGGCGTAGAGTACAAAGCAAGGTGGTTATGCTAAACCTTTCTAAACACATTGTAATCCAGTTGGACTATACTGGCCAATTCTGGGCATCATACTTTGGGAAGGATGTGAAGAGAAGGTGAAGAGGCAATTTATTAGGAAAGAAAATCTTCAGTTACGTGGAGCGACTTGAGAATCTTGGATTGTTCTCATTAGTACAGAAAATGTTGAGGTGAGATTTTATACAGATGTTTAAAATCATAAAGGATTTGATGGAATAAATAAGGAGAAATTGTTTTCAGTGACAAAAGGGTCGATACTAGAGGACGTAGATTAATCGGCAATCAGAGTCTACTTGCCAGCCACTTAGCACTCTTCTCATACAGTATAAATTGTTGTTTTCCCCTTATTTTGGTATTCTTGCTTAATGTCCTGATGAGTGCAAGATGAAAAGCTTCGACATGTCTTTTTTTTCTGCAAAAGGGAATTCGATAAATATTTGAAAGGGAACATTTTTCAAGGTTATGGGGAATGAGCAGGAAAGTGGGACTAACTGGATATCTTTTTTAAAGAGCTAGTGCAGGCACAATGGACTGATTGGCCTCAGTCTGGGCTGCATTATTTTATGATTCTGTAAAATGCTATCGGGCGTAAATTAAATGCACTGCTCAATGATTATTAAAATCTATTTAAATAGGATTTGAAGGATCTGTTGCATTTAGCCCAGTGACTCATTGTTTGTTATGTAAGAGAATATTGTATAAAAAAACTTGTTGCACATGTAAACTATAAACAAACATTGCAAGACAATATTGACTTTTATTCCCAATATAGCTTGACAATGGAATATAGTATGGAAACCAAACTGATTTAATTGAAAATATTGCCATACACTAGGAGAATGATGTGTTTTTCCTTTGGATATTTTGCCAGAAATGTGAAAAACACAGGAGTACACCTTGTACTTTCCAATTACAATCAGTTTACCAGTGTTTAGATTCAGCTTAAAATAACATTTCCTGAGATGTCATAGAAAAGCAGGTAAGTGATTGGTTAGTGTTTGTATCCTTTGTTTGATATAGAAAGGGCAATGTTTGGGTTGTGAAATGTAATCAGTCTAATGTCACATCTGACTTGCTGTAGTCATGTGGCTCTGTCATGAGGAAAGCTCACTGTAGGTTGCCATTTCTCTAGAGTCTTTTGTTGTCCTTTCTCTGGCACATTTAGTGGTACAAACAGGGCATTTATAGGCACAAACTCAATTTACAAGATTATCTTGTAAATTGAGTTTGTGCCTATATATGCCCTGTTGTGAACACAGCTCCTCACTCACCTGATGAAGGAGCAGTGCTTCGAAAGCTTGTGCTACCAAATAAACCTGTTGGACTTTAACCTGTGTTGTGAGACTTCTTGCTGTGCTTACCCCAGTCCAACGCTGGCATCTCCACATCGCATTTAGTGATACCAGCCCAAGCTTGAATCTTGCTTCAGCTAAGATGAGTGGCTGTTGTATCCCATCTGAGCCAAAATTCAAGATCTTTCTTCTTTGCATTAGGCGCTCTAATTTGTCCTCTCTGTGTGAGTATCATGCCATCATATAGCCTCAACCTTGCTTTCAAGGGTTCATTTTTGGATCGCCATATTGAGCCACTTCACACACATCTGAGAGGGTCATTATGTTGCATGGCACACTTGTGACAGCTCTTGTTCACTTGATACTCTCCCTTTGAGGTGAACATTGCAACAGAGACAAACCATTGTATTATAGACTTGACTAATGCAACCTGGTGTAGAGTTCTTCATCGGACTTTCTGCTGATAACTCTTCAATGGCCATCTGTTTAGGCTTATGTTGCTTTTTTCTAGCCAAATACATGTGATTCTGCTTCTTGCAGTTAAAGCACTGCTTACCCCATGCTGGGCAATCTTTCTTTTCCTTTATATTCTTTCCTCCACAGTGTTTGCTTCCTGCCCTTGTATGTAATTGCTCTGCCCTTTTGGCTTGGAATGTCTCAGCATAATGTATCTCCTGCCATACAAGTGCTCTAGCTGATTTTTCACAATTTCCACATTTCAATACATGCCTATTGTTTTGTCTAATGTTAGTTTCTCATCTTTTATCAGACTTGCCCTCATCAAGGATGCCGAAGACTAATTGATCTTTAATCAGGGCACCTTTTAACTGTCCAGGTTCACATGATTCTGCAAGCTGCATTACTGCAGTCACCAACTGATCTATAGCCCCTGTTTCTCCTTAAGCTGTAGTGTTGAATAAATAGAGTTAACACAGGACATTTATGGGGATTCAAAATGTGTGTTCAAAATGTCAAAATCTCTGCCATCTTTCTTCCTTGTTCTTCGGTTAGATTAGGGCAGTGGTTCCCCAAGGGTGCGACGCGCCACATTGGTGCGGCAAGAGAGGATGACAAGTGTGGCGGGAAGATTCAAGGACAATCAAAGAAACATTTAAACATGGATTCGATATTTTTCCAAAGTGATTATTTTATACTTTCTGGATGTCCCATGATCATATTATAAAGTAGTTGTGTTCTATGTTATGAATCAAGCACTGCTAGGAGTTTTTTTTTGTTTTTGAATGTATTTCTTGTCAATAAAAAATTTGGTGTGGCGCGAGCAAATTTTTATTCCGAAAGTGTGGCCCAGTGAAAAAAGTTTGGGAACCACTGGATTAGGGTGATATAAACTTTGTAGCAGTCTCTTTCCAGTAGTGTTAAGAGTATGGCTACTATTATCAGTTCAGGCTTGTTAATTAAGTCTTTTGAAATCTCATTGTTTTGCCATTGTAAATGAAACAACTGCCAATTTTGCCATGTATCGCATTTCGTGTCTACTGGAGCTGGGATTGGAAAGTTTGCTGTAGCTTTCTGCAGATTTGAACTTTTCTGTGTGTCTTTCTTAGCTGTGTCTTCTCTGTAGCCAGTATTTTACTTGCAGCCATTGTTTACTTTTCCTTTGTCGTCGTTTCAGCAGCTTTCTTGTTTGCAAATTTGAACCTTTCTGTGTGCCTGGGTTCTCAGTGTCTTCTCTGCAAAAGCCAACAAAAGAATCCAGAGGAAGGGCAGCAAAATACCCAAGAGACAAAGCGACAGAAAGCCCCAGAGAGAGGGAAACAAAAGAGTCTAGAGCGAAGCGGACAATATTCAAGTAAACCACAAGTTAGTTGCCAGCCAAAGGGAAATGAAGCACTCCGACAGGAAAATGTTCACATCAGATCTGAACTGGAAGATTTGAAGTGCAGTGTTCAAGCTGAGTATATACCTGTACAATAAACTGAAGTCTTCAGTGAACCAAGCTGTCTGAGATCTGACCAAACAAGTGTATGAGATGGCACAAAGGGACCAGGAAGGACTTCAATTCCACTGTTGGCAACTCAAAGCGGGAGCTCAAAAGCTCAACTAAATGTAGAGCGAGGAAACACGGCAAGCAGGAAAGTCATGGAAAGAATTTGCAACCTTGAAAGACTCGTTGAGGAATCAACATGTAGCCATGAATAAACTGCTCACTAACAGGAGTGAGCCCACGTGTAAACTTGGGACGTGTGTAGAGAAATGGTCACCTCGATGATATGCAGGAGAAGTGAATGGCCAAATATATCAGTGCAACTGCAGGCATATCTGAACAACTAGCAAAGCTCCTTTATAGCATGAAACTTCATTTACCACAATAGGCCGGTCAGGGAAAAGGACCACAACAATGTATTGCATGCAGAACTACCATCGATCCCATAGGTTCAAGTGTCCCCAACAACTGTAACCAAGACAACAAGGGCCACAGGGGGACACACTCCAGATAAGGAACGTCACCCAGATGAACAGCCGATCTCAATGCGCATGAGTACCATTAAGAGACTGCACATACATTTAAATTGTGCAAGTGACAGACTAGTGGAACAAACAGTTGTTAATGCATGAGAACAGTTGGTGTGTAGTGGGTAACTTGAGCAACTTATAGTCACACAAGATTGTGCATGCAAATGTCTCTTTTTTGTTCACTAGGAAAAGGGGAATATTTGTATATTTTGTTCCATATGGAAAGGAGTATTTGGATTGAGGAATGTAATCAGTCATATGCCACATCTGACTTGCTGTAGTCATGTGACACTGCCATGAAACAAGCTCACTGTAGGCTGTCATTTCTGATCAGTTCAATAAAACTTCTCATTGAGAAGACGCTGAAGAAGCCCTGCTGTCTTTGAAACAGTTACTGAGTATTTCTCCTTCTCTTCTCTAAATTGGGGCATTCGTTTAAACTTGAAGCTGGGAAATTAAACATTTCAATTGGGCTAATTGTAAAAATAAGTGAACTAATAAGTGTATTAGCACAGAACAGTTCTATGGGGCAATAATTAGAATTAATAGTTTAAACAATTAGTAACTAGATTCTTAAACAAATTTTTTTAGGCTATGGATGGGAAGCTGAGACATATTTCTTGCAATTCCTGTGCCATGTAGGAACCTCAGGACACTTCATATGTCTTGGGGAACCGTGTGTCGCAAGCATCGGTAGCACAGTGGTTACGGGCGGCACGGTAGCACAGTGGTTAGCACTGCTGCTTCACAGCTCCAGGGTCCTGGGTTCGATTCCCGGCTCGGGTCACTGTCTGTGTGGAGTTTGCACATTCTCCTCGTGTCTGCGTGGGTTTCCTCCGGGTGCTCCGGTTTCCTCCCACAGTCCAAAGATGTGCGGGTTAGGTTGATTGGCCAGGTTAAAAATTGCCCCTTAGAGTCCTGGGATGCGTAGGTTAGAGGGATTAGCAGGTAAATATGTGGGGGTAGGGCCTGGGTGGGATTGTGGTCGGTGCAGACTCGATGGGCCGAATGACCTCCTTCTGCACTGTAGGGTTTCTATGATTCTATGAATTATTGGAGGCCAAGCTCAGGATTTTCAAGTTTGAAGAGAAGCTGGAGGTGCTGCACAGCATCAGGGAGAATGTGAGTTTCCTAGAATCCATGAGTTGGCTCCTCACAGGCAATAAGAGTTCAGGATGGTAAATGGGTAGCCACCCTATAAAAGAAGGAAGAGGGGGTGCAAGAAATCCTGGTCCTGAACCTGGCTTTCAACCCATATTGGTGACTGGTGGGATTGATGATCCCTAGAAGGAGTGCGGTCTAGACCATGGCACCAATGGCAAGGGACTGCACAGAGAGGAATGTAAAGAATATCAGTGTAGTCATTATAGGAAATCCCACAGTAAGGGAACAGATTGGTGTTTCTTTAACCAACATCATGAGTTACCCAATGTGTGTGGCCACTGTGGTATCAGGGTAAAAAACATTACAGAGAGGATGCAGACTCAGTGGAACTGGGACTAATGTCCTCGTGAGAAAGTTTACTAGTATGGTTGGTGTAATTTGTACTAAATTGGTGGGACAATCGGCACCAGCATATACAAGCAGAACAGAGGAAAAAGGTGCATAAAAGAGTGAGTGTGTTGGATAGCAATGGAGAAGGAAGTAGTTATATGTAGTCCATTCTTATTTATGAGAGAGAGACAAAAGTTTAAAATGCATTTTTGAAAATTCACAAAGTGTATTGAAGAAGGTTGGTGAAATACAAACATAAATTTCCAAAAGAGAAAATGGTGGAAAATCTCAGCAGGTCTAGCAGGAGAGAAAAGAGGTTTTGAGTCCAGATGACCCTTTGTCAAAGCTAAAAGGCATAGAAAGCCTTGACAAAGGGTCATCTGGACTCGACATCAGCTCTTTTCCCTCCTTACAGATTCTGCCAGACCTGCTGAGATTTTCCAGCATTTTCTCTTTTAGTTTCAGATTCCAGCATCTGCAGTAATTTGCTTTTAACATGAATTTCCATATCGGCATATGATGTAGTGGCAATAAATGCTCAAAAACACTGAGGTCTAGATGCTTTAGGGCTACAAAGTGATCAGAAAGGGTAAGGAAAAATGGTGGCAGGGTGTCAGTACTGATTTGGCAAGACATTGCAATGTTGGTAAGAGAATGTCCTTGAAGGGGCAAGGAAATAATTAATTTGATTAGAGCTGAGAAGTAAAAAGGGATGATCATGCTACTGGAGGTATTCCTTAAGTCTTCAAATAATATGAGGAAGATAGAGCATTAAATCCGTAGAGCCCTGCAAGAACTATAGAGTACTGATATTGGGGGACTTCAATTACACAACTAGTATGACACCAACTTTCAATTGGGATAATTAGCTCGGAAGGAAGCATTGCTGGATGTGGTGGTGGGAAATAAGATGAGCCAAGTTGACCAGATGCCTGTGGGGAACACTTGGGTAAGAGTGATCATTGCATCATAAAGTTTAGATTGATAATGGAGAAGATCAAAGAATAATCTAGAGTAGAACTTCAAACTTCAATTGGGTGAGAAGAAATTTCACGAGAGTCTAATAAAGCAAAAGACTTAGAGAAAAAATGGTAACTGAGCAATAGGTTTTTAAGGAATAAAAGCAAATTACTGCGGATGCTGGAAGGTTTGTAAGGAAGAGATATTTCGGAGATATTTTAAGCTAGGGTACATTCCAACAAAAGCGAAAGGTAGGGTAATGAAAGTCAGGGCTTCTTCAATGATGTGGGGGATAGAGAATACGGTGAAATGTGAAAATACAGCAGATGGTGTATGCATGGTAAATTTTCAAAAAAGCAAAAGGCCAAATACAGTAAGTCGAGAGGGGAAGAGAAGAGGAACTAAGACTGGCAAAGAGAAAATACGAGAATAGAATGGCAGTTAACATAAACGGGAACCCAAAAATCATTTTCTGATATGCAAATAGAAAGTGAGGAGTGAAAGGTGAGGTGGGACCTATTGGGGGGGGAAAGAATAGGATATACGCTTCCCCTTCTCAGAGCAAAGCTAGAATACATAATGAATAACTTGTATCAGTGTTTACCAAGGAAGAGGTTGTTGATAAAATATCTGAAGCAGTAGAGATGGTAGAGGTAATGGATGGGGTGGAAGTTGATAGGCAGTGTGTCCTGGAAAGGCCAGCTCTGGGTAAAGTGGATAGGTTGCCTGGTCTTGAGTGTGGCTTTTCAGAATGAACAGTTGAGAGTTTGGTGAATAAGGGAGTTTTATTCTAGGTTTGTTTGCATTTAACTTAAACTTTTTTTTAAGTTAAATGCTAAGTTTAAATTTCTAAATCCAGATTTAAGCAAGGGTAAACACAGTCTCTAATAGCGAACATCTGTATTTAGTTAATTTGGGAGCTAGCTTAATCAGGGGCGAGATTGCGGGGGTGGGGGGGGTGGGGGGGATCATGGAGATGTCAGGCTGGCCAGTGATTGGGAGGCCGTCATTGCGGGGCCACTGCGCATGCGCAGATCTCCGTTGTGACAGATCAAGGCAGTGGCCCCACTCAGCACTATGCTGCTGCCCTCTCCAGCGGGAATAGGCCCTGGCCCCACCATTTCAGCGTGATTCACGCTAGTGCACTCTATGCATCACAGAGTGTGGGAGATTCATTTTGAAAATCCTGCTGAAAAAAGCAATGGGATTTACTCAAGTTTTTACGCGAATTCGGCACTTAGAATTTTTTTGGGGGGGAATTCCACCCCTAGTTTCTAGCAGAGCTGAATCTCGTAAGTTTCAGCTAATATATACAGGGTTCTCAATGTGCTTTACTCCGAGTGTAACTTTACAGAGTGAACAACTTTGTGTTTGGTGAAGAAAGGAAGGAAGTGTACCTTTTTTTAAACCCTTTTCCAACCTCTAGTATTTGGGTCTTTCTTCAGTATAGAGGAAGAAGCTGATTGGTGAGAAACTGGTAATTTATTCCACTTGTAATGAGTCGGTTGTAAAAATTAAGGTATGGCAAGTCAGTTCGGCTGTGTGGAATGTACATTTTCTGGAATGTGGAAAGTCATGGATGCATTGCGTGTTCTAGACAAACACATATGAAGGAAGTGTGACCTGCTGGAGAAGCTTGAGCTCAGGTTTCAGAACTCAAGTGGTGGCTGCAAGCTCTGTGGTGCATCTGCGAAGCAGAAAACTACCTTTAGGGAGGTGGTCACACTGCAGGTTAGGAGCTTGTGGGCAGTGAGCGAATGAGTGACCACCAGGCTAGGTAGTGCAGAAGTCCCTTGAGTTGATCTCGCTCAATAAAGGGTATTCCATTTTGGATACTGACAATGGTACCTCAGAGGGGTGGAGCAAGAGCCAAGTCCATGACACCATCGGTGGCTCACCCGCACAGGAGGGTAGAAAGAAGAGTGGAAAAGAAATAGCGCTCAGGGAATCATTAGTTAAGGGTGTTTTTTTCCAGTCATAGTCATGACTCCAGGATGCTTCCTTGGTGCCTCTCTGTGTCAAGAAACAATCAAGACACTACCTAGCCTGGTGGTCACCCATTCCTTTTTTGCGTGCATGCTCCTAACCTGCAGAGTGACCACCTCCCTAAAGGCAGTTTTCTGTTTTGTGGTGCACCACAGTGCCTGTAGCCACCTCTTGAGTTCTAAAACCTGAGTTCAAGCTTCTCCAGCAGGTCGCACTTCCTTCAGATGTCCACATTGGTATCAACAACATAGCTAGGTCCTGAAAGCAGAGTTAGGAAAGAAATTAAAAAGCAGCACCTCAAAAGCAATGATTACTCCCAGTGCTGCATGCTGCAAAGCATAGGAATAGGAGGATTGAGCAATTGAACACATGGTTGGTGAATTGGTGCAGGTGGCAGGGGATCATGTTTCTGAAGCACCTGGACCAATTCTGAGGCAGGTGGGACCTGTACAAGATGGATGGGTTGCACCTTAGCAGGACTGGCATTAATATCCTCACAGGGAGATTTGCTAGTGCTGTTGGGGAAGGTTTACTGGATTGGTGGGGGATGACTCTTTTTATTAGATTGTTGGGGGATGAGAACCTGAAAGGGAACTCTGATTGGAGGGCAGCAAAATTGTCAATAGGAAGTAGAAAAGTTGTAAGCAAAATTAGGAGGCAGGTGAATTGCAGGCAAGCATCAAATAGGACTAGAATGTGGAATAATGTTAAGGACACCATCTGAATGCAGTCAGCATTCGCAATAAGGTAGACAATTTCAACTCTCAAATAGAGATAAATGGGTATGATATAATTGCCATTATGGAGACGTGGTTACAGGGTGACTGGGAACTGAATATTCAAGGATATTTGTCATTTAGGAAGGATGGGCACAAAGGAAAAGGAGGTGAGGTAGTACTATTAATAAGGACAAGATCAGTTCATTAGTGAGAGAGGATCTTGGATGGAGGGATCAATATGTAGAATCAGCTGAGGTGGAGCTAAGAAATAGCAAGAGGCAGCATACGTTGGTGGGAGTTGTTTATAGACCACCAAATTGTAGTGGTAACATTGGACACAGTATAAATTAGGAAATTAGAGCTGCATGTAACTAAAGGGTAACTTCACTGCGTAAACCTAATTTTTAAAAAATTAATTCGTAGGACATGGGCGTCACTGGCTGGCCAGCATTTATTTATTGCCCATCCTTAGTTGCCCTTGAGAAGATGGTGGTGCACTGCCTCATAGTGCTAAACCTAATTAGCACTAATCCTGTGGAGGTTGAATTCCTGGAGTGTGTATGAAATGGGTTTCTGGAACAATATGTTGAAGAACCAACTAGGAATTGGGATATTTTGGATTTAGTACTATTTAATGAGGAAGGGCGAATTAATAACCTTGCAGTAAAGGAGGCGTTAGGAAATAGCGACCATAATCTGATAGAATTTCACATTTAAGTTTTAAAAGTGATATAGTTCATTCTGAAACTAGGATCTTAAATCTCAACAAAGGAAACAATTGGCTATAGTGGATTGGGAAAATACATTAAATTTGATGGGAGACAGGCAATGGCCGATATTTAAAGAAGTATTCAATGGTCTACAGCAAATATACATTCCTCTAAGACACAAAAAAATCAATAGGAAAGTTGAACCATCCATGGCTAGCAAAAGAACTTGAAGATTGCATTAGATCAAAGAAGGTGGCTTAAAAGAATGCTAGGAAAAGTGATAAGCAAAGGAGGAACAAGAAACTGATAAAGAAAGGGAAAAGAGAATATGAATGTAAGCTAACGAGGAACATAAAGGTGGACTGTAAAAGCTTTCTTAGGTTTGTAAAAAGGAAAAGATTAGCAAGGGCAAATTTGGGTCCATTACAGAGAGGGGAACTGATAATGGAGAACAGGGAAATGGCAGAGAAACCCACCCGTTGTCTTCTGTCCCTCTTCACAGAGGAAGAGGCAAAAATTCTCAGAAATTTTAGGGAATCGAGGAATTTATGAAAAAAGAAAGAAATTAGTATTAATAAGGAGGTAGTACTCAAAATGTTAATGAGATTGAAGGTTGTTGAATCCCCAGACCTGATGAGCTCCATCCCAGAGTGTTGGAGGAGGTGGTTATAGCGATAGGGGGCGGCACAGTAGCACAGTGGTTAGCACTGCTGCTTCACAGCTCCAGGGTCCCGGGTTCGATTCCCGGCTCGGGTCATTGTCTGTGTGGAGTTTGCACATTCTCCTCGTGTCTGCGTGGATTTCTTCCGGGTGCTCCGGTTTCCTCCCACAGTCCAAAGATGTGCGGGTTAGGTTGATTGGCCAGGTTAAAAATTGCCCCTTAGAGTCCTGAGATGCGTAGGTTAGAGGGATTAGCGGGTAAATATGTGGGGGTAGGGCCTGGATGGGATTGTGGTCGGTGCAGACTCGATGGACCAAATGGCGGCCTCCTGCACTGTAGGGATTCTATGATTCTATGATATGTGATTATCTTTCAGAATTCTATGGACTGGAAAGTAGCAAAAGTAACCCCACTATTTAAAGGGGAGAGAGAGAAGATGGCAAACTACAGACCTGTTAGTTTGGTGTCAATAGGAGGGAAAATGAATCTATTGTAAAGGATATGATAACTAGCCACTTGGAAAATAATGGCAGAGCCAACATGAATTTATGAAAGGGAAATCATGTTTAACAAGTTTTTTGAGGACGTTACCTGTTGCATAGATAAAGAAGGACCAGTAAATGTGGTTTATTTGGATTTTCGGAAGGCTTTGAAAAGGTCCCACACTGGGGGTTAGTGAATAAAATTAGATCACATGGGATGGGCCAAGTAACTGGTACTGATTGAGAACTGGTTAACGGGCAGAAAACAATGAGTAGGAATAAGTGGGTCATTTTCAGGATGGAAGACTTTTACTCGTGGGATAAAGGTCAAGACTGGGGCCACAGCTATTCAAAATCTATATAAATGATTAGGATGTGGGGACCAAATGTAATATTTACAATTATGTTGATGACACAAAATTAGGTGTGAATGTAGATTGTGAGGAGGATGCAAAGAGGCTATGTGGGGACTTGAACAGGCTAAGTGAATGGGCAAGAACATGGCAGATGGAATATGCTGTGGATAGTGTGAAGTTGCCTACTTTGATGGAAAAAACGGAAAGTTAGAGTATTTATTCAATTGTGAGATGTTGGGAAGTGTTGATGTCCAACGGGACTTGGGTTTCCTTGTTCAGGAGTCATTAAGAACTAGTATGCAGGAAGCAGCAAGCAGTTAGGAAGGTAAATGGCAGGTTGGCTTTCATTGCAAGGGGATGCCAGATTGTGAAAGGAATTATGGGTGGAGATATGTGGACGAGCTTACCATAGCCATCCTATCCTCCTCTAAATACAAGAGTAAAGATACCTTGCTGCAATTGTATACAGCCAAGTGAGACGGCATTTGGTGTATTGTGTACAGTTTTGGCCCCCTGATCTAAGGAAAGATATACTTGGCATAAAGGAAGTGCAACAGCGGTTCACCAGATTAATCCCTGGGATGGCAGGATTGTCTTCTGAGGAGAGAATGAGGAAACTGTGTCTGTAATCTCTAGAGATTTTAAGAATGAGAGGTGATCTCTTACAGGGTAGATGTAGATAATCACTAAAATTTTATGGTCCCGCCGAAGGCACACCCTGCCACAGGTTTCCTAGCGGGAAACCCCATTGATAAAGGTGGGACCATAAGATCCGTCACCAGTGAGCAGCACTCTGCCTCCCGTCACTGTGGAACGGGGAAAGGCCATTTAAGATTGAGACGAGATGGACTATTTTTACTGTGGGTGGTGAATCTTTGGAATTCCAGAGGATCAAGTGGAAGCTCAATCATTGAGTATGTTCAAGACACAAATCAATATATTTCTGTATCCTAATGACATCAAGGGATATGGGATAGTGTGTGAAGGTGGCATAGAGGTAGGTGATCAGCCAAGATCTAACTGAATGATGGAGCAAGCTCAATGGACTGAATGGCCTATCCTGCTCCTATGTTCATATGTCTTGATGGCATGTATCCCAGATTGTGAAAGGAATTATGGGTGGAGATATGTGGACGAGCCTGCCCTGCCATTCAATAAGATCATGGCTGATCTGAAGTGAATCAGTTCCACTTACCCGCCTGCTCCCCATAACCCTTAATTCCCCTACCGATCAGAAATCCATCTCTCCGTGACTTAAACATATTCAACGAGGTAGCCTCCACCACTTCAATGGGCAGAGAATTCCAGAGATTCACCACCCTCTGAGAGAAGAAGTTCCTCCTCAACTCTGTCCTAAACTGACCCCCCTTTATTTTGAGGCTGTGCCCTCTAGTTCTGGTTTCCTTTCTAAGTGGAAAGAATCTCTCCACCTCTACCCTATCCAGCCCCTTCATTATCTTATATGCCTCTATAAGATCACCCCTCAGCCTTCTAAACTCCAATGAGTACAAACCTAATCTGCTCAATCTCTCCTCATAATCTACACCCCCTCATCTCCGGTATCAACCTGGTTAACCTTCTCTGCACTCCCTCCAAGGCCAATATATCCTTTCGCAAGTAAGGGGACCAAAAATGCGCACAGTATTCCAGCTGCGGCCTCACCAATGCCTTGTACAGATGCAGCAAGACTTCTCTGCTTTTATATTCTATCCCCCTCGCGATAAATGCCAACATCCCATTTGCCTTCTTGATCACCTGTTGTACTTGCAGACTGAGTTTTTGCAACTCATGCACAAGGACCTCCAGGTCCCTTTGCACAGTAGCATGTTGTAATTTTTTTCCATTTAAATAATAATCCAATTTGCTATTATTTCTTCCAAAGTGAATAACCTCGCATTTGCCAACGTTATACTCAATCTGCCAGATCCTCGCCCATTCACTCAGCCTATTCAAATCTCTCTGCAGACCTTCCGCTTCCTCCACGCAATTCACTTTCCCACTTATCTTCGTGTCGTCAGCAAACTTTGTTACCCTACACTCAGTCCCCTCCTCCAGATCATCGATATAAATAGTAAACAGTTGAGGCCCCAGTACCGATCCCTGCGGCATGCCACTAGTCACCATCTGCCAACCAGAAAAGCACCCATTTATTCCAACTCTCTGCTTCCTGTTGGATAGCCAATCCCCAATCCACGCTAACACCCTACCCCCAACTCCGTGTGCCCCAATCTTCTGCAGCAACCTTTTGTGAGGCACCTTATCGAATGCCTTTTGGAAATCCAAAAACACCACAACTACCGGTTCCCCTCTGTCAACCGCACTAGTCACATCTTCATAAAAATCCAGTAAGTTCGTCAAACATGACTTTCCTCTCATGAATCCATGCTGCGTCTGCTTGATCGAACCATTCTTATCCAGATGGCCTGCTATTTCTTCTTTAATGATGGATTCCAGCATTTTCCCAGCTACAGACGTTAAGCTAACCGGCCTGTAGCTACCCGCCTTTTGTCTACTTCCTTTTTTAAACAGCGGTGTAACAGTAGCCGTTTTCCAACAGCTGGCACTACCCCAGAGTCAAGTGAATTTTGATAAATAACCACTAACGCATCCACTATTACCTCTGACATTTCTTTCAGTATCCTGGGATTCATTCCATCCGGGTCCGGGGACTTGTCCACCTTCAGTCCCGTTAGTCTACCAAGCACTGCCTCTCTAGTAACAATAATTGTATTGAGTACCTCTCCTCTGACCAACACTCGATCGTTAACATTCGGTAAACTATTTGTGTCTTCCGCCGTGAAGACTGACACAAAAAACCTATTTAAAGTCTCAGCCATTTCCTCGTTTTCCACTATTAAATCCCCTCTCTCGTCCTCCAAGGGTCCAACATTCACTCGAGCCACTCTATTACTTTTTATATATTTGCAAAAATTTTTACTATTATTTTTTATGTTTAGAGCTAGTTTAGTTTCATAATCTATCTTTCCTTTCTTTATCACTTTCTTAGTCATTCTTTGTTGTTTTTTAAAGCTTTCCCAATCTTCTAAGTCTCCACTATTTTTGGCCACTCTGTACGCATCGGTTTTTAATTTAATACACTCCTTAATTTCCTTCGTTATCCATGGCTGGCTATCCCTTTTCTTACAGTCCTTCTTTATCACCGGAATACATTTTTGCTGAGTACTGAAAAAGATCTCTTTAAAAATCCTCCATTATTCCTCAGCTGTCCTACCTACCAGTCTGCTCTCCCAGTCCACCCAAGCCAATTCAGCCCTCATCCTATCGTACTCCCCTCTGTTCAAGCAGAGGACATTGGTTTGGGACCCTACTTTCTCCCCCTTCATCTGCACCAGAAATTCAACCATATTGTGATCACTCGACCCAAGAGGGTCCTTCACAAGAAGATCCTTAATTCTATCTGTCTCGTTACACATTACCAGATCTAAGATAACTCGTTCCTTTGTAGGTTCTGTAACATACTGTTCAAGGAAACTATCCCGACAGCATTCTAAGAACTCTTCCTCCATCCCACCATGTCCAACTTGAGTCAGCCAATCAATATGCAGGTTAAAAGCAGTGTTAACAACTGTGCCACTGTGCTGAAAGTTCCTCTTTAAGCCACTCATCCTCCTGATTTGGAACTGTATTGTGGCTCTGTGGTAAACCACTGTTAGCTTATTACCTGTATATGTGACATGCCTCTACACATCCCTGCCGGCCCTACCCGAGACTCCTCCCTCCCCCGGTCCAGGTATAAAGGCGACTGCTCCCCACCCTCCTGCCTCAGTCTGGACCAGTTCATCGGTATGGGTGTGCTCCAAGTCTTTTGCTAATAAAAGCCTGTTTGTTCTTGCATACAAACTAGTCTTTGCTCGATTGATGGTGCATCAATTTTATTAGCAAAAGTTTTGAGATGGAGCAGATACTAAAACCCGACAAACTCGAACTGGACCCTCAAGCTGTAGCAGCCTCTAACAGCTTTGATCACTGGCTGTGCTGTTTCGAAACTTTCCTCACTTCCTCATCCGTCGTCCGGACCAAAACCGACAAGCTACACGTGCTCCACGCCCGGGTAAGCTATCAAGTATTCTCGATGATTAGAGACGCTGAAACTTACAAGGATGCGATCGAACTTTTAAAAGGCCAGTACAACAAACAGTCTAATGAAATCTACGCCAGACATCTTCTGGCTACTCGCAGACAACAGCCACGAGAATCGGGTGATCGATTCCTGCGTGCGTTGCGAGCACTTGGCAGGGCCTGCAACTGCAAGACCGTAACAGCCGCCCAAAACACTGAGGACTTAATCAGAGATGCCTATGTCACGGGTATCAGGTCAAACTATATCCGACGACTGCTGGAACAGGGTGGGCTGGACCTACAAAAGACTGTGGCGCTTGCTGACTCATTAGAGGTGGCCTTCCGTAATCTCGAGGCCTATACCCCCGACCACGGGGGCGCATCGTGGACACCGCGGCCGCCGCCACCTCTGTACTCGGGAGGGCCGCAGGCCTACGCCACGCCATGTTCCACCAATGACCCGACCGCTGCGGCAGTCTCCGGAGACCCGAAGTGCTACTTCTGCAGCCTGGGGAAGCACCCCTGACAATGCTGCCCGGCGAAGGATGCGATCTGCTCCAGGTGTGGGAAGAAGGACCATTACGTGAAGGCATGCAGAGCGAAATTGACCTCCAAGCCCAGTAGCGCCGCGTGCGACCCGCGGGGGCCGCCATCTTGGGCACCGGTAGCTGCATGTGAGCCGTGCGGGCCACCACCTTGGACGTCATCAGCCGTGTGTGGGCCGTGCGGGCCACCATCTTGGACGCCGTCAGCTGTGTGCGACTACTCGCAAAATCCAACGGTGGCTTCGATTACGCTGGACCAATCCAGGCCTCACCAACTCGCCAGGTCCATGACGGACATCGAGGTAAATGGTCACATTACAAACTGTTTGTTTGACTGTGGGAGTACGGAGAGCTTTATTCACCCTAACACAGTGAATCGCTACCCCCTTTCAGTACTGCAAACGATCTCCATGGCTTCAAAGTCCCACTCGGTGGATGTCCTCGGGTACTACGTGGCGACCTTGAGTGTACGGGGCCCAGTGTACAAAAATTTCAGGCTCCTCGTGCTGCCACAACTCTGCGCTGCCGTACTCCTGGGGCTAGATTTCCTGAGTCACCTAAAGAGCATCACCATGGAGTATAATGGGCCTTTTTCCCCGCTCTCTGTTTGCAATCAGCAGTTCTTAGATCGCCCACCACGCACCACCTGCAGCCTCTCGACCCTTAAAGTCGCCCCTCCGTCACTGTTTGAAAATCTCACCCCCAATTGCAAGCCCATCGCCACCAAGAGCAGACGGTACAGTGCTGGAGACATAGCTTTTATCAGGTCTGAAGTGCAACGGCTCCTCGGGGAGGGGATCATTGAGGTCAGTACCAGCCCCTGGAGAGCCCAAGTAGTAGTTGTTAAAACTGGGGAGAAACATCGCATGGTCATGGACTACAGTCAGACCATTAACCGATACACGCAGCTGGACGCGTGCCCCCTTCCCCGCATATCTGACATGGTTAATCAGATTGCGCAATATCAGATGTTCTCCACCATCGACTTAAAATCTGCATACCACCAGCTCCCTATCCGCCTGGAGGACCGTCAATATACTGCCTTCGTCACTTCCTTAGGGTCCCCTTGTGCGTCACCAACGGGGTCCCGGTTTTCCAGCATGAGATGGACCAAATGGTGGACCAGAACAGGCTGCGGGCCACCTTCCCGTACCTGGATAACGTCACCATCTGCGGCCATGATCAGCAGGACCACGACGCCAACCTCCACAAATTCCTCCACGCCGCCACACTCCTACTAAATCTGACCTATAATACGGAGAAGTGCGTATTCCGTGCACACCGCCTCGCCATCCTTGGTTGTGTTGTGGAAAACGGGGTCATCGGTCCCGATCCCGACCGCATGCGTCCCCTCCTGGAACTCCCCCTCCCCACCAGCCTCAAAGCACTGAGGAGATGTCTGGGCTTCTTCTCAAAGGCAGTATATTGGCGGTCCTCCAGGCGGATAGGGAGCAGGTGGTATGCAGATTTTAAGTCGATGGTGGAGAACATCCGATATTGCGCAATCTGATTAACCAGTGGGTCCCCAATTATGTGGATAAAGCCCGTCCGCTCATCAAATCCACCTCTTTTCCCCTGACGGCAGAGGCCCGCCTGGCCTTCGACCGCATCAAAGCAGGCATCGCGAAGGCCACAATGCACGCTGTAGATGAATCCATCTCGTTCCAGGTGGAGAGCGATGCGTCTGACTTCGCCCTAGCCGCCACCCTTAACAAGGCGGGCAGACCCGTGGCCGCCTTCTCACGAACCCTCCAAGGCCCTGAAATTCGTCACTCCTCTGTCGAAAAGGAGGCCCAAGCCATAGTGGAAGCTGTACGGCACTGACGCCACTACTTTGCTGGTAAACGATTCACCCTACTCACGGACCAACAGTCAGTTGCATTCATGTTTAATAACACGCAGCGGGGCAAGATCAAAAACGATAAAATATTGAGGTGGAGAATCGAGCTCTCCACCTACAATTACGACATCTTATACCGGCCCGGGAAGCTCAATGAGCCCACAGATGCCCTGTCCTGGGGAATATGTGCCAGCGCACAAATAGACCAATTGCAGACTCTCCACAATGACCTCTGCCACCCGGGGTCACTTCATTAAAGCCCTACTCCATTGAGGAAGTCAGGTCTATAACCAGACACTGCCAGGTCTGCGCAGAGTGCAAGCCGCACTTCTATCGGCCAGACAGAGCACACCTCATAAAAGCCACCCGCCCTTTCGAACGCCTAAGCGCCGACTTCAAAGGCCCCCTCCCCTCTTCTGACTGCAACATATACTTCCTCAACGTCATTGACGAATATTCACGTTTCCCCTTCGCTATTCCCTGCCCGGATATGACCTCGGCCACGGTTGTCCGGGCCCTGCACAGCCTCTTCACCCTGTTCGGTTTCCCTAGCTATATCCATAGCGACCAGGGATCCTCCTTTATGAGTGATGAGCTGCGACAGTACCTGCTCTCTAAAGGCAATGACTCGAGAAGGACCACCAGCTACAACCCCAGGGAGAACGCGACAGTCTGGAAGGCCGTTTTACTAGCTCTGAGATCTAAAGGTCTCCCAGTCACCTGCTGGCAAGAGGTCCTCCCTGTTGCACTACACTCGATTAGATACTCCTTTGCACAGCTACCAATGCTACCCCTCATGAAAGAATGTTTGTTTTCCCCAGAAAGTCCTCCTCGGGGACCTCACTACCGTCGTGGCTGACAGTCCCCAGGCCCTGTCCTGCTCCAGAAGCACGTGAGGTCCCATAAGTTGGACCCCCTGGTCGAAAGGGTCCAATTCCTCCACGCCAACCCCCAATACGCCTATGTGGCGTACCCCGACGGGCGGGAGGACACGGTCTCTATTCGAGACCTTGCATACAAACTAGTCTTTGCTCGATTGATGGTGCATCAGGCTCTTTCACTGTTGCTGGGTCAAAATCCACAAACTCCCTCCCTAAAAGCACAGTGGGTGTACCTACACCATATGGACTGTGGGAGGCAGCTCACCACCATACCTCGAGCAATTAGAAATGGGCAACAAAAGTTGGTTGAGCCAATGCACCCACATCCCATGAATGAATAAAATAATTTGAAGTTTTTGAAGAATGAACAGAGAAGGTTAATGAAGGGAATGCCTTGGATTTTCAGAAAGCATTTGACAAAGTACCACATCAAACACCAGTTAACAATTTGAGGCGTGTGGAATAGGAAGGTCAGTATGTGATTTAAAAGAAAATGTCTGAAGGACAGGAAACATCAAGACTGTTTTTCAGACTGAAGACCGGTCGACATTGGTGTTTCCTATGATCATTATTTTAAAATATGTGACTTGGATATTGGAAGATAGCATAGAATTTCAGCATTTGCCGATGATATCACAAACCTGAAGGTGTGACGAACAGTAATGATGATACAAATCGACCTAGAAGGGCTAGCAGAATAAGCAAGTGGCAGATGGAATTTAATACAGAAAAGTGTAAGGTGATGCATTTTGTCAGAAAAGATGTGGAGAGGCAATGTGGATGCAATGACTCCATTCTAAAGAATGTGTATGACCAGAAGGTGCTTGGGGTTCATGTGGAGAAATCTGTGAAAGTGGCAGGACATGTTGAGGGAGTGGTTAGCAGATGTTGCATCACAAGGGATCCGGTACGAGAAGGGCAGTATTTCTCTGATACTAGCTCCTCCATTTTCTAGATTGCATCCGTCCCTCACTCAGCATAGTTGCTGAGTACAGCCAGGTCACGGGCATTCGGCCTCTGATATTCGGGTAAGCGTTCTCCAAGGCGGCCTTCGCGACACACGACAGCGCAGAGTCGCTGAGCAGAAACTGATAGCCAAGTTCCGCACACACAAGGACGGCCTCAACCGGGATATTGGGTTTATGTCACACTATTTGTAACTCACACAGTTGCGTGGACCTGCAGAGTTTCACTGGCTGTCTTGTCTGGAGACAATACACATCTTTTTAGCCTGTCTTGATGCTCTCTCCACTCCCATTGTTTTGTTTCTTAAAGACTGGATTAGCTGTAAGTATTCGCATTCCAACCATTATTCATGTAAATTGAGTCTGTGTCTTTATAAGTTCTGTTTGTGAACAGAATTCCCACTCACCTGAAGAAGGGGCTCAGAGCCTCGAAAGCTTGTGTGGCTTTTGCTACCAAATAAACCTGTTGGACTTTAACCTGGTGTTGTTAAACTTCTTACGATATAGATTAGACAAAGAAAAGTTGTTCTGATTAGCTGATGTTACAAGATCTAGGGGCACAGATTTAGTGTATTGGGCAAGAGATGCAGGGTAATTATGAGGAAGAATTGTTCTCTCAGCTAGTGGAACTTGCTGTCTGTGAGGGTGGTGGAAGCAGAGACAATCAATGATTTCAAAAAGAAATTGGATTGGCAGTTAAGGGCAATAAACTTCTATGATAGAGTGGATAGATGGGACTGACCGGATTGCTCTATAGAGAATTAACACTGACTTAATGGGTTGAATGGCCTGTTTCTGTGCTATAATGACTCTATGGCCAGAATTTTACATGCAGGTGGTCGCCCTTGACTGAAAAGTTGAGATGAACTCCCTCCCACTTGGCCAGGTTGCCTTGAGGAGGTTTCATGGCCATTGTTTAAATAGATGCAGGGAAGGACTTCTCCATCTGAGAGCTGTTGGCCAGTCAAAAGACTGGCAGCCGCCTAGTCCCATCAATTGCATCAGGTGCAGTGGCCTCTGCTGGTACTACAAGCAGACCAGAACTGAGAGCAGCTACGTTGCCAGACACGCAAGTAAGTCTGGGGATTCACTGGAGCCAAGTTGGCAGGTCCGGGTGAGGAGATTAGAGTCGGCGGTTGGCAGGGTAGGGGAGTGAGGGAACGCAATCGTGGCTTGGGAGGAGGTGGTGGTTGGAAATACATTGAGTGGCCTCCATTGGGCACAGGGTACCTGAGCACACGGAGCTCCCTCACCCCATAAAAGAAGGGAGGGGGTGCAGGCCACATGGTGTGGAAACCTCCTGCGAAAAAGGCCCTTGAGTAACCATTAATTGGTCTAAATGTGGGCGAGCCAAGCCCCCTCTTCCAACCTCCTGCTTGTAAAATTGAGCCAGGTAGGCAACAGGTCTGATTTTACAGCCCCCAGTCTGTCAACCCATTTACAATGAGGGCTGTAAAATTGAGCACAAAAGCAGGAATGTGTGATCCTGAGTGATCTGGAAAGAAGTTTTAGAAAACAAAAACAGCCTACTCTACTATTGGTTTTTTAAAAAAAAAGTGGAGAGGACTTCTGCATTCTCTTTTAGAACCCCTAAAGAATTTCCATTTCTCCACAAAAAAAGACAAGCGTTTTGATAGGGAAGATATGTGAGCAACTGCCTGGGAAGTTTGGCTGAGATCAAGAACTCAGCAATGAGAAATTCTTTGTTCAAACTGTCACCTACTGGAACCAGTGTTTTGGACATTTTATTTTATTAGTAACAAAATTTGTGTTCCAAGCAGAGGTGGTATAGATATAGGTGCTGTTAAGGTGAAAGAAAAATAATTTTCTGGGCAATTCATGGTGTTTTGTAGCAATCCTATAAGGGTCCAGCCTCACTTTTGAAGTGTAGTGACTTTTCTGTGGGCAAATATGGCAGCCAAGTTGCACACAGTGGCGACCCATAATCAACATTGAGGCAATGAACTAATTTGATTTTGACGGTTTTGTTAGAAGGATAAACGAGGTGAACAGGTTCAGTGCCATCCAAAAAACAGCACCTCCAGCCATGCTGCTCAGTACTGTACTGAAGTGTCAGTTTAATCTCTGGAGTGGGCTGTGAACCCACAACCTTCAGGTTGAGGTAAGGCCGCTACCACTAAATCAAAAGTCATACCTTATAGAATGTGTTTCTCTGTCCATGGTGCTGCTCCAAAATCTTGAATTTCTACGCAGTAAAACTGATACCAAACTGGCGTCATGTTCACACTTTATTCCCCCAAAGTTATCTTTCTAGCTGCAGGAATCCGATGAAACAGTCACTCTCTTCAGTGAGAAGAGTAAAGCTACCTTAATATGAAACAGTACAGGTAGTAAATATTTTCCAGCAAGGTTTTCGCAATCTCTGGTGACACTCTTCTGGATTTTGATGATGTTCCACTGAAGTTACCTTCCTCGCTGCTTCTTTCAGACAAGTATTGATAGGTCCAGGTCTCTTCTGAACTTAATTTAACAACTTCCTTTGCATTTTTTCCACATGTTTGATATCCTGTAGAACTGGGGAGTGATTTACTTTTTGCTAGTTATTATCTCATTACTTGGGAATTTTGAAAGTGGGACAAGGCAAAGTTTTGGCTATGATTGTTGCTCATTGATTGCATACTTCCAATGAATGTTAAACTGTTGTTAACAAGGCAGATCAGGTCTGAAGATCCATCTTGGGACAATTTGATTACCAATCAAAGCAGGGTATTCTGTGCAGAACATTGAAGTTTAATGTTTAACGTACTGGCTGATTATTTGGGTGAGGATCTAGTTAGGCAAAAATATTTGGAAAAATATTATGAACAGAATGCATTTGCTCTCATTTCCCATATTCAGTGTGTTTATATGAAAAGAGGTATGTCCTTTCTTAACCTTGGCGTTTGTATTCTAATTAAATAATTCAGCAGCAAGCTTTTGTGAATTTAATTTAAAAAAAGATTATTTATTCTCCTTATCTTCTATAAGGTATGACTTTTGATTTAGTGGTAGCGGCCTTACCTCAACCTGAAGGTTGTGGGTTCACAGCCCACTCCAGAGATTAAACTGACACTTCAGTACAGTACTGAACATTTATCCTGGATTAATGCAAAGTTACACACCTGGGATCAATTTTCAGCCCGCGTTCACTGTCAAGGAGAACAGAGACTAGGCTGAAAATGGAGAGAGAATCGGGAAACACGATTCCCCTTGGAATGATCACGTGCTGCAATTTTCCCCACCCTTCGCTGGTGCTGTCATGAGCATCACGCCCACAAAGGGCAAGAACCTCATTTTAATGTATTTGCATGAATTTTAATTCAATTATCAGGCCGCCCACCATATCTTCCGCCCTTGCCTTATTTTCAAACCTTGTCGATCTAACGTCATGTCAGGGAGGTTTACAAAAGGTTCACCCAGGCATGAATCTATCATGGAGATCCTTCTGGGGATGCAAAGGTAAGTATAACCCTGGAGCAGGTTGGCATGGCCAGGTTGACTGCCAACCTAGGAGTACCAACTTGGCTGTGCCAACCTGTGCCAATGGGCAATGTCAGGAGCAGACCCTCGTGGGAGCTTCATGGAGAGGGGAGGTCATGTATGTGTAGTGGTGAAGGAGAGTGTCCACTGAAGGGGGGAGTTAATGCTGGCGAAGATTGGAGGGGAGTGAGTTAGGGAGACAGAGATACTGGTGATGTTCCCAGGTTGGGGGGGAGAGGGGACGCTGCTGGTGACTGGGGGTTGGGTGGGAAGCGGGGAGGGGCTTGCATGGGGAGGGGAGTGAAGGAGATGCCAGTGACAATTGGTGGGGGGTGGGGAGATGTCAGTGATGATGGAGAGGGAGATGTTGGTGATGATTGGTAGTGGAAGCGAGGAAGTTGCTGGCGATGAAGGTGGTTGGGGGGTGGGAGAGTGAAATGCCCATATTGACTCTTTGGGTGGGGGGGGGGGGGGGGGGTGGGGGGGGGGGGGGTGCAGGTTTTTCCTGAAACTTCCATGGTAGCATGGGGAGAAGTTTTGTTTTTGCTCTGATCAGGATGCCCTTTATAAAGAATGTCCTGACTTCTGTGGAGTGACCTTTCTGCGTCATTAGGCCCAGCCCCTCAAAATGATGGTGTGGAACATGCCCCCCCACCCCCCACCGCTTTCTTTTGATAGTGTCATAAATCTGGAGAGAAAATCTGCCTGTTTTTCTGGGAGAAAGTAAAATTCCGCCCCTGGTCTCATGCACAGACACACACAAATTAGAAACAGATAGAAAATTGAGCAATTTTATAGATCACGGTTAATTTGGTCTCTGATTTACAATTTCTGGTCTTCCACACGGCAGGTCTGTGGTTTCTTGAATGGATCCAATGATTTGTAAAGCGAAGGGTTCACAGCAGATTGTGAGGTTACATGTAGTTAAATATGTAGAAGGTTGGTTCTCAAGTGAACATTGAAATTGGAACTGGTGAAGTACTTTGGCTTCTTGATGACTTTCAGCTGGTTTCAGGTCCGGTTTTCAGACTGACTGATGGTTCTGCTGTGTCCTGAGGTAATAAGGGTGCAGTTCCTGAAACCAGCTATGATTGCATGACTGCTGGGTCAACTCCTGAGGCCCATTCAATCTAATTTTGATGGAAGAGGCCATTGTGATACAATGGAAAGTTGACAGAGGCCATTGAGTTTTGATTGTTCTCTTTGTCCAGTATGAAGCATGGCGATATGTAGTCTGGAAACTCCGTAGTCTTTAGGTGTTGGCCCATCCTTAAACAATGAGATGTGTGAATTCTATAAATGGCTGTGAGGCACTCTCACCTATATCTGTATTTAATTGGGTATTCCCTGGAGACTTGATACTGTAGGTAATTCAAATGCCAACTATCACATGATTTCTGGCAGCCAACTTAACAGCCTGTTTGTGTTCAATTTTTAGAAGTGTTAACTGAAAGTTCACAATATAATATTGCTGTACTGGGCATGACAAAGATTTGTCAGTGAAGACAGGAAAGATGGGTTAACATTTTAAATGGCAACCCACCATCACCATCGTCTACAGGACTTGCATTTGCATAGTGTCTTTAACCTGGTAAACACCCCAAGCACTTCAGAGGAGAGTTATCAAACAGAATTTGACACTGTACTATGTGAAGAGGTATTAGGACTGGTGACTAACTGCCTGGTCAAATGGGTGAATGTCAAGGAATGTCAAAGGAGGGGAGAGAGATAGCAAGCAAAAAAATCAAATCAATTATCAGACCTTTCAGACTGCAGCAATGATTTGGGTTTGTTGAGTTCAACAAAACACATATTGTGTTCCTCATTTGATAGACATTGAAGTCAAGAAACAACAAAAGTAGCAGCAAGGACTTGCATTCACACAGTGGACCCATCAATTTTATCTCATTGTTTCTCAGGAGCAGATAATTATAGAGCTCCTTGTCTTTATTTTGTTCACCTTTTTTAAAATCCAAGTTGTGGGATCACCTAATTACTACTTCCTGACTTAAACATGTCTCCTTTTCTACTCTTTTTCATCTTCGTGGAAACCTGTGTATGCGCCTTTTCATGCGTCAGATTTCTTAAATGACAAAATTGGTGCTGGAAGTAAAATCAACATTGCCATAAACAGTGCTGTTTCTTGGCAGCGGAGAAATAATCATTCCACTCATGTAGAGAGTCATTTTCAATGAGTCAGCAAACCACCTCCACATTTTATTTTAGTCTATTCAGTTGCAGGGCTGTACACCATAAACTGCTGAGCAAGCACTTCAGTCCCCATATTTTAGTCATTGCAGTCTGCAGTTCAAGAAGGATTGGTGTTATCAGCAGGTGGCTATGTGGCAGAGCCAGATATTTTGTAATTTCTGTGTGTGCCTTAGGCAGTGAGCATCTATTTTGTTATGGTACTGTCTTGTAAATAGAACCTTTTTTTTTCTTTTGCCCATCTGGTATTTTCATTTCCATGTAGCTACAGAAACAAAACTGTATGCACCAGGAGTACATCTCTGGCACCTGCCTACATCTAGAAAATCTGATGGTGGAAGAAAGTTGCCTCGAGTTAACCCCCCCCGCCCCTCCCCCACCGTCTGCCCAACACCCACCTATGCATCATCCTGACTGCTAACCCTTTGTCTAGTTCAAGGGGACAGGAAGCTGATCCTTAATTTCTTTACATGCCCATTTTCTAAGGAGACTGTACTAGTAAGCTCTTTTTTTTTTTACAGCAGGAACAGAGAAGATTCACTAAATTTATTCCTGGGATGCGAGAGTTGGCCTCAAATGAGAAACTGAGTAAATTGGCTTATATTCTCTGAGTTTAGAAGAATGAGGGATGATCTCATTGAAACCTACAAAACTCTAAAGGGGTTTGATAGGGTAGATGCTGAGAGATTGTTTCCGCTGGCCAGAGAATCATGGGGGCACAGTCTCCGGTTAAGGGGTCAATCATTTAAAGTTGAGATGAGGAGCGATTGCTTCACTAAGGCTTGTGATTCTTGGGAATTTTCTACTGCAAAGAGGTACTGAATGCTGCACTGTAGAATACATTTTAAGACTGGGATAGACGAATAGGGGGAATGGGTGGGAAAATGGAGTTGAAACCCAAGATCAGCCAAAATAATATTGAATGGTAAAGCAGGCATGAAGGGCCTTTTGGTCTACTTCTGTCCTAATTCTTGTCGTCTTGTATTCTCCCCGTTATGAGGTCCCATCTCTTCTTCATACTGGCCCCATTGTTGCAGTGGATCCCAACTTTGCAAATGCAGTAGGTTTAAGTGCTTTAAACTACTTAAACAATTGGTTTAAGTTAATCTTGCTCCCCTGTCACAGTGCAGAGGGCTAGGCTAGCAGCTTACAATGTCTACCTCTATTTATTGGGACTTCGGCCCAGTTTTAATGATGAATGTCAAGCCCACAAACCTTCTCTCCCATGCTCCCTCTATATTCTGACATATTCCCCATGCTCTCTCCATAGCCCCATGCATCTATGACATCTCCATACCCCCTCATAGTCAACATGCCTCCTCATATCCCCCATGCCCCCTCATGTCCCCATGCCATCTTCATCATCCCTCCTAGCCCCAATGTCCCTATACCCATAGTATCCCCATAATCACATGTATACTTGTTAGTCACTCACCCAATATCTTCTATGGGCAGACCTCAGAAGCCATGTGGGGGGGAAAAAAACTTCTAACAATCTAATACTAATATTCTAATGCTCAAGCACAGTTGATACTGAAAGACACTCATGAAACCTGTTCAAAAATTTAAGACCCCTTAATCTGTTATAAAATCTGTTATATTTTACTAACCGCATCAAAGACAGCTAATCCTTTAATAAACTCTTAAAATTGTAAGTCAAAATGTTTGCATCACTCCTTGCTGAGATAAGTTGTTATGGACCTTTTGAAACTCAGTCAAGCATTCATAATAGGCTCAGCAATAATAACAAAGCTTGGGAAATTGAAACGATGGAGTTTATTGAAATTGCAAAACTATTAACAACACCAGATGGCCTGTCAATCAATGGACTTCAGCCGTGTGTCTGTGTTTTTTAAAACTCTAAATGAAAGCTGCAGTGTGTTTTTTAAAATCAATTTTAAAGGGCTGGGGATTTAAATAATTTCAGCTCATGGCACTTAACAAATTTTAAATCCATCTTTCACAAGCATTTGTATCTCCTCCATAAAATTGTGGTTCTCACACTGTAGTTAAGACTTCTGGAGCAATGAAAATTGAGTGTATTTGTACTCGGCAAGTAAATCAAATGACCCTGCCGAGTTAGCGTTTACCACCTGTACGATTCACGCCTTGCCTCCTTCCCCGTGCTGGCAAAAATGATATCTTCCAGAAATGGTGATTGGTCCTCTACATTCAGGCGCAGCTCACCATTTTTAGAATGGACATGTTGTTCAAATTGCAGGATCCCATTTTCCGTGTCTTTAGCAGGCTTACATAACCTGCAGTTAAATTCATATTGGTAGAGCATCTAATGGCATTTTCAGTTAGATTTGCCCTTATACTTGAGAGATTTTATATTTTTTGCATGGCACATTGCTGAAGTTAGCGAACAGGTAATGGGGCAGCGAGGGAAGCCATGCATCTAGTCCCTGAGTGAACAAGGCAAGCAACTGTGCTTCTCCTTAGCCAGATAAATGGATTGTGAAATTAACAAAGCAAGGACTGAGAAGGAATTGTAAATTAGAGTGGGTAAATTCAATATCAAATCAAGTTTAAAAAAGAAAAGAGAGAAAGGAAGAATGGATTGAGAGAAAAGAAGTGGATATGAAAAGAAAAGTAAAAGTGTATAAGTTAAAAAGAAATGCAACTCCACGCTTGGAATCATAGAATCCCTACAGTGCAGAAGGAGGGGATTTGGCCCATTGAGTCTGCGCTGACCACAATCCCATCCAGGCCCTATTCCTGTAGCCCTAGATACTTACCCTGCTAATCCCCTAACAGCAGGGTCAATTTAACATGGCCAATCAACGTAACTCACACATCTTTGGACTGTGGGAGAAAACCGGAGCACCCGGAGGAAACCTATGCAGACATGGGGAGAATGTGCAATCTCCACACAGACAGTGACCTGAGGCTGGAATTAAACCCAGGTCCCTGGTGCGCTGTGAGGCAGCAACGCTAACCATCGTGCCGCCCCTTGTGATAGTTAATTTTCAGTGTCGGAGAGGCTGATTGGCAGTAATTTGCACTTAGCATATTGTTAAAAGGGTATTTACACCGGAAATAACAAGACTTAACTTTCTGTGGCAAGATTGGGTTTAGATTGTATCTGCTGTGCCTTCGGCCTTTTGGCTAAGATCAAGTGTAGTATGGATCGCCTGCACTTGGTTGAGGTCATTAGGTTACACTGAAGCTTCATATGTTTCATATGAAGCAATTTTTAAAAGCGGCATCTCGGCCTTTTGGCTAAGATGCAAATGAGCCCAAGTCTTGGAGGAGGAACCTCCCCCTTCTCCAATCAGCCTGGCTCATGCAGATCGGGCCCAGGACAGGGTGGTTTGGTCGCTCGCCCTGTCTTGCCAGCCTGGATCTGAAATGTCTCAACTTGTTGAGACTCTGAATTGGATTTGATTTGATTGAATTGGAAAAGTATAAAAAAAAGTCTGTACAATGGGGAAAGGCCACCGTGTAAACCGTCTCAACCAAGGCAGACCGAGGGCCGGGTAACTGCAGAACACCCTCGGCCTGCGTAACTGTGTGCCAATCTGAAAAGTAATGGCACACAGTAAACTCTGACGCATGGTATATAGTTTTAAGAAATGAAATGTAACGAAATGTAATGCTTTGTAAATAAGCACTGTATTGTACTGTAAAAATGATTCTTTTTCAACTGTTTATGACTTTTGGATCTGTCATTTTGCAATGTTTTATTGGAGAGTTTTTTTTGTGAATAAAGTATATTTTTGAAAAAAAAAACTGCATCGCTTCTCTGCCTTTTGGCTAAGATCAAGTGTATTATGGATAGGATGCTGCACTTGGTTGAGGTCATTGGGTTACACTGAAGCTTCATATGTTTCATATGAAGCAATTTTTAAAAGTGGCATCTTGGCCTTTTGGCTCAGGTGCAAATGAGCTCAAGTCTTGGAGGAGGAACCTCCCCCTTCTCCAATCAGCTTGGCTCGTGTAGATCAGGCCCAGGACAGGGCAATTTGATCGCTTGTCCTGTCTTGTCAGCCTGGATCTGAAATGTCTCAACTTGTTGAGACTCTGAATTGGATTTGATTTGATTGAATTGGAAAAGTATTTTAAAAAATCTCTGCATTGTTCATGGTGAGGCATGCAGTGAGATGCTGTTCTTGCAAAGCTAATGGCAAAGCAGTGCAACTTGGACAGCAACCTTTTGATAGTGGCATTTAAACATGCATCTGCTCCTTAATGAAGTTACTAGAGCATTTACCCATAAATAATGATGTCTCACTTTTTTTAAACTGCAAAATCTGACCAATTATTTCACAACTATACAATTGAATAGTGCATGCACAAAAATTTCTGGCAGATTCCAAATTCTTGACACTAATTTGGAACTGATAATAGTGGCACCCTCATTCATTTCCCCCCAATAAGTACTGTCATTGCTACCCTTAAATTCATCTTTCCTCGACGCCTCCATCCTTTTTATGTGTTGCCCATATACAACAATCTCTCCCTCTCTGAAGCTCTTGAACAGGTTGTTGCTACCAAACAGGTTGTTGCTACCAATGTAAGTACATTTCCCTTCATGCTGCCTTTGAATCCTTCCAACCTGGTTTTCCATGTCCATAGCACCGAGGCTTATATTCCCAGTGTCTTTCTTTGTCATCCTTCACCAGATCTATTTGGATCACATCAATTGCTCACTGTCCTCTGCGAAACCAGCCCCAACTCCAGAATCATTCTGCACAGAAACGAGACACCTAACTTTTCTAAATTATCAACCATCTATTTAAGTCCCTCATATTGCTCCGTCCACTCCAAGGTACAAAAAAGCACAAGGTGCTCATAGATCTGTCACTTATATTGAGACAACTCATTCAGCAGCTGCTTCTGCTTTTATCCCCTTTTTCCACTTGCTCAACAAACCTCTCTCTAGATGAACCTTTGCCCTGCTCTGAACCTGAACTTTCTCTAATTTCTCCTCTCCCATATCATTTCCTTTCCCATCTCCACCCAACATTAGCTCGACTGTCAGCTGCTATAGCCTTCAGGATTTTGCACTGGAGAGAGGTGCCCAGTTGCAAGAAGAGGAGGAACTACTGCAGGAAAGGCAGTAGGACAAGGATGAAGATAAAAACACAGAATAAAATAAAATTAAAATACAAGTGCTGGGCTGTTCCATTGCACTTGGAGAGATTAACCCCCATCTCAGGCTCCAACTGCCTGAGGGTGTGCCAATGCTTGGGGGAACCCTTTCACCGAACACCATTTCGTATTAAGGATTCTGCTTTATTTTTTGCCTGATATTTTTGTTCTGCACTTGAATGTTACCCATCCTTTTTTGACAGTATTGGTAGACAGAAGATCGAACTCTTGGGGCTAAAGAGATCAGGGATATTTGGGGGGGGGGGGGGGGGCGATCAGGATATTAAATTCGATGAACAGCCATGATCAAAATGAATAGAGGACTAGGCTTGAAGGGCAGAATGGCCTACTCTTCTAGTTTTCTAGTTTCTATGTTTTAACTTGTGTTCAACAGTTTTAGTCAGGCAGGTCTTGCAGTGTGCAACATGATTAGGAAAATTAATGAAATGTATTTTTTATAATCGGTACTAAAATGGCAGAAACATTCATTGAAATATGTAGAAACACAAAAGGCAGGTTCAACGAGTAAAGTTTAAGAAGTAGAGAAACAATGAGAGCTGGTTTGCTGCAGCTTTCGGTGCGCTCTGTTGACACTTTCTTCTCCGTTTTCATTGTTAATATTTCTCTCCATCTGAATGAACCTATTTCTTTACAGTGACCTGTGAAATGCATGCCAGTCTCAAGAAAATCCCTCCAGAACCCCAATTTTCTTACTTGCAGACTAACAAGACAAAGGCTTGAATATGCTGGTCTGAAATTTTAGGACACATTTGGGTTGGGTAGATCATCAGTTGTGTGGCATTGAATGACACGGCAGTTCAGACCATGGCGTCTGCTTTCTTCTCCCTAATAGAAATTGCATTTTTGAAAATTGAAGCCAAGTGTTGCTTTTATATTGTCTCTTGGCAGAACAGTCAGTATTGCTTTTGTTTTAAAGGAATGTATACATTTAAAAAGTGACTTTTGATTGTTGCTTTTCTGTTTCAGTTAATTTTGTGTTTATGAAATTGAGTGGACAGTTCAGATTATATAAACTTTAAAAAGTTACAATCCAATGTAACCAGTTTCTTTCCGCCCTTTAAGCCACAGTACATGTTCTCATAAGTTTGCATGTGGGAGAGAATAGCATTGTTATGTTATGTTACACAGCTGTGTATTTTATGATAAAAGCAAAATACTGCAGATGCTGGTTGGTATCTGAAACAAAAACAGAAAATGCTGGAAAATCTCAGCGGGTCTGACAGCATCTTTGGAGAGAGAATTGGGCTAACGTAGCTCTACAGATGCTGTCAGACCTGCTGAGATTTTTCAGCATTTTCTGTTTTTTGTGTATTTTATGACCTGCTCACTGATCCTCAGTTTGGGTTCTGCCAAGATCACTCAGCTGCTGACCTTGTTACAGCCTTGGTTTAAACATGAACAAAAAAGCTGAACTCCAGAGATGAGGTGAGAGTGACTGTCCTTGACATCAAGGAGCCCTAGCAAAACTGGACTCTATGGGAATCAGGGGGGAAAACTCTCCACTGGTTGGAAGCATACTTAGCACAAAGGAAGATGATTAGCGTTGGTGGAGGTCAATCATCTCAGTTCCAGGACATCACTGCAGTAATTCCCCAGGGTAGGATCCTAGGCCCAACCATCTTCTGCTGCTTCATTAATGACCTTCCTTCCATCATTAGGTGGGAATTTTCACTGCTGATTGCGCAATATTTGGCGCCATTTGCAACTCTCCAGATACTGAAGCAGTCCAGTTCCAAATGCAGTAAGATCTGGACAATATCCAGACTTGAGTTGACAAGTGGCATTTGCATCACATAAGTGCCTTGCTATGGTCACCTCCAACATGCGAGATTCTAACCATCATCCCTTGATATTCAATGGCATTGACGTAGCTTCATTCTCACAATCAACATCCTGGAGTTACCTTTGACCAGAAACTGAACTGGACTAGCCATATAAATACTATGGTTCCAAGAGCAGGTCAAAAGCTAGGAATTGTGCGGTGAGTAAGTCACCTTCTGCCTCCCCAAAGCCTGTCCACCATCTATCTACAAGGCACAAGTCGAGTGTGATGAAGTACTCTCCACTTGCCTGGATGAGTACAGCTGCAACAACACAGTCCACTTGACTGGCATCCCATCTGCAAACATTCATTTCCTCCACCATTGAGATAGTGGCAGCTATGTGTAGCATCTACAAGATGCACTGCAGGAACTTGCCAAGACTCGCTAGCAGCGCCTTACAAATTTGCAACCATTACCATCTGGAAAGACAAGGGCTACAGACACATGGAACATCACCACATGGAAATTCCCCTCCAAACCGCTCACCATCCTTGGAAATATATCACTGTTTCTTCACTGTTGCTGGGTCAAAATGCTGGAATCCCTTCCCTAACAGCACTGTGGGTGTACCTGCACCACATGGACTGCAGCAGTTCAAGAAGGTGGCTCCCCACAACCTTCTCAAGGGCAATTAGTGGTGAGCAATAAATGCTGGTCTAGCCAGCGATACCCACATCACACGAATGATTAAAAAACATACCCAACACCATTTGGTAGGGAAAGCTGAAAGGCAAAGTATATCTTGAATGGTAAGAGGTTGGGAAGTGTCAGTGTCCAAAGGGACTTGGGTGTCTTTGTTCATGAGTCACTGAAAGCTAGCATGCAGGTGCAAACAAGCAATTCGGAAGGTAAATGGTATGTTAGCCTACATTGCAAGCGGATTTGAGTAAGAAGTAAAAGATATCTTCTTACAATTGTATCGAGCCTTTGTGAGACATCACCTGGAGTATTGTATACAGTTTTGTTCTCCTTTTCTGTACTTGCCATGGAGAGAGTGCAGTGAAGGTTCACCAGACTAATCCCTGGCTTGGTGGAATTGTCTTATCTGGAGAGATTGAGGAAACTGAATCTGTATTCACTAGAGTCTCGAAGAATGAGAGTTGAACTCATTGAAACTTTCAAAACTCTTACACGGCATGACGAGGTAGATGTAGATGGGATGTTTTCCCTGATTGGTGAGTCTAGAACTGAGACACAGGGTGGAATTTTACTGGCATGTCCATCTGAGGTTCGTACGATCCCGCCCAAGTCCAACGGAGCATGCCGTTCTCCGAGCTTCGCCCGCCCCCGGAATCAGCCACAGAATCAGAATAATGGGCAGTTCATTTAAGCCTGACATGAGGAGGAATTCTTTCTTTCAGAGGGTGGTGAATCTTTGGAATTCTCTACCCCAGAGGGCTGTGGAAGCTCAGTTATTGAGCACGTTCAAGACAGAAATTGATAGATTTCTGGATACTAAAGTCATCAAGGGATTTGCACACAGAGCAGGAAAATCACACTGAGATAGATGATTACCCATGATTTAACTGAATGGTGGAACAGACTCGACAGGACAAATGGTTTACTCCTGCTGCTATGTTCCTAGCTGCTGCTAAAACCCTCATCGTGCCTTTGTTACCTCTAAAATTGACTATTCCAATGCATTCCCTGTTCTCTCCAACATTCTGCCCTCTGTAAACGTAAACTCTGATGTCCATGTCTTAACTTGTGCCAAATCCCATTCATCTTTCATCCCTGTCTTGCTGACCCATTTTACCCCCAGTCAATGCCTTGATTTTAAAATTTTCAACCATTGTTTTCAAACCCCTCCATGGCCTCTCCCCTCCCAATCTGTATAATCCTCTCCAGCCTTATAGTCCTTGGGTTGCAGTAGGACCCTCCCAGGAGAACAACGGAAACATTTCTGAGCTGTTCTCAACGCATCCCTGATGTGGTCAAGCATCCCTGCTGACTCTTAGGATTGGCCTGTGACCAACCAAAATGGCGAAGGCTCATTCGGGAAGGTACTAATCACATCGAGTGACTTAGTCGGGAACACGCAGAAGATGAAGTCAAGGCATCAGCGAGAGTGCACAAATCTTCAAACAACAACTCATCTGCCTGACTCTTAAAGCACCACCTGCTCTGCATGTGGTAGAGTCTGAAGATTGCACATTGGTCCTATCTGCCATCTCATCAAACAGGAATGGAAGCAAGTCATCTTCGATCCCGAGCGATTGCCTGAGAAGGAGGTTCGTAATGGATAGAAAAAGTGCTAATATTTTCTGTTCTTCCTTAAGTGGCACTCAGCTGCCAAGTATGAAATTCACCCTTCACTAAAATAAATGAAGTAAAATGTTTAGCTTTTTTGTGATGCAATAGTCCGTTGTACATATTTCACATCGGACAATTCTAAGTATATTAGAGACTCTGAAAACAATTACCTACCTACTAAAGGGTTAAAATAAATTTTCAACAAAATGGATGCTCAAGGTATCATTGATGTGGATGGGGGAAACTGTGGTTCACTGACATTTCCCAGAGTGATGTAACCTAGAATTCCCAGAAGCCAGTTGAAAATCTATTAACATAACATTACAATTAAATGCACTTTGTCAAAGCTAATAAAAACATTGAAGGCTTTTGTCTGGGAGAGGGCTTGTCTGGCTGAATGATGGATGATCACATCGGTTTATCTACTGGACAAGTTTATGAGCTCACAGGAGGGTACCAAAGGGATACATTTACTGAGATGTGAACTTGAGAAGTATTGTCAAGGTTCCTTTCAAAATTTTCAAAGCATCATGCTTATATTATAATTGAATTTCCACACTTGGGGGCTTATTTCTTAAACACGTACGCTTGAAATAATTTATTTTTCATTTGGAGAGGTTGCTGACAGTTTCATGTTCTCTGTTAATAATTTGTACTCCTACTGGGCACTTTTCTTCATTGAAATGCAACTCTGAGTCTATGGAAAACATTTTGAACAGTAGCATTGCAAGAATTATTTTAGGCACAAATCTTTACAATTATTTTATCATGCATGCAATAAAACTCGCAGAAGTTATTTTGTATGCCACCAAAAGATCTTTTTTTGAAAACGTTGCATGTACTAAAACTACGATGGGCACTGGTGGAGGTCCGGCATACTGGAAACAGACTATGTTTCCCACCATGCATGTACGTATGAAAAAATGGCTACAAGCCAAGGCCTAGCTGGCCTGTTGATACTAATTAAAACCAGTATGAGCACTGTTGCAATTACATTTAAAAAAATCATAGTATGTGGGCATCGCTGGCTGGATCAGTATTTGTTACCTATCCCTAATTGCCCTTGTTAAGAGGCAACCACATTGTTATGGATCTAGATTCATGGAGGCCAGACCAGGTAAGAATGGCAGATTTACTTCCCTAAGGGACCTCGATGACCCTCATGGAGTTCTATGACAATCGATGATAGTTTCATGGGCCGAGATTTTCCAGATTTGTCTGGATTTGCACCCGTGCATCCAGGCCATTAGCCTGGGCCTCCGGATTACTAGTCCAGTGACATTACCACTACTCCACCGTCTCCTCTAAAAGCTTTGATTTAAATTTAAGTAATAATCACCAATAATAACAGCTAATGTAGTCTAATGACTAATATACATTATTAAATAACTAATAACAATATCAACAATTTGGAGCAACTGATGTTTATATTTTTGTCCATCCTTGATGTGACAGAGTGAGAGTACATGTCTTTGCATTCTTCTGAAAGATTTAATGCAGTTCTAGAGCTCTGCTTTCACGCTGTCCACTTCCAAATTATTTCCCCAATTTCTTCAAGTGGAGTTCATCATAGAGAAAACCCATCCTGTATGAGCCTTGCTGGGCAGTTTGGAGAATATATAGGAGCTGTATTTCCTCACGTTCATGGATTTAAAAAAAATCTTTCTGGGTCTTGTTGTAAAATTCAGGACTCTCCGCATCTTTCTGTATGCAGAAGCTAAATTAATGTTTGTTTAGGAGAATTCACAACGTACCTTGCCCCCTGAAGTCTCTGGCAGTATTATTACGTGTCACTTTGTAACCTTGTGATTATTTTCATTTTTGGTC
Source organism: Mustelus asterias (assembly GCF_964213995.1). Classification (NCBI taxonomy): domain Eukaryota; kingdom Metazoa; phylum Chordata; class Chondrichthyes; order Carcharhiniformes; family Triakidae; genus Mustelus; species Mustelus asterias. The sequence continues at coordinate 69,619,762 of NC_135813.1, read as the reverse complement.
GTCTTATTGTGTCTTTATGTGGGCGTTCCAAAATATCTATAAACTTGCTGTAGCAAGCTTTAGTGCCATAAATATATTTAAAATCTTTTCAGTTCTCAGTTGCATTAAATTGTCATAAGGAATAAGAAAACATAAGTTCTTATGAAAATAGGTTGTTGCTGGGTGCAACAGTTTTTTTCAATGATTTTTTTTAGGTTTTTATTTTGTTGAGCATATTATATTAGAAGAAAATTATTCTGGAATATTAAAAAAAAGTATTCAGTCTCTCAAACACATTTGGATGAAGAAGGCTTGTCAGCCCCTTTGATCTTCTCTTTGCAGAATATCAGCTCTGATGTCTTCTCATTAGAGCATGAGTTATTTTATTTAAATGAGTCCAGTACTGCGGGGCTGATATTTCAAAGTGGGATTGGGAAATCGACACCTGGATTATTTCTGGTTTGCAGCCCCGCACCTGAACAGCATTACTTTCATGATGCTATTTTTCAATTCAAATGCATGAATTGGGCAGGAGGTGAAATTAGTGACCATTTAGCAGTGTTGAGCACCTCCCAAGAGGCAGGAGCTGCCTCCATCGCATCAGTGGTAAAGGCAGCCATGTTGGGGTCTGCTGTTGCCTTGCTGAATAGAGTGGACAGCTCCTTAGTGAGCCAGCAGTGTTGATGCAGACATGAGTAGCCATGCAGGTGAAATGAAGGTTGAGCATTCACAGTGGTGCAAATAGGTCCATGAAAAAAAGTATGTTAAATATTTGCAAAACATTCTGATGTCCCCACAGTGAACCTAGGTGGACTATTTGACTTAAAAGATTAAAAGTCACATTCTCCACCAAGTTCCTGAAGGAGTTTGGTTTAATTCCAAGCTGTCCTAGAGGAGGTGGGATCCTGAGATGTCCTCTGGGACTGCAATTTTGAAATTGAGCCTACATCCGGCCTGACATCACAGGTGTTTGAAAATCTGCCCCACTGTCTCAACTACCTTTCCTTGAGAACTCATTTGGTCTGTTTTGTTATTTTCTGTGTGAAGAAATGCTAGCTGGTGAGCATCCTTAGCTTACTTTCCACACTCCAATAGGGCAATCACTCAACAGATTGCTTCATAAGAGATGCTAAACTGAAAAAAATGTACACGTGATGAAGTACAGAGCATGCAATGTCACTGAATCATGAAATGAGAAATAATGATTTGACACAAGCTTTTGAATCTATTTGGGTTCATATCTCTCAGTTTACCTTTGCCATCTACAGCAGATCTGAATAACCTCATTGCTTGACTTGAGACCAGGACCTGTTTAGAACAAGGTGGGACCAATAGATTGGAGTTAGACTGCTGGCTCTTGCTATGATATCCATTGATCTGTGGAGATTGCAACATGGCTGCCATCTGCCTTTACCACTGATGCGATGCAGTTCCCAGTACTGTTCTGTGTAATAAAGGGTGGGACCCTATGAGAATGTGTTGATAGATCGGTTCAAGGGCTAGTTCAGAGCAGCTCATGGGTCAGTCAATTTTAGTCAGGAGTAGTCACGAAAGAAGGTGGGTAGTTCCACACAGCTGAAGTGCTATAGTTAGCTCTGAGGACCTGAGTTGGCGGGCTTGGGGGAAGTCCTGGAGAGCTAAAATTACACCAGTAAATAAAGGCTGGAGTGCAGATTTAGGAATCCAGGGGAATGTTGTCATGGGAGATGACACCCTGGGAAGTGAGCAGTAGTTGAGGTAGTCCGAGCTGGAGCAGTTTTATAGGAATTCTGAGGCTAGATTGTTGAAAGTACAGAATTGGAATCCATTGTATAGAAGACAGTTTAAAAGAGATTGTGTAACTCAGTGAATATTAACAACTAGGTGGGTTCTTGAGAAATCCATTGGTTGAATCTGGTTGCACTTCATAGAAATCATAGAAACCCTACAGTGCAGAAGGAGGCCATTCGGCCCATCGAGTCTGCACCGACCACAATCCCGCCCAGGCCCTACCCCCACATATTTACCTGCTAATCCCTCTAACCTACACATCCCAGGACTCTAAGGGGCAATTTTTAACCTGGCCAATCAACCTAACCCGCACATCTTTGGACTGTGGGAGGAAACCGGAGCACCCGGAGGAAACCCACGCAAACACGAGGAGAATGTGCAAACTCCACACAGACAGTGACCTGAGCCGGGAATCGAACCCGGGACCCTGTAGTGGCCTGTTTGACTGCAATTTACCTGTTAATTCACATGTACCACATATTTACCCTGCATGTTAAGTGTAAGATAGATATGGTAAATTATTTTATCTTTCTGAACTTGAATTGTAAAGTTTATTTTTATTTATTCAAAACGAATGGAATCTTGTGGCTTTATTCCAAAAGTAGATGTCTTGAATCTCAACCTTTACTTACTTTAAATGAAACATTATTGGCCCCAATATAAAAACAGAAAATGCTGAAAAGACTCAGCAGGTCTGGTAGCATCTGTGTAGAGAAACAATTAACTTTTCAACTCTGCATGACTTTTCTTCAGAACTAGCTCTGAAGAAGAGTCATACGGACTTCAAACATTAATTCTAGTTCGCTCTCCACAGACGCCGCTTGACCTGCTGAGTCTTCCCAGCCGTCTTTATGTTGCGTTTCAGATTTTCAGCATCCACAGTATTTTGCTTCAATGTTACTGGTCCCTAACTGGATCTCTCCCACAAGGTATGGTCAAGGGTCACAGCACTCTGTACAGTTACTTGACTATAAATTGTGGAACTCTGTCCACATACACCAAGATACAGGCACATAACTCTGTTCTCTGATGTCCAACTAATGATATATTTATCAACAGCAAAGAGCCAGTGTGCCAATTTGCTACTCATGACAGTAAAAGGGTTAAAGATCAGTTTGGACAGTTGCAAACCTTTCAGCTTTGCTTCAATGTGCTGCAGCTTTTTGTGAATCTTTTGCAGCAAGAAATCATTTTCTGAGTTGGATATAGGTGACTTCACACACCAGGCACGCTTTCTGTTGGGAAACGGCTTTGTATCAATGCAAAAGGTGTTGTTTAACTTGTGTATTAATTGATATTACTGGGGAGAGAAAAGATTTCTAGAGCTTGGAAAGGACTAAGGAGCAATAAAATAATTTAAAATATCTGTGACAGCTGTTAGTTATCCAAAAAAATAATTGAAGTGACTATTGTGAGGAGAATGGGTATAGCACAATTAACAACAACAATTTTGTCAGCTTGATGTTTGAAAGAAAGTTCTATCTGTCCAAAGCGATATTTGAGTAACCTAAAAATTCCCCTGCTTTGACTCAGAACCAGAGTGTCTAATCCAGCATCAATGTTACACGTGTTTAATTTTCTCTGCATACATAAGATCATAAGAACTAGGAGCAGGAGTAGGCCATCTGGCCCTTGGAGACTGTTCCGCCATTCAATAAAATCATGGCTGATCTTTTTGTGGGCTCAACGCCACTTACTCCCGCCCGCTCACCATAACCCTTAATTCCTTTACTGTTTGAGAGTGATACAATTGCATTCAGTGTGAAACATAGGGGCTGCCACGTCACTGCATGTGTAGCCAAGGAGGGGGATTTCTGAACATTGTCATTTTAGTATCAGTGTGCAGATCAGCAGAACATGTGCTGTGGTCACTCTTGCTTTCATTTGACTCACTGCTGTGAAACTAAAAATTACTTTGGAGTTTGGTTAATTTTGACAAAGAGGGTTCTGGTCAGCTGAGAACCATTGTAAAAGCCACAGCGCGTTCCCAGTTTCACTCAGTCTTATGAACAATTCACAGCAAAACTACCGCTGCGAAATGGAACAATTTTAATTAGAGTCAAGCGCGCACATAACAGTCTGATCCACATTGTAGCATCTGCTGACCTGTAACACACCATTCACATTCAGATCACTGGTTCTTCTCATTCATGGCTATCTCTGCTCTGCACGGTGCCAGACTATTGTCATTTATGGTTTCACAAAGGGTAATCTTTTTACAAGCTAATTATTGGCCCCTCATGCGGTTTTCCAACATGTTTAGAAGCAGCTTTATCTGATTCTGGACCAGTAACAACATCCTCACAGCAAGTACTTGAATTTTTGTTTTGAAAGCAAAAGTCAGAGTGAAAATACACAATTTTGTGCATTATAATCGTAGACCTGTTTGGAATGATTGTCAACGAACAGTTTGCAATGTAGGATTGTCTTTGTAATTATTGTTTTAAACTGAAAAACCTAAATAACAATCCAATGTGTGCAGGGTACCAGAACTGCTGAAGAGCAGAAGAGAAGCCAAATTATATCGGAAAGCAGTGGTTAAGCTCTGGCTCTAAGAACCTGTGGAGCACAGGAGGAAAGGAGATGAGGAATTGCCTGATCTTGAGGCTAGGAACAAATTAATTAGAGTAGGGAGACAGCATAACGGGCGGAATTTTACGACCACTTTGTGACAGAAAAATGTCATAGAATTGGGCACATAGCGGCGAGCAGGAATGGCGCCTGTTTTCGTGCCTGTTGCGATTTAACGACAACCGGATTCGGGCATGGTCAGCCTCTCGCAGCAAAGGTGTGTGTGTGTGTGAGAGGGGGGGGGGGGGGGGGTGTGAGAGAGAGAGAGGGGGGGGGGTGTGAGAGAGAGAGAGAGGGAGAGGGGGGTGTGTGTGAGAGAGAGAGGGAGGGAGAGGGGGGTGTGTGTGAGGGAGGGAGAGGGGTGTGTGTGTGAGAGAGAGAGGGAGGGAGAGGGGGGTGTGTGAGAGAGGGAGGGAGAGGGGGGTGTGTGAGTGTGAGAGAAAGAGGGAGAGGGGGGTGTGTGCGTGTGAGAGAAAGAGGGAGAGGGGGGTGTGTGCGTGTGAGAGAAAGAGGGAGAGGGGGGTGTGTGCGTGTGAGAGAAAGAGGGAGAGGGGGGTGTGTGCGTGTGAGAGAAAGAGGGAGAGGGGGGTGTGTGCGTGTGAGAGAAAGAGGGAGAGGGGGGTGTGTGCGTGTGAGAGAAAGAGGGAGAGGGGGGTGTGTGCGTGTGAGAGAAAGAGGGAGAGGGGGGTGTGTGCGTGTGAGAGAAAGAGGGAGAGGGGGGTGTGTGCGTGTGAGAGAAAGAGGGAGAGGGGGGTGTGTGCGTGTGAGAGAAAGAGGGAGAGGGGGGTGTGTGCGTGTGAGAGAAAGAGGGAGAGGGGGGTGTGTGCGTGTGAGAGAAAGAGGGAGAGGGGGGTGTGTGCGTGTGAGAGAAAGAGGGAGAGGGGGGTGTGTGCGTGTGAGAGAAAGAGGGAGAGGGGGGTGTGTGCGTGTGAGAGAAAGAGGGAGAGGGGGGTGTGTGCGTGTGAGAGAAAGAGGGAGAGGGGGGTGTGTGCGTGTGAGAGAAAGAGGGAGAGGGGGGTGTGTGCGTGTGAGAGAAAGAGGGAGAGGGGGGTGTGTGCGTGTGAGAGAAAGAGGGAGAGGGGGGTGTGTGCGTGTGAGAGAAAGAGGGAGAGGGGGGTGTGTGCGTGTGAGAGAAAGAGGGAGAGGGGGGTGTGTGCGTGTGAGAGAAAGAGGGAGAGGGGGGTGTGTGCGTGTGAGAGAAAGAGGGAGAGGGGGGTGTGTGCGTGTGAGAGAAAGAGGGAGAGGGGGGTGTGTGCGTGTGAGAGAAAGAGGGAGAGGGGGGTGTGTGCGTGTGAGAGAAAGAGGGAGAGGGGGGTGTGTGCGTGTGAGAGAAAGAGGGAGAGGGGGGTGTGTGCGTGTGAGAGAAAGAGGGAGAGGGGGGTGTGTGCGTGTGAGAGAAAGAGGGAGAGGGGGGTGTGTGCGTGTGAGAGAAAGAGGGAGAGGGGGGTGTGTGCGTGTGAGAGAAAGAGGGAGAGGGGGGTGTGTGCGTGTGAGAGAAAGAGGGAGAGGGGGGTGTGTGCGTGTGAGAGAAAGAGGGAGAGGGGGGTGTGTGCGTGTGAGAGAAAGAGGGAGAGGGGGGTGTGTGCGTGTGAGAGAAAGAGGGAGAGGGGGGTGTGTGCGTGTGAGAGAAAGAGGGAGAGGGGGGTGTGTGCGTGTGAGAGAAAGAGGGAGAGGGGTGTGTGTGCGTGTGAGAGGGAGAGGGGGGTGTGTGTGCGTGTGAGAGGGAGAGGGGGGTGTGTATGAGAGAGAAAGAGGGAGCGGGGGGTGTGTGCGTGTGAGAGAAAGAGGGAGAGGGGGGTGTGTGCGTGTGAGAGAAAGAGGGAGAGGGGGGTGTGCGTGTGAGAGAAAGAGGGAAGGGGGTGTGTGCGTGTGAGAGAAAGAGGGAGAGGGGGGTGTGTGCGTGTGAGAGAAAGAGGGAGAGGGGGGTGTGTGTGTGTGAGAGGGAGAGGGGGGTGTGTATGAGAGAGAAAGAGGGAGCGGGGGGTGTGTGAGAGAAAGAGGGAGAGGGGGGGTGTGTGTGTGAGAGGGAGAGGTGTGTGTGTGAGAGGGAGAGGGGGTGTGTGTGTGTGAGAGAAAGAGGGAGAGGGGGGTGTGTGCGTGTGAGAGAAAGAGGGAAGGGGGTGTGTGCGTGTGAGAGAAAGAGGGAGAGGGGGGTGTGTGCGTGTGAGAGAAAGAGGGAGAGGGGGGTGTGTGTGTGTGTGAGAGGGAGAGGGGGGTGTGTATGAGAGAGAAAGAGGGAGCGGGGGGTGTGTGAGAGAAAGAGGGAGAGGGGGGGTGTGTGTGTGAGAGGGAGAGGTGTGTGTGTGAGAGGGAGAGGGGGTGTGTGTGTGTGAGAGAAAGAGGGAGAGGGGGGTGTGTGTGTGTGAGAGAAAGAGGGAGAGGGGTGTGTGTGTGAGAGAGAAAGAGGGAGCGGGGGGTGTGTGAGAGAAAGAGGGAGAGGGTGTGTGTGTGTGTGAGAGGGAGAGGGAGAGGTGTGTGTGTGTGAGAGGGAGAGGGGGTGTGTGTGTGTGAGAGAGAAAGAGGGAGAGGGGGGTGTGTGTGTGTGAGAGAAAGAGGGAGAGGGGGGTGTGTGAGAGAAAGAGGGAGAGGGGGGTGTGTGAGAGAAAGAGGGAGAGGGTGTGTGTGTGTGAGAGGGAGAGGGGAGGTGTGTGTGTGAGAGGGAGAGGGGGTGTGTGTGTGTGAGAGAAAGAGGGAGAGGGGGGTGTGTGTGTGTGAGAGAAAGAGGGAGAGGGGTGTGTGAGAGAAAGAGGAGAGGGGGGTGAGAGAAGAGGGAGAGGGGGGTGTGAGAGAAAGAGGGAGAGGGGGTGTGTGTGTGTGAGAGAGAGGGAGAGGGTGTGTGGTGTGAGAGGGGAGAGGGGGGTGTGTGGTGTGTGAGAGAAAGAGGGAGGGGGTGTGGTGTGTGAGAGAAAGAGGGAGAGGGGTGTGTGTGTGTGAGAGAAAGAGGGAGAGGGGGGTGTGTGTGTGTGAGAGAAGAGGGAGAGGGGTGTGTGAGGAGAAGAGGGAGAGGGGGGTGTGTGAGAGAAGGGAGGAGGGGGGTGTGTGTGTGTGAGGGAGAGGGGGAGAGGTGTGTGTGTGAGAGGAAAGAGGGAGAGGGGGGTGTGTGTGTGTGAGGAGAAAGAGGGAGAGGGGGGTGTGTGTGAGAGAGAAGAGGGAGAGGGGGGTGTGTGAGAGAGAAAGAGGGAGAGGGGTGTGTGTGTGTGAGAGGGAGAGGGGGGGGGTGTGTGTGGTGAGAGAAAGGGAGAGGGGGTGTGTGTGTGTGAGAGAAAGAGGGAGAGGGGGGTGTGTGTGTGAGAGAAAGAGGGAGGGGGGGTGTGTGTGAGAGAAAGAGGAGAGGGGGTGTGTGTGTGAGAGAAAGAGGGAGAGGGGGTGGTGTGTGTGAGAGAAAGAGGGAGAGGGGGTGTGTGTGAGAGAAAGAGGGAGAGGGGGGTGTGTGTGTGTGTGAGAAAGAGGGAGAGGGGGTGTGTGTGTGAGAGAAAGAGGGAGAGGGGGGTGTGTGTGTGAGAGGGTGTGTGTGTGAGAGAAAGAGGGAGAGGGGGGTGTGTGTGTGAGAGAAAGAGGGAGAGGGGGGTGTGTGTGTGAGAGAAAGAGGGAGAGGGGGGTGTGTGTGAGAGAAGGAGGGAGAGGTGTGTGTGTGTGTGTGAGAGGGAGAGGGGGTGTGTGTGTGTGAGAGAGAAAGAGGGAGAGGGTGTGTGTGTGTGTGTGAGAGAAAGAGGGAGAGGGGTGTGTGTGTGTGTGAGAGGGAGAGGGAGAGGTGTGTGTGTGAGAGGAGAAAGAGGGAGAGGGGGGTGTGTGTGTGTGAGAGAGAAAGAGGGAGAGGGGGGTGTGTGTGTGTGAGAGGGAGAGGGGGGTGTGTGTGTGTGAGAGAAAGAGGGGGAGGGGTGTGTGTGTGAGAGAAAGAGGGAGAGGGGGTGTGTGTGTGAGAGAGAAAGTAGGAGAGGGGTGTGTGTGTGAGAGAAAGAGGGAGAGGGGTGTGTAAGTGAGAGGAAGAGGGAGAGGGGTGTGTAAGTGAGAGGAAGAGGGAGAGGGGTGTGTGTGTGAGAGAAAGAGGGAGAGGGGGGTGTGCGTGTGAGAGAAAGAGGGAGAGGGGGGTGTGTGTGTGTGAAGAGAAAGAGGGAGAGGGGGGTGGTGT